>NW_025726258.1:0-1402500 GCF_021461395.2 Schistocerca americana
GAGGCGTGCCACCATTCCACGCCACGGCGACCAACCTCGTGGCCGTACCCCGCGCAACACGCTTTGACGCGCCCCCCCCACCCACAATCAAAATGCACACATACATCACAGCCGTCCACACAAACAACAACAACAATTCCGCCCTTCCCGCAAAAGGCAAGTTGGTGGCCCTGAAAAGGGCCGTTTTGCCGCTCTCGCAACGGAGGAGCCTTCTCCATCCATCCTTCCTTCCATTCCAGAGCCACCTCCTTACTTGGAGCTCGTGTACTTGGTCACCGCCTTCGTGCCCTCGCTCACGGCGTGCTTGGCCAGCTCGCCAGGCAGCAACAGCCGCACAGCGGTCTGGATCTCGCGGGACGTGATGGTCGAGCGCTTGTTGTAGTGCGCCAGGCGAGAAGCCTCGGCCGCAATGCGCTCGAAAATGTCGTTCACGAAGCTGTTCATGATGCTCATCGCCTTCGACGAGATGCCCGTGTCAGGGTGCACCTGCTTCAGCACCTTGTAGATGTAGATGGCATAGCTCTCCTTCCTCTTGCGCTTCTTCTTCTTGTCGCCCTTCGAAATGTTCTTCTGCGCCTTGCCAGCCTTCTTGGCGGCCTTCCCGCTAGTCTTGGGCGGCATCTCGAACCAACGTACGGCAGCAGCAACACCAGTAGCAAGCGCTCCGCTCTAGTCAGCGTCTCCCCACACAGTGGCACCCGCCGCCAGCCGCCGCCGCACCTTTACCAGCTCGCCCTGTTGCGGCCGCCGACCAATGGGGCGCGCGCGCAACCGGCCGCCGCACCCGAGCCCATAAAGCACCCCCACCCCGGCTGCGCCGGCACGCACTCCGCTGCTCGACTCGCTGCCGCTCGCACCGGTCGTTTTCGTTTCCGTTTCGTGTGCACCGTCGCTAGCCCATCGCCATGTCCGGACGCGGAAAGGGAGGCAAAGTCAAGGGCAAGTCAAAGTCCCGCTCAAGCAGGGCTGGGCTCCAGTTCCCGGTCGGCAGAATCCACCGCCTCCTGCGCAAGGGAAACTACGCAGAGCGCGTCGGCGCCGGGGCGCCCGTCTACCTCGCCGCCGTCATGGAGTACCTCGCGGCTGAGGTGCTCGAGCTGGCCGGAAACGCGGCCCGCGACAACAAGAAGACGCGCATCATCCCGCGCCACCTGCAGCTTGCCATCCGCAACGACGAGGAGCTCAACAAGCTCCTGTCGGGCGTCACCATCGCACAGGGTGGTGTCCTGCCCAACATCCAGGCCGTCCTGCTGCCAAAGAAGACCGAGAAGAAGGCCTAAAGGAGGCCAGGCAATCGCAGCGCCGCGTGCTCCCCTGCACGCAACGCGCTTTGCCGGCTCGGCTCGGCCCACAACAATCGGCCCTTTTCAGGGCCACCACACACACCTACGTCCAAAGCAAAATTTCAGTCGTCCTCGCCGCACCTTGTTTTGTTTTAACTTTGCACTGTCACAGCACAGCCGCCGCCGGCGCACGTCCGCCATCTTGTCGTCCACACAGCCCGTGTGGCCCAACACACACACACATTTTGCACGGTCGCAGTCGCCTTCCAAACCGACAACGGCAGCAATAATGACCATTGTTAAAGGGAGGCGTGTCGACACACCGCCCTCCACTCCCGCGCGCAACGGCCGTCGACACGAACGAAACAGCTGATCCGGCCGCCTATGCCCACACGCCTTGCCTCGGAAACCCCAACGCCGCCGCAAACAAACACACAGAGACAAACCACGCAAGCAAATAATCACCGCCTCTCGCACAACAACACACAGCCCGCCATCTCCGTCGCGATCGATACAAAGACACACAATAACAAACACACAAACGAAGCAGCTCCACACACAGCCAGCCACATGACACGTTTCCTTTCCTTCTCCCCTCCCAGTCACATCACGTCGCTCAAACGGAAAGAAAGAAACAAACAAACAAACAACACAGCGCACACACGCAGCAACAACACAGACTCTTTCGCACTTTTCAACTTCCGAACAGTGTGGTGGCCCTGAAAAGGGCCGTTTTCTAGTCTCTCCCACCCACAAGCACGGCCCGCGGGAAGGCCAGCGCCCGCTGCGACGCAGCCTAACCGCCGAAACCGTACAGGGTGCGCCCCTGCCTCTTCAGGGCGTACACCACGTCCATGGCCGTCACAGTCTTGCGCTTGGCGTGCTCAGTGTACGTCACCGCGTCGCGGATCACGTTCTCCAGGAACACCTTCAGCACCCCGCGGGTCTCCTCGTAGATCAGACCAGAGATGCGCTTCACGCCGCCCCTGCGAGCCAGGCGGCGGATGGCGGGCTTCGTGATGCCCTGGATGTTGTCGCGCAACACCTTGCGGTGCCGCTTGGCGCCACCCTTGCCGAGCCCCTTTCCTCCCTTGCCGCGGCCTGTCATCCTTCCTTCCTCGGGCAAAGCAAAACGTGCACAAACAGCAGCTGCAGCGGCTGGCGAGTCGGCTACGGTCTGCGCCCAGCGCGCCCGCCGCCCCCCTATATAGACTCTGGCCCGCCCTCCCCCCACCACGCGCAACCGAGGGCATATAAGCGCAGCACGGAGGCGCGCGGGCCCGTTGTCAAGGCAGCACCGGACGCCGCGCCGCACCTAACCTCCACGCACGCCGCTCCGCTACCGCTACCGCCATGGCCCGCACAAAGCAAACGGCCCGCAAGTCCACCGGCGGAAAGGCGCCGCGCAAACAGCTCGCCACCAAGGCGGCGAGGAAGAGCGCGCCCGCCACCGGAGGCGTCAAGAAGCCCCACCGCTACAGGCCGGGCACCGTCGCCCTGCGAGAAATCAGGCGCTACCAGAAGAGCACAGAGCTGCTCATCCGCAAGCTGCCATTCCAGCGCCTAGTGCGCGAGATCGCCCAGGACTTCAAGACCGACCTGCGCTTCCAGAGCTCCGCAGTCATGGCCCTGCAGGAGGCCAGCGAGGCCTACCTCGTCGGCCTCTTCGAAGACACCAACCTGTGCGCAATCCACGCCAAGCGCGTCACCATCATGCCCAAGGACATCCAGCTCGCGCGCCGCATCCGCGGCGAGCGCGCCTAAACCGCGCCGCGGCACCGCACCGCACAAACAAAAACGGCCCTTTTCAGGGCCACTAACATCTCTCCGTCGCGAGCAAACTTTGTCGGTCGCCTGCCTCTCGCCCCGCAACCCAAAAACAAAAACCACCACTTCCCCGTCCGTCCGCCACACCCGCTCACTCTGCCTGCCTGCTAGCAGCGCGCAACAATCACACATCATCCCTCCCCGGCGCTCAAAGCGCACAATACCCAACGGCCGACGTCACACCGCACGGGTGGCTGGCCGGCCGCCGCTTTCGTTTCGAAAACAAAAAAAAAAAAAACCCGCACTCCACTCCGACGGCCAACGGCCAGGCAGGCGCGCTCGCTCGCTCTACACGCCACCGAAATCCCCGCCGACTCCTTCCGCATCTCAACGTGCCCCCCGTTGCAAAACATAACACACACACACACAAAGGAACAAAACAAAACAAAGACCAGACACGACTCGACAAGACAGACATCCGAGAAGAACGAACGCAGGCAAGCCAACCAACGTATTCAAACAAAACAACGTGACAGAAAACCAACCGTCGGCCGCCGCCACAAACACGGCGACAATCAACCACGACAACAACAACAACAACAACACCGCTTACCGCTACCGCCGCCCACACCCGCCACCGACCCCCGCAATCCAACCACCACGGCACGCAAACAGCATCCCCACGGGCATACAGAAACGCCAGACAGACACCCACACCAAACGCAACACGACAATCAAAACCTTCCCCGACGTGCTTTGATGGCCCTGAGAAGGGCCGTTTTGGGCCGCGCGTCTCTTGCGCGCCACTAGACGACGACGGGGGGTGGGGACGACGGAGTCAAGCGCCAAACCCTTCCATTCCCATCTCTTTCTCCTCTACTCTACTTCTTCTTCTTGGGCGAAGCCTTCGCCTTAGACGGCGTCGTCGCCTTCTTCGGGCGCGGCGCCTTCGGCTTCTTCGTCGGAACCTTGGCGGCCTTCTTCGCCTTCGACGGCGACTTGGCCTTGGCCGGCTTGGCCGCAGCCGCCTTCTTCGCACCCGCGGGAGCGGCCGACGCCGCAGACGCCTTCTTGGCGGCGCCCGCCTTCCGACCGGTCGCCGCCTTCACGCCACCAGCCTTCTTTGCGCCGGCCGCACGGGCGCCCTTCTTCTCCTTGCTGGCCGGAGCGGCGCGCTTCTTCTTGGCACCGCCAGCACGAGCCTTGCCGCCCTCGGCCGCCCCCCCGCCGCCGGCGCCGGCAAGCTTGAACGAGCCGGACGCGCCCTTCCCCTTCGTCTGCACCAGCTCGCCCGCCACGACGGCCGACTTGAGGTACTTCTTGATAAACGGCGCCAGCTTCTCCGCGTCCAGCTTGTAGTGCGCGGCTATGTACTTCTTGATCGCCTGCAGCGACGACCCGCCGCGCTCCTTCAGACTCTTGATGGCGGCCGTCACCATCTCAGAGGTGCGCGGGTGCGCAGGCTTGGCGCGCGGCTTCTTCGCAGACGACGCAGACTTGGCCTTCTTCGTAGTGCCGGTGGCGGCGGGTGCCGCAGCAGTCTCGTTCGTAGCCGCCTGATCTGCCATTTCGACGACGCGCGTAACACACAGCGAGAGCGAGCGGGACGGCAGGCACGCAAGCACAGCACAGCACAGCAGCAGAGCAGAGAATCACAAGGCCCAGCCAGTGTCGCGGGCGGGCGCGGACGGCCGAGAGAGCGGCCGCCACTCTGCGCGCCGCCGCGCCGCGCCTCCCGCGCTTGCTACCGCCCAACGTCCGACAGCCTGTGCGGAGCAGCCCCAAACCTGCGCCACAACCGCCCGCGCCTTTCAAACCACCGAGGATGGGGCTACACACAGCCACACCACAGTCGCCAACCAGTCGCCACGGCAGCGCCGCAAACCACGGCCAAACTGCAGCTACCGCGCGCTACAGCCTGGGTCGGCCCGCCGAGAATCGCCGCCCCCGCCCAAATGCCGCCCCCACAGCCCCAGCCGACGACCCGCCACAATGGCCAAACCTTCGGCAAAACTCCCACACCGTCGCCGCGGCAGCCCGGCCAGCGCGGCCGGCGCCACAGCCACACAAGCCGAGGCGTGCGGCGATGACGGCCGTGCAAACGCGCCTCCGCCGCCCCATCGCCTTCCGTCGCCCTCCCGCCGTTTCCCGATCGGCCCGCAGCCGTCGGGCCACATCGCGCGCCGTCCTCCTCCTCTCGCCCGCCAACATTCACAGCCGTTTCTCAAACAATTGCCCGCCGCAAACGGACGCCGCCTGCGCAACAGGCGCCGCCGCCCCTCGACCGAGGCAAACCGCAATCCGAATCTACAGACCAACCCAATCTGCCGTCAAGCACACACGACAGCCGACCTTACACGTTACGCGTTACACATTACGTTTACACGTCTACGTTAGGTTAGGTTAGGTGGACGTGGGTTAGGTTAAGGGGACTTGGGTTAGGTTAAGCGTCAAACTTAGGTTAAGCATTCAAACACGTCAGGCGTCAGAGGTTAGGTTAGGTTAGGTTAGGTTAGGTTAGGTTACACGTTAGGTTAAGGGGTCAGTGCTAGGTTAAGAAGCGTCAAACGTAGGTTAAAAAAGCGTTCAAACGTGAGGCGTGAGCCGGACAGCTTACCTTACGTAGACGTTAGGGGCTCACAGGCTGAGCTCACCTCGCCACACCACAGGTTAGGTTCGGTTCGGTTCGGTTCAGCGTAAAGCGCCGAGGTCAGGGTTACGTTCGTTCACCTTCGGGCGCCACACTTTCGGTTGAAAGGTCGCGACGGGACGACGTCGGCAGGCACGCCGCAAACGAACAAAAACGTACAGACGACGTCGGAAACCGCCGACAGACGGGGGAGCAGCACGACCACGACCAGACACCGAGCGCGAACGAGACACACGCGAACCACCCCCACCGGCCAAAGGGCACCACACAACAACCCAGAGCACCACGTGTCGACACCAGAGCAACCCGCCGCTCACGCGACATGGCTGGCACCGAAGGGCAACCGCCCGCAACTGCGCTTTCCGCGCCGGCCCGGATGCACGTCGTGCTACAACAACACCACTACCGTACACAGCCGCTGTTCACAACATCACTATCAATGGCGCGCCCGCGGCTCGCCGCCGTCGCAGTCGCAGCCCCAACGCCAGCACTTTTGCACCACCATTCACACGCACCGCAACACAGCTCGCCGACACAGCCGAACAAAACAAACACCACACAACAACAGCAACAACGCCGCCGCCTCTACTTGTGCCGGCGACCCACCCCGCCGATGGCGCACCTTTCGCCAGCCGGCAATCGACACACACGCACCCACCCACCGGGGCCCAGTGCAAAAAAAAAAAAAAAAAAAAAAAAAAAAAAACCACACAAAAACAAAAAAACCAAACAACACAAACGACACGGGAAGCGCACACCGCCACTTCGCGCGCACGCCACCAACCAGTCGTCGTCTCAAAATAACAAACACAAACAAAATAAACTAACAACTAGGGCAACACAAAACAAAAACGCCTCGCACGAACCGCCCACAAAAAGGACAAGCACACGCACAGCCTCTGCTGACGACCACGACGCAGCGGCACGCTGCTCCTGTCCCGCGCCCCGCGCCCCACTCGATTCACAACTCACGCGACACCGTCAACGACGGGCTCGCTTCCCGCAACCTACCACCTTTCCGCCACGACGCACAGCCCCAGCCCCACCCGACGACGCCCGTGGCAACGACTGCACTTTCACCACCGCCTCCCCCTTCCCCCCCAAAACACACACACACACACACACACACACAGCCAGCCAAAAACGCACTCGCGACCCACACATGCACGTGCATCGGCACACGCCAACCAGTCAACGTCGACAACCACACGCAAGGCTCGAAACGAAACCGGCGTCCTTCCACGTTGCCATCAAGCTACGCGACACAAGACACAAGGAACCAACACAACAGCCGGCCCCACTAATTCCCACTCTCACGCCGCAAAAAGCACACCGAAACCGCCAAACGCACGCACATTCCCCTTCGCACTGACACCACCGACCGGCTCGCTACCACACACCTCTCGGCAGCCGTTTCACGCCAATTCGCCACACCGCCCACACAGTCGACAAGCGCCCGCCCTGTACGGCACACGCAACGACGCAGCGCAGCAAAGGGCGCCCGCAACACATACCTCTCCGCCGCCCGACGCGCCAACCGCCACACCACACCGCCAGCCACTCGCAAATTGTGCACTGCCACCAGCCACACGTCCAACACGCCGCGCCGCCTCCGGCCACCCGCCAGGGGGCGCTCACGTCCGCGACAACAGCGCGGCCCGCCGGGCCGGGCCGAACCGAACCGAGCCGCCGCTGCTCTGCACTCGGCACGGCCACACCCTGCTGCAGACCGGGCTCGTCCCTCTGTACGCGTCTGCCTGCGCATCAACACAACACGACCTTTTTTTTTTTTTTTTTCTCTCTACCGCCATCCCTCCTTCTCGCGTTTTACTCGTTGTTGCAGCAGCGGCGCACACCTACACATCCACAGCCCCAGCCGAGCCGGCCTCACCTCAGGGCCCGCCGCCAGCGTCTCCTCCTCGGGCACAGGTGCGGTGCTGTGGCCGCCCATCCAACCGCATTGCTGGCCGTCCAGCCACCAGGCGTTCCCACTGCCGCGAGCCACGCCGCGCACCGACCCTGCTGCAGAAAACGAAGCATAGCCAGAGACCGACCGATACACAAAGCAAGCCGTCGCCTCGCCTCTTGTCCTTCCTGCCTTCCTTCCGCCCCCGCCCTTCTCACACCACCGCCTCTCCACTTTCGCCCCCCCCCCCTCCTTTTTTGTCTTCTTTCTTTCTTTCTTTCTTTCTTTCTTTCTTTCTTTGGCCCTCTCTCCTTCCCGCCATGGCGGTTACGGCACCGCCTGCAGCGGCAGATTTTTTGCGCCCACACGCCTACTCCTACCACCATTAAACCTTGCCCTGCCCTGCCCATCAACGTCGCAGTCGAACCGACGCTTGCCAACACACTGCCCACGTTCCTTTCTCTTTTCGGCCTACGCCCATTACGCGCCGCCGCCACAGCACCTTCCCTTCCCACAACACACCGACGTCATCACACGCACCCAAAACAGGGGCCACGACCGTGTTCCTCGCCCACTCCCATCCCGCACGGTACGCACATTCCCAACTACTACCGCGCACCCTCCCTTTCCAATCTGTGTGTCTCTGTGTCTGTGTCCTGTCCGCGCGTGACGCCTCTCAACATCCGCCGTCCCCCGTCCCGTTTTCGCCCCCATGCCGTCGTCGCGCCGCCTCCTCCCCGTCCACCGCCGCCCCTGTCCGCCCCGCACCACACCATACACCGCTGCTTGTCCCGGCCGTTGCCACCAAAGGCGCCGACCGCAAACGCGCCACGCCGCAGCCCCCGTGCGTCTCGCGCTCGCTTGCATCTCCGTGCCGACGCTGCCTCTCTTCCCACTCGCACTCGACCTCGACAACACAGTCTTTGGCTCCGCCACTGCGTGTTCCGGTGGTACGCACGCTGCAACACGTATGTATTCATTACCAGAGCGATGGCGAGGCATGACAGCATCTCTGTCTGACCAGAGAGTTCTTTATCGCTGCTAGTCGGCGCTTGGACCGCGCCAGACGACAGTAGTGGCACGCACCGGGTCGCCAGGAACAGTTGTTATATATATTGTAGCGCGAGTCGGGAGAGGTAGTAGTCGGTCGACAGTAGTAGCGGGTGGACGGTTGTACTGAGCGGGCGTCGGCGGCGTGCTCTGCTCGTCTCGCGACTCTGGTCACGGTTCGGGACGATGTATAGTATATTGTGTTATAATCACAAAGGTGGTGTGACGCTGCATTGCGCAAATCTGATAACGTATGTTCATTGTACTTCTTTTGTTCAACAACAAAAGCCCCACTATTACTTTTTTTCTAAAGTAACTTTTGTCTCTTAACGAAAAACATTCACTTTTTAAAGACTACTTCCTATGGCATTTCCCTCCAAGGAGTGCAATTAATTACCAGCCAGCACTCATTCATTGCACACAGCTGTGTAAGGGGTATCTACAATTGAGGAGCGGATATAAATGCAATTTTTTGTTTTTTTTTTTTTGTGTGTGTGTTGTAACCTCCCAGCAAAATTTAAAATAATGGACAATGTTATTTACGGATGCTAATGGACATTGCGCTAATTGTAACCTCGCCCACAATGAGAGGTATTGAAAATGGCAACAAAAATGTGACATTCGCAATCTGACTCAAATATAAAGTCTTCACACAACATTTACAAAAGTCCGTTCAGTGACAAGAAACTTCAATTAAACCGAAATATCGGTCTTTGGCCCTGTGCAAAACAATCAGAATTAAAGTCTTACCTCCGAATAAATGGATGTCACATTTCTGCTCTGGTTGTTGCGCAGCGCTTGGAGGAACTGCATTGCAAATAATAATATTCTCTTTTTTTTGTGATTTTAGTGACATTTTTCTTCAAAGAAGTGGAATGAAATGTGAAGTGCAACGAACTCTTTAGTTCAATAAAAAATTAAATGTTTGAAAAATGCTTTTGAAATAAAAATTATTATTGGGGAACTTGTTGGAGAATAATTACAATTTTTCATTATCTAATGATTATATTAATTAACAGTATACCTTATTCACCATCTTGACCAGTGTTGCCGACCGCCTACATCACACAACCGCACTCGGCTGCTACTACTGACCGACCGCTCTGCATGACGACTATTAGCGTACTGCACGCGACGACTACTGACAGAGTACAGCCCTCAACTACACAGACTGACTGACTGACTGACTGACTGACTGACTGACTGACTGACTGACTGACTGAGAACCGCTCGCAACACTCGCGCAGTCCAGCGCAAACTCTCTGGTCACAGATGCTACAATGTCTCGCCATCGCTACTATGTTACATACGTGTTTCAGTGTCTTTTTCATTGGGGTAACGATCTTTGGCTCTTTTTATTCTGAATACAGGGCCAAAGGTCAACGCTGCTGCCCTTATACAATTTATCAGGTTTCATTATGTCTGTTGCAATGTTACATACGGTTCACTCTTTCATTAATATTATCGTTGGGTTTGTTTTGTAGGGATGTTAACATTCTGGCACATTTTTATTATCATCGGACTCTCTGCTATTTGTGCAGGGAGGTTATACCTGAGTCCATTTCCATTTACATTTACATTTTAATATTGATAGACTTTTTGTTTTCTTTTTTGTTTCTTGTTGTTTTTCCTTCTTTTTTTTTGTTGTTTTTTTTTTTTTTTTTTTTTTTTTTTTGTTTTGTTTTTCCCGCTCTCGCCACCACCGCCGCATCACGCCTTCCGTTTTCTTGGTTTCTTTTCTGTTCTTCAACTGCTTCAACATCACCGCGCCCCATTTCCACACCACAGCCATCAGCTTCCAAGACGGGCGGGCGCAGTGTGCCATTTCCGGCGCACAAGCACACCCGTACGGTACTCTCCTCGCCCCCACGCCACCAACAACACAGCGACCACGCGGCTTTCAGGCATGGCACGGCACGGCACGGCACCGGCGAAATGCGCCGCCCCCGCCCCTCCGCGCATCCGTCCGTCTCGCCACGTTCACTGACAGCCGCGTCTGCGGCTACACCACGACAACCACAACACAACACCGCTCCCCTCCCTGGCAACTCACATTGTTTTTCTCCTCCTCTTTTGCACAAACCACAACGCCGAGCACAGGCGCAAGCCACCCACACCGCGCCCCTCCCCGTCCCGTCTTTGGCCGCCGCTCCTCGTTTCCTCGTTTGCCCCCTCCCATCTCCCGAAATGCCATGCCAGCAGCGTTACGCATGCCCCTCCCCTGTCCACACAACACTACCGCCTAACGAACAGCCTTTTCCGGGCCACATCCAGGGCACGCCCACCTCCAAACACTGCCAATTCACGGACGCACACACGCACACACACACACACACACACACTCACTTTCTCGACACCTTTCTGTACGGAGGGTGCGTCATCTCGACCGTGACAGAGTGACGGCAACTATCGACGATCCATTTCCCCCCACTGGTGAAACATGTCCACTAACACCTACATACATCATTCAAGTACACAGACAATAGCATACACACAATGGGAGGGCACACGAACATGGACGGCACGGCACTGTCATACACTCTTCCTCAGAACCATATCAACAAACGTTACGTACATCCGGGAAAGCGAAAGCGAACGCGAAAGCGAAAGCGAAAGCGAAAGCGAAAGCAAAAGCAAAAGCAAAGGCAAAGCCCAATGCAGCCGTCAAAGGTCACGTTCACGTTCCGTTGCTCTACGAATGCGTTTCTCCCCTTTTTCCCTTCCTCTCTCTTTTGCCCCCCCCTCCTTGCACTCTTGCCTCATTCCTCACGTTCTGCCCAGACATTCGACCGATCAAAGTCAACCTTTCGTTACCGTTCTCAGCGCGACGGTGTACAACAGTATGACGGGTGTGCCCAAGACTTCGGTTCAGTTGCGTGACGCCGGTCTATCGCGCCGATCGACAGTTACTCAGGGGGCGACGGATCGGACCACGTCACCGACACACAAAACACTTTCAAACAAACAAATACATACCGGATGGACACAGACAAACACGTGTACAGACATTCGCCAAACAAACGACCGCCGCCGCCGCCGCCGTCTTGAATGACGACATCGGTGTGCGTGCGTCGTACGCAATCAGTCAGACACGGCTATCAAACATCAGAGTCGAATGGTACATCATCGTGCGTGTCGCCGTACACGTACAGTACAATACAACAACAATGCGTCTTAATGGCACGTTCATTTCAACGTCACTCACACACCTCCACGCTGCAGTTACGTCGCACCATTGTCAAACTCGGCGTACAGCAAAGGGAATAGTGGGCGGCAAAAAAAAAAAAACCAAACAAAAACATTTCACATTTCACATTTCACCCTCGCCATGTATGATGTGCAAAAAAACAAACCCGCAAACGGCCGTCGTTACGGTGACACAAAAGTCGCCGATCACACTGTCCCCCCTCGCAGACGGGTAACACACACACACACACACACACCAACAACACCAATGGGTCAAAAACCACGCCAACGAGGCGTGCCACCATTCCACGCCACGGCGACCAACCTCGTGGCCGTACCCCGCGCAACACGCTTTGACGCGCCCCCCCCACCCACAATCAAAATGCACACATACATCACAGCCGTCCACACAAACAACAACAACAATTCCGCCCTTCCCGCAAAAGGCAAGTTGGTGGCCCTGAAAAGGGCCGTTTTGCCGCTCTCGCAACGGAGGAGCCTTCTCCATCCATCCTTCCTTCCATTCCAGAGCCACCTCCTTACTTGGAGCTCGTGTACTTGGTCACCGCCTTCGTGCCCTCGCTCACGGCGTGCTTGGCCAGCTCGCCAGGCAGCAACAGCCGCACAGCGGTCTGGATCTCGCGGGACGTGATGGTCGAGCGCTTGTTGTAGTGCGCCAGGCGAGAAGCCTCGGCCGCAATGCGCTCGAAAATGTCGTTCACGAAGCTGTTCATGATGCTCATCGCCTTCGACGAGATGCCCGTGTCAGGGTGCACCTGCTTCAGCACCTTGTAGATGTAGATGGCATAGCTCTCCTTCCTCTTGCGCTTCTTCTTCTTGTCGCCCTTCGAAATGTTCTTCTGCGCCTTGCCAGCCTTCTTGGCGGCCTTCCCGCTAGTCTTGGGCGGCATCTCGAACCAACGTACGGCAGCAGCAACACCAGTAGCAAGCGCTCCGCTCTAGTCAGCGTCTCCCCACACAGTGGCACCCGCCGACCTGATATGTTTGGGGTTTTCTCCCCCTTTGTTAATTGAAGTACCGGCATCCTAATGATGCCCTGACTTTCGAGATGGTACCTTTTGGTTAAGATTGGCTTTTTGTCTGTAACTGTTTGGGGGTGTTCCCCGGGTATATGAACTGTGTTTGATTAATGATGGTTATGATATGAGTGGATGAAAGTCAGTGTAGCTCGTCATCTGAACTGACGGTGAATGGTAGTGATGGGAGTTCTGTGTGTAGGGAGAATATCTGGTCCCAGGGATCTAATGAGGGGGAAAGGTGAAGAATGAGATGTTTCATAGAATTTCGTTGACTTGATTTTTATGAGATGGTTAAATGCTGGTTGACCTAGCATACCTCTAATTTCCTCGTTACTGGAGAACCAGGGGGCATCTGTGATTATTCTAAACGTCTTATTTTGTATCACTTCTAGTGAGGCCAGGTGTGTGTTTGCCGCCATGCTCCACACCTCCGATCCATAAAGAATAACTGGCAAAATCATTGTTTTCCATATTCGGAGCTTCGCCTCTGTTGATAAGCCCCTGCCCTTAAGAAGGGGATACAGTTGGTAGAGCCGGGCGGAACCTTTGTTTTTGGCCTCTGTTATATGCTGTTTGAACGTGAGATTTTTGTCTATGTTCAGTCCCAGGTATTTTATAACTTTTCTCCATGGGAGTTGTTGTCCATTGTGGTTGAGATTTCTGATGGGTCTTGTTATTTTGTGTGTGAAAATTATGGCTTGGCACTTGTCCGGATTTACTTTTACTTTCCACAAGTTACACCAGTGGTCGACTTTGTTGAGGTGCCGCTGGAGGCTACACGTTATACGATTTATGTTACGCCCGCTGTGGTATAGCGCTGTGTCATCAGCGTAGAGCGCTATGTTCCCACCCGGCTCTTTTGGGATATCATTTGTGAACACAAGATAGAGGAGGGGGCCAAGCACAGATCCCTGTGGGACACCTGCTTCTATATTAGTTATTGGACTTTTCGCTCCATCAACTGAAGCAAAAAACCTCCTGTCTGTCAAAAATGAGTGAATCATTTTTAACAGGTGATTGGGGCAATTTAGCTTCGACAGCTTGTAGAGTAGGCCGTCATGCCAGACACGGTCAAACGCCTTCTCTATGTCGAGGAATATGGCTGCTGTGCTGTCTCCATGTTGTTTCTCGGCACAGATGTGCTCCACCAGGCGGATGGCTTGCTGGGTGGTGCTATGGCCAGCACGAAAACCGAATTGTTCCGGGGTAAGGATAGTGTTATCGTTTAGGAATTTAAGTAGGGCGTTTAGGATGAGGATTTCGAGAAGTTTTGATAAGTGATTTAATAGCGAGATAGGACGATAGTTTTGTGGGAATAGATGGTCTTTATTGGGTTTGGGGATTGAGATGATCTTGGCAACCTTCCAGGCTGAAGGGAAATATTGTAGTTTGAGACAGTGGTTGAGGATATTTGATAGATGGGAAATGGCAGGTGGTGGAAGGTGTTTAAGAAGTGGGGGTTTTATAAGGTCAGGACCAGGGGCCTTTGCATTGCCGATCCGCCTGATGTAAGCTGTTATTTCGCGTTCAGTTGAGTCTGCGAAGGTGGTGTTAATCCTCTCATTGAGTTTTCGTGCGAGGTGCCTCTCGATTCTCCTCTCTAGCCTCTCTGCTTCTCCCTCGTCGTTCTCTACTATGTTTTCTTGGAACTGGAGTTCGTAGGTGTCTGACATGGCGGCCGCCTTATCTGCAGGGGTGTAAACCAGCCCCTGTTGCCCATGCAGTGGTCTTGTGGCTGTCTGGGGTTGCCGCCTAGCCTTTATGATTCGCCAGAATTGTTCAGGGTTTGATTCGGCTGCCTGCAAGCTATGTTGGTACCTGCTGCACCGGAGCATATGCAGTCTGGTTTTGATTTCGCGGGCCATTTGGTCCATTATCCTCCTATCTTGAGGGTAACGGTATGTTTGCCATCGCTTCCTGGTCCGGTTTTTGTCTGTTATCAATTGGGCTAGGTCTGGTGGTAAGTTGGTCCTGCCCCTATTTTGTGTGAGTTTGATAGTTGTGACTCGGGCACAGCTTTTGATGATGTTAGTAAAGTCTGCTGCGGCTTTGTCTATGTCTTCTGTCGATGCATATTCCGGTGCTGGGTCTGGTATGTGATGTGCCACTAGTTCTTTATATCGTACCCAGTTTGTGTGGTACGTAGTGTGGATGCTTTCTGTTGGTATGATGTGATCATTTTCGAATCTTAAGATGACTGGGTTATGGTCAGAGTTCAGCGTGTTTATGACTTCTGTGCTTGTGCCCAGGTCAATATTTTTTAGTAAGAATATGTCCAGCTTGTCTGGCAGATGGCGTGAGTTGTACGGGAAGTGGGTGGGTTCATCTGGGGCTACCACTTGGACTGCTGGGTGGGTATCCAGGTATCTCAGCAGCTGGTTCCCACTTGTATTTCCAGTGCGGCAACCCCATGCCCTGTGCTTGGCATTCAGGTCCCCCCCTACTATGGTCCTGTTGTTCACATTTAGCAAGCTGTCGAGGTCACTGTGATGGAAGCGTTCGTTTGGAGGGTGGTAGGTTGCCACCAGGACAGTTGGGTGCTGGTTTAACATGATTTCTATTGCAGTTGCCTCTGTGTTGATTAGAGGTGGGATGGTGACTTGTCGGTGGCATATCCGGTGTTTTATGAGGACTCCAGTTCCGCCACCTGGTCTGTTAGGACGGTCAGTCCGGATTAGAATGTAATTTTTGACTCGAAATTGTTCATCAGGGGTTAGATGGGTTTCATTTACTAGTGCTACGTCAATGCCATAATCTTCTAGAAACATTTCCAGTTCGTGTCGGTCATGGAATACTCCGTCTGCATTCCAGATGGCGATGGTGATGTGTCGTTTTCTATTCGCCATCGGAAAACAGTGGGAGAATGGTGGTGAAAAACATTGATACCTTCGTGAAGGTGTCTGGGGCTGCTAGGATTTGGCTTATTGCTTTTTTCACTTTCGTGAAGAAGTCGGTGGTTAATAATTTCTGGATAAGGTTTATAACCTTCTTGACGAAGTCCCAGGGCTGGTTTTGGTTTGGACTATGCTCCTGGGTATTTCGGTTTTGTTGGATATGTGGTGATTGCTGTTGTGTTGGAGATGCTGTGATCTCGACAGTTCTGATATCTGATTCTGTGTGGGGTGTTGTGGAAGAGATGGGGGCTTGCAGGAGCTGCTGGGATGCTGTTTGTGGTGGTGGAGTTGTTGTGGTGGTTGGTGCCAGTAGTGGCAGGGGAGGTACTTCTGTGGATGTTGCTGCTGGTGATAGCATGGGTGTGGGGAGAGTTGGTGAGTCTGGATTTTTGGCAGGGTTTGTGGGCAGAGGGGGGGTTTTTGTCCTTTTGGGGGAAGGCCGTGAGACCTGGGTGGCAACTGGTTGGTTTGGTGGGGTGGCTGGGCGTCTTTGCGCTGCTGGTAGACGTTGGGGTCGTGGTTGGGCTTCTGGTTTTGTCACCTTTGCCGGTTGGGGGTTTGTTTTTACCACCTGGGCTAAGGTGCGGTTATCGTTTCTGTGTTCTTCAGGTGGTCCTGTTGTGCACTCTTGCGGAGGAGGTGGTGAAGTGGTTTGGTTATTAGGGTTTCTTCCCGCGTTTACGGGTGTTGGTGGCGTGGGGAAGTGCGCTTCCTCCAAGATTGATGGTGGGGGGGGTGGGGCATTTCTGGCTGTGGTCGTGTGTCTCGCTTCCCAGGCCTCGACAAGCTTGATACGTACCGGGCATCCCCCATAGGATGCAGGGTGAGCCCCTCCACAGTTTGCACAAGTGGCTGGCGTGTCTCTCGATTTTGAGCAGGTGCTTGACAGGTGTGGTCCAGCACACTTCACACACCTTGGGGCCATGTTGCATTGCTGAGCTCCGTGCCTGAAGCGTTGGCAAATGTAACATTGGGTTGGACCTGCTGGTTTTTTATAAAGCTCTACTGCGATGGTCATATGCAGCAGTCTTTGCAGCTTGAAAATCTTTCGGGATTCCGCTGTATTTAGTAAATTTACTTGGAAGTTCCTGGTCTTCCTGCGTGGGGCAGAGATGACTCTACCTTCTGCGTCTATTTCTGTTTGTGGCTGCGCCACCTGGTACACGCCCTGCACCTGAAAGCCGCTTTCTAGTAGGGCCTGCTTCACTTCGTCAGGGGTCCAATGTGGGGTTAATCTCTTTATGACCACTTTTAGTGTGTGTTTTGGGTCATCATTATATGTATAGAATTCTATTTGTCTTTTACGGAATTCCTGCTTTAGGAAATAGAAGTCTTCTGAGTTTGTCGCCTGGTAGACAATACTGTCTCCCTTGTATGTTGTGCTGAGGGCCCCTTTTAGCTTGCCTTGTATCTGGCCGATAAAAGTTGTGTACCCCTTTGTCTCGAAGACTGTAATGGGGGGTATTTTTCTTCCCCTGACTTGTGATGCCTTTGGTATTTGGGTGACTTGTGTGTCTTTCTTTTGCGGTGCAGGCTGGGCAGTGTCCAACTCTCCTTGTTGTGATGTAGTTGGCTCCTGATTCGCTGCATCGCGCCTGCTCGTTTCTTGTGGGATGGTTTTGTGGTTGCCTTTTTGGGCTGGCTCCGCGATGTTTTTGGTTGTAGGCAGTTGTTGCTCTTGCCTCATAAGTGTCACTCTCTTTCCGTTTCGGAGATGGAGGGGAGAATTTGGTTCAATTCCAGGTGTTGAGGAATTAGAGTTGCTGTCAGAGCCAGAAGAGTCGGTGTCTACTATGAGCTTATCTGAGTCAGAGCTGCTGCTCAGTGAAGGTGTATGAATTGGTGAGATTAGTGGGGGATGTGGGGCAGAAGATGATATTGACAGGTTTGCAGGTGGGTCCATTTTGGCCTCCTGATGTTCAAAGTCGTGCGGGCGCTCCATGGAGGGGTAGCCACGATATGAAATGGTTTACTAGTACTTCCCTATATTTCGAGAATTTCCGTGCCAATGTATTTTCCCTACACCTGGCAGGCGCGGGATGCCACCACGGGCCTCACAGTCAGGCTGTTTGACTGTGTGGCTCGGCGGGTCCCTGGACTGCAACTTCCCTAACGCCTATGGCACCGAAATTCTCGAAAGATGGTGATTTACAGCCACCTTCTCTAGGTGGGATGTTCTTCTTTTCTTCTCTTCTTCTCCTCGAGCTATGCCATTCGTCCGAACGAGCGCCCCAGTAGTCTAGAGCTCCGTCCCGTGTCGTACGTGTGCAACACGACTTTTGCTTTTCTCACAACGACAATTTGCTTTTTCAGATAGCACACGCCCGACCACGTCCGGAAACCCAGAAAAACAGCGCGGCTCGATAGCCCTTTTGATCCGGCGAAACACGCCGCTATGGCGCGAGCACGCAAGGCGACGACCAAGCACACGAGAAGCAAGCAACGAGGCGCGCTCTGGACAAAGGCGGCGAGAGCGCGCGGTGGGAATTTCCAGGGCTGGGAGCACAATAGCGGCGCGGAGCACAGGTAGACGCACGTCCGTCCGCTTCGCAGTCCCACCTCGGAATGGCCATGGCACCCGCCGCCAGCCGCCGCCGCACCTTTACCAGCTCGCCCTGTTGCGGCCGCCGACCAATGGGGCGCGCGCGCAACCGGCCGCCGCACCCGAGCCCATAAAGCACCCCCACCCCGGCTGCGCCGGCACGCATGATACACGTAACTGCACCAAGCCCCGCGACGCGGCTGCCAAGTGCGTGAATTGCGGCGGTGCCCACGCCGCAAACTCGCGCAGCTGCGCCTACGTGCGGGGCTACAGACGCAAGATGGCCGCCCCACGCCCTGCAACGGCACGTGGCGTCGAGACGGACGCCCCACCCCCCCGCTCCCGCGAGGGTGGTGGATCGTGCCGCCGCGAAGCCGCCACGGACGACGCACTAGCCGCCTTCCACACCGCGCTCGCGGCCGAGAGGGCCGCCATGAGGGAGGAACTCGCGGCTGTTCACCGCCAGCTGCAACAGCTGCGTGAGGAGCTGCGGGTCCTTAGGAAGACGGCTACTCCCACCGCCAGCTCCACTGCGAGTCGGTCAGCGGGGGTTGACGCCTCCACTCAAACGGAGCCACCAGCGCCGCCAGTCAACGTGACGGGCGGACCGGAAGCACCCATGGACATTGAAGTGGAGCAGCCTGCTCTCCCTCCCGACGGGGAGGTCGAGCCGCGGGCACACGACGAAGAGACGCACACTGTGACAGCACCACTTGCTGAGACGGTGACTGAATGCCTGCCGCTCCCCACGGAGCACAGCGTTCGGCCTGTGCTGCAGAAGATCGCCGCGTCTCTTCGGGACGGCACCTACCCGCACCTTGACAACCCCTACCCATTTACTCCGCCCGACAGGACGAAACCGGCCCTTCCTCACCAGCCTTACGGACCAGTGAGGAACAACAAGGGTCTTAGGGGACTGGTATCGAGGAAGGACCTGGCCATCATCAGTCAACACCCTGTCTTCACGCCCGCGGACTGGGAACACATCTTTGTGGTCTCAGCCTGGGGCGCGGCGGCTGGGGATGTTCGCCCAGAAATACAACAGCATCCAGCATACCAGCAATTCCAAGAGCTCGAGAAGAACTTCACTATGGAAGGAATGAACCGATTCATTGAACAGAATCCAGACTTCATGCATGTATTATGCCAGAAACCGTCTACTTCGCCAGTCAAACCAGCGAAGTAGCAAGAGGCCCACCCCATCGAGAGGCCATCCTGACAACACCTGAGCAGTTTAAGGAGGAACAGCAGCATCGCTGCTTAGCCTCCGTCACCACCGGACCGAGGAAGTCCGTGATCTCGAAGACTGAAGACTGCGCCGGCACGCACTCCGCTGCTCGACTCGCTGCCGCTCGCACCGGTCGTTTTCGTTTCCGTTTCGTGTGCACCGTCGCTAGCCCATCGCCATGTCCGGACGCGGAAAGGGAGGCAAAGTCAAGGGCAAGTCAAAGTCCCGCTCAAGCAGGGCTGGGCTCCAGTTCCCGGTCGGCAGAATCCACCGCCTCCTGCGCAAGGGAAACTACGCAGAGCGCGTCGGCGCCGGGGCGCCCGTCTACCTCGCCGCCGTCATGGAGTACCTCGCGGCTGAGGTGCTCGAGCTGGCCGGAAACGCGGCCCGCGACAACAAGAAGACGCGCATCATCCCGCGCCACCTGCAGCTTGCCATCCGCAACGACGAGGAGCTCAACAAGCTCCTGTCGGGCGTCACCATCGCACAGGGTGGTGTCCTGCCCAACATCCAGGCCGTCCTGCTGCCAAAGAAGACCGAGAAGAAGGCCTAAAGGAGGCCAGGCAATCGCAGCGCCGCGTGCTCCCCTGCACGCAACGCGCTTTGCCGGCTCGGCTCGGCCCACAACAATCGGCCCTTTTCAGGGCCACCACACACACCTACGTCCAAAGCAAAATTTCAGTCGTCCTCGCCGCACCTTGTTTTGTTTTAACTTTGCACTGTCACAGCACAGCCGCCGCCGGCGCACGTCCGCCATCTTGTCGTCCACACAGCCCGTGTGGCCCAACACACACACACACACACATTTTGCACGGTCGCAGTCGCCTTCCAAACCGACAACGGCAGCAATAATGACCATTGTTAAAGGGAGGCGTGTCGACACACCGCCCTCCACTCCCGCGCGCAACGGCCGTCGACACGAACGAAACAGCTGATCCGGCCGCCTATGCCCACACGCCTTGCCTCGGAAACCCCAACGCCGCCGCAAACAAACACACAGAGACAAACCACGCAAGCAAATAATCACCGCCTCTCGCACAACAACACACAGCCCGCCATCTCCGTCGCGATCGATACAAAGACACACAATAACAAACACACAAACGAAGCAGCTCCACACACAGCCAGCCACATGACACGTTTCCTTTCCTTCTCCCCTCCCAGTCACATCACGTCGCTCAAACGGAAAGAAAGAAACAAACAAACAAACAACACAGCGCACACACGCAGCAACAACACAGACTCTTTCGCACTTTTCAACTTCCGAACAGTGTGGTGGCCCTGAAAAGGGCCGTTTTCTAGTCTCTCCCACCCACAAGCACGGCCCGCGGGAAGGCCAGCGCCCGCTGCGACGCAGCCTAACCGCCGAAACCGTACAGGGTGCGCCCCTGCCTCTTCAGGGCGTACACCACGTCCATGGCCGTCACAGTCTTGCGCTTGGCGTGCTCAGTGTACGTCACCGCGTCGCGGATCACGTTCTCCAGGAACACCTTCAGCACCCCGCGGGTCTCCTCGTAGATCAGACCAGAGATGCGCTTCACGCCGCCCCTGCGAGCCAGGCGGCGGATGGCGGGCTTCGTGATGCCCTGGATGTTGTCGCGCAACACCTTGCGGTGCCGCTTGGCGCCACCCTTGCCGAGCCCCTTTCCTCCCTTGCCGCGGCCTGTCATCCTTCCTTCCTCGGGCAAAGCAAAACGTGCACAAACAGCAGCTGCAGCGGCTGGCGAGTCGGCTACGGTCTGCGCCCAGCGCGCCCGCCGCCCCCCTATATAGACTCTGGCCCGCCCTCCCCCCACCACGCGCAACCGAGGGCATATAAGCGCAGCACGGAGGCGCGCGGGCCCGTTGTCAAGGCAGCACCGGACGCCGCGCCGCACCTAACCTCCACGCACGCCGCTCCGCTACCGCTACCGCCATGGCCCGCACAAAGCAAACGGCCCGCAAGTCCACCGGCGGAAAGGCGCCGCGCAAACAGCTCGCCACCAAGGCGGCGAGGAAGAGCGCGCCCGCCACCGGAGGCGTCAAGAAGCCCCACCGCTACAGGCCGGGCACCGTCGCCCTGCGAGAAATCAGGCGCTACCAGAAGAGCACAGAGCTGCTCATCCGCAAGCTGCCATTCCAGCGCCTAGTGCGCGAGATCGCCCAGGACTTCAAGACCGACCTGCGCTTCCAGAGCTCCGCAGTCATGGCCCTGCAGGAGGCCAGCGAGGCCTACCTCGTCGGCCTCTTCGAAGACACCAACCTGTGCGCAATCCACGCCAAGCGCGTCACCATCATGCCCAAGGACATCCAGCTCGCGCGCCGCATCCGCGGCGAGCGCGCCTAAACCGCGCCGCGGCACCGCACCGCACAAACAAAAACGGCCCTTTTCAGGGCCACTAACATCTCTCCGTCGCGAGCAAACTTTGTCGGTCGCCTGCCTCTCGCCCCGCAACCCAAAAACAAAAACCACCACTTCCCCGTCCGTCCGCCACACCCGCTCACTCTGCCTGCCTGCTAGCAGCGCGCAACAATCACACATCATCCCTCCCCGGCGCTCAAAGCGCACAATACCCAACGGCCGACGTCACACCGCACGGGTGGCTGGCCGGCCGCCGCTTTCGTTTCGAAAACAAAAAAAAAAAAAACCCGCACTCCACTCCGACGGCCAACGGCCAGGCAGGCGCGCTCGCTCGCTCTACACGCCACCGAAATCCCCGCCGACTCCTTCCGCATCTCAACGTGCCCCCCGTTGCAAAACATAACACACACACACACAAAGGAACAAAACAAAACAAAGACCAGACACGACTCGACAAGACAGACATCCGAGAAGAACGAACGCAGGCAAGCCAACCAACGTATTCAAACAAAACAACGTGACAGAAAACCAACCGTCGGCCGCCGCCACAAACACGGCGACAATCAACCACGACAACAACAACAACAACAACACCGCTTACCGCTACCGCCGCCCACACCCGCCACCGACCCCCGCAATCCAACCACCACGGCACGCAAACAGCATCCCCACGGGCATACAGAAACGCCAGACAGACACCCACACCAAACGCAACACGACAATCAAAACCTTCCCCGACGTGCTTTGATGGCCCTGAGAAGGGCCGTTTTGGGCCGCGCGTCTCTTGCGCGCCACTAGACGACGACGGGGGGTGGGGACGACGGAGTCAAGCGCCAAACCCTTCCATTCCCATCTCTTTCTCCTCTACTCTACTTCTTCTTCTTGGGCGAAGCCTTCGCCTTAGACGGCGTCGTCGCCTTCTTCGGGCGCGGCGCCTTCGGCTTCTTCGTCGGAACCTTGGCGGCCTTCTTCGCCTTCGACGGCGACTTGGCCTTGGCCGGCTTGGCCGCAGCCGCCTTCTTCGCACCCGCGGGAGCGGCCGACGCCGCAGACGCCTTCTTGGCGGCGCCCGCCTTCCGACCGGTCGCCGCCTTCACGCCACCAGCCTTCTTTGCGCCGGCCGCACGGGCGCCCTTCTTCTCCTTGCTGGCCGGAGCGGCGCGCTTCTTCTTGGCACCGCCAGCACGAGCCTTGCCGCCCTCGGCCGCCCCCCCGCCGCCGGCGCCGGCAAGCTTGAACGAGCCGGACGCGCCCTTCCCCTTCGTCTGCACCAGCTCGCCCGCCACGACGGCCGACTTGAGGTACTTCTTGATAAACGGCGCCAGCTTCTCCGCGTCCAGCTTGTAGTGCGCGGCTATGTACTTCTTGATCGCCTGCAGCGACGACCCGCCGCGCTCCTTCAGACTCTTGATGGCGGCCGTCACCATCTCAGAGGTGCGCGGGTGCGCAGGCTTGGCGCGCGGCTTCTTCGCAGACGACGCAGACTTGGCCTTCTTCGTAGTGCCGGTGGCGGCGGGTGCCGCAGCAGTCTCGTTCGTAGCCGCCTGATCTGCCATTTCGACGACGCGCGTAACACACAGCGAGAGCGAGCGGGACGGCAGGCACGCAAGCACAGCACAGCACAGCAGCAGAGCAGAGAATCACTTTTTTTTTTTTTTTTTTTTTTTTTTTTTTTTTTTTTTTTTTTTTTTTTTTTTTTTTGTTCGTGCGATGGCTGGGGTTCTAGCTCCTTAGGAGCTTGGTCCCCCGTGTGTGCAGGATAGGTTTTTCTTAATTGGGGGCTCCATTTATTTATTAGCAAGAACAAATAATGGGGTCTCCTTTTTCAGCGCTTTGGGACTCACTGTGGACACTTTCGCCCTTTTGTGGTCCTCATTTAATGGTGGTTCATGGGCTTGAGTATTGTTTCTTGTGTTCTACTTGTTTGTGTTCTTTCTTCACTCTCATCGGTTCCTCTGTAGGTGCTTACTATTGTTGGTTCCTAATGATTGATAGAGGTACCTTGACTTTGTGCCAGGCGGTTGGTTCCACCGTGGCGATGTTTTCAAGCCTGTTGTTCGTGGGTCTGAGTCTCTCTATCTTTGTCACCAGTTTCCTGGTGGCTTCTTCGATTTGTTCAGCTATTCGTGGCATCTCGAGCTCCCTGTGGATTGCCTCTGTGCTGGTCCATGGAGGTGCGTGTAGGGTGAGTTTTAGGCACCTGTTCTGGAGTGTCTGCAGTTTCTTGATGTTCGTCTTGCACGTGATGCCCCATGCGGAGCACCCGTACAGGATGGCCGGCTGTATTATTGCCTTGTAAATCCGCAACTTAGTCCGGGTTGTCATTTCTTTGCTTGTCAGAAGTGGGTAGATAGCGTGGATTGCCCTTGTAATTTTCATCTTCTTCTCCTTGATGTGGTCTGTGAATAACATTTTCTTGTCAAGTGTGACTCCTAGATATTTTACTTTGTTTGTCCAGTTGATTCTATGTCCGTTGAGTTGTATTCTGTCTTGTATGTCCGGTCTGCGTCTTGTGAACAGGATGGCTTTGGTCTTTTCTGCGTTAATTTTTATTTTATTTAGCTTTGCCCACTTTTCAGTTAGGTTAGTTTGTTCTTGTAGTCGTCTCATTGTGGTGTCTAGTCTTCTGTGGCTTGTCAGTATTGCCGTGTCATCGGCGAATTGGGCCAGTACTGTATCCTCTGTTTTTGGAATGTCATTCACGTACACTGTGAAGAGGGTGGGAGACAGTACCGATCCCTGAGGAATCCCTTCCTCCAAGGTCTTGGTTTCAGATCTTTGCCCGTTTATTTTTACAAAAAATCGTCTGTTTGTCATGAAGCTGTTGATCATGCGTAAGTAGCACCTGGGTATGTCGGTATCTTCTTTTAGCTTCACCAGCAGATTGTTCCTCCACACCTTGTCGTATGCTTTTTCGACGTCCAGCATTAGTGCTGCTGTGTACTTTGCCAGGTTCATTGCTTTTGTGATCTCCTCTGTGATTCTTAGCAGCTGGAGCTCCGCTGATAACGTTTGTTGGTAAGCGAACTGTTCTCTCCTGATGACGTTCCCATCCAGGAGGGGTTGTCTTATTCGCGGGAGCAGCACACGTTCTAGAAGCTTCGACATGGTGCAGAGTAGGCTAATCGGGCGGTGGTTCTCGGGCTTCTTTAGATCTTTCTCTGCCTTGGGGATCGGTACTATCTTGCTGATTTTCCACGCATCTGGAAAGTAGTTTAGCATCATGCACGCATTTATGATGCGTGTTAGTAGCACCAGCGGTTTTCGTGGGATTTGTTTCAGCTGTTCGTTTGTGATGTTGTCTGGTCCAGGTGCTGAGCGTGTTCCTAGTCTTGCTATTATTCTCCGGACCTCTGTTGGTGTCGTCAGTTCTGGCCTATCGTCTGCTGGTATGTTTTTGATTGCATCAGCCTCCTGGTTGATGTGTCTGGCGAATTCTATCTCTTCTAGTGTTGGGTTACCCTCCTCTTCTATCTTGTTCTGCTCCTCATAGGTCTGGGCGAAGAGCTCTGCTTGTCGTAGTGCGTCAAATACTACGGTGTTTCCGTCCATTAGTGCTGACTTTCTTGGTTTAGGGTTCTTTAGGCTTTTGATCAGCTTCCAGTCCTCTCTTCCTCTGAGTGTTAGCTCACTCATGCGGTCCTCCCACTTTTCCGCCTTCCATTCTAGCACTCTTTTGTGTATTTCACGCGTGAGTCTATTCACCTCTCTTCTGTCTTCTGGGTTTCTGTCTCGAATCCATCGCTTCCTCGCTCTGTTTTTGAGGTACTTGAGGTCTTGGATCAACGGTGGGAGCTCGCTGTTCTTTCCTTCCACGAATGTCATTTTGGTTGTGGCCTTTCTTTGCGCGTTTTTGATCTGGTCCGCGAGGGTACCAATCACCTCGTCAATTTGCTGTTCATTGTTGAGTGGGGCAGTGGGGTTAACGTTGTTATTCAGCCAGCGGCTGAATTGGTTCCAGTCTGTTGTTATTTTTTGACTTTGTGGTGGGGGTTCTATTGTCTCGCCTAATTGAGTGATTACTGGAAGATGGTCTGATGTTAGGCTGTTTCTAACCTGCATTTCCATATCTGGATCCATGTTCTTGACCATGAATATATCCAGGACGTCTGGTTGGTGTCTGCTGTTGAAGGGTACATAGGTCGCTTCTAGGGGGGCTGTGACGACGGCTTGGAGCCTTTCTTCCAGGTTGTGTAGTGCTTCTCCTCTAGCGTTGCTCCTGTGTGCATTCCACGCTTCGTGCTTCGCATTTAGGTCGCCTGCCAGTAGTATGCGGTCGTGGTTATCGAAGATCTGTGTTAAATCATTTTCTTCCAGGTTCGCTCTTGGGCTGAGGTATGCTGCTACTAGTAGCAGTTTGCCATTGGACGTCTCTATGTTCACCAGTGTTGCCTCCAGAGCTGTCATTGGAGGGGTTGGCTCTGGGTGATGTATTATGTTTTGTCTGAGGTATATGGCAGTTCCTCCACCCATCCTGTTTACTCTATCCGTGCGGTGACATATCATGTTCCTCAGTTTGCAGCTTTGGGATGGACGTAAGTGGGTCTCTGTGACTATTAGCACATCTATTTTGTTTTGCTCAATGAATTCGTTGAGGAGGTCCTTTTTGTTTTTGATACCACATGCGTTGAAGTTGCAGATGCGCAGTAGTTTTTGTCCTCTCCTGTTAATTTCCATGAAAGATTTCGAAAATTTTCATCGCTCCTCCAGCGATAGCCATCAATTTTGACATGGCGTCAGGTGCTGAGTTTATTTCTTGTAGTGTTGATCGTGCTGTGTTCAGTACTTGTCTCCAGTTGAAGGATGCCCAGATGGATTTAACTTCGTCAATGAAGCCCTTGACTCCTTCCATCATCCCTTGGTTTCCTGTTGTTTGTTCTGCTCCTTGTGTGTTAATGTTGCCCCATGCTCTTCTTCTCCCTCTTTGTTGTGCCTCTGCTGGTGTTGGCATTGCTGTCGGTCTTATCTGCTGTTGTTGTTGTCTTGTTTGTCTTTGCAGGTGTTGTTGGTTTTCTCTTCCGTACGCTTCTGCTGCTTCCTGATAAGCCCTGCAGCCTCTGTGGGACGCTGCATGCCCGTCTTCTCCACAGTTGATGCAGTGTGGGATGGCATTTGTTGGTAGCTGGCAATCTTTTGCTCTGTGATCACCTCCACATCTTGCGCATCTGGTGGGCATGCCACAGTATCCCGCTGTGTGAAAAAATCCTTGGCACTTCTTACACTGTGGCGGTCCATCTCTGTTTTTGTAAGTCTCAATTGTTACTTTTGTGTCAAGTAGGTATCTCAAGTTGTAGATGTTCTGGTTTTCAGGTTTTTTGTCTAGTGATATGCAGAACACGTCCATGGGTTTAAGCTCCCTTGTTTCAGGAATCCTTTTCTTGTACTGGTGTACATTATTCGGGTGGAAGTTGTTGTATCTTAAGTCAGCGTTGAGTTCGTCTTCTGTGACTGTGTCAGGCAGACCTTTGATGACTACTTTCAGCTGTCTGTCTTCTTGAAGCTGGTGGGTGTAATTTCCGATTTGGTGGCGTCTGAAGAAGGCCAGTGCTGTTCTTTGGTCTCTGACCGACTCAAAGTGGTACTTTATTGACTTTCCTTTGTGTATCACCCTAATGGGTCCTTCCATTTCTTTTTTCAGTGCTGCGTTTAATGTCAGGTAGTGGCCTGCATACTGTATGGTTATGGGAGGTACCCTGGGCTTTTTCGGCGTTATTCTCTGCGATGTTGTCGGGTTTTGGCTCTGTTGAGGCGTCTCTTGTGGTGTACCGTTCCCTGTTTGCAGGTTTTGGGTATTCTGCAAGGTGTCAAATCTGTTCCTCGTTTCGATTGTGAACTGCTTGTTTTGGGAGTCGGTTTCAGCGGAGTTTTTCCTCTTGATTGTTTTTCTTGGCACTCTGAAGCCCTCGTTATCTTCGTATAGCTCCATTTGTTGCATTTGGTACGTGTTTTGATCTATTTGTGGCGTGTCTTGGTCCATTTCTTCGTCCTCGCTCGATGACGCATAATGTTCCGTTTTTCTTCCTTCCGCTCCCACTAGGTGGTTTGTTTCATGCTGGCTTTGCTGGTTGGTGCTATATATGTCTCTGATATCAATTTGGTGTCGTTCGGTTGGTTTTATAGCGCCGGCGGCCATCTTGGTTTCTTCCGCGGCGGCAGCAGCTGCGGCGGCCATCTTGCGCTTTTCCGCTTCAATGGCAGCGGCTCCGGCTTCAGTTGTAGCCGTAGTGGTTTTTCCCCCGTTGGGGGCAGTTGTCTTGGCTGTTTCCAGGGTTTTCGGGCGTTCCGAACTTTCCCTTCGTAGTTTTTCGATGGTTTGGAGCATTGCCTGTTCCATGGTGGGCGTCGTACCTGTTGTCAGTTCCCTCTCGGCGCTCGTGTGGTAGTGTCTTTCGACGGTACGATGGAGAGACTCAGACCTACTCGCGGAACTAGGCCTTGCCCTGCTTCTTGATCTGTGCCTGAAGGCGCGCGGATGTACCCCGCCCAGGGAGTCGGCCACCTGTCGGTCGACTGCCTGGTGAGGAGGCCCTGGTGCCTCTTCATTCCCTATGCTAAACATTCCTAGCCCATCCGGCTATCCCGGAGGATCTCGCCTATCACTAGTAAAACGGCCCTATCAGGACACAATTGCTTTTTTAACACGCAGTGGGAGCACTTCAAACTTAAAAGTTCGTAGCGCACCCCCCGCGTGTGCACACAGCTCGGCTGCTCGGAGACCGATGCAGAGAATCACAAGGCCCAGCCAGTGTCGCGGGCGGGCGCGGACGGCCGAGAGAGCGGCCGCCACTCTGCGCGCCGCCGCGCCGCGCCTCCCGCGCTTGCTACCGCCCAACGTCCGACAGCCTGTGCGGAGCAGCCCCAAACCTGCGCCACAACCGCCCGCGCCTTTCAAACCACCGAGGATGGGGCTACACACAGCCACACCACAGTCGCCAACCAGTCGCCACGGCAGCGCCGCAAACCACGGCCAAACTGCAGCTACCGCGCGCTACAGCCTGGGTCGGCCCGCCGAGAATCGCCGCCCCCGCCCAAATGCCGCCCCCACAGCCCCAGCCGACGACCCGCCACAATGGCCAAACCTTCGGCAAAACTCCCACACCGTCGCCGCGGCAGCCCGGCCAGCGCGGCCGGCGCCACAGCCACACAAGCCGAGGCGTGCGGCGATGACGGCCGTGCAAACGCGCCTCCGCCGCCCCATCGCCTTCCGTCGCCCTCCCGCCGTTTCCCGATCGGCCCGCAGCCGTCGGGCCACATCGCGCGCCGTCCTCCTCCTCTCGCCCGCCAACATTCACAGCCGTTTCTCAAACAATTGCCCGCCGCAAACGGACGCCGCCTGCGCAACAGGCGCCGCCGCCCCTCGACCGAGGCAAACCGCAATCCGAATCTACAGACCAACCCAATCTGCCGTCAAGCACACACGACAGCCGACCTTACACGTTACGCGTTACACATTACGTTTACACGTCTACGTTAGGTTAGGTTAGGTGGACGTGGGTTAGGTTAAGGGGACTTGGGTTAGGTTAAGCGTCAAACTTAGGTTAAGCATTCAAACACGTCAGGCGTCAGAGATTAGGTTAGGTTAGGTTAGGTTAGGTTAGGTTACACGTTAGGTTAAGGGGTCAGTGCTAGGTTAAGAAGCGTCAAACGTAGGTTAAAAAAGCGTTCAAACGTGAGGCGTGAGCCGGACAGCTTACCTTACGTAGACGTTAGGGGCTCACAGGCTGAGCTCACCTCGCCACACCACAGGTTAGGTTCGGTTCGGTTCGGTTCAGCGTAAAGCGCCGAGGTCAGGGTTACGTTCGTTCACCTTCGGGCGCCACACTTTCGGTTGAAAGGTCGCGACGGGACGACGTCGGCAGGCACGCCGCAAACGAACAAAAACGTACAGACGACGTCGGAAACCGCCGACAGACGGGGGAGCAGCACGACCACGACCAGACACCGAGCGCGAACGAGACACACGCGAACCACCCCCACCGGCCAAAGGGCACCACACAACAACCCAGAGCACCACGTGTCGACACCAGAGCAACCCGCCGCTCACGCGACATGGCTGGCACCGAAGGGCAACCGCCCGCAACTGCGCTTTCCGCGCCGGCCCGGATGCACGTCGTGCTACAACAACACCACTACCGTACACAGCCGCTGTTCACAACATCACTATCAATGGCGCGCCCGCGGCTCGCCGCCGTCGCAGTCGCAGCCCCAACGCCAGCACTTTTGCACCACCATTCACACGCACCGCAACACAGCTCGCCGACACAGCCGAACAAAACAAACACCACACAACAACAGCAACAACGCCGCCGCCTCTACTTGTGCCGGCGACCCACCCCGCCGATGGCGCACCTTTCGCCAGCCGGCAATCGACACACACGCACCCACCCACCGGGGCCCAGTGCAAAAAAAAAAAAAAAAAAAAAAAAAAAAAACCACACAAAAACAAAAAAACCAAACAACACAAACGACACGGGAAGCGCACACAGCCACTTCGCGCGCACGCCACCAACCAGTCGTCGTCTCAAAATAACAAACACAAACAAAATAAACTAACAACTAGGGCAACACAAAACAAAAACGCCTCGCACGAACCGCCCACAAAAAGGACAAGCACACGCACAGCCTCTGCTGACGACCACGACGCAGCGGCACGCTGCTCCTGTCCCGCGCCCCGCGCCCCACTCGATTCACAACTCACGCGACACCGTCAACGACGGGCTCGCTTCCCGCAACCTACCACCTTTCCGCCACGACGCACAGCCCCAGCCCCACCCGACGACGCCCGTGGCAACGACTGCACTTTCACCACCGCCTCCCCCTTCCCCCCCAAAACACACACACACACACACACACACACAGCCAGCCAAAAACGCACTCGCGACCCACACATGCACGTGCATCGGCACACGCCAACCAGTCAACGTCGACAACCACACGCAAGGCTCGAAACGAAACCGGCGTCCTTCCACGTTGCCATCAAGCTACGCGACACAAGACACAAGGAACCAACACAACAGCCGGCCCCACTAATTCCCACTCTCACGCCGCAAAAAGCACACCGAAACCGCCAAACGCACGCACATTCCCCTTCGCACTGACACCACCGACCGGCTCGCTACCACACACCTCTCGGCAGCCGTTTCACGCCAATTCGCCACACCGCCCACACAGTCGACAAGCGCCCGCCCTGTACGGCACACGCAACGACGCAGCGCAGCAAAGGGCGCCCGCAACACATACCTCTCCGCCGCCCGACGCGCCAACCGCCACACCACACCGCCAGCCACTCGCAAATTGTGCACTGCCACCAGCCACACGTCCAACACGCCGCGCCGCCTCCGGCCACCCGCCAGGGGGCGCTCACGTCCGCGACAACAGCGCGGCCCGCCGGGCCGGGCCGAACCGAACCGAGCCGCCGCTGCTCTGCACTCGGCACGGCCACACCCTGCTGCAGACCGGGCTCGTCCCTCTGTACGCGTCTGCCTGCGCATCAACACAACACGACCTTTTTTTTTTTTTTTTTCTCTCTACCGCCATCCCTCCTTCTCGCGTTTTACTCGTTGTTGCAGCAGCGGCGCACACCTACACATCCACAGCCCCAGCCGAGCCGGCCTCACCTCAGGGCCCGCCGCCAGCGTCTCCTCCTCGGGCACAGGTGCGGTGCTGTGGCCGCCCATCCAACCGCATTGCTGGCCGTCCAGCCACCAGGCGTTCCCACTGCCGCGAGCCACGCCGCGCACCGACCCTGCTGCAGAAAACGAAGCATAGCCAGAGACCGACCGATACACAAAGCAAGCCGTCGCCTCGCCTCTTGTCCTTCCTGCCTTCCTTCCGCCCCCGCCCTTCTCACACCACCGCCTCTCCACTTTCGCCCCCCCCCCCCCTCCTTTTTTGTCTTCTTTCTTTCTTTCTTTCTTTCTTTCTTTCTTTCTTTGGCCCTCTCTCCTTCCCGCCATGGCGGTTACGGCACCGCCTGCAGCGGCAGATTTTTTGCGCCCACACGCCTACTCCTACCACCATTAAACCTTGCCCTGCCCTGCCCATCAACGTCGCAGTCGAACCGACGCTTGCCAACACACTGCCCACGTTCCTTTCTCTTTTCGGCCTACGCCCATTACGCGCCGCCGCCACAGCACCTTCCCTTCCCACAACACACCGACGTCATCACACGCACCCAAAACAGGGGCCACGACCGTGTTCCTCGCCCACTCCCATCCCGCACGGTACGCACATTCCCAACTACTACCGCGCACCCTCCCTTTCCAATCTGTGTGTCTCTGTGTCTGTGTCCTGTCCGCGCGTGACGCCTCTCAACATCCGCCGTCCCCCGTCCCGTTTTCGCCCCCATGCCGTCGTCGCGCCGCCTCCTCCCCGTCCACCGCCGCCCCTGTCCGCCCCGCACCACACCATACACCGCTGCTTGTCCCGGCCGTTGCCACCAAAGGCGCCGACCGCAAACGCGCCACGCCGCAGCCCCCGTGCGTCTCGCGCTCGCTTGCATCTCCGTGCCGACGCTGCCTCTCTTCCCACTCGCACTCGACCTCGACAACACAGTCTTTGGCTCCGCCACTGCGTGTTCCGGTGGTACGCACGCTGCAACACGTATGTATTCATTACCAGAGCGATGGCGAGGCATGACAGCATCTCTGTCTGACCAGAGAGTTCTTTATCGCTGCTAGTCGGCGCTTGGACCGCGCCAGACGACAGTAGTGGCACGCACCGGGTCGCCAGGAACAGTTGTTATATATATTGTAGCGCGAGTCGGGAGAGGTAGTAGTCGGTCGACAGTAGTAGCGGGTGGACGGTTGTACTGAGCGGGCGTCGGCGGCGTGCTCTGCTCGTCTCGCGACTCTGGTCACGGTTCGGGACGATGTATAGTATATTGTGTTATAATCACAAAGGTGGTGTGACGCTGCATTGCGCAAATCTGATAACGTATGTTCATTGTACTTCTTTTGTTCAACAACAAAAGCCCCACTATTACTTTTTTTCTAAAGTAACTTTTGTCTCTTAACGAAAAACATTCACTTTTTAAAGACTACTTCCTATGGCATTTCCCTCCAAGGAGTGCAATTAATTACCAGCCAGCACTCATTCATTGCACACAGCTGTGTAAGGGGTATCTACAATTGAGGAGCGGATATAAATGCAATTTTTTTTTTTTTTTTTTTGTGTGTGTGTTGTAACCTCCCAGCAAAATTTAAAATAATGGACAATGTTATTTACGGATGCTAATGGACATTGCGCTAATTGTAACCTCGCCCACAATGAGAGGTATTGAAAATGGCAACAAAAATGTGACATTCGCAATCTGACTCAAATATAAAGTCTTCACACAACATTTACAAAAGTCCGTTCAGTGACAAGAAACTTCAATTAAACCGAAATATCGGTCTTTGGCCCTGTGCAAAACAATCAGAATTAAAGTCTTACCTCCGAATAAATGGATGTCACATTTCTGCTCTGGTTGTTGCGCAGCGCTTGGAGGAACTGCATTGCAAATAATAATATTCTCTTTTTTTTGTGATTTTAGTGACATTTTTCTTCAAAGAAGTGGAATGAAATGTGAAGTGCAACGAACTCTTTAGTTCAATAAAAAATTAAATGTTTGAAAAATGCTTTTGAAATAAAAATTATTATTGGGGAACTTGTTGGAGAATAATTACAATTTTTCATTATCTAATGATTATATTAATTAACAGTATACCTTATTCACCATCTTGACCAGTGTTGCCGACCGCCTACATCACACAACCGCACTCGGCTGCTACTACTGACCGACCGCTCTGCATGACGACTATTAGCGTACTGCACGCGACGACTACTGACAGAGTACAGCCCTCAACTACACAGACTGACTGACTGACTGACTGACTGACTGACTGACTGACTGAGAACCGCTCGCAACACTCGCGCAGTCCAGCGCAAACTCTCTGGTCACAGATGCTACAATGTCTCGCCATCGCTACTATGTTACATACGTGTTTCAGTGTCTTTTTCATTGGGGTAACGATCTTTGGCTCTTTTTATTCTGAATACAGGGCCAAAGGTCAACGCTGCTGCCCTTATACAATTTATCAGGTTTCATTATGTCTGTTGCAATGTTACATACGGTTCACTCTTTCATTAATATTATCGTTGGGTTTGTTTTGTAGGGACGTTAACATTCTGGCACATTTTTATTATCATCGGACTCTCTGCTATTTGTGCAGGGAGGTTATACCTGGGTCCATTTCCATTTCCATTTACATTTTAATATTGATAGACTTTTTGTTTTCTTTTTTGTTTCTTGTTGTTTTTCCTTCTTTTTTTTTGTTGTTTTTTTTTTTTTTTTTTTTTTTTTTGTTTTGTTTTTCCCGCTCTCGCCACCACCGCCGCATCACGCCTTCCGTTTTCTTGGTTTCTTTTCTGTTCTTCAACTGCTTCAACATCACCGCGCCCCATTTCCACACCACAGCCATCAGCCTCCAAGACGGGCGGGCGCAGTGTGCCATTTCCGGCGCACAAGCACACCCGTACGGTACTCTCCTCGCCCCCACGCCACCAACAACACAGCGACCACGCGGCTTTCAGGCATGGCACGGCACGGCACGGCACCGGCGAAATGCGCCGCCCCCGCCCCTCCGCGCATCCGTCCGTCTCGCCACGTTCACTGACAGCCGCGTCTGCGGCTACACCACGACAACCACAACACAACACCGCTCCCCTCCCTGGCAACTCACATTGTTTTTCTCCTCCTCTTTTGCACAAACCACAACGCCGAGCACAGGCGCAAGCCACCCACACCGCGCCCCTCCCCGTCCCGTCTTTGGCCGCCGCTCCTCGTTTCCTCGTTTGCCCCCTCCCATCTCCCGAAATGCCATGCCAGCAGCGTTACGCATGCCCCTCCCCTGTCCACACAACACTACCGCCTAACGAACAGCCTTTTCCGGGCCACATCCAGGGCACGCCCACCTCCAAACACTGCCAATTCACGGACGCACACACGCACACACACACACACACACACACTCACTTTCTCGACACCTTTCTGTACGGAGGGTGCGTCATCTCGACCGTGACAGAGTGACGGCAACTATCGACGATCCATTTCCCCCCACTGGTGAAACATGTCCACTAACACCTACATACATCATTCAAGTACACAGACAATAGCATACACACAATGGGAGGGCACACGAACATGGACGGCACGGCACTGTCATACACTCTTCCTCAGAACCATATCAACAAACGTTACGTACATCCGGGAAAGCGAAAGCGAACGCGAAAGCGAAAGCGAAAGCGAAAGCGAAAGCAAAAGCAAAAGCAAAGGCAAAGCCCAATGCAGCCGTCAAAGGTCACGTTCACGTTCCGTTGCTCTACGAATGCGTTTCTCCCCTTTTTCCCTTCCTCTCTCTTTTGCCCCCCCCTCCTTGCACTCTTGCCTCATTCCTCACGTTCTGCCCAGACATTCGACCGATCAAAGTCAACCTTTCGTTACCGTTCTCAGCGCGACGGTGTACAACAGTATGACGGGTGTGCCCAAGACTTCGGTTCAGTTGCGTGACGCCGGTCTATCGCGCCGATCGACAGTTACTCAGGGGGCGACGGATCGGACCACGTCACCGACACACAAAACACTTTCAAACAAACAAATACATACCGGATGGACACAGACAAACACGTGTACAGACATTCGCCAAACAAACGACCGCCGCCGCCGCCGCCGTCTTGAATGACGACATCGGTGTGCGTGCGTCGTACGCAATCAGTCAGACACGGCTATCAAACATCAGAGTCGAATGGTACATCATCGTGCGTGTCGCCGTACACGTACAGTACAATACAACAACAATGCGTCTTAATGGCACGTTCATTTCAACGTCACTCACACACCTCCACGCTGCAGTTACGTCGCACCATTGTCAAACTCGGCGTACAGCAAAGGGAATAGTGGGCGGCAAAAAAAAAAAAACCAAACAAAAACATTTCACATTTCACATTTCACCCTCGCCATGTATGATGTGCAAAAAAACAAACCCGCAAACGGCCGTCGTTACGGTGACACAAAAGTCGCCGATCACACTGTCCCCCCTCGCAGACGGGTAACACACACACACACACACACACCAACAACACCAATGGGTCAAAAACCACGCCAACGAGGCGTGCCACCATTCCACGCCACGGCGACCAACCTCGTGGCCGTACCCCGCGCAACACGCTTTGACGCGCCCCCCCCACCCACAATCAAAATGCACACATACATCACAGCCGTCCACACAAACAACAACAACAATTCCGCCCTTCCCGCAAAAGGCAAGTTGGTGGCCCTGAAAAGGGCCGTTTTGCCGCTCTCGCAACGGAGGAGCCTTCTCCATCCATCCTTCCTTCCATTCCAGAGCCACCTCCTTACTTGGAGCTCGTGTACTTGGTCACCGCCTTCGTGCCCTCGCTCACGGCGTGCTTGGCCAGCTCGCCAGGCAGCAACAGCCGCACAGCGGTCTGGATCTCGCGGGACGTGATGGTCGAGCGCTTGTTGTAGTGCGCCAGGCGAGAAGCCTCGGCCGCAATGCGCTCGAAAATGTCGTTCACGAAGCTGTTCATGATGCTCATCGCCTTCGACGAGATGCCCGTGTCAGGGTGCACCTGCTTCAGCACCTTGTAGATGTAGATGGCATAGCTCTCCTTCCTCTTGCGCTTCTTCTTCTTGTCGCCCTTCGAAATGTTCTTCTGCGCCTTGCCAGCCTTCTTGGCGGCCTTCCCGCTAGTCTTGGGCGGCATCTCGAACCAACGTACGGCAGCAGCAACACCAGTAGCAAGCGCTCCGCTCTAGTCAGCGTCTCCCCACACAGTGGCACCCGCCGCCAGCCGCCGCCGCACCTTTACCAGCTCGCCCTGTTGCGGCCGCCGACCAATGGGGCGCGCGCGCAACCGGCCGCCGCACCCGAGCCCATAAAGCACCCCCACCCCGGCTGCGCCGGCACGCACTCCGCTGCTCGACTCGCTGCCGCTCGCACCGGTCGTTTTCGTTTCCGTTTCGTGTGCACCGTCGCTAGCCCATCGCCATGTCCGGACGCGGAAAGGGAGGCAAAGTCAAGGGCAAGTCAAAGTCCCGCTCAAGCAGGGCTGGGCTCCAGTTCCCGGTCGGCAGAATCCACCGCCTCCTGCGCAAGGGAAACTACGCAGAGCGCGTCGGCGCCGGGGCGCCCGTCTACCTCGCCGCCGTCATGGAGTACCTCGCGGCTGAGGTGCTCGAGCTGGCCGGAAACGCGGCCCGCGACAACAAGAAGACGCGCATCATCCCGCGCCACCTGCAGCTTGCCATCCGCAACGACGAGGAGCTCAACAAGCTCCTGTCGGGCGTCACCATCGCACAGGGTGGTGTCCTGCCCAACATCCAGGCCGTCCTGCTGCCAAAGAAGACCGAGAAGAAGGCCTAAAGGAGGCCAGGCAATCGCAGCGCCGCGTGCTCCCCTGCACGCAACGCGCTTTGCCGGCTCGGCTCGGCCCACAACAATCGGCCCTTTTCAGGGCCACCACACACACCTACGTCCAAAGCAAAATTTCAGTCGTCCTCGCCGCACCTTGTTTTGTTTTAACTTTGCACTGTCACAGCACAGCCGCCGCCGGCGCACGTCCGCCATCTTGTCGTCCACACAGCCCGTGTGGCCCAACACACACACACACACACATTTTGCACGGTCGCAGTCGCCTTCCAAACCGACAACGGCAGCAATAATGACCATTGTTAAAGGGAGGCGTGTCGACACACCGCCCTCCACTCCCGCGCGCAACGGCCGTCGACACGAACGAAACAGCTGATCCGGCCGCCTATGCCCACACGCCTTGCCTCGGAAACCCCAACGCCGCCGCAAACAAACACACAGAGACAAACCACGCAAGCAAATAATCACCGCCTCTCGCACAACAACACACAGCCCGCCATCTCCGTCGCGATCGATACAAAGACACACAATAACAAACACACAAACGAAGCAGCTCCACACACAGCCAGCCACATGACACGTTTCCTTTCCTTCTCCCCTCCCAGTCACATCACGTCGCTCAAACGGAAAGAAAGAAACAAACAAACAAACAACACAGCGCACACACGCAGCAACAACACAGACTCTTTCGCACTTTTCAACTTCCGAACAGTGTGGTGGCCCTGAAAAGGGCCGTTTTCTAGTCTCTCCCACCCACAAGCACGGCCCGCGGGAAGGCCAGCGCCCGCTGCGACGCAGCCTAACCGCCGAAACCGTACAGGGTGCGCCCCTGCCTCTTCAGGGCGTACACCACGTCCATGGCCGTCACAGTCTTGCGCTTGGCGTGCTCAGTGTACGTCACCGCGTCGCGGATCACGTTCTCCAGGAACACCTTCAGCACCCCGCGGGTCTCCTCGTAGATCAGACCAGAGATGCGCTTCACGCCGCCCCTGCGAGCCAGGCGGCGGATGGCGGGCTTCGTGATGCCCTGGATGTTGTCGCGCAACACCTTGCGGTGCCGCTTGGCGCCACCCTTGCCGAGCCCCTTTCCTCCCTTGCCGCGGCCTGTCATCCTTCCTTCCTCGGGCAAAGCAAAACGTGCACAAACAGCAGCTGCAGCGGCTGGCGAGTCGGCTACGGTCTGCGCCCAGCGCGCCCGCCGCCCCCCTATATAGACTCTGGCCCGCCCTCCCCCCACCACGCGCAACCGAGGGCATATAAGCGCAGCACGGAGGCGCGCGGGCCCAATCCATGTTCCCCGCCACCACTCCCATTCCAACCAGTCATGGCTGTTAGACATCATGGATTGACAGTCATGATCTGGAATGCCAATGGTCTCCCCAAACAACAGGGGGAGTTCCGACAGTTCCTCCTTGATGAGAGGGTTGATATTTGCCTCGTTGCAGAGACACATCTCAAACCCGGTGTTTTCGTCCGTGTAGCAAACTACTCCTGCTACAGGACAGACAGGCCCACCGCCTATGGTGGCACGGCGGTGTACGTTCGTAACTCCCTCCGCCACCACCCTATCTCTCTCCCCCCACTCAACACTGTGGAAGCCACTGGCGTCGTCGTCCACACGGTGAGGGGTCCCATCACGTTTGTGGCTCTTTATAGACCACCACGAGGCCTTCTAGAAACACCGGATTATGAAGCATTGCTGTCGCTCGGCAACGACGTCTTCGTTGGCGGTGACTTCAATGCCAAACACGCTGCCTGGAACAGTAGATTAACAAACACATCAGGTCGTCGACTCCTCCGGGTCGCCGAGCGGCATCATGCCCGCACCATCGGCCCGCACGACCCCACCATTTACCCCTCTGGAGGACATCCCCCAGATGTTTTAGACATCGCAGTGGTGAAAGGACTACCCAACCCCATCACTGCAGCCACCCGCATCGCTCTCGCCTCTGACCACCGCCCGGTCATCTGTTCCATCGATCTCGTTGGAACCCCGACCGCGCCGAGTGATGGCCTGAACATCCGCGGTATTGACTGGCAGTCCTACCAGAGAAGGGTCGAAGCAGCCCTACCCACAATCCCTGCTGCCGATCAAACGGACGCAGATCGTACACTAATACACCTCACCACCGTTGTTCTAGATGCTGCAACAGCAGCGACCCCTCACCGCCCACACCGGCCCCCAGATCATTTGCGTCCTCTCCCTCACCATATCCTTGCCCTCATCACAGAGAAAAACCGGATCATCCGAGAATGGCAGCTCACTCGGAACCCGGCAACCAAGCGCCTCATCAATAGACTACAGCGCCAAATCAAGGCTGCGGTGCAAGACCACCGCAATCAGGAATGGGAGAACAAAATCTCTGCCATTAACCTGAGTGACCCGTCCGCTTGGCGGCTCACAAAAAGCCTTCTGAGGCGAGGGCAACGGATTCCCCCACTCCAGGTCGGCAATGACTTTGTGTCCGAGCCAGATGCCAAGGCTAACGCCTTGGCGGATGTCTTCGCGCACAACTTCACCCCGGTCAATGACCCCGTTGACCCCGACCATATCCGCCTGGTAACGGCACGCCTCCCTCAACTCCTTGCCGTCCAGGACCCTGAGGATGAAATCACCCCCATTAATGAAGAGGAGGTAGAACTGCAATTGCGGCACCTCCAATCCAAGAAAGCTGGCGGCCCCGACAAGCTGACGAACGCCCTCCTCAAGCAGCTACCCCCAGCTACTATTCCCATCCTGACGGCCACTTTCAACAACATCCTCTCAACCAGGCAATATCCCACTGCCTGGAAACATGCTGAAGTGGTCGCCATACCCAAGGCTGGGAAGGATCTTCGTTCCCCTGCCAGCTATCGCCCCATCAGCCTCTTGCCCGCCATCTCCAAGGTGTTCGAGAGGCTGTACCTTAAACGACTGCTCATCCACATTGCCCGAGAACGAGTCCTCCCTGATGAGCAGTTTGGCTTCAGGCAGGGACACGCAACCACTCACCAACTCCTGCGCCTTGTAGAAGAGGCACTGGACGCCATTGAACGTAGGGAGTACTTTGGGGCCATACTCCTCGACGTGTCCAGAGCGTTTGACTCGGTCTGGCACGAAGGGCTGCTCTACAAATTATTTTCCCTTGGCTTCCCAGTGTCCCATGTACGGCTTATAGCCACATACCTGGAAGGCCGCACCTTCCATGTCAGGATCCCAGATGGGAAATCCACACGACGACGAATCAGAGCAGGAGTACCACAAGGCAGCGTACTTGGACCGCTACTCTACTCCCTCTTTACAGCCGATCTGCCCTCTGCGCCGAGGGTACAATTAGCTCTCTACGCAGATGACACTGCACTCTTCTCTCGTTCTCGGAGTGCGGCAGTTCTTCAACAGCGGCTCCAGGGGGCTACAGATTCCCTAACCGTTTGGGCTAGGACCTGGCGTCTGGCGTTTAACCCCGCCAAAACCCAAGCCCTTATCATCTGCCGACGCCGTATTCCCATTCGGCTCCCACAGGTGGCGGTCCTTGGTACCCCAGTCCCCTGGACTCGTACTGCAAAGTACTTGGGTGTTACCCTGGACCAACGCCTAACCTGGCGCCCCCACATCGACGAGGTGCGTCGTAAAGCAATGGGGCGGCTATGCCTGCTCTACCCTCTCATCAACCCTACCTCTTCCCTCCCCGCGCACCTTGCTGTTAGACTGTACACTTCCCTTGTTCGCCCCATCCTTGAATACGCGGCGGTGGTCTGGGGCAATGCCGCCCCCACCCACCTCCGCCGACTCCAAACCATCCAGAACCGGGCTCTCCGGCGTGCCCTCCGCCTCCCCTTCGACTTCCCAACCCACGAGCTCCACCTCCTGGCTGAAGTGCCGCTCCTTCGTACCCGCATCCTCTCCGCCGCCCAGTCCTTTTACCAACAAACCCGTCTCTCTCCTAATCCCTTAATCCTCTCCCTGGGTACCCGTGTTCACCGTCTGGCCACCACCCGATGGCCAGACCTTTTATTTCGCCCCCCATGACTTCACATACAATAGCCATCTCACCTCACGACAATCACTCCATCACACCATAGACCCTCCCACCAAACTTATCAAGTCATTCACCCCCCGCCAACCCACACCCCCAATCCCCACTGTCGGCCTAATTCACGACAGGCCTTTCCTCTTTCACTCCTCCAACTGTCACCCTCTGACTTCTTTCTCTCTCCCCGCTCCCCCCAACCCGCCACTCCAAGACTCACTGCCGTCACCATCAAGACGCCGCTACGGAGAAGAAGAAGAGGCCAGGACAATGGCCTTTCGTTTTCACTCTCTCCCACTATTCCTCCTCCTCTCTTTAACTCTGTAATGTAGTCGTAAACCTCGGCTAGTCTATGGGCCGTTCGTTTTCCACCACCCTTCTACTGTCCCTCCTACTGTCCTGTCTTCTTTAAAAAAAAAAAAAAAAAAAAAAAAAAAAAAAAAAAAAAAAAAAAAAAAAAACCAGCACAACAGTCAAGGTCAAATACCACCCGTCATGTCACACCCACATTTTCACCCCGTCAATGAAGAAGGAGAAGCGCTTTAAACGCGCTAGAACTTCGCTCACAGCTGAGGGTTCACCCCTCAACCATGTGCGTCGTCGTCGTCGTCGCGCGCGGGCCCGTTGTCAAGGCAGCACCGGACGCCGCGCCGCACCTAACCTCCACGCACGCCGCTCCGCTACCGCTACCGCCATGGCCCGCACAAAGCAAACGGCCCGCAAGTCCACCGGCGGAAAGGCGCCGCGCAAACAGCTCGCCACCAAGGCGGCGAGGAAGAGCGCGCCCGCCACCGGAGGCGTCAAGAAGCCCCACCGCTACAGGCCGGGCACCGTCGCCCTGCGAGAAATCAGGCGCTACCAGAAGAGCACAGAGCTGCTCATCCGCAAGCTGCCATTCCAGCGCCTAGTGCGCGAGATCGCCCAGGACTTCAAGACCGACCTGCGCTTCCAGAGCTCCGCAGTCATGGCCCTGCAGGAGGCCAGCGAGGCCTACCTCGTCGGCCTCTTCGAAGACACCAACCTGTGCGCAATCCACGCCAAGCGCGTCACCATCATGCCCAAGGACATCCAGCTCGCGCGCCGCATCCGCGGCGAGCGCGCCTAAACCGCGCCGCGGCACCGCACCGCACAAACAAAAACGGCCCTTTTCAGGGCCACTAACATCTCTCCGTCGCGAGCAAACTTTGTCGGTCGCCTGCCTCTCGCCCCGCAACCCAAAAACAAAAACCACCACTTCCCCGTCCGTCCGCCACACCCGCTCACTCTGCCTGCCTGCTAGCAGCGCGCAACAATCACACATCATCCCTCCCCGGCGCTCAAAGCGCACAATACCCAACGGCCGACGTCACACCGCACGGGTGGCTGGCCGGCCGCCGCTTTCGTTTCGAAAACAAAAAAAAAAAAAAACCCGCACTCCACTCCGACGGCCAACGGCCAGGCAGGCGCGCTCGCTCGCTCTACACGCCACCGAAATCCCCGCCGACTCCTTCCGCATCTCAACGTGCCCCCCGTTGCAAAACATAACACACACACACACAAAGGAACAAAACAAAACAAAGACCAGACACGACTCGACAAGACAGACATCCGAGAAGAACGAACGCAGGCAAGCCAACCAACGTATTCAAACAAAACAACGTGACAGAAAACCAACCGTCGGCCGCCGCCACAAACACGGCGACAATCAACCACGACAACAACAACAACAACAACACCGCTTACCGCTACCGCCGCCCACACCCGCCACCGACCCCCGCAATCCAACCACCACGGCACGCAAACAGCATCCCCACGGGCATACAGAAACGCCAGACAGACACCCACACCAAACGCAACACGACAATCAAAACCTTCCCCGACGTGCTTTGATGGCCCTGAGAAGGGCCGTTTTGGGCCGCGCGTCTCTTGCGCGCCACTAGACGACGACGGGGGGTGGGGACGACGGAGTCAAGCGCCAAACCCTTCCATTCCCATCTCTTTCTCCTCTACTCTACTTCTTCTTCTTGGGCGAAGCCTTCGCCTTAGACGGCGTCGTCGCCTTCTTCGGGCGCGGCGCCTTCGGCTTCTTCGTCGGAACCTTGGCGGCCTTCTTCGCCTTCGACGGCGACTTGGCCTTGGCCGGCTTGGCCGCAGCCGCCTTCTTCGCACCCGCGGGAGCGGCCGACGCCGCAGACGCCTTCTTGGCGGCGCCCGCCTTCCGACCGGTCGCCGCCTTCACGCCACCAGCCTTCTTTGCGCCGGCCGCACGGGCGCCCTTCTTCTCCTTGCTGGCCGGAGCGGCGCGCTTCTTCTTGGCACCGCCAGCACGAGCCTTGCCGCCCTCGGCCGCCCCCCCGCCGCCGGCGCCGGCAAGCTTGAACGAGCCGGACGCGCCCTTCCCCTTCGTCTGCACCAGCTCGCCCGCCACGACGGCCGACTTGAGGTACTTCTTGATAAACGGCGCCAGCTTCTCCGCGTCCAGCTTGTAGTGCGCGGCTATGTACTTCTTGATCGCCTGCAGCGACGACCCGCCGCGCTCCTTCAGACTCTTGATGGCGGCCGTCACCATCTCAGAGGTGCGCGGGTGCGCAGGCTTGGCGCGCGGCTTCTTCGCAGACGACGCAGACTTGGCCTTCTTCGTAGTGCCGGTGGCGGCGGGTGCCGCAGCAGTCTCGTTCGTAGCCGCCTGATCTGCCATTTCGACGACGCGCGTAACACACAGCGAGAGCGAGCGGGACGGCAGGCACGCAAGCACAGCACAGCACAGCAGCAGAGCAGAGAATCACAAGGCCCAGCCAGTGTCGCGGGCGGGCGCGGACGGCCGAGAGAGCGGCCGCCACTCTGCGCGCCGCCGCGCCGCGCCTCCCGCGCTTGCTACCGCCCAACGTCCGACAGCCTGTGCGGAGCAGCCCCAAACCTGCGCCACAACCGCCCGCGCCTTTCAAACCACCGAGGATGGGGCTACACACAGCCACACCACAGTCGCCAACCAGTCGCCACGGCAGCGCCGCAAACCACGGCCAAACTGCAGCTACCGCGCGCTACAGCCTGGGTCGGCCCGCCGAGAATCGCCGCCCCCGCCCAAATGCCGCCCCCACAGCCCCAGCCGACGACCCGCCACAATGGCCAAACCTTCGGCAAAACTCCCACACCGTCGCCGCGGCAGCCCGGCCAGCGCGGCCGGCGCCACAGCCACACAAGCCGAGGCGTGCGGCGATGACGGCCGTGCAAACGCGCCTCCGCCGCCCCATCGCCTTCCGTCGCCCTCCCGCCGTTTCCCGATCGGCCCGCAGCCGTCGGGCCACATCGCGCGCCGTCCTCCTCCTCTCGCCCGCCAACATTCACAGCCGTTTCTCAAACAATTGCCCGCCGCAAACGGACGCCGCCTGCGCAACAGGCGCCGCCGCCCCTCGACCGAGGCAAACCGCAATCCGAATCTACAGACCAACCCAATCTGCCGTCAAGCACACACGACAGCCGACCTTACACGTTACGCGTTACACATTACGTTTACACGTCTACGTTAGGTTAGGTTAGGTGGACGTGGGTTAGGTTAAGGGGACTTGGGTTAGGTTAAGCGTCAAACTTAGGTTAAGCATTCAAACACGTCAGGCGTCAGAGGTTAGGTTAGGTTAGGTTAGGTTAGGTTAGGTTACACGTTAGGTTAAGGGGTCAGTGCTAGGTTAAGAAGCGTCAAACGTAGGTTAAAAAAGCGTTCAAACGTGAGGCGTGAGCCGGACAGCTTACCTTACGTAGACGTTAGGGGCTCACAGGCTGAGCTCACCTCGCCACACCACAGGTTAGGTTCGGTTCGGTTCGGTTCAGCGTAAAGCGCCGAGGTCAGGGTTACGTTCGTTCACCTTCGGGCGCCACACTTTCGGTTGAAAGGTCGCGACGGGACGACGTCGGCAGGCACGCCGCAAACGAACAAAAACGTACAGACGACGTCGGAAACCGCCGACAGACGGGGGAGCAGCACGACCACGACCAGACACCGAGCGCGAACGAGACACACGCGAACCACCCCCACCGGCCAAAGGGCACCACACAACAACCCAGAGCACCACGTGTCGACACCAGAGCAACCCGCCGCTCACGCGACATGGCTGGCACCGAAGGGCAACCGCCCGCAACTGCGCTTTCCGCGCCGGCCCGGATGCACGTCGTGCTACAACAACACCACTACCGTACACAGCCGCTGTTCACAACATCACTATCAATGGCGCGCCCGCGGCTCGCCGCCGTCGCAGTCGCAGCCCCAACGCCAGCACTTTTGCACCACCATTCACACGCACCGCAACACAGCTCGCCGACACAGCCGAACAAAACAAACACCACACAACAACAGCAACAACGCCGCCGCCTCTACTTGTGCCGGCGACCCACCCCGCCGATGGCGCACCTTTCGCCAGCCGGCAATCGACACACACGCACCCACCCACCGGGGCCCAGTGCAAAAAAAAAAAAAAAAAAAAAAAAAAAAACCACACAAAAACAAAAAAACCAAACAACACAAACGACACGGGAAGCGCACACCGCCACTTCGCGCGCACGCCACCAACCAGTCGTCGTCTCAAAATAACAAACACAAACAAAATAAACTAACAACTAGGGCAACACAAAACAAAAACGCCTCGCACGAACCGCCCACAAAAAGGACAAGCACACGCACAGCCTCTGCTGACGACCACGACGCAGCGGCACGCTGCTCCTGTCCCGCGCCCCGCGCCCCACTCGATTCACAACTCACGCGACACCGTCAACGACGGGCTCGCTTCCCGCAACCTACCACCTTTCCGCCACGACGCACAGCCCCAGCCCCACCCGACGACGCCCGTGGCAACGACTGCACTTTCACCACCGCCTCCCCCTTCCCCCCCAAAACACACACACACACACACACACACACAGCCAGCCAAAAACGCACTCGCGACCCACACATGCACGTGCATCGGCACACGCCAACCAGTCAACGTCGACAACCACACGCAAGGCTCGAAACGAAACCGGCGTCCTTCCACGTTGCCATCAAGCTACGCGACACAAGACACAAGGAACCAACACAACAGCCGGCCCCACTAATTCCCACTCTCACGCCGCAAAAAGCACACCGAAACCGCCAAACGCACGCACATTCCCCTTCGCACTGACACCACCGACCGGCTCGCTACCACACACCTCTCGGCAGCCGTTTCACGCCAATTCGCCACACCGCCCACACAGTCGACAAGCGCCCGCCCTGTACGGCACACGCAACGACGCAGCGCAGCAAAGGGCGCCCGCAACACATACCTCTCCGCCACCCGACGCGCCAACCGCCACACCACACCGCCAGCCACTCGCAAATTGTGCACTGCCACCAGCCACACGTCCAACACGCCGCGCCGCCTCCGGCCACCCGCCAGGGGGCGCTCACGTCCGCGACAACAGCGCGGCCCGCCGGGCCGGGCCGAACCGAACCGAGCCGCCGCTGCTCTGCACTCGGCACGGCCACACCCTGCTGCAGACCGGGCTCGTCCCTCTGTACGCGTCTGCCTGCGCATCAACACAACACGACCTTTTTTTTTTTTTTTTTCTCTCTACCGCCATCCCTCCTTCTCGCGTTTTACTCGTTGTTGCAGCAGCGGCGCACACCTACACATCCACAGCCCCAGCCGAGCCGGCCTCACCTCAGGGCCCGCCGCCAGCGTCTCCTCCTCGGGCACAGGTGCGGTGCTGTGGCCGCCCATCCAACCGCATTGCTGGCCGTCCAGCCACCAGGCGTTCCCACTGCCGCGAGCCACGCCGCGCACCGACCCTGCTGCAGAAAACGAAGCATAGCCAGAGACCGACCGATACACAAAGCAAGCCGTCGCCTCGCCTCTTGTCCTTCCTGCCTTCCTTCCGCCCCCGCCCTTCTCACACCACCGCCTCTCCACTTTCGCCCCCCCCCCCTCCTTTTTTGTCTTCTTTCTTTCTTTCTTTCTTTCTTTCTTTCTTTCTTTGGCCCTCTCTCCTTCCCGCCATGGCGGTTACGGCACCGCCTGCAGCGGCAGATTTTTTGCGCCCACACGCCTACTCCTACCACCATTAAACCTTGCCCTGCCCTGCCCATCAACGTCGCAGTCGAACCGACGCTTGCCAACACACTGCCCACGTTCCTTTCTCTTTTCGGCCTACGCCCATTACGCGCCGCCGCCACAGCACCTTCCCTTCCCACAACACACCGACGTCATCACACGCACCCAAAACAGGGGCCACGACCGTGTTCCTCGCCCACTCCCATCCCGCACGGTACGCACATTCCCAACTACTACCGCGCACCCTCCCTTTCCAATCTGTGTGTCTCTGTGTCTGTGTCCTGTCCGCGCGTGACGCCTCTCAACATCCGCCGTCCCCCGTCCCGTTTTCGCCCCCATGCCGTCGTCGCGCCGCCTCCTCCCCGTCCACCGCCGCCCCTGTCCGCCCCGCACCACACCATACACCGCTGCTTGTCCCGGCCGTTGCCACCAAAGGCGCCGACCGCAAACGCGCCACGCCGCAGCCCCCGTGCGTCTCGCGCTCGCTTGCATCTCCGTGCCGACGCTGCCTCTCTTCCCACTCGCACTCGACCTCGACAACACAGTCTTTGGCTCCGCCACTGCGTGTTCCGGTGGTACGCACGCTGCAACACGTATGTATTCATTACCAGAGCGATGGCGAGGCATGACAGCATCTCTGTCTGACCAGAGAGTTCTTTATCGCTGCTAGTCGGCGCTTGGACCGCGCCAGACGACAGTAGTGGCACGCACCGGGTCGCCAGGAACAGTTGTTATATATATTGTAGCGCGAGTCGGGAGAGGTAGTAGTCGGTCGACAGTAGTAGCGGGTGGACGGTTGTACTGAGCGGGCGTCGGCGGCGTGCTCTGCTCGTCTCGCGACTCTGGTCACGGTTCGGGACGATGTATAGTATATTGTGTTATAATCACAAAGGTGGTGTGACGCTGCATTGCGCAAATCTGATAACGTATGTTCATTGTACTTCTTTTGTTCAACAACAAAAGCCCCACTATTACTTTTTTTCTAAAGTAACTTTTGTCTCTTAACGAAAAACATTCACTTTTTAAAGACTACTTCCTATGGCATTTCCCTCCAAGGAGTGCAATTAATTACCAGCCAGCACTCATTCATTGCACACAGCTGTGTAAGGGGTATCTACAATTGAGGAGCGGATATAAATGCAATTTTTTGTTTTTTTTTTTTTTTGTGTGTGTGTTGTAACCTCCCAGCAAAATTTAAAATAATGGACAATGTTATTTACGGATGCTAATGGACATTGCGCTAATTGTAACCTCGCCCACAATGAGAGGTATTGAAAATGGCAACAAAAATGTGACATTCGCAATCTGACTCAAATATAAAGTCTTCACACAACATTTACAAAAGTCCGTTCAGTGACAAGAAACTTCAATTAAACCGAAATATCGGTCTTTGGCCCTGTGCAAAACAATCAGAATTAAAGTCTTACCTCCGAATAAATGGATGTCACATTTCTGCTCTGGTTGTTGCGCAGCGCTTGGAGGAACTGCATTGCAAATAATAATATTCTCTTTTTTTTGTGATTTTAGTGACATTTTTCTTCAAAGAAGTGGAATGAAATGTGAAGTGCAACGAACTCTTTAGTTCAATAAAAAATTAAATGTTTGAAAAATGCTTTTGAAATAAAAATTATTATTGGGGAACTTGTTGGAGAATAATTACAATTTTTCATTATCTAATGATTATATTAATTAACAGTATACCTTATTCACCATCTTGACCAGTGTTGCCGACCGCCTACATCACACAACCGCACTCGGCTGCTACTACTGACCGACCGCTCTGCATGACGACTATTAGCGTACTGCACGCGACGACTACTGACAGAGTACAGCCCTCAACTACACAGACTGACTGACTGACTGACTGACTGACTGACTGACTGACTGAGAACCGCTCGCAACACTCGCGCAGTCCAGCGCAAACTCTCTGGTCACAGATGCTACAATGTCTCGCCATCGCTACTATGTTACATACGTGTTTCAGTGTCTTTTTCATTGGGGTAACGATCTTTGGCTCTTTTTATTCTGAATACAGGGCCAAAGGTCAACGCTGCTGCCCTTATACAATTTATCAGGTTTCATTATGTCTGTTGCAATGTTACATACGGTTCACTCTTTCATTAATATTATCGTTGGGTTTGTTTTGTAGGGACGTTAACATTCTGGCACATTTTTATTATCATCGGACTCTCTGCTATTTGTGCAGGGAGGTTATACCTGGGTCCATTTCCATTTCCATTTACATTTTAATATTGATAGACTTTTTGTTTTCTTTTTTGTTTCTTGTTGTTTTTCCTTCTTTTTTTTTGTTGTTTTTTTTTTTTTTTTTTTTTTTTTTGTTTTGTTTTTCCCGCTCTCGCCACCACCGCCGCATCACGCCTTCCGTTTTCTTGGTTTCTTTTCTGTTCTTCAACTGCTTCAACATCACCGCGCCCCATTTCCACACCACAGCCATCAGCCTCCAAGACGGGCGGGCGCAGTGTGCCATTTCCGGCGCACAAGCACACCCGTACGGTACTCTCCTCGCCCCCACGCCACCAACAACACAGCGACCACGCGGCTTTCAGGCATGGCACGGCACGGCACGGCACCGGCGAAATGCGCCGCCCCCGCCCCTCCGCGCATCCGTCCGTCTCGCCACGTTCACTGACAGCCGCGTCTGCGGCTACACCACGACAACCACAACACAACACCGCTCCCCTCCCTGGCAACTCACATTGTTTTTCTCCTCCTCTTTTGCACAAACCACAACGCCGAGCACAGGCGCAAGCCACCCACACCGCGCCCCTCCCCGTCCCGTCTTTGGCCGCCGCTCCTCGTTTCCTCGTTTGCCCCCTCCCATCTCCCGAAATGCCATGCCAGCAGCGTTACGCATGCCCCTCCCCTGTCCACACAACACTACCGCCTAACGAACAGCCTTTTCCGGGCCACATCCAGGGCACGCCCACCTCCAAACACTGCCAATTCACGGACGCACACACGCACACACACACACACACACACACTCACTTTCTCGACACCTTTCTGTACGGAGGGTGCGTCATCTCGACCGTGACAGAGTGACGGCAACTATCGACGATCCATTTCCCCCCACTGGTGAAACATGTCCACTAACACCTACATACATCATTCAAGTACACAGACAATAGCATACACACAATGGGAGGGCACACGAACATGGACGGCACGGCACTGTCATACACTCTTCCTCAGAACCATATCAACAAACGTTACGTACATCCGGGAAAGCGAAAGCGAACGCGAAAGCGAAAGCGAAAGCGAAAGCGAAAGCAAAAGCAAAAGCAAAGGCAAAGCCCAATGCAGCCGTCAAAGGTCACGTTCACGTTCCGTTGCTCTACGAATGCGTTTCTCCCCTTTTTCCCTTCCTCTCTCTTTTGCCCCCCCCTCCTTGCACTCTTGCCTCATTCCTCACGTTCTGCCCAGACATTCGACCGATCAAAGTCAACCTTTCGTTACCGTTCTCAGCGCGACGGTGTACAACAGTATGACGGGTGTGCCCAAGACTTCGGTTCAGTTGCGTGACGCCGGTCTATCGCGCCGATCGACAGTTACTCAGGGGGCGACGGATCGGACCACGTCACCGACACACAAAACACTTTCAAACAAACAAATACATACCGGATGGACACAGACAAACACGTGTACAGACATTCGCCAAACAAACGACCGCCGCCGCCGCCGCCGTCTTGAATGACGACATCGGTGTGCGTGCGTCGTACGCAATCAGTCAGACACGGCTATCAAACATCAGAGTCGAATGGTACATCATCGTGCGTGTCGCCGTACACGTACAGTACAATACAACAACAATGCGTCTTAATGGCACGTTCATTTCAACGTCACTCACACACCTCCACGCTGCAGTTACGTCGCACCATTGTCAAACTCGGCGTACAGCAAAGGGAATAGTGGGCGGCAAAAAAAAAAAAACCAAACAAAAACATTTCACATTTCACATTTCACCCTCGCCATGTATGATGTGCAAAAAAACAAACCCGCAAACGGCCGTCGTTACGGTGACACAAAAGTCGCCGATCACACTGTCCCCCCTCGCAGACGGGTAACACACACACACACACACACACCAACAACACCAATGGGTCAAAAACCACGCCAACGAGGCGTGCCACCATTCCACGCCACGGCGACCAACCTCGTGGCCGTACCCCGCGCAACACGCTTTGACGCGCCCCCCCCACCCACAATCAAAATGCACACATACATCACAGCCGTCCACACAAACAACAACAACAATTCCGCCCTTCCCGCAAAAGGCAAGTTGGTGGCCCTGAAAAGGGCCGTTTTGCCGCTCTCGCAACGGAGGAGCCTTCTCCATCCATCCTTCCTTCCATTCCAGAGCCACCTCCTTACTTGGAGCTCGTGTACTTGGTCACCGCCTTCGTGCCCTCGCTCACGGCGTGCTTGGCCAGCTCGCCAGGCAGCAACAGCCGCACAGCGGTCTGGATCTCGCGGGACGTGATGGTCGAGCGCTTGTTGTAGTGCGCCAGGCGAGAAGCCTCGGCCGCAATGCGCTCGAAAATGTCGTTCACGAAGCTGTTCATGATGCTCATCGCCTTCGACGAGATGCCCGTGTCAGGGTGCACCTGCTTCAGCACCTTGTAGATGTAGATGGCATAGCTCTCCTTCCTCTTGCGCTTCTTCTTCTTGTCGCCCTTCGAAATGTTCTTCTGCGCCTTGCCAGCCTTCTTGGCGGCCTTCCCGCTAGTCTTGGGCGGCATCTCGAACCAACGTACGGCAGCAGCAACACCAGTAGCAAGCGCTCCGCTCTAGTCAGCGTCTCCCCACACAGTGGCACCCGCCGCCAGCCGCCGCCGCACCTTTACCAGCTCGCCCTGTTGCGGCCGCCGACCAATGGGGCGCGCGCGCAACCGGCCGCCGCACCCGAGCCCATAAAGCACCCCCACCCCGGCTGCGCCTGATGTCCCTCTCAGTCACGCCCGAAACTTTGAAACAAAGAGCAAGGGCAGTGCAGTGCTTTAACTGCCAGGTGATAGGGCACGTTAACGCTGACTGCGAAATGCCGCCGAAATGCGTCCGCTGCGCGGGAGACCACGCATCCAGGGACTGTACCAGGAAACCAGAAGACCCCCTGACGTGTGCAAACTGCGGAGGCGGCCACACAGCCAGCTACCACGGCTGCCCTGTCCAAATGAGGGCATGGGAAAGAAGACAAGGCAAAACCATAAACAACCCCAAAGGAAACCAAAACAAGACAAAATCACAGAACACAACAAAAACAACCGACCACAGACACCGCAAAACCGAACAAACACTGCAAAAACAACACACTCCAGACACCAGAACAGGCGCCAAAACACAAACACCCGGTAATACGGCCCAGACAGACAGACACAAGACATACGCGAAAGCAGCAACACCAGAACCGAGCCCTATAAAAACAACAGCAGAACCAAACCAACAGGCTCCCAAAACACACACCAACACAGACGAACAATCACCCATGACACACTTTACCACGGCCCTCACAGAAGTCATCAAACTGATTGACAAGTTAATGCAAACGATGACTCAAAACTTTGAGAAACTGTCCGCCGAAATCAGTTCGGCAGTTAGGCCCTCGCAGCAAGCTGCGAAGTCAGGTAACACAAAACCCCACGATGGCTAGGCCAGCTGTGCAGGGACTCAAATTTTGTACGTTTAACGCCAACGGCCTCGTCCAACAGGCACTGGAATTCAAACAGTTCCTGACGGACGAAAACATCGACGTATGCATGGTGTCCGAAACTCATCTCAAGCACGGAGTTCGAGTAAAGGCACCAAACTACCTCAGCTACAGAAGGGACCGACCAACTGCAGGGGGCGGGGTAGCAATCTACATCAAAAGGGGGATTCCGCACCATCAAATATACCCACCAGACATGAAGCAGTTGGAAACAGTAGCAATCGAGGTAGCGACAACCACAGGTCCGGTAACTGTGGTTGCGGCATACCGACCACCCACCCGCACCTTAGAAGAAGACGACATCGTAAAACTAGGGCAAATCAGGGGCAAGCTCGTAGTCGGGGGAGACCTCAACGCAAAACACACAGACTGGCATTCCAGGTGTGCAAACAGAGCGGGCCGACAACTGAAAAGCATCGCGCGCATCCACCAACTCCATGTGTGGGGCCCTGAGGAACCCACACATTTCCCCCTGAACGGCAACAGGGCGGACGTTCTCGACATAGCTGTTACGAAAGGTCTCGCAGGTTTTGTGGCCGCGAGTTCACTGAACAAAATGTCATCCGACCACAATCCTGTAATCTTTGAAATCGACGTGGGTGGGTGGCTGCCACCCACCCAGAGATTACTCACACACAAAAGTACCAACTGGGAACAATTCAAAGAAAAAGTAACAGCAGACTTCGCAAACACCCCGCTCCCAATAGACAACATAGAACAAACGCTGAGAAATTTCACCGACGCGATCCTGCAAGCAGCAAAGGGCGCTACACCCAGCCCCCGTCCCAGTCCACCCCCCACACAGCGACTGCCACCCCAGCTGCTTGCTCAGATAAGACACAAGAACAGGACCGCGAAGGAATGGAAACTGACGCGAAATCCGATAACCAGGAGGCTGCTCAACCGCCTACAAAGAGAGCTTAAGGCATCGCTCACTGAGCACAGAAACCAGCAATGGTCGAACCGCCTCACGGCTCTCAAAGTGCAGGACAACAGCCTCTGGCAAGCCACCAAGCAGTTCACCAAAAGACGCGCTAGGATGCCACCTCTGCATGGCGAGAGAGGACTAGTGTTCAGCGCCCGTGACAAAGCCAACGCACTCGCCGACGTCTTCGAAAAACAATTCACTCCAGCAGAAGCGCAAGACCAGGAACATGAGAGAACAGTAAGAGAACAGTTAACTGCATTTCTCGCAGCAGAAGATGACGTCGCTGACGATATACCTGCCTTCTCAATCGAGGAGGTAGCAAAAGCCATCAGATCTCTACCCACAAAGAAAGCCCCAGGACATGACAACCTCACCAATGAACTGCTTAAACACCTGCCCCAGCTAGCGATAGAAAAACTGACAGAAATATTCAACGAGATCACGCGAACACAAACATTCCCGAAGCAGTGGAAACACGCGGAAGTGGTCGCGATCGCTAAGCCTGGAAAAGATCCACTTTTTCCTCAGCACCACCGCCCCATAAGTTTACTCCCCACTCTCAGTAAACTCTACGAGCGCCTCCTATTGGTTCACATAGAAAGATACATACGCAGAGAAGAAATGCTCCCCCAATTCCAATTCGGGTTTCGCAATAAACACTCAGCACCCCAACAACTTATGAGAGTAGTCGAAGCCGCCACAGACGCCTTCAACCGGAAAGGCTACTGTGGCCTAGTGCTACTCGATGTAGCCAAAGCATTTGACAGTGTGTGGCACACTGGACTACTCTACAAACTCTACACGTTAGGTTTCCCCGGCCAAGTCGTTAAGCTACTGCGCAGCTACCTAGCTAATCGGAAATTCTGTGTTAAAGTAGACACTGCTAAATCAAGCACACGAGGCATACGAGCTGGAGTCCCTCAGGGCTCGGTGTTAGGCCCTGTGCTGTACAACCTGTACACAGCCGACACACCGACCGCCCCACAGACTCACACAGCCCAGTACGCTGATGACACGGCATTCTTTGCCACCAGCACCAACAGAACACTCGTCACGCGGAGATTACAAAACCTACTCAACAACACAGAAACATGGGCCAAGAAATGGAGAATTACAATAAACGGCGACAAAACGCAAGCTATCATGCTCACGCAACGGAAAGGCAAACGATCAATCGCACACCGACATAGACAAAACACAACACTTAGGCTCCACAGGCGTGAAATCCCGTGGAAAAAAACCGCAAAATACCTGGGGGTCACTATAGACCAGCGCCTTACCTGGAGATCGCACATAAACGATCTCAGGAATAAGGCAAGCGCCAGGCTGAACGAATTATATCCACTGCTGAACTGCAGTAGCAGCCTCGCAGCAACAACCGGAGTCAGGCTCTACTGCAGTTTAGTAAGACCTATATTTGAGTATGCCTGCCCAGTGTGGGGATATGCAGCCAAGTCGCACATAGCGAGGCTGCAGAGAACCCAAAATAGGGCACTGCGACGGGCACTACACGTCCCCTCCCGATTCCCCACGGCAGATACGCACGAAGCCGCGGGAATGAAAACACTGATTCAAAGATTTCGAGAACTCGCGGCCGCATTCTATCGAAATGCGCGCAGTTCCGAAAACCAGCTTATAAACAGACTAGGGAACTACCCCAACACCCCTACAAAATTCAGGAGACCCAAAACAATCCTGGACTGAACACAACACTACGTCAAAGCACCACCGCATAAAAAAGTTAGGCCACAACACAAAGTTAGGGGCATATAACACATGCCACAAAAATAGCACATTCAACTAGAAGGAAATGTCACCAGACAACACCCTTCAACACACACATTCTCACATCGGTGAGAAATCACATATGCAAGGAGAGAGCTGCGCCGGCACGCACTCCGCTGCTCGACTCGCTGCCGCTCGCACCGGTCGTTTTCGTTTCCGTTTCGTGTGCACCGTCGCTAGCCCATCGCCATGTCCGGACGCGGAAAGGGAGGCAAAGTCAAGGGCAAGTCAAAGTCCCGCTCAAGCAGGGCTGGGCTCCAGTTCCCGGTCGGCAGAATCCACCGCCTCCTGCGCAAGGGAAACTACGCAGAGCGCGTCGGCGCCGGGGCGCCCGTCTACCTCGCCGCCGTCATGGAGTACCTCGCGGCTGAGGTGCTCGAGCTGGCCGGAAACGCGGCCCGCGACAACAAGAAGACGCGCATCATCCCGCGCCACCTGCAGCTTGCCATCCGCAACGACGAGGAGCTCAACAAGCTCCTGTCGGGCGTCACCATCGCACAGGGTGGTGTCCTGCCCAACATCCAGGCCGTCCTGCTGCCAAAGAAGACCGAGAAGAAGGCCTAAAGGAGGCCAGGCAATCGCAGCGCCGCGTGCTCCCCTGCACGCAACGCGCTTTGCCGGCTCGGCTCGGCCCACAACAATCGGCCCTTTTCAGGGCCACCACACACACCTACGTCCAAAGCAAAATTTCAGTCGTCCTCGCCGCACCTTGTTTTGTTTTAACTTTGCACTGTCACAGCACAGCCGCCGCCGGCGCACGTCCGCCATCTTGTCGTCCACACAGCCCGTGTGGCCCAACACACACACACACACACATTTTGCACGGTCGCAGTCGCCTTCCAAACCGACAACGGCAGCAATAATGACCATTGTTAAAGGGAGGCGTGTCGACACACCGCCCTCCACTCCCGCGCGCAACGGCCGTCGACACGAACGAAACAGCTGATCCGGCCGCCTATGCCCACACGCCTTGCCTCGGAAACCCCAACGCCGCCGCAAACAAACACACAGAGACAAACCACGCAAGCAAATAATCACCGCCTCTCGCACAACAACACACAGCCCGCCATCTCCGTCGCGATCGATACAAAGACACACAATAACAAACACACAAACGAAGCAGCTCCACACACAGCCAGCCACATGACACGTTTCCTTTCCTTCTCCCCTCCCAGTCACATCACGTCGCTCAAACGGAAAGAAAGAAACAAACAAACAAACAACACAGCGCACACACGCAGCAACAACACAGACTCTTTCGCACTTTTCAACTTCCGAACAGTGTGGTGGCCCTGAAAAGGGCCGTTTTCTAGTCTCTCCCACCCACAAGCACGGCCCGCGGGAAGGCCAGCGCCCGCTGCGACGCAGCCTAACCGCCGAAACCGTACAGGGTGCGCCCCTGCCTCTTCAGGGCGTACACCACGTCCATGGCCGTCACAGTCTTGCGCTTGGCGTGCTCAGTGTACGTCACCGCGTCGCGGATCACGTTCTCCAGGAACACCTTCAGCACCCCGCGGGTCTCCTCGTAGATCAGACCAGAGATGCGCTTCACGCCGCCCCTGCGAGCCAGGCGGCGGATGGCGGGCTTCGTGATGCCCTGGATGTTGTCGCGCAACACCTTGCGGTGCCGCTTGGCGCCACCCTTGCCGAGCCCCTTTCCTCCCTTGCCGCGGCCTGTCATCCTTCCTTCCTCGGGCAAAGCAAAACGTGCACAAACAGCAGCTGCAGCGGCTGGCGAGTCGGCTACGGTCTGCGCCCAGCGCGCCCGCCGCCCCCCTATATAGACTCTGGCCCGCCCTCCCCCCACCACGCGCAACCGAGGGCATATAAGCGCAGCACGGAGGCGCGCGGGCCCGTTGTCAAGGCAGCACCGGACGCCGCGCCGCACCTAACCTCCACGCACGCCGCTCCGCTACCGCTACCGCCATGGCCCGCACAAAGCAAACGGCCCGCAAGTCCACCGGCGGAAAGGCGCCGCGCAAACAGCTCGCCACCAAGGCGGCGAGGAAGAGCGCGCCCGCCACCGGAGGCGTCAAGAAGCCCCACCGCTACAGGCCGGGCACCGTCGCCCTGCGAGAAATCAGGCGCTACCAGAAGAGCACAGAGCTGCTCATCCGCAAGCTGCCATTCCAGCGCCTAGTGCGCGAGATCGCCCAGGACTTCAAGACCGACCTGCGCTTCCAGAGCTCCGCAGTCATGGCCCTGCAGGAGGCCAGCGAGGCCTACCTCGTCGGCCTCTTCGAAGACACCAACCTGTGCGCAATCCACGCCAAGCGCGTCACCATCATGCCCAAGGACATCCAGCTCGCGCGCCGCATCCGCGGCGAGCGCGCCTAAACCGCGCCGCGGCACCGCACCGCACAAACAAAAACGGCCCTTTTCAGGGCCACTAACATCTCTCCGTCGCGAGCAAACTTTGTCGGTCGCCTGCCTCTCGCCCCGCAACCCAAAAACAAAAACCACCACTTCCCCGTCCGTCCGCCACACCCGCTCACTCTGCCTGCCTGCTAGCAGCGCGCAACAATCACACATCATCCCTCCCCGGCGCTCAAAGCGCACAATACCCAACGGCCGACGTCACACCGCACGGGTGGCTGGCCGGCCGCCGCTTTCGTTTCGAAAACAAAAAAAAAAAAAACCCGCACTCCACTCCGACGGCCAACGGCCAGGCAGGCGCGCTCGCTCGCTCTACACGCCACCGAAATCCCCGCCGACTCCTTCCGCATCTCAACGTGCCCCCCGTTGCAAAACATAACACACACACACACAAAGGAACAAAACAAAACAAAGACCAGACACGACTCGACAAGACAGACATCCGAGAAGAACGAACGCAGGCAAGCCAACCAACGTATTCAAACAAAACAACGTGACAGAAAACCAACCGTCGGCCGCCGCCACAAACACGGCGACAATCAACCACGACAACAACAACAACAACAACACCGCTTACCGCTACCGCCGCCCACACCCGCCACCGACCCCCGCAATCCAACCACCACGGCACGCAAACAGCATCCCCACGGGCATACAGAAACGCCAGACAGACACCCACACCAAACGCAACACGACAATCAAAACCTTCCCCGACGTGCTTTGATGGCCCTGAGAAGGGCCGTTTTGGGCCGCGCGTCTCTTGCGCGCCACTAGACGACGACGGGGGGTGGGGACGACGGAGTCAAGCGCCAAACCCTTCCATTCCCATCTCTTTCTCCTCTACTCTACTTCTTCTTCTTGGGCGAAGCCTTCGCCTTAGACGGCGTCGTCGCCTTCTTCGGGCGCGGCGCCTTCGGCTTCTTCGTCGGAACCTTGGCGGCCTTCTTCGCCTTCGACGGCGACTTGGCCTTGGCCGGCTTGGCCGCAGCCGCCTTCTTCGCACCCGCGGGAGCGGCCGACGCCGCAGACGCCTTCTTGGCGGCGCCCGCCTTCCGACCGGTCGCCGCCTTCACGCCACCAGCCTTCTTTGCGCCGGCCGCACGGGCGCCCTTCTTCTCCTTGCTGGCCGGAGCGGCGCGCTTCTTCTTGGCACCGCCAGCACGAGCCTTGCCGCCCTCGGCCGCCCCCCCGCCGCCGGCGCCGGCAAGCTTGAACGAGCCGGACGCGCCCTTCCCCTTCGTCTGCACCAGCTCGCCCGCCACGACGGCCGACTTGAGGTACTTCTTGATAAACGGCGCCAGCTTCTCCGCGTCCAGCTTGTAGTGCGCGGCTATGTACTTCTTGATCGCCTGCAGCGACGACCCGCCGCGCTCCTTCAGACTCTTGATGGCGGCCGTCACCATCTCAGAGGTGCGCGGGTGCGCAGGCTTGGCGCGCGGCTTCTTCGCAGACGACGCAGACTTGGCCTTCTTCGTAGTGCCGGTGGCGGCGGGTGCCGCAGCAGTCTCGTTCGTAGCCGCCTGATCTGCCATTTCGACGACGCGCGTAACACACAGCGAGAGCGAGCGGGACGGCAGGCACGCAAGCACAGCACAGCACAGCAGCAGAGCAGAGAATCACAAGGCCCAGCCAGTGTCGCGGGCGGGCGCGGACGGCCGAGAGAGCGGCCGCCACTCTGCGCGCCGCCGCGCCGCGCCTCCCGCGCTTGCTACCGCCCAACGTCCGACAGCCTGTGCGGAGCAGCCCCAAACCTGCGCCACAACCGCCCGCGCCTTTCAAACCACCGAGGATGGGGCTACACACAGCCACACCACAGTCGCCAACCAGTCGCCACGGCAGCGCCGCAAACCACGGCCAAACTGCAGCTACCGCGCGCTACAGCCTGGGTCGGCCCGCCGAGAATCGCCGCCCCCGCCCAAATGCCGCCCCCACAGCCCCAGCCGACGACCCGCCACAATGGCCAAACCTTCGGCAAAACTCCCACACCGTCGCCGCGGCAGCCCGGCCAGCGCGGCCGGCGCCACAGCCACACAAGCCGAGGCGTGCGGCGATGACGGCCGTGCAAACGCGCCTCCGCCGCCCCATCGCCTTCCGTCGCCCTCCCGCCGTTTCCCGATCGGCCCGCAGCCGTCGGGCCACATCGCGCGCCGTCCTCCTCCTCTCGCCCGCCAACATTCACAGCCGTTTCTCAAACAATTGCCCGCCGCAAACGGACGCCGCCTGCGCAACAGGCGCCGCCGCCCCTCGACCGAGGCAAACCGCAATCCGAATCTACAGACCAACCCAATCTGCCGTCAAGCACACACGACAGCCGACCTTACACGTTACGCGTTACACATTACGTTTACACGTCTACGTTAGGTTAGGTTAGGTGGACGTGGGTTAGGTTAAGGGGACTTGGGTTAGGTTAAGCGTCAAACTTAGGTTAAGCATTCAAACACGTCAGGCGTCAGAGGTTAGGTTAGGTTAGGTTAGGTTAGGTTAGGTTACACGTTAGGTTAAGGGGTCAGTGCTAGGTTAAGAAGCGTCAAACGTAGGTTAAAAAAGCGTTCAAACGTGAGGCGTGAGCCGGACAGCTTACCTTACGTAGACGTTAGGGGCTCACAGGCTGAGCTCACCTCGCCACACCACAGGTTAGGTTCGGTTCGGTTCGGTTCAGCGTAAAGCGCCGAGGTCAGGGTTACGTTCGTTCACCTTCGGGCGCCACACTTTCGGTTGAAAGGTCGCGACGGGACGACGTCGGCAGGCACGCCGCAAACGAACAAAAACGTACAGACGACGTCGGAAACCGCCGACAGACGGGGGAGCAGCACGACCACGACCAGACACCGAGCGCGAACGAGACACACGCGAACCACCCCCACCGGCCAAAGGGCACCACACAACAACCCAGAGCACCACGTGTCGACACCAGAGCAACCCGCCGCTCACGCGACATGGCTGGCACCGAAGGGCAACCGCCCGCAACTGCGCTTTCCGCGCCGGCCCGGATGCACGTCGTGCTACAACAACACCACTACCGTACACAGCCGCTGTTCACAACATCACTATCAATGGCGCGCCCGCGGCTCGCCGCCGTCGCAGTCGCAGCCCCAACGCCAGCACTTTTGCACCACCATTCACACGCACCGCAACACAGCTCGCCGACACAGCCGAACAAAACAAACACCACACAACAACAGCAACAACGCCGCCGCCTCTACTTGTGCCGGCGACCCACCCCGCCGATGGCGCACCTTTCGCCAGCCGGCAATCGACACACACGCACCCACCCACCGGGGCCCAGTGCAAAAAAAAAAAAAAAAAAAAAAAAAAAAAACCACACAAAAACAAAAAAACCAAACAACACAAACGACACGGGAAGCGCACACCGCCACTTCGCGCGCACGCCACCAACCAGTCGTCGTCTCAAAATAACAAACACAAACAAAATAAACTAACAACTAGGGCAACACAAAACAAAAACGCCTCGCACGAACCGCCCACAAAAAGGACAAGCACACGCACAGCCTCTGCTGACGACCACGACGCAGCGGCACGCTGCTCCTGTCCCGCGCCCCGCGCCCCACTCGATTCACAACTCACGCGACACCGTCAACGACGGGCTCGCTTCCCGCAACCTACCACCTTTCCGCCACGACGCACAGCCCCAGCCCCACCCGACGACGCCCGTGGCAACGACTGCACTTTCACCACCGCCTCCCCCTTCCCCCCCAAAACACACACACACACACACACACACACAGCCAGCCAAAAACGCACTCGCGACCCACACATGCACGTGCATCGGCACACGCCAACCAGTCAACGTCGACAACCACACGCAAGGCTCGAAACGAAACCGGCGTCCTTCCACGTTGCCATCAAGCTACGCGACACAAGACACAAGGAACCAACACAACAGCCGGCCCCACTAATTCCCACTCTCACGCCGCAAAAAGCACACCGAAACCGCCAAACGCACGCACATTCCCCTTCGCACTGACACCACCGACCGGCTCGCTACCACACACCTCTCGGCAGCCGTTTCACGCCAATTCGCCACACCGCCCACACAGTCGACAAGCGCCCGCCCTGTACGGCACACGCAACGACGCAGCGCAGCAAAGGGCGCCCGCAACACATACCTCTCCGCCGCCCGACGCGCCAACCGCCACACCACACCGCCAGCCACTCGCAAATTGTGCACTGCCACCAGCCACACGTCCAACACGCCGCGCCGCCTCCGGCCACCCGCCAGGGGGCGCTCACGTCCGCGACAACAGCGCGGCCCGCCGGGCCGGGCCGAACCGAACCGAGCCGCCGCTGCTCTGCACTCGGCACGGCCACACCCTGCTGCAGACCGGGCTCGTCCCTCTGTACGCGTCTGCCTGCGCATCAACACAACACGACCTTTTTTTTTTTTTTTTTTTCTCTACCGCCATCCCTCCTTCTCGCGTTTTACTCGTTGTTGCAGCAGCGGCGCACACCTACACATCCACAGCCCCAGCCGAGCCGGCCTCACCTCAGGGCCCGCCGCCAGCGTCTCCTCCTCGGGCACAGGTGCGGTGCTGTGGCCGCCCATCCAACCGCATTGCTGGCCGTCCAGCCACCAGGCGTTCCCACTGCCGCGAGCCACGCCGCGCACCGACCCTGCTGCAGAAAACGAAGCATAGCCAGAGACCGACCGATACACAAAGCAAGCCGTCGCCTCGCCTCTTGTCCTTCCTGCCTTCCTTCCGCCCCCGCCCTTCTCACACCACCGCCTCTCCACTTTCGCCCCCCCCCCCCTCCTTTTTTGTCTTCTTTCTTTCTTTCTTTCTTTCTTTCTTTCTTTCTTTGGCCCTCTCTCCTTCCCGCCATGGCGGTTACGGCACCGCCTGCAGCGGCAGATTTTTTGCGCCCACACGCCTACTCCTACCACCATTAAACCTTGCCCTGCCCTGCCCATCAACGTCGCAGTCGAACCGACGCTTGCCAACACACTGCCCACGTTCCTTTCTCTTTTCGGCCTACGCCCATTACGCGCCGCCGCCACAGCACCTTCCCTTCCCACAACACACCGACGTCATCACACGCACCCAAAACAGGGGCCACGACCGTGTTCCTCGCCCACTCCCATCCCGCACGGTACGCACATTCCCAACTACTACCGCGCACCCTCCCTTTCCAATCTGTGTGTCTCTGTGTCTGTGTCCTGTCCGCGCGTGACGCCTCTCAACATCCGCCGTCCCCCGTCCCGTTTTCGCCCCCATGCCGTCGTCGCGCCGCCTCCTCCCCGTCCACCGCCGCCCCTGTCCGCCCCGCACCACACCATACACCGCTGCTTGTCCCGGCCGTTGCCACCAAAGGCGCCGACCGCAAACGCGCCACGCCGCAGCCCCCGTGCGTCTCGCGCTCGCTTGCATCTCCGTGCCGACGCTGCCTCTCTTCCCACTCGCACTCGACCTCGACAACACAGTCTTTGGCTCCGCCACTGCGTGTTCCGGTGGTACGCACGCTGCAACACGTATGTATTCATTACCAGAGCGATGGCGAGGCATGACAGCATCTCTGTCTGACCAGAGAGTTCTTTATCGCTGCTAGTCGGCGCTTGGACCGCGCCAGACGACAGTAGTGGCACGCACCGGGTCGCCAGGAACAGTTGTTATATATATTGTAGCGCGAGTCGGGAGAGGTAGTAGTCGGTCGACAGTAGTAGCGGGTGGACGGTTGTACTGAGCGGGCGTCGGCGGCGTGCTCTGCTCGTCTCGCGACTCTGGTCACGGTTCGGGACGATGTATAGTATATTGTGTTATAATCACAAAGGTGGTGTGACGCTGCATTGCGCAAATCTGATAACGTATGTTCATTGTACTTCTTTTGTTCAACAACAAAAGCCCCACTATTACTTTTTTTCTAAAGTAACTTTTGTCTCTTAACGAAAAACATTCACTTTTTAAAGACTACTTCCTATGGCATTTCCCTCCAAGGAGTGCAATTAATTACCAGCCAGCACTCATTCATTGCACACAGCTGTGTAAGGGGTATCTACAATTGAGGAGCGGATATAAATGCAATTTTTTGTTTTTTTTTTTTTGTGTGTGTGTTGTAACCTCCCAGCAAAATTTAAAATAATGGACAATGTTATTTACGGATGCTAATGGACATTGCGCTAATTGTAACCTCGCCCACAATGAGAGGTATTGAAAATGGCAACAAAAATGTGACATTCGCAATCTGACTCAAATATAAAGTCTTCACACAACATTTACAAAAGTCCGTTCAGTGACAAGAAACTTCAATTAAACCGAAATATCGGTCTTTGGCCCTGTGCAAAACAATCAGAATTAAAGTCTTACCTCCGAATAAATGGATGTCACATTTCTGCTCTGGTTGTTGCGCAGCGCTTGGAGGAACTGCATTGCAAATAATAATATTCTCTTTTTTTTGTGATTTTAGTGACATTTTTCTTCAAAGAAGTGGAATGAAATGTGAAGTGCAACGAACTCTTTAGTTCAATAAAAAATTAAATGTTTGAAAAATGCTTTTGAAATAAAAATTATTATTGGGGAACTTGTTGGAGAATAATTACAATTTTTCATTATCTAATGATTATATTAATTAACAGTATACCTTATTCACCATCTTGACCAGTGTTGCCGACCGCCTACATCACACAACCGCACTCGGCTGCTACTACTGACCGACCGCTCTGCATGACGACTATTAGCGTACTGCACGCGACGACTACTGACAGAGTACAGCCCTCAACTACACAGACTGACTGACTGACTGACTGACTGACTGACTGACTGACTGAGAACCGCTCGCAACACTCGCGCAGTCCAGCGCAAACTCTCTGGTCACAGATGCTACAATGTCTCGCCATCGCTACTATGTTACATACGTGTTTCAGTGTCTTTTTCATTGGGGTAACGATCTTTGGCTCTTTTTATTCTGAATACAGGGCCAAAGGTCAACGCTGCTGCCCTTATACAATTTATCAGGTTTCATTATGTCTGTTGCAATGTTACATACGGTTCACTCTTTCATTAATATTATCGTTGGGTTTGTTTTGTAGGGACGTTAACATTCTGGCACATTTTTATTATCATCGGACTCTCTGCTATTTGTGCAGGGAGGTTATACCTGGGTCCATTTCCATTTCCATTTACATTTTAATATTGATAGACTTTTTGTTTTCTTTTTTGTTTCTTGTTGTTTTTCCTTCTTTTTTTTTGTTGTTTTTTTTTTTTTTTTTTTTTTTTTTGTTTTGTTTTTCCCGCTCTCGCCACCACCGCCGCATCACGCCTTCCGTTTTCTTGGTTTCTTTTCTGTTCTTCAACTGCTTCAACATCACCGCGCCCCATTTCCACACCACAGCCATCAGCCTCCAAGACGGGCGGGCGCAGTGTGCCATTTCCGGCGCACAAGCACACCCGTACGGTACTCTCCTCGCCCCCACGCCACCAACAACACAGCGACCACGCGGCTTTCAGGCATGGCACGGCACGGCACGGCACCGGCGAAATGCGCCGCCCCCGCCCCTCCGCGCATCCGTCCGTCTCGCCACGTTCACTGACAGCCGCGTCTGCGGCTACACCACGACAACCACAACACAACACCGCTCCCCTCCCTGGCAACTCACATTGTTTTTCTCCTCCTCTTTTGCACAAACCACAACGCCGAGCACAGGCGCAAGCCACCCACACAGCGCCCCTCCCCGTCCCGTCTTTGGCCGCCGCTCCTCGTTTCCTCGTTTGCCCCCTCCCATCTCCCGAAATGCCATGCCAGCAGCGTTACGCATGCCCCTCCCCTGTCCACACAACACTACCGCCTAACGAACAGCCTTTTCCGGGCCACATCCAGGGCACGCCCACCTCCAAACACTGCCAATTCACGGACGCACACACGCACACACACACACACACACACACACACTCACTTTCTCGACACCTTTCTGTACGGAGGGTGCGTCATCTCGACCGTGACAGAGTGACGGCAACTATCGACGATCCATTTCCCCCCACTGGTGAAACATGTCCACTAACACCTACATACATCATTCAAGTACACAGACAATAGCATACACACAATGGGAGGGCACACGAACATGGACGGCACGGCACTGTCATACACTCTTCCTCAGAACCATATCAACAAACGTTACGTACATCCGGGAAAGCGAAAGCGAACGCGAAAGCGAAAGCGAAAGCGAAAGCGAAAGCAAAAGCAAAAGCAAAGGCAAAGCCCAATGCAGCCGTCAAAGGTCACGTTCACGTTCCGTTGCTCTACGAATGCGTTTCTCCCCTTTTTCCCTTCCTCTCTCTTTTGCCCCCCCCTCCTTGCACTCTTGCCTCATTCCTCACGTTCTGCCCAGACATTCGACCGATCAAAGTCAACCTTTCGTTACCGTTCTCAGCGCGACGGTGTACAACAGTATGACGGGTGTGCCCAAGACTTCGGTTCAGTTGCGTGACGCCGGTCTATCGCGCCGATCGACAGTTACTCAGGGGGCGACGGATCGGACCACGTCACCGACACACAAAACACTTTCAAACAAACAAATACATACCGGATGGACACAGACAAACACGTGTACAGACATTCGCCAAACAAACGACCGCCGCCGCCGCCGCCGTCTTGAATGACGACATCGGTGTGCGTGCGTCGTACGCAATCAGTCAGACACGGCTATCAAACATCAGAGTCGAATGGTACATCATCGTGCGTGTCGCCGTACACGTACAGTACAATACAACAACAATGCGTCTTAATGGCACGTTCATTTCAACGTCACTCACACACCTCCACGCTGCAGTTACGTCGCACCATTGTCAAACTCGGCGTACAGCAAAGGGAATAGTGGGCGGCAAAAAAAAAAAAACCAAACAAAAACATTTCACATTTCACATTTCACCCTCGCCATGTATGATGTGCAAAAAAACAAACCCGCAAACGGCCGTCGTTACGGTGACACAAAAGTCGCCGATCACACTGTCCCCCCTCGCAGACGGGTAACACACACACACACACACACACACCAACAACACCAATGGGTCAAAAACCACGCCAACGAGGCGTGCCACCATTCCACGCCACGGCGACCAACCTCGTGGCCGTACCCCGCGCAACACGCTTTGACGCGCCCCCCCCCACCCACAATCAAAATGCACACATACATCACAGCCGTCCACACAAACAACATCAACAATTCCGCCCTTCCCGCAAAAGGCAAGTTGGTGGCCCTGAAAAGGGCCGTTTTGCCGCTCTCGCAACGGAGGAGCCTTCTCCATCCATCCTTCCTTCCATTCCAGAGCCACCTCCTTACTTGGAGCTCGTGTACTTGGTCACCGCCTTCGTGCCCTCGCTCACGGCGTGCTTGGCCAGCTCGCCAGGCAGCAACAGCCGCACAGCGGTCTGGATCTCGCGGGACGTGATGGTCGAGCGCTTGTTGTAGTGCGCCAGGCGAGAAGCCTCGGCCGCAATGCGCTCGAAAATGTCGTTCACGAAGCTGTTCATGATGCTCATCGCCTTCGACGAGATGCCCGTGTCAGGGTGCACCTGCTTCAGCACCTTGTAGATGTAGATGGCATAGCTCTCCTTCCTCTTGCGCTTCTTCTTCTTGTCGCCCTTCGAAATGTTCTTCTGCGCCTTGCCAGCCTTCTTGGCGGCCTTCCCGCTAGTCTTGGGCGGCATCTCGAACCAACGTACGGCAGCAGCAACACCAGTAGCAAGCGCTCCGCTCTAGTCAGCGTCTCCCCACACAGTGGCACCCGCCGCCAGCCGCCGCCGCACCTTTACCAGCTCGCCCTGTTGCGGCCGCCGACCAATGGGGCGCGCGCGCAACCGGCCGCCGCACCCGAGCCCATAAAGCACCCCCACCCCGGCTGCGCCGGCGGATTCCCGCTCACGCCGCGGAGAGTACACGTTATTTCGTTGTCGCTGTTGGTTATCGTGATGTCGGGACGCGGAAGTGGACGCAAAGCTGCTGCCTTGGCTGAGTTGCTGCTCACGTTAGCAGGACCTGCCGGGAAGAAGAAGAAGAAGTCTACACCGCAGTGCTTTCGCTGCCAAAAGCTTGGCCACGTCGCCAAGCACTGCAGCGGAGCAGTCGCGTGTTTGAAGTGTGCGCAAGCACACGACACACGCGACTGCAAGAAGCCGAAGGACGCCCCCTGCACATGCGCCAACTGCGGTGGCGCACACGCGGCTAACGCCCGTTCCTGCGCGTACAGGAGAAATTGGCGTGGACCAGAGAAGACGCAGAAGCAAGTGACCACCACACGCGAAGAGGTGGTCACTCGCTCAGAAGACGCCATCACCAGGCGCCTCAGCGACGCCGTAGAAGAAGCCATGTCCGCCTTCAAATCCGCCATGGCGGAAGAGAGGGCGGCCATGCTGGCGGAACTGGGCGAGGCTCGGCGTCAGATTGCTGAGCTGACGCAGGAGCTTCGCTCAGCCAAGGCAGCTTCCGCCACAGCGGTCGACACCGCCAGCCAGACGACTCCTCCTCGAGAGAAGAAGTTTGCGACGGTGGCCACGCAGACCGACGTGCCTGCCGAAGGGGAGGCAACACTGCCCAAGACGGACGCAGAAGCAGAAGCGCAAGAAGAAGGGTGGGAAGAAGTCCCATTCCTCCCGCTTCCCGACATGTACAGCGCAAGCGCTGTGACGCAGAAGATAGCTGCATCGCTTCGCGATGGTACATATCCCCACCACGACAACCCTTATCCCTTCGTTCCTCCTAACCTTTCTAAACCTTCACCTCCACACCAACCAATCGAATATCCAGAAGGCCTTGTTGGTCTTTCCAAGGAGGATTACGATCTGATCAATTCCTTCCCAATTTTCACAGAGTGGCAAATGCGCTACGTCATCTTCGCTCTCGTCCACGGAGAGTATGAGAAAGCTGGATACACTGTATCCACTATCCCAACCGAGGGAGAGCCCTCAAGTAAGAAGAAGAAGAAGAAAAGTCGTCACACCGACAAATACAGAAAATAGGTTATCGGCACTCCTTGCCAGTACAGAACAACCTACAAGTCAAGAAAGAAGACTCATCAATCATCCCAGGGGAGTAAAGGCCAACAGGCCACAAACTTCCACCTGAACCTCCTCACAGTGAGGAAGTCAGAAAAGGAGCAGCAGGCAGGCAGGCTGCGCCGGCACGCACTCCGCTGCTCGACTCGCTGCCGCTCGCACCGGTCGTTTTCGTTTCCGTTTCGTGTGCACCGTCGCTAGCCCATCGCCATGTCCGGACGCGGAAAGGGAGGCAAAGTCAAGGGCAAGTCAAAGTCCCGCTCAAGCAGGGCTGGGCTCCAGTTCCCGGTCGGCAGAATCCACCGCCTCCTGCGCAAGGGAAACTACGCAGAGCGCGTCGGCGCCGGGGCGCCCGTCTACCTCGCCGCCGTCATGGAGTACCTCGCGGCTGAGGTGCTCGAGCTGGCCGGAAACGCGGCCCGCGACAACAAGAAGACGCGCATCATCCCGCGCCACCTGCAGCTTGCCATCCGCAACGACGAGGAGCTCAACAAGCTCCTGTCGGGCGTCACCATCGCACAGGGTGGTGTCCTGCCCAACATCCAGGCCGTCCTGCTGCCAAAGAAGACCGAGAAGAAGGCCTAAAGGAGGCCAGGCAATCGCAGCGCCGCGTGCTCCCCTGCACGCAACGCGCTTTGCCGGCTCGGCTCGGCCCACAACAATCGGCCCTTTTCAGGGCCACCACACACACCTACGTCCAAAGCAAAATTTCAGTCGTCCTCGCCGCACCTTGTTTTGTTTTAACTTTGCACTGTCACAGCACAGCCGCCGCCGGCGCACGTCCGCCATCTTGTCGTCCACACAGCCCGTGTGGCCCAACACACACACACACACACATTTTGCACGGTCGCAGTCGCCTTCCAAACCGACAACGGCAGCAATAATGACCATTGTTAAAGGGAGGCGTGTCGACACACCGCCCTCCACTCCCGCGCGCAACGGCCGTCGACACGAACGAAACAGCTGATCCGGCCGCCTATGCCCACACGCCTTGCCTCGGAAACCCCAACGCCGCCGCAAACAAACACACAGAGACAAACCACGCAAGCAAATAATCACCGCCTCTCGCACAACAACACACAGCCCGCCATCTCCGTCGCGATCGATACAAAGACACACAATAACAAACACACAAACGAAGCAGCTCCACACACAGCCAGCCACATGACACGTTTCCTTTCCTTCTCCCCTCCCAGTCACATCACGTCGCTCAAACGGAAAGAAAGAAACAAACAAACAAACAACACAGCGCACACACGCAGCAACAACACAGACTCTTTCGCACTTTTCAACTTCCGAACAGTGTGGTGGCCCTGAAAAGGGCCGTTTTCTAGTCTCTCCCACCCACAAGCACGGCCCGCGGGAAGGCCAGCGCCCGCTGCGACGCAGCCTAACCGCCGAAACCGTACAGGGTGCGCCCCTGCCTCTTCAGGGCGTACACCACGTCCATGGCCGTCACAGTCTTGCGCTTGGCGTGCTCAGTGTACGTCACCGCGTCGCGGATCACGTTCTCCAGGAACACCTTCAGCACCCCGCGGGTCTCCTCGTAGATCAGACCAGAGATGCGCTTCACGCCGCCCCTGCGAGCCAGGCGGCGGATGGCGGGCTTCGTGATGCCCTGGATGTTGTCGCGCAACACCTTGCGGTGCCGCTTGGCGCCACCCTTGCCGAGCCCCTTTCCTCCCTTGCCGCGGCCTGTCATCCTTCCTTCCTCGGGCAAAGCAAAACGTGCACAAACAGCAGCTGCAGCGGCTGGCGAGTCGGCTACGGTCTGCGCCCAGCGCGCCCGCCGCCCCCCTATATAGACTCTGGCCCGCCCTCCCCCCACCACGCGCAACCGAGGGCATATAAGCGCAGCACGGAGGCGCGCGGGCCCGTTGTCAAGGCAGCACCGGACGCCGCGCCGCACCTAACCTCCACGCACGCCGCTCCGCTACCGCTACCGCCATGGCCCGCACAAAGCAAACGGCCCGCAAGTCCACCGGCGGAAAGGCGCCGCGCAAACAGCTCGCCACCAAGGCGGCGAGGAAGAGCGCGCCCGCCACCGGAGGCGTCAAGAAGCCCCACCGCTACAGGCCGGGCACCGTCGCCCTGCGAGAAATCAGGCGCTACCAGAAGAGCACAGAGCTGCTCATCCGCAAGCTGCCATTCCAGCGCCTAGTGCGCGAGATCGCCCAGGACTTCAAGACCGACCTGCGCTTCCAGAGCTCCGCAGTCATGGCCCTGCAGGAGGCCAGCGAGGCCTACCTCGTCGGCCTCTTCGAAGACACCAACCTGTGCGCAATCCACGCCAAGCGCGTCACCATCATGCCCAAGGACATCCAGCTCGCGCGCCGCATCCGCGGCGAGCGCGCCTAAACCGCGCCGCGGCACCGCACCGCACAAACAAAAACGGCCCTTTTCAGGGCCACTAACATCTCTCCGTCGCGAGCAAACTTTGTCGGTCGCCTGCCTCTCGCCCCGCAACCCAAAAACAAAAACCACCACTTCCCCGTCCGTCCGCCACACCCGCTCACTCTGCCTGCCTGCTAGCAGCGCGCAACAATCACACATCATCCCTCCCCGGCGCTCAAAGCGCACAATACCCAACGGCCGACGTCACACCGCACGGGTGGCTGGCCGGCCGCCGCTTTCGTTTCGAAAACAAAAAAAAAAAAAACCCGCACTCCACTCCGACGGCCAACGGCCAGGCAGGCGCGCTCGCTCGCTCTACACGCCACCGAAATCCCCGCCGACTCCTTCCGCATCTCAACGTGCCCCCCGTTGCAAAACATAACACACACACACACAAAGGAACAAAACAAAACAAAGACCAGACACGACTCGACAAGACAGACATCCGAGAAGAACGAACGCAGGCAAGCCAACCAACGTATTCAAACAAAACAACGTGACAGAAAACCAACCGTCGGCCGCCGCCACAAACACGGCGACAATCAACCACGACAACAACAACAACAACAACACCGCTTACCGCTACCGCCGCCCACACCCGCCACCGACCCCCGCAATCCAACCACCACGGCACGCAAACAGCATCCCCACGGGCATACAGAAACGCCAGACAGACACCCACACCAAACGCAACACGACAATCAAAACCTTCCCCGACGTGCTTTGATGGCCCTGAGAAGGGCCGTTTTGGGCCGCGCGTCTCTTGCGCGCCACTAGACGACGACGGGGGGTGGGGACGACGGAGTCAAGCGCCAAACCCTTCCATTCCCATCTCTTTCTCCTCTACTCTACTTCTTCTTCTTGGGCGAAGCCTTCGCCTTAGACGGCGTCGTCGCCTTCTTCGGGCGCGGCGCCTTCGGCTTCTTCGTCGGAACCTTGGCGGCCTTCTTCGCCTTCGACGGCGACTTGGCCTTGGCCGGCTTGGCCGCAGCCGCCTTCTTCGCACCCGCGGGAGCGGCCGACGCCGCAGACGCCTTCTTGGCGGCGCCCGCCTTCCGACCGGTCGCCGCCTTCACGCCACCAGCCTTCTTTGCGCCGGCCGCACGGGCGCCCTTCTTCTCCTTGCTGGCCGGAGCGGCGCGCTTCTTCTTGGCACCGCCAGCACGAGCCTTGCCGCCCTCGGCCGCCCCCCCGCCGCCGGCGCCGGCAAGCTTGAACGAGCCGGACGCGCCCTTCCCCTTCGTCTGCACCAGCTCGCCCGCCACGACGGCCGACTTGAGGTACTTCTTGATAAACGGCGCCAGCTTCTCCGCGTCCAGCTTGTAGTGCGCGGCTATGTACTTCTTGATCGCCTGCAGCGACGACCCGCCGCGCTCCTTCAGACTCTTGATGGCGGCCGTCACCATCTCAGAGGTGCGCGGGTGCGCAGGCTTGGCGCGCGGCTTCTTCGCAGACGACGCAGACTTGGCCTTCTTCGTAGTGCCGGTGGCGGCGGGTGCCGCAGCAGTCTCGTTCGTAGCCGCCTGATCTGCCATTTCGACGACGCGCGTAACACACAGCGAGAGCGAGCGGGACGGCAGGCACGCAAGCACAGCACAGCACAGCAGCAGAGCAGAGAATCACAAGGCCCAGCCAGTGTCGCGGGCGGGCGCGGACGGCCGAGAGAGCGGCCGCCACTCTGCGCGCCGCCGCGCCGCGCCTCCCGCGCTTGCTACCGCCCAACGTCCGACAGCCTGTGCGGAGCAGCCCCAAACCTGCGCCACAACCGCCCGCGCCTTTCAAACCACCGAGGATGGGGCTACACACAGCCACACCACAGTCGCCAACCAGTCGCCACGGCAGCGCCGCAAACCACGGCCAAACTGCAGCTACCGCGCGCTACAGCCTGGGTCGGCCCGCCGAGAATCGCCGCCCCCGCCCAAATGCCGCCCCCACAGCCCCAGCCGACGACCCGCCACAATGGCCAAACCTTCGGCAAAACTCCCACACCGTCGCCGCGGCAGCCCGGCCAGCGCGGCCGGCGCCACAGCCACACAAGCCGAGGCGTGCGGCGATGACGGCCGTGCAAACGCGCCTCCGCCGCCCCATCGCCTTCCGTCGCCCTCCCGCCGTTTCCCGATCGGCCCGCAGCCGTCGGGCCACATCGCGCGCCGTCCTCCTCCTCTCGCCCGCCAACATTCACAGCCGTTTCTCAAACAATTGCCCGCCGCAAACGGACGCCGCCTGCGCAACAGGCGCCGCCGCCCCTCGACCGAGGCAAACCGCAATCCGAATCTACAGACCAACCCAATCTGCCGTCAAGCACACACGACAGCCGACCTTACACGTTACACGTTACACATTACGTTTACACGTCTACGTTAGGTTAGGTTAGGTGGACGTGGGTTAGGTTAAGGGGACTTGGGTTAGGTTAAGCGTCAAACTTAGGTTAAGCATTCAAACACGTCAGGCGTCAGAGGTTAGGTTAGGTTAGGTTAGGTTAGGTTAGGTTACACGTTAGGTTAAGGGGTCAGTGCTAGGTTAAGAAGCGTCAAACGTAGGTTAAAAAAGCGTTCAAACGTGAGGCGTGAGCCGGACAGCTTACCTTACGTAGACGTTAGGGGCTCACAGGCTGAGCTCACCTCGCCACACCACAGGTTAGGTTCGGTTCGGTTCGGTTCAGCGTAAAGCGCCGAGGTCAGGGTTACGTTCGTTCACCTTCGGGCGCCACACTTTCGGTTGAAAGGTCGCGACGGGACGACGTCGGCAGGCACGCCGCAAACGAACAAAAACGTACAGACGACGTCGGAAACCGCCGACAGACGGGGGAGCAGCACGACCACGACCAGACACCGAGCGCGAACGAGACACACGCGAACCACCCCCACCGGCCAAAGGGCACCACACAACAACCCAGAGCACCACGTGTCGACACCAGAGCAACCCGCCGCTCACGCGACATGGCTGGCACCGAAGGGCAACCGCCCGCAACTGCGCTTTCCGCGCCGGCCCGGATGCACGTCGTGCTACAACAACACCACTACCGTACACAGCCGCTGTTCACAACATCACTATCAATGGCGCGCCCGCGGCTCGCCGCCGTCGCAGTCGCAGCCCCAACGCCAGCACTTTTGCACCACCATTCACACGCACCGCAACACAGCTCGCCGACACAGCCGAACAAAACAAACACCACACAACAACAGCAACAACGCCGCCGCCTCTACTTGTGCCGGCGACCCACCCCGCCGATGGCGCACCTTTCGCCAGCCGGCAATCGACACACACGCACCCACCCACCGGGGCCCAGTGCAAAAAAAAAAAAAAAAAAAAAAAAAAAAAAAACCACACAAAAACAAAAAAACCAAACAACACAAACGACACGGGAAGCGCACACCGCCACTTCGCGCGCACGCCACCAACCAGTCGTCGTCTCAAAATAACAAACACAAACAAAATAAACTAACAACTAGGGCAACACAAAACAAAAACGCCTCGCACGAACCGCCCACAAAAAGGACAAGCACACGCACAGCCTCTGCTGACGACCACGACGCAGCGGCACGCTGCTCCTGTCCCGCGCCCCGCGCCCCACTCGATTCACAACTCACGCGACACCGTCAACGACGGGCTCGCTTCCCGCAACCTACCACCTTTCCGCCACGACGCACAGCCCCAGCCCCACCCGACGACGCCCGTGGCAACGACTGCACTTTCACCACCGCCTCCCCCTTCCCCCCCAAAACACACACACACACACACACACACACACAGCCAGCCAAAAACGCACTCGCGACCCACACATGCACGTGCATCGGCACACGCCAACCAGTCAACGTCGACAACCACACGCAAGGCTCGAAACGAAACCGGCGTCCTTCCACGTTGCCATCAAGCTACGCGACACAAGACACAAGGAACCAACACAACAGCCGGCCCCACTAATTCCCACTCTCACGCCGCAAAAAGCACACCGAAACCGCCAAACGCACGCACATTCCCCTTCGCACTGACACCACCGACCGGCTCGCTACCACACACCTCTCGGCAGCCGTTTCACGCCAATTCGCCACACCGCCCACACAGTCGACAAGCGCCCGCCCTGTACGGCACACGCAACGACGCAGCGCAGCAAAGGGCGCCCGCAACACATACCTCTCCGCCGCCCGACGCGCCAACCGCCACACCACACCGCCAGCCACTCGCAAATTGTGCACTGCCACCAGCCACACGTCCAACACGCCGCGCCGCCTCCGGCCACCCGCCAGGGGGCGCTCACGTCCGCGACAACAGCGCGGCCCGCCGGGCCGGGCCGAACCGAACCGAGCCGCCGCTGCTCTGCACTCGGCACGGCCACACCCTGCTGCAGACCGGGCTCGTCCCTCTGTACGCGTCTGCCTGCGCATCAACACAACACGACCTTTTTTTTTTTTTTTTTCTCTCTACCGCCATCCCTCCTTCTCGCGTTTTACTCGTTGTTGCAGCAGCGGCGCACACCTACACATCCACAGCCCCAGCCGAGCCGGCCTCACCTCAGGGCCCGCCGCCAGCGTCTCCTCCTCGGGCACAGGTGCGGTGCTGTGGCCGCCCATCCAACCGCATTGCTGGCCGTCCAGCCACCAGGCGTTCCCACTGCCGCGAGCCACGCCGCGCACCGACCCTGCTGCAGAAAACGAAGCATAGCCAGAGACCGACCGATACACAAAGCAAGCCGTCGCCTCGCCTCTTGTCCTTCCTGCCTTCCTTCCGCCCCCGCCCTTCTCACACCACCGCCTCTCCACTTTCGCCCCCCCCCCCTCCTTTTTTGTCTTCTTTCTTTCTTTCTTTCTTTCTTTCTTTCTTTCTTTGGCCCTCTCTCCTTCCCGCCATGGCGGTTACGGCACCGCCTGCAGCGGCAGATTTTTTGCGCCCACACGCCTACTCCTACCACCATTAAACCTTGCCCTGCCCTGCCCATCAACGTCGCAGTCGAACCGACGCTTGCCAACACACTGCCCACGTTCCTTTCTCTTTTCGGCCTACGCCCATTACGCGCCGCCGCCACAGCACCTTCCCTTCCCACAACACACCGACGTCATCACACGCACCCAAAACAGGGGCCACGACCGTGTTCCTCGCCCACTCCCATCCCGCACGGTACGCACATTCCCAACTACTACCGCGCACCCTCCCTTTCCAATCTGTGTGTCTCTGTGTCTGTGTCCTGTCCGCGCGTGACGCCTCTCAACATCCGCCGTCCCCCGTCCCGTTTTCGCCCCCATGCCGTCGTCGCGCCGCCTCCTCCCCGTCCACCGCCGCCCCTGTCCGCCCCGCACCACACCATACACCGCTGCTTGTCCCGGCCGTTGCCACCAAAGGCGCCGACCGCAAACGCGCCACGCCGCAGCCCCCGTGCGTCTCGCGCTCGCTTGCATCTCCGTGCCGACGCTGCCTCTCTTCCCACTCGCACTCGACCTCGACAACACAGTCTTTGGCTCCGCCACTGCGTGTTCCGGTGGTACGCACGCTGCAACACGTATGTATTCATTACCAGAGCGATGGCGAGGCATGACAGCATCTCTGTCTGACCAGAGAGTTCTTTATCGCTGCTAGTCGGCGCTTGGACCGCGCCAGACGACAGTAGTGGCACGCACCGGGTCGCCAGGAACAGTTGTTATATATATTGTAGCGCGAGTCGGGAGAGGTAGTAGTCGGTCGGCAGTAGTAGCGGGTGGACGGTTGTACTGAGCGGGCGTCGGCGGCGTGCTCTGCTCGTCTCGCGACTCTGGTCACGGTTCGGGACGATGTATAGTATATTGTGTTATAATCACAAAGGTGGTGTGACGCTGCATTGCGCAAATCTGATAACGTATGTTCATTGTACTTCTTTTGTTCAACAACAAAAGCCCCACTATTACTTTTTTTCTAAAGTAACTTTTGTCTCTTAACGAAAAACATTCACTTTTTAAAGACTACTTCCTATGGCATTTCCCTCCAAGGAGTGCAATTAATTACCAGCCAGCACTCATTCATTGCACACAGCTGTGTAAGGGGTATCTACAATTGAGGAGCGGATATAAATGCAATTTTTTTTTTTTTTTTTTTTTGTGTGTGTGTTGTAACCTCCCAGCAAAATTTAAAATAATGGACAATGTTATTTACGGATGCTAATGGACATTGCGCTAATTGTAACCTCGCCCACAATGAGAGGTATTGAAAATGGCAACAAAAATGTGACATTCGCAATCTGACTCAAATATAAAGTCTTCACACAACATTTACAAAAGTCCGTTCAGTGACAAGAAACTTCAATTAAACCGAAATATCGGTCTTTGGCCCTGTGCAAAACAATCAGAATTAAAGTCTTACCTCCGAATAAATGGATGTCACATTTCTGCTCTGGTTGTTGCGCAGCGCTTGGAGGAACTGCATTGCAAATAATAATATTCTCTTTTTTTTGTGATTTTAGTGACATTTTTCTTCAAAGAAGTGGAATGAAATGTGAAGTGCAACGAACTCTTTAGTTCAATAAAAAATTAAATGTTTGAAAAATGCTTTTGAAATAAAAATTATTATTGGGGAACTTGTTGGAGAATAATTACAATTTTTCATTATCTAATGATTATATTAATTAACAGTATACCTTATTCACCATCTTGACCAGTGTTGCCGACCGCCTACATCACACAACCGCACTCGGCTGCTACTACTGACCGACCGCTCTGCATGACGACTATTAGCGTACTGCACGCGACGACTACTGACAGAGTACAGCCCTCAACTACACAGACTGACTGACTGACTGACTGACTGACTGACTGACTGACTGAGAACCGCTCGCAACACTCGCGCAGTCCAGCGCAAACTCTCTGGTCACAGATGCTACAATGTCTCGCCATCGCTACTATGTTACATACGTGTTTCAGTGTCTTTTTCATTGGGGTAACGATCTTTGGCTCTTTTTATTCTGAATACAGGGCCAAAGGTCAACGCTGCTGCCCTTATACAATTTATCAGGTTTCATTATGTCTGTTGCAATGTTACATACGGTTCACTCTTTCATTAATATTATCGTTGGGTTTGTTTTGTAGGGACGTTAACATTCTGGCACATTTTTATTATCATCGGACTCTCTGCTATTTGTGCAGGGAGGTTATACCTGGGTCCATTTCCATTTCCATTTACATTTTAATATTGATAGACTTTTTGTTTTCTTTTTTGTTTCTTGTTGTTTTTCCTTCTTTTTTTTTGTTGTTTTTTTTTTTTTTTTTTTTTTTTGTTTTGTTTTTCCCGCTCTCGCCACCACCGCCGCATCACGCCTTCCGTTTTCTTGGTTTCTTTTCTGTTCTTCAACTGCTTCAACATCACCGCGCCCCATTTCCACACCACAGCCATCAGCCTCCAAGACGGGCGGGCGCAGTGTGCCATTTCCGGCGCACAAGCACACCCGTACGGTACTCTCCTCGCCCCCACGCCACCAACAACACAGCGACCACGCGGCTTTCAGGCATGGCACGGCACGGCACGGCACCGGCGAAATGCGCCGCCCCCGCCCCTCCGCGCATCCGTCCGTCTCGCCACGTTCACTGACAGCCGCGTCTGCGGCTACACCACGACAACCACAACACAACACCGCTCCCCTCCCTGGCAACTCACATTGTTTTTCTCCTCCTCTTTTGCACAAACCACAACGCCGAGCACAGGCGCAAGCCACCCACACCGCGCCCCTCCCCGTCCCGTCTTTGGCCGCCGCTCCTCGTTTCCTCGTTTGCCCCCTCCCATCTCCCGAAATGCCATGCCAGCAGCGTTACGCATGCCCCTCCCCTGTCCACACAACACTACCGCCTAACGAACAGCCTTTTCCGGGCCACATCCAGGGCACGCCCACCTCCAAACACTGCCAATTCACGGACGCACACACGCACACACACACACACACACACACACACTCACTTTCTCGACACCTTTCTGTACGGAGGGTGCGTCATCTCGACCGTGACAGAGTGACGGCAACTATCGACGATCCATTTCCCCCCACTGGTGAAACATGTCCACTAACACCTACATACATCATTCAAGTACACAGACAATAGCATACACACAATGGGAGGGCACACGAACATGGACGGCACGGCACTGTCATACACTCTTCCTCAGAACCATATCAACAAACGTTACGTACATCCGGGAAAGCGAAAGCGAACGCGAAAGCGAAAGCGAAAGCGAAAGCAAAAGCAAAAGCAAAGGCAAAGCCCAATGCAGCCGTCAAAGGTCACGTTCACGTTCCGTTGCTCTACGAATGCGTTTCTCCCCTTTTTCCCTTCCTCTCTCTTTTGCCCCCCCCTCCTTGCACTCTTGCCTCATTCCTCACGTTCTGCCCAGACATTCGACCGATCAAAGTCAACCTTTCGTTACCGTTCTCAGCGCGACGGTGTACAACAGTATGACGGGTGTGCCCAAGACTTCGGTTCAGTTGCGTGACGCCGGTCTATCGCGCCGATCGACAGTTACTCAGGGGGCGACGGATCGGACCACGTCACCGACACACAAAACACTTTCAAACAAACAAATACATACCGGATGGACACAGACAAACACGTGTACAGACATTCGCCAAACAAACGACCGCCGCCGCCGCCGCCGTCTTGAATGACGACATCGGTGTGCGTGCGTCGTACGCAATCAGTCAGACACGGCTATCAAACATCAGAGTCGAATGGTACATCATCGTGCGTGTCGCCGTACACGTACAGTACAATACAACAACAATGCGTCTTAATGGCACGTTCATTTCAACGTCACTCACACACCTCCACGCTGCAGTTACGTCGCACCATTGTCAAACTCGGCGTACAGCAAAGGGAATAGTGGGCGGCAAAAAAAAAAAAACCAAACAAAAACATTTCACATTTCACCCTCGCCATGTATGATGTGCAAAAAAACAAACCCGCAAACGGCCGTCGTTACGGTGACACAAAAGTCGCCGATCACACTGTCCCCCCTCGCAGACGGGTAACACACACACACACACACACACACACACCAACAACACCAATGGGTCAAAAACCACGCCAACGAGGCGTGCCACCATTCCACGCCACGGCGACCAACCTCGTGGCCGTACCCCGCGCAACACGCTTTGACGCGCCCCCCCCACCCACAATCAAAATGCACACATACATCACAGCCGTCCACACAAACAACAACAACAATTCCGCCCTTCCCGCAAAAGGCAAGTTGGTGGCCCTGAAAAGGGCCGTTTTGCCGCTCTCGCAACGGAGGAGCCTTCTCCATCCATCCTTCCTTCCATTCCAGAGCCACCTCCTTACTTGGAGCTCGTGTACTTGGTCACCGCCTTCGTGCCCTCGCTCACGGCGTGCTTGGCCAGCTCGCCAGGCAGCAACAGCCGCACAGCGGTCTGGATCTCGCGGGACGTGATGGTCGAGCGCTTGTTGTAGTGCGCCAGGCGAGAAGCCTCGGCCGCAATGCGCTCGAAAATGTCGTTCACGAAGCTGTTCATGATGCTCATCGCCTTCGACGAGATGCCCGTGTCAGGGTGCACCTGCTTCAGCACCTTGTAGATGTAGATGGCATAGCTCTCCTTCCTCTTGCGCTTCTTCTTCTTGTCGCCCTTCGAAATGTTCTTCTGCGCCTTGCCAGCCTTCTTGGCGGCCTTCCCGCTAGTCTTGGGCGGCATCTCGAACCAACGTACGGCAGCAGCAACACCAGTAGCAAGCGCTCCGCTCTAGTCAGCGTCTCCCCACACAGTGGCACCCGCCGACATGAAATGGCTGGGTCTATACCCATGGTGTACTTGAAGAACCAGCGTCCTTGAAACGCTCTGTCTTACGAGGTGTTCCTTTATGGTGCGGATTCAGGGTTATATATGGTATTGGCTAGGGGTCGGTTTTCCCCTGGATAGATGATGGTTGTGGAGGCGGCAGCGATGATGGTGTAAATGTATGTTTGCACATGAATTTATATGACTAACGCCTGAATTGGCGATGGATGGTGGCGATTGGTGCTCTCTGGCCAGGGTTTTCATCCCTTCCCAGAGAGTTGATGAGTTGGTGTGGTGATGCATTGGATGATTCGTAGAATTTTAATGATTTTTGTTTTATGAGGTGATAAAATGATGGCTGTCCTAACATTGCTCTGATCTCCTCATTGCTCGAGAACCATGGAGCGTCTGCAACTATACGGAAGGCTTTGTTCTGGATGATTTCCAACTGTTTAAGGTTGGTGTCTGCTGCCATACTCCACGCTTCTGAACCGTAGAGCATGGCTGGCAGGATGATCGTTTTCCAAATTTTGAGCTTGGCAGGTATTGTGAGTCCCCTGCCTTTAAGGAGAGGATATAACTGAAAGAGCCGGGCGGAGCCCTTGTTTCTGGCCTCTTTAATGTGATGCACAAATGTCAGATTCTTATCCAGTTTTAGCCCGAGGTAGGTAACTACTTCTCTCCAGGGTAGTACCTGGTTGTTGTGCGTGATGTTCACTATGGGGCGTTTGATTTTGTGGCTGAATAAGATAGTCTGGCATTTGTCTGCGTTTATCTTTATCTTCCATAGATTGCACCACTTTGTCACTTTGTCTAGGTGTCGTTGTAGGCGGTAGGCTAAATAGTTGATGTTTCTGCCACTGTGGTATAATGCAGTATCATCTGCATATAGGGCAATGTTGCCGCCCGGCTCCTTCGGCAGATCGTTTGTGTATAGTAGATATAGGAGGGGGCCAAGCACAGATCCCTGTGGGACACCCGCTTCTATTTGTTTTAGCTCGCTGTTTGCTCGATCAACTGTAGAGTAGAATTTTCTTTCCACCAGGAAAGAGTGGACTATTTTAAGCAGGTGAAGTGGGCAGTTCATCTTCGACAGTTTGTATAGCAGACCGCCATGCCAAACCCGGTCGAACGCTTTTTCAATGTCCAGGAAAATGGCAGCTGTGCTATTGCCCTGGCTCTTCTCTGTGCAGATGTGCTCCACCAGACGAATGGCTTGTTGTGTTGTGCTATGCCCAGCACGAAATCCAAATTGCTCGGCGATAAGGATGTTGTTGGCGGATAGGAATTGTAGTAGGGAGTTTTGGATGAGGATTTCAAGTAATTTTGATAGATGGTTGAGCAGGGAGATTGGTCGATGGTTTTGAGGGAATAGGTGATCTTTATTTGGTTTTGGGATTGAAATTACTTTAGCAACCTTCCAGGTTGAAGGGAAATACTGAGTTGTAAGACAATTATTTAGGATGGCAGTGAGATGGGAGATTGCAGGTTGGGGGAGGGCCTTAAGGAAGGGTGGTTTGATGTTGTCAGGACCAGGGGCTTTTGCAGTGCCGATTCGCCTGATGATAGCTGCAACTACACGCTCGCTGGTCAGTTCGAAGGTCGTGTCGGACCTGGCGCGAAGTCTGCGATGGAGGTGTCGTTCCACCCGCTGTTCCAGGGCATCTGCTTCGTCCTCGTCGTCCTCTATGACATTCTCCTGGAATTGGAGCTCGAGGGTGTTTGACATGGCAGTCGCTTTGTCCTCTGGTGTGTAAACCAACCCGTTCTGCCCGTGTAGTGGTCTGTTGGCTTTGTGGGGTTGCCGCCTAGCTTTTATTATCCCCCAGAACTTTTCCGGATTTCTCTCAGCTGCCTGAAGACTTTGTTCCCACCTGGAACATCTCAGGAGTTTCAGTCTTGTCTGTATTTCATGGCCCATCTGGGTCATGCGTCTCCTATCCTGAGGGTCTCGGAAGGTCTGCCATCTTTTACGCGTGCGGTTTTTGTCCGATATTAGCTGTGCTAGATCTGGGGGCAGGTTGGATCGCCCATTGTTATGTGTGATTTTGGTGGTGGCAGCCTTTCCACACGCCTTGATAATGTTGGTAAACTCCTCTATGGCTAGATCTATTTCCGCGTGGGTTGGCATGTCTGGTGCATGGTCTGGGATGTGTGAGGCAACCAGTTGCTTGTACCTCTCCCAGTCAGTGTACAGTGTTGTGTGTACTCTGTTGTTGGGAACGTCCTGATCTCCCTCAAATCTGAGTACCACAGGGCTGTGATCTGAGTTAAGACTGTTGACAACTTCTGTAGTGGTTGCTAGATTGATATTTTTTAGTAAAAATATGTCAAGTATGTCTGGTCGACACCTTGAATCATACGGGAAGTGAGTAGGCTCGTCTGGAGAGACAACCTGCACTGCTGGATGGTTATCAAGATACCTTAATAACCGATTTCCACTGGTGTTCGTGGTGCGGCAACCCCATGCCCTGTGCTTGGCGTTCAGGTCCCCTCCTACTATTGTATTGTGACTGCCATTCAGGAGACCGTCCAGGTCGTGGGGAAATAGTGTTGTGCTCGGTGGATGGTATACTGCCACCAGGTGTGTGGGGCGGTTGTTGAGAACAACCTCTACCGCTGTTGCCTCTGTGTTAATCAGTCTTGGTACAGGTACCTGGCGATGGCATATGCGCCGTTTTATTAGGATACCTGTACCGCCACCTTGCCTGTTAGGACGGTCCGTCCTAATTAGTTGATAGTTGCGGACCTGAAAGGTGTCGTCAGGGGTGAGATGGGTCTCACTGAGGAGAGCCACATCGATTCCATGATCGTCCAAGAACATCTCGAGCTCGAACCTGTCGTGATAGATGCCATCTGCATTCCAGATGGCGATGGTGATATGTTGCTTCTCATCTTCATTTGCCATTGGAAAGCAGTGGTAGGATGTTGGTGGCGAGTATTGTGATTGTTGAAATTAAGTCTGGGGCTGCAGCTACTTTGGTGCATAGCTGGGTTATGCCTTCAAGGACGGCTGGTGAAATGAGGGACTTAATGAGCGCCCAAATCTTTGATAGGAACTGGAGTGGCTGTTCTTGTTCGATCTGAACAGAACTTTCCTGTGCAGTGGTCTGGCCACTGACGATGTTAGTAGTGTTGTTGGAATCTGCTGGTGCAGCTGTGGCTTGGGCGGATTCGGTGGGTATGGCTTGGGCTGGTATGGCCCTTGGTGGTTGTACATTTGTAGCCTTTGATGTTGAGGGCAGTGGCGTTGTCTCTGCCTTCTTTGTTTCAGGTTGGGTTGGGATGGGGAGGGGTGTGGTTTGTGGGGGAGAGACGACCTGTGGGGGTGGGGTTCTTTTTACAGGCAGAGTTGCCTTGAGGGGGGATCTTTGCGGCTTTGGTTTAGGGGTATTTGAGGGGGGAGGAGTGCGCCCAGTTTTCACAACCTCGGCTAAGGTTCTAATGCCGGTAGGGCTATCGTCTTGGTGTGACTGATGATGTGGAGTGGATGGTTCTGTACTCCTCTGGGTTTGAGTAGGGTTGGGAGGACTTGTTTCTGCTCTAGTAGGAGTCGGGGATGGTGGGGGGTTTACTTCTTCCATGGATAGTGCTGGAGGGGGGTTGGAGTTTTTCTGTGGCGCCCTAGGAAGTGGTTCCTGCCTTCTAGGAGCTGATGCTCGCTGTCGCTCCCACGCCTGGACGATCTTCAGTCGTTCTGGGCAGCCCCTGAAGGAGGCTGGATGGTTGCCCCTACAGTTGGCACATATGGCCGGTTCTTCTCTTTTCTTTGTGCAGGCGCCAGAAAGATGCGGTCCTGCACATTTAACGCACCTGGGGGCGAGTTCGCATTGGTTTGCCCCATGTCGAAATCTCTGGCATAGATAGCACTGTGTCGGCCCACTTGGTTTTTGGTATAATTCTATGGTAACCTTCATATGAAGTAGTCTCTCCACTTTGAATATTTTCCTAGCCTCCGCCGTGTTCAATAGATTGACCTGGAAATTGGCCGTTTTTCGTCTTGGCGCTGATACTATGTTTCCAGAGTCATCGATTTCTGTCTGCGGCTTAGACATTTGGAATACGTCTTGCACCGGAAAGCCCTTCTCGGCGAGTGCGTTCTTGACGTCCTCTGGGGTCCAGTAGGGCGTCAGTCTTTTAACGACGACCTTCAGTGTACTCTTCGGGTCGTCGTTGTACGTGAAGAATTCTAGATTACGCTTCCTGAATTCTTGCTTGAGGTATTGGAAATCCTCTGGGTTAGTAGCCTGATAGACAATGCTATCACCCTTGTACGTGGTACTGAGGGCACCCATTAGCTTTCCTTGAATTTGTCCTATCAAGGTCGTGTACCCTTTGGTCTCGAACACAGTGATAGGGGGAACCCTTCGACCTCTGTTAGTTCTTTGGTTTCTATTTTGTGTGGGGCCCCCTTGCGCCTGGGGAGCTACTGTACTTATTTTCTCCTGTCCCCTGTTGCCGCCCTCTGACGTCGTCTGGGTGGCCTTTGGCGTTGGTGCTGCGCTTTCTGCGTTCGCACTGATATCTGTTGGTTTTTGGGGGCGGTCAGATTTCGTGATTTCGATTTCTGTGCCCTGGCATTGCTGTGGCAGAACAGGATTTACCTGTTCTGCCGTTTCGACGTGTTTTGGGTTTTCTTTTGCTGAGGCAGGTGGCGTGTGCAGTTGAATTTCTTCTGCAATAGCGGGTTGCAGGGGCTGCCCAGATTTTTCCTGTTTTTGAAGCAGCCTCCCGCTTCGCCGCAGACGTCCCTCGCCCAGTGACGAGATAGAGCTGCTGTCACTGTCGGTGGCAATGACAAGATTGTCAGAGTCCGAGCTAGTGACTGAAGATGGTGATGGGGGTGGGTGGTCCATAGATGAAGAAAGAGATGATGATGTAGTCGCGATAGATGTCGGGTCCACACTGTGTGAGTCGCCGCTTGGATGTCGATCCTGTGGGTGCCCCATAGTGGGGCAACCGTGAAACGAAACGGTTTACTGAATTTGTCCTATATTTCGACAATTTCCGTGCCAGTGACCTTTCCCTACACCTAGCAGGCGCGGGATACCACCAAGGGCCTCACAGTCAGTCTGTTTGACTGTGTGGCTCGGCGGGTCCCTGGACTGCAGCTTCCCTAACACCTATGGCACAGAAATTCTCGAACAATATCGCTGATTTATAGTCGCCTACTTGCGGCGCGATGTTCTTCTTTCTTCTCGATCTATCCCATGTCAGAACGAGCGCTCAGTGGTCCAGAATTCCGTCCCCGGTCTTGAGTGTGCAACACGACTTTTGCTTTTCTAGAATCGACAGTTTTGCTTTTCCTGAAAACACACACTCGACCACGTCCGGAAACCCAGAACAAAGCGCAACCCGCTAGCCCCGACGGTACGGCAAAACACGCCGCTATAGCGCGAGCACGCGAGGCGGCGACCAAGCACACGAGAAGCAAGCAACGAGGCGAGCTCTGGACAAAGGCGGCGAGAGCGCGCGGTGGGGATTTCCAGGGCTGGGAGCACAATAGCGGCGCGGAGCACAGGTAGACGCACGTCCGTCCGCTTCGCAGTCCCACCTCGGAATGGCTGGCTGGCACCCGCCGCCAGCCGCCGCCGCACCTTTACCAGCTCGCCCTGTTGCGGCCGCCGACCAATGGGGCGCGCGCGCAACCGGCCGCCGCACCCGAGCCCATAAAGCACCCCCACCCCGGCTGCGCCGGCACGCACTCCGCTGCTCGACTCGCTGCCGCTCGCACCGGTCGTTTTCGTTTCCGTTTCGTGTGCACCGTCGCTAGCCCATCGCCATGTCCGGACGCGGAAAGGGAGGCAAAGTCAAGGGCAAGTCAAAGTCCCGCTCAAGCAGGGCTGGGCTCCAGTTCCCGGTCGGCAGAATCCACCGCCTCCTGCGCAAGGGAAACTACGCAGAGCGCGTCGGCGCCGGGGCGCCCGTCTACCTCGCCGCCGTCATGGAGTACCTCGCGGCTGAGGTGCTCGAGCTGGCCGGAAACGCGGCCCGCGACAACAAGAAGACGCGCATCATCCCACGCCACCTGCAGCTTGCCATCCGCAACGACGAGGAGCTCAACAAGCTCCTGTCGGGCGTCACCATCGCACAGGGTGGTGTCCTGCCCAACATCCAGGCCGTCCTGCTGCCAAAGAAGACCGAGAAGAAGGCCTAAAGGAGGCCAGGCAATCGCAGCGCCGCGTGCTCCCCTGCACGCAACGCGCTTTGCCGGCTCGGCTCGGCCCACAACAATCGGCCCTTTTCAGGGCCACCACACACACCTACGTCCAAAGCAAAATTTCAGTCGTCCTCGCCGCACCTTGTTTTGTTTTAACTTTGCACTGTCACAGCACAGCCGCCGCCGGCGCACGTCCGCCATCTTGTCGTCCACACAGCCCGTGTGGCCCAACACACACACACACACACATTTTGCACGGTCGCAGTCGCCTTCCAAACCGACAACGGCAGCAATAATGACCATTGTTAAAGGGAGGCGTGTCGACACACCGCCCTCCACTCCCGCGCGCAACGGCCGTCGACACGAACGAAACAGCTGATCCGGCCGCCTATGCCCACACGCCTTGCCTCGGAAACCCCAACGCCGCCGCAAACAAACACACAGAGACAAACCACGCAAGCAAATAATCACCGCCTCTCGCACAACAACACACAGCCCGCCATCTCCGTCGCGATCGATACAAAGACACACAATAACAAACACACAAACGAAGCAGCTCCACACACAGCCAGCCACATGACACGTTTCCTTTCCTTCTCCCCTCCCAGTCACATCACGTCGCTCAAACGGAAAGAAAGAAACAAACAAACAAACAACACAGCGCACACACGCAGCAACAACACAGACTCTTTCGCACTTTTCAACTTCCGAACAGTGTGGTGGCCCTGAAAAGGGCCGTTTTCTAGTCTCTCCCACCCACAAGCACGGCCCGCGGGAAGGCCAGCGCCCGCTGCGACGCAGCCTAACCGCCGAAACCGTACAGGGTGCGCCCCTGCCTCTTCAGGGCGTACACCACGTCCATGGCCGTCACAGTCTTGCGCTTGGCGTGCTCAGTGTACGTCACCGCGTCGCGGATCACGTTCTCCAGGAACACCTTCAGCACCCCGCGGGTCTCCTCGTAGATCAGACCAGAGATGCGCTTCACGCCGCCCCTGCGAGCCAGGCGGCGGATGGCGGGCTTCGTGATGCCCTGGATGTTGTCGCGCAACACCTTGCGGTGCCGCTTGGCGCCACCCTTGCCGAGCCCCTTTCCTCCCTTGCCGCGGCCTGTCATCCTTCCTTCCTCGGGCAAAGCAAAACGTGCACAAACAGCAGCTGCAGCGGCTGGCGAGTCGGCTACGGTCTGCGCCCAGCGCGCCCGCCGCCCCCCTATATAGACTCTGGCCCGCCCTCCCCCCACCACGCGCAACCGAGGGCATATAAGCGCAGCACGGAGGCGCGCGGGCCCGTTGTCAAGGCAGCACCGGACGCCGCGCCGCACCTAACCTCCACGCACGCCGCTCCGCTACCGCTACCGCCATGGCCCGCACAAAGCAAACGGCCCGCAAGTCCACCGGCGGAAAGGCGCCGCGCAAACAGCTCGCCACCAAGGCGGCGAGGAAGAGCGCGCCCGCCACCGGAGGCGTCAAGAAGCCCCACCGCTACAGGCCGGGCACCGTCGCCCTGCGAGAAATCAGGCGCTACCAGAAGAGCACAGAGCTGCTCATCCGCAAGCTGCCATTCCAGCGCCTAGTGCGCGAGATCGCCCAGGACTTCAAGACCGACCTGCGCTTCCAGAGCTCCGCAGTCATGGCCCTGCAGGAGGCCAGCGAGGCCTACCTCGTCGGCCTCTTCGAAGACACCAACCTGTGCGCAATCCACGCCAAGCGCGTCACCATCATGCCCAAGGACATCCAGCTCGCGCGCCGCATCCGCGGCGAGCGCGCCTAAACCGCGCCGCGGCACCGCACCGCACAAACAAAAACGGCCCTTTTCAGGGCCACTAACATCTCTCCGTCGCGAGCAAACTTTGTCGGTCGCCTGCCTCTCGCCCCGCAACCCAAAAACAAAAACCACCACTTCCCCGTCCGTCCGCCACACCCGCTCACTCTGCCTGCCTGCTAGCAGCGCGCAACAATCACACATCATCCCTCCCCGGCGCTCAAAGCGCACAATACCCAACGGCCGACGTCACACCGCACGGGTGGCTGGCCGGCCGCCGCTTTCGTTTCGAAAACAAAAAAAAAAAAAACCCGCACTCCACTCCGACGGCCAACGGCCAGGCAGGCGCGCTCGCTCGCTCTACACGCCACCGAAATCCCCGCCGACTCCTTCCGCATCTCAACGTGCCCCCCGTTGCAAAACATAACACACACACACACAAAGGAACAAAACAAAACAAAGACCAGACACGACTCGACAAGACAGACATCCGAGAAGAACGAACGCAGGCAAGCCAACCAACGTATTCAAACAAAACAACGTGACAGAAAACCAACCGTCGGCCGCCGCCACAAACACGGCGACAATCAACCACGACAACAACAACAACAACAACACCGCTTACCGCTACCGCCGCCCACACCCGCCACCGACCCCCGCAATCCAACCACCACGGCACGCAAACAGCATCCCCACGGGCATACAGAAACGCCAGACAGACACCCACACCAAACGCAACACGACAATCAAAACCTTCCCCGACGTGCTTTGATGGCCCTGAGAAGGGCCGTTTTGGGCCGCGCGTCTCTTGCGCGCCACTAGACGACGACGGGGGGTGGGGACGACGGAGTCAAGCGCCAAACCCTTCCATTCCCATCTCTTTCTCCTCTACTCTACTTCTTCTTCTTGGGCGAAGCCTTCGCCTTAGACGGCGTCGTCGCCTTCTTCGGGCGCGGCGCCTTCGGCTTCTTCGTCGGAACCTTGGCGGCCTTCTTCGCCTTCGACGGCGACTTGGCCTTGGCCGGCTTGGCCGCAGCCGCCTTCTTCGCACCCGCGGGAGCGGCCGACGCCGCAGACGCCTTCTTGGCGGCGCCCGCCTTCCGACCGGTCGCCGCCTTCACGCCACCAGCCTTCTTTGCGCCGGCCGCACGGGCGCCCTTCTTCTCCTTGCTGGCCGGAGCGGCGCGCTTCTTCTTGGCACCGCCAGCACGAGCCTTGCCGCCCTCGGCCGCCCCCCCGCCGCCGGCGCCGGCAAGCTTGAACGAGCCGGACGCGCCCTTCCCCTTCGTCTGCACCAGCTCGCCCGCCACGACGGCCGACTTGAGGTACTTCTTGATAAACGGCGCCAGCTTCTCCGCGTCCAGCTTGTAGTGCGCGGCTATGTACTTCATGATCGCCTGCAGCGACGACCCGCCGCGCTCCTTCAGACTCTTGATGGCGGCCGTCACCATCTCAGAGGTGCGCGGGTGCGCAGGCTTGGCGCGCGGCTTCTTCGCAGACGACGCAGACTTGGCCTTCTTCGTAGTGCCGGTGGCGGCGGGTGCCGCAGCAGTCTCGTTCGTAGCCGCCTGATCTGCCATTTCGACGACGCGCGTAACACACAGCGAGAGCGAGCGGGACGGCAGGCACGCAAGCACAGCACAGCACAGCAGCAGAGCAGAGAATCACAAGGCCCAGCCAGTGTCGCGGGCGGGCGCGGACGGCCGAGAGAGCGGCCGCCACTCTGCGCGCCGCCGCGCCGCGCCTCCCGCGCTTGCTACCGCCCAACGTCCGACAGCCTGTGCGGAGCAGCCCCAAACCTGCGCCACAACCGCCCGCGCCTTTCAAACCACCGAGGATGGGGCTACACACAGCCACACCACAGTCGCCAACCAGTCGCCACGGCAGCGCCGCAAACCACGGCCAAACTGCAGCTACCGCGCGCTACAGCCTGGGTCGGCCCGCCGAGAATCGCCGCCCCCGCCCAAATGCCGCCCCCACAGCCCCAGCCGACGACCCGCCACAATGGCCAAACCTTCGGCAAAACTCCCACACCGTCGCCGCGGCAGCCCGGCCAGCGCGGCCGGCGCCACAGCCACACAAGCCGAGGCGTGCGGCGATGACGGCCGTGCAAACGCGCCTCCGCCGCCCCATCGCCTTCCGTCGCCCTCCCGCCGTTTCCCGGTCGGCCCGCAGCCGTCGGGCCACATCGCGCGCCGTCCTCCTCCTCTCGCCCGCCAACATTCACAGCCGTTTCTCAAACAATTGCCCGCCGCAAACGGACGCCGCCTGCGCAACAGGCGCCGCCGCCCCTCGACCGAGGCAAACCGCAATCCGAATCTACAGACCAACCCAATCTGCCGTCAAGCACACACGACAGCCGACCTTACACGTTACGCGTTACACATTACGTTTACACGTCTACGTTAGGTTAGGTTAGGTGGACGTGGGTTAGGTTAAGGGGACTTGGGTTAGGTTAAGCGTCAAACTTAGGTTAAGCATTCAAACACGTCAGGCGTCAGAGGTTAGGTTAGGTTAGGTTAGGTTAGGTTAGGTTACACGTTAGGTTAAGGGGTCAGTGCTAGGTTAAGAAGCGTCAAACGTAGGTTAAAAAAGCGTTCAAACGTGAGGCGTGAGCCGGACAGCTTACCTTACGTAGACGTTAGGGGCTCACAGGCTGAGCTCACCTCGCCACACCACAGGTTAGGTTCGGTTCGGTTCGGTTCAGCGTAAAGCGCCGAGGTCAGGGTTACGTTCGTTCACCTTCGGGCGCCACACTTTCGGTTGAAAGGTCGCGACGGGACGACGTCGGCAGGCACGCCGCAAACGAACAAAAACGTACAGACGACGTCGGAAACCGCCGACAGACGGGGGAGCAGCACGACCACGACCAGACACCGAGCGCGAAGGAGACACACGCGAACCACCCCCACCGGCCAAAGGGCACCACACAACAACCCAGAGCACCACGTGTCGACACCAGAGCAACCCGCCGCTCACGCGACATGGCTGGCACCGAAGGGCAACCGCCCGCAACTGCGCTTTCCGCGCCGGCCCGGATGCACGTCGTGCTACAACAACACCACTACCGTACACAGCCGCTGTTCACAACATCACTATCAATGGCGCGCCCGCGGCTCGCCGCCGTCGCAGTCGCAGCCCCAACGCCAGCACTTTTGCACCACCATTCACACGCACCGCAACACAGCTCGCCGACACAGCCGAACAAAACAAACACCACACAACAACAGCAACAACGCCGCCGCCTCTACTTGTGCCGGCGACCCACCCCGCCGATGGCGCACCTTTCGCCAGCCGGCAATCGACACACACGCACCCACCCACCGGGGCCCAGTGCAAAAAAAAAAAAAAAAAAAAAAAAAAAAAACCACACAAAAACAAAAAAACCAAACAACACAAACGACACGGGAAGCGCACACCGCCACTTCGCGCGCACGCCACCAACCAGTCGTCGTCTCAAAATAACAAACACAAACAAAATAAACTAACAACTAGGGCAACACAAAACAAAAACGCCTCGCACGAACCGCCCACAAAAAGGACAAGCACACGCACAGCCTCTGCTGACGACCACGACGCAGCGGCACGCTGCTCCTGTCCCGCGCCCCGCGCCCCACTCGATTCACAACTCACGCGACACCGTCAACGACGGGCTCGCTTCCCGCAACCTACCACCTTTCCGCCACGACGCACAGCCCCAGCCCCACCCGACGACGCCCGTGGCAACGACTGCACTTTCACCACCGCCTCCCCCTTCCCCCCCAAAACACACACACACACACACACACACACACACACAGCCAGCCAAAAACGCACTCGCGACCCACACATGCACGTGCATCGGCACACGCCAACCAGTCAACGTCGACAACCACACGCAAGGCTCGAAACGAAACCGGCGTCCTTCCACGTTGCCATCAAGCTACGCGACACAAGACACAAGGAACCAACACAACAGCCGGCCCCACTAATTCCCACTCTCACGCCGCAAAAAGCACACCGAAACCGCCAAACGCACGCACATTCCCCTTCGCACTGACACCACCGACCGGCTCGCTACCACACACCTCTCGGCAGCCGTTTCACGCCAATTCGCCACACCGCCCACACAGTCGACAAGCGCCCGCCCTGTACGGCACACGCAACGACGCAGCGCAGCAAAGGGCGCCCGCAACACATACCTCTCCGCCGCCCGACGCGCCAACCGCCACACCACACCGCCAGCCACTCGCAAATTGTGCACTGCCACCAGCCACACGTCCAACACGCCGCGCCGCCTCCGGCCACCCGCCAGGGGGCGCTCACGTCCGCGACAACAGCGCGGCCCGCCGGGCCGGGCCGAACCGAACCGAGCCGCCGCTGCTCTGCACTCGGCACGGCCACACCCTGCTGCAGACCGGGCTCGTCCCTCTGTACGCGTCTGCCTGCGCATCAACACAACACGACCTTTTTTTTTTTTTTTTTCTCTCTACCGCCATCCCTCCTTCTCGCGTTTTACTCGTTGTTGCAGCAGCGGCGCACACCTACACATCCACAGCCCCAGCCGAGCCGGCCTCACCTCAGGGCCCGCCGCCAGCGTCTCCTCCTCGGGCACAGGTGCGGTGCTGTGGCCGCCCATCCAACCGCATTGCTGGCCGTCCAGCCACCAGGCGTTCCCACTGCCGCGAGCCACGCCGCGCACCGACCCTGCTGCAGAAAACGAAGCATAGCCAGAGACCGACCGATACACAAAGCAAGCCGTCGCCTCGCCTCTTGTCCTTCCTGCCTTCCTTCCGCCCCCGCCCTTCTCACACCACCGCCTCTCCACTTTCGCCCCCCCCCCCTCCTTTTTTGTCTTCTTTCTTTCTTTCTTTCTTTCTTTCTTTCTTTCTTTGGCCCTCTCTCCTTCCCGCCATGGCGGTTACGGCACCGCCTGCAGCGGCAGATTTTTTGCGCCCACACGCCTACTCCTACCACCATTAAACCTTGCCCTGCCCTGCCCATCAACGTCGCAGTCGAACCGACGCTTGCCAACACACTGCCCACGTTCCTTTCTCTTTTCGGCCTACGCCCATTACGCGCCGCCGCCACAGCACCTTCCCTTCCCACAACACACCGACGTCATCACACGCACCCAAAACAGGGGCCACGACCGTGTTCCTCGCCCACTCCCATCCCGCACGGTACGCACATTCCCAACTACTACCGCGCACCCTCCCTTTCCAATCTGTGTGTCTCTGTGTCTGTGTCCTGTCCGCGCGTGACGCCTCTCAACATCCGCCGTCCCCCGTCCCGTTTTCGCCCCCATGCCGTCGTCGCGCCGCCTCCTCCCCGTCCACCGCCGCCCCTGTCCGCCCCGCACCACACCATACACCGCTGCTTGTCCCGGCCGTTGCCACCAAAGGCGCCGACCGCAAACGCGCCACGCCGCAGCCCCCGTGCGTCTCGCGCTCGCTTGCATCTCCGTGCCGACGCTGCCTCTCTTCCCACTCGCACTCGACCTCGACAACACAGTCTTTGGCTCCGCCACTGCGTGTTCCGGTGGTACGCACGCTGCAACACGTATGTATTCATTACCAGAGCGATGGCGAGGCATGACAGCATCTCTGTCTGACCAGAGAGTTCTTTATCGCTGCTAGTCGGCGCTTGGACCGCGCCAGACGACAGTAGTGGCACGCACCGGGTCGCCAGGAACAGTTGTTATATATATTGTAGCGCGAGTCGGGAGAGGTAGTAGTCGGTCGACAGTAGTAGCGGGTGGACGGTTGTACTGAGCGGGCGTCGGCGGCGTGCTCTGCTCGTCTCGCGACTCTGGTCACGGTTCGGGACGATGTATAGTATATTGTGTTATAATCACAAAGGTGGTGTGACGCTGCATTGCGCAAATCTGATAACGTATGTTCATTGTACTTCTTTTGTTCAACAACAAAAGCCCCACTATTACTTTTTTTCTAAAGTAACTTTTGTCTCTTAACGAAAAACATTCACTTTTTAAAGACTACTTCCTATGGCATTTCCCTCCAAGGAGTGCAATTAATTACCAGCCAGCACTCATTCATTGCACACAGCTGTGTAAGGGGTATCTACAATTGAGGAGCGGATATAAATGCAATTTTTTGTTTTTTTTTTTTTGTGTGTGTGTTGTAACCTCCCAGCAAAATTTAAAATAATGGACAATGTTATTTACGGATGCTAATGGACATTGCGCTAATTGTAACCTCGCCCACAATGAGAGGTATTGAAAATGGCAACAAAAATGTGACATTCGCAATCTGACTCAAATATAAAGTCTTCACACAACATTTACAAAAGTCCGTTCAGTGACAAGAAACTTCAATTAAACCGAAATATCGGTCTTTGGCCCTGTGCAAAACAATCAGAATTAAAGTCTTACCTCCGAATAAATGGATGTCACATTTCTGCTCTGGTTGTTGCGCAGCGCTTGGAGGAACTGCATTGCAAATAATAATATTCTCTTTTTTTTGTGATTTTAGTGACATTTTTCTTCAAAGAAGTGGAATGAAATGTGAAGTGCAACGAACTCTTTAGTTCAATAAAAAATTAAATGTTTGAAAAATGCTTTTGAAATAAAAATTATTATTGGGGAACTTGTTGGAGAATAATTACAATTTTTCATTATCTAATGATTATATTAATTAACAGTATACCTTATTCACCATCTTGACCAGTGTTGCCGACCGCCTACATCACACAACCGCACTCGGCTGCTACTACTGACCGACCGCTCTGCATGACGACTATTAGCGTACTGCACGCGACGACTACTGACAGAGTACAGCCCTCAACTACACAGACTGACTGACTGACTGACTGACTGACTGACTGACTGACTGAGAACGGCTCGCAACACTCACGCAGTCCAGCGCAAACTCTCTGGTCACAGATGCTACAATGTCTCGCCATCGCTACTATGTTACATACGTGTTTCAGTGTCTTTTTCATTGGGGTAACGATCTTTGGCTCTTTTTATTCTGAATACAGGGCCTAAGGTCAACGCTGCTGCCCTTATACAATTTATCAGGTTTCATTATGTCTGTTGCAATGTTACATACGGTTCACTCTTTCATTAATATTATCGTTGGGTTTGTTTTGTAGGGACGTTAACATTCTGGCACATTTTTATTATCATCGGACTCTCTGCTATTTGTGCAGGGAGGTTATACCTGGGTCCATTTCCATTTCCATTTACATTTTAATATTGATAGACTTTTTGTTTTCTTTTTTGTTTCTTGTTGTTTTTCCTTCTTTTTTTTTGTTGTTTTTTTTTTTTTTTTTTTTTTTTTTTGTTTTGTTTTTCCCGCTCTCGCCACCACCGCCGCATCACGCCTTCCGTATTCTTGGTTTCTTTTCTGTTCTTCAACTGCTTCAACATCACCGCGCCCCATTTCCACACCACAGCCATCAGCCTCCAAGACGGGCGGGCGCAGTGTGCCATTTCCGGCGCACAAGCACACCCGTACGGTACTCTCCTCGCCCCCACGCCACCAACAACACAGCGACCACGCGGCTTTCAGGCATGGCACGGCACGGCACGGCACCGGCGAAATGCGCCGCCCCCGCCCCTCCGCGCATCCGTCCGTCTCGCCACGTTCACTGACAGCCGCGTCTGCGGCTACACCACGACAACCACAACACAACACCGCTCCCCTCCCTGGCAACTCACATTGTTTTTCTCCTCCTCTTTTGCACAAACCACAACGCCGAGCACAGGCGCAAGCCACCCACACCGCGCCCCTCCCCGTCCCGTCTTTGGCCGCCGCTCCTCGTTTCCTCGTTTGCCCCCTCCCATCTCCCGAAATGCCATGCCAGCAGCGTTACGCATGCCCCTCCCCTGTCCACACAACACTACCGCCTAACGAACAGCCTTTTCCGGGCCACATCCAGGGCACGCCCACCTCCAAACACTGCCAATTCACGGACGCACACACGCACACACACACACACACACACACACACTCACTTTCTCGACACCTTTCTGTACGGAGGGTGCGTCATCTCGACCGTGACAGAGTGACGGCAACTATCGACGATCCATTTCCCCCCACTGGTGAAACATGTCCACTAACACCTACATACATCATTCAAGTACACAGACAATAGCATACACACAATGGGAGGGCACACGAACATGGACGGCACGGCACTGTCATACACTCTTCCTCAGAACCATATCAACAAACGTTACGTACATCCGGGAAAGCGAAAGCGAACGCGAAAGCGAAAGCGAAAGCAAAAGCAAAAGCAAAGGCAAAGCCCAATGCAGCCGTCAAAGGTCACGTTCACGTTCCGTTGCTCTACGAATGCGTTTCTCCCCTTTTTCCCTTCCTCTCTCTTTTGCCCCCCCCTCCTTGCACTCTTGCCTCATTCCTCACGTTCTGCCCAGACATTCGACCGATCAAAGTCAACCTTTCGTTACCGTTCTCAGCGCGACGGTGTACAACAGTATGACGGGTGTGCCCAAGACTTCGGTTCAGTTGCGTGACGCCGGTCTATCGCGCCGATCGACAGTTACTCAGGGGGCGACGGATCGGACCACGTCACCGACACACAAAACACTTTCAAACAAACAAATACATACCGGATGGACACAGACAAACACGTGTACAGACATTCGCCAAACAAACGACCGCCGCCGCCGCCGCCGTCTTGAATGACGACATCGGTGTGCGTGCGTCGTACGCAATCAGTCAGACACGGCTATCAAACATCAGAGTCGAATGGTACATCATCGTGCGTGTCGCCGTACACGTACAGTACAATACAACAACAATGCGTCTTAATGGCACGTTCATTTCAACGTCACTCACACACCTCCACGCTGCAGTTACGTCGCACCATTGTCAAACTCGGCGTACAGCAAAGGGAATAGTGGGCGGCAAAAAAAAAAAAACCAAACAAAAACATTTCACATTTCACATTTCACCCTCGCCATGTATGATGTGCAAAAAAACAAACCCGCAAACGGCCGTCGTTACGGTGACACAAAAGTCGCCGATCACACTGTCCCCCCTCGCAGACGGGTAACACACACACACACACACACACCAACAACACCAATGGGTCAAAAACCACGCCAACGAGGCGTGCCACCATTCCACGCCACGGCGACCAACCTCGTGGCCGTACCCCGCGCAACACGCTTTGACGCGCCCCCCCCACCCACAATCAAAATGCACACATACATCACAGCCGTCCACACAAACAACAACAACAATTCCGCCCTTCCCGCAAAAGGCAAGTTGGTGGCCCTGAAAAGGGCCGTTTTGCCGCTCTCGCAACGGAGGAGCCTTCTCCATCCATCCTTCCTTCCATTCCAGAGCCACCTCCTTACTTGGAGCTCGTGTACTTGGTCACCGCCTTCGTGCCCTCGCTCACGGCGTGCTTGGCCAGCTCGCCAGGCAGCAACAGCCGCACAGCGGTCTGGATCTCGCGGGACGTGATGGTCGAGCGCTTGTTGTAGTGCGCCAGGCGAGAAGCCTCGGCCGCAATGCGCTCGAAAATGTCGTTCACGAAGCTGTTCATGATGCTCATCGCCTTCGACGAGATGCCCGTGTCAGGGTGCACCTGCTTCAGCACCTTGTAGATGTAGATGGCATAGCTCTCCTTCCTCTTGCGCTTCTTCTTCTTGTCGCCCTTCGAAATGTTCTTCTGCGCCTTGCCAGCCTTCTTGGCGGCCTTCCCGCTAGTCTTGGGCGGCATCTCGAACCAACGTACGGCAGCAGCAACACCAGTAGCAAGCGCTCCGCTCTAGTCAGCGTCTCCCCACACAGTGGCACCCGCCGCCAGCCGCCGCCGCACCTTTACCAGCTCGCCCTGTTGCGGCCGCCGACCAATGGGGCGCGCGCGCAACCGGCCGCCGCACCCGAGCCCATAAAGCACCCCCACCCCGGCTGCGCCGGCACGCACTCCGCTGCTCGACTCGCTGCCGCTCGCACCGGTCGTTTTCGTTTCCGTTTCGTGTGCACCGTCGCTAGCCCATCGCCATGTCCGGACGCGGAAAGGGAGGCAAAGTCAAGGGCAAGTCAAAGTCCCGCTCAAGCAGGGCTGGGCTCCAGTTCCCGGTCGGCAGAATCCACCGCCTCCTGCGCAAGGGAAACTACGCAGAGCGCGTCGGCGCCGGGGCGCCCGTCTACCTCGCCGCCGTCATGGAGTACCTCGCGGCTGAGGTGCTCGAGCTGGCCGGAAACGCGGCCCGCGACAACAAGAAGACGCGCATCATCCCGCGCCACCTGCAGCTTGCCATCCGCAACGACGAGGAGCTCAACAAGCTCCTGTCGGGCGTCACCATCGCACAGGGTGGTGTCCTGCCCAACATCCAGGCCGTCCTGCTGCCAAAGAAGACCGAGAAGAAGGCCTAAAGGAGGCCAGGCAATCGCAGCGCCGCGTGCTCCCCTGCACGCAACGCGCTTTGCCGGCTCGGCTCGGCCCACAACAATCGGCCCTTTTCAGGGCCACCACACACACCTACGTCCAAAGCAAAATTTCAGTCGTCCTCGCCGCACCTTGTTTTGTTTTAACTTTGCACTGTCACAGCACAGCCGCCGCCGGCGCACGTCCGCCATCTTGTCGTCCACACAGCCCGTGTGGCCCAACACACACACACACACACATTTTGCACGGTCGCAGTCGCCTTCCAAACCGACAACGGCAGCAATAATGACCATTGTTAAAGGGAGGCGTGTCGACACACCGCCCTCCACTCCCGCGCGCAACGGCCGTCGACACGAACGAAACAGCTGATCCGGCCGCCTATGCCCACACGCCTTGCCTCGGAAACCCCAACGCCGCCGCAAACAAACACACAGAGACAAACCACGCAAGCAAATAATCACCGCCTCTCGCACAACAACACACAGCCCGCCATCTCCGTCGCGATCGATACAAAGACACACAATAACAAACACACAAACGAAGCAGCTCCACACACAGCCAGCCACATGACACGTTTCCTTTCCTTCTCCCCTCCCAGTCACATCACGTCGCTCAAACGGAAAGAAAGAAACGAACAAACAAACAACACAGCGCACACACGCAGCAACAACACAGACTCTTTCGCACTTTTCAACTTCCGAACAGTGTGGTGGCCCTGAAAAGGGCCGTTTTCTAGTCTCTCCCACCCACAAGCACGGCCCGCGGGAAGGCCAGCGCCCGCTGCGACGCAGCCTAACCGCCGAAACCGTACAGGGTGCGCCCCTGCCTCTTCAGGGCGTACACCACGTCCATGGCCGTCACAGTCTTGCGCTTGGCGTGCTCAGTGTACGTCACCGCGTCGCGGATCACGTTCTCCAGGAACACCTTCAGCACCCCGCGGGTCTCCTCGTAGATCAGACCAGAGATGCGCTTCACGCCGCCCCTGCGAGCCAGGCGGCGGATGGCGGGCTTCGTGATGCCCTGGATGTTGTCGCGCAACACCTTGCGGTGCCGCTTGGCGCCACCCTTGCCGAGCCCCTTTCCTCCCTTGCCGCGGCCTGTCATCCTTCCTTCCTCGGGCAAAGCAAAACGTGCACAAACAGCAGCTGCAGCGGCTGGCGAGTCGGCTACGGTCTGCGCCCAGCGCGCCCGCCGCCCCCCTATATAGACTCTGGCCCGCCCTCCCCCCACCACGCGCAACCGAGGGCATATAAGCGCAGCACGGAGGCGCGCGGGCCCGTTGTCAAGGCAGCACCGGACGCCGCGCCGCACCTAACCTCCACGCACGCCGCTCCGCTACCGCTACCGCCATGGCCCGCACAAAGCAAACGGCCCGCAAGTCCACCGGCGGAAAGGCGCCGCGCAAACAGCTCGCCACCAAGGCGGCGAGGAAGAGCGCGCCCGCCACCGGAGGCGTCAAGAAGCCCCACCGCTACAGGCCGGGCACCGTCGCCCTGCGAGAAATCAGGCGCTACCAGAAGAGCACAGAGCTGCTCATCCGCAAGCTGCCATTCCAGCGCCTAGTGCGCGAGATCGCCCAGGACTTCAAGACCGACCTGCGCTTCCAGAGCTCCGCAGTCATGGCCCTGCAGGAGGCCAGCGAGGCCTACCTCGTCGGCCTCTTCGAAGACACCAACCTGTGCGCAATCCACGCCAAGCGCGTCACCATCATGCCCAAGGACATCCAGCTCGCGCGCCGCATCCGCGGCGAGCGCGCCTAAACCGCGCCGCGGCACCGCACCGCACAAACAAAAACGGCCCTTTTCAGGGCCACTAACATCTCTACGTCGCGAGCAAACTTTGTCGGTCGCCTGCCTCTCGCCCCGCAACCCAAAAACAAAAACCACCACTTCCCCGTCCGTCCGCCACACCCGCTCACTCTGCCTGCCTGCTAGCAGCGCGCAACAATCACACATCATCCCTCCCCGGCGCTCAAAGCGCACAATACCCAACGGCCGACGTCACACCGCACGGGTGGCTGGCCGGCCGCCGCTTTCGTTTCGAAAACAAAAAAAAAAAAAACCCGCACTCCACTCCGACGGCCAACGGCCAGGCAGGCGCGCTCGCTCGCTCTACACGCCACCGAAATCCCCGCCGACTCCTTCCGCATCTCAACGTGCCCCCCGTTGCAAAACATAACACACACACACACAAAGGAACAAAACAAAACAAAGACCAGACACGACTCGACAAGACAGACATCCGAGAAGAACGAACGCAGGCAAGCCAACCAACGTATTCAAACAAAACAACGTGACAGAAAACCAACCGTCGGCCGCCGCCACAAACACGGCGACAATCAACCACGACAACAACAACAACAACAACACCGCTTACCGCTACCGCCGCCCACACCCGCCACCGACCCCCGCAATCCAACCACCACGGCACGCAAACAGCATCCCCACGGGCATACAGAAACGCCAGACAGACACCCACACCAAACGCAACACGACAATCAAAACCTTCCCCGACGTGCTTTGATGGCCCTGAGAAGGGCCGTTTTGGGCCGCGCGTCTCTTGCGCGCCACTAGACGACGACGGGGGGTGGGGACGACGGAGTCAAGCGCCAAACCCTTCCATTCCCATCTCTTTCTCCTCTACTCTACTTCTTCTTCTTGGGCGAAGCCTTCGCCTTAGACGGCGTCGTCGCCTTCTTCGGGCGCGGCGCCTTCGGCTTCTTCGTCGGAACCTTGGCGGCCTTCTTCGCCTTCGACGGCGACTTGGCCTTGGCCGGCTTGGCCGCAGCCGCCTTCTTCGCACCCGCGGGAGCGGCCGACGCCGCAGACGCCTTCTTGGCGGCGCCCGCCTTCCGACCGGTCGCCGCCTTCACGCCACCAGCCTTCTTTGCGCCGGCCGCACGGGCGCCCTTCTTCTCCTTGCTGGCCGGAGCGGCGCGCTTCTTCTTGGCACCGCCAGCACGAGCCTTGCCGCCCTCGGCCGCCCCCCCCGCCGCCGGCGCCGGCAAGCTTGAACGAGCCGGACGCGCCCTTCCCCTTCGTCTGCACCAGCTCGCCCGCCACGACGGCCGACTTGAGGTACTTCTTGATAAACGGCGCCAGCTTCTCCGCGTCCAGCTTGTAGTGCGCGGCTATGTACTTCTTGATCGCCTGCAGCGACGACCCGCCGCGCTCCTTCAGACTCTTGATGGCGGCCGTCACCATCTCAGAGGTGCGCGGGTGCGCAGGCTTGGCGCGCGGCTTCTTCGCAGACGACGCAGACTTGGCCTTCTTCGTAGTGCCGGTGGCGGCGGGTGCCGCAGCAGTCTCGTTCGTAGCCGCCTGATCTGCCATTTCGACGACGCGCGTAACACACAGCGAGAGCGAGCGGGACGGCAGGCACGCAAGCACAGCACAGCACAGCAGCAGAGCAGAGAATCACAAGGCCCAGCCAGTGTCGCGGGCGGGCGCGGACGGCCGAGAGAGCGGCCGCCACTCTGCGCGCCGCCGCGCCGCGCCTCCCGCGCTTGCTACCATTTCGAGTGCGATATGTCGCAGCAGACAGACGTGCGCGGAGCGAAGGGTGTGGCGGATCGCCGTCCGGCGGGGCTTGCCCCGTCGGCGGCCCCATCCGGCCCCCCACCTATGACGACCAGGGCTATGGAAGAGAGGAATAAGATTATGACGGACCCGGCTTCGAATATGGACCTCGATTTGGCTGATTTCTCAGATACTTCCATCGACGACGACGTCGTCCAGAGGCAGACACCGTCGACGGCGGCTTCTCGGAAGAAGAGGGGCACTGATGGTGGTTCGCGCGCTGCCGAAGTGACGGATGATGGCTTCCGAAAACCACCGAAGAAGCGTCAAGCGCGTGCTGCGCAAGTTCAGCCGCAGGCGGCGGATATTCCGGTGCACAACCGATTCGATGACATTCCTGAGGACGCTGCCGATGCGGCTCAGCCTAGTCTCCAGCATCAGGCGCAGCAGCAGCAGCCGCCGCCGCAGCAGCAGAAGCGCATTCCGCCGATCGTGCTGCAGCTGCCCTCGTCCTACAAGGAATTTTACGAGTGGCTGAAGCAGCACTTGAAGCAGCCCTTCACCGCGCGCCAGACTGGCGGCGACAAGCTGAAGCTTTCTGTCACCACCCTCGATGATTACTCCACCGTTATGGACTACCTTGGTGCACAAGGCATTCCGAATTATACGTTTCCGGTCGTTCGGCCGCCGACCTTGAAGGTGGTTCTTCGGGGGATTCTCGAGTCCCTCCCTAACGACTGGGTCAAAGAAGAACTCGAAGACCTCGGCTTCGCCGCCACGATTGTGGACTACCACAAAATCCCGGGCACCAACCGTCGGTCAGGCCTCCGAATTGTGATCCTGCCTGATACGCCAGATCATCGGAAGATTTTCAACGTCACCCGCCTTTGTGGGCTTGTGATGTCTGCCGAAACACTCCGCAAGTCACGTGGGGTGACGCAATGCTTCCGATGCCAAGGCTTCAATCATGTTGCCCGTGGTTGTACGATGCCTTTTGTTTGTGTCAAGTGTGGCGGCGCCCATGACAGCCGGCAATGCCAGGTACCTCGAGAAGAACCGGCGAAGTGTGGCCTGTGTGGCGGCCGACACCCCGCCAACTTCAGGTCGTGTCCTAAACATAAGGAGGCCAGTCGACGGCAACGGGGGCTTCCCCCGCTCACCGCCAGGGATCGCCGCCGAAGGACCGCTGTCGTCAGCAGCACTCCTGCCAGCTTCCGCCACGCGGGGGCCCAGCAGCAGGGACGGGCCTCACTCTCGCAATCTCGCCCTCCTAACGCCTGGCAACGTCCACTTGCTGCACCGTATGTCATCCGCAGAGACGCCCCTGCGTCCTCTGCCGTTCCGACGGACGTTCCAGAAGGCCCCGCCGCCTTTCCGCCGTTGCAGCGCCGACGTCCCGTCGACCACACTCCGCAGGACGGCCAGCAGCCGAGTGTCGACTCCCGCGACCTCTTCACCTTACTCCAAACCATGATGACGGCGGTCGCCGAAATGAGCCGCGCCATCCAGGCGTTGCCCGCCACCTTGGCAGCCACCGTGGAATCCACGATACGAAGCGTTCTTAACACCAGCAGTGCTGCTACCCCACATCATGGATAGGGTGCGCCGCTTCGAGGAACTTCGTATTTCGACGTACAACGCCGATGGCCTCTTCCGTGATCTCCTGGAGGTTAAGCACTTCCTTGAAGCTCACAACATCGACATCTTTCTCGTGACGGAGACGCACCTGAAGGCAGGTCTCCGGGCCAACATCTCCAACTACAAGTGCTACCGCTACGACCGCCCCACCCGTGGAGGCGGCGCCGCGATCTACGTCAAGCGGAACATCCGCCACTATGTCGTACCTACGCCGCCGTTGCGGCAGATGGAGGCGACGGCCGTGGCTGTGGTGACCTCAGCGGGGGTGGTCACCTTCGTCTCCGTCTATCGTCCTCCTCGCTACCTGCTGGACATCGACGACGCCTATGCACTGCTCCGTCTCCCGGGGAAGCTCTTTTTGGCCGGCGACTTCAACGCCAAGCATGCGGCGTGGAATTCCCTGCACACCACCCGCAGCGGCCGCCAGTTTCATCAAGTCATCGACAGGGTTGGTGCTTACGCTTGCGGGCCTGAGGAGCCGACCTGCTACCCCTCCCGCGGCACGCCGGATGTCCTTGACTTCGCCGTCACCAAAGGCCTGCATCAGTTCATGACAGCTGATGTCATTCATGAGCTAAACTCCAACCATCTGCCGGTCCTCTTCAATCTTGCTGTTGATCCCGCCTTCACCTCGCCGCGCCTTAATCTTCGGCGCACTGATTGGACTGCTTATCGTGCAGATGTCCTCGCCCGTGTGCGGCCCCGTCTTGAAGCCGACGTCCGCGACGTCGATGCTGAAGTCTCTGCCTTCGCTGATGACGTCCACTCAGCCCTGCTGCGATCCACACCGCCGTCCCGGCGCACGCTTCCCCGGCGCCCAGGACTCCCGGCTGGCATTTTGGATCTGATCCGTGTGAGGAATCGTCTCAGCAAGGAATGGCGCCTTACCCGCGACCCCCTTCTGAAGCGGCGCGTCAACCTTCTCCGCCGGGACATTAAGGCCGCCATTAGCGCTCACAAGAACGAGCAATGGGCGCAGAAGCTGGCGTCGTTTACTCCGGAGCCCGACGCTTGGGACGCGGTGCGTTTCTTTACCAGGCGGAAGCACGCTCTGCCCCCTCTGGCCTCGCCGACTGGTGTCGCCTACACTCCAGTGGATAAGGCGAATGCCCTTGCTGATGTCTTTCAGGCGAACTTCGTCCCTCTTGAAGACCCTGTGGACGCTCAGTTCGTTCAAGATGTGGACCGTGGCCTCGAGGCCTACCTCTCTGCCGACCGCCGCGACGACGATCAGCTTCCGGTTTTCACCACCGACGAGGTGACCACCTGCATCCGGGCGATGGCCTCTAACAAGGCTCCTGGTGCTGACGACGTTCCTGGGAAGGCGCTCAAGGAACTGCCTCCTGCGGCTTATACTTATCTGGCCCGCCTATTCACTGCCATCCTGGTGACGCACACCTATCCGGCTGCCTGGAAGCACGCTGTTGTTGTCGCCCTACCCAAGCCAGGTAAGGACCGGAAGAATCCCAACAACTACCGGCCCATCAGCTTGCTTCCGCAGCTCAGCAAGATTTTCGAACGGCTCCTCCTTCACCGACTGAAGATTATTATGGACCGTCGTCGTCTGTTGCCTCCGGAGCAGTTTGGATTCCGGGGAGGCCACTCCTCTACGCAGCAGCTCGTCCGCGTTGTTGAGGCGATTACCACGGCCTTCAACAACCAGGAGTATTGTGGCGCCATTTTCCTAGACGTCACAAAAGCCTTCGACAGTGTGTGGCACTCCGGGCTGCTGTGGAAGCTCCATATGCATGGCTTTCCGCGGTCCCTCATTCGCCTGATGGACAGCTATCTGCGGGGCCGCACCTTTGTGGTCTGCATTGATGACTCGACTTCGACGCTCCGACCTATTGCCGCCGGCGTGCCGCAGGGCTCGGTCCTCGGTCCGACCCTGTACTCCTTGTATACGGCCGATCTTCCTACCTCTCCACGGGTGGAGCGCGCGATGTACGCCGATGACACCGCGATCTTCACCCGCAGCCGGTGGCCTCAAGCCATGTATCGCCGTCTCCAGGATGCGTGCGCCGCCCTCGAAGCTTGGGCGACTCTTTGGCGTGTCCGGTTCAACGCTCAGAAGAGCCAAGCCGTGGTCTTCACGCGCAAGCGGACCCCGCCACACGATCAGCCGCTCCAGTTATTCGGCGAGGTCATCCCCTGGACGCCGACAGCCACCTACCTCGGGGTTGTCCTGGACCGCCAACTCATCTGGCAGCAGCAGGTGCTGGAAGTTCGCCGGAAGGTTGAGCAGCGGCTGGGGGCGCTTTATCCGCTGCTGAACGAGCACTCAGCGCTCTCTGTCGATAATGGACTCCTCATCTACCGGATGTTTGTGCGTCCCGTTATGGACTATGCCTGTGCTGCATGGGGAAATGCGGCGCACCGACACCTTCATCGCCTGCAGGCGCAGCAGAATAAGGCTCTTCGCCGGATTTTCCACGTCCATCCACAGTTTCCGGCCCGATATCTACATGAAGCTGCGCAAGAACAAGAAGTACTCGCTCGCTTCCAAGCCATCGCCCAGAAGATGTATGATAAAGCTGCTGCTTCGAATAATCCCCTCATCAGGGCCCTTGGGGCGCCTCTGGATGACCGTGACCTCTATCAGAGGCCCGTTGCGCTGCTAAGTCGCTAACGACAGCAGTTGCAACATTTAGAACCTTCAGTTCCCCCCAGATAGTATGTTCCCAACACCACATCCTTAGATGACAATAAAGAAAATCCTGATGTTTCTATTTTCCGTTCCTCAGAAGGTGTAGTAAATGCCTTCGGGTAAATGCTACATTTCTCACACTTGATGAAGTTAGATGATAGTGGACTGGAGCGCTTGCTACCGCCCAACGTCCGACAGCCTGTGCGGAGCAGCCCCAAACATGCGCCACAACCGCCCGCGCCTTTCAAACCACCGAGGATGGGGCTACACACAGCCACACCACAGTCGCCAACCAGTCGCCACGGCAGCGCCGCAAACCACGGCCAAACTGCAGCTACCGCGCGCTACAGCCTGGGTCGGCCCGCCGAGAATCGCCGCCCCCGCCCAAATGCCGCCCCCACAGCCCCAGCCGACGACCCGCCACAATGGCCAAACCTTCGGCAAAACTCCCACACCGTCGCCGCGGCAGCCCGGCCAGCGCGGCCGGCGCCACAGCCACACAAGCCGAGGCGTGCGGCGATGACGGCCGTGCAAACGCGCCTCCGCCGCCCCATCGCCTTCCGTCGCCCTCCCGCCGTTTCCCGATCGGCCCGCAGCCGTCGGGCCACATCGCGCGCCGTCCTCCTCCTCTCGCCCGCCAACATTCACAGCCGTTTCTCAAACAATTGCCCGCCGCAAACGGACGCCGCCTGCGCAACAGGCGCCGCCGCCCCTCGACCGAGGCAAACCGCAATCCGAATCTACAGACCAACCCAATCTGCCGTCAAGCACACACGACAGCCGACCTTACACGTTACGCGTTACACATTACGTTTACACGTCTACGTTAGGTTAGGTTAGGTGGACGTGGGTTAGGTTAAGGGGACTTGGGTTAGGTTAAGCGTCAAACTTAGGTTAAGCATTCAAACACGTCAGGCGTCAGAGGTTAGGTTAGGTTAGGTTAGGTTAGGTTAGGTTACACGTTAGGTTAAGGGGTCAGTGCTAGGTTAAGAAGCGTCAAACGTAGGTTAAAAAAGCGTTCAAACGTGAGGCGTGAGCCGGACAGCTTACCTTACGTAGACGTTAGGGGCTCACAGGCTGAGCTCACCTCGCCACACCACAGGTTAGGTTCGGTTCGGTTCGGTTCAGCGTAAAGCGCCGAGGTCAGGGTTACGTTCGTTCACCTTCGGGCGCCACACTTTCGGTTGAAAGGTCGCGACGGGACGACGTCGGCAGGCACGCCGCAAACGAACAAAAACGTACAGACGACGTCGGAAACCGCCGACAGACGGGGGAGCAGCACGACCACGACCAGACACCGAGCGCGAACGAGACACACGCGAACCACCCCCACCGGCCAAAGGGCACCACACAACAACCCAGAGCACCACGTGTCGACACCAGAGCAACCCGCCGCTCACGCGACATGGCTGGCACCGAAGGGCAACCGCCCGCAACTGCGCTTTCCGCGCCGGCCCGGATGCACGTCGTGCTACAACAACACCACTACCGTACACAGCCGCTGTTCACAACATCACTATCAATGGCGCGCCCGCGGCTCGCCGCCGTCGCAGTCGCAGCCCCAACGCCAGCACTTTTGCACCACCATTCACACGCACCGCAACACAGCTCGCCGACACAGCCGAACAAAACAAACACCACACAACAACAGCAACAACGCCGCCGCCTCTACTTGTGCCGGCGACCCACCCCGCCGATGGCGCACCTTTCGCCAGCCGGCAATCGACACACACGCACCCACCCACCGGGGCCCAGTGCAAAAAAAAAAAAAAAAAAAAAAAAAAAAAAAAAACCACACAAAAACAAAAAAACCAAACAACACAAACGACACGGGAAGCGCACACCGCCACTTCGCGCGCACGCCACCAACCAGTCGTCGTCTCAAAATAACAAACACAAACAAAATAAACTAACAACTAGGGCAACACAAAACAAAAACGCCTCGCACGAACCGCCCACAAAAAGGACAAGCACACGCACAGCCTCTGCTGACGACCACGACGCAGCGGCACGCTGCTCCTGTCCCGCGCCCCGCGCCCCACTCGATTCACAACTCACGCGACACCGTCAACGACGGGCTCGCTTCCCGCAACCTACCACCTTTCCGCCACGACGCACAGCCCCAGCCCCACCCGACGACGCCCGTGGCAACGACTGCACTTTCACCACCGCCTCCCCCTTCCCCCCCAAAACACACACACACACACACACACACACAGCCAGCCAAAAACGCACTCGCGACCCACACATGCACGTGCATCGGCACACGCCAACCAGTCAACGTCGACAACCACACGCAAGGCTCGAAACGAAACCGGCGTCCTTCCACGTTGCCATCAAGCTACGCGACACAAGACACAAGGAACCAACACAACAGCCGGCCCCACTAATTCCCACTCTCACGCCGCAAAAAGCACACCGAAACCGCCAAACGCACGCACATTCCCCTTCGCACTGACACCACCGACCGGCTCGCTACCACACACCTCTCGGCAGCCGTTTCACGCCAATTCGCCACACCGCCCACACAGTCGACAAGCGCCCGCCCTGTACGGCACACGCAACGACGCAGCGCAGCAAAGGGCGCCCGCAACACATACCTCTCCGCCGCCCGACGCGCCAACCGCCACACCACACCGCCAGCCACTCGCAAATTGTGCACTGCCACCAGCCACACGTCCAACACGCCGCGCCGCCTCCGGCCACCCGCCAGGGGGCGCTCACGTCCGCGACAACAGCGCGGCCCGCCGGGCCGGGCCGAACCGAACCGAGCCGCCGCTGCTCTGCACTCGGCACGGCCACACCCTGCTGCAGACCGGGCTCGTCCCTCTGTACGCGTCTGCCTGCGCATCAACACAACACGACCTTTTTTTTTTTTTTTTTCTCTCTACCGCCATCCCTCCTTCTCGCGTTTTACTCGTTGTTGCAGCAGCGGCGCACACCTACACATCCACAGCCCCAGCCGAGCCGGCCTCACCTCAGGGCCCGCCGCCAGCGTCTCCTCCTCGGGCACAGGTGCGGTGCTGTGGCCGCCCATCCAACCGCATTGCTGGCCGTCCAGCCACCAGGCGTTCCCACTGCCGCGAGCCACGCCGCGCACCGACCCTGCTGCAGAAAACGAAGCATAGCCAGAGACCGACCGATACACAAAGCAAGCCGTCGCCTCGCCTCTTGTCCTTCCTGCCTTCCTTCCGCCCCCGCCCTTCTCACACCACCGCCTCTCCACTTTCGCCCCCCCCCCCTCCTTTTTTGTCTTCTTTCTTTCTTTCTTTCTTTCTTTCTTTCTTTCTTTGGCCCTCTCTCCTTCCCGCCATGGCGGTTACGGCACCGCCTGCAGCGGCAGATTTTTTGCGCCCACACGCCTACTCCTACCACCATTAAACCTTGCCCTGCCCTGCCCATCAACGTCGCAGTCGAACCGACGCTTGCCAACACACTGCCCACGTTCCTTTCTCTTTTCGGCCTACGCCCATTACGCGCCGCCGCCACAGCACCTTCCCTTCCCACAACACACCGACGTCATCACACGCACCCAAAACAGGGGCCACGACCGTGTTCCTCGCCCACTCCCATCCCGCACGGTACGCACATTCCCAACTACTACCGCGCACCCTCCCTTTCCAATCTGTGTGTCTCTGTGTCTGTGTCCTGTCCGCGCGTGACGCCTCTCAACATCCGCCGTCCCCCGTCCCGTTTTCGCCCCCATGCCGTCGTCGCGCCGCCTCCTCCCCGTCCACCGCCGCCCCTGTCCGCCCCGCACCACACCATACACCGCTGCTTGTCCCGGCCGTTGCCACCAAAGGCGCCGACCGCAAACGCGCCACGCCGCAGCCCCCGTGCGTCTCGCGCTCGCTTGCATCTCCGTGCCGACGCTGCCTCTCTTCCCACTCGCACTCGACCTCGACAACACAGTCTTTGGCTCCGCCACTGCGTGTTCCGGTGGTACGCACGCTGCAACACGTATGTATTCATTACCAGAGCGATGGCGAGGCATGACAGCATCTCTGTCTGACCAGAGAGTTCTTTATCGCTGCTAGTCGGCGCTTGGACCGCGCCAGACGACAGTAGTGGCACGCACCGGGTCGCCAGGAACAGTTGTTATATATATTGTAGCGCGAGTCGGGAGAGGTAGTAGTCGGTCGACAGTAGTAGCGGGTGGACGGTTGTACTGAGCGGGCGTCGGCGGCGTGCTCTGCTCGTCTCGCGACTCTGGTCACGGTTCGGGACGATGTATAGTATATTGTGTTATAATCACAAAGGTGGTGTGACGCTGCATTGCGCAAATCTGATAACGAATGTTCATTGTACTTCTTTTGTTCAACAACAAAAGCCCCACTATTACTTTTTTTCTAAAGTAACTTTTGTCTCTTAACGAAAAACATTCACTTTTTAAAGACTACTTCCTATGGCATTTCCCTCCAAGGAGTGCAATTAATTACCAGCCAGCACTCATTCATTGCACACAGCTGTGTAAGGGGTATCTACAATTGAGGAGCGGATATAAATGCAATTTTTTGTTTTTTTTTTTTTGTGTGTGTGTTGTAACCTCCCAGCAAAATTTAAAATAATGGACAATGTTATTTACGGATGCTAATGGACATTGCGCTAATTGTAACCTCGCCCACAATGAGAGGTATTGAAAATGGCAACAAAAATGTGACATTCGCAATCTGACTCAAATATAAAGTCTTCACACAACATTTACAAAAGTCCGTTCAGTGACAAGAAACTTCAATTAAACCGAAATATCGGTCTTTGGCCCTGTGCAAAACAATCAGAATTAAAGTCTTACCTCCGAATAAATGGATGTCACATTTCTGCTCTGGTTGTTGCGCAGCGCTTGGAGGAACTGCATTGCAAATAATAATATTCTCTTTTTTTTGTGATTTTAGTGACATTTTTCTTCAAAGAAGTGGAATGAAATGTGAAGTGCAACGAACTCTTTAGTTCAATAAAAAATTAAATGTTTGAAAAATGCTTTTGAAATAAAAATTATTATTGGGGAACTTGTTGGAGAATAATTACAATTTTTCATTATCTAATGATTATATTAATTAACAGTATACCTTATTCACCATCTTGACCAGTGTTGCCGACCGCCTACATCACACAACCGCACTCGGCTGCTACTACTGACCGACCGCTCTGCATGACGACTATTAGCGTACTGCACGCGACGACTACTGACAGAGTACAGCCCTCAACTACACAGACTGACTGACTGACTGACTGACTGACTGACTGACTGACTGAGAACCGCTCGCAACACTCGCGCAGTCCAGCGCAAACTCTCTGGTCACAGATGCTACAATGTCTCGCCATCGCTACTATGTTACATACGTGTTTCAGTGTCTTTTTCATTGGGGTAACGATCTTTGGCTCTTTTTATTCTGAATACAGGGCCAAAGGTCAACGCTGCTGCCCTTATACAATTTATCAGGTTTCATTATGTCTGTTGCAATGTTACATACGGTTCACTCTTTCATTAATATTATCGTTGGGTTTGTTTTGTAGGGACGTTAACATTCTGGCACATTTTTATTATCATCGGACTCTCTGCTATTTGTGCAGGGAGGTTATACCTGGGTCCATTTCCATTTCCATTTACATTTTAATATTGATAGACTTTTTGCTTTCTTTTTTGTTTCTTGTTGTTTTTCCTTCTTTTTTTTTGTTGTTTTTTTTTTTTTTTTTTTTTTTTTTGTTTTGTTTTTCCCGCTCTCGCCACCACCGCCGCATCACGCCTTCCGTTTTCTTGGTTTCTTTTCTGTTCTTCAACTGCTTCAACATCACCGCGCCCCATTTCCACACCACAGCCATCAGCCTCCAAGACGGGCGGGCGCAGTGTGCCATTTCCGGCGCACAAGCACACCCGTACGGTACTCTCCTCGCCCCCACGCCACCAACAACACAGCGACCACGCGGCTTTCAGGCATGGCACGGCACGGCACGGCACCGGCGAAATGCGCCGCCCCCGCCCCTCCGCGCATCCGTCCGTCTCGCCACGTTCACTGACAGCCGCGTCTGCGGCTACACCACGACAACCACAACACAACACCGCTCCCCTCCCTGGCAACTCACATTGTTTTTCTCCTCCTCTTTTGCACAAACCACAACGCCGAGCACAGGCGCAAGCCACCCACACCGCGCCCCTCCCCGTCCCGTCTTTGGCCGCCGCTCCTCGTTTCCTCGTTTGCCCCCTCCCATCTCCCGAAATGCCATGCCAGCAGCGTTACGCATGCCCCTCCCCTGTCCACACAACACTACCGCCTAACGAACAGCCTTTTCCGGGCCACATCCAGGGCACGCCCACCTCCAAACACTGCCAATTCACGGACGCACACACGCACACACACACACACACACACACACACTCACTTTCTCGACACCTTTCTGTACGGAGGGTGCGTCATCTCGACCGTGACAGAGTGACGGCAACTATCGACGATCCATTTCCCCCCAGTGGTGAAACATGTCCACTAACACCTACATACATCATTCAAGTACACAGACAATAGCATACACACAATGGGAGGGCACACGAACATGGACGGCACGGCACTGTCATACACTCTTCCTCAGAACCATATCAACAAACGTTACGTACATCCGGGAAAGCGAAAGCGAACGCGAAAGCGAAAGCGAAAGCGAAAGCGAAAGCAAAAGCAAAAGCAAAGGCAAAGCCCAATGCAGCCGTCAAAGGTCACGTTCACGTTCCGTTGCTCTACGAATGCGTTTCTCCCCTTTTTCCCTTCCTCTCTCTTTTGCCCCCCCCTCCTTGCACTCTTGCCTCATTCCTCACGTTCTGCCCAGACATTCGACCGATCAAAGTCAACCTTTCGTTACCGTTCTCAGCGCGACGGTGTACAACAGTATGACGGGTGTGCCCAAGACTTCGGTTCAGTTGCGTGACGCCGGTCTATCGCGCCGATCGACAGTTACTCAGGGGGCGACGGATCGGACCACGTCACCGACACACAAAACACTTTCAAACAAACAAATACATACCGGATGGACACAGACAAACACGTGTACAGACATTCGCCAAACAAACGACCGCCGCCGCCGCCGCCGTCTTGAATGACGACATCGGTGTGCGTGCGTCGTACGCAATCAGTCAGACACGGCTATCAAACATCAGAGTCGAATGGTACATCATCGTGCGTGTCGCCGTACACGTACAGTACAATACAACAACAATGCGTCTTAATGGCACGTTCATTTCAACGTCACTCACACACCTCCACGCTGCAGTTACGTCGCACCATTGTCAAACTCGGCGTACAGCAAAGGGAATAGTGGGCGGCAAAAAAAAAAAAACCAAACAAAAACATTTCACATTTCACATTTCACCCTCGCCATGTATGATGTGCAAAAAAACAAACCCGCAAACGGCCGTCGTTACGGTGACACAAAAGTCGCCGATCACACTGTCCCCCCTCGCAGACGGGTAACACACACACACACACACACACCAACAACACCAATGGGTCAAAAACCACGCCAACGAGGCGTGCCACCATTCCACGCCACGGCGACCAACCTCGTGGCCGTACCCCGCGCAACACGCTTTGACGCGCCCCCCCCACCCACAATCAAAATGCACACATACATCACAGCCGTCCACACAAACAACAACAACAATTCCGCCCTTCCCGCAAAAGGCAAGTTGGTGGCCCTGAAAAGGGCCGTTTTGCCGCTCTCGCAACGGAGGAGCCTTCTCCATCCATCCTTCCTTCCATTCCAGAGCCACCTCCTTACTTGGAGCTCGTGTACTTGGTCACCGCCTTCGTGCCCTCGCTCACGGCGTGCTTGGCCAGCTCGCCAGGCAGCAACAGCCGCACAGCGGTCTGGATCTCGCGGGACGTGATGGTCGAGCGCTTGTTGTAGTGCGCCAGGCGAGAAGCCTCGGCCGCAATGCGCTCGAAAATGTCGTTCACGAAGCTGTTCATGATGCTCATCGCCTTCGACGAGATGCCCGTGTCAGGGTGCACCTGCTTCAGCACCTTGTAGATGTAGATGGCATAGCTCTCCTTCCTCTTGCGCTTCTTCTTCTTGTCGCCCTTCGAAATGTTCTTCTGCGCCTTGCCAGCCTTCTTGGCGGCCTTCCCGCTAGTCTTGGGCGGCATCTCGAACCAACGTACGGCAGCAGCAACACCAGTAGCAAGCGCTCCGCTCTAGTCAGCGTCTCCCCACACAGTGGCACCCGCCGCCAGCCGCCGCCGCACCTTTACCAGCTCGCCCTGTTGCGGCCGCCGACCAATGGGGCGCGCGCGCAACCGGCCGCCGCACCCGAGCCCATAAAGCACCCCCACCCCGGCTGCGCCGGACTCGCCGAGCGGCAGTCGAACGTTGAGCTAGTCTCCGTGCGTCTGTTACGCAAAGCCATAGGCCCCCGCTTGCACGGGTGACAATCCAGGTGCTTCTTCGGCTTCGCTTTTATTAAAGCGTTGACGGGTGCACACGTCGAAGCGCAGCACGGTCAGGCTGCACGATGAGCAAATTGTCGTGTGCGATTTCAATCTGCGGTGACGATTCGGGGTCCCAGCAGCTCGCTGCTGGCGGCGTCGATGTCGTCTCCTCGATGTCGCGGGCCGCTTTTCCGGGCGGTTCGGGTACTTCTGCTGCCGCAGAGCCATGCTCTGCTCCCCCGAGTGTTAGGGACTCTGCAGGTCAGGGCCTGGTCACTGGCCAGTGTCCCGCGCCTGCCAGTTTGTTAGGGCCAAGCACAGCCGCCGGAAACCTAACGGTGTCGGCAACGAAGGCGGCGTCTGGCATACCCAAGGCAGCCCTCGACTTTGCTTCCACTTCCGCCCCCAACGAGATCAATAGGGCGCCTAACGCCGTCAAACAACAAACCAGCACTACGTCTTTCATTGTCAGTATGAGCAGCGCCACTAATTCCCCAAATCCAGACGTTGACAGACTACTACTAGAAAACGCACAGAATAACCTCCTCCCTTATCTTGCGTCCCGCAGGCGTGAAAAAGGGAATCGTCTCCCAGTAAAAATTCTCCCGAAACCCTCTTCCAAAGCCCAACCCAAACCTACCCGCAAAACCACTCCCAACCTCAAATCCACCCTCCCACCGTCCCCTAAAGTTAAACTTTCCAGGACCCAGAAAAAGAACCGAGGCAGGCGTAAAAACCTCGTAAAGCGACTCAAAGCTTCCAGCCAATCTCCGGAAGCTGAGAACAAACAAAAGGAACACGATTCCGAATCAGATAGCCCTCTGGTTATCGATGAGTCCAGGCAGGAGCAGGAAAACGAGATAGGGGAAACCGCTACTAGCGGTGAAGGTGACGGCTTCCAACTAGCCAGAAAAACCATCCGCCAACCCACACCCCCGCCGGCCACGGAGGCTGCACCAACATCTAACCGTTTTTCCGCCATAGACGACGATCCCACGACCAATGAAGCGCCACCCCAACAACCAGTGGACTCGCAGAAACGAGCATACCTCCCCCCAATCGTCGCTGAATTTGACAAGGATTACAAGGAGCTCTATGATCTAGTGAAGAGCTCAGTAGGTGATAGATTCAAAGCCAAACCGGCAGGGGGCGATAAAATAAAGCTCACCCTCCACTCCATGGATGAATACATGGCGGTAAAACAACTCCTGAGAGATAAGAAAATACCGCACTACACTTTCCCGACCGAAAGGATCAGGAACCTAAATATAGTTATCCGCGACCTACCGCGCAAACTGTCGCCCTCAGCGATAAAGGAAGACCTGATCCGCCAAAATTTCGATGTTAAGACAGTCACACAAATGAAACCACCCGGCTCAAATAACAAGTGGCCCCTCTACCTCGCCGTAATGCCAGACATACCGATAAACAAAAAGCCTATGAGGAGTGTCCTGCAGATACCCATAACCACCGAGTTGCTAAAAAAGAAAAATCGGTCTCAACAATGCTTTAGGTGCCAGGGACTGGGACACGTGGCCTCACACTGCGACATGCCCGTACGATGCAGGAAGTGTGCGGAGGGACACGACTCCAGGACCTGTCAAATTAAAATAGAAGACCCAAGAATAAAGTGTGCGCTATGCGGCGAAGGGCACACCGCCAGCTACCTGGGATGCAGGGTTCATAAGAACTACGCCCAACGCTGGCGAGGCTCGAATGCACCCCCAAACAAACCCCAAGCTAAACCCCCAAACCGACCTGAAATCACAAGACGAGATAGGCCGCCCTACAGAGGCAAATCGCGTGAGGTGACGGCCGCCGCGACGTTCGCAAACATCGCGGCCGACACTGAGGCGCGCAGTAGCGCCCCTCTGCCGGCCGAGATGGGACCGGAATCTTGCGGCCGACGCTCCCCGGAAACAACCCAGGACACTCCTCTCCTTGACCAGATCCCTGACGACGGAGAATGCCCTAGGGAAGTCCTAACCCCTGCCCCAAAGACCAGTCTGCGGCGGGCAGAGGGCGCGGACCGTCAGACCGCTGGCAGACATCCTGTCACTCAAAGTCTGAGCGAAGCTGCGCCCTCGCCCTCCACAGACGATCCTGTGCTGGGAGTCATGTCCCAAACTCTGAATCTTCTCGCGCAGATGATGCGGGAGATTCAGCAGCAAAATGCACAGATCCTCGCCGCCCTACAAGCAGCAGTTAAGCAGTCGCATCCCTCAGCGACTTCCCAAGCAACAACAACAGCCAAACATGGATAGACGCCCCCATATCCAAGGTCTGAAAATGTGCGTCTTTAACGCAGACGGCATCTTCAACCAAGTCATGGAGTTCCGAGAGCTCATGAAGGAGCTTAATATCGACGTTTGCATGATGTCAGAAACACACCTAAAACCGGGAGTAAAAGCGGCAGTCCCAAACTATAACAGTTACAGACGAGACAGGCCAACCGCAGGAGGCGGGGTGGCCATATACGTAAAGAGAGGGATCCCCCATCACCAGATATTCCCCCCAGCTACCCGCTCGTTAGAAACGGTAGCTGTGGAAATAGCCACAGTTACAGGCCCCCTCACAGTCGTTGCAGCTTACCGCCAACCGACCCCAACCTTAGATGAGGACGACATTCCCGCACTAGCACAAATCAGAGGCAAGCTCCTAATAGGAGGAGACCTCAATGCAAAACACGCAGACTGGCATTCTAGACTCACGACCAGAGCCGGTCGTCAACTGCAGCGACTCGCGCGAGACCACCAGTTCGACGTCTGGGGCCCAGAAGAGCCGACACACTTCCCTAAAAACGGAGGCCGGCCAGACGTCCTTGACATAGCTCTCACAAGGAGAATAACAGGCTTCGTGACTGCGAGAACAATAAATAGAATGTCCTCCGATCACAACCCAGTTATAATCGAGGTCGACGTGGGAGAAAGGGTAGCTCTCCCACAACACCAGGTGTCGTATAAGCACACGAACTGGGAGCACTTTCAGGTAAATGTCGCTTCTGAAATAGCTCGCGCCCCGCCTCCAACTGCAGATACTGCAGAACAGGCGCTTAAAGACCTTACCAACACGATCCTGCAGGCTGCTGAGGAGGCCACACCCCGGCAGCGGGAAGGCCCTCCTCCTCAAATACAACTCCCGGAGCACCTGCTTGCGCAAATTAGGCACAAAAACAGGGTCGCAAAAGAATGGAAAATAACAAGAAATCCGGCAACTAGGAGGCTGCTCAACCGTCTACAGAGAGAGTTGAAAGTAGCACTCAATGAGCACCGCAACCAGCAATGGTCTGCCCGCCTATCAGCCCTCAAAGTAGACGACAACAGCCTATGGCGAGCTACCAAGCAATTCACACGTACACGCGCGCGTATGCCACCTCTGCACGGCGAGCGTGGAAGCCTTGTCTTCAGCCCTGTCGACAAGGCCAACGCGCTCGCCGACTCGTTCGAACAACAGTTTCAACCAGCAGAGGCGCAGGACGAGGACCATGAAATCATAGTCCGTCAGCAGCTTGCAGTATTCCTTGCAGCTGAAGACGACGAGAATGAACACACTCCACTTTTCGCCCCAGAAGACGTGGCAAAAGTCATTAGGTCCCTGCCCAACAAAAAGGCCCCAGGCCACGACCGGCTCACAAACCAGTTAGTTAAGAACCTCCCGCCACTGGCAATCACACACATCGCGAACGTCTTCAACGAGATTACTCGATCCCGCGAGTTTCCAGCGTGCTGGAAACACGCGGAGGTGGTCGCGATAGCTAAACCCGGTAAGGACCCATTATTCCCGCAGCACTACAGACCGATTAGTCTTCTGCCCACTCTCAGTAAAATCTACGAGCGCCTCCTAATCACACCTATTGAGCAACACATCTCCAGAGAGCAAGTTCTGCCTGATTTCCAGTTTGGATTCAGGCAGAAACACTCCGCCCCCCAACAGATCATGAGAGTTGTTGAAGCAGCCACCGAGGCCTTCAACCGCAGAAGCTACTGTGGGATAGTGCTACTTGATGTAGCCAAGGCCTTCGATTCCGTATGGCACAATGGGTTATTGTACAAACTATACACACAAGGCTTCCCCGGGACGATAGTAAAGCTGCTGAAAAGCTATCTCTCGAATAGGACATTTTCCGTCAGGGTTGACAACTCCCTGTCAACAAAAAGACGCATACGTGCAGGGGTGCCCCAGGGATCGGTGCTAGGGCCTGTCCTGTACAGCCTGTACACGGCAGACACACCCACCTCACCCCTGGTGCACACTGCACAATATGCAGATGATACAGCATTTTTCACCCGCAACCCAAACAGGGATCTGGTCACAAGACGCCTCCAAAGAGTTCTCAACGCCACAGAGGAATGGTCCAAAAGGTGGCGCATCACAATAAACAGCGGGAAAACGCAGGCAATTGTGATTACGCGCCGATTAGGACCGCGAGGACCACGCAGGCGACCACCCTTAAATCTAAGATTAAACGGCCAAGAACTCCCTTGGCGAAACACCGCAAAATATCTAGGGGTGACCTTAGATAAGAGGCTGACATGGCAGGCGCACATCGATGACCTGCGCCGCCGAGCCAGCGCTCGCTTGAGCGTACTATACCCAGTCCTTAATACCAGTAGTGCGCTAACAGCAGACCTAGGAGTACGCGTCTACTGCACCCTCATACGCCCCATAATGGAATACGCGTGCCCAGTATGGGGCTATGCGGCCAAGACGCACGTACTCAAACTCCAAAGGGTTCAAAATAGGGCCCTCAAACGAGCCTTACACCTCCCCTCCCGATTCCCCACAGACGACCTACACGCGTCTGCGGACGTAATTCGACTACAACAGCGCTTTGCTGACCTGGCTAAAGCGTTCTACGAAACAGCCAGCAGGTCAACAAACCCCCTCATCAATTCACTGGGTCAATATGACCCCACCATCAAGCGTCACAAAACTCCCAGGTCAATATTCTTTGACTGAACACACACTCGCCCACCATCACATCACCCTCTCTCAGCCCCCATCAACTCGCCAACATCATCACCCAAAAACCGCCATAGATCAGGCAGTACAAGTTAAGTAGCAAATACGCACATAAACACACAAGACATACCGCAAAAGTAAAGACACAACACAACAATCACACATTCCCAATTCGAAGTAAATGTCCAAGGACAAAAACTTCACCACTAGTCACCCTGAAGGCCAGGGTACAAAAGGTGCGAGCGCGCGGCTGCGCCGGCACGCACTCCGCTGCTCGACTCGCTGCCGCTCGCACCGGTCGTTTTCGTTTCCGTTTCGTGTGCACCGTCGCTAGCCCATCGCCATGTCCGGACGCGGAAAGGGAGGCAAAGTCAAGGGCAAGTCAAAGTCCCGCTCAAGCAGGGCTGGGCTCCAGTTCCCGGTCGGCAGAATCCACCGCCTCCTGCGCAAGGGAAACTACGCAGAGCGCGTCGGCGCCGGGGCGCCCGTCTACCTCGCCGCCGTCATGGAGTACCTCGCGGCTGAGGTGCTCGAGCTGGCCGGAAACGCGGCCCGCGACAACAAGAAGACGCGCATCATCCCGCGCCACCTGCAGCTTGCCATCCGCAACGACGAGGAGCTCAACAAGCTCCTGTCGGGCGTCACCATCGCACAGGGTGGTGTCCTGCCCAACATCCAGGCCGTCCTGCTGCCAAAGAAGACCGAGAAGAAGGCCTAAAGGAGGCCAGGCAATCGCAGCGCCGCGTGCTCCCCTGCACGCAACGCGCTTTGCCGGCTCGGCTCGGCCCACAACAATCGGCCCTTTTCAGGGCCACCACACACACCTACGTCCAAAGCAAAATTTCAGTCGTCCTCGCCGCACCTTGTTTTGTTTTAACTTTGCACTGTCACAGCACAGCCGCCGCCGGCGCACGTCCGCCATCTTGTCGTCCACACAGCCCGTGTGGCCCAACACACACACACACACACATTTTGCACGGTCGCAGTCGCCTTCCAAACCGACAACGGCAGCAATAATGACCATTGTTAAAGGGAGGCGTGTCGACACACCGCCCTCCACTCCCGCGCGCAACGGCCGTCGACACGAACGAAACAGCTGATCCGGCCGCCTATGCCCACACGCCTTGCCTCGGAAACCCCAACGCCGCCGCAAACAAACACACAGAGACAAACCACGCAAGCAAATAATCACCGCCTCTCGCACAACAACACACAGCCCGCCATCTCCGTCGCGATCGATACAAAGACACACAATAACAAACACACAAACGAAGCAGCTCCACACACAGCCAGCCACATGACACGTTTCCTTTCCTTCTCCCCTCCCAGTCACATCACGTCGCTCAAACGGAAAGAAAGAAACAAACAAACAAACAACACAGCGCACACACGCAGCAACAACACAGACTCTTTCGCACTTTTCAACTTCCGAACAGTGTGGTGGCCCTGAAAAGGGCCGTTTTCTAGTCTCTCCCACCCACAAGCACGGCCCGCGGGAAGGCCAGCGCCCGCTGCGACGCAGCCTAACCGCCGAAACCGTACAGGGTGCGCCCCTGCCTCTTCAGGGCGTACACCACGTCCATGGCCGTCACAGTCTTGCGCTTGGCGTGCTCAGTGTACGTCACCGCGTCGCGGATCACGTTCTCCAGGAACACCTTCAGCACCCCGCGGGTCTCCTCGTAGATCAGACCAGAGATGCGCTTCACGCCGCCCCTGCGAGCCAGGCGGCGGATGGCGGGCTTCGTGATGCCCTGGATGTTGTCGCGCAACACCTTGCGGTGCCGCTTGGCGCCACCCTTGCCGAGCCCCTTTCCTCCCTTGCCGCGGCCTGTCATCCTTCCTTCCTCGGGCAAAGCAAAACGTGCACAAACAGCAGCTGCAGCGGCTGGCGAGTCGGCTACGGTCTGCGCCCAGCGCGCCCGCCGCCCCCCTATATAGACTCTGGCCCGCCCTCCCCCCACCACGCGCAACCGAGGGCATATAAGCGCAGCACGGAGGCGCGCGGGCCCGTTGTCAAGGCAGCACCGGACGCCGCGCCGCACCTAACCTCCACGCACGCCGCTCCGCTACCGCTACCGCCATGGCCCGCACAAAGCAAACGGCCCGCAAGTCCACCGGCGGAAAGGCGCCGCGCAAACAGCTCGCCACCAAGGCGGCGAGGAAGAGCGCGCCCGCCACCGGAGGCGTCAAGAAGCCCCACCGCTACAGGCCGGGCACCGTCGCCCTGCGAGAAATCAGGCGCTACCAGAAGAGCACAGAGCTGCTCATCCGCAAGCTGCCATTCCAGCGCCTAGTGCGCGAGATCGCCCAGGACTTCAAGACCGACCTGCGCTTCCAGAGCTCCGCAGTCATGGCCCTGCAGGAGGCCAGCGAGGCCTACCTCGTCGGCCTCTTCGAAGACACCAACCTGTGCGCAATCCACGCCAAGCGCGTCACCATCATGCCCAAGGACATCCAGCTCGCGCGCCGCATCCGCGGCGAGCGCGCCTAAACCGCGCCGCGGCACCGCACCGCACAAACAAAAACGGCCCTTTTCAGGGCCACTAACATCTCTCCGTCGCGAGCAAACTTTGTCGGTCGCCTGCCTCTCGCCCCGCAACCCAAAAACAAAAACCACCACTTCCCCGTCCGTCCGCCACACCCGCTCACTCTGCCTGCCTGCTAGCAGCGCGCAACAATCACACATCATCCCTCCCCGGCGCTCAAAGCGCACAATACCCAACGGCCGACGTCACACCGCACGGGTGGCTGGCCGGCCGCCGCTTTCGTTTCGAAAACAAAAAAAAAAAAAACCCGCACTCCACTCCGACGGCCAACGGCCAGGCAGGCGCGCTCGCTCGCTCTACACGCCACCGAAATCCCCGCCGACTCCTTCCGCATCTCAACGTGCCCCCCGTTGCAAAACATAACACACACACACACAAAGGAACAAAACAAAACAAAGACCAGACACGACTCGACAAGACAGACATCCGAGAAGAACGAACGCAGGCAAGCCAACCAACGTATTCAAACAAAACAACGTGACAGAAAACCAACCGTCGGCCGCCGCCACAAACACGGCGACAATCAACCACGACAACAACAACAACAACAACACCGCTTACCGCTACCGCCGCCCACACCCGCCACCGACCCCCGCAATCCAACCACCACGGCACGCAAACAGCATCCCCACGGGCATACAGAAACGCCAGACAGACACCCACACCAAACGCAACACGACAATCAAAACCTTCCCCGACGTGCTTTGATGGCCCTGAGAAGGGCCGTTTTGGGCCGCGCGTCTCTTGCGCGCCACTAGACGACGACGGGGGGTGGGGACGACGGAGTCAAGCGCCAAACCCTTCCATTCCCATCTCTTTCTCCTCTACTCTACTTCTTCTTCTTGGGCGAAGCCTTCGCCTTAGACGGCGTCGTCGCCTTCTTCGGGCGCGGCGCCTTCGGCTTCTTCGTCGGAACCTTGGCGGCCTTCTTCGCCTTCGACGGCGACTTGGCCTTGGCCGGCTTGGCCGCAGCCGCCTTCTTCGCACCCGCGGGAGCGGCCGACGCCGCAGACGCCTTCTTGGCGGCGCCCGCCTTCCGACCGGTCGCCGCCTTCACGCCACCAGCCTTCTTTGCGCCGGCCGCACGGGCGCCCTTCTTCTCCTTGCTGGCCGGAGCGGCGCGCTTCTTCTTGGCACCGCCAGCACGAGCCTTGCCGCCCTCGGCCGCCCCCCCGCCGCCGGCGCCGGCAAGCTTGAACGAGCCGGACGCGCCCTTCCCCTTCGTCTGCACCAGCTCGCCCGCCACGACGGCCGACTTGAGGTACTTCTTGATAAACGGCGCCAGCTTCTCCGCGTCCAGCTTGTAGTGCGCGGCTATGTACTTCTTGATCGCCTGCAGCGACGACCCGCCGCGCTCCTTCAGACTCTTGATGGCGGCCGTCACCATCTCAGAGGTGCGCGGGTGCGCAGGCTTGGCGCGCGGCTTCTTCGCAGACGACGCAGACTTGGCCTTCTTCGTAGTGCCGGTGGCGGCGGGTGCCGCAGCAGTCTCGTTCGTAGCCGCCTGATCTGCCATTTCGACGACGCGCGTAACACACAGCGAGAGCGAGCGGGACGGCAGGCACGCAAGCACAGCACAGCACAGCAGCAGAGCAGAGAATCACAAGGCCCAGCCAGTGTCGCGGGCGGGCGCGGACGGCCGAGAGAGCGGCCGCCACTCTGCGCGCCGCCGCGCCGCGCCTCCCGCGCTTGCTACCGCCCAACGTCCGACAGCCTGTGCGGAGCAGCCCCAAACCTGCGCCACAACCGCCCGCGCCTTTCAAACCACCGAGGATGGGGCTACACACAGCCACACCACAGTCGCCAACCAGTCGCCACGGCAGCGCCGCAAACCACGGCCAAACTGCAGCTACCGCGCGCTACAGCCTGGGTCGGCCCGCCGAGAATCGCCGCCCCCGCCCAAATGCCGCCCCCACAGCCCCAGCCGACGACCCGCCACAATGGCCAAACCTTCGGCAAAACTCCCACACCGTCGCCGCGGCAGCCCGGCCAGCGCGGCCGGCGCCACAGCCACACAAGCCGAGGCGTGCGGCGATGACGGCCGTGCAAACGCGCCTCCGCCGCCCCATCGCCTTCCGTCGCCCTCCCGCCGTTTCCCGATCGGCCCGCAGCCGTCGGGCCACATCGCGCGCCGTCCTCCTCCTCTCGCCCGCCAACATTCACAGCCGTTTCTCAAACAATTGCCCGCCGCAAACGGACGCCGCCTGCGCAACAGGCGCCGCCGCCCCTCGACCGAGGCAAACCGCAATCCGAATCTACAGACCAACCCAATCTGCCGTCAAGCACACACGACAGCCGACCTTACACGTTACGCGTTACACATTACGTTTACACGTCTACGTTAGGTTAGGTTAGGTGGACGTGGGTTAGGTTAAGGGGACTTGGGTTAGGTTAAGCGTCAAACTTAGGTTAAGCATTCAAACACGTCAGGCGTCAGAGGTTAGGTTAGGTTAGGTTAGGTTAGGTTAGGTTACACGTTAGGTTAAGGGGTCAGTGCTAGGTTAAGAAGCGTCAAACGTAGGTTAAAAAAGCGTTCAAACGTGAGGCGTGAGCCGGACAGCTTACCTTACGTAGACGTTAGGGGCTCACAGGCTGAGCTCACCTCGCCACACCACAGGTTAGGTTCGGTTCGGTTCGGTTCAGCGTAAAGCGCCGAGGTCAGGGTTACGTTCGTTCACCTTCGGGCGCCACACTTTCGGTTGAAAGGTCGCGACGGGACGACGTCGGCAGGCACGCCGCAAACGAACAAAAACGTACAGACGACGTCGGAAACCGCCGACAGACGGGGGAGCAGCACGACCACGACCAGACACCGAGCGCGAACGAGACACACGCGAACCACCCCCACCGGCCAAAGGGCACCACACAACAACCCAGAGCACCACGTGTCGACACCAGAGCAACCCGCCGCTCACGCGACATGGCTGGCACCGAAGGGCAACCGCCCGCAACTGCGCTTTCCGCGCCGGCCCGGATGCACGTCGTGCTACAACAACACCACTACCGTACACAGCCGCTGTTCACAACATCACTATCAATGGCGCGCCCGCGGCTCGCCGCCGTCGCAGTCGCAGCCCCAACGCCAGCACTTTTGCACCACCATTCACACGCACCGCAACACAGCTCGCCGACACAGCCGAACAAAACAAACACCACACAACAACAGCAACAACGCCGCCGCCTCTACTTGTGCCGGCGACCCACCCCGCCGATGGCGCACCTTTCGCCAGCCGGCAATCGACACACACGCACCCACCCACCGGGGCCCAGTGCAAAAAAAAAAAAAAAAAAAAAAAAAAAAAAACCACACAAAAACAAAAAAACCAAACAACACAAACGACACGGGAAGCGCACACCGCCACTTCGCGCGCACGCCACCAACCAGTCGTCGTCTCAAAATAACAAACACAAACAAAATAAACTAACAACTAGGGCAACACAAAACAAAAACGCCTCGCACGAACCGCCCACAAAAAGGACAAGCACACGCACAGCCTCTGCTGACGACCACGACGCAGCGGCACGCTGCTCCTGTCCCGCGCCCCGCGCCCCACTCGATTCACAACTCACGCGACACCGTCAACGACGGGCTCGCTTCCCGCAACCTACCACCTTTCCGCCACGACGCACAGCCCCAGCCCCACCCGACGACGCCCGTGGCAACGACTGCACTTTCACCACCGCCTCCCCCTTCCCCCCCAAAACACACACACACACACACACACACACAGCCAGCCAAAAACGCACTCGCGACCCACACATGCACGTGCATCGGCACACGCCAACCAGTCAACGTCGACAACCACACGCAAGGCTCGAAACGAAACCGGCGTCCTTCCACGTTGCCATCAAGCTACGCGACACAAGACACAAGGAACCAACACAACAGCCGGCCCCACTAATTCCCACTCTCACGCCGCAAAAAGCACACCGAAACCGCCAAACGCACGCACATTCCCCTTCGCACTGACACCACCGACCGGCTCGCTACCACACACCTCTCGGCAGCCGTTTCACGCCAATTCGCCACACCGCCCACACAGTCGACAAGCGCCCGCCCTGTACGGCACACGCAACGACGCAGCGCAGCAAAGGGCGCCCGCAACACATACCTCTCCGCCGCCCGACGCGCCAACCGCCACACCACACCGCCAGCCACTCGCAAATTGTGCACTGCCACCAGCCACACGTCCAACACGCCGCGCCGCCTCCGGCCACCCGCCAGGGGGCGCTCACGTCCGCGACAACAGCGCGGCCCGCCGGGCCGGGCCGAACCGAACCGAGCCGCCGCTGCTCTGCACTCGGCACGGCCACACCCTGCTGCAGACCGGGCTCGTCCCTCTGTACGCGTCTGCCTGCGCATCAACACAACACGACCTTTTTTTTTTTTTTTTTCTCTCTACCGCCATCCCTCCTTCTCGCGTTTTACTCGTTGTTGCAGCAGCGGCGCACACCTACACATCCACAGCCCCAGCCGAGCCGGCCTCACCTCAGGGCCCGCCGCCAGCGTCTCCTCCTCGGGCACAGGTGCGGTGCTGTGGCCGCCCATCCAACCGCATTGCTGGCCGTCCAGCCACCAGGCGTTCCCACTGCCGCGAGCCACGCCGCGCACCGACCCTGCTGCAGAAAACGAAGCATAGCCAGAGACCGACCGATACACAAAGCAAGCCGTCGCCTCGCCTCTTGTCCTTCCTGCCTTCCTTCCGCCCCCGCCCTTCTCACACCACCGCCTCTCCACTTTCGCCCCCCCCCCCCTCCTTTTTTGTCTTCTTTCTTTCTTTCTTTCTTTCTTTCTTTCTTTCTTTGGCCCTCTCTCCTTCCCGCCATGGCGGTTACGGCACCGCCTGCAGCGGCAGATTTTTTGCGCCCACACGCCTACTCCTACCACCATTAAACCTTGCCCTGCCCTGCCCATCAACGTCGCAGTCGAACCGACGCTTGCCAACACACTGCCCACGTTCCTTTCTCTTTTCGGCCTACGCCCATTACGCGCCGCCGCCACAGCACCTTCCCTTCCCACAACACACCGACGTCATCACACGCACCCAAAACAGGGGCCACGACCGTGTTCCTCGCCCACTCCCATCCCGCACGGTACGCACATTCCCAACTACTACCGCGCACCCTCCCTTTCCAATCTGTGTGTCTCTGTGTCTGTGTCCTGTCCGCGCGTGACGCCTCTCAACATCCGCCGTCCCCCGTCCCGTTTTCGCCCCCATGCCGTCGTCGCGCCGCCTCCTCCCCGTCCACCGCCGCCCCTGTCCGCCCCGCACCACACCATACACCGCTGCTTGTCCCGGCCGTTGCCACCAAAGGCGCCGACCGCAAACGCGCCACGCCGCAGCCCCCGTGCGTCTCGCGCTCGCTTGCATCTCCGTGCCGACGCTGCCTCTCTTCCCACTCGCACTCGACCTCGACAACACAGTCTTTGGCTCCGCCACTGCGTGTTCCGGTGGTACGCACGCTGCAACACGTATGTATTCATTACCAGAGCGATGGCGAGGCATGACAGCATCTCTGTCTGACCAGAGAGTTCTTTATCGCTGCTAGTCGGCGCTTGGACCGCGCCAGACGACAGTAGTGGCACGCACCGGGTCGCCAGGAACAGTTGTTATATATATTGTAGCGCGAGTCGGGAGAGGTAGTAGTCGGTCGACAGTAGTAGCGGGTGGACGGTTGTACTGAGCGGGCGTCGGCGGCGTGCTCTGCTCGTCTCGCGACTCTGGTCACGGTTCGGGACGATGTATAGTATATTGTGTTATAATCACAAAGGTGGTGTGACGCTGCATTGCGCAAATCTGATAACGTATGTTCATTGTACTTCTTTTGTTCAACAACAAAAGCCCCACTATTACTTTTTTTCTAAAGTAACTTTTGTCTCTTAACGAAAAACATTCACTTTTTAAAGACTACTTCCTATGGCATTTCCCTCCAAGGAGTGCAATTAATTACCAGCCAGCACTCATTCATTGCACACAGCTGTGTAAGGGGTATCTACAATTGAGGAGCGGATATAAATGCAATTTTTTGTTTTTTTTTTTGTGTGTGTGTTGTAACCTCCCAGCAAAATTTAAAATAATGGACAATGTTATTTACGGATGCTAATGGACATTGCGCTAATTGTAACCTCGCCCACAATGAGAGGTATTGAAAATGGCAACAAAAATGTGACATTCGCAATCTGACCCAAATATAAAGTCTTCACACAACATTTACAAAAGTCCGTTCAGTGACAAGAAACTTCAATTAAACCGAAATATCGGTCTTTGGCCCTGTGCAAAACAATCAGAATTAAAGTCTTACCTCCGAATAAATGGATGTCACATTTCTGCTCTGGTTGTTGCGCAGCGCTTGGAGGAACTGCATTGCAAATAATAATATTCTCTTTTTTTTGTGATTTTAGTGACATTTTTCTTCAAAGAAGTGGAATGAAATGTGAAGTGCAACGAACTCTTTAGTTCAATAAAAAATTAAATGTTTGAAAAATGCTTTTGAAATAAAAATTATTATTGGGGAACTTGTTGGAGAATAATTACAATTTTTCATTATCTAATGATTATATTAATTAACAGTATACCTTATTCACCATCTTGACCAGTGTTGCCGACCGCCTACATCACACAACCGCACTCGGCTGCTACTACTGACCGACCGCTCTGCATGACGACTATTAGCGTACTGCACGCGACGACTACTGACAGAGTACAGCCCTCAACTACACAGACTGACTGACTGACTGACTGACTGACTGACTGACTGACTGAGAACCGCTCGCAACACTCGCGCAGTCCAGCGCAAACTCTCTGGTCACAGATGCTACAATGTCTCGCCATCGCTACTATGTTACATACGTGTTTCAGTGTCTTTTTCATTGGGGTAACGATCTTTGGCTCTTTTTATTCTGAATACAGGGCCAAAGGTCAACGCTGCTGCCCTTATACAATTTATCAGGTTTCATTATGTCTGTTGCAATGTTACATACGGTTCACTCTTTCATTAATATTATCGTTGGGTTTGTTTTGTAGGGACGTTAACATTCTGGCACATTTTTATTATCATCGGACTCTCTGCTATTTGTGCAGGGAGGTTATACCTGGGTCCATTTCCATTTCCATTTACATTTTAATATTGATAGACTTTTTGTTTTCTTTTTTGTTTCTTGTTGTTTTTCCTTCTTTTTTTTTGTTGTTTTTTTTTTTTTTTTTTTTTTGTTTTGTTTTTCCCGCTCTCGCCACCACCGCCGCATCACGCCTTCCGTTTTCTTGGTTTCTTTTCTGTTCTTCAACTGCTTCAACATCACCGCGCCCCATTTCCACACCACAGCCATCAGCCTCCAAGACGGGCGGGCGCAGTGTGCCATTTCCGGCGCACAAGCACACCCGTACGGTACTCTCCTCGCCCCCACGCCACCAACAACACAGCGACCACGCGGCTTTCAGGCATGGCACGGCACGGCACGGCACCGGCGAAATGCGCCGCCCCCGCCCCTCCGCGCATCCGTCCGTCTCGCCACGTTCACTGACAGCCGCGTCTGCGGCTACACCACGACAACCACAACACAACACCGCTCCCCTCCCTGGCAACTCACATTGTTTTTCTCCTCCTCTTTTGCACAAACCACAACGCCGAGCACAGGCGCAAGCCACCCACACCGCGCCCCTCCCCGTCCCGTCTTTGGCCGCCGCTCCTCGTTTCCTCGTTTGCCCCCTCCCATCTCCCGAAATGCCATGCCAGCAGCGTTACGCATGCCCCTCCCCTGTCCACACAACACTACCGCCTAACGAACAGCCTTTTCCGGGCCACATCCAGGGCACGCCCACCTCCAAACACTGCCAATTCACGGACGCACACACGCACACACACACACACACACACACACACTCACTTTCTCGACACCTTTCTGTACGGAGGGTGCGTCATCTCGACCGTGACAGAGTGACGGCAACTATCGACGATCCATTTCCCCCCACTGGTGAAACATGTCCACTAACACCTACATACATCATTCAAGTACACAGACAATAGCATACACACAATGGGAGGGCACACGAACATGGACGGCACGGCACTGTCATACACTCTTCCTCAGAACCATATCAACAAACGTTACGTACATCCGGGAAAGCGAAAGCGAACGCGAAAGCGAAAGCGAAAGCGAAAGCGAAAGCAAAAGCAAAAGCAAAGGCAAAGCCCAATGCAGCCGTCAAAGGTCACGTTCACGTTCCGTTGCTCTACGAATGCGTTTCTCCCCTTTTTCCCTTCCTCTCTCTTTTGCCCCCTCCTCCTTGCACTCTTGCCTCATTCCTCACGTTCTGCCCAGACATTCGACCGATCAAAGTCAACCTTTCGTTACCGTTCTCAGCGCGACGGTGTACAACAGTATGACGGGTGTGCCCAAGACTTCGGTTCAGTTGCGTGACGCCGGTCTATCGCGCCGATCGACAGTTACTCAGGGGGCGACGGATCGGACCACGTCACCGACACACAAAACACTTTCAAACAAACAAATACATACCGGATGGACACAGACAAACACGTGTACAGACATTCGCCAAACAAACGACCGCCGCCGCCGCCGCCGTCTTGAATGACGACATCGGTGTGCGTGCGTCGTACGCAATCAGTCAGACACGGCTATCAAACATCAGAGTCGAATGGTACATCATCGTGCGTGTCGCCGTACACGTACAGTACAATACAACAACAATGCGTCTTAATGGCACGTTCATTTCAACGTCACTCACACACCTCCACGCTGCAGTTACGTCGCACCATTGTCAAACTCGGCGTACAGCAAAGGGAATAGTGGGCGGCAAAAAAAAAAAAAAACCAAACAAAAACATTTCACATTTCACATTTCACCCTCGCCATGTATGATGTGCAAAAAAACAAACCCGCAAACGGCCGTCGTTACGGTGACACAAAAGTCGCCGATCACACTGTCCCCCCTCGCAGACGGGTAACACACACACACACACACACACCAACAACACCAATGGGTCAAAAACCACGCCAACGAGGCGTGCCACCATTCCACGCCACGGCGACCAACCTCGTGGCCGTACCCCGCGCAACACGCTTTGACGCGCCCCCCCCACCCACAATCAAAATGCACACATACATCACAGCCGTCCACACAAACAACAACAACAATTCCGCCCTTCCCGCAAAAGGCAAGTTGGTGGCCCTGAAAAGGGCCGTTTTGCCGCTCTCGCAACGGAGGAGCCTTCTCCATCCATCCTTCCTTCCATTCCAGAGCCACCTCCTTACTTGGAGCTCGTGTACTTGGTCACCGCCTTCGTGCCCTCGCTCACGGCGTGCTTGGCCAGCTCGCCAGGCAGCAACAGCCGCACAGCGGTCTGGATCTCGCGGGACGTGATGGTCGAGCGCTTGTTGTAGTGCGCCAGGCGAGAAGCCTCGGCCGCAATGCGCTCGAAAATGTCGTTCACGAAGCTGTTCATGATGCTCATCGCCTTCGACGAGATGCCCGTGTCAGGGTGCACCTGCTTCAGCACCTTGTAGATGTAGATGGCATAGCTCTCCTTCCTCTTGCGCTTCTTCTTCTTGTCGCCCTTCGAAATGTTCTTCTGCGCCTTGCCAGCCTTCTTGGCGGCCTTCCCGCTAGTCTTGGGCGGCATCTCGAACCAACGTACGGCAGCAGCAACACCAGTAGCAAGCGCTCCGCTCTAGTCAGCGTCTCCCCACACAGTGGCACCCGCCGCCAGCCGCCGCCGCACCTTTACCAGCTCGCCCTGTTGCGGCCGCCGACCAATGGGGCGCGCGCGCAACCGGCCGCCGCACCCGAGCCCATAAAGCACCCCCACCCCGGCTGCGCCGGCGACTCGCCGAGCGGCAGTCGAACGTTGAGCTAGTCTCCGTGCGTCTGTTACGCAAAGCCATAGGCCCCCGCTTGCACGGGTGACAATCCAGGTGCTTCTTCGGCTTCGCTTTTATTAAAGCGTTGACGGGTGCACACGTCGAAGCGCAGCACGGTCAGGCTGCACGATGAGCAAATTGTCGTGTGCGGTTTCAATCTGCGGTGACGATTCGGGGTCCCAGCAGCTCGCTGCTGGCGGCGTCGATGTCGTCTCCTCGATGTCGCGGGCCGCTTTTCCGGGCGGTTCGGGTACTTCTGCTGCCGCAGAGCCATGCTCTGCTCCCCCGAGTGTTAGGGACTCTGCAGGTCAGGGCCTGGTCACTGGCCAGTGTCCCGCGCCTGCCAGTTTGTTAGGGCCAAGCACAGCCGCCGGAAACCTAACGGTGTCGGCAACGAAGGCGGCGTCTGGCATACCCAAGGCAGCCCTCGACTTTGCTTCCACTTCCGCCCCCAACGAGATCAATAGGGCGCCTAACGCCGTCAAACAACAAACCAGCACTACGTCTTTCATTGTCAGTATGAGCAGCGCCACTAATTCCCCAAATCCAGACGTTGACAGACTACTACTAGAAAACGCACAGAATAACCTCCTCCCTTATCTTGCGTCCCGCAGGCGTGAAAAAGGGAATCGTCTCCCAGTAAAAATTCTCCCGAAACCCTCTTCCAAAGCCCAACCCAAACCTACCCGCAAAACCACTCCCAACCTCAAATCCACCCTCCCACCGTCCCCTAAAGTTAAACTTTCCAGGACCCAGAAAAAGAACCGAGGCAGGCGTAAAAACCTCGTAAAGCGACTCAAAGCTTCCAGCCAATCTCCGGAAGCTGAGAACAAACAAAAGGAACACGATTCCGAATCAGATAGCCCTCTGGTTATCGATGAGTCCAGGCAGGAGCAGGAAAACGAGATAGGGGAAACCGCTACTAGCGGTGAAGGTGACGGCTTCCAACTAGCCAGAAAAACCATCCGCCAACCCACACCCCCGCCGGCCACGGAGGCTGCGCCAACATCTAACCGTTTTTCCGCCATAGACGACGAACCCACGACCAATGAAGCGCCACCCCAACAACCAGTGGGCTCGCAGAAACGAGCATACCTCCCCCCAATCGTCGCTGAATTTGACAAGGATTACAAGGAGCTCTATGATCTAGTGAAGAGCTCAGTAGGTGATAGATTCAAAGCCAAACCAGCAGGGGGCGATAAAATAAAGCTCACCCTCCACTCCCTGGATGAATACATGGCGGTAAAACAACTCCTGAGAGATAAGAAAATACCGCACTACACTTTCCCGACCGAAAGGATCAGGAACCTAAATATAGTTATCCGCGACCTACCGCGCAAACTATCGCCCTCAGCGATAAAGGAAGACCTGATCCGCCAAAATTTCGATGTTAAGACAGTCACACAAATGAAACCACCCGGTTCAAATAACAAGTGGCCCCTCTACCTCGCCGTAATGCCAGACATACCGATAAACAAAAAGCCTATGAGGAGTGTCCTGCAGATACCCATAACCACCGAGTTGCTAAAAAAGAAAAATCGGTCTCAACAATGCTTTAGGTGCCAGGGACTGGGACACGTGGCCTCACACTGCGACATGCCTGTACGATGCAGGAAGTGTGCGGAGGGACACGACTCCAGGACCTGTCAAATTAAAATAGAAGACCCAAGAATAAAGTGTGCGCTATGCGGCGAAGGGCACACCGCCAGCTACCTGGGATGCAGGGTTCATAAGAACTACGCCCAACGCTGGCGAGGCTCGAATGCACCCCCAAACAAACCCCAAGCTAAACCCCCAAACCGACCTGAAATCACAAGACGAGATAGGCCGCCCTACAGAGGCAAATCGCGTGAGGTGACGGCCGCCGCGACGTTCGCAAACATCGCGGCCGACACTGAGGCGCGCAGTAGCGCCCCTCTGCCGGCCGAGATGGGACCGGAATCTTGCGGCCGACGCTCCCCGGAAACAACCCAGGACACTCCTCTCCTTGACCAGATCCCTGACGACGGAGAATGCCCTAGGGAAGTCCTAACCCCTGCCCCAAAGACCAGTCTGCGGCGGGCAGAGGGCGCGGACCGTCAGACCGCTGGCAGACATCCTGTCACTCAAAGTCTGAGCGAAGCTGCGCCCTCGCCCTCCACAGACGATCCTGTGCTGGGAGTCATGTCCCAAACTCTGAATCTTCTCGCGCAGATGATGCGGGAGATTCAGCAGCAAAATGCACAGATCCTCGCCGCCCTACAAGCAGCAGTTAAGCAGTCGCATCCCTCAGCGACTTCCCAAGCAACAACAACAGCCAAACATGGATAGACGCCCCCATATCCAAGGTCTGAAAATGTGCGTCTTTAACGCAGACGGCATCTTCAACCAAGTCATGGAGTTCCGAGAGCTCATGAAGGAGCTTAATATCGACGTTTGCATGATGTCAGAAACACACCTAAAACCGGGAGTAAAAGCGGCAGTCCCAAACTATAACAGTTACAGACGAGACAGGCCAACCGCAGGAGGCGGGGTGGCCATATACGTAAAGAGAGGGATCCCCCATCACCAGATATTCCCCCCAGCTACCCGCTCGTTAGAAACGGTAGCTGTGGAAATAGCCACAGTTACAGGCCCCCTCACAGTCGTTGCAGCTTACCGCCAACCGACCCCAACCTTAGATGAGGACGACATTCCCGCACTAGCACAAATCAGAGGCAAGCTCCTAATAGGAGGAGACCTCAATGCAAAACACGCAGACTGGCATTCTAGACTCACGACCAGAGCCGGTCGTCAACTGCAGCGACTCGCGCGAGACCACCAGTTCGACGTCTGGGGCCCAGAAGAGCCGACACACTTCCCTAAAAACGGAGGCCGGCCAGACGTCCTTGACATAGCTCTCACAAGGAGAATAACAGGCTTCGTGACTGCGAGAACAATAAATAGAATGTCCTCCGATCACAACCCAGTTATAATCGAGGTCGACGTGGGAGAAAGGGTAGCTCTCCCACAACACCAGGTGTCGTATAAGCACACGAACTGGGAGCACTTTCAGGTAAATGTCGCTTCTGAAATAGCTCGCGCCCCGCCTCCAACTGCAGATACTGCAGAACAGGCGCTTAAAGACCTTACCAACACGATCCTGCAGGCTGCTGAGGAGGCCACACCCCGGCAGCGGGAAGGCCCTCCTCCTCAAATACAACTCCCGGAGCACCTGCTTGCGCAAATTAGGCACAAAAACAGGGTCGCAAAAGAATGGAAAATAACAAGAAATCCGGCAACTAGGAGGCTGCTCAACCGTCTACAGAGAGAGTTGAAAGTAGCACTCAATGAGCACCGCAACCAGCAATGGTCTGCCCGCCTATCAGCCCTCAAAGTAGACGACAACAGCCTATGGCAAGCTACCAAGCAATTCACACGTACACGCGCGCGTATGCCACCTCTGCACGGCGAGCGTGGAAGCCTTGTCTTCAGCCCTGTCGACAAGGCCAACGCGCTCGCCGACTCGTTCGAACAACAGTTTCAACCAGCAGAGGCGCAGGACGAGGACCACGAAATCATAGTCCGTCAGCAGCTTGCAGTATTCCTTGCAGCTGAAGACGACGAGAATGAACACACTCCACTTTTCGCCCCAGAAGACGTGGCAAAAGTCATTAGGTCCCTGCCCAACAAAAAGGCCCCAGGCCACGACCGGCTCACAAACCAGTTAGTTAAGAACCTCCCGCCACTGGCAATCACACACATCGCGAACGTCTTCAACGAGATTACTCGATCCCGCGAGTTTCCAGCGTGCTGGAAACACGCGGAGGTGGTCGCGATAGCTAAACCCGGTAAGGACCCATTATTCCCACAGCACTACAGACCGATTAGTCTTCTGCCCACTCTCAGTAAAATCTACGAGCGCCTCCTAATCACACCTATTGAGCAACACATCTCCAGAGAGCAAGTTCTGCCTGATTTCCAGTTTGGATTCAGGCAGAAACACTCCGCCCCCCAACAGATCATGAGAGTTGTTGAAGCAGCCACCGAGGCCTTCAACCGCAGAAGCTACTGTGGGATAGTGCTACTTGATGTAGCCAAGGCCTTCGATTCCGTATGGCACAATGGGTTATTGTACAAACTATACACACAAGGCTTCCCCGGGACGATAGTAAAGCTGCTGAAAAGCTATCTCTCGAATAGGACATTTTCCGTCAGGGTTGACAACTCCCTGTCAACAAAAAGACGCATACGTGCAGGGGTGCCCCAGGGATCGGTGCTAGGGCCTGTCCTGTACAGCCTGTACACGGCAGACACACCCACCTCACCCCTGGTGCACACTGCACAATATGCAGATGATACAGCATTTTTCACCCGCAACCCAAACAGGGATCTGGTCACAAGACGCCTCCAAAGAGTTCTCAACGCCACAGAGGAATGGTCCAAAAGGTGGCGCATCACAATAAACAGCGGGAAAACGCAGGCAATTGTGATTACGCGCCGATTAGGACCGCGAGGACCACGCAGGCGACCACCCTTAAATCTAAGATTAAACGGCCAAGAACTCCCTTGGCGAAACACCGCAAAGTATCTAGGGGTGACCTTAGATAAGAGGCTGACATGGCAGGCGCACATCGATGACCTGCGCCGCCGAGCCAGCGCTCGCTTGAGCGTACTATACCCAGTCCTTAATACCAGTAGTGCGCTAACAGCAGACCTAGGAGTACGCGTCTACTGCACCCTCATACGCCCCATAATGGAATACGCGTGCCCAGTATGGGGCTATGCGGCCAAGACGCACGTACTCAAACTCCAAAGGGTTCAAAATAGGGCCCTCAAACGAGCCTTACACCTCCCCTCCCGATTCCCCACAGACGACCTACACGCGTCTGCGGACGTAATTCGACTGCAACAGCGCTTTGCTGACCTGGCTAAAGCGTTCTACGAAACAGCCAGCAGGTCAACAAACCCCCTCATCAATTCACTGGGTCAATATGACCCCACCATCAAGCGTCACAAAACTCCCAGGTCAATATTCTTTGACTGAACACACACTCGCCCACCATCACATCACCCTCTCTCAGCCCCCATCAACTCGCCAACATCATCACCCAAAAACCGCCATAGATCAGGCAGTACAAGATAAGTAGCAAATACGCACATAAACACACAAGACATACCGCAAAAGTAAAGACACAACACAACAATCACACATTCCCAATTCGAAGTAAATGTCCAAGGACAAAAACTTCACCACTAGTCACCCTGAAGGCCAGGGTACAAAAGGTGCGAGCGCGCGGCTGCGCCGGCATTCGCCGAGCGGCAGTCGGGCGTTGAGCAAGTCTCCGTCAGTCTGTTACGCGAAGCCATAGGCCCCCGCTTGTACGGGTGACAAACCAGGGGTGTCTTTCGGATGCGCCTTTATTAAGGCGTAAACGATCACTCACAGCAGATTGCCGATGTCGAGCGATTCTTCGATTGCGATGCCAAGTTGCAGTGGCGCCTTGGGGCCCCAGCAGCCTGCTGCTGGTGGCAACGACGCCGTCTCTTCGTTTCCGCCGGTCGCTTTTCCGGTTGGCTCGAGCGCTTCAGCTGCCGCAGAGAATAGCTCTGCTCCCCCGAGCGTTAGGGCATTCACAGGTCAGGGCCTGGCCTCTGGCCAGTGTCCCGCGCCTGTTAGTGAGATAGGACCAAGTTCTGCCGCCGGAAACCTAACGGTGACGGCAACAAAGGCGGCGACTGGTAGTCCCACGGCAGCCATCGACTTTGCTTCCCTTACTTGCGTGCGACATGCAAACGGGGAATATACAACAAAAAGAAGTTCTTCTCTTCCACCCACCAGCGGTAGGATGTCTATGGCCACCCTGATGATCAGCACAGGGCAGGCACAAGCGCTGGCGCAGCACCTCACCCCTGCGCAAAGGAAACACCTACCGGTCAGTATCCTCCCTAAACCAAACCCCATAGCCCTACCCAAAAAGACCGCTCCCGCTCCTAAACCCTCTCCTCCTGATCAAACCACGTCCCAACACCCATCTGCCCCACCCAAGCGCATCAAAGACGTGGTAAAAAGTGCCAGAAAGCACAAAACCACTGTCAGGCGCAAACAAACCAAAAAAGCGTCATCAATTCCACCGCCCACCACCAAGGCACGTACTCCCTCCCCCTCAGGGAGCGGAGACGAGTCAGACTGCCCCCTCGTCATCGACGAATCCCGCGCGACCACCTCCGCAGACACTACCGAGCCCCAAACATCAGGCACCGATGGCGATGGTTTTCAGAAAGCGCGGAAAACCGCCCGCTTACCCGTCACTCAGCAGGCGAGAGGCATTGCTTCCACAAGCAATAAGTTCCTGCCGCTGTCTGACGAGGACGAAGCGGTACCCGCGACCGCGAGTGGTGATGCGCCACAACCCACACACACACAAAGACACAGACTCCCCCCCATAATCGCCGAATTCAGCAACAACTACGAGGAGCTTCACTCCCTCGTCAGTAACTGCTTAGGCGAGAAGCAGTTTACTGCTAAGTCCGCCGGAGGGGACAAAATCAAACTCATGTTCAGAGAGCTGGACGATTACACTGCTGTGAAGGCCCTGCTCTCTGAACATAAAGTCCCCCACTACACCTTCCCCACAGCCAAGCAGCGACTGATGAAGCTGGTAATAAGGGACTTACCCCGCAAAGTTGGCACTGACGCTATTAAGAAGGACCTGCAGAGGCAGGGCTTCGAAGTTAATAGCGTCACCCACATGAGGGAAGTATACAGTGGTAACAAATGGCCACTGTATCAAACCAATTTACCTGACACCCCTCAAAACAGGCAGAAACACATTACACACGTCCTGTCAGTGCCTGTCACAGTCGAACCACTACGCAGGAAAAGTGGCAACGTGCAGTGCTACAACTGCCAAGGATTAGGGCACGTTGCCAAGCACTGCGACATGCCAACTCGGTGCATGAAATGCGCAGAAGGGCACCCCACATCCGAGTGCTCCTTAGAGAGAGGCGATCCGAAAAGCAAGTGCGCCCTATGCGGCGAATCTGGACACGGCGCCTTCTACCAAGGCTGCCGTGTACAAAAAGAGTACCGCCTACGCGCACAAGGCACCAAGCCCCCCGCCTCACAGAAAACCAACCGTGGCGGCGGTCCTACGAACTCGAGAGCGCCGGCCAATCCACCTACGCACTCGAGAGCGCCGGCCAATCCACATACGCGACCAACAACTACCCGTTCGAGACCGCGAGGTAGCGCAAGCTACGCGACAGTGGCAGGTACTGACAGGAGTCAACAAACGACTCCCACAATACACTTAGCCCAGCAGCCGATCCCCGCTAACGGAGAAACGTCCAGGGAAGCCTCATCCCCTCAAACTCGTAAGTCCAGTCTGCAGCCAGTAGCGGCAGCTGAGTGCTCGTCACAAGGCCCTCAGCCCAGCACTTCTGAAGAGAGTGCAAATGCCCTACGGCCGTCAGGAGTTGTGGAGCAAACGTTAGGCCTCCTAACGCAACTGCTCCACGAAATCAGGCAACAGAACGCCCAAATTCTAACCGCCATCAATTTGGTGCTCCAAGGGTCGCATAACAATGCGACTACAGCAGAGAAATCCTCCCCCAAGTGATGGATAGACGCCCCCACATCCAAGGACTCAGAATGTGCGTCTTCAACGCAAACGGTATCGTCGGACAAAACAACGAGTTCCGCGAGTTCCTACGCGATGAAAACATAGACGTATGTATGGTGGCCGAGACACACCTAAAACCGGGTGTAAGGGTGTCGGTACCCAACTACAACTGCTATAGGACCGACCGGCCCACCGCTGGAGGCGGGGTAGCAACATACGTCAAACGAGGAATCCCCCATCATCAGGTCCACCCACCAGCAACTAGGCAAATAGAAACAGCGGCAATAGAGATTGCCACTGTCACAGGGCCCCTCACTGTCGTTGCAGCATATCGCCCTCCCTCCTACACTCTGGAAGAGGACGACATAGCAGCCCTAGGACAAATCAGAGGAAAACTCTTCATTGGCGGCGACCTGAACGCCAAGCACGCAGACTGGCACTCGCGAAACTCAAACAGAGCTGGTCGTCAACTGCAACGACTCGCGCGCACCCACCACTTTCACATATGGGGTCCAGAGGAGCCCACCCACTTCCCCAGAAACGGGGGAAGGGCGGACGTCCTCGACATAGCGCTCACCAAAAGAATAGCGGGATTTGTGACCGCGCAATCGGTTAACCGAATGTCTTCCGATCACAATCCCGTGATTCTCGAGGTCGACATAGGAGACTGGGTACCTCTCCAGCAACAACACATCTCATACAAGCGCACTAACTGGGAGCAATTCAAAGTTGACGTAACTTCAGCAATTGCCCAGGCCCCGCCTCCAACTGCAGATTCTGCAGAACAGGCGCTTAAAGATCTCACCAGCACGATCCTGCAAGCAGCAAAGGAGGCCACACCACGGCCACCGGACGGCCCTCCCCCAGTTAAGCAACTCCCGCCGCACCTGCTCGCCCAAATTAGAAACAAAAATAGGATCGCCAAAGAGTGGAAGCTCACAAAGAACCCCGTAACTAGGAGGCTACTGAACCGCCTACAAAGAGAGCTCAAGGTCGCACTCACTGAGCACCGCAACCAGCAATGGTCGGCGCGGCTCTCAGCTCTCCGCGTGGACGACAACAGCCTCTGGCAGGCGACCAAACAGATCACCAAAAGACGCGCCAGACTGCCACCTCTGCACGGCGAGCGCGGACTTGTCTTTAGCACCGCAGATAAGGCAAATGCCCTGGCAGATGCCTTTGAAAAACAGTTCCGCCCCGCAGAGGCGCAGGACAGGGACCATGAAGCCGTTGTTCGACGTCAGCTCGCCACATTCCTCGCGGCGGACGACGCCGATGACGACGAAGAAAACACACCGCTCTTCACACCCGACGACGTGAACAGAGTAATCAGGTCCCTACCCAACAAAAGAGCCCCTGGCCACGACCAGCTCAACAACGTAGTAGTGAAACACCTCCCACCCCCTGCCGTAGCCCACATCGCAAATATCTTTAATGAGATCACGCGTTCCCGCAAGTTTCCAAGGTGCTGGAAACACGCAGAAGTCGTCGCGATCGCGAAACCCGGTAAAGACCCGGTTATCCCGCAGAACCACCGACCTATCAGCCTTTTGCCAACCCTTAGCAAAATCTACGAACGCCTGCTACTTATTCCCATTCTCGACCACGTCAGAATACAACAAATCCTGCCTGACTTTCAGTTCGGTTTCAGGCAGGAACACTCTGCGCCCCAGCAACTAATGAGGGTCGTTGAAGCAGCTACTGAAAGCTTCAATCGCAAAAGTTACTGCGGGGTAGTGCTACTTGACGTAGCCGCTGCCTTTGACTCTGTCTGGCACACCGGGCTTCTCTACAAGCTATTCTCCCAAGGCTTCCCAGGTCCGATAGTGAAGCTACTCGCGAGCTATCTCTCCCAAAGGACTTTCTCCGTTAGGATCGAGTCGTCGCTTTCAACAAAACGGCGCATCAGGGCAGGCGTGCCCCAGGGGTCGGTACTGGGCCCGGTACTGTACAACCTGTACACTGCCGACCTCCCGACCGTACCGCTGGTGCACACTGCCCAGTACGCCGACGACACAGCGTTCTTCACGCGTAACCCGAACAGAGACAGGGTTACGCGAAGATTGCAAACAGCGCTGGACGAGACCGGCCGCTGGGCTAAAAAGTGGCGCATCACTCTCAATGAAACAAAAACCCAAGCCATTATGATCACCCGGAAACTGGGCAAGCGGGCTCCCGCCCGTCAGCCGCTACTGCTTAAGCTGAACGGCCAAGAACTCCCATGGCGACGAACCGCCAGGTACCTTGGAGTCACCCTCGACACCAGGCTCACCTGGAGGGCTCACATCGAGGACTTGCGCCGCAAAGCTAGTGGTAGGATGCAAATGTTGTATCCTATCCTAAACACCCAAAGCACCCTAGCGGCTGACATAGGAGTCAGAACCTACTGCTCACTGATACGACCACTAATGGAGTACGCTTGCCCTGTCTGGGGATACGCGGCGCACTGGCACCTCCGCAAACTTCAGTCAGTACAAAACCGCGCGCTCAAAAGGGCACTACACCTTCCCTTCCGCTTCCCCACTGCTGACCTACATGAAGCGGCTGGAATACAAACGCTCCACGAGCGCTTCATAGAACTGGCCGAAAGTTTTTACGAAAACACGGCCAGATCTGACAACAGACTAATAAAATACTTGGGACAGTACGACACAACACTGGACAGACACAGACGACCAAAAAGCATGCTAACTAACACAGCCTAAAAGGCAGCACAGCAACACCAAACACACTGCACCATAACATGACATACATGACAGCAAAGACAAACCACACACAAAGCATAGAGGAGGAAATGTCCCAGAGGACAACACCCTCCACCACACATGCTCTCCTCGAAAGAGAGGATAGCACAAATGCAGTAGTCGGCGGCTGCGCCGGCAGACGAGCCGTGGGTGCCGACCGGAGCGGACCGAGAGCCGCGCAGCAGCAGTCGTCGAGCGAGCGCAGTGCCCGCGCACCCACCCCACCCCCACCACTGCACCGAGGGGGACACCGCAGCCGCCGCTGAACAAAGCGCCAGAGCGAGCGGTGACCAGCCGTCTTCTTCCTCAACAACGAGAAGGCAGAACAGCGCCATCGCACCTCCTACACCGAGGTGCTTCGAAAAGAGCAACTTTGTCGTGTTTCCCGCAATTTTGTCGTGTCTGTCTGTCTGAGCAATCAGGCAGACAAGCAAAACTGTCGTGTACATCTACCTAGCGCAAGCGGGTAGATAAGCAAAATTGTCGACACACCAGCGTCGCACGGCAGCTCTTGCTGCCTCCTCCCACCAGAGTAGGGTAATCTCCGTACCAGGGCCGGTGGCGCAGCCCCGATACCCGCGTACGTGTAGATCAGGCCAAATCAGCCCACAGCTACCCTACGGTGTCAACAAGTGGGACTGAGCTGGGACAATCACTGGTGCGACCACACACACGACCACATCATGGACACGGAAGATCGAGGTGGGACCACCCACTCCCGATCGCCCCCCCGCAACACTGACACCGGAGCAGAAACAGCTACACCAATGACCGACTCCCGCACGGTGACTTATATCGTGGAGAATCTTCCCCACGATATCACACAAAAGGCCATGGCAGCAAAGATAAACTCATTCGTAGAATACGCGGTCAGGGCAGAGATCAGGTCTCTGAATGTTATAAGAAATGGGAGGGCCTACATTAACTCCACAACCAGAGGGCGGGAGGACTACCTCCAAAGGACCTTCCGGAACCACATAGTTTCCTCAGTAACAGTGCGCCCAGACAAAGTACGCGAACCGAGACAGCCCATGGAAAGGTCTCGAAAGCCACCCCTCAGCGCGGTCATCAAGAAAGTGCCACTAGATGTAGAGGCTAGTGATGTAATCCAACAGCTGCGCGAACAGGGCCTTGATGTAGAGAGGGCTTGGCGTATTACCTCAAGAGAGAGGCAAGCTCCCACAAGAAACTTTAGAATAATATCACGTAATCAAGATACAATTGATGCCATACTCACAAATGGCGTTATCATTGATTACGCAAAAAAAGAGGCGGAACCCTCCAGACTTCCTCCACCGCAGCCAGCGCAATGCGGGCAGTGTCTGGGCTTTGATCACTCCACAGTGAACTGCAAGGCCCAGGCAAAGTGTCCGCAGTGCGGAGGCAACCATAAACTTACCCGGTGTGACGCTAAAAACCCGGAAAAGTGTGCAAACTGCGAAGGCGACCACTCGGCCTTATCTTATAAGTGCCCCAAACGTCCTAAAATCGCCGAAAAAGAAGAGCTACGTGCACCGATAAAAATCATGGACGAACCTACACCCGTCCCACCTACAGAAGAACTCCAGCAGGAAATGGTCCTGAAGAATGACTTCCTCCGAACCCTCACTGGAGCACTCGTCAGTCTGTTCCAGGACCGACGAGAAGAAATTGTAAAAACAGTGAACCAGGTGTCGCAGCAAATCTTACATAAGAGTATTAAGGCGACACAGTCAGGAGTCTGCCTCCATGTAACGGTGGCAGACAGGGTCAGTCCGGCAACACAACTGGACGTAACACACAACCCACAATCACCAACACAACCACAGACACCTACCACACAAACATCCCAACCCCCACAAACACCCACACATCACCAGACACCCACCACACAAACGCCCCAACCACAACACGCACCCGCACGTACACAAAACACACCACACCCACACACTTCCAGAAACAAAACCTACTAAATCCCCAGTCGCGGTACGAACATGGCCGACCACCAACAGCAGTTAAATCTCCTCTTCGCCAACGCGAGAGGAGTCAAAGACAGGAGAACACTACTCACGCACACACTATTGCGCAACAACATACACGTGGCCGGCATCGCTGAAACGTGGCTGTCTGATGGGAAGCAGTGCAATATACCGAAGTTTAACTGTTTCCGCAAGGACAGAGACGGTAGAGGCGGCGTCGCGCTATACGTGCGCAATACGATAGCGGCTACGGAAGTCCCTCCCCCCGCACAGCTTGGAGACACAGAGATCGTCATGGTCAAACTAAAGGGCCACAACGCAAGGACCGTAACAATAGCATGTTTGTATAACCCTCCTAATAACCCTCTCCCGATCCACGCGATACGACACCTTATGACGAAAGACAGATTCATCTTACTAACTGACCTGAATGCGCGACACGAGAGACTTGGTGACCACAGCACAAACCACAACGGACAAATCCTCTTTGACCTTCTAACGACCGAACCTATAGACCGCCTCCCCATCTACCAACCCACTTTTATAGGCCACCAAGGAACGTCAGCGCCCGATCATGTCCTATACAGCCCTACCATCAGTGACTCAATAGCCAATGCGGAAGTCGGCAACTCAATAACAAGTGACCACCTCCCAATCCTCTTTTCCACAAATGCAATAGCCCCACCGAATCCTCCACCAATCAGACGAACTATACGACAGTACTCAAACGCCGACTGGGATAAATACAAAGACGTACTCGAACAAGAATTATCTATCCCCATGACCGTGACAGACCCCCACGACCTCGAACTTGCCACGACTAAAATAGAATCAGCTTTTAGACACGCAATAGAGGAAGCCATACCACAAATCACCATAGACAACTGGAAACCTACTATCCCCCGAGAAGCTCTCGACCTAATACAACGAAAAAAACGACTACAAAGAGAGATGAGACGAACCAACAACCCGAACTTACGACAAACCTGGAACCGACTAAACAATCGCGCCAAACAAATAATCTCGACACATCGACAAAGACAGTGGGAAGAAACATGCGAGAGACTAAACTACAGAAACGGAGGACAATTTTGGAAACGATTTAAAACACTGACGGGACAAAGAGCGACAACTACCACCACACTAATTACAAACAACGAGCCAACGACAGACCCACAACAACAAGCCGACATCTACAAAGACGTGTTAGAAGACGTATACTCCTTCCCACATGACAACAACTTCGACGAGGTTTTCAGACGAACGGTAGAACTCCGACTCCCACGACTACTTAACACACACACAGTAGAGACGGAAAACGAAAACTCCCTAACTAAACCGATAACTGACAAAGAAATAATGGACGCGATACTAACGGGACGGAACTCAGCGCCAGGCCTAAATGACATACGACGAATTCACCTACAAAAGGCCCCTCTCCTTACACTCATCCCTATCCTATCCCTCATATTCAATTATTGCATCAGTACAGAGACCATCCCAACTGCCTGGAAAACTAGCAAGACGATCATGATCCCTAAACCAGACAAACTAAGAACAGACCCACGATCCTACAGACCCATCTCTCTTTTAGACGTACTAGGAAAAACCTATGAAAGAATCATCACAGACAGACTCAAGACATACGTAGAACAGAAAGAACTCCTCCCCCTGATCCAAGCTGGCTTCCGCAGTAAACACTCAACGAATGATCCACTGTTCAAACTCGTGAACGGAGTCACGCAGGGCTTCAACAATGGACACTGCACCCTCGCAGTTTTCCTAGATATTGAAAGGGCGTTCGACAAGCTATGGCATGACGGACTCCTCTACAAGCTGTGCGAGATAGGGATCCCTGTCAAAATGGTCCGGCTCATAAAAGCATACCTCACCGACCGAGTATGCAGAATACACGTACACAACACCTGTTCCCAACCTTTCACCCCACAAGCAGGAGTGCCGCAGGGCGGCATCCTGTCTCCGCTGCTGTACGCGCTGTACACAGCAGATATACCGACCACACAGTCCCAAGACGAAACAATAGCCCTATACGCAGACGACACAGCTTACTGGTGTACATCACTCAGGACAACAACTATACAGAGAAAGACGGACGCATACCTAAAACGACTCGAAGACTGGATGGAAAAGTGGAGAATCAGACCAAACCCAGCAAAAACGCAAACAGTACTCTTTCGACACAGAAACCTGACCAAAAAGAGACAGCAAAACGACAACGACATACAATTAACACTCTGGAACACGCCACTCAGACTTGCCAACACGGCCAGGTACCTTGGCGTGTTCCTAGACAAACACATGAACTGGATGACTCACCTGAATTACCTTCTCGACAAGACTAGAAAACGCCAAAGACTGATACGACAAGTACAAGGACGCCTCCGTGGCTGCAGTATGGAAACTGCCATACATACTTACAAAACTTTTATCAGACCTGTACTCGAATACGCCAGCGCACCGCTGGGAGGAATTCCGCACACGGTAGCAGACAGACTTTACAGTACAGAACGACGACTGCTCCGCAACCTTGCGAGACTCCCAGCAAGGACGCCCAGCAACGACGTATACGAAATAGTTAACGTGGAACCACTACAGACACGACTGACAAAACTGCGCGCGAACTACGGACAACGAATACTAACGCAAAGACCTGACATGGAAAACCTAATTACAACAAGACCTCGTACTCAACGACTCCCTAAATACAAGTATATCTGCCCAGCGCGTACGGTAGCACAAAACACATCACACCACTTCCCAGACTTAGCCCCAACTATGGAACCGCTGACAACCCATACCACTACCCCTCCCCACCTAGACGTCAGACAATAAAACACAGACAATCATATACCCTCTCTCCCTCTTTCTCCCCCCCTCTCTCCCTCTCTCTCTCTCCCTCTCTCTCTCTCTCTCTCACTCTCTCTCCCTCTCTCTCTCTCACACACACACACACACACACACACACACACACACGCACACACATACACACACACAAACAACAAAACGACAACACTCGCACACTTAAACAAGCCGGCACACTCTTCAACTACTCAATCCTGTTCTGCCACTGAAAAATATGAAAATAGAAAACAGCTATAATTGTACAACAAAGCAAGTAACAACACAATCATTACTATATGCCACTCACAGACTAACTTCAAAAACCTCTTCTCATATGCTATCCTCCCCTCTCACCAAATGCCATATTCTATTCTTACAAAAATTGTTAATTCTAGTACTATATACACTGAAAAATTAAAATATATCCATGTAAACCATATCTTGTTGTTAAACCCTAATACTATATCCTTTGTTAAACCAAAATACAACCTTGTTACACTTACTACAACCTTGTTAATTATATATAATTGTTAAACTTACTATAACCTTGTTAACCATATAAAATTGTTAATCATATATTATAATGCTAAATGTTAATTGATTGTTATTGACCACATCAAAGTGCAAAAAATTTGTAAAGCACCTTTCTGCACGCACTTTAATTTATATCAAAAAAAGAAAATAAAATTGTAAACCACCTAAGGCTAAAAAGTGCAATGCAAGCACTAGAATAGCCCGCCCTCCCCCCTAAGGGGAGGGAATGAAATGTGCTAAAAAAAAAAAAAAAAAAAAAAAAAAGCTGCGCCGGCACGCACTCCGCTGCTCGACTCGCTGCCGCTCGCGCCGGTCGTTTTCGTTTCCGTTTCGTGTGCACCGTCGCTAGCCCATCGCCATGTCCGGACGCGGAAAGGGAGGCAAAGTCAAGGGCAAGTCAAAGTCCCGCTCAAGCAGGGCTGGGCTCCAGTTCCCGGTCGGCAGAATCCACCGCCTCCTGCGCAAGGGAAACTACGCAGAGCGCGTCGGCGCCGGGGCGCCCGTCTACCTCGCCGCCGTCATGGAGTACCTCGCGGCTGAGGTGCTCGAGCTGGCCGGAAACGCGGCCCGCGACAACAAGAAGACGCGCATCATCCCGCGCCACCTGCAGCTTGCCATCCGCAACGACGAGGAGCTCAACAAGCTCCTGTCGGGCGTCACCATCGCACAGGGTGGTGTCCTGCCCAACATCCAGGCCGTCCTGCTGCCAAAGAAGACCGAGAAGAAGGCCTAAAGGAGGCCAGGCAATCGCAGCGCCGCGTGCTCCCCTGCACGCAACGCGCTTTGCCGGCTCGGCTCGGCCCACAACAATCGGCCCTTTTCAGGGCCACCACACACACCTACGTCCAAAGCAAAATTTCAGTCGTCCTCGCCGCACCTTGTTTTGTTTTAACTTTGCACTGTCACAGCACAGCCGCCGCCGGCGCACGTCCGCCATCTTGTCGTCCACACAGCCCGTGTGGCCCAACACACACACACACACACATTTTGCACGGTCGCAGTCGCCTTCCAAACCGACAACGGCAGCAATAATGACCATTGTTAAAGGGAGGCGTGTCGACACACCGCCCTCCACTCCCGCGCGCAACGGCCGTCGACACGAACGAAACAGCTGATCCGGCCGCCTATGCCCACACGCCTTGCCTCGGAAACCCCAACGCCGCCGCAAACAAACACACAGAGACAAACCACGCAAGCAAATAATCACCGCCTCTCGCACAACAACACACAGCCCGCCATCTCCGTCGCGATCGATACAAAGACACACAATAACAAACACACAAACGAAGCAGCTCCACACACAGCCAGCCACATGACACGTTTCCTTTCCTTCTCCCCTCCCAGTCACATCACGTCGCTCAAACGGAAAGAAAGAAACAAACAAACAAACAACACAGCGCACACACGCAGCAACAACACAGACTCTTTCGCACTTTTCAACTTCCGAACAGTGTGGTGGCCCTGAAAAGGGCCGTTTTCTAGTCTCTCCCACCCACAAGCACGGCCCGCGGGAAGGCCAGCGCCCGCTGCGACGCAGCCTAACCGCCGAAACCGTACAGGGTGCGCCCCTGCCTCTTCAGGGCGTACACCACGTCCATGGCCGTCACAGTCTTGCGCTTGGCGTGCTCAGTGTACGTCACCGCGTCGCGGATCACGTTCTCCAGGAACACCTTCAGCACCCCGCGGGTCTCCTCGTAGATCAGACCAGAGATGCGCTTCACGCCGCCCCTGCGAGCCAGGCGGCGGATGGCGGGCTTCGTGATGCCCTGGATGTTGTCGCGCAACACCTTGCGGTGCCGCTTGGCGCCACCCTTGCCGAGCCCCTTTCCTCCCTTGCCGCGGCCTGTCATCCTTCCTTCCTCGGGCAAAGCAAAACGTGCACAAACAGCAGCTGCAGCGGCTGGCGAGTCGGCTACGGTCTGCGCCCAGCGCGCCCGCCGCCCCCCTATATAGACTCTGGCCCGCCCTCCCCCCACCACGCGCAACCGAGGGCATATAAGCGCAGCACGGAGGCGCGCGGGCCCGTTGTCAAGGCAGCACCGGACGCCGCGCCGCACCTAACCTCCACGCACGCCGCTCCGCTACCGCTACCGCCATGGCCCGCACAAAGCAAACGGCCCGCAAGTCCACCGGCGGAAAGGCGCCGCGCAAACAGCTCGCCACCAAGGCGGCGAGGAAGAGCGCGCCCGCCACCGGAGGCGTCAAGAAGCCCCACCGCTACAGGCCGGGCACCGTCGCCCTGCGAGAAATCAGGCGCTACCAGAAGAGCACAGAGCTGCTCATCCGCAAGCTGCCATTCCAGCGCCTAGTGCGCGAGATCGCCCAGGACTTCAAGACCGACCTGCGCTTCCAGAGCTCCGCAGTCATGGCCCTGCAGGAGGCCAGCGAGGCCTACCTCGTCGGCCTCTTCGAAGACACCAACCTGTGCGCAATCCACGCCAAGCGCGTCACCATCATGCCCAAGGACATCCAGCTCGCGCGCCGCATCCGCGGCGAGCGCGCCTAAACCGCGCCGCGGCACCGCACCGCACAAACAAAAACGGCCCTTTTCAGGGCCACTAACATCTCTCCGTCGCGAGCAAACTTTGTCGGTCGCCTGCCTCTCGCCCCGCAACCCAAAAACAAAAACCACCACTTCCCCGTCCGTCCGCCACACCCGCTCACTCTGCCTGCCTGCTAGCAGCGCGCAACAATCACACATCATCCCTCCCCGGCGCTCAAAGCGCACAATACCCAACGGCCGACGTCACACCGCACGGGTGGCTGGCCGGCCGCCGCTTTCGTTTCGAAAACAAAAAAAAAAAAACCCGCACTCCACTCCGACGGCCAACGGCCAGGCAGGCGCGCTCGCTCGCTCTACACGCCACCGAAATCCCCGCCGACTCCTTCCGCATCTCAACGTGCCCCCCGTTGCAAAACATAACACACACACACACAAAGGAACAAAACAAAACAAAGACCAGACACGACTCGACAAGACAGACATCCGAGAAGAACGAACGCAGGCAAGCCAACCAACGTATTCAAACAAAACAACGTGACAGAAAACCAACCGTCGGCCGCCGCCACAAACACGGCGACAATCAACCACGACAACAACAACAACAACAACACCGCTTACCGCTACCGCCGCCCACACCCGCCACCGACCCCCGCAATCCAACCACCACGGCACGCAAACAGCATCCCCACGGGCATACAGAAACGCCAGACAGACACCCACACCAAACGCAACACGACAATCAAAACCTTCCCCGACGTGCTTTGATGGCCCTGAGAAGGGCCGTTTTGGGCCGCGCGTCTCTTGCGCGCCACTAGACGACGACGGGGGGTGGGGACGACGGAGTCAAGCGCCAAACCCTTCCATTCCCATCTCTTTCTCCTCTACTCTACTTCTTCTTCTTGGGCGAAGCCTTCGCCTTAGACGGCGTCGTCGCCTTCTTCGGGCGCGGCGCCTTCGGCTTCTTCGTCGGAACCTTGGCGGCCTTCTTCGCCTTCGACGGCGACTTGGCCTTGGCCGGCTTGGCCGCAGCCGCCTTCTTCGCACCCGCGGGAGCGGCCGACGCCGCAGACGCCTTCTTGGCGGCGCCCGCCTTCCGACCGGTCGCCGCCTTCACGCCACCAGCCTTCTTTGCGCCGGCCGCACGGGCGCCCTTCTTCTCCTTGCTGGCCGGAGCGGCGCGCTTCTTCTTGGCACCGCCAGCACGAGCCTTGCCGCCCTCGGCCGCCCCCCCGCCGCCGGCGCCGGCAAGCTTGAACGAGCCGGACGCGCCCTTCCCCTTCGTCTGCACCAGCTCGCCCGCCACGACGGCCGACTTGAGGTACTTCTTGATAAACGGCGCCAGCTTCTCCGCGTCCAGCTTGTAGTGCGCGGCTATGTACTTCTTGATCGCCTGCAGCGACGACCCGCCGCGCTCCTTCAGACTCTTGATGGCGGCCGTCACCATCTCAGAGGTGCGCGGGTGCGCAGGCTTGGCGCGCGGCTTCTTCGCAGACGACGCAGACTTGGCCTTCTTCGTAGTGCCGGTGGCGGCGGGTGCCGCAGCAGTCTCGTTCGTAGCCGCCTGATCTGCCATTTCGACGACGCGCGTAACACACAGCGAGAGCGAGCGGGACGGCAGGCACGCAAGCACAGCACAGCACAGCAGCAGAGCAGAGAATCAGCCGTGTGAAACTCACGTGCAATTCCTTGCACGGTTTTAAGCAGGTTAAGCAGGTTAACTGCTGTTCCTGCGTGTTGAATTCACTAGATGCATGTGGTCCTCTCTTAGTGGTATGTCATCACGAATTCACGTCTCTTGGTCATCGTCACTGGGTGCTGGGGTTATTCCAGCAACCGGTCTGGCCATCTGGTCGCTGGGCGCCAGTGGAGTTGGTTTCCCAGTCCACTGACCAGCGGGTTCCTGGACCTCCTCGCCGACTCGTAGAAGTTCCGTGCGAGCGCGCGGAAGCGGCGCTTCAGCATCGGAACTCCCGCGATGTCGTGCAGCATACGGGTGTCGTAGTCCCTTGGCAGGTGGAGCGCCAGCCGAAGGGCTTTGTTCTGCACCCGTTGCAGCGTCAGGACGTGTGTGTCGGCAGCATTTCCCCACACCACGGCCGCGTACTCCAGCACTGGCCTGATTAGTGCTAGGTAGAGCGTGAGGCCGCAGTGGGTGGGCAGTGTCGTCGTGGGGTTGAGGAGGGGGTAGAGCGAGCGCATCCGTCCAAGCGCCCGGCCCCTCAGCTCCCTGATATGTGGACCCCAAGTCAGGCGTCGATCCAGAGTGACGCCGAGGTACTTTCCAGTACGCGACCACGGGATGGGGCCTCCCATGATCCGCACTGGCGGCAGCGCGACGGGAATGCAGCGGCGAGTAAACACCACCGCCTGGCTCTTCCCTGCGTTGAACTTGAGCCGCCATTTGGTGGCCCAGGCTCCAATCTCATTGCAGGAGAGCTGCAGGCGGCGGCGCATCAACTGCGCGCTCATGCTGCGCGTGTACAGCGCGGTGTCATCGGCGTAGAGCGCCAGATGAACCCTCGGCGTCGTCTTCGGGACGTCAGCGGTGAAGAGGGAGTACAGCAGGGGGCCAAGGACGGACCCCTGCGGCACTCCGGCACGTATGTGGCGCGCCGTCGACATGCCGCCGTCGGCACGCACATGGAATGTGCGCCCTCGCAGATATGACTGGAGAAGGCGGACGTACGACACGGGTACCCCCTGTACCAGCAGCTTATACAGGAGGCCGTCGTGCCACACGCTATCAAAGGCCTTGGAGACGTCGAGTAGTACCGCCCCAAGGTACTCGCGTCTTTCCAGGGCCGCCATCGCCTGCTCCACCAGTCGCAGTAGTTGGTGCTGCGTCGAGTGCCCACTGCGAAAGCCAAACTGCTCGTCAGGAAGCAGGCCTTCTTCACTGACGTGGCGCTGTAGCCGTTTGGCGAGTATCCTCTCGAAGGTCTTCGAGAGGGAGGGCAGCAGGCTTATTGGGCGATAGTTCTGCGCCAGCCTGAGGTCCTTGCCAGCCTTCGGAATGGCGACCACCTCAGCGTGTTTCCACGCATCGGGGTAGGCGCCTGTGCGGAGGATGGCGTTAAAGATCGATGTGACGGTACGCACTGCTTCCGGTGGCAGCTTCTTCAGCAGTGCGTTGTCGATCTTGTCGCACCCCCCCCGCCTTCCTGGGCTGTAAGGAGTCGAGGTGGTGTTGAACTTCCTCTACAGTGGTTGGCTCGATGACGTCGTCCGCCTCCTGATGGGTCAGGTACAGCGGAAGCCGCTCTTGCACCTCCTGGATGGTGTCTTCGTCGACAACATCGTCCACGGTGGAGAAGTTCTCGGCGAAGGTGTCCGCGAGCACGCTGGCCTTCATGTCCGGCTCTGCGACGACGTCACGGCCAACTTGAAGCGGCGGGATGCGCTGCCCCTTGCGCAGGAAGCTCCTGGTCATGGCCCAGGCGCTTCCGTCATCGATCCTGAGCGTGGCTATTCTGCCAGCCCAGTCCCGATTACGGTGGTGGCCGACGGCCGCCGAGATCTCCCGGCGCAAGCGGTTTAGCAGCCGCTTGGTGGTGGGGTTTCTCGTGATCTGCCACTCACGGAAAACCCGGTTCTTCTGACTGATCAACGCCAGGATGTCCGGCGGAAGCTGTTTGGAGTTGTCCCTCGGCTTCCGCGGTCCTCGCGGCGCTGCTGCATCTGCCGCCGCAAGTGTGTAGTGGGTGAATGCTGCTAGTGCTGCATCCACCCCCTCCTCGTCAGGATCAGGTGTGGCTGCGACCGTCTCTGCCAGGTGCTGCTGGAAGTGCGCCCAGTCGGTGTTGAGGCGGGCGCAGCGGTTCTCAGGAGGCGCCGTACCGTCTGTGTCCAGGTCGAAGATCACTGGCAGGTGATCGGAGGACAGGGCACAGCGAGTGCTCGCGATCGCGTTGTGTGCTGCCCCTTTCACAATCGCGATGTCGAGCACGTCGGGACGGCCGCGCGCCGGGTAGTGCGTCGGGTCGAAGGGACCCAGCACCACGGCGTCATGGTCGTTGACGACCCGGAGGAGCCGTCTGCCGCTGGTGGTGGTGACCCTGGAGTTCCACTCCGGGTGTTTTGCATTGAGATCGCCGCCGATGAACAGGTTCCCGCGCATCGACAGCAGCGTCTCAATGTCCCCGGAGTTGAGGTGTCCTGACGGCTTCCGGTAGGCCGCCACGAATGTTACGTGGCCCACGGAGGTGTTGACCACGACGCCGGTCGTCTCCAGGGTTGGCGTCACCGGGAGCTGCACCTGGTGGTGGCGCAACGACGTCTTCACGTACACCGCCGTTCCGCCGCCGTGGGTGACCCGGTCGGTGCGGTAGCAGCGGAAGTTTGCCGCCCGCACGTTCACGCCCGGCTTCAGCCAAGTTTCTGTGACGAGACAGACGTCCACATGTTCGTCTCGCAGAAACTGGCGGAATTCTCCCGCTTGGGAGCGAATGCTGTTTGCGTTCCACACGCAAACGGTTAGACCTTGGATGTGTCTATCCATGTTTGGGTGTGGGAACAGCTGGTGTGGTGGTGGCCTGGGCGGCCGACTGCACTGCAGATGCAATCATCTGCGGGAGTTGTTGCAGGAGCAGCTTGAAATCCTCTCTCAAGGCCCTGACTTCGTCCGCGACGCTCGCTGCGGATGTAAAGTCAGTGCTGGGAGAGGATGCTGGCTCCTGCGCTCGAACGACCGCTGGCTCACGGCCAGGGCGCTCCCTCCGCCGTCCGCGCCGGCGGCCGACCCTGGCTGGCGCTGGGTGCTCTCTCGGCGGTCCGCGCCCGTGCACGGCTACCGCCGCTGGCGCAGGCTCTGGCTGGTGCTCTCTCGGCGGTCCGCGCCCGCGCACGGCTACCGCCGCTGGCGGAGGCTCAGGCTGGCGCTCTCTCGGCGGTCCGCGCCCGCGCACGGCTACCGCCGCCTGCGCAGGCTCCGGTTGACTGCCACGCCCCTGGACGTCAGTGGGGGCGGCAGGACGCTGCTCAGCTGATCTGGCGGTGGCAGCGGATGCGTAGCTCCTTCCGTTTTGCACCCGCGCGGAACGCGCCGGCTGTCCTCTTCTTGCAGCGCGCCGGAAGGCAGTGCAGCCGCGGAAACACGCCACATGCTTTTCGCCGCAATGGCAGCATGTGGGCGCGTCCGTCCGCGGGATTTTGCACTCCCGACTGGGATGCTCCCCAGCGCATTTCACGCAGCGGGGAGGCATCTTGCAGTACTTCGCCACATGGTCCAGGCCCTGGCAATTGAAGCACTGCGGTGGGCCGCGTCTTCTGCGCAGCTTCTCCACGGTGACGCCGACATCAGCCACGTGGGTCACCTGGAATATTTTGCGGTTCTCGACGGTGTCGTCCAGAACCGCCATAAATAGCGGCATGTCGGAGAAGTCCCTGGGTGACTTCATACGCGCCGTGGCGCGTATCGGGAAGCCCAGGTCCTCAAGCAGCTCCCGCAAGTATCCCGGGTCCATACTGAACGGGAGCTTGCGGAACACGACTTTGAGCGTCTTCACCGGCTCCGAGGAGTAGGTGAAGCTGTGTAGCCCTTCTCTCTCTGCGAGGTCCATGACCCCGCGGTAATCTTCTGCCGTCTTGGTGATGACACGGTTCAGATCACGCCCTGCGACTCTGAACGTCACGTTCCCTTTAACGACAGCTTTTACTTTTTCACGAAATTCGCGGAAGTCGCCGGTCCACTTGATGACCACGGGAGGTGGAGGGGGCGACTTCTGCTGTTGCTGCTGCTGGCTGTCCATGGGCTCACTGGCATCATTGGAGAGGCCAGCGAACCGGTTGCCGGTGTGCACCGCCGACTGTTGCGCAAGCACCACAGCCCTGGCTGTGTGCTTGCGGGAGGGCTGCATGAAACCCTCGTCGTCCACGGTCGGGTGAAGGGTCCTGGATCCCTTCCGCGACGCCTTCCGCTGGGTGCGGAGCGTGGGCGCGCTACTAGGCGTGCTAGTGGCGGACCTCTTGCTGTGTGTTTCCGCGCTCGCGTCAGCTGGCCGCTTACGCGAGTGCTGCGTCTCTTTCATGGTATCCGGAGATGGTTTAACGCCTGGGATGAGGCCCATCAGGAAGGCGAGCTGCCTTTCCGCCTCCGGCGTGTGGGCTGGGTCCCCATGAGGCGCTGTCTCCGCCGAAGTGGTGGCCTCGGGTGCCAAGGCCGTCGGCTGTGGCACGCGTGAGGCCGAGGTTACGGCCGTCGGGCCACCAACATCAAGCGCGCGGGCAAAGGCGTGCAGGGGCATGCCCCCATCCGCCGAAAGTGCGCGCCTGCCTCTCTGGGCAACGCCCGTCCGTCTGGACCGATCGGTCGTAGGTGGGCGGCGGTTTGTGACAGCCGTCGGGGCAAGCCCCGCCGTGCTGCCGACCGCCGCGCCACTCGCTGCCTCAGCCGGAGCTGGGGTCGCATAACGACCGCCCTGGTCCATGCTGCAGTCCATCTCGACGTCCGGTGGCGTCTGCTGGGTTGTTTCCGTTGGGGGGCCGGATGGGGCCGCCGACAGAGCAGGCTCTGCCGAACGGCGATCCGCCACACCCTCCGCTTCCTCACTGCGGTCCGCTCGGTACGGCATCACGACTCGGAATGAGAGCAGAGAATCACAAGGCCCAGCCAGTGTCGCGGGCGGGCGCGGACGGCCGAGAGAGCGGCCGCCACTCTGCGCGCCGCCGCGCCGCGCCTCCCGCGCTTGCTACCCAGTCGAGTGAGCGATGTCAGACGGGATGGACGTGTCACTCTGCGCTCGCGCGACCGGAGCACGTGCTCCGGCTGCGCCCGCGTCGGCCGGCCGCGGTCCGATGGGGCTTGCCCCACCGGCCGCCTCGCCATCAGCCGACGCACATACGACGACCGGACCTGTCGCGGGGGGAAGTAATAGTACCCTCGCGGCAGAGCAGCCTTTGGATGCCGATATGGATTACTCTTCGGATATAGATGAAGATACCACCGTGCAGGAGGTCATCAACCGACGACGATCGGAGTTGCGGCGCAGAAGCAGCGCGGACGGCCGCTCTACGTCGGGACGGCTTACACGGAATGAACCGCGGGACGAGGGTTTCCGACAGCCGCCGTTGAAGAAGCAGGCTAGGCCACGGCGACTCGTCGTCGCGAGAGAATTGGAGGTCTCAAACTCCTTCCAGCCGCTGCAGGGCGAAGGGGCCACGCTAGAAGATGCCGCCTCTTCCCTGGCAGAACAGCAGCAACGTCGTGCGATGCAGCAGCGTGCTGATGGCGCGGCACAGCAGCCGCAGCATGAGGGCGAGACGCCCATGGATGACCAGTCGGCCCCCACGCCGACCGCACCACGTCGGAAAATACCGCCGATCTTTCTACAATACAAGGATTCGTACAAGGATTTACATGACTGGCTTAAAACACACTGCCGTCAAGGATTTACAGTCAAACAGTCGGGGGATGGCAACCTGAAGCTTATGCTAGCGTCTACCGAAGACTACATCTTGGTCCACGACATGCTTGGCCAGAAGGGCATCCCGATGTTCACTTTTCCGGCAGTTCGGCCGCCGACGATCAAGGCGCTCATCAAGGGCATCCCTATCACATTGGCGCATGCTGATGTCAAAGAGGAACTGGAGGAACTTGGTTTCGTGGCCTCTCTGATCGAGCACCATCGGATGCCGGGAACCAACCAGCAGACTGGTCATCGGGTGGTTATCCTACCAGATACAGCAGAACATCGCGATATTTTCAACCTGGAACGCTTCTACGGCTTGGAAATCAAAGTGGAAAAGCTCCGGAAGTCCCGTGGCCCGACGCAGTGTTATCGATGCCAAGGGTTCGGCCATGTTGCCAGGTGGTGCACCATGCCCTGGATTTGCGTCAAGTGCGGCGCCAATCATGACAGCAGGACGTGCACAAGAAGCAGAGATCAGCCAGCGACCTGTGGACTTTGCGGGGGCGCTCATCCGGCGAACTTCCGTTCGTGCAGTAAACACAAAGAGGCCAGTCGACGAATGCGCGGTCTTCCGCCTACCTTCAAGCAGACGACGCCCGCCAGTCGCCGCCGACCCAGGCAGCCGCCTCCGCCGCAGACTTCTGATGCCCGCGCCTGGCCCACATTGATGGACCGACGTGCTGCGAAGATCCGCGATGACCTCACTGTGGCGGACGCCCTTCGGCGCTCGATGCAGCCACCAGGATCAACAGCTGCTCAGGCACCGCCTGTGGCACCGCCAGGACAACGCCAGCAGCCACCTCCGGCAATCCGCCCTCAGCACCAGCCAGGTACAGACGATCTCCTGGCCTTGCTGACTCAGATTGCCACCTCGCTCGCCAGCATCACCTCCACGCTGGCTCAACTGCCAACTACCATTGCCGCCACAGTTGAGGCGACACTCACCAGGGCCTTCCCGGCAGCAACAGCAGCACCTCCCGCCGTCAGTCATGGCCAGGATTAGACGGCTTGACGACTTGAGGATTGTGGCATATAATGCCGATGGTCTCACCCATGATGTGCCTGAATTGCAACAATTCTTGACGGACTATAACGTCGATATATGCATGGTCTGTGAAACATTCTTAAAGCCTGGGATTCGTAGCAACATCCCTAACTACTGTTGCTACCGGACGGACCGGCTGACGAGAGGAGGAGGGACGGCCATCTTCATACGCAGATCTATCCGGCATCATGAGATCCAACCGCCGGCAACGGGACTCATCGAGGCTACAGCAGTCGTTGTGGAAACGAGCACGGGACCCGTCACCTTTGTTGCGGTCTACCGCAGCCCGAGAAGAGTGCTGGACCTCGAAGATGCTCGAGCGCTGCTCCGCATGCCTGGACGCCTTTTCATCGCTGGGGACCTGAATTCCAAGCATGCTGCTTGGAATTCTCAGGCCACCAACTGGAGTGGACGCCTTCTTCTCCGTGCCACCGAGGAAGCACAATCGTATGTTTGCGGCCCGGAAGAGCCCACCTGTTACCCGTCCAACGGCCGCCCGGACGTGCTTGATGTGGCCATCACCAAGGGTCTTCCGCAGCATCTGACAGCTGAGGTGGTCCATGCACTGAATTCGAACCACCTCCCAGTGCTCTTCACCCTCCAAGTTGCCCCGGACCATTCCTCCGGCTGCCTCAACTACCGAAGAACGAACTGGACCAGCTTCCAGGAACGGCTCACCCACTCCATTGACATCGTGCGTGCTGCAGAAGACATCAATGGTGATTCCATCGACCACTTCGTTGCTGACGTCACGGATGCGCTCGTCCATGCTACGCCTCCGCCGAAACCTACTACCGTCCCCGCTCCAGGACTGCCTCCAGACATCTTGGACTCGATCCGGCTGCGCAATCGGCTGTGTCGTGAGTGGCGGATTACCCGGAATCGCGACCTGAAGCGGCACATCAACCTCCTCCGGCGGGACATCAAGGCCAGACTCATCGCGCATAGGAATCAGCGATGGGCTGAGAAACTTCGATCATTCACACCTGACCCGATGAATTTTCAGTCAATCCGCTTCTTCACACAACGACGCACCCGGATCCCGCCTCTTGCAACGGCTGCTGGTGATGTCTTCCGGCCCGACGATAAGGCGAATGCATTGGCTGACGCCTTCGAAGCCAACTTTCGCCCGCTCGACGAGGGAGTTGACCCCCAACGGGTTGCACACATTGAACGCGACGTGGAGGCGCTGCTCCAAGACGTGGAGGAGGGGGCCGACCCTATCCCGCCAGTCACGCCTCAGGAAGTTCAAGAGGGCTTGCGGATGCTGCCTGCGAACAAGGCCCCTGGTGTCGATGCCATCCCGGGCTTGGTCCTGAAGCAGCTGCCCTGGACGGCGATTGTGTATCTGGCAGCCATCTTTTCGTGGATCCTGCGAACTGCGAATTATCCACGCGCCTGGAAGCATTCCATCGTGGTGGCAGTACCTAAGCCTGGGAAAGACCGCCGCCACCCATCCAACTATAGGCCGATCAGCTTGCTACCCCATCTCAGCAAACTGTTCGAGAGGCTCCTGCTTCGCCGGTTACAAGTCCACATCGATGCTGAGGAACTCATGCCGCCGGAACAGTTCGGCTTTCGCAGTGGCCACTCCACCACGATGCAGATCCTTCGGGCTGTTGAATATATCGCCCAGACGTTCAACCAGCGCGACTATTGTGGGGCAGTCCTCTTCGACGTCAAGAAGGCGTTCGATAGCGTGTGGCACCAGGGACTCTTATGGAAAATACACCGACTGCACTTCCCGAAGGCCTACGTCCGTCTGATTGCGTCCTACTTGGAACACCGCACCTTTGCTGTACGAGTAGAAGATCGCCTCTCCAACGCCCGCCCTATCCGAGCTGGCGTCCCTCAAGGCTCTGTACTCGGACCGGTCCTCTACTGCTTGTTTACGTCGGACCTGCCAACACCTCCACGGGTCGAAAAAGCTGTGTACGCGGACGACACGATGTTGTTCTCTAGAAGTCGGTGGCGCGAGGTGCTGATCCCTCGCCTTCAGGCAGCTTGTCACGCCTTGCAAGATTGGGCTGCGAAATGGCGCATTGCATTTAATCCAGCGAAGACGCAGGCCATTGTCTTCACGAGGAAGAGGACTGCACCGGAACGACGACTCCGCCTCTACGACGTCGAAATACCGTGGAGTGACACCGTCCGCTACCTGGGGGTCCTCCTGGACAAGAGGTTGACCTGGAAGCCTCACATTGATGACGTGAGGCTCAAGGTTATTCAACGGATGGGCGCTCTCTACCCATTCCTCAATGAACACTCTGAGTTGACGCCGGCGAATGGCCTTCTCATCTTTCGCCTCTACCTCCGCCCGCTGTTTGATTATGCGTGCGAGGTCTGGGGCTGCGCAGCGAGGACACATCTTCAACGCCTCCAGAGTCTGCAAAACAAGATCCTGCGGCGGGTCTTCCATGTGCACTCGCAGTTCCCCCATGAATACCTCCACGAGGCAGCCGACGAGGACACCGTGCTGGAAAGGCACAAGAAGAGTGCCAGACGGTACTATACCCGGACGAGGGTTTCTACGAACCCCCTCATCAGAGCGCTGGGAGCTCCTGCTAATCCCAGAGACCGCTATCGACGGCCAGTGGCCATGCTCGACAGATGAAGACTTGAAGCAGAAAAGCACTGCCATCCCCCTTCATACCCTGACGCCCAAAGGAAGCCCAACACCTGATGAAAACATGACGTCCCGCACACACTGATGTTACACATTAAATAAAGATGACACCATACCCACATGACACCTCAGCAGAAGCAGAAAATGCCGCAAGGTAAACTCTGCACCAAGCAGCTAATTTAAGTTAGCCTTAAGTACGCGGATGGAGCGCTTGCTACCGCCCAACGTCCGACAGCCTGTGCGGAGCAGCCCCAAACCTGCGCCACAACCGCCCGCGCCTTTCAAACCACCGAGGATGGGGCTACACACAGCCACACCACAGTCGCCAACCAGTCGCCACGGCAGCGCCGCAAACCACGGCCAAACTGCAGCTACCGCGCGCTACAGCCTGGGTCGGCCCGCCGAGAATCGCCGCCCCCGCCCAAATGCCGCCCCCACAGCCCCAGCCGACGACCCGCCACAATGGCCAAACCTTCGGCAAAACTCCCACACCGTCGCCGCGGCAGCCCGGCCAGCGCGGCCGGCGCCACAGCCACACAAGCCGAGGCGTGCGGCGATGACGGCCGTGCAAACGCGCCTCCGCCGCCCCATCGCCTTCCGTCGCCCTCCCGCCGTTTCCCGATCGGCCCGCAGCCGTCGGGCCACATCGCGCGCCGTCCTCCTCCTCTCGCCCGCCAACATTCACAGCCGTTTCTCAAACAATTGCCCGCCGCAAACGGACGCCGCCTGCGCAACAGGCGCCGCCGCCCCTCGACCGAGGCAAACCGCAATCCGAATCTACAGACCAACCCAATCTGCCGTCAAGCACACACGACAGCCGACCTTACACGTTACGCGTTACACATTACGTTTACACGTCTACGTTAGGTTAGGTTAGGTGGACGTGGGTTAGGTTAAGGGGACTTGGGTTAGGTTAAGCGTCAAACTTAGGTTAAGCATTCAAACACGTCAGGCGTCAGAGGTTAGGTTAGGTTAGGTTAGGTTAGGTTAGGTTACACGTTAGGTTAAGGGGTCAGTGCTAGGTTAAGAAGCGTCAAACGTAGGTTAAAAAAGCGTTCAAACGTGAGGCGTGAGCCGGACAGCTTACCTTACGTAGACGTTAGGGGCTCACAGGCTGAGCTCACCTCGCCACACCACAGGTTAGGTTCGGTTCGGTTCGGTTCAGCGTAAAGCGCCGAGGTCAGGGTTACGTTCGTTCACCTTCGGGCGCCACACTTTCGGTTGAAAGGTCGCGACGGGACGACGTCGGCAGGCACGCCGCAAACGAACAAAAACGTACAGACGACGTCGGAAACCGCCGACAGACGGGGGAGCAGCACGACCACGACCAGACACCGAGCGCGAACGAGACACACGCGAACCACCCCCACCGGCCAAAGGGCACCACACAACAACCCAGAGCACCACGTGTCGACACCAGAGCAACCCGCCGCTCACGCGACATGGCTGGCACCGAAGGGCAACCGCCCGCAACTGCGCTTTCCGCGCCGGCCCGGATGCACGTCGTGCTACAACAACACCACTACCGTACACAGCCGCTGTTCACAACATCACTATCAATGGCGCGCCCGCGGCTCGCCGCCGTCGCAGTCGCAGCCCCAACGCCAGCACTTTTGCACCACCATTCACACGCACCGCAACACAGCTCGCCGACACAGCCGAACAAAACAAACACCACACAACAACAGCAACAACGCCGCCGCCTCTACTTGTGCCGGCGACCCACCCCGCCGATGGCGCACCTTTCGCCAGCCGGCAATCGACACACACGCACCCACCCACCGGGGCCCAGTGCAAAAAAAAAAAAAAAAAAAAAAAAAAAAAAACCACACAAAAACAAAAAAACCAAACAACACAAACGACACGGGAAGCGCACACCGCCACTTCGCGCGCACGCCACCAACCAGTCGTCGTCTCAAAATAACAAACACAAACAAAATAAACTAACAACTAGGGCAACACAAAACAAAAACGCCTCGCACGAACCGCCCACAAAAAGGACAAGCACACGCACAGCCTCTGCTGACGACCACGACGCAGCGGCACGCTGCTCCTGTCCCGCGCCCCGCGCCCCACTCGATTCACAACTCACGCGACACCGTCAACGACGGGCTCGCTTCCCGCAACCTACCACCTTTCCGCCACGACGCACAGCCCCAGCCCCACCCGACGACGCCCGTGGCAACGACTGCACTTTCACCACCGCCTCCCCCTTCCCCCCCAAAACACACACACACACACACACACACACAGCCAGCCAAAAACGCACTCGCGACCCACACATGCACGTGCATCGGCACACGCCAACCAGTCAACGTCGACAACCACACGCAAGGCTCGAAACGAAACCGGCGTCCTTCCACGTTGCCATCAAGCTACGCGACACAAGACACAAGGAACCAACACAACAGCCGGCCCCACTAATTCCCACTCTCACGCCGCAAAAAGCACACCGAAACCGCCAAACGCACGCACATTCCCCTTCGCACTGACACCACCGACCGGCTCGCTACCACACACCTCTCGGCAGCCGTTTCACGCCAATTCGCCACACCGCCCACACAGTCGACAAGCGCCCGCCCTGTACGGCACACGCAACGACGCAGCGCAGCAAAGGGCGCCCGCAACACATACCTCTCCGCCGCCCGACGCGCCAACCGCCACACCACACCGCCAGCCACTCGCAAATTGTGCACTGCCACCAGCCACACGTCCAACACGCCGCGCCGCCTCCGGCCACCCGCCAGGGGGCGCTCACGTCCGCGACAACAGCGCGGCCCGCCGGGCCGGGCCGAACCGAACCGAGCCGCCGCTGCTCTGCACTCGGCACGGCCACACCCTGCTGCAGACCGGGCTCGTCCCTCTGTACGCGTCTGCCTGCGCATCAACACAACACGACCTTTTTTTTTTTTTTTTTCTCTCTACCGCCATCCCTCCTTCTCGCGTTTTACTCGTTGTTGCAGCAGCGGCGCACACCTACACATCCACAGCCCCAGCCGAGCCGGCCTCACCTCAGGGCCCGCCGCCAGCGTCTCCTCCTCGGGCACAGGTGCGGTGCTGTGGCCGCCCATCCAACCGCATTGCTGGCCGTCCAGCCACCAGGCGTTCCCACTGCCGCGAGCCACGCCGCGCACCGACCCTGCTGCAGAAAACGAAGCATAGCCAGAGACCGACCGATACACAAAGCAAGCCGTCGCCTCGCCTCTTGTCCTTCCTGCCTTCCTTCCGCCCCCGCCCTTCTCACACCACCGCCTCTCCACTTTCGCCCCCCCCCTCCTTTTTTGTCTTCTTTCTTTCTTTCTTTCTTTCTTTCTTTCTTTCTTTGGCCCTCTCTCCTTCCCGCCATGGCGGTTACGGCACCGCCTGCAGCGGCAGATTTTTTGCGCCCACACGCCTACTCCTACCACCATTAAACCTTGCCCTGCCCTGCCCATCAACGTCGCAGTCGAACCGACGCTTGCCAACACACTGCCCACGTTCCTTTCTCTTTTCGGCCTACGCCCATTACGCGCCGCCGCCACAGCACCTTCCCTTCCCACAACACACCGACGTCATCACACGCACCCAAAACAGGGGCCACGACCGTGTTCCTCGCCCACTCCCATCCCGCACGGTACGCACATTCCCAACTACTACCGCGCACCCTCCCTTTCCAATCTGTGTGTCTCTGTGTCTGTGTCCTGTCCGCGCGTGACGCCTCTCAACATCCGCCGTCCCCCGTCCCGTTTTCGCCCCCATGCCGTCGTCGCGCCGCCTCCTCCCCGTCCACCGCCGCCCCTGTCCGCCCCGCACCACACCATACACCGCTGCTTGTCCCGGCCGTTGCCACCAAAGGCGCCGACCGCAAACGCGCCACGCCGCAGCCCCCGTGCGTCTCGCGCTCGCTTGCATCTCCGTGCCGACGCTGCCTCTCTTCCCACTCGCACTCGACCTCGACAACACAGTCTTTGGCTCCGCCACTGCGTGTTCCGGTGGTACGCACGCTGCAACACGTATGTATTCATTACCAGAGCGATGGCGAGGCATGACAGCATCTCTGTCTGACCAGAGAGTTCTTTATCGCTGCTAGTCGGCGCTTGGACCGCGCCAGACGACAGTAGTGGCACGCACCGGGTCGCCAGGAACAGTTGTTATATATATTGTAGCGCGAGTCGGGAGAGGTAGTAGTCGGTCGACAGTAGTAGCGGGTGGACGGTTGTACTGAGCGGGCGTCGGCGGCGTGCTCTGCTCGTCTCGCGACTCTGGTCACGGTTCGGGACGATGTATAGTATATTGTGTTATAATCACAAAGGTGGTGTGACGCTGCATTGCGCAAATCTGATAACGTATGTTCATTGTACTTCTTTTGTTCAACAACAAAAGCCCCACTATTACTTTTTTTCTAAAGTAACTTTTGTCTCTTAACGAAAAACATTCACTTTTTAAAGACTACTTCCTATGGCATTTCCCTCCAAGGAGTGCAATTAATTACCAGCCAGCACTCATTCATTGCACACAGCTGTGTAAGGGGTATCTACAATTGAGGAGCGGATATAAATGCAATTTTTTGTTTTTTTTTTTTTGTGTGTGTGTTGTAACCTCCCAGCAAAATTTAAAATAATGGACAATGTTATTTACGGATGCTAATGGACATTGCGCTAATTGTAACCTCGCCCACAATGAGAGGTATTGAAAATGGCAACAAAAATGTGACATTCGCAATCTGACTCAAATATAAAGTCTTCACACAACATTTACAAAAGTCCGTTCAGTGACAAGAAACTTCAATTAAACCGAAATATCGGTCTTTGGCCCTGTGCAAAACAATCAGAATTAAAGTCTTACCTCCGAATAAATGGATGTCACATTTCTGCTCTGGTTGTTGCGCAGCGCTTGGAGGAACTGCATTGCAAATAATAATATTCTCTTTTTTTTGTGATTTTAGTGACATTTTTCTTCAAAGAAGTGGAATGAAATGTGAAGTGCAACGAACTCTTTAGTTCAATAAAAAATTAAATGTTTGAAAAATGCTTTTGAAATAAAAATTATTATTGGGGAACTTGTTGGAGAATAATTACAATTTTTCATTATCTAATGATTATATTAATTAACAGTATACCTTATTCACCATCTTGACCAGTGTTGCCGACCGCCTACATCACACAACCGCACTCGGCTGCTACTACTGACCGACCGCTCTGCATGACGACTATTAGCGTACTGCACGCGACGACTACTGACAGAGTACAGCCCTCAACTACACAGACTGACTGACTGACTGACTGACTGACTGACTGACTGACTGAGAACCGCTCGCAACACTCGCGCAGTCCAGCGCAAACTCTCTGGTCACAGATGCTACAATGTCTCGCCATCGCTACTATGTTACATACGTGTTTCAGTGTCTTTTTCATTGGGGTAACGATCTTTGGCTCTTTTTATTCTGAATACAGGGCCAAAGGTCAACGCTGCTGCCCTTATACAATTTATCAGGTTTCATTATGTCTGTTGCAATGTTACATACGGTTCACTCTTTCATTAATATTATCGTTGGGTTTGTTTTGTAGGGACGTTAACATTCTGGCACATTTTTATTATCATCGGACTCTCTGCTATTTGTGCAGGGAGGTTATACCTGGGTCCATTTCCATTTCCATTTACATTTTAATATTGATAGACTTTTTGTTTTCTTTTTTGTTTCTTGTTGTTTTTCCTTCTTTTTTTTTGTTGTTTTTTTTTTTTTTTTTTTTTTTTTTTTTTTGTTTTGTTTTTCCCGCTCTCGCCACCACCGCCGCATCACGCCTTCCGTTTTCTTGGTTTCTTTTCTGTTCTTCAACTGCTTCAACATCACCGCGCCCCATTTCCACACCACAGCCATCAGCCTCCAAGACGGGCGGGCGCAGTGTGCCATTTCCGGCGCACAAGCACACCCGTACGGTACTCTCCTCGCCCCCACGCCACCAACAACACAGCGACCACGCGGCTTTCAGGCATGGCACGGCACGGCACGGCACCGGCGAAATGCGCCGCCCCCGCCCCTCCGCGCATCCGTCCGTCTCGCCACGTTCACTGACAGCCGCGTCTGCGGCTACACCACGACAACCACAACACAACACCGCTCCCCTCCCTGGCAACTCACATTGTTTTTCTCCTCCTCTTTTGCACAAACCACAACGCCGAGCACAGGCGCAAGCCACCCACACCGCGCCCCTCCCCGTCCCGTCTTTGGCCGCCGCTCCTCGTTTCCTCGTTTGCCCCCTCCCATCTCCCGAAATGCCATGCCAGCAGCGTTACGCATGCCCCTCCCCTGTCCACACAACACTACCGCCTAACGAACAGCCTTTTCCGGGCCACATCCAGGGCACGCCCACCTCCAAACACTGCCAATTCACGGACGCACACACGCACACACACACACACACACACACACACTCACTTTCTCGACACCTTTCTGTACGGAGGGTGCGTCATCTCGACCGTGACAGAGTGACGGCAACTATCGACGATCCATTTCCCCCCACTGGTGAAACATGTCCACTAACACCTACATACATCATTCAAGTACACAGACAATAGCATACACACAATGGGAGGGCACACGAACATGGACGGCACGGCACTGTCATACACTCTTCCTCAGAACCATATCAACAAACGTTACGTACATCCGGGAAAGCGAAAGCGAACGCGAAAGCGAAAGCGAAAGCGAAAGCGAAAGCAAAAGCAAAAGCAAAGGCAAAGCCCAATGCAGCCGTCAAAGGTCACGTTCACGTTCCGTTGCTCTACGAATGCGTTTCTCCCCTTTTTCCCTTCCTCTCTCTTTTGCCCCCCCCTCCTTGCACTCTTGCCTCATTCCTCACGTTCTGCCCAGACATTCGACCGATCAAAGTCAACCTTTCGTTACCGTTCTCAGCGCGACGGTGTACAACAGTATGACGGGTGTGCCCAAGACTTCGGTTCAGTTGCGTGACGCCGGTCTATCGCGCCGATCGACAGTTACTCAGGGGGCGACGGATCGGACCACGTCACCGACACACAAAACACTTTCAAACAAACAAATACATACCGGATGGACACAGACAAACACGTGTACAGACATTCGCCAAACAAACGACCGCCGCCGCCGCCGCCGTCTTGAATGACGACATCGGTGTGCGTGCGTCGTACGCAATCAGTCAGACACGGCTATCAAACATCAGAGTCGAATGGTACATCATCGTGCGTGTCGCCGTACACGTACAGTACAATACAACAACAATGCGTCTTAATGGCACGTTCATTTCAACGTCACTCACACACCTCCACGCTGCAGTTACGTCGCACCATTGTCAAACTCGGCGTACAGCAAAGGGAATAGTGGGCGGCAAAAAAAAAAAAACCAAACAAAAACATTTCACATTTCACATTTCACCCTCGCCATGTATGATGTGCAAAAAAACAAACCCGCAAACGGCCGTCGTTACGGTGACACAAAAGTCGCCGATCACACTGTCCCCCCTCGCAGACGGGTAACACACACACACACACACACACCAACAACACCAATGGGTCAAAAACCACGCCAACGAGGCGTGCCACCATTCCACGCCACGGCGACCAACCTCGTGGCCGTACCCCGCGCAACACGCTTTGACGCGCCCCCCCCACCCACAATCAAAATGCACACATACATCACAGCCGTCCACACAAACAACAACAACAATTCCGCCCTTCCCGCAAAAGGCAAGTTGGTGGCCCTGAAAAGGGCCGTTTTGCCGCTCTCGCAACGGAGGAGCCTTCTCCATCCATCCTTCCTTCCATTCCAGAGCCACCTCCTTACTTGGAGCTCGTGTACTTGGTCACCGCCTTCGTGCCCTCGCTCACGGCGTGCTTGGCCAGCTCGCCAGGCAGCAACAGCCGCACAGCGGTCTGGATCTCGCGGGACGTGATGGTCGAGCGCTTGTTGTAGTGCGCCAGGCGAGAAGCCTCGGCCGCAATGCGCTCGAAAATGTCGTTCACGAAGCTGTTCATGATGCTCATCGCCTTCGACGAGATGCCCGTGTCAGGGTGCACCTGCTTCAGCACCTTGTAGATGTAGATGGCATAGCTCTCCTTCCTCTTGCGCTTCTTCTTCTTGTCGCCCTTCGAAATGTTCTTCTGCGCCTTGCCAGCCTTCTTGGCGGCCTTCCCGCTAGTCTTGGGCGGCATCTCGAACCAACGTACGGCAGCAGCAACACCAGTAGCAAGCGCTCCGCTCTAGTCAGCGTCTCCCCACACAGTGGCACCCGCCGGCACACGGCACACGGCAAAACTTGACGGGACTTTCGTCCGCTTATGTGCTGAAGGATCGCTCTTGGCCTGCCTTCAGAATGAGTGATTAGGTTCGAAATGGCTTTGTTATGTTTCTAGGTCGGTATAAATGGTAAAAATTGATAGGTTAAAAGATCAGGAGTGACCCAACTGCGGTGAAACCGTCAGTTGGTACGGTATCGGCGCTGGAGTATCAGCGTCGGATGGGCGTAGGGAATATCTCCAACAGGACGACGAAGGACTGTGAGGTGATCATGTGGTGAATTTTGTAGGAAGGCGAGGGTGTTTGAGGCGCGAAGGCGAATTTGCTGGACCAGCGGAGGAATGTGGAGAAGTCTACGGATATCGTTGTTGGAGACATATCGTGGAGCGTTTGATATGATCCTAAGTGATTTGCTTTGTACTATTTGTACCTGGAGAACATGTGTGTCAGCTGCTAGTCCCCACAGTTCACAGCCATATAGTAGGAGTGAGAGGACACAGGACGTCCAGATGAGTAGCTTAGATTGTGTCGAAAGGCCTGGGCTCTTCAACAGAGGGTAGAGTTTGTGTGTCATTCCGTAAGCCTTGTGGCAGACGCCATCAACATGGGGTTTCCATGTGAGGCGGCTGTCGAAGGTGAGACCAAGGTAGGTTACTGTCTGAGACCATGGTATGCGTCGGCCTTCCAGCTCTACCAGGCGAGCCGGCGGCGTTCGTTTGTTTGTAAAGAGGATGGCCTGTGTCTTGTCGGCATTAATTTTTATTTTCCATATGTTGCTCCATTGAGTGATCTGTTCTAGGTGACGTGTTAGGTTCAGAGCGATAAATTGGAGGTTTCGGTGCGAGTTGAATACTGCAGTGTCATCCGCGTATAACGCGAGATGGTTGTTGACACGGGATGGGATGTCATTTGTGTATACTGCGTACAGAATTGGGGAGAGTAAAGACCCCTGAGGTACACCAGCTTCCACGGGCCGGATTGAGCTTCGGTTTCGGCCTTGCATGACATAAAAGGAACGCCTGGTTAAGAAGCGTTTGAGAATGTGAATTATGTGGAGAGGGCAGCCGTATTCTGCAAGTTTATATAGTAAACCGTCGTGCCATACTCTGTCAAACGCTTTTTCTATGTCCAGCAGGACCATGCCTGTACTTTTGCGCTCCAGTTGCGCTGTACGGATGGTGTCGTGGAGGCGGATGAGTTGGTGGACCGTGCCATGGCCCGCCCGAAACCCAAACTGTTGTGGAATGAGGACTGAGTGTGCGTCGAGAAAGGATTGGAGGTGGGAGAGGATAATACGTTCGAGAATCTTGCCAAGGAAGTTGAGGAGGGAAATGGGGCGGTAGTTCTGTGGGAAGAGTGGATCTTTTCGAGGTTTCGGGAGGGCAATGACACGGGCCAGCTTCCATACAGGAGGGAAGTAGTTGTAAGAAAGGCAGCTATTGTATAGATTGACCAGATAGGAAAGCGCAGTTGGAGAGAGGTGGTGAAGGAGGGCCGGCCGGATACCATCGGGACCGGGGGCTTTTCGGGATGGTATGTTGCTGATGTATGTCGCCACCTCCGGTAGAGTGACCGGTGGAAAGATGGTGTCAGTATGACGGCGAAGGAGCTGACGGACCCGGCGATGGACGCGGGTCTCGTGGGCGTCGGCTTCGTCGTCGTCGACCTCGTTTAGGCGAAATTGGCGCTCGAGGGTATGTGCGAGGGCCTCCGCCTTGTCCTGAGGTGAGTACACCAGGCCTTGGGGACCATGGAGGGGCTGAGAAGGAGGAGGAGTGGATGTGGTCTCTTTTACTATGCGCCATAGACGGTCGGGGCGGTCAGCGGCGTCACGGAGGCGCCGATTCCATGTTTGATCGTGGACCTCTTGTAATCGAGCTCGAAGCTCTTGAGCTAATGCTTGCCAAATCCGCTTGTCGACTGGGTCGCGGAGGCGTTGCCACCGGCGACGAAATCGACGTTTTGTGCGGATTAATTCCTGGACGTCTGGCGGAAGGTCCAGGCGACGAGGAGGCTGAAGGACTCGTCGGGAAGAGGTGCGGTAACATTCAGTGAAGATTTTTGCTAATCGGTCCGCCGTCGGATTAATGTGGCTGCGGCGGGTGATGGGCGGAAGCTCAAGGACATGGAGGTCAACGAGTTGTTGGTAGCGTTCCCAGTTTGTATTGATAACGTAAGCCGGACGGAGCTGGTCTTGTGGGCGAGTGTCTAGGAATTCGAGGGTCACCGGATTGTGGTCGGAATCAAGTTCCGAAATCACAGAGATCCGGTGGACCCACGGAATGTCCCGCGCCAGGAAAATGTCGAGGATGTCAGGACGGTAAAGACCGGTTTTGTGATAGTGTGTGGGAGAGTCTGGTGCAATAACACGGATAGCGGCGTTCAGTTCTAGGTACTGGAATAGCCGACGTCCATTTGCATTTGTGGAACGGCATCCCCACGTCCCGTGCTTGGAATTGAAGTCCCCTCCCACGAGGACCTTGGGGCCCAGGTGGAAGAGGATATCCAAGTCGGTCGGGACTATAGCGCGAGCGGGGGAGTTGTAAGCTGCGGCAAGGGTCAACGGCAGTCCATATAGCTGTATATCTATAGCTGTGGCTTCCAGGTGTTGCATGTTCGGTATCTGCCGGAGTCGGTGCGTAATGCACTGTTTAACTAGGATAAGAGTGTCGCCGTGTGGCCGATCCGCGCGGTCGGATCGATATGCAAAGTAATTGGGAACGGAAAACTGTTGGTGAGGTTTTAGGTGCGTTTCGCAAATAAGGGCTATGTCGACACCTCTGTCTTCCAGAAAGGCTTCAAGGGAATGACGTTGGCGTAGAATACCATCGGCGTTCCAACTGATTATACGAAATGGGCGGTGTTGATTAGGGTCCATCTGAGAAGTAGGAGATGAAGGCAGAAAGGATTATCATTAGTTTACTGAATGGGTCAGAAGCAGAATTGAGTTGTTGGATAGTAGAACGAACAAGAGAGATGATTTTGGGAATGTTGAACTGCTGCAACAAGGCAGCAAGGTCAGCAAGGTGGTTGGAAAAGGGGAAGGAGAAAGTAGGGGGCGGGGGTGCAGAGGGCTCTGGAGAGGGGTTTGCAGTTCCCCAAGCTGAGTGGGGAGCAGTCGCCGGTCGTGAGGCAGGACGTCGCGGTGGCGTCGGCCCCGTGCCGGCAGCAGAGGAAGATGGTGGAGTAGGGGCGCGACGTGCTCGCAGTTGTGGAAAATTTTCAGTATTAACTGGTGGAGCAGCTGGCGTCGAAGGTGCCGAGGCTGCATGAGTGGAGGAGCTGCGAGATTTCACCAGCGCTTTTTGATATGCTGAACATTTTCTGTAATTGGCTGGGTGAGCCTGTCCGCAATTGCAGCATTTGGGCGGGTCGGTAGGTTTCTTTTGACAAAGTCGTGTGAGGTGGTCAGCGCCACACTTGACGCAACGCGGCAGGCGGCCGCAGTTGCGGGAGCCGTGTCCAAAACGCTGGCAATTGAAACATTGTGTCAAGCCAGATTCGTTACGGTATGATTCCACATCCACCTTCATGTGAAGGAGGAATTTAATTTTATAGACGTCGTATACATTTGGTGTGCAATGGAGTACAGCAACAAACAGGGGCCATTTAATATCTGTAAGTTTTCCTTGTGCGTCTGGCACCTGCTGGTGCATAACTGTGACAGATTGTACTGTGAAGCCCAGTTCCTCCAGCGCTTCCTTGACGTCAGCGGGAGGGGTCGTGGGTTCGAGGTGCCTGACGACGACCTTCAATATTTTGAGGGGGTCGAGGTCGTAAGTATGGTATTGAATGGCACGTGCTTTTAGGTACTCAATCATATACCGATAATCGGAAGGATTTTCGAATTCATATCGGATATTGCCCCTTTTGTACTGACAGGAAAAGGAACCCTTTAGGTGCCCCTTCAGTTCCTTTATTCGATCGAGGTAATTGGTTGTATCATGAACAATGATAGGTGGCACCTTTGGGGTTTTGAGAGGAGTAGGAGCCGGGAGATTGTCAGAGTTTTGTTCAGCTGGTGTGATATCATCTAAACTTTCGTATCTGTTTGACGTCGGTACTGTAACCTCGTAAGCCTCAACCATGTCGACCTGACTGGTATCAGTCGGCGCATGGGAAGCGGAGGTATTCTGAGGCGGAGCAGGGTCCTGACGGTCGGTTGATTGTTTCTTTCTGTCAGGTGCCCTGGATTCTGTTGATTCAGAATCGGTAACCGAAGGGGGATGCGCGTGCTTGCGAGAGGCATGTGAGTACGGCGCATCCCGCGCCTTCGTTGTTGATTTCATTGATTTACGACGTGTAGCGGGAGCTGCAGCGTCAGCGGAGCCGGGTGTAGGGGCGGCCAGGACGGCTTCGTTGTCACCGTTAGGTATCCCGCCGGAGCCTGACCCCACGCTACTCGGCCCTGGGCCGGTCGAACCCAGCTCAACGCTGTCAAGCTGCGTCTGCTCAACCGCTTGATTGATATTTTCTTTAGTAATTCGAGTTATCGGATCCGACAGCCGCCGGTGATCTGATCGACTGGAAGATAGACAAGATTCGGACGAATACGACAATAATTCGGCGCATGACATGATATTCTTGCCAGACGAGGGAAACAACCCACGAGAACCGGCAGAGGGAGCGGCCATCGTGGCCTTTGACTCCGCCGCGGACGACGAAATCAACGCGCGCGACGACCGATAGCAACGCAGAAAATAACCGCCTCGATTGAAAGACGATGCGGAACAACGCAGAAAGCGAACGTCCGACTAACGCCGAACACAGAAAAACGCGCGGAAAATACACTCAACTATCACGTAACACAGCAAGCGCTCCGCTCTAGTCAGCGTCTCCCCACACAGTGGCACCCGCCGCCAGCCGCCGCCGCACCTTTACCAGCTCGCCCTGTTGCGGCCGCCGACCAATGGGGCGCGCGCGCAACCGGCCGCCGCACCCGAGCCCATAAAGCACCCCCACCCCGGCTGCGCCGGCACGCACTCCGCTGCTCGACTCGCTGCCGCTCGCACCGGTCGTTTTCGTTTCCGTTTCGTGTGCACCGTCGCTAGCCCATCGCCATGTCCGGACGCGGAAAGGGAGGCAAAGTCAAGGGCAAGTCAAAGTCCCGCTCAAGCAGGGCTGGGCTCCAGTTCCCGGTCGGCAGAATCCACCGCCTCCTGCGCAAGGGAAACTACGCAGAGCGCGTCGGCGCCGGGGCGCCCGTCTACCTCGCCGCCGTCATGGAGTACCTCGCGGCTGAGGTGCTCGAGCTGGCCGGAAACGCGGCCCGCGACAACAAGAAGACGCGCATCATCCCGCGCCACCTGCAGCTTGCCATCCGCAACGACGAGGAGCTCAACAAGCTCCTGTCGGGCGTCACCATCGCACAGGGTGGTGTCCTGCCCAACATCCAGGCCGTCCTGCTGCCAAAGAAGACCGAGAAGAAGGCCTAAAGGAGGCCAGGCAATCGCAGCGCCGCGTGCTCCCCTGCACGCAACGCGCTTTGCCGGCTCGGCTCGGCCCACAACAATCGGCCCTTTTCAGGGCCACCACACACACCTACGTCCAAAGCAAAATTTCAGTCGTCCTCGCCGCACCTTGTTTTGTTTTAACTTTGCACTGTCACAGCACAGCCGCCGCCGGCGCACGTCCGCCATCTTGTCGTCCACACAGCCCGTGTGGCCCAACACACACACACACACACATTTTGCACGGTCGCAGTCGCCTTCCAAACCGACAACGGCAGCAATAATGACCATTGTTAAAGGGAGGCGTGTCGACACACCGCCCTCCACTCCCGCGCGCAACGGCCGTCGACACGAACGAAACAGCTGATCCGGCCGCCTATGCCCACACGCCTTGCCTCGGAAACCCCAACGCCGCCGCAAACAAACACACAGAGACAAACCACGCAAGCAAATAATCACCGCCTCTCGCACAACAACACACAGCCCGCCATCTCCGTCGCGATCGATACAAAGACACACAATAACAAACACACAAACGAAGCAGCTCCACACACAGCCAGCCACATGACACGTTTCCTTTCCTTCTCCCCTCCCAGTCACATCACGTCGCTCAAACGGAAAGAAAGAAACAAACAAACAAACAACACAGCGCACACACGCAGCAACAACACAGACTCTTTCGCACTTTTCAACTTCCGAACAGTGTGGTGGCCCTGAAAAGGGCCGTTTTCTAGTCTCTCCCACCCACAAGCACGGCCCGCGGGAAGGCCAGCGCCCGCTGCGACGCAGCCTAACCGCCGAAACCGTACAGGGTGCGCCCCTGCCTCTTCAGGGCGTACACCACGTCCATGGCCGTCACAGTCTTGCGCTTGGCGTGCTCAGTGTACGTCACCGCGTCGCGGATCACGTTCTCCAGGAACACCTTCAGCACCCCGCGGGTCTCCTCGTAGATCAGACCAGAGATGCGCTTCACGCCGCCCCTGCGAGCCAGGCGGCGGATGGCGGGCTTCGTGATGCCCTGGATGTTGTCGCGCAACACCTTGCGGTGCCGCTTGGCGCCACCCTTGCCGAGCCCCTTTCCTCCCTTGCCGCGGCCTGTCATCCTTCCTTCCTCGGGCAAAGCAAAACGTGCACAAACAGCAGCTGCAGCGGCTGGCGAGTCGGCTACGGTCTGCGCCCAGCGCGCCCGCCGCCCCCCTATATAGACTCTGGCCCGCCCTCCCCCCACCACGCGCAACCGAGGGCATATAAGCGCAGCACGGAGGCGCGCGGGCCCGTTGTCAAGGCAGCACCGGACGCCGCGCCGCACCTAACCTCCACGCACGCCGCTCCGCTACCGCTACCGCCATGGCCCGCACAAAGCAAACGGCCCGCAAGTCCACCGGCGGAAAGGCGCCGCGCAAACAGCTCGCCACCAAGGCGGCGAGGAAGAGCGCGCCCGCCACCGGAGGCGTCAAGAAGCCCCACCGCTACAGGCCGGGCACCGTCGCCCTGCGAGAAATCAGGCGCTACCAGAAGAGCACAGAGCTGCTCATCCGCAAGCTGCCATTCCAGCGCCTAGTGCGCGAGATCGCCCAGGACTTCAAGACCGACCTGCGCTTCCAGAGCTCCGCAGTCATGGCCCTGCAGGAGGCCAGCGAGGCCTACCTCGTCGGCCTCTTCGAAGACACCAACCTGTGCGCAATCCACGCCAAGCGCGTCACCATCATGCCCAAGGACATCCAGCTCGCGCGCCGCATCCGCGGCGAGCGCGCCTAAACCGCGCCGCGGCACCGCACCGCACAAACAAAAACGGCCCTTTTCAGGGCCACTAACATCTCTCCGTCGCGAGCAAACTTTGTCGGTCGCCTGCCTCTCGCCCCGCAACCCAAAAACAAAAACCACCACTTCCCCGTCCGTCCGCCACACCCGCTCACTCTGCCTGCCTGCTAGCAGCGCGCAACAATCACACATCATCCCTCCCCGGCGCTCAAAGCGCACTATACCCAACGGCCGACGTCACACCGCACGGGTGGCTGGCCGGCCGCCGCTTTCGTTTCGAAAACAAAAAAAAAAAAAACCCGCACTCCACTCCGACGGCCAACGGCCAGGCAGGCGCGCTCGCTCGCTCTACACGCCACCGAAATCCCCGCCGACTCCTTCCGCATCTCAACGTGCCCCCCGTTGCAAAACATAACACACACACACACAAAGGAACAAAACAAAACAAAGACCAGACACGACTCGACAAGACAGACATCCGAGAAGAACGAACGCAGGCAAGCCAACCAACGTATTCAAACAAAACAACGTGACAGAAAACCAACCGTCGGCCGCCGCCACAAACACGGCGACAATCAACCACGACAACAACAACAACAACAACACCGCTTACCGCTACCGCCGCCCACACCCGCCACCGACCCCCGCAATCCAACCACCACGGCACGCAAACAGCATCCCCACGGGCATACAGAAACGCCAGACAGACACCCACACCAAACGCAACACGACAATCAAAACCTTCCCCGACGTGCTTTGATGGCCCTGAGAAGGGCCGTTTTGGGCCGCGCGTCTCTTGCGCGCCACTAGACGACGACGGGGGGTGGGGACGACGGAGTCAAGCGCCAAACCCTTCCATTCCCATCTCTTTCTCCTCTACTCTACTTCTTCTTCTTGGGCGAAGCCTTCGCCTTAGACGGCGTCGTCGCCTTCTTCGGGCGCGGCGCCTTCGGCTTCTTCGTCGGAACCTTGGCGGCCTTCTTCGCCTTCGACGGCGACTTGGCCTTGGCCGGCTTGGCCGCAGCCGCCTTCTTCGCACCCGCGGGAGCGGCCGACGCCGCAGACGCCTTCTTGGCGGCGCCCGCCTTCCGACCGGTCGCCGCCTTCACGCCACCAGCCTTCTTTGCGCCGGCCGCACGGGCGCCCTTCTTCTCCTTGCTGGCCGGAGCGGCGCGCTTCTTCTTGGCACCGCCAGCACGAGCCTTGCCGCCCTCGGCCGCCCCCCCGCCGCCGGCGCCGGCAAGCTTGAACGAGCCGGACGCGCCCTTCCCCTTCGTCTGCACCAGCTCGCCCGCCACGACGGCCGACTTGAGGTACTTCTTGATAAACGGCGCCAGCTTCTCCGCGTCCAGCTTGTAGTGCGCGGCTATGTACTTCTTGATCGCCTGCAGCGACGACCCGCCGCGCTCCTTCAGACTCTTGATGGCGGCCGTCACCATCTCAGAGGTGCGCGGGTGCGCAGGCTTGGCGCGCGGCTTCTTCGCAGACGACGCAGACTTGGCCTTCTTCGTAGTGCCGGTGGCGGCGGGTGCCGCAGCAGTCTCGTTCGTAGCCGCCTGATCTGCCATTTCGACGACGCGCGTAACACACAGCGAGAGCGAGCGGGACGGCAGGCACGCAAGCACAGCACAGCACAGCAGCAGAGCAGAGAATGAGATGCTCAGGTTGTTATAGTGTACCGAAGTTCCACTGGGCTGTGCCCGTCTGACTTCAAGTTATGCGCTTGGGGATTTATGAAAGTGAGGTATTGTGCTATGTGCGTGTTTTTATGTAAATGTTTGTTCTGTGTGTGGGTAAGTGTTCTCTAAATGTCTCTAAATTGACGGGTGAGTGTTAGTTTTGGGCGCTTATGTTGAAAATCGGGGTGTTCGCGACCTAAATTTTGTATGAGGTTGTGGGGCGATGTTTGTGCTTTCTCATATAGTTTGGTGGACTTCTCCTTTATGAGGGAGTATATGGTTGGGTGGCCTAAAAATTCTCTAATTTGTGTGTTTCGGACGTATCTGTCAGCGCCTGTGATGACTCGGAAGGTTTTGTTCTGGAGTCGCTGTAATCGTGCCAGCGTGGTGTCTGACGCCATCGACCATACTTCCGATCCATACAAGATGGCCGGTAGCATGAGCTGGCGCCAGAGAAGCATTTTGCAGCTTAGGGTGAGGCCGTCACCCTTTAGGAGGGGGTATAGCTGCGACAGGAGGGCGCAGCCTTTGTTGGCAGTTTTGTGGACGTGTTGTTGCCACGTAAGACGCCTGTCTATTTCGAGCCCTAAGTATGTAATACGGTTACGCCAGGCTAGGTCCCGACCACCAATGGTGAGTTGTTGGTCTGGGAGTTTCAGCCTGGTCGTAAAGTATATTGCTTGGGATTTCTCGGGGTTAACCTTGATTTTCCAAATGTTGCACCACTGAGTGATGACGTCGAGGTGTTCTTGTAGCTTGCGTCGTATGAATGCAAGGTTACGACAGCTCCTGAAGATTGCTGTATCGTCGGCGTAGAGAGCAATCCCTCCGCCGACCTGCTTGGGTATGTCGTTAGTGTAGACTGAGTATAGAACGGGACCCAAGACCGAACCCTGCGGTACTCCGGCCGCAATCGGTCGTGTCTGGCTCGATCTCGATCCACTTCTTACGAAGAATTGACGCTCCGCAAGAAATGAATCAATGATCTGTATTAGATGTCCTGGGCACCCTATTTGGTCTAGTTTATATATTAGGCCATCGTGCCAGACGCGGTCAAATGCCTTCTCTATATCCAGGAACACTGCTCCTGTAGATTCTCTCTTTGCCCTGGCCAGGCAAATGTGCTCTACCAAGCGCAGGCATTGTTGGGTTGTGGAGTGTTCAGAGCGGAATCCAAACTGCTCGGGCATCAGGATGTTGTGTGCAGTAAGGAAGTGTTGAAGGGGTGAGAGGATGAGCAGCTCGAGTATTTTACTCATGCCATTTAGTAGGGAGATAGGTCTATAGCTTTCTGGAAGGAGCAGGTTTTTATTAGGTTTGGGGAGGGTGATTACTTTCGCAGTTTTCCACACTGAGGGGAAGTAGGTGAGCTTTAGGCAAGCGTTGAAGACGCTTGCCAGAAATGTTATGGCAGGAGGTGGAAGGTGCTTTAGGAGTGGGCTGCGGATGCGGTCAGGGCCAGGAGCTTTGTGGTTTCCCTGACGCTTGATAAGTGCGCATATTGTCGGCTCGTTTACGGGCACGAATTCTGTATTTGGGCGCGTATTTCTAATCTGAGTCACTCGTCCGACGACTAATCTTTCCTGCCTTTCACTCTCGTCATCGTCGATGACGTGAGTTCGGAATTGTGACTCTAGTGATTGTGCCATTATTTCCGCCTTATCGTGATCTTCGTACACTAGACCGTTCACGCCGTGGAGTGGCCTGTTCTCTCTGGTGGGGGTTTTCCGCTGCCGGGCTATTCGCCAGATCTTGCGTTTGCTGCTCTCTGTTTCGGCGGTTTGTAATATCTCTTCCCAGCAGCGGCTCCTGTGCTCCTGCAGTCGGAGTTTCACATGATCCTCCAGTCGCCGCAGCCGGCGGCGGTCAGCTGGGTCGCGGTGACGCTGCCACAGCTTACGCAACCTGCGTTTGGCGACTATGAGGTCCCAGATGTCAGGGGGCAGGTCCCTGGCGCCAGGCTCTGTGGTGAGCCTGACGCTTGTAGCGCGAGCACAGGCGTGGAGGGCGTCTGTGAAGTTGGTGATTGCTTCGTCTATCTCTTCTTTTGTTTCCATCTGTGGGATTTCCTCCACGTGCTCACCCACCAGGTATTTGTATCGGTCCCAATTTGTTATTACTTCTGTTTTTGCCATCCTCCCGGCTTCGTCTTCGACACTGGCTATGTCCAGAACGACCGGGTTGTGGTCAGAGTTCAGCTCGTAGTGCACAGTGACTGTCGCGTCGAGAGCAAAGTTTTTAACGACAAAAATATCCAGGATATCCGGGTTTTTTGTCGGGTCCGCAGGGATATGCGTAGGCTCGTCGGGTGCGATGACGCTGAGGGCGACACGCCTCTCGACGAGTCCATGCAATCTCACACCACTTCTGTTCTCGGCGCGGCAGCCAAAGGCCGCATGTTTCGAGTTTAGGTCCCCTCCCATAATCACACGAGCGCCAGTACCCAGCAGAGCCTGAAGGTCCTGTGTCAGTATGGTGGTGCCCGGGGGGTGATAGGTGGAGATGATGGTGTATGGTATGTTTTGAATTTTTATTTCTATACCGGCTGCCTCGATGCTGGGTGTCTGCGGTAGGTCCACTGTGCGGAAACACCTTCTGCCTTTTACAAGGACCGCTACTCCGCCGCGCTCGCGGCCTACGCGGTCTACTCTATGGATGGAGTAATTTCTCACAGAAAAGCGGTCCTTGGGCTTAAGGTGGGTTTCCGTCAGGCACACAACGTCGATCGCATACCGGTCTAGAAACTCCTCTAGGATATGTTTTTGTGTTTTTACGCCATTGGCGTTAAAATTTAAAATGGTGAACTTCCTGGATCTAGGGGGATCCATTAAAAGCGTCGAATAATGAAATTGCTCCCTCTGCGAGGGCCATGAATTTACTTAGGCCATCAGGCGCCGCCCGCACGCGCGCCATGGTGTCCCTAATTGTAAACATGATGTTTGTCAGGCTGAAGCCCGCAAACAGTTGGCGCAGCTCGTCAAAGACGCCGAGCGACGTCCCTGGCTGCTGGCCAGCAGCCGACTGAGGCGGCGAGGCAGCTGCGGGCGCCTCAGTGCGCTGGTGACGTGGAGGGGGAGGCCAGGCGGCAGCTGCCGTCGGGGCGCGTGGTGGGGGAAGCGAGGGAAAGGCATCTCGCCCCGGCACAGTCGCTCTGCGGCTGCTGGCGGAGGCAGAGCTAGCTGCCTGCGCGTTGGCCGCAGATGTTAGCGGCGGCGTCGTGGGGGCGGAAGCGCCTCGAGACAGGGCAGCACCGTTTACCGACCGAGGGGGGCGGGTGGACATCAACTGTATTCGTGTGGGGCATCGGCTGTAGTTCGCCGGGTGATCGCCCCCACATAGGGCGCATTTTGCCGGGGTTGCACGGCTCTTCTTACATGTGTTTGTCAAGTGTGGGCCGGCACACTTGACACACTTTGGAGGATGGTGACACTGCTCTGCAGAGTGGAACAACTGCTGGCATTGGTGGCACTGGACAGGACCTTCAGGTTGGCGATACCTCTCTACCGTAACCTTGCAGTTCATGAACAGCTCGATTTTTAGGAGTTCTCTATTTCTCTCGTCTGGGTGTAATATTACTTTGAAGGAAGCTCTCTTCCTGCGCCCCTCTCCCGGGTTGCTCGGGTCAGATGCCTTGGTCTCCTGTTTGACCTCGATAACCCTGAAGTGACGCGCAAGGAGAAGCTCCTTTATCTCCGCGGGATCAGTGTCACTGGGGAGACCTTTGATCACCGCCTTGTACGCGTTTTTCTCAGTGACCGGGTAAGTGTGGTAGGGTATTTTCTTCTGCGTGAAATAGGCAGTAAGAAATCTGTAGTCGGGCAGGGTTGACGGTTGAAATTTTACGGAGGACCCCCTGCATGAGGTATTTAGTCCTCCTTTTAGTTGAGGGGCGACCTCCTTTATGATTTTCATCGTACCGTTTACGATTGTGGCAAGAATTGGGGGCACCTTTTCCCGTTTCGGCCTCGATTGCGTTTGCGCGCCCGAGGTCGAGGGACGGGTAGGCATTGTTTCGGTCATTTCCGCTCCGTCGGTGTCAATCGGAGCGAAACTATTTGATGTTGGTATATTTGCGATAACAGCTTCACCCCCTACTTCCATGTCATCACTCCCAGGTTGCTCTGTTTCCTCAGCGAGCCGGCTTGGGGCCGGACGCTTAGGCGCTGGCATTACGTCCGAGTCTTGTACGCGTGTTTTTGCTTTGCTAATGGCTGAAGTTGGTTGGCCGCGGGTACCCAGTGACTGGGTGCCGCAGCGGACTGGGGCTTTGGGCTTACCCAAGATGACTGTGTCAGCGGAACTTGAAGTCTGACATTTACTGCCCAGGGGCACTGGTTGTTCGTTCGTTGGCACCGTTAGGTATCCCCGAACAGCGCCAGCCCTACCATTGACTGCACGCGGGTTACCGGGTAGTACCACGGACCCTGGCGCAGGAATTTCCCTACTCTTGGAGGAGCAGGGAGGATGCCCTGCGGCAGTATCTGGATGATTCACGTCTGAGGCAGATCAGACGACCGGTGAACTAGAAAGCCACGGCCCTCGCCGCCACCGCGCTGCCAGTAGACCGGCAGCCGCTGCACGACAAAGGGACCACGTAAGCGTCCTACCACGACAAATTTGCGGCGCAATCGCTAAGCGTGCGCACCCACACACGACAATTTTTGCTTGCGTTGTGCACGCACAACGCACACGACAAATTTTGCTGTGCTACGGCTAGCGTAGCGCTCCCAAGGGATCTCCCAGCAGCGCGCGGCAGTATAGCGTCCGCTCACGGCCGATCCACCCCCTCGAATGCAGAGAATCACAAGGCCCAGCCAGTGTCGCGGGCGGGCGCGGACGGCCGAGAGAGCGGCCGCCACTCTGCGCGCCGCCGCGCCGCGCCTCCCGCGCTTGCTACCGCCCAACGTCCGACAGCCTGTGCGGAGCAGCCCCAAACCTGCGCCACAACCGCCCGCGCCTTTCAAACCACCGAGGATGGGGCTACACACAGCCACACCACAGTCGCCAACCAGTCGCCACGGCAGCGCCGCAAACCACGGCCAAACTGCAGCTACCGCGCGCTACAGCCTGGGTCGGCCCGCCGAGAATCGCCGCCCCCGCCCAAATGCCGCCCCCACAGCCCCAGCCGACGACCCGCCACAATGGCCAAACCTTCGGCAAAACTCCCACACCGTCGCCGCGGCAGCCCGGCCAGCGCGGCCGGCGCCACAGCCACACAAGCCGAGGCGTGCGGCGATGACGGCCGTGCAAACGCGCCTCCGCCGCCCCATCGCCTTCCGTCGCCCTCCCGCCGTTTCCCGATCGGCCCGCAGCCGTCGGGCCACATCGCGCGCCGTCCTCCTCCTCTCGCCCGCCAACATTCACAGCCGTTTCTCAAACAATTGCCCGCCGCAAACGGACGCCGCCTGCGCAACAGGCGCCGCCGCCCCTCGACCGAGGCAAACCGCAATCCGAATCTACAGACCAACCCAATCTGCCGTCAAGCACACACGACAGCCGACCTTACACGTTACGCGTTACACATTACGTTTACACGTCTACGTTAGGTTAGGTGGACGTGGGTTAGGTTAAGGGGACTTGGGTTAGGTTAAGCGTCAAACTTAGGTTAAGCATTCAAACACGTCAGGCGTCAGAGGTTAGGTTAGGTTAGGTTAGGTTAGGTTAGGTTACACGTTAGGTTAAGGGGTCAGTGCTAGGTTAAGAAGCGTCAAACGTAGGTTAAAAAAGCGTTCAAACGTGAGGCGTGAGCCGGACAGCTTACCTTACGTAGACGTTAGGGGCTCACAGGCTGAGCTCACCTCGCCACACCACAGGTTAGGTTCGGTTCGGTTCGGTTCAGCGTAAAGCGCCGAGGTCAGGGTTACGTTCGTTCACCTTCGGGCGCCACACTTTCGGTTGAAAGGTCGCGACGGGACGACGTCGGCAGGCACGCCGCAAACGAACAAAAACGTACAGACGACGTCGGAAACCGCCGACAGACGGGGGAGCAGCACGACCACGACCAGACACCGAGCGCGAACGAGACACACGCGAACCACCCCCACCGGCCAAAGGGCACCACACAACAACCCAGAGCACCACGTGTCGACACCAGAGCAACCCGCCGCTCACGCGACATGGCTGGCACCGAAGGGCAACCGCCCGCAACTGCGCTTTCCGCGCCGGCCCGGATGCACGTCGTGCTACAACAACACCACTACCGTACACAGCCGCTGTTCACAACATCACTATCAATGGCGCGCCCGCGGCTCGCCGCCGTCGCAGTCGCAGCCCCAACGCCAGCACTTTTGCACCACCATTCACACGCACCGCAACACAGCTCGCCGACACAGCCGAACAAAACAAACACCACACAACAACAGCAACAACGCCGCCGCCTCTACTTGTGCCGGCGACCCACCCCGCCGATGGCGCACCTTTCGCCAGCCGGCAATCGACACACACGCACCCACCCACCGGGGCCCAGTGCAAAAAAAAAAAAAAAAAAAAAAAAAAAAAACCACACAAAAACAAAAAAACCAAACAACACAAACGACACGGGAAGCGCACACCGCCACTTCGCGCGCACGCCACCAACCAGTCGTCGTCTCAAAATAACAAACACAAACAAAATAAACTAACAACTAGGGCAACACAAAACAAAAACGCCTCGCACGAACCGCCCACAAAAAGGACAAGCACACGCACAGCCTCTGCTGACGACCACGACGCAGCGGCACGCTGCTCCTGTCCCGCGCCCCGCGCCCCACTCGATTCACAACTCACGCGACACCGTCAACGACGGGCTCGCTTCCCGCAACCTACCACCTTTCCGCCACGACGCACAGCCCCAGCCCCACCCGACGACGCCCGTGGCAACGACTGCACTTTCACCACCGCCTCCCCCTTCCCCCCCAAAACACACACACACACACACACACACACAGCCAGCCAAAAACGCACTCGCGACCCACACATGCACGTGCATCGGCACACGCCAACCAGTCAACGTCGACAACCACACGCAAGGCTCGAAACGAAACCGGCGTCCTTCCACGTTGCCATCAAGCTACGCGACACAAGACACAAGGAACCAACACAACAGCCGGCCCCACTAATTCCCACTCTCACGCCGCAAAAAGCACACCGAAACCGCCAAACGCACGCACATTCCCCTTCGCACTGACACCACCGACCGGCTCGCTACCACACACCTCTCGGCAGCCGTTTCACGCCAATTCGCCACACCGCCCACACAGTCGACAAGCGCCCGCCCTGTACGGCACACGCAACGACGCAGCGCAGCAAAGGGCGCCCGCAACACATACCTCTCCGCCGCCCGACGCGCCAACCGCCACACCACACCGCCAGCCACTCGCAAATTGTGCACTGCCACCAGCCACACGTCCAACACGCCGCGCCGCCTCCGGCCACCCGCCAGGGGGCGCTCACGTCCGCGACAACAGCGCGGCCCGCCGGGCCGGGCCGAACCGAACCGAGCCGCCGCTGCTCTGCACTCGGCACGGCCACACCCTGCTGCAGACCGGGCTCGTCCCTCTGTACGCGTCTGCCTGCGCATCAACACAACACGACCTTTTTTTTTTTTTTTTCTCTCTACCGCCATCCCTCCTTCTCGCGTTTTACTCGTTGTTGCAGCAGCGGCGCACACCTACACATCCACAGCCCCAGCCGAGCCGGCCTCACCTCAGGGCCCGCCGCCAGCGTCTCCTCCTCGGGCACAGGTGCGGTGCTGTGGCCGCCCATCCAACCGCATTGCTGGCCGTCCAGCCACCAGGCGTTCCCACTGCCGCGAGCCACGCCGCGCACCGACCCTGCTGCAGAAAACGAAGCATAGCCAGAGACCGACCGATACACAAAGCAAGCCGTCGCCTCGCCTCTTGTCCTTCCTGCCTTCCTTCCGCCCCCGCCCTTCTCACACCACCGCCTCTCCACTTTCGCCCCCCCCCCTCCTTTTTTGTCTTCTTTCTTTCTTTCTTTCTTTCTTTCTTTCTTTCTTTGGCCCTCTCTCCTTCCCGCCATGGCGGTTACGGCACCGCCTGCAGCGGCAGATTTTTTGCGCCCACACGCCTACTCCTACCACCATTAAACCTTGCCCTGCCCTGCCCATCAACGTCGCAGTCGAACCGACGCTTGCCAACACACTGCCCACGTTCCTTTCTCTTTTCGGCCTACGCCCATTACGCGCCGCCGCCACAGCACCTTCCCTTCCCACAACACACCGACGTCATCACACGCACCCAAAACAGGGGCCACGACCGTGTTCCTCGCCCACTCCCATCCCGCACGGTACGCACATTCCCAACTACTACCGCGCACCCTCCCTTTCCAATCTGTGTGTCTCTGTGTCTGTGTCCTGTCCGCGCGTGACGCCTCTCAACATCCGCCGTCCCCCGTCCCGTTTTCGCCCCCATGCCGTCGTCGCGCCGCCTCCTCCCCGTCCACCGCCGCCCCTGTCCGCCCCGCACCACACCATACACCGCTGCTTGTCCCGGCCGTTGCCACCAAAGGCGCCGACCGCAAACGCGCCACGCCGCAGCCCCCGTGCGTCTCGCGCTCGCTTGCATCTCCGTGCCGACGCTGCCTCTCTTCCCACTCGCACTCGACCTCGACAACACAGTCTTTGGCTCCGCCACTGCGTGTTCCGGTGGTACGCACGCTGCAACACGTATGTATTCATTACCAGAGCGATGGCGAGGCATGACAGCATCTCTGTCTGACCAGAGAGTTCTTTATCGCTGCTAGTCGGCGCTTGGACCGCGCCAGACGACAGTAGTGGCACGCACCGGGTCGCCAGGAACAGTTGTTATATATATTGTAGCGCGAGTCGGGAGAGGTAGTAGTCGGTCGACAGTAGTAGCGGGTGGACGGTTGTACTGAGCGGGCGTCGGCGGCGTGCTCTGCTCGTCTCGCGACTCTGGTCACGGTTCGGGACGATGTATAGTATATTGTGTTATAATCACAAAGGTGGTGTGACGCTGCATTGCGCAAATCTGATAACGTATGTTCATTGTACTTCTTTTGTTCAACAACAAAAGCCCCACTATTACTTTTTTTCTAAAGTAACTTTTGTCTCTTAACGAAAAACATTCACTTTTTAAAGACTACTTCCTATGGCATTTCCCTCCAAGGAGTGCAATTAATTACCAGCCAGCACTCATTCATTGCACACAGCTGTGTAAGGGGTATCTACAATTGAGGAGCGGATATAAATGCAATTTTTTGTTTTTTTTTTTTTGTGTGTGTGTTGTAACCTCCCAGCAAAATTTAAAATAATGGACAATGTTATTTACGGATGCTAATGGACATTGCGCTAATTGTAACCTCGCCCACAATGAGAGGTATTGAAAATGGCAACAAAAATGTGACATTCGCAATCTGACTCAAATATAAAGTCTTCACACAACATTTACAAAAGTCCGTTCAGTGACAAGAAACTTCAATTAAACCGAAATATCGGTCTTTGGCCCTGTGCAAAACAATCAGAATTAAAGTCTTACCTCCGAATAAATGGATGTCACATTTCTGCTCTGGTTGTTGCGCAGCGCTTGGAGGAACTGCATTGCAAATAATAATATTCTCTTTTTTTTGTGATTTTAGTGACATTTTTCTTCAAAGAAGTGGAATGAAATGTGAAGTGCAACGAACTCTTTAGTTCAATAAAAAATTAAATGTTTGAAAAATGCTTTTGAAATAAAAATTATTATTGGGGAACTTGTTGGAGAATAATTACAATTTTTCATTATCTAATGATTATATTAATTAACAGTATACCTTATTCACCATCTTGACCAGTGTTGCCGACCGCCTACATCACACAACCGCACTCGGCTGCTACTACTGACCGACCGCTCTGCATGACGACTATTAGCGTACTGCACGCGACGACTACTGACAGAGTACAGCCCTCAACTACACAGACTGACTGACTGACTGACTGACTGACTGACTGACTGACTGAGAACCGCTCGCAACACTCGCGCAGTCCAGCGCAAACTCTCTGGTCACAGATGCTACAATGTCTCGCCATCGCTACTATGTTACATACGTGTTTCAGTGTCTTTTTCATTGGGGTAACGATCTTTGGCTCTTTTTATTCTGAATACAGGGCCAAAGGTCAACGCTGCTGCCCTTATACAATTTATCAGGTTTCATTATGTCTGTTGCAATGTTACATACGGTTCACTCTTTCATTAATATTATCGTTGGGTTTGTTTTGTAGGGACGTTAACATTCTGGCACATTTTTATTATCATCGGACTCTCTGCTATTTGTGCAGGGAGGTTATACCTGGGTCCATTTCCATTTCCATTTACATTTTAATATTGATAGACTTTTTGTTTTCTTTTTTGTTTCTTGTTGTTTTTCCTTCTTTTTTTTTGTTGTTTTTTTTTTTTTTTTTTTTTTTGTTTTGTTTTTCCCGCTCTCGCCACCACCGCCGCATCACGCCTTCCGTTTTCTTGGTTTCTTTTCTGTTCTTCAACTGCTTCAACATCACCGCGCCCCATTTCCACACCACAGCCATCAGCCTCCAAGACGGGCGGGCGCAGTGTGCCATTTCCGGCGCACAAGCACACCCGTACGGTACTCTCCTCGCCCCCACGCCACCAACAACACAGCGACCACGCGGCTTTCAGGCATGGCACGGCACGGCACGGCACCGGCGAAATGCGCCGCCCCCGCCCCTCCGCGCATCCGTCCGTCTCGCCACGTTCACTGACAGCCGCGTCTGCGGCTACACCACGACAACCACAACACAACACCGCTCCCCTCCCTGGCAACTCACATTGTTTTTCTCCTCCTCTTTTGCACAAACCACAACGCCGAGCACAGGCGCAAGCCACCCACACCGCGCCCCTCCCCGTCCCGTCTTTGGCCGCCGCTCCTCGTTTCCTCGTTTGCCCCCTCCCATCTCCCGAAATGCCATGCCAGCAGCGTTACGCATGCCCCTCCCCTGTCCACACAACACTACCGCCTAACGAACAGCCTTTTCCGGGCCACATCCAGGGCACGCCCACCTCCAAACACTGCCAATTCACGGACGCACACACGCACACACACACACACACACACACACACTCACTTTCTCGACACCTTTCTGTACGGAGGGTGCGTCATCTCGACCGTGACAGAGTGACGGCAACTATCGACGATCCATTTCCCCCCACTGGTGAAACATGTCCACTAACACCTACATACATCATTCAAGTACACAGACAATAGCATACACACAATGGGAGGGCACACGAACATGGACGGCACGGCACTGTCATACACTCTTCCTCAGAACCATATCAACAAACGTTACGTACATCCGGGAAAGCGAAAGCGAACGCGAAAGCGAAAGCGAAAGCGAAAGCAAAAGCAAAAGCAAAGGCAAAGCCCAATGCAGCCGTCAAAGGTCACGTTCACGTTCCGTTGCTCTACGAATGCGTTTCTCCCCTTTTTCCCTTCCTCTCTCTTTTGCCCCCCCCTCCTTGCACTCTTGCCTCATTCCTCACGTTCTGCCCAGACATTCGACCGATCAAAGTCAACCTTTCGTTACCGTTCTCAGCGCGACGGTGTACAACAGTATGACGGGTGTGCCCAAGACTTCGGTTCAGTTGCGTGACGCCGGTCTATCGCGCCGATCGACAGTTACTCAGGGGGCGACGGATCGGACCACGTCACCGACACACAAAACACTTTCAAACAAACAAATACATACCGGATGGACACAGACAAACACGTGTACAGACATTCGCCAAACAAACGACCGCCGCCGCCGCCGCCGTCTTGAATGACGACATCGGTGTGCGTGCGTCGTACGCAATCAGTCAGACACGGCTATCAAACATCAGAGTCGAATGGTACATCATCGTGCGTGTCGCCGTACACGTACAGTACAATACAACAACAATGCGTCTTAATGGCACGTTCATTTCAACGTCACTCACACACCTCCACGCTGCAGTTACGTCGCACCATTGTCAAACTCGGCGTACAGCAAAGGGAATAGTGGGCGGCAAAAAAAAAAAAACCAAACAAAAACATTTCACATTTCACCCTCGCCATGTATGATGTGCAAAAAAACAAACCCGCAAACGGCCGTCGTTACGGTGACACAAAAGTCGCCGATCACACTGTCCCCCCTCGCAGACGGGTAACACACACACACACACACACACCAACAACACCAATGGGTCAAAAACCACGCCAACGAGGCGTGCCACCATTCCACGCCACGGCGACCAACCTCGTGGCCGTACCCCGCGCAACACGCTTTGACGCGCCCCCCCACCCACAATCAAAATGCACACATACATCACAGCCGTCCACACAAACAACAACAACAATTCCGCCCTTCCCGCAAAAGGCAAGTTGGTGGCCCTGAAAAGGGCCGTTTTGCCGCTCTCGCAACGGAGGAGCCTTCTCCATCCATCCTTCCTTCCATTCCAGAGCCACCTCCTTACTTGGAGCTCGTGTACTTGGTCACCGCCTTCGTGCCCTCGCTCACGGCGTGCTTGGCCAGCTCGCCAGGCAGCAACAGCCGCACAGCGGTCTGGATCTCGCGGGACGTGATGGTCGAGCGCTTGTTGTAGTGCGCCAGGCGAGAAGCCTCGGCCGCAATGCGCTCGAAAATGTCGTTCACGAAGCTGTTCATGATGCTCATCGCCTTCGACGAGATGCCCGTGTCAGGGTGCACCTGCTTCAGCACCTTGTAGATGTAGATGGCATAGCTCTCCTTCCTCTTGCGCTTCTTCTTCTTGTCGCCCTTCGAAATGTTCTTCTGCGCCTTGCCAGCCTTCTTGGCGGCCTTCCCGCTAGTCTTGGGCGGCATCTCGAACCAACGTACGGCAGCAGCAACACCAGTAGCAAGCGCTCCGCTCTAGTCAGCGTCTCCCCACACAGTGGCACCCGCCGCCAGCCGCCGCCGCACCTTTACCAGCTCGCCCTGTTGCGGCCGCCGACCAATGGGGCGCGCGCGCAACCGGCCGCCGCACCCGAGCCCATAAAGCACCCCCACCCCGGCTGCGCCGGCACAGACGAGCCGTGGGTGCCGACCGGAGCGGACCGAGAGCCGCGCAGCAGCAGTCGTCGAGCGAGCGCAGTGCCCGCGCACCCACCCCACCCCCACCACTGCACCGAGGGGGACACCGCAGCCGCCGCTGAACAAAGCGCCAGAGCGAGCGGTGACCAGCCGTCTTCTTCCTCAACAACGAGAAGGCAGAACAGCGCCATCGCACCTCCTACACCGAGGTGCTTCGAAAAGAGCAACTTTGTCGTGTTTCCCGCAATTTTGTCGTGTCTGTCTGTCTGAGCAATCAGGCAGACAAGCAAAACTGTCGTGTACATCTACCTAGCGCAAGCGGGTAGATAAGCAAAATTGTCGACACACCAGCGTCGCACGGCAGCTCTTGCTGCCTCCTCCCACCAGAGTAGGGTAATCTCCGTACCAGGGCCGGTGGCGCAGCCCCGATACCCGCGTACGTGTAGATCAGGCCAAATCAGCCCACAGCTACCCTACGGTGTCAACAAGTGGGACTGAGCTGGGACAATCACTGGTGCGACCACACACACGACCACATCATGGACACGGAAGATCGAGGTGGGACCACCCACTCCCGATCGCCCCCCCGCAACACTGACACCGGAGCAGAAACAGCTACACCAATGACCGACTCCCGCACGGTGACTTATATCGTGGAGAATCTTCCCCACGATATCACACAAAAGGCCATGGCAGCAAAGATAAACTCATTCGTAGAATACGCGGTCAGGGCAGAGATCAGGTCTCTGAATGTTATAAGAAATGGGAGGGCCTACATTAACTCCACAACCAGAGGGCGGGAGGACTACCTCCAAAGGACCTTCCGGAACCACATAGTTTCCTCAGTAACAGTGCGCCCAGACAAAGTACGCGAACCGAGACAGCCCATGGAAAGGTCTCGAAAGCCACCCCTCAGCGCGGTCATCAAGAAAGTGCCACTAGATGTAGAGGCTAGTGATGTAATCCAACAGCTGCGCGAACAGGGCCTTGATGTAGAGAGGGCTTGGCGTATTACCTCAAGAGAGAGGCAAGCTCCCACAAGAAACTTTAGAATAATATCACGTAATCAAGATACAATTGATGCCATACTCACAAATGGCGTTATCATTGATTACGCAAAAAAAGAGGCGGAACCCTCCAGACTTCCTCCACCGCAGCCAGCGCAATGCGGGCAGTGTCTGGGCTTTGATCACTCCACAGTGAACTGCAAGGCCCAGGCAAAGTGTCCGCAGTGCGGAGGCAACCATAAACTTACCCGGTGTGACGCTAAAAACCCGGAAAAGTGTGCAAACTGCGAAGGCGACCACTCGGCCTTATCTTATAAGTGCCCCAAACGTCCTAAAATCGCCGAAAAAGAAGAGCTACGTGCACCGATAAAAATCATGGACGAACCTACACCCGTCCCACCTACAGAAGAACTCCAGCAGGAAATGGTCCTGAAGAATGACTTCCTCCGAACCCTCACTGGAGCACTCGTCAGTCTGTTCCAGGACCGACGAGAAGAAATTGTAAAAACAGTGAACCAGGTGTCGCAGCAAATCTTACATAAGAGTATTAAGGCGACACAGTCAGGAGTCTGCCTCCATGTAACGGTGGCAGACAGGGTCAGTCCGGCAACACAACTGGACGTAACACACAACCCACAATCACCAACACAACCACAGACACCTACCACACAAACATCCCAACCCCCACAAACACCCACACATCACCAGACACCCACCACACAAACGCCCCAACCACAACACGCACCCGCACGTACACAAAACACACCACACCCACACACTTCCAGAAACAAAACCTACTAAATCCCCAGTCGCGGTACGAACATGGCCGACCACCAACAGCAGTTAAATCTCCTCTTCGCCAACGCGAGAGGAGTCAAAGACAGGAGAACACTACTCACGCACACACTATTGCGCAACAACATACACGTGGCCGGCATCGCTGAAACGTGGCTGTCTGATGGGAAGCAGTGCAATATACCGAAGTTTAACTGTTTCCGCAAGGACAGAGACGGTAGAGGCGGCGTCGCGCTATACGTGCGCAATACGATAGCGGCTACGGAAGTCCCTCCCCCCGCACAGCTTGGAGACACAGAGATCGTCATGGTCAAACTAAAGGGCCACAACGCAAGGACCGTAACAATAGCATGTTTGTATAACCCTCCTAATAACCCTCTCCCGATCCACGCGATACGACACCTTATGACGAAAGACAGATTCATCTTACTAACTGACCTGAATGCGCGACACGAGAGACTTGGTGACCACAGCACAAACCACAACGGACAAATCCTCTTTGACCTTCTAACGACCGAACCTATAGACCGCCTCCCCATCTACCAACCCACTTTTATAGGCCACCAAGGAACGTCAGCGCCCGATCATGTCCTATACAGCCCTACCATCAGTGACTCAATAGCCAATGCGGAAGTCGGCAACTCAATAACAAGTGACCACCTCCCAATCCTCTTTTCCACAAATGCAATAGCCCCACCGAATCCTCCACCAATCAGACGAACTATACGACAGTACTCAAACGCCGACTGGGATAAATACAAAGACGTACTCGAACAAGAATTATCTATCCCCATGACCGTGACAGACCCCCACGACCTCGAACTTGCCACGACTAAAATAGAATCAGCTTTTAGACACGCAATAGAGGAAGCCATACCACAAATCACCATAGACAACTGGAAACCTACTATCCCCCGAGAAGCTCTCGACCTAATACAACGAAAAAAACGACTACAAAGAGAGATGAGACGAACCAACAACCCGAACTTACGACAAACCTGGAACCGACTAAACAATCGCGCCAAACAAATAATCTCGACACATCGACAAAGACAGTGGGAAGAAACATGCGAGAGACTAAACTACAGAAACGGAGGACAATTTTGGAAACGATTTAAAACACTGACGGGACAAAGAGCGACAACTACCACCACACTAATTACAAACAACGAGCCAACGACAGACCCACAACAACAAGCCGACATCTACAAAGACGTGTTAGAAGACGTATACTCCTTCCCACATGACAACAACTTCGACGAGGTTTTCAGACGAACGGTAGAACTCCGACTCCCACGACTACTTAACACACACACAGTAGAGACGGAAAACGAAAACTCCCTAACTAAACCGATAACTGACAAAGAAATAATGGACGCGATACTAACGGGACGGAACTCAGCGCCAGGCCTAAATGACATACGACGAATTCACCTACAAAAGGCCCCTCTCCTTACACTCATCCCTATCCTATCCCTCATATTCAATTATTGCATCAGTACAGAGACCATCCCAACTGCCTGGAAAACTAGCAAGACGATCATGATCCCTAAACCAGACAAACTAAGAACAGACCCACGATCCTACAGACCCATCTCTCTTTTAGACGTACTAGGAAAAACCTATGAAAGAATCATCACAGACAGACTCAAGACATACGTAGAACAGAAAGAACTCCTCCCCCTGATCCAAGCTGGCTTCCGCAGTAAACACTCAACGAATGATCCACTGTTCAAACTCGTGAACGGAGTCACGCAGGGCTTCAACAATGGACACTGCACCCTCGCAGTTTTCCTAGATATTGAAAGGGCGTTCGACAAGCTATGGCATGACGGACTCCTCTACAAGCTGTGCGAGATAGGGATCCCTGTCAAAATGGTCCGGCTCATAAAAGCATACCTCACCGACCGAGTATGCAGAATACACGTACACAACACCTGTTCCCAACCTTTCACCCCACAAGCAGGAGTGCCGCAGGGCGGCATCCTGTCTCCGCTGCTGTACGCGCTGTACACAGCAGATATACCGACCACACAGTCCCAAGACGAAACAATAGCCCTATACGCAGACGACACAGCTTACTGGTGTACATCACTCAGGACAACAACTATACAGAGAAAGACGGACGCATACCTAAAACGACTCGAAGACTGGATGGAAAAGTGGAGAATCAGACCAAACCCAGCAAAAACGCAAACAGTACTCTTTCGACACAGAAACCTGACCAAAAAGAGACAGCAAAACGACAACGACATACAATTAACACTCTGGAACACGCCACTCAGACTTGCCAACACGGCCAGGTACCTTGGCGTGTTCCTAGACAAACACATGAACTGGATGACTCACCTGAATTACCTTCTCGACAAGACTAGAAAACGCCAAAGACTGATACGACAAGTACAAGGACGCCTCCGTGGCTGCAGTATGGAAACTGCCATACATACTTACAAAACTTTTATCAGACCTGTACTCGAATACGCCAGCGCACCGCTGGGAGGAATTCCGCACACGGTAGCAGACAGACTTTACAGTACAGAACGACGACTGCTCCGCAACCTTGCGAGACTCCCAGCAAGGACGCCCAGCAACGACGTATACGAAATAGTTAACGTGGAACCACTACAGACACGACTGACAAAACTGCGCGCGAACTACGGACAACGAATACTAACGCAAAGACCTGACATGGAAAACCTAATTACAACAAGACCTCGTACTCAACGACTCCCTAAATACAAGTATATCTGCCCAGCGCGTACGGTAGCACAAAACACATCACACCACTTCCCAGACTTAGCCCCAACTATGGAACCGCTGACAACCCATACCACTACCCCTCCCCACCTAGACGTCAGACAATAAAACACAGACAATCATATACCCTCTCTCCCTCTTTCTCCCCCCCTCTCTCCCTCTCTCTCTCTCCCTCTCTCTCTCTCTCTCTCACTCTCTCTCCCTCTCTCTCTCTCACACACACACACACACACACACACACACGCACACACATACACACACACAAACAACAAAACGACAACACTCGCACACTTAAACAAGCCGGCACACTCTTCAACTACTCAATCCTGTTCTGCCACTGAAAAATATGAAAATAGAAAACAGCTATAATTGTACAACAAAGCAAGTAACAACACAATCATTACTATATGCCACTCACAGACTAACTTCAAAAACCTCTTCTCATATGCTATCCTCCCCTCTCACCAAATGCCATATTCTATTCTTACAAAAATTGTTAATTCTAGTACTATATACACTGAAAAATTAAAATATATCCATGTAAACCATATCTTGTTGTTAAACCCTAATACTATATCCTTTGTTAAACCAAAATACAACCTTGTTACACTTACTACAACCTTGTTAATTATATATAATTGTTAAACTTACTATAACCTTGTTAACCATATAAAATTGTTAATCATATATTATAATGCTAAATGTTAATTGATTGTTATTGACCACATCAAAGTGCAAAAAATTTGTAAAGCACCTTTCTGCACGCACTTTAATTTATATCAAAAAAAGAAAATAAAATTGTAAACCACCTAAGGCTAAAAAGTGCAATGCAAGCACTAGAATAGCCCGCCCTCCCCCCTAAGGGGAGGGAATGAAATGTGCTAAAAAAAAAAAAAAAAAAAAAAAAAAAAAAAAAAAAAAAAAAAAAAAAAAAAAAAAGCTGCGCCGGCACGCACTCCGCTGCTCGACTCGCTGCCGCTCGCACCGGTCGTTTTCGTTTCCGTTTCGTGTGCACCGTCGCTAGCCCATCGCCATGTCCGGACGCGGAAAGGGAGGCAAAGTCAAGGGCAAGTCAAAGTCCCGCTCAAGCAGGGCTGGGCTCCAGTTCCCGGTCGGCAGAATCCACCGCCTCCTGCGCAAGGGAAACTACGCAGAGCGCGTCGGCGCCGGGGCGCCCGTCTACCTCGCCGCCGTCATGGAGTACCTCGCGGCTGAGGTGCTCGAGCTGGCCGGAAACGCGGCCCGCGACAACAAGAAGACGCGCATCATCCCGCGCCACCTGCAGCTTGCCATCCGCAACGACGAGGAGCTCAACAAGCTCCTGTCGGGCGTCACCATCGCACAGGGTGGTGTCCTGCCCAACATCCAGGCCGTCCTGCTGCCAAAGAAGACCGAGAAGAAGGCCTAAAGGAGGCCAGGCAATCGCAGCGCCGCGTGCTCCCCTGCACGCAACGCGCTTTGCCGGCTCGGCTCGGCCCACAACAATCGGCCCTTTTCAGGGCCACCACACACACCTACGTCCAAAGCAAAATTTCAGTCGTCCTCGCCGCACCTTGTTTTGTTTTAACTTTGCACTGTCACAGCACAGCCGCCGCCGGCGCACGTCCGCCATCTTGTCGTCCACACAGCCCGTGTGGCCCAACACACACACACACACACATTTTGCACGGTCGCAGTCGCCTTCCAAACCGACAACGGCAGCAATAATGACCATTGTTAAAGGGAGGCGTGTCGACACACCGCCCTCCACTCCCGCGCGCAACGGCCGTCGACACGAACGAAACAGCTGATCCGGCCGCCTATGCCCACACGCCTTGCCTCGGAAACCCCAACGCCGCCGCAAACAAACACACAGAGACAAACCACGCAAGCAAATAATCACCGCCTCTCGCACAACAACACACAGCCCGCCATCTCCGTCGCGATCGATACAAAGACACACAATAACAAACACACAAACGAAGCAGCTCCACACACAGCCAGCCACATGACACGTTTCCTTTCCTTCTCCCCTCCCAGTCACATCACGTCGCTCAAACGGAAAGAAAGAAACAAACAAACAAACAACACAGCGCACACACGCAGCAACAACACAGACTCTTTCGCACTTTTCAACTTCCGAACAGTGTGGTGGCCCTGAAAAGGGCCGTTTTCTAGTCTCTCCCACCCACAAGCACGGCCCGCGGGAAGGCCAGCGCCCGCTGCGACGCAGCCTAACCGCCGAAACCGTACAGGGTGCGCCCCTGCCTCTTCAGGGCGTACACCACGTCCATGGCCGTCACAGTCTTGCGCTTGGCGTGCTCAGTGTACGTCACCGCGTCGCGGATCACGTTCTCCAGGAACACCTTCAGCACCCCGCGGGTCTCCTCGTAGATCAGACCAGAGATGCGCTTCACGCCGCCCCTGCGAGCCAGGCGGCGGATGGCGGGCTTCGTGATGCCCTGGATGTTGTCGCGCAACACCTTGCGGTGCCGCTTGGCGCCACCCTTGCCGAGCCCCTTTCCTCCCTTGCCGCGGCCTGTCATCCTTCCTTCCTCGGGCAAAGCAAAACGTGCACAAACAGCAGCTGCAGCGGCTGGCGAGTCGGCTACGGTCTGCGCCCAGCGCGCCCGCCGCCCCCCTATATAGACTCTGGCCCGCCCTCCCCCCACCACGCGCAACCGAGGGCATATAAGCGCAGCACGGAGGCGCGCGGGCCCGTTGTCAAGGCAGCACCGGACGCCGCGCCGCACCTAACCTCCACGCACGCCGCTCCGCTACCGCTACCGCCATGGCCCGCACAAAGCAAACGGCCCGCAAGTCCACCGGCGGAAAGGCGCCGCGCAAACAGCTCGCCACCAAGGCGGCGAGGAAGAGCGCGCCCGCCACCGGAGGCGTCAAGAAGCCCCACCGCTACAGGCCGGGCACCGTCGCCCTGCGAGAAATCAGGCGCTACCAGAAGAGCACAGAGCTGCTCATCCGCAAGCTGCCATTCCAGCGCCTAGTGCGCGAGATCGCCCAGGACTTCAAGACCGACCTGCGCTTCCAGAGCTCCGCAGTCATGGCCCTGCAGGAGGCCAGCGAGGCCTACCTCGTCGGCCTCTTCGAAGACACCAACCTGTGCGCAATCCACGCCAAGCGCGTCACCATCATGCCCAAGGACATCCAGCTCGCGCGCCGCATCCGCGGCGAGCGCGCCTAAACCGCGCCGCGGCACCGCACCGCACAAACAAAAACGGCCCTTTTCAGGGCCACTAACATCTCTCCGTCGCGAGCAAACTTTGTCGGTCGCCTGCCTCTCGCCCCGCAACCCAAAAACAAAAACCACCACTTCCCCGTCCGTCCGCCACACCCGCTCACTCTGCCTGCCTGCTAGCAGCGCGCAACAATCACACATCATCCCTCCCCGGCGCTCAAAGCGCACAATACCCAACGGCCGACGTCACACCGCACGGGTGGCTGGCCGGCCGCCGCTTTCGTTTCGAAAACAAAAAAAAAAAAAACCCGCACTCCACTCCGACGGCCAACGGCCAGGCAGGCGCGCTCGCTCGCTCTACACGCCACCGAAATCCCCGCCGACTCCTTCCGCATCTCAACGTGCCCCCCGTTGCAAAACATAACACACACACACACAAAGGAACAAAACAAAACAAAGACCAGACACGACTCGACAAGACAGACATCCGAGAAGAACGAACGCAGGCAAGCCAACCAACGTATTCAAACAAAACAACGTGACAGAAAACCAACCGTCGGCCGCCGCCACAAACACGGCGACAATCAACCACGACAACAACAACAACAACAACACCGCTTACCGCTACCGCCGCCCACACCCGCCACCGACCCCCGCAATCCAACCACCACGGCACGCAAACAGCATCCCCACGGGCATACAGAAACGCCAGACAGACACCCACACCAAACGCAACACGACAATCAAAACCTTCCCCGACGTGCTTTGATGGCCCTGAGAAGGGCCGTTTTGGGCCGCGCGTCTCTTGCGCGCCACTAGACGACGGGAGTCAAGCGCCAAACCCTTCCTTTCTCCCATCTCTTTCTCCTCTACTCTACTTCTTCTTCTTGGGCGAAGCCTTCGCCTTAGACGGCGTCGTCGCCTTCTTCGGGCGCGGCGCCTTCGGCTTCTTCGTCGGAACCTTGGCGGCCTTCTTCGCCTTCGACGGCGACTTGGCCTTGGCCGGCTTGGCCGCAGCCGCCTTCTTCGCACCCGCGGGAGCGGCCGACGCCGCAGACGCCTTCTTGGCGGCGCCCGCCTTCCGACCGGTCGCCGCCTTCACGCCACCAGCCTTCTTTGCGCCGGCCGCACGGGCGCCCTTCTTCTCCTTGCTGGCCGGAGCGGCGCGCTTCTTCTTGGCACCGCCAGCACGAGCCTTGCCGCCCTCGGCCGCCCCCCCGCCGCCGGCGCCGGCAAGCTTGAACGAGCCGGACGCGCCCTTCCCCTTCGTCTGCACCAGCTCGCCCGCCACGACGGCCGACTTGAGGTACTTCTTGATAAACGGCGCCAGCTTCTCCGCGTCCAGCTTGTAGTGCGCGGCTATGTACTTCTTGATCGCCTGCAGCGACGACCCGCCGCGCTCCTTCAGACTCTTGATGGCGGCCGTCACCATCTCAGAGGTGCGCGGGTGCGCAGGCTTGGCGCGCGGCTTCTTCGCAGACGACGCAGACTTGGCCTTCTTCGTAGTGCCGGTGGCGGCGGGTGCCGCAGCAGTCTCGTTCGTAGCCGCCTGATCTGCCATTTCGACGACGCGCGTAACACACAGCGAGAGCGAGCGGGACGGCAGGCACGCAAGCACAGCACAGCAGCAGAGCAGAGAATCACTTTTTTTTTTTTTTTTTTTTTTTTTTTTTTTTTTTTTTTTTTTGTGTGATGGCTGGGGTTCTAGCTCCTTAGGAGCTTGGTCCCCCGAGTGTGCAGGATAGGTTTTTCTTAATTGGGGGCTCCATTTATTTATTAGCAAGAACAAATAATGGGGTCTCCTTTTTCAGCGCTTTGGGACTCACTGTGGACACTTTCGCCCTTTTGTGGTCCTCATTTAATGGTGGTTGATGGGCTTTGAGTATTGTTTCTTGTATTCTACTTGTTTGTGTTCTTTCTTCACTCTCATCGGTTCCTCAGTAGGTGCTTACTATTGTTGGTTCCTAATGATTGATAGAGGTACCTTGACTTTGTGCCAGGCGGTTGGTTCCACCGTGGCGATGTCTTCAAGCCTGTTGTTCGTGGGTCTGAGTCTCTCTATCTTTGTCACCAGTTTCCTGGTGGCTTCTTCGATTTGTTCAGCTATTCGTGGCATCTCGAGCTCCCTGTGGATTGCCTCTGTGCTGGTCCATGGAGGTGCGTGTAGGGTGAGTTTTAGGCACCTGTTCTGGAGTGTTTGCAGTTCCTTGATGTTCGTCTTGCACGTGATGCCCCATGCGGAGCACCCGTACAGGATGGCCGGCTGTATTATTGCCTTGTAAATCTGCATCTTAGTCCGGGTTGTCATTTCTTTGCTTGTCAGAAGTGGGTAGATAGTGTGGATTGCCCTTGTGATTTTCATCTTCTTCTCCTTGATGTGGTCAGTGAATAACATTTTCTTGTCAAGTGTGACTCCTAGATATTTTACTTTGTTTGTCCAGTTGATTCTATGTCCGTTGAGTTGTATTCTGTCTTGTATGTCCGGTCTGCGTCTTGTGAACAGGATGGCTTTGGTCTTTTCTGCGTTAATTTTTATTTTATTTAGCTTTGCCCACTTTTCAGTTAGGTTAGTTTGTTCTTGTAGTCGTCTCATTGTGGTGTCTAGTCTTCTGTGGCTTGTCAGTATTGCCGTGTCATCGGCGAATTGGGCCAGTACTGTATCCTCTGTTTTTGGAAAGTCATTCACGTACACTGTGAAGAGGGTGGGAGACAGTACCGATCCCTGAGGAATCCCTTCCTCCAAGGTCTTGGTTTCAGATCTTTGCCCGTTTATTTTTACAAAAAATCGTCTGTTTGTCATGAAGCTGTTGATCATGCGTAAGTAGCACCTGGGTATGTCGGTATCTTCTTTTAGCTTCACCAGCAGATTGTTCCTCCACACCTTGTCGTATGCTTTTTCGACGTCCAGCATTAGTGCTGCTGTGTACTTTGCCAGGTTCATTGCTTTTGTGATCTCCTCTGTGATTCTTAGCAGCTGGAGCTCCGCTGATAACGTTTGTTGGTAAGCGAACTGTTCTCTCCTGATGACGTTCCCATCCAGGAGGGGTTGTCTTATTCGCGGGAGCAGCACGCGTTCTAAAAGCTTCGACATGGTGCAGAGTAGGCTAATCGGGCGGTGGTTCTCGGGCTTCTTTAGATCTTTCTCTGCCTTGGGGATCGGTACTATCTTGCTGATTTTCCACGCATCTGGAAAGTAGTTTAGCATCATGCACGCATTTATGATGCGTGTTAGTAGTACCAGCGGCTTTCGTGGGATTTGTTTCAGCTGTTCGTTTGTGATGTTGTCTGGTCCAGGTGCTGAGCGTGTTCCTAGTCTTGCTATTATTCTCCGGACCTCTGTTGGTGTCGTCAGTTCTGGCCTATCATCTGCTGGTATGTTTTTTATTGCGTCAGCCTCCTGGTTGATGTGTCTGGCGAATTCTATCTCTTCTAGTGTTGGGTTACCCTCCTCTTCTATCTTGTTCTGCTCCTCATAGGTCTGGGCGAAGAGCTCTGCTTGTCGTAGTGCGTCAAATACTACGGTGTTTCCGTCCATTAGTGCTGACTTTCTTGGTTTAGGGTTCTTTAGGCTTTTGATCAGCTTCCAGTCCTCTCTTCCTCTGAGTGTTAGCTCACTCATGCGGTCCTCCCACTTTTCCGCCTTCCATTCTAGCACTCTTTTGTGTATTTCACGCGTGAGTCTGTTCACCTCTCTTCTGTCTTCTGGGTTTCTGTCTCGAATCCATCGCTTTCTCGCTCTGTTTTTGAGGTACTTGAGGTCTTGGATCAACGGTGGGAGCTCGCTGTACTTTCCTTCCACGAATGTCATTTTGGTTGTGGCCTTTCTTTGCGCGTTTTTGATTTTGTCCGCGAGGGTGCCAATCACCTCGTCAATTTGCTGTTCATTGTTGAGTGGGGCAGTGGGGTTGACGTTGTTATTCAGCCAGCGGCTGAATTGGTTCCAGTCTGTTGTTATTTTTTGACTTTGTGGTGGGGGTTCTATTGTCTCGCCTAATTGAGTGATTACTGGAAGATGGTCTGATGTTAGGCTGTTTCTAACCTGCATTTCCATATCTGGATCCATATTCTTGACGATGAATATGTCCAGGACGTCTGGTTGGTGTCTGCTGTTGAAAGGTACATAGGTCGCTTCCAGGGGGGCTGTGACGACGGCTTGGAGCCTTACTTCCAGGTTGTGTAGTGCTTCTCCTCTGGCGTTGCTCCTGTGTGCATTCCATGCTTCGTTCTTCGCATTTAGGTCGCCTGCCAGTAGTATGCGGTCGTGGTTATCGAAGATCTGTGTCAGATCATTTTCTTCCAGGTTCGCTCTTGGGCTGAGGTATGCTGCTACTAGTAGCAGTTTGCCATTGGACGTCTCTATGTTCACCAGTGTTGCCTCCAGAGCTGTCATTGGAGGGGTTGGCTCTGGGTGATGTATTATGTTTTGTCTGAGGTATATGGCAGTTCCTCCACCCATCCTGTTTACTCTGTCTGTGCGGTGACATATCATGTTCCTCAGTTTGCAGCTTTGGGATGGACGTAAGTGGGTCTCTGTGACTATTAGCACATCTATTTTGTTTTGCTCAATGAATTCGTTGAGGAGGTCCTTTTTGTTTTTGATACCACATGCGTTGAAGTTGCAGATGCGCAGTAGTTTCTGTCCTCTCCTGTTAATTTCCATTAAAGATTTCGAAAATTTTCATCGCTCCTCCAGCGATAGCCATCAATTTTGACATGGCGTCAGGTGCTGAGTTTACTTCTTGTAGTGTTGATCGTGCTGTGTTCAGTACTTGTCTCCAGTTGAAGGATGCCCAGATGGATTTTACTTCATCAATGAAGCCCTTGACTCCTTCCATCATCCCTTGGTTTCCTGTTGTTTGTTCTGCTCCTTGTGTGTTAATGTTGCCCCATGCTCTTCTTCTCCCTCTTTGTTGTGCCTCTGCTGGTGTTGGCATCGCTGTCGGTCTTATCTGTTGTTGTTGTTGTCTTGTTTGTCTTTGCAGGTGTTGTTGGTTTTCTCTTCCGTACGCTTCTGCTGCTTCCTGATAAGCCCTGCAGCCTCTGTGGGACGCTGCATGCCCGTCTTCTCCACAGTTGATGCAGTGTGGGATGGCATTTGTTGGTAGCTGGCAATCTTTTGCTCTGTGATCACCTCCACATCTTGCGCATCTGGTGGGCATGCCACAGTATCCCGCTGTGTGAAAAAATCCTTGGCACTTCTTACACTGTGGCGGTCCATCTCTGTTTTTGTAAGTCTCAATTGTTACTTTTGTGTCAAGTAGGTATCTCAAGTTGTAGATGTTCTGGTTTTCAGGTTTTTTGTCTAGTGATATGCAGAACACGTCCATGGGTTTAAGCTCCCTTGTTTCAGGAATCCTTTTCTTGTACTGGTGTACATTATTCGGGTGGAAGTTGTTGTATCTTAAGTCAGCGTTGAGTTCGTCTTCTGTGACTGTGTCAGGCAGACCTTTGATGACTACTTTCAGCTGTCTGTCTTCTTGAAGCTGGTGGGTGTAATTTCCGATTTGGTGGCGTCTGAAGAAGGCCAGTGCTGTTCTTTGGTCTCTGACCGACTCAAAGTGGTACTTTATTGACTTTCCTTTGTGTATCACCCTAATGGGTCCTTCCATTTCTTTTTTCAGTGCTGCGTTCAATGTCAGGTAGTGGCCTGCATACTGTATGGTTATGGGAGGTACCCTGGGCTTTTTCGGCGTTATTCTCTGCGATGTCGTCGGGTTTTGGCTCTGTTGAGGCGTCTCTTGTGGTATACCGTTCCCTGTTTGCAGGTTTTGGGTATTCTGCAAGGTGTCAAATCTATTCCTCGTTTCGATTGTGAACTGCTTGTTTTGGGAGTCGGTTTCAGCGGAGTTTTTCCTCTTGATTGTTTTTCTTGGCACTCTGAAGCCCTCGTTATCTTCGTATAGCTCCATTTGTTGCATTTGGTACGTGTTTTGATCTATTTGTGGCGTGTCTTGGTCCATTTCTTCGTCCTCGCTCGATGACGCATAATGTTCCGTTTTTCTTCCTTCCGCTCCCACTAGGTGGTTTGTTTCATGCTGGCTTTGCTGGTTGGTGCTATATATGTCTCTGATATCAATTTGGTGTCGTTCGGTTGGTGTTATAGCGCCGGCGGCCATCTTGGTTTCTTCCGCGGCGGCAGCAGCTGCGGCGGCCATCTTGCGCTTTTCCGCTTCTATGGCAGCGGCTCCGGCTTCAGTTGTAGCCGTAGTGGTTTTTCCCCCGTTGGGGGCAGTTGTCTTGGCTGTTTCCAGGGTTTTCGGGCGTTCCGAACTTTCCCTTCGTAGTTTTTCGATGGTTTGGAGCATTGCCTGTTCCATGGTGGGCGTCGTACCTGTTGTCAGTTCCCTCTCGGCGCTCGTGTGGTAGTGTCTTTCGACGGTACGATGGAGAGACTCAGACCTACTCGCGGAACTAGGCCTTGCCCTGCTTCTTGATCTGTGCCTGAAGGCGCGCGGACGTACCCCGCCCAGGGAGTCGGCCACCTGTCGGTCGACTGCCTGGTGAGGAGGCCCTGGTGCCTCTTCATTCCCTATGCTAAACATTCCTAGCCCATCCGGCTATCCCGGAGGATCTCGCCTATCACTAGTAAGACGGCCCTATCAGGACACAATTGCTTTTTTAACACGCAGTGGGAGCACTTCAAACTTAAAAGTTCGTAGCGCACCCCCCGCGTGTGCACACAGCTCGGCTGCTCGGAGACCGATGCGCAGAGAATCACAAGGCCCAGCCAGTGTCGCGGGCGGGCGCGGACGGCCGAGAGAGCGGCCGCCACTCTGCGCGCCGCCGCGCCGCGCCTCCCGCGCTTGCTACCGCCCAACGTCCGACAGCCTGTGCGGAGCAGCCCCAAACCTGCGCCACAACCGCCCGCGCCTTTCAAACCACCGAGGATGGGGCTACACACAGCCACACCACAGTCGCCAACCAGTCGCCACGGCAGCGCCGCAAACCACGGCCAAACTGCAGCTACCGCGCGCTACAGCCTGCGTCGGCCCGCCGAGAATCGCCGCCCCCGCCCAAATGCCGCCCCCACAGCCCCAGCCGACGACCCGCCACAATGGCCAAACCTTCGGCAAAACTCCCACACCGTCGCCGCGGCAGCCCGGCCAGCGCGGCCGGCGCCACAGCCACACAAGCCGAGGCGTGCGGCGATGACGGCCGTGCAAACGCGCCTCCGCCGCCCCATCGCCTTCCGTCGCCCTCCCGCCGTTTCCCGATCGGCCCGCAGCCGTCGGGCCACATCGCGCGCCGTCCTCCTCCTCTCGCCCGCCAACATTCACAGCCGTTTCTCAACAATTGCCCGCCGCAAACGGACGCCGCCTGCGCAACAGGCGCCGCCGCCCCTCGCCGCTTCCGACCCAACCCCTCGACCGAGGCAAACCGCAATCCGAATCTACAGACCAACCCAATCTGCCGTCAAGCACACACGACAGCCGACCTTACACGTTACGCGTTACACATTACGTTTACACGTCTACGTTAGGTTAGGTTAGGTGGACGTGGGTTAGGTTAAGGGGACTTGGGTTAGGTTAAGCGTCAAACTTAGGTTAAGCATTCAAACACGTCAGGCGTCAGAGGTTAGGTTAGGTTAGGTTAGGTTAGGTTAGGTTAGGTTAGGTTAGTGCTAGGTTGAGAAGCGTCAAACGTAGGTTAAAAAGGCGTTCAAACGTGAGGCGTGAGCCGGACAGCTTACCTTACGTAGACGTTAGGGGCTCACAGGCTGAGCTCACCTCGCCACACCACAGGTTCGGTTCGGTTCGCTCGGCTCAGCGTAAAGCGCCGAGGTCAGGGTTACGTTCGTTCACCTTCGGGCGCCACACTTTCGGTTGAAAGGTCGCGACGGGACGACGTCGGCAGGCACGCCGCAAACGAACAAAAACGTACAGACGACGTCGGAAACCGCCGACAGACGGGGGAGCAGCACGACCACGACCAGACACCGAGCGCGAACGAGACACACGCGAACCACCCCCACCGGCCAAAGGGCACCACACAACAACCCAGAGCACCACGTGTCGACACCAGAGCAACCCGCCGCTCACGCGACATGGCTGGCACCGAAGGGCAACCGCCCGCAACTGCGCTTTCCGCGCCGGCCCGGATGCACGTCGTGCTACAACAACACCACTACCGTACACAGCCGCTGTTCACAACATCACTATCAATGGCGCGCCCGCGGCTCGCCGCCGTCGCAGTCGCAGCCCCAACGCCAGCACTTTTGCACCACCATTCACACGCACCGCAACACAGCTCGCCGACACAGCCGAACAAAACAAACACCACACAACAACAGCAACAACGCCGCCGCCTCTACTTGTGCCGGCGACCCACCCCGCCGATGGCGCACCTTTCGCCAGCCGGCAATCGACACACACGCACCCACCCACCGGGGCCCAGTGCAAAAAACAAAAAACACACAAAAACAAAAAAACCAAACAACACAAACGACACGGGAAGCGCACACCGCCACTTCGCGCGCACGCCACCAACCAGTCGTCGTCTCAAAATAACAAACACAAACAAAATAAACTAACAACTAGGGCAACACAAAACAAAAAAAAAAACGCCTCGCACGAACCGCCCACAAAAAGGACAAGCACACGCACAGCCTCTGCTGACGACCACGACGCAGCGGCACGCTGCTCCTGTCCCGCGCCCCGCGCCCCACTCGATTCACAACTCACGCGACACCGTCAACGACGGGCTCGCTTCCCGCAACCTACCACCTTTCCGCCACGACGCACAGCCCCAGCCCCACCCGACGACGCCCGTGGCAACGACTGCACTTTCACCACCGCCTCCCCCTTCCCCCCCAAAAACACACACACACACACACACACAGCCAGCCAAAAACGCACTCGCGACCCACACATGCACGTGCATCGGCACACGCCAACCAGTCAACGTCGACAACCACACGCAAGGCTCGAAACGAAACCGGCGTCCTTCCACGTTGCCATCAAGCTACGCGACACAAGACACAAGGAACCAACACAACAGCCGGCCCCACTAATTCCCACTCTCACGCCGCAAAAAGCACACCGAAACCGCCAAACGCACGCACATTCCCCTTCGCACTGACACCACCGACCGGCTCGCTACCACACACCTCTCGGCAGCCGTTTCACGCCAATTCGCCACACCGCCCACACAGTCGACAAGCGCCCGCCCTGTACGGCACACGCAACGACGCAGCGCAGCAAAGGGCGCCCGCAACACATACCTCTCCGCCGCCCGACGCGCCAACCGCCACACCACACCGCCAGCCACTCGCAAATTGTGCACTGCCACCAGCCACACGTCCAACACGCCGCGCCGCCTCCGGCCACCCGCCAGGGGGCGCTCACGTCCGCGACAACAGCGCGGCCCGCCGGGCCGGGCCGGGCCGAACCGAACCGAGCCGCCGCTGCTCTGCACTCGGCACGGCCACACCCTGCTGCAGACCGGGCTCGTCCCTCTGTACGCGTCTGCCTGCGCATCAACACAACACGACCTTTTTTTTTTTTTTTTTTTTTTTTCTCTCTACCGCCATCCCTCCTTCTCGCGTTTTACTCGTTGTTGCAGCAGCGGCGCACACCTACACATCCACAGCCCCAGCCCCAGCCGAGCCGGCCTCACCTCAGGGCCCGCCGCCAGCGTCTCCTCCTCGGGCACAGGTGCGGTGCTGTGGCCGCCCATCCAACCGCATTGCTGGCCGTCCAGCCACCAGGCGTTCCCACTGCCGCGAGCCACGCCGCGCACCGACCCTGCTGCAGAAAACGAAGCATAGCCAGAGACCGACCGATACACAAAGCAAGCCGTCGCCTCGCCTCTTGTCCTTCCTGCCTTCCTTCCGCCCCCGCCCTTCTCACACCACCGCCTCTCCACTTTCGCCCCCCCCTCCTTTTTTTGTTTTTTTTTTTTTGTTTTCTTCTTTCTTTCTTTCTTTCTTTCTTTGGCCCTCTCTCCTTCCCGCCATGGCGGTTACGGCACCGCCTGCAGCGGCAGATTTTTTGCGCCCACACGCCTACTCCTACCACCATTAACCTTGCCCTGCCCTGCCCTGCCCTGCCCATCAACGTCGCAGTCGAACCGACGCTTGCCAACACACTGCCCACGTTCCTTTCTCTTTTCGGCCTACGCCCATTACGCGCCGCCGCCACAGCACCTTCCCTTCCCACAACACACCGACGTCATCACACGCACCCAAAACAGGGGCCACGACCGTGTTCCTCGCCCACTCCCATCCCGCACGGTACGCACATTCCCAACTACTAACCGCGCACCCTCCCTTTCCAATCTGTGTGTCTCTGTGTCTGTGTCCTGTCCGCGCGTGACGCCTCTCAACATCCGCCGTCCCCCGTCCCGTTTTCGCCCCCATGCCGTCGTCGCGCCGCCTCCTCCCCGTCCACCGCCGCCCCTGTCCGCCCCGCACCACACCATACACCGCTGCTTGTCCCGGCCGTTGCCACCAAAGGTGCCGACCGCAAACGCGCCACGCCGCAGCCCCCGTGCGTCTCGCGCTCGCTTGCATCTCCGTGCCGACGCTGCCTCTCTTCCCACTCGCACTCGACCTCGACAACACAGTCTTTGGCTCCGCCACTGCGTGTTCCGGTGGTACGCACGCTGCAACACGTATGTATTCATTACCAGAGCGATGGCGAGGCATGACAGCATCTCTGTCTGACCAGAGAGTTCTTTCTCGCTGCTAGTCGGCGCTTGGACCGCGCCAGACGACAGTAGTGGCACGCACCGGGTCGCCAGGAACAGTTGTTATATATATTGTAGCGCGAGTCGGGAGAGGTAGTAGTCGGTCGACAGTAGTAGCGGGTGGACGGTTGTACTGAGCGGGCGTCGGCGGCGTGCTCTGCTCGTCTCGCGACTCTGGTCACGGTTCGGGACGATGTATAGTATATTGTGTTACAATCAAAAGGTGGTGTGACGCTGCATTGCGCAAATCTGATAACGTATGTTCATTGTACTTATTTTGTTCAACAACAAAAGCCCCACTATTACTTTTTTTCTAAAGTAACTTTTGTCTCTTAACGAAAAACATTCACGTTTTAAAGACTACTTCCTATGGCATTTCCCTCCAAGGAGTGCAATTAATTACCAGCCAGCACTCATTCATTGCACACAGCTGTGTAAGGGGTATCTACAATTGAGGAGCGGATATAAATGCAATTTTTTGTTTTTTTTGTTTTTTTTTTGTGTGTGTGTTGTAACCTCCCAGCAAAATTTAAAACAATGGACAATGTTATTTACGGATGCTAATGGACATTGCGCTAATTGTAACCTCGCCCACAATGAGAGGTATTGAAAATGGCAACAAAAATGTGAAATTCGCAATCTGACTCAAATATAAAGTCTTCACACAACATTTAAAAAAGTCCGTTCAGTGACAAGAAACTTCAATTAAACCGAAATATCGGTCTTTGGCCCTGTGCAAAACAATCAGAATTAAAGTCTTACCTCCGAATAAATGGATGTCACATTTCTGCTCTGGTTGTTGCGCAGCGCTTGAAGGAACTGCATTGCAAATAATAATATTCTCTTTTTTTGTGATTTTAGTGGCATTTTTCTTCAAAGAAGTGGAATGAAATGTGAAGTGCAACGAACTCTTTAGTTCAATACAAAATTAAATGTTTGAAAAATGCTTTTGAAATAAAACCTATTATTGGGGAACTTGTTGGAGAATAATTACAATAAATACAATTTTTCATTATCTAATGATTATATTAATTAACAGTATACCTTATTCACCATCTTGACCAGTGTTGCCGACCGCCTACATCACACAACCGCACTCGGCTGCTACTACTGACCGACCGCTCTGCATGACGACTATTAGCGTACTGCACGCGACGACTACTGACAGAGTACAGCCCTCAACTACACAGAGCTACGGACTCGCAACGACTACTGACAGACTGACTGACTGACTGACTGACTGACTGAGAACCGCTCGCAACACTCGCGCAGTCCAGCGCAAACTCTCTGGTCACAGATGCTACAATGTCTCGCCATCGCTACTATGTTACATACGTGTTTCAGTGTCTTTTTCATTGGGGTAACGATCTTTGGCTCTTTTTATTCTGAATACAGGGCCAAAGGTCAACGCTGCTGCCCTTATACAATTTATCAGGTTTCATTATGTCTGTTGCAATGTTACATACGGTTCACTCTTTCATTAATATTATCGTTGGGTTTGTTTTGTAGGGACGTTAACATTCTGGCACATTTTTATTATCATCGGACTCTCTGCTATTTGTGCAGGGAGGTTATACCTGGGTCCATTTCCATTTCCATTTACATTTTAATATTGATAGACTTTTTGTTTTCTTTTTTGTTTCTTGTTGTTTTTCCTTCTTTTTTTTTGTTGTTTTTTTTTTTTTTTTTTTTGTTGTTTTGTTTTTCCCGCTCTCACCACCACCGCCGCATCACGCCTTCCGTTTTCTTGGTTTCTTTTCTGTTCTTCAACTGCTTCAACATCACCGCGCCCCATTTCCACACCACAGCCATCAGCCTCCGAGACGGGCGGGCGCAGTGTGCCATTTCCGGCGCACAAGCACACCCGTACGGTACTCTCCTCGCCCCCACGCCACCAACAACACAGCGACCACGCGGCTTTCAGGCATGGCATGGCACGGCACGGCACCGGCGAAATGCGCCGCCCCCGCCCCTCCGCGCATCCGTCCGTCTCGCCACGTTCACTGACAGCCGCGTCTGCGGCTACACCACGACAACCACAACACCGCTCCCCTCCCTGGCAACTCACATTGTTTTTCTCCTCCTCTTTTGCACAAACCACAACGCCGAGCACAGGCGCAAGCCACCCACACCGCGCCCCTCCCCGTCCCGTCTTTGGCCGCCGCTCCTCGTTTCCTCGTTTGCCCCCTCCCATCTCCCGAAATGCCATGCCAGCAGCGTTACGCATGCCCCTCCCCTGTCCACACAACACTACCGCCTAACGAACAGCCTTTTCCGGGCCACATCCAGGGCACGCCCACCTCCAAACACTGCCAATTCACGGACGCACACACACACACACACACACACACTCACTCACTTTCTCGACACCTTTCTGTACGGAGGGTGCGTCATCTCGACCGTGACAGAGTGACGGCAACTATCGACGATCCATTTCCCCCCACTGGTAAAACATGTCCACTAACACCTACATACATCATTCAAGTACACAGACAATAGCATACACACAATGGGAGGGCACACGAACATGGACGGCACGGCACTGTCATACACTCTTCCTCAGAACCATATCAACAAACGTTACGTACATCCGGGAAAGCGAAAGCGAACGCGAACGCGAAAGCGAAAGCGAAAGCAAAGGCAAAGGCAAAGCCCAATGCAGCCGTCAAAGGTAACGTTCACCACGGCAGACACTTGCAGCCGCGCCGCCGTTAAACGCATTTCAGTGCGGCTCCAATACGCCTCCGACACGGGAACGTTCCGTTGCTCTACGAATGCGTTTCTCCCCTTTTTCCCTTCCTCTCTCTTTTGCCCCCCCTCCTTGCACTCTTGCCTCATTCCTCACGTTCTGCCCAGACATTCGACCGATCAAAGTCAACCTTTCGTTACCGTTCTCAGCGCGACGGTGTACAACAGTATGACGGGTGTGCCCAAGACTTCGGTTCAGTTGCGTGACGCCGGTCTATCGCGCCGATCGACAGTTACTCAGGGGGCGACGGATCGGACCACGTCACCGACACACAAAACACTTTCAAACAAACAAATACATACCGGATGGACACAGACAAACACGTGTACAGACATTCGCCAAACAAACGACCGCCGCCGTCGTCGTCTAGCGTGCATCTTGAATGACGACATCGGTGTGCGTGCGTCGTACGCAATCAGTCAGACACGGCTATCAAACATCAGAGTCGAATGGTACATCATCGTGCGTGTCGCCGTACACGTACAGTACAATACAACAACAATGCGTCTTAATGGCACGTTCATTTCAACGTCACTCACACACCTCCACGCTGCAGTTACGTCGCACCATTGTCAAACTCGGCGTACAGCAAAGGGAATAGTGGGCGGCAAAAAAAAAACCAAACAAAAACATTTCACATTTCACCCTCGCCATGTATGATGTGCAAAAAAAACAAACCCGCAAACGGCCGTCGTTACGGTGACACAAAAGTCGCCGATCGCACTGTCCCCCCTCGCAGACGGGTAACACACACACACACACACACCAACAACACCAATGGGTCAAAAACCACGCCAACGAGGCGTGCCACCATTCCACGCCACGGCGACCAACCTCGTGGCCGTACCCCGCGCAACACGCTTTGACGCGCCCCCCCACCCACAATCAAAATGCACACATACATCACAGCCGTCCACACAAACAACAACAACAACAATTCCGCCCTTCCCGCAAAAGGCAAGTTGGTGGCCCTGAAAAGGGCCGTTTTGCCGCTCTCGCAACGGAGGAGCCTTCTCCATCCTTCCTTCCATTCCAGAGCCACCTCCTTACTTGGAGCTCGTGTACTTGGTCACCGCCTTCGTGCCCTCGCTCACGGCGTGCTTGGCCAGCTCGCCAGGCAGCAACAGCCGCACAGCGGTCTGGATCTCGCGGGACGTGATGGTCGAGCGCTTGTTGTAGTGCGCCAGGCGAGAAGCCTCGGCCGCAATGCGCTCGAAAATGTCGTTCACGAAGCTGTTCATGATGCTCATCGCCTTCGACGAGATGCCCGTGTCAGGGTGCACCTGCTTCAGCACCTTGTAGATGTAGATGGCATAGCTCTCCTTCCTCTTGCGCTTCTTCTTCTTGTCGCCCTTCGAAATGTTCTTCTGCGCCTTGCCAGCCTTCTTGGCGGCCTTCCCGCTAGTCTTGGGCGGCATCTCGAACCAACGTACGGCAGCAGCAACACCAGTAGCAAGCGCTCCGCTCTAGTCAGCGTCTCCCCACACAGTGGCACCCGCCGCCAGCCGCCGCCGCACCTTTACCAGCTCGCCCTGTTGCGGCCGCCGACCAATGGGGCGCGCGCGCAACCGGCCGCCGCACCCGAGCCCATAAAGCACCCCCACCCCGGCTGCGCCGGCACGCACTCCGCTGCTCGACTCGCTGCCGCTCGCACCGGTCGTTTTCGTTTCCGTTTCGTGTGCACCGTCGCTAGCCCATCGCCATGTCCGGACGCGGAAAGGGAGGCAAAGTCAAGGGCAAGTCAAAGTCCCGCTCAAGCAGGGCTGGGCTCCAGTTCCCGGTCGGCAGAATCCACCGCCTCCTGCGCAAGGGAAACTACGCAGAGCGCGTCGGCGCCGGGGCGCCCGTCTACCTCGCCGCCGTCATGGAGTACCTCGCGGCTGAGGTGCTCGAGCTGGCCGGAAACGCGGCCCGCGACAACAAGAAGACGCGCATCATCCCGCGCCACCTGCAGCTTGCCATCCGCAACGACGAGGAGCTCAACAAGCTCCTGTCGGGCGTCACCATCGCACAGGGTGGTGTCCTGCCCAACATCCAGGCCGTCCTGCTGCCAAAGAAGACCGAGAAGAAGGCCTAAAGGAGGCCAGGCAATCGCAGCGCCGCGTGCTCCCCTGCACGCAACGCGCTTTGCCGGCTCGGCCCACAACAATCGGCCCTTTTCAGGGCCACCACACAAACCTACGTCCAAAGCAAAATTTCAGTCGTCCTCGCCGCACCTTGTTTTGTTTTAACTTTGCACTGTCACAGCACAGCCGCCGCCGGCGCACGTCCGCCATCTTGTCGTCCACACAGCCCGTGTGGCCCAACACACACACACACACACACACACACACACACACATTTTGCACGGTCGCAGTCGCCTTCCAAACCGACAACGGCAGCAATAATGACCATTGTTAAAGGGAGGCGTGTCGACACACCGCCCTCCACTCCCGCGCGCAACGGCCGTCGACACGAACGAAACAGCTGATCCGGCCGCCTATGCCCACACGCCTTGCCTCGGAAACCCCAACGCCGCCGCAAACAAACACACAGAGCCAAACCACGCAAGCAAATAATCACCGCCTCTCGCACAACAACACACAGCCCGCCATCTCCGTCGCGATCGATACAAAGACACACAATAACAAACACACAAACGAAGCAGCTCCACACACAGCCAGCCACATGACACGTTTCCTTTCCTTCTCCCCTCCCAGTCACATCACGTCGCTCAAAACGGAAAGAAAGAAAGAAACAAACAAACAAACAAACAACACAGCGCACACACGCAGCAACAACACAGACTCTTTCGCACTTTTCAACTTCCGAACAGTGTGGTGGCCCTGAAAAGGGCCGTTTTCTAGTCTCTCCCACCCACAAGCACGGCCGCGGGAAGGCCAGCGCCCGCTGCGACGCAGCCTAACCGCCGAAACCGTACAGGGTGCGCCCCTGCCTCTTCAGGGCGTACACCACGTCCATGGCCGTCACAGTCTTGCGCTTGGCGTGCTCAGTGTACGTCACCGCGTCGCGGATCACGTTCTCCAGGAACACCTTCAGCACCCCGCGGGTCTCCTCGTAGATCAGACCAGAGATGCGCTTCACGCCGCCCCTGCGAGCCAGGCGGCGGATGGCGGGCTTCGTGATGCCCTGGATGTTGTCGCGCAACACCTTGCGGTGCCGCTTGGCGCCACCCTTGCCGAGCCCCTTTCCTCCCTTGCCGCGGCCTGTCATCCTTCCTTCCTCGGGCAAAGCAAAACGTGCACAAACAGCAGCTGCAGCGGCTGGCGAGTCGGCTACGGTCTGCGCCCAGCGCGCCCGCCGCCCCCCTATATAGACTCTGGCCCGCCCTCCCCCCACCACGCGCAACCGAGGGCATATAAGCGCAGCACGGAGGCGCGCGGGCCCCCTCGACGTGTCCAGGGCGTTTGACTCGGTCTGGCACGAAGGGCTGCTCTACAAATTATTCTCCCTTGGCTTCCCAGTGTCCCATGTACGGCTAATAGCCACATACCTGGAAGGTCGCACCTTCCATGTTAGGATCCCTGACGGGAAATCCACGCGACGACGCACCAGGGCAGGAGTACCACAGGGCAGCGTACTTGGGCCGCTACTCTACTCCCTCTTCACAGCTGATCTGCCCTCTGCGCCGAGGGTACATTTAGCTCTCTACGCAGATGACACTGCACTCTTCTCTCGTTCTCGGAGTGCGGCAGTTCTTCAACAGCGGCTCCAGGGGGCTACAGATTCCCTAACCGACTGGGCTAGGACCTGGCGTCTGGCATTTAATCCCTCCAAGACCCAAGCCCTTATCATCTGCCGACGCCGTATTCCCGTTCGGCTCCCTCAGGTGGCGGTCCTTGGTACCCCAGTCCCCTGGACTCGTACTGCAAAGTACTTGGGTGTTACCCTGGACCAACGCCTAACCTGGCGCCCCCACATCGACGAGGTGCGTCGTAAGGCAATGGGGCGGCTATGCCTGCTCTACCCTCTCATCAACCCAACCTCTTCCCTCCCCACGCACCTTGCTGTTAGACTGTACACCTCCCTTGTTCGCCCCATCCTTGAATACGCGGTGGTGGTGTGGGGCAATGCTGCCCCCACCCACCTCCGCCGCCTCCAAACCGTCCAGAACCGGGCTCTCCGGCGTGCCCTCCGCCTCCCCTTCGACTTCCCAACCCGCGAGCTCCACCTCCTGGCTGAAGTGCCGCTCCTTCGTACCCGCATCCTCTCCGCCGCCCACTCCTTTTACCACAAAACTCGTCACTCTCCTAATCCCTTAATCCTTTCCCTGGGCACCCGTGTTCACCGACTAGCCACCACTCGATGGCCCGACCTTTTATTTCGCCCCCCGTGACCTCGCCTGCACGAGGCCCCTCATCTCATGCCGACTGCCTCCCTCACGTCATAGATTATTCCCCCCCACATGCCATGTCATTCGCTCCCCCAACACACCTCCCCCTTCCCCCCAAGCTACCCCCAATGTTGGCCTAATCATGATAGGCCCTTCTTTTTTTCCACTTCTTCAACTGTCACCCTCTGACTTCTTTCTCTTTCCCCCTCCCCCCAATTCGCCATGTCAAGAATGCCTGCCGCCGCCATCGCGTCGCCGCTACGAAGCAGAAGAGGCCAGGATAATGGCCGTTCGCTTTCACTCACTCTCACTATTCCTCCTTCTGTCCTTTCTTCTGTAACTAATCGTAATTCCCGGCCAGTCAATTGGGCCGTTCGTTTTCCTTTTCTCTCACTGTCTCTCTTACTATCCTTTCCTCTTTCTTTTAATAAAAAAAAAAAAAAAAAAAAAAAAAAAAAAAAAAAAAAAAAAAATATTGCACAAAGAATCAAGCCGAACAATAACGCCATGAAATTTGGATAGCCAAACCGTCATGCCAGAAGGTGAAGCGCCATGTTGCGCTAGTACTTCGCCCTCAGTCGAGGATATCTTCCTCAGTCCATTGTGCAGGTTCGCGCGGGCCCGTTGTCAAGGCAGCACCGGACGCCGCGCCGCACCTAACCTCCACGCACGCCGCTCCGCTACCGCTACCGCCATGGCCCGCACAAAGCAAACGGCCCGCAAGTCCACCGGCGGAAAGGCGCCGCGCAAACAGCTCGCCACCAAGGCGGCGAGGAAGAGCGCGCCCGCCACCGGAGGCGTCAAGAAGCCCCACCGCTACAGGCCGGGCACCGTCGCCCTGCGAGAAATCAGGCGCTACCAGAAGAGCACAGAGCTGCTCATCCGCAAGCTGCCATTCCAGCGCCTAGTGCGCGAGATCGCCCAGGACTTCAAGACCGACCTGCGCTTCCAGAGCTCCGCAGTCATGGCCCTGCAGGAGGCCAGCGAGGCCTACCTCGTCGGCCTCTTCGAAGACACCAACCTGTGCGCAATCCACGCCAAGCGCGTCACCATCATGCCCAAGGACATCCAGCTCGCGCGCCGCATCCGCGGCGAGCGCGCCTAAACCGCGCCGCGGCACCGCACCGCACAAACAAAAACGGCCCTTTTCAGGGCCACTAACATCTCTCCGTCGCGAGCAAACTTTGTCGGTCGCCTGCCTCTCGCCCCGCAACCCAAAAACAAAAACCACCACTTCCCGTCCGTCCGCCACACCCGCTCACTCTGCCTGCCTGCTAGCAGCGCGCAACAATCACACATCATCCCTCCCCGGCGCTCAAAGCGCACAATACCCAACGGCCGACGTCACACCGCACGGGTGGCTGGCCGGCCGCCGCTTTCGTTTCGAAAACAAAAAAACCCGCACTCCACTCCGACGGCCAACGGCCAGGCAGGCGCGCTCGCTCGCTCTACACGCCACCGAAATCCCCGCCGACTCCTTCCACATCTCAACGTGCCCCCCGTTGCAAAACATAACACACACACACACAAAGGAACAAAACAAAACAAAGACCAGACACGACTCGACTCGACAAGACAGACATCCGAGAAGAACGAACGCAGGCAAGCCAACCAACGTATTCAAACAAAACAACGTGACAGAAAACCAACCGTCGGCCGCCGCCACAAACACGGCGACAATCAACCACGACAACAACAACAACAACAACAACACCGCTTACCGCTACCGCCGCCCACACCCGCCACCGACCCCCGCAATCCAACCACCACGGCACGCAAACAGCATCCCCACGGGCATACAGAAACGCCAGACAGACACCCACACCAAACGCAACACGACAATCAAAACCTTCCCCGACGTGCTTTGATGGCCCTGAGAAGGGCCGTTTTGGGCCGCGCGTCTCTTGCGCGCCACTAGACGACGACGGGGGGTGGGGACGACGGAGTCAAGCGCCAAACCCTTCCTTTCTCCCATCTCTTTCTCCTCTACTCTACTTCTTCTTCTTGGGCGAAGCCTTCGCCTTAGACGGCGTCGTCGCCTTCTTCGGGCGCGGCGCCTTCGGCTTCTTCGTCGGAACCTTGGCGGCCTTCTTCGCCTTCGACGGCGACTTGGCCTTGGCCGGCTTGGCCGCAGCCGCCTTCTTCGCACCCGCGGGAGCGGCCGACGCCGCAGACGCCTTCTTGGCGGCGCCCGCCTTCCGACCGGTCGCCGCCTTCACGCCACCAGCCTTCTTTGCGCCGGCCGCACGGGCGCCCTTCTTCTCCTTGCTGGCCGGAGCGGCGCGCTTCTTCTTGGCACCGCCAGCACGAGCCTTGCCGCCCTCGGCCGCCCCCCCGCCGCCGGCGCCGGCAAGCTTGAACGAGCCGGACGCGCCCTTCCCCTTCGTCTGCACCAGCTCGCCCGCCACGACGGCCGACTTGAGGTACTTCTTGATAAACGGCGCCAGCTTCTCCGCGTCCAGCTTGTAGTGCGCGGCTATGTACTTCTTGATCGCCTGCAGCGACGACCCGCCGCGCTCCTTCAGACTCTTGATGGCGGCCGTCACCATCTCAGAGGTGCGCGGGTGCGCAGGCTTGGCGCGCGGCTTCTTCGCAGACGACGCAGACTTGGCCTTCTTCGTAGTGCCGGTGGCGGCGGGTGCCGCAGCAGTCTCGTTCGTAGCCGCCTGATCTGCCATTTCGACGACGCGCGTAACACACAGCGAGAGCGAGCGGGACGGCAGGCACGCAAGCACAGCACAGCAGCAGAGCAGAGAATCACAAGGCCCAGCCAGTGTCGCGGGCGGGCGCGGACGGCCGAGAGAGCGGCCGCCACTCTGCGCGCCGCCGCGCCGCGCCTCCCGCGCTTGCTACCGCCCAACGTCCGACAGCCTGTGCGGAGCAGCCCCAAACCTGCGCCACAACCGCCCGCGCCTTTCAAACCACCGAGGATGGGGCTACACACAGCCACACCACAGTCGCCAACCAGTCGCCACGGCAGCGCCGCAAACCACGGCCAAACTGCAGCTACCGCGCGCTACAGCCTGCGTCGGCCCGCCGAGAATCGCCGCCCCCGCCCAAATGCCGCCCCCACAGCCCCAGCCGACGACCCGCCACAATGGCCAAACCTTCGGCAAAACTCCCACACCGTCGCCGCGGCAGCCCGGCCAGCGCGGCCGGCGCCACAGCCACACAAGCCGAGGCGTGCGGCGATGACGGCCGTGCAAACGCGCCTCCGCCGCCCCATCGCCTTCCGTCGCCCTCCCGCCGTTTCCCGATCGGCCCGCAGCCGTCGGGCCACATCGCGCGCCGTCCTCCTCCTCTCGCCCGCCAACATTCACAGCCGTTTCTCAACAATTGCCCGCCGCAAACGGACGCCGCCTGCGCAACAGGCGCCGCCGCCCCTCGCCGCTTCCGACCCAACCCCTCGACCGAGGCAAACCGCAATCCGAATCTACAGACCAACCCAATCTGCCGTCAAGCACACACGACAGCCGACCTTACACGTTACGCGTTACACATTACGTTTACACGTCTACGTTAGGTTAGGTTAGGTGGACGTGGGTTAGGTTAAGGGGACTTGGGTTAGGTTAAGCGTCAAACTTAGGTTAAGCATTCAAACACGTCAGGCGTCAGAGGTTAGGTTAGGTTAGGTTAGGTTAGGTTAGGTTAGGTTAGGTTAGTGCTAGGTTGAGAAGCGTCAAACGTAGGTTAAAAAGGCGTTCAAACGTGAGGCGTGAGCCGGACAGCTTACCTTACGTAGACGTTAGGGGCTCACAGGCTGAGCTCACCTCGCCACACCACAGGTTCGGTTCGGTTCGCTCGGCTCAGCGTAAAGCGCCGAGGTCAGGGTTACGTTCGTTCACCTTCGGGCGCCACACTTTCGGTTGAAAGGTCGCGACGGGACGACGTCGGCAGGCACGCCGCAAACGAACAAAAACGTACAGACGACGTCGGAAACCGCCGACAGACGGGGGAGCAGCACGACCACGACCAGACACCGAGCGCGAACGAGACACACGCGAACCACCCCCACCGGCCAAAGGGCACCACACAACAACCCAGAGCACCACGTGTCGACACCAGAGCAACCCGCCGCTCACGCGACATGGCTGGCACCGAAGGGCAACCGCCCGCAACTGCGCTTTCCGCGCCGGCCCGGATGCACGTCGTGCTACAACAACACCACTACCGTACACAGCCGCTGTTCACAACATCACTATCAATGGCGCGCCCGCGGCTCGCCGCCGTCGCAGTCGCAGCCCCAACGCCAGCACTTTTGCACCACCATTCACACGCACCGCAACACAGCTCGCCGACACAGCCGAACAAAACAAACACCACACAACAACAGCAACAACGCCGCCGCCTCTACTTGTGCCGGCGACCCACCCCGCCGATGGCGCACCTTTCGCCAGCCGGCAATCGACACACACGCACCCACCCACCGGGGCCCAGTGCAAAAAACAAAAAACACACAAAAACAAAAAAACCAAACAACACAAACGACACGGGAAGCGCACACCGCCACTTCGCGCGCACGCCACCAACCAGTCGTCGTCTCAAAATAACAAACACAAACAAAATAAACTAACAACTAGGGCAACACAAAACAAAAAAAAAAACGCCTCGCACGAACCGCCCACAAAAAGGACAAGCACACGCACAGCCTCTGCTGACGACCACGACGCAGCGGCACGCTGCTCCTGTCCCGCGCCCCGCGCCCCACTCGATTCACAACTCACGCGACACCGTCAACGACGGGCTCGCTTCCCGCAACCTACCACCTTTCCGCCACGACGCACAGCCCCAGCCCCACCCGACGACGCCCGTGGCAACGACTGCACTTTCACCACCGCCTCCCCCTTCCCCCCCAAAAACACACACACACACACACACACAGCCAGCCAAAAACGCACTCGCGACCCACACATGCACGTGCATCGGCACACGCCAACCAGTCAACGTCGACAACCACACGCAAGGCTCGAAACGAAACCGGCGTCCTTCCACGTTGCCATCAAGCTACGCGACACAAGACACAAGGAACCAACACAACAGCCGGCCCCACTAATTCCCACTCTCACGCCGCAAAAAGCACACCGAAACCGCCAAACGCACGCACATTCCCCTTCGCACTGACACCACCGACCGGCTCGCTACCACACACCTCTCGGCAGCCGTTTCACGCCAATTCGCCACACCGCCCACACAGTCGACAAGCGCCCGCCCTGTACGGCACACGCAACGACGCAGCGCAGCAAAGGGCGCCCGCAACACATACCTCTCCGCCGCCCGACGCGCCAACCGCCACACCACACCGCCAGCCACTCGCAAATTGTGCACTGCCACCAGCCACACGTCCAACACGCCGCGCCGCCTCCGGCCACCCGCCAGGGGGCGCTCACGTCCGCGACAACAGCGCGGCCCGCCGGGCCGGGCCGGGCCGAACCGAACCGAGCCGCCGCTGCTCTGCACTCGGCACGGCCACACCCTGCTGCAGACCGGGCTCGTCCCTCTGTACGCGTCTGCCTGCGCATCAACACAACACGACCTTTTTTTTTTTTTTTTTTTTTTCTCTCTACCGCCATCCCTCCTTCTCGCGTTTTACTCGTTGTTGCAGCAGCGGCGCACACCTACACATCCACAGCCCCAGCCCCAGCCGAGCCGGCCTCACCTCAGGGCCCGCCGCCAGCGTCTCCTCCTCGGGCACAGGTGCGGTGCTGTGGCCGCCCATCCAACCGCATTGCTGGCCGTCCAGCCACCAGGCGTTCCCACTGCCGCGAGCCACGCCGCGCACCGACCCTGCTGCAGAAAACGAAGCATAGCCAGAGACCGACCGATACACAAAGCAAGCCGTCGCCTCGCCTCTTGTCCTTCCTGCCTTCCTTCCGCCCCCGCCCTTCTCACACCACCGCCTCTCCACTTTCGCCCCCCCCTCCTTTTTTTTTTTTTTTTTTTTGTTTTCTTCTTTCTTTCTTTCTTTCTTTCTTTGGCCCTCTCTCCTTCCCGCCATGGCGGTTACGGCACCGCCTGCAGCGGCAGATTTTTTGCGCCCACACGCCTACTCCTACCACCATTAACCTTGCCCTGCCCTGCCCTGCCCTGCCCATCAACGTCGCAGTCGAACCGACGCTTGCCAACACACTGCCCACGTTCCTTTCTCTTTTCGGCCTACGCCCATTACGCGCCGCCGCCACAGCACCTTCCCTTCCCACAACACACCGACGTCATCACACGCACCCAAAACAGGGGCCACGACCGTGTTCCTCGCCCACTCCCATCCCGCACGGTACGCACATTCCCAACTACTAACCGCGCACCCTCCCTTTCCAATCTGTGTGTCTCTGTGTCTGTGTCCTGTCCGCGCGTGACGCCTCTCAACATCCGCCGTCCCCCGTCCCGTTTTCGCCCCCATGCCGTCGTCGCGCCGCCTCCTCCCCGTCCACCGCCGCCCCTGTCCGCCCCGCACCACACCATACACCGCTGCTTGTCCCGGCCGTTGCCACCAAAGGCGCCGACCGCAAACGCGCCACGCCGCAGCCCCCGTGCGTCTCGCGCTCGCTTGCATCTCCGTGCCGACGCTGCCTCTCTTCCCACTCGCACTCGACCTCGACAACACAGTCTTTGGCTCCGCCACTGCGTGTTCCGGTGGTACGCACGCTGCAACACGTATGTATTCATTACCAGAGCGATGGCGAGGCATGACAGCATCTCTGTCTGACCAGAGAGTTCTTTCTCGCTGCTAGTCGGCGCTTGGACCGCGCCAGACGACAGTAGTGGCACGCACCGGGTCGCCAGGAACAGTTGTTATATATATTGTAGCGCGAGTCGGGAGAGGTAGTAGTCGGTCGACAGTAGTAGCGGGTGGACGGTTGTACTGAGCGGGCGTCGGCGGCGTGCTCTGCTCGTCTCGCGACTCTGGTCACGGTTCGGGACGATGTATAGTATATTGTGTTACAATCAAAAGGTGGTGTGACGCTGCATTGCGCAAATCTGATAACGTATGTTCATTGTACTTATTTTGTTCAACAACAAAAGCCCCACTATTACTTTTTTTCTAAAGTAACTTTTGTCTCTTAACGAAAAACATTCACGTTTTAAAGACTACTTCCTATGGCATTTCCCTCCAAGGAGTGCAATTAATTACCAGCCAGCACTCATTCATTGCACACAGCTGTGTAAGGGGTATCTACAATTGAGGAGCGGATATAAATGCAATTTTTTGTTTTTTTTGTTTTTTTTTGTGTGTGTGTTGTAACCTCCCAGCAAAATTTAAAACAATGGACAATGTTATTTACGGATGCTAATGGACATTGCGCTAATTGTAACCTCGCCCACAATGAGAGGTATTGAAAATGGCAACAAAAATGTGAAATTCGCAATCTGACTCAAATATAAAGTCTTCACACAACATTTAAAAAAGTCCGTTCAGTGACAAGAAACTTCAATTAAACCGAAATATCGGTCTTTGGCCCTGTGCAAAACAATCAGAATTAAAGTCTTACCTCCGAATAAATGGATGTCACATTTCTGCTCTGGTTGTTGCGCAGCGCTTGAAGGAACTGCATTGCAAATAATAATATTCTCTTTTTTTGTGATTTTAGTGGCATTTTTCTTCAAAGAAGTGGAATGAAATGTGAAGTGCAACGAACTCTTTAGTTCAATACAAAATTAAATGTTTGAAAAATGCTTTTGAAATAAAACCTATTATTGGGGAACTTGTTGGAGAATAATTACAATAAATACAATTTTTCATTATCTAATGATTATATTAATTAACAGTATACCTTATTCACCATCTTGACCAGTGTTGCCGACCGCCTACATCACACAACCGCACTCGGCTGCTACTACTGACCGACCGCTCTGCATGACGACTATTAGCGTACTGCACGCGACGACTACTGACAGAGTACAGCCCTCAACTACACAGAGCTACGGACTCGCAACGACTACTGACAGACTGACTGACTGACTGACTGACTGACTGAGAACCGCTCGCAACACTCGCGCAGTCCAGCGCAAACTCTCTGGTCACAGATGCTACAATGTCTCGCCATCGCTACTATGTTACATACGTGTTTCAGTGTCTTTTTCATTGGGGTAACGATCTTTGGCTCTTTTTATTCTGAATACAGGGCCAAAGGTCAACGCTGCTGCCCTTATACAATTTATCAGGTTTCATTATGTCTGTTGCAATGTTACATACGGTTCACTCTTTCATTAATATTATCGTTGGGTTTGTTTTGTAGGGACGTTAACATTCTGGCACATTTTTATTATCATCGGACTCTCTGCTATTTGTGCAGGGAGGTTATACCTGGGTCCATTTCCATTTCCATTTACATTTTAATATTGATAGACTTTTTGTTTTCTTTTTTGTTTCTTGTTGTTTTTCCTTCTTTTTTTTTGTTGTTTTTTTTTTTTTTTTTTTTTTTGTTTTGTTTTTCCCGCTCTCACCACCACCGCCGCATCACGCCTTCCGTTTTCTTGGTTTCTTTTCTGTTCTTCAACTGCTTCAACATCACCGCGCCCCATTTCCACACCACAGCCATCAGCCTCCGAGACGGGCGGGCGCAGTGTGCCATTTCCGGCGCACAAGCACACCCGTACGGTACTCTCCTCGCCCCCACGCCACCAACAACACAGCGACCACGCGGCTTTCAGGCATGGCATGGCACGGCACGGCACCGGCGAAATGCGCCGCCCCCGCCCCTCCGCGCATCCGTCCGTCTCGCCACGTTCACTGACAGCCGCGTCTGCGGCTACACCACGACAACCACAACACCGCTCCCCTCCCTGGCAACTCACATTGTTTTTCTCCTCCTCTTTTGCACAAACCACAACGCCGAGCACAGGCGCAAGCCACCCACACCGCGCCCCTCCCCGTCCCGTCTTTGGCCGCCGCTCCTCGTTTCCTCGTTTGCCCCCTCCCATCTCCCGAAATGCCATGCCAGCAGCGTTACGCATGCCCCTCCCCTGTCCACACAACACTACCGCCTAACGAACAGCCTTTTCCGGGCCACATCCAGGGCACGCCCACCTCCAAACACTGCCAATTCACGGACGCACACACACACACACACACACACACTCACTCACTTTCTCGACACCTTTCTGTACGGAGGGTGCGTCATCTCGACCGTGACAGAGTGACGGCAACTATCGACGATCCATTTCCCCCCACTGGTAAAACATGTCCACTAACACCTACATACATCATTCAAGTACACAGACAATAGCATACACACAATGGGAGGGCACACGAACATGGACGGCACGGCACTGTCATACACTCTTCCTCAGAACCATATCAACAAACGTTACGTACATCCGGGAAAGCGAAAGCGAACGCGAACGCGAAAGCGAAAGCGAAAGCAAAGGCAAAGGCAAAGCCCAATGCAGCCGTCAAAGGTAACGTTCACCACGGCAGACACTTGCAGCCGCGCCGCCGTTAAACGCATTTCAGTGCGGCTCCAATACGCCTCCGACACAGGAACGTTCCGTTGCTCTACGAATGCGTTTCTCCCCTTTTTCCCTTCCTCTCTCTTTTGCCCCCCCTCCTTGCACTCTTGCCTCATTCCTCACGTTCTGCCCAGACATTCGACCGATCAAAGTCAACCTTTCGTTACCGTTCTCAGCGCGACGGTGTACAACAGTATGACGGGTGTGCCCAAGACTTCGGTTCAGTTGCGTGACGCCGGTCTATCGCGCCGATCGACAGTTACTCAGGGGGCGACGGATCGGACCACGTCACCGACACACAAAACACTTTCAAACAAACAAATACATACCGGATGGACACAGACAAACACGTGTACAGACATTCGCCAAACAAACGACCGCCGCCGTCGTCGTCTAGCGTGCATCTTGAATGACGACATCGGTGTGCGTGCGTCGTACGCAATCAGTCAGACACGGCTATCAAACATCAGAGTCGAATGGTACATCATCGTGCGTGTCGCCGTACACGTACAGTACAATACAACAACAATGCGTCTTAATGGCACGTTCATTTCAACGTCACTCACACACCTCCACGCTGCAGTTACGTCGCACCATTGTCAAACTCGGCGTACAGCAAAGGGAATAGTGGGCGGCAAAAAAAAAACCAAACAAAAACATTTCACATTTCACCCTCGCCATGTATGATGTGCAAAAAAAACAAACCCGCAAACGGCCGTCGTTACGGTGACACAAAAGTCGCCGATCGCACTGTCCCCCCTCGCAGACGGGTAACACACACACACACACACACCAACAACACCAATGGGTCAAAAACCACGCCAACGAGGCGTGCCACCATTCCACGCCACGGCGACCAACCTCGTGGCCGTACCCCGCGCAACACGCTTTGACGCGCCCCCCCACCCACAATCAAAATGCACACATACATCACAGCCGTCCACACAAACAACAACAACAACAATTCCGCCCTTCCCGCAAAAGGCAAGTTGGTGGCCCTGAAAAGGGCCGTTTTGCCGCTCTCGCAACGGAGGAGCCTTCTCCATCCTTCCTTCCATTCCAGAGCCACCTCCTTACTTGGAGCTCGTGTACTTGGTCACCGCCTTCGTGCCCTCGCTCACGGCGTGCTTGGCCAGCTCGCCAGGCAGCAACAGCCGCACAGCGGTCTGGATCTCGCGGGACGTGATGGTCGAGCGCTTGTTGTAGTGCGCCAGGCGAGAAGCCTCGGCCGCAATGCGCTCGAAAATGTCGTTCACGAAGCTGTTCATGATGCTCATCGCCTTCGACGAGATGCCCGTGTCAGGGTGCACCTGCTTCAGCACCTTGTAGATGTAGATGGCATAGCTCTCCTTCCTCTTGCGCTTCTTCTTCTTGTCGCCCTTCGAAATGTTCTTCTGCGCCTTGCCAGCCTTCTTGGCGGCCTTCCCGCTAGTCTTGGGCGGCATCTCGAACCAACGTACGGCAGCAGCAACACCAGTAGCAAGCGCTCCGCTCTAGTCAGCGTCTCCCCACACAGTGGCACCCGCCGCCAGCCGCCGCCGCACCTTTACCAGCTCGCCCTGTTGCGGCCGCCGACCAATGGGGCGCGCGCGCAACCGGCCGCCGCACCCGAGCCCATAAAGCACCCCCACCCCGGCTGCGCCGGCACGCGCTGGCCATGGCTCACAACCTTAGGCGCCACCAGACCTTCACGGCTGTAACGTGGAACGCGAATGGCCTCTTCCCTGCGCTTCTCGAATTCCGGCAGTTCCTCCAGGATTACAGCGTGGATGTGTGTCTCCTCACCGAGACACACCTCAAACCTGGACTTCGAGCGAACGCCCCGAATTACGTCTGCTATCGCGACGACAGGCTGACGGCTGGCGGTGGGACAGCCATCTATGTCAAGCGGACACTCCGGCACTATCGTGTCCCTCTGCCGAGGTTGGACTCCTGTGAAGCCACGGCCGTTGCAGTGGAGACGTCCCTTGGAACGGTCATCTTCCTCTCCGTGTACCGGCCGCCACGAGGCCACCTCACCGTCCATGATGCCGACACTCTCCTTCGTGCTGGGGTCAAGCTCTTCCTCGCTGGAGACCTGAATGCCAAGCACCAGCTCTGGAATTCTCGGACGCTGAACGTCAGTGGGAGGCGGCTCTATCATGCTGCTGAGAGGGCCCGGGCTTCTGTGTATGGACCTGCTGAGCCGACGCACTACCCTTCGAACGGCTCTGCTCCCGACGTTTTGGACATTTGTCTCGTCAAGGGTGTCGACTGGTTCGTCACCCCCGACGTTCTCCACGCCTTGAGCTCCGACCACTTGCCGGTGCTCTTTCGACTACATGTCACTCCGCTTCCACCAGCGGCGAAGCTCGACACCCGGAAGACCGACTGGCCGCGCTTCCGGCAGCTTGCTCTGCAACGCCTCCCGGATGAGCCACCTCCACTGGACACGGATGTCAACGCTACTCTTAACACGCTGACTGCGGCTCTCACCACGGCTGTTGCTGACTCCACTACGCCTCCACGGGTTTCTTCAGTGGCAGCTCCAGCACTCCCTGCAGACTTACGGGACCTTATCCGAGAACGAAACCGTCTGAACAGAGTTTGGCATGAAACACGCCAGCCCGTGCTGAAGCGGCGCATCAATCATCTCCGCCGCGTCATCAAGGCTGCCCTTGCTGCTCACCGTATCCGCCGGTGGGAGGAGAAGCTTGCCTCAGTTGATCCTGGGGCCGACACGTGGGAGTTGGTCCGTTCCCTCACACGGCACCGCCCACACATGCCGCCGCTCACAACTACCGATGGACCTGCTTACACGCCCGCCGCTAAAGCCGAGGCCCTGGCGTCGACTTTTGAGGCCAACTTCCGGCCCCTTGCGGCGCCGGTCGACAACGAGAACGTCCGCACAGTGGAGACCAGACTTGCTGCCTTCCTCCACGGCGATCACGGTGACGCCACCATTGTCCCAACATCGGAAAGGGAGGTCACTGACCATCTTCGCCGACTTCCCCAGACGAAGGCCCCGGGGCACGACAACGTTGACGGGAGAGTCCTCCGCATGCTGCCCAGGATTGCCATCCTGTATGTGGTCGCTCTCTTCAACGCCATCTTTCACCAGCTGCAGTACCCAGACGCTTGGAAGAAGGCTGTCGTCGTGGCGGTCCCGAAGCCGGGCAAAAACAGGACAGTACCAGAGCATTATCGCCCCATCAGTCTCCTCCCGACGTTGAGTAAAGTTTTCGAGAGAATCCTCCTCTCTAGGTTCGGCCGGCTGCTCCACCAGGACAATATCATTCCTCGGGAACAGTTTGGCTTCCGCCAGCACCACTCCACCACTCAACAGTTGCTCCGCGTCGTCGAGGAGGCGACATTGGCGTTCAACAATCGGGAGTTTTGCGGCCTTGTCCTGCTCGATGTGTCCAAGGCCTTTGACACCGTCTGGCACCACGGCCTGCTCTTCAAGTTGTTCCATCTCGGCATCCCTTCGTGCTTCGTCCGCCTACTCGGCAACTACCTTGAGGGCCGTACTTTTGTCGTCCGAGTTGGCAGCACGTCTTCCTCTGTTCGCCCAGTCCTTGCTGGAGTGCCCCAAGGGAGCGTTCTGGGCCCGATATTGTATGCTGTCTACACCTCTGACCTGCCGATTTCCCCGAGGGTTGGTCGTGCCATCTATGCTGATGACACGGCCCTCTTCTCGCGCCATCGCAACATCGACGCCGTCCTCCGACGTCTGCAAGCTGCTCTGCAGGACCTCGAGCGCTGGGCCGCCGACTGGCGGATCGGCTTCAACGCCGCCAAATCTCAGGCGATGCTCCTCACTCGCCGTCTCCCACCTGAAGTGCCACCACTGGTGCTTTGTAATCAGGCCATCACCTGGACCACGACTGCCACCTACCTCGGGGTCATTCTCGATCGCACCCTGACATGGAAGGCTCACGTCACCGCTGTACACCGGAAGACATCTCAGAGGGCTGGGGCATTGTACCCCATGCTCAACGAAACTTCCTCGCTCCCTGTCGCCAACGGACTGCATATCTATCGTACGTGCATTCGTCCGGTCATGGACTATGCCTGTGAAGTCTGGGGCAATGCTGCCCCCTCCCACATTCAGAGGCTCCAGCAACTACAAAACAAGCTCTTGCGCCGAGTTTACCATGTTCCGCGTGATTTCCCTCATCGCCCCCTCCATCAGGCGGCTGAGGAACCCCTCGTCCGGGAGAGATTTCAAGACGCAGCGCGCCGGTTTTATAATGCCACCCGCACTTCAGACAATCCCCTCGTCCGGAGGTTAGGACGACATAATGACCATCACGACCACTACAGGCGGCCCGTTGCCCTGATCGAATAATCAGGTCAGCCCAGAAGACTCACCACCACTTCTTCCTCTCAGCGATTTCCAGTTATCATACGCGCTGTCCACCGCCAACCACACCCTGCAGCCTTGGTAGGAAATGCCTCTCGGTAAACCCTACATTCACGATAGCCTGGGATGTTCCACACCCAGTCCAGATGAAAGGAGGCCGCGCGCCGGCACGCACTCCGCTGCTCGACTCGCTGCCGCTCGCACCGGTCGTTTTCGTTTCCGTTTCGTGTGCACCGTCGCTAGCCCATCGCCATGTCCGGACGCGGAAAGGGAGGCAAAGTCAAGGGCAAGTCAAAGTCCCGCTCAAGCAGGGCTGGGCTCCAGTTCCCGGTCGGCAGAATCCACCGCCTCCTGCGCAAGGGAAACTACGCAGAGCGCGTCGGCGCCGGGGCGCCCGTCTACCTCGCCGCCGTCATGGAGTACCTCGCGGCTGAGGTGCTCGAGCTGGCCGGAAACGCGGCCCGCGACAACAAGAAGACGCGCATCATCCCGCGCCACCTGCAGCTTGCCATCCGCAACGACGAGGAGCTCAACAAGCTCCTGTCGGGCGTCACCATCGCACAGGGTGGTGTCCTGCCCAACATCCAGGCCGTCCTGCTGCCAAAGAAGACCGAGAAGAAGGCCTAAAGGAGGCCAGGCAATCGCAGCGCCGCGTGCTCCCCTGCACGCAACGCGCTTTGCCGGCTCGGCCCACAACAATCGGCCCTTTTCAGGGCCACCACACAAACCTACGTCCAAAGCAAAATTTCAGTCGTCCTCGCCGCACCTTGTTTTGTTTTAACTTTGCACTGTCACAGCACAGCCGCCGCCGGCGCACGTCCGCCATCTTGTCGTCCACACAGCCCGTGTGGCCCAACACACACACACACACACACACACACACACACACATTTTGCACGGTCGCAGTCGCCTTCCAAACCGACAACGGCAGCAATAATGACCATTGTTAAAGGGAGGCGTGTCGACACACCGCCCTCCACTCCCGCGCGCAACGGCCGTCGACACGAACGAAACAGCTGATCCGGCCGCCTATGCCCACACGCCTTGCCTCGGAAACCCCAACGCCGCCGCAAACAAACACACAGAGCCAAACCACGCAAGCAAATAATCACCGCCTCTCGCACAACAACACACAGCCCGCCATCTCCGTCGCGATCGATACAAAGACACACAATAACAAACACACAAACGAAGCAGCTCCACACACAGCCAGCCACATGACACGTTTCCTTTCCTTCTCCCCTCCCAGTCACATCACGTCGCTCAAAACGGAAAGAAAGAAAGAAACAAACAAACAAACAAACAACACAGCGCACACACGCAGCAACAACACAGACTCTTTCACACTTTTCAACTTCCGAACAGTGTGGTGGCCCTGAAAAGGGCCGTTTTCTAGTCTCTCCCACCCACAAGCACGGCCGCGGGAAGGCCAGCGCCCGCTGCGACGCAGCCTAACCGCCGAAACCGTACAGGGTGCGCCCCTGCCTCTTCAGGGCGTACACCACGTCCATGGCCGTCACAGTCTTGCGCTTGGCGTGCTCAGTGTACGTCACCGCGTCGCGGATCACGTTCTCCAGGAACACCTTCAGCACCCCGCGGGTCTCCTCGTAGATCAGACCAGAGATGCGCTTCACGCCGCCCCTGCGAGCCAGGCGGCGGATGGCGGGCTTCGTGATGCCCTGGATGTTGTCGCGCAACACCTTGCGGTGCCGCTTGGCGCCACCCTTGCCGAGCCCCTTTCCTCCCTTGCCGCGGCCTGTCATCCTTCCTTCCTCGGGCAAAGCAAAACGTGCACAAACAGCAGCTGCAGCGGCTGGCGAGTCGGCTACGGTCTGCGCCCAGCGCGCCCGCCGCCCCCCTATATAGACTCTGGCCCGCCCTCCCCCCACCACGCGCAACCGAGGGCATATAAGCGCAGCACGGAGGCGCGCGGGCCCGTTGTCAAGGCAGCACCGGACGCCGCGCCGCACCTAACCTCCACGCACGCCGCTCCGCTACCGCTACCGCCATGGCCCGCACAAAGCAAACGGCCCGCAAGTCCACCGGCGGAAAGGCGCCGCGCAAACAGCTCGCCACCAAGGCGGCGAGGAAGAGCGCGCCCGCCACCGGAGGCGTCAAGAAGCCCCACCGCTACAGGCCGGGCACCGTCGCCCTGCGAGAAATCAGGCGCTACCAGAAGAGCACAGAGCTGCTCATCCGCAAGCTGCCATTCCAGCGCCTAGTGCGCGAGATCGCCCAGGACTTCAAGACCGACCTGCGCTTCCAGAGCTCCGCAGTCATGGCCCTGCAGGAGGCCAGCGAGGCCTACCTCGTCGGCCTCTTCGAAGACACCAACCTGTGCGCAATCCACGCCAAGCGCGTCACCATCATGCCCAAGGACATCCAGCTCGCGCGCCGCATCCGCGGCGAGCGCGCCTAAACCGCGCCGCGGCACCGCACCGCACAAACAAAAACGGCCCTTTTCAGGGCCACTAACATCTCTCCGTCGCGAGCAAACTTTGTCGGTCGCCTGCCTCTCGCCCCGCAACCCAAAAACAAAAACCACCACTTCCCGTCCGTCCGCCACACCCGCTCACTCTGCCTGCCTGCTAGCAGCGCGCAACAATCACACATCATCCCTCCCCGGCGCTCAAAGCGCACAATACCCAACGGCCGACGTCACACCGCACGGGTGGCTGGCCGGCCGCCGCTTTCGTTTCGAAAACAAAAAAACCCGCACTCCACTCCGACGGCCAACGGCCAGGCAGGCGCGCTCGCTCGCTCTACACGCCACCGAAATCCCCGCCGACTCCTTCCACATCTCAACGTGCCCCCCGTTGCAAAACATAACACACACACACACAAAGGAACAAAACAAAACAAAGACCAGACACGACTCGACTCGACAAGACAGACATCCGAGAAGAACGAACGCAGGCAAGCCAACCAACGTATTCAAACAAAACAACGTGACAGAAAACCAACCGTCGGCCGCCGCCACAAACACGGCGACAATCAACCACGACAACAACAACAACAACAACAACACCGCTTACCGCTACCGCCGCCCACACCCGCCACCGACCCCCGCAATCCAACCACCACGGCACGCAAACAGCATCCCCACGGGCATACAGAAACGCCAGACAGACACCCACACCAAACGCAACACGACAATCAAAACCTTCCCCGACGTGCTTTGATGGCCCTGAGAAGGGCCGTTTTGGGCCGCGCGTCTCTTGCGCGCCACTAGACGACGACGGGGGGTGGGGACGACGGAGTCAAGCGCCAAACCCTTCCTTTCTCCCATCTCTTTCTCCTCTACTCTACTTCTTCTTCTTGGGCGAAGCCTTCGCCTTAGACGGCGTCGTCGCCTTCTTCGGGCGCGGCGCCTTCGGCTTCTTCGTCGGAACCTTGGCGGCCTTCTTCGCCTTCGACGGCGACTTGGCCTTGGCCGGCTTGGCCGCAGCCGCCTTCTTCGCACCCGCGGGAGCGGCCGACGCCGCAGACGCCTTCTTGGCGGCGCCCGCCTTCCGACCGGTCGCCGCCTTCACGCCACCAGCCTTCTTTGCGCCGGCCGCACGGGCGCCCTTCTTCTCCTTGCTGGCCGGAGCGGCGCGCTTCTTCTTGGCACCGCCAGCACGAGCCTTGCCGCCCTCGGCCGCCCCCCCGCCGCCGGCGCCGGCAAGCTTGAACGAGCCGGACGCGCCCTTCCCCTTCGTCTGCACCAGCTCGCCCGCCACGACGGCCGACTTGAGGTACTTCTTGATAAACGGCGCCAGCTTCTCCGCGTCCAGCTTGTAGTGCGCGGCTATGTACTTCTTGATCGCCTGCAGCGACGACCCGCCGCGCTCCTTCAGACTCTTGATGGCGGCCGTCACCATCTCAGAGGTGCGCGGGTGCGCAGGCTTGGCGCGCGGCTTCTTCGCAGACGACGCAGACTTGGCCTTCTTCGTAGTGCCGGTGGCGGCGGGTGCCGCAGCAGTCTCGTTCGTAGCCGCCTGATCTGCCATTTCGACGACGCGCGTAACACACAGCGAGAGCGAGCGGGACGGCAGGCACGCAAGCACAGCACAGCAGCAGAGCAGAGAATCACAAGGCCCAACCAGTGTCGCGGGCGGGCGCGGACGGCCGAGAGAGCGGCCGCCACTCTGCGCGCCGCCGCGCCGCGCCTCCCGCGCTTGCTACCGCCCAACGTCCGACAGCCTGTGCGGAGCAGCCCCAAACCTGCGCCACAACCGCCCGCGCCTTTCAAACCACCGAGGATGGGGCTACACACAGCCACACCACAGTCGCCAACCAGTCGCCACGGCAGCGCCGCAAACCACGGCCAAACTGCAGCTACCGCGCGCTACAGCCTGCGTCGGCCCGCCGAGAATCGCCGCCCCCGCCCAAATGCCGCCCCCACAGCCCCAGCCGACGACCCGCCACAATGGCCAAACCTTCGGCAAAACTCCCACACCGTCGCCGCGGCAGCCCGGCCAGCGCGGCCGGCGCCACAGCCACACAAGCCGAGGCGTGCGGCGATGACGGCCGTGCAAACGCGCCTCCGCCGCCCCATCGCCTTCCGTCGCCCTCCCGCCGTTTCCCGATCGGCCCGCAGCCGTCGGGCCACATCGCGCGCCATCCTCCTCCTCTCGCCCGCCAACATTCACAGCCGTTTCTCAACAATTGCCCGCCGCAAACGGACGCCGCCTGCGCAACAGGCGCCGCCGCCCCTCGCCGCTTCCGACCCAACCCCTCGACCGAGGCAAACCGCAATCCGAATCTACAGACCAACCCAATCTGCCGTCAAGCACACACGACAGCCGACCTTACACGTTACGCGTTACACATTACGTTTACACGTCTACGTTAGGTTAGGTTAGGTGGACGTGGGTTAGGTTAAGGGGACTTGGGTTAGGTTAAGCGTCAAACTTAGGTTAAGCATTCAAACACGTCAGGCGTCAGAGGTTAGGTTAGGTTAGGTTAGGTTAGGTTAGGTTAGGTTAGTGCTAGGTTGAGAAGCGTCAAACGTAGGTTAAAAAGGCGTTCAAACGTGAGGCGTGAGCCGGACAGCTTACCTTACGTAGACGTTAGGGGCTCACAGGCTGAGCTCACCTCGCCACACCACAGGTTCGGTTCGGTTCGCTCGGCTCAGCGTAAAGCGCCGAGGTCAGGGTTACGTTCGTTCACCTTCGGGCGCCACACTTTCGGTTGAAAGGTCGCGACGGGACGACGTCGGCAGGCACGCCGCAAACGAACAAAAACGTACAGACGACGTCGGAAACCGCCGACAGACGGGGGAGCAGCACGACCACGACCAGACACCGAGCGCGAACGAGACACACGCGAACCACCCCCACCGGCCAAAGGGCACCACACAACAACCCAGAGCACCACGTGTCGACACCAGAGCAACCCGCCGCTCACGCGACATGGCTGGCACCGAAGGGCAACCGCCCGCAACTGCGCTTTCCGCGCCGGCCCGGATGCACGTCGTGCTACAACAACACCACTACCGTACACAGCCGCTGTTCACAACATCACTATCAATGGCGCGCCCGCGGCTCGCCGCCGTCGCAGTCGCAGCCCCAACGCCAGCACTTTTGCACCACCATTCACACGCACCGCAACACAGCTCGCCGACACAGCCGAACAAAACAAACACCACACAACAACAGCAACAACGCCGCCGCCTCTACTTGTGCCGGCGACCCACCCCGCCGATGGCGCACCTTTCGCCAGCCGGCAATCGACACACACGCACCCACCCACCGGGGCCCAGTGCAAAAAACAAAAAACACACAAAAACAAAAAAAACCAAACAACACAAACGACACGGGAAGCGCACACCGCCACTTCGCGCGCACGCCACCAACCAGTCGTCGTCTCAAAATAACAAACACAAACAAAATAAACTAACAACTAGGGCAACACAAAACAAAAAAAAAAACGCCTCGCACGAACCGCCCACAAAAAGGACAAGCACACGCACAGCCTCTGCTGACGACCACGACGCAGCGGCACGCTGCTCCTGTCCCGCGCCCCGCGCCCCACTCGATTCACAACTCACGCGACACCGTCAACGACGGGCTCGCTTCCCGCAACCTACCACCTTTCCGCCACGACGCACAGCCCCAGCCCCACCCGACGACGCCCGTGGCAACGACTGCACTTTCACCACCGCCTCCCCCTTCCCCCCCAAAAACACACACACACACACACACACAGCCAGCCAAAAACGCACTCGCGACCCACACATGCACGTGCATCGGCACACGCCAACCAGTCAACGTCGACAACCACACGCAAGGCTCGAAACGAAACCGGCGTCCTTCCACGTTGCCATCAAGCTACGCGACACAAGACACAAGGAACCAACACAACAGCCGGCCCCACTAATTCCCACTCTCACGCCGCAAAAAGCACACCGAAACCGCCAAACGCACGCACATTCCCCTTCGCACTGACACCACCGACCGGCTCGCTACCACACACCTCTCGGCAGCCGTTTCACGCCAATTCGCCACACCGCCCACACAGTCGACAAGCGCCCGCCCTGTACGGCACACGCAACGACGCAGCGCAGCAAAGGGCGCCCGCAACACATACCTCTCCGCCGCCCGACGCGCCAACCGCCACACCACACCGCCAGCCACTCGCAAATTGTGCACTGCCACCAGCCACACGTCCAACACGCCGCGCCGCCTCCGGCCACCCGCCAGGGGGCGCTCACGTCCGCGACAACAGCGCGGCCCGCCGGGCCGGGCCGGGCCGAACCGAACCGAGCCGCCGCTGCTCTGCACTCGGCACGGCCACACCCTGCTGCAGACCGGGCTCGTCCCTCTGTACGCGTCTGCCTGCGCATCAACACAACACGACCTTTTTTTTTTTTTTTTTTTTTTTCTCTCTACCGCCATCCCTCCTTCTCGCGTTTTACTCGTTGTTGCAGCAGCGGCGCACACCTACACATCCACAGCCCCAGCCCCAGCCGAGCCGGCCTCACCTCAGGGCCCGCCGCCAGCGTCTCCTCCTCGGGCACAGGTGCGGTGCTGTGGCCGCCCATCCAACCGCATTGCTGGCCGTCCAGCCACCAGGCGTTCCCACTGCCGCGAGCCACGCCGCGCACCGACCCTGCTGCAGAAAACGAAGCATAGCCAGAGACCGACCGATACACAAAGCAAGCCGTCGCCTCGCCTCTTGTCCTTCCTGCCTTCCTTCCGCCCCCGCCCTTCTCACACCACCGCCTCTCCACTTTCGCCCCCCCCTCCTTTTTTTGTTTTTTTTTTTTTGTTTTCTTCTTTCTTTCTTTCTTTCTTTCTTTGGCCCTCTCTCCATCCCGCCATGGCGGTTACGGCACCGCCTGCAGCGGCAGATTTTTTGCGCCCACACGCCTACTCCTACCACCATTAACCTTGCCCTGCCCTGCCCTGCCCTGCCCATCAACGTCGCAGTCGAACCGACGCTTGCCAACACACTGCCCACGTTCCTTTCTCTTTTCGGCCTACGCCCATTACGCGCCGCCGCCACAGCACCTTCCCTTCCCACAACACACCGACGTCATCACACGCACCCAAAACAGGGGCCACGACCGTGTTCCTCGCCCACTCCCATCCCGCACGGTACGCACATTCCCAACTACTAACCGCGCACCCTCCCTTTCCAATCTGTGTGTCTCTGTGTCTGTGTCCTGTCCGCGCGTGACGCCTCTCAACATCCGCCGTCCCCCGTCCCGTTTTCGCCCCCATGCCGTCGTCGCGCCGCCTCCTCCCCGTCCACCGCCGCCCCTGTCCGCCCCGCACCACACCATACACCGCTGCTTGTCCCGGCCGTTGCCACCAAAGGCGCCGACCGCAAACGCGCCACGCCGCAGCCCCCGTGCGTCTCGCGCTCGCTTGCATCTCCGTGCCGACGCTGCCTCTCTTCCCACTCGCACTCGACTTCGACAACACAGTCTTTGGCTCCGCCACTGCGTGTTCCGGTGGTACGCACGCTGCAACACGTATGTATTCATTACCAGAGCGATGGCGAGGCATGACAGCATCTCTGTCTGACCAGAGAGTTCTTTCTCGCTGCTAGTCGGCGCTTGGACCGCGCCAGACGACAGTAGTGGCACGCACCGGGTCGCCAGGAACAGTTGTTATATATATTGTAGCGCGAGTCGGGAGAGGTAGTAGTCGGTCGACAGTAGTAGCGGGTGGACGGTTGTACTGAGCGGGCGTCGGCGGCGTGCTCTGCTCGTCTCGCGACTCTGGTCACGGTTCGGGACGATGTATAGTATATTGTGTTACAATCAAAAGGTGGTGTGACGCTGCATTGCGCAAATCTGATAACGTATGTTCATTGTACTTATTTTGTTCAACAACAAAAGCCCCACTATTACTTTTTTTCTAAAGTAACTTTTGTCTCTTAACGAAAAACATTCACGTTTTAAAGACTACTTCCTATGGCATTTCCCTCCAAGGAGTGCAATTAATTACCAGCCAGCACTCATTCATTGCACACAGCTGTGTAAGGGGTATCTACAATTGAGGAGCGGATATAAATGCAATTTTTTGTTTTTTTTGTTTTTTTTTTTGTGTGTGTGTTGTAACCTCCCAGCAAAATTTAAAACAATGGACAATGTTATTTACGGATGCTAATGGACATTGCGCTAATTGTAACCTCGCCCACAATGAGAGGTATTGAAAATGGCAACAAAAATGTGAAATTCGCAATCTGACTCAAATATAAAGTCTTCACACAACATTTAAAAAAGTCCGTTCAGTGACAAGAAACTTCAATTAAACCGAAATATCGGTCTTTGGCCCTGTGCAAAACAATCAGAATTAAAGTCTTACCTCCGAATAAATGGATGTCACATTTCTGCTCTGGTTGTTGCGCAGCGCTTGAAGGAACTGCATTGCAAATAATAATATTCTCTTTTTTTGTGATTTTAGTGGCATTTTTCTTCAAAGAAGTGGAATGAAATGTGAAGTGCAACGAACTCTTTAGTTCAATACAAAATTAAATGTTTGAAAAATGCTTTTGAAATAAAACCTATTATTGGGGAACTTGTTGGAGAATAATTACAATAAATACAATTTTTCATTATCTAATGATTATATTAATTAACAGTATACCTTATTCACCATCTTGACCAGTGTTGCCGACCGCCTACATCACACAACCGCACTCGGCTGCTACTACTGACCGACCGCTCTGCATGACGACTATTAGCGTACTGCACGCGACGACTACTGACAGAGTACAGCCCTCAACTACACAGAGCTACGGACTCGCAACGACTACTGACAGACTGACTGACTGACTGACTGAGAACCGCTCGCAACACTCGCGCAGTCCAGCGCAAACTCTCTGGTCACAGATGCTACAATGTCTCGCCATCGCTACTATGTTACATACGTGTTTCAGTGTCTTTTTCATTGGGGTAACGATCTTTGGCTCTTTTTATTCTGAATACAGGGCCAAAGGTCAACGCTGCTGCCCTTATACAATTTATCAGGTTTCATTATGTCTGTTGCAATGTTACATACGGTTCACTCTTTCATTAATATTATCGTTGGGTTTGTTTTGTAGGGACGTTAACATTCTGGCACATTTTTATTATCATCGGACTCTCTGCTATTTGTGCAGGGAGGTTATACCTGGGTCCATTTCCATTTCCATTTACATTTTAATATTGATAGACTTTTTGTTTTCTTTTTTGTTTCTTGTTGTTTTTCCTTCTTTTTTTTGTTGTTTTTTTTTTTTTTTTTTTTTTTTTGTTTTGTTTTTCCCGCTCTCACCACCACCGCCGCATCACGCCTTCCGTTTTCTTGGTTTCTTTTCTGTTCTTCAACTGCTTCAACATCACCGCGCCCCATTTCCACACCACAGCCATCAGCCTCCGAGACGGGCGGGCGCAGTGTGCCATTTCCGGCGCACAAGCACACCCGTACGGTACTCTCCTCGCCCCCACGCCACCAACAACACAGCGACCACGCGGCTTTCAGGCATGGCATGGCACGGCACGGCACCGGCGAAATGCGCCGCCCCCGCCCCTCCGCGCATCCGTCCGTCTCGCCACGTTCACTGACAGCCGCGTCTGCGGCTACACCACGACAACCACAACACCGCTCCCCTCCCTGGCAACTCACATTGTTTTTCTCCTCCTCTTTTGCACAAACCACAACGCCGAGCACAGGCGCAAGCCACCCACACCGCGCCCCTCCCCGTCCCGTCTTTGGCCGCCGCTCCTCGTTTCCTCGTTTGCCCCCTCCCATCTCCCGAAATGCCATGCCAGCAGCGTTACGCATGCCCCTCCCCTGTCCACACAACACTACCGCCTAACGAACAGCCTTTTCCGGGCCACATCCAGGGCACGCCCACCTCCAAACACTGCCAATTCACGGACGCACACACACACACACACACACACACTCACTCACTTTCTCGACACCTTTCTGTACGGAGGGTGCGTCATCTCGACCGTGACAGAGTGACGGCAACTATCGACGATCCATTTCCCCCCACTGGTAAAACATGTCCACTAACACCTACATACATCATTCAAGTACACAGACAATAGCATACACACAATGGGAGGGCACACGAACATGGACGGCACGGCACTGTCATACACTCTTCCTCAGAACCATATCAACAAACGTTACGTACATCCGGGAAAGCGAAAGCGAACGCGAACGCGAAAGCGAAAGCGAAAGCAAAGGCAAAGGCAAAGCCCAATGCAGCCGTCAAAGGTAACGTTCACCACGGCAGACACTTGCAGCCGCGCCGCCGTTAAACGCATTTCAGTGCGGCTCCAATACGCCTCCGACACGGGAACGTTCCGTTGCTCTACGAATGCGTTTCTCCCCTTTTTCCCTTCCTCTCTCTTTTGCCCCCCCTCCTTGCACTCTTGCCTCATTCCTCACGTTCTGCCCAGACATTCGACCGATCAAAGTCAACCTTTCGTTACCGTTCTCAGCGCGACGGTGTACAACAGTATGACGGGTGTGCCCAAGACTTCGGTTCAGTTGCGTGACGCCGGTCTATCGCGCCGATCGACAGTTACTCAGGGGGCGACGGATCGGACCACGTCACCGACACACAAAACACTTTCAAACAAACAAATACATACCGGATGGACACAGACAAACACGTGTACAGACATTCGCCAAACAAACGACCGCCGCCGTCGTCGTCTAGCGTGCATCTTGAATGACGACATCGGTGTGCGTGCGTCGTACGCAATCAGTCAGACACGGCTATCAAACATCAGAGTCGAATGGTACATCATCGTGCGTGTCGCCGTACACGTACAGTACAATACAACAACAATGCGTCTTAATGGCACGTTCATTTCAACGTCACTCACACACCTCCACGCTGCAGTTACGTCGCACCATTGTCAAACTCGGCGTACAGCAAAGGGAATAGTGGGCGGCAAAAAAAAAACCAAACAAAAACATTTCACATTTCACCCTCGCCATGTATGATGTGCAAAAAAAACAAACCCGCAAACGGCCGTCGTTACGGTGACACAAAAGTCGCCGATCGCACTGTCCCCCCTCGCAGACGGGTAACACACACACACACACACACCAACAACACCAATGGGTCAAAAACCACGCCAACGAGGCGTGCCACCATTCCACGCCACGGCGACCAACCTCGTGGCCGTACCCCGCGCAACACGCTTTGACGCGCCCCCCCACCCACAATCAAAATGCACACATACATCACAGCCGTCCACACAAACAACAACAACAACAATTCCGCCCTTCCCGCAAAAGGCAAGTTGGTGGCCCTGAAAAGGGCCGTTTTGCCGCTCTCGCAACGGAGGAGCCTTCTCCATCCTTCCTTCCATTCCAGAGCCACCTCCTTACTTGGAGCTCGTGTACTTGGTCACCGCCTTCGTGCCCTCGCTCACGGCGTGCTTGGCCAGCTCGCCAGGCAGCAACAGCCGCACAGCGGTCTGGATCTCGCGGGACGTGATGGTCGAGCGCTTGTTGTAGTGCGCCAGGCGAGAAGCCTCGGCCGCAATGCGCTCGAAAATGTCGTTCACGAAGCTGTTCATGATGCTCATCGCCTTCGACGAGATGCCCGTGTCAGGGTGCACCTGCTTCAGCACCTTGTAGATGTAGATGGCATAGCTCTCCTTCCTCTTGCGCTTCTTCTTCTTGTCGCCCTTCGAAATGTTCTTCTGCGCCTTGCCAGCCTTCTTGGCGGCCTTCCCGCTAGTCTTGGGCGGCATCTCGAACCAACGTACGGCAGCAGCAACACCAGTAGCAAGCGCTCCGCTCTAGTCAGCGTCTCCCCACACAGTGGCACCCGCCGCCAGCCGCCGCCGCACCTTTACCAGCTCGCCCTGTTGCGGCCGCCGACCAATGGGGCGCGCGCGCAACCGGCCGCCGCACCCGAGCCCATAAAGCACCCCCACCCCGGCTGCGCCGGCGGGGTACAGGGATCGGTCCTGGGGCCCGTATTGTACAGTTTGTACACTGCGGATACTCCGACGGCCCCCCCTGGTGCACACTGCGCAGTACGCTGACGACACAGCCTTCTACACGAGAAATGCGAACAAGGACCTGGTCATCCGTAGGCTACAAAAGGTTTTAGATGACACAGAAACTTGGGCCCGTCGCTGGCGCATCACGATCAACTCCGAGAAGACGCAGGCAATGCTGATTACCCGCAGGCTCGGAAGGCGCGAACCTCCTCAACGTCCCCCCCTCCACCTTCACCTAAATGGAATCCAACTCCCCTGGCGCAGAACCGCCAAGTACCTTGGCGTAACCTTGGACTCTCGTCTTACGTGGAAACCCCACATAGACGAGGTCCACAGGAAGGTCTGCGCCAGAATGTCCATTCTATACCCTATCCTGAACACAAACAGCTCCCTTCCCTTCCCAGTAGCAGTAAATGTTTATCAGGCCCTGATCCGGCCAGTTATGGAGTATGCGTGCCCTGTCTGGGGATACGCGGCAAAGCAGCACCTGGACAAACTCCAGAGGCTGCAGAACCGCGCCCTCAGAAGGGCACTGCATCTACCACTCGGATTCCCCATAGACGACCTGCACGCCGCAGCCGAAATCCCACTCCTGAGAGAGCGTTTCCAGGATCTGGCAAGGGCCTTCTATGAGGGTTCTTCCAGATCCGGAAACGCGCTCATCCACTCCCTAGGTCGGTATGACATGTCCCGCGATAAGCACAAGCGCCCTATGACGATCTTCGACGACTAAGTCGAAGAGAAAATCCCAAAACCCAATCCCTAATCCAGTTCCTTCCCATATAACACCAATCTTATCGCCTACCTCAGGCAAGTACTAGACTCACTCACAACAAACATCACAAGTCACAGACACCAAAAAACTATAGAAAAATCACACACACACGTTCACAGGGGAGTAAAAGCCGAAAGGCTACAAACTCCCCCACACACACTTCCCCAAAGAGGGGAAAGTAAAAGATGTGAGCAGCAGCAGGCTGCGCCGGCACTCACTCCGCTGCTCGACTCGCTGCCGCTCGCACCGGTCGTTTTCGTTTCCGTTTCGTGTGCACCGTCACTAGCCCATCGCCATGTCCGGACGCGGAAAGGGAGGCAAAGTCAAGGGCAAGTCAAAGTCCCGCTCAAGCAGGGCTGGGCTCCAGTTCCCGGTCGGCAGAATCCACCGCCTCCTGCGCAAGGGAAACTACGCAGAGCGCGTCGGCGCCGGGGCGCCCGTCTACCTCGCCGCCGTCATGGAGTACCTCGCGGCTGAGGTGCTCGAGCTGGCCGGAAACGCGGCCCGCGACAACAAGAAGACGCGCATCATCCCGCGCCACCTGCAGCTTGCCATCCGCAACGACGAGGAGCTCAACAAGCTCCTGTCGGGCGTCACCATCGCACAGGGTGGTGTCCTGCCCAACATCCAGGCCGTCCTGCTGCCAAAGAAGACCGAGAAGAAGGCCTAAAGGAGGCCAGGCAATCGCAGCGCCGCGTGCTCCCCTGCACGCAACGCGCTTTGCCGGCTCGGCCCACAACAATCGGCCCTTTTCAGGGCCACCACACAAACCTACGTCCAAAGCAAAATTTCAGTCGTCCTCGCCGCACCTTGTTTTGTTTTAACTTTGCACTGTCACAGCACAGCCGCCGCCGGCGCACGTCCGCCATCTTGTCGTCCACACAGCCCGTGTGGCCCAACACACACACACACACACACACACACACACACACATTTTGCACGGTCGCAGTCGCCTTCCAAACCGACAACGGCAGCAATAATGACCATTGTTAAAGGGAGGCGTGTCGACACACCGCCCTCCACTCCCGCGCGCAACGGCCGTCGACACGAACGAAACAGCTGATCCGGCCGCCTATGCCCACACGCCTTGCCTCGGAAACCCCAACGCCGCCGCAAACAAACACACAGAGCCAAACCACGCAAGCAAATAATCACCGCCTCTCGCACAACAACACACAGCCCGCCATCTCCGTCGCGATCGATACAAAGACACACAATAACAAACACACAAACGAAGCAGCTCCACACACAGCCAGCCACATGACACGTTTCCTTTCCTTCTCCCCTCCCAGTCACATCACGTCGCTCAAAACGGAAAGAAAGAAAGAAACAAACAAACAAACAAACAACACAGCGCACACACGCAGCAACAACACAGACTCTTTCGCACTTTTCAACTTCCGAACAGTGTGGTGGCCCTGAAAAGGGCCGTTTTCTAGTCTCTCCCACCCACAAGCACGGCCGCGGGAAGGCCAGCGCCCGCTGCGACGCAGCCTAACCGCCGAAACCGTACAGGGTGCGCCCCTGCCTCTTCAGGGCGTACACCACGTCCATGGCCGTCACAGTCTTGCGCTTGGCGTGCTCAGTGTACGTCACCGCGTCGCGGATCACGTTCTCCAGGAACACCTTCAGCACCCCGCGGGTCTCCTCGTAGATCAGACCAGAGATGCGCTTCACGCCGCCCCTGCGAGCCAGGCGGCGGATGGCGGGCTTCGTGATGCCCTGGATGTTGTCGCGCAACACCTTGCGGTGCCGCTTGGCGCCACCCTTGCCGAGCCCCTTTCCTCCCTTGCCGCGGCCTGTCATCCTTCCTTCCTCGGGCAAAGCAAAACGTGCACAAACAGCAGCTGCAGCGGCTGGAGAGTCGGCTACGGTCTGCGCCCAGCGCGCCCGCCGCCCCCCTATATAGACTCTGGCCCGCCCTCCCCCCACCACGCGCAACCGAGGGCATATAAGCGCAGCACGGAGGCGCGCGGGCCCATCCCCCCCCACATCCTTGCTCTCATCACAGAGAAAAACCGGACCACCCGTGAATGGCAGCTCACTCGGAATCCGGCAACCAAGCGCCTCATCAATAGATTACAGCGCCAAATCAAGGCTGCGGTGCAAGACCACCGCAATCAGGCTTGGGAGAACAAAATCTCTGCCATTGACCTGCGTGACCCGTCTGCTTGGCGGCTCACAAAAAGCCTTCTGCGACGAGGGCAACGGATCCCCCCCCTACAGGTCGGCGATGACTTTGTGTCCGAACCAGACGCCAAGGCTAACGCCTTGGCTGATGTCTTCGCGCGCAACTTCACCCCGGTCAATGACCCCATTGACCCCGGCCATATTCGCCTGGTCACGGCACGTCTCCCTCAATTCCTTGCCGTCCAGGACCCTGAGGATGAAATCACCCCCATTAACGAAGAGGAGGTTGCACTGCAATTGCGGTACCTCAAATCCAAGAAAGCTGGCGGCCCCGATAATGTGACGAATGCCCTCCTCAAGCAATTACCCCCAGCTTCTATTCCCATCCTGACGGCCACATTCAACAACATCCTCACAACCAGGCAATATCCCTCTGCCTGGAAACACGCTGAAGTGGTCGCCATACCCAAGGCTGGGAAGGATCTTCGTTCCCCTGCCAGCTACCGCCCCATCAGCCTCTTGCCCGCCATCTCCAAGGTGTTCGAGAGGCTGTACCTTAAACGACTGCTCATCCACATTGCCCGAGAACGAGTCCTCCCTGATGAGCAGTTTGGCTTCAGGCAGGGCCACGCCACCACTCACCAACTCCTGCGCCTAGTAGAAGAGGCACTGGACGCCATTGAACGTAGGGAGTACTTCGGGGCCATACTCCTCGACGTGTCCAGGGCGTTTGACTCGGTCTGGCACGAAGGGCTGCTCTACAAATTATTCTCCCTTGGCTTCCCAGTGTCCCATGTACGGCTAATAGCCACATACCTGGAAGGTCGCACCTTCCATGTTAGGATCCCTGACGGGAAATCCACGCGACGACGCATCAGGGCAGGAGTACCACAGGGCAGCGTACTTGGGCCGCTACTCTACTCCCTCTTCACAGCTGATCTGCCCTCTGCGCCGAGGGTACATTTAGCTCTCTACGCAGATGACACTGCACTCTTCTCTCGTTCTCGGAGTGCGGCAGTTCTTCAACAGCGGCTCCAGGGGGCTACAGATTCCCTAACCGACTGGGCTAGGACCTGGCGTCTGGCATTTAATCCCTCCAAGACCCAAGCCCTTATCATCTGCCGACGCCGTATTCCCGTTCGGCTCCCTCAGGTGGCGGTCCTTGGTACCCCAGTCCCCTGGACTCGTACTGCAAAGTACTTGGGTGTTACCCTGGACCAACGCCTAACCTGGCGCCCCCACATCGACGAGGTGCGTCGTAAGGCAATGGGGCGGCTATGTCTGCTCTACCCTCTCATCAACCCAACCTCTTCCCTCCCCACGCACCTTGCTGTTAGACTGTACACCTCCCTTGTTCGCCCCATCCTTGAATACGCGGTGGTGGTGTGGGGCAATGCTGCCCCCACCCACCTCCGCCGACTCCAAACCGTCCAGAACCGGGCTCTCCGGCGTGCCCTCCGCCTCCCCTTCGACTTCCCAACCCGCGAGCTCCACCTCCTGGCTGAAGTGCCGCTCCTTCGTACCCGCATCCTCTCCGCCGCCCACTCCTTTTACCACAAAACTCGTCACTCTCCTAATCCCTTAATCCTTTCCCTGGGCACCCGTGTTCACCGACTAGCCACCACTCGATGGCCCGACCTTTTATTTCGCCCCCCGTGACCTCGCCTGCACCAGGCCCCTCATCTCATCTCATGCCGACTACCTCCCTCACGTCATAGATTATTCCCCCCCACATGCCATGTCATTCGCTCCCCCAACACGCCTCCCCCTTCCCCCCACACTACCCCCAATGTTGGCCTAATCATGATAGGCCCTTCTTTTTTCCACTTCTTCAACTGTCACCCTCTGACTTCTTTCTCTTTCCCCCTCCCCCCAATTCGCCACGTCAAGAATGCTTGCCGCCGCCATCGCGTCGCCGCTACGAAGCAGAAGAGGCCAGGATAATGGCCGTTCGCTTTCACTCACTCTCACTATTCCTCCTTCTGTCCTTTCTTCTGTAACTAATCGTAATTCCCGGCCAGTCAATTGGGCCGTTCGTTTTCCTTTTCTCTCACTGTCTCTCTTACTATCCTTTCCTCTTTCTTTTAATTAAAAAAAAAAAAAAAAAAAAAAAAAAAAAAAAATATTGCACAAAGAATCAAGCAGAACAATAACGCCATGAAATTTCGATAGCCACACCGTCATGCCAGAAGGTGAAGCGCCTTGTTGCGCTAGTACTTCGCCCTCAGTCGAGGATATCTTCCTCAGTCCATTGTGCAGGTTCGTTCGCGCGGGCCCGTTGTCAAGGCAGCACCGGACGCCGCGCCGCACCTAACCTCCACGCACGCCGCTCCGCTACCGCTACCGCCATGGCCCGCACAAAGCAAACGGCCCGCAAGTCCACCGGCGGAAAGGCGCCGCGCAAACAGCTCGCCACCAAGGCGGCGAGGAAGAGCGCGCCCGCCACCGGAGGCGTCAAGAAGCCCCACCGCTACAGGCCGGGCACCGTCGCCCTGCGAGAAATCAGGCGCTACCAGAAGAGCACAGAGCTGCTCATCCGCAAGCTGCCATTCCAGCGCCTAGTGCGCGAGATCGCCCAGGACTTCAAGACCGACCTGCGCTTCCAGAGCTCCGCAGTCATGGCCCTGCAGGAGGCCAGCGAGGCCTACCTCGTCGGCCTCTTCGAAGACACCAACCTGTGCGCAATCCACGCCAAGCGCGTCACCATCATGCCCAAGGACATCCAGCTCGCGCGCCGCATCCGCGGCGAGCGCGCCTAAACCGCGCCGCGGCACCGCACCGCACAAACAAAAACGGCCCTTTTCAGGGCCACTAACATCTCTCCGTCGCGAGCAAACTTTGTCGGTCGCCTGCCTCTCGCCTCGCAACCCAAAAACAAAAACCACCACTTCCCGTCCGTCCGCCACACCCGCTCACTCTGCCTGCCTGCTAGCAGCGCGCAACAATCACACATCATCCCTCCCCGGCGCTCAAAGCGCACAATACCCAACGGCCGACGTCACACCGCACGGGTGGCTGGCCGGCCGCCGCTTTCGTTTCGAAAACAAAAAAACCCGCACTCCACTCCGACGGCCAACGGCCAGGCAGGCGCGCTCGCTCGCTCTACACGCCACCGAAATCCCCGCCGACTCCTTCCACATCTCAACGTGCCCCCCGTTGCAAAACATAACACACACACACACAAAGGAACAAAACAAAACAAAGACCAGACACGACTCGACTCGACAAGACAGACATCCGAGAAGAACGAACGCAGGCAAGCCAACCAACGTATTCAAACAAAACAACGTGACAGAAAACCAACCGTCGGCCGCCGCCACAAACACGGCGACAATCAACCACGACAACAACAACAACAACAACAACACCGCTTACCGCTACCGCCGCCCACACCCGCCACCGACCCCCGCAATCCAACCACCACGGCACGCAAACAGCATCCCCACGGGCATACAGAAACGCCAGACAGACACCCACACCAAACGCAACACGACAATCAAAACCTTCCCCGACGTGCTTTGATGGCCCTGAGAAGGGCCGTTTTGGGCCGCGCGTCTCTTGCGCGCCACTAGACGACGACGGGGGGTGGGGACGACGGAGTCAAGCGCCAAACCCTTCCTTTCTCCCATCTCTTTCTCCTCTACTCTACTTCTTCTTCTTGGGCGAAGCCTTCGCCTTAGACGGCGTCGTCGCCTTCTTCGGGCGCGGCGCCTTCGGCTTCTTCGTCGGAACCTTGGCGGCCTTCTTCGCCTTCGACGGCGACTTGGCCTTGGCCGGCTTGGCCGCAGCCGCCTTCTTCGCACCCGCGGGAGCGGCCGACGCCGCAGACGCCTTCTTGGCGGCGCCCGCCTTCCGACCGGTCGCCGCCTTCACGCCACCAGCCTTCTTTGCGCCGGCCGCACGGGCGCCCTTCTTCTCCTTGCTGGCCGGAGCGGCGCGCTTCTTCTTGGCACCGCCAGCACGAGCCTTGCCGCCCTCGGCCGCCCCCCCGCCGCCGGCGCCGGCAAGCTTGAACGAGCCGGACGCGCCCTTCCCCTTCGTCTGCACCAGCTCGCCCGCCACGACGGCCGACTTGAGGTACTTCTTGATAAACGGCGCCAGCTTCTCCGCGTCCAGCTTGTAGTGCGCGGCTATGTACTTCTTGATCGCCTGCAGCGACGACCCGCCGCGCTCCTTCAGACTCTTGATGGCGGCCGTCACCATCTCAGAGGTGCGCGGGTGCGCAGGCTTGGCGCGCGGCTTCTTCGCAGACGACGCAGACTTGGCCTTCTTCGTAGTGCCGGTGGCGGCGGGTGCCGCAGCAGTCTCGTTCGTAGCCGCCTGATCTGCCATTTCGACGACGCGCGTAACACACAGCGAGAGCGAGCGGGACGGCAGGCACGCAAGCACAGCACAGCAGCAGAGCAGAGAATCACAAGGCCCAGCCAGTGTCGCGGGCGGGCGCGGACGGCCGAGAGAGCGGCCGCCACTCTGCGCGCCGCCGCGCCGCGCCTCCCGCGCTTGCTACCGCCCAACGTCCGACAGCCTGTGCGGAGCAGCCCCAAACCTGCGCCACAACCGCCCGCGCCTTTCAAACCACCGAGGATGGGGCTACACACAGCCACACCACAGTCGCCAACCAGTCGCCACGGCAGCGCCGCAAACCACGGCCAAACTGCAGCTACCGCGCGCTACAGCCTGCGTCGGCCCGCCGAGAATCGCCGCCCCCGCCCAAATGCCGCCCCCACAGCCCCAGCCGACGACCCGCCACAATGGCCAAACCTTCGGCAAAACTCCCACACCGTCGCCGCGGCAGCCCGGCCAGCGCGGCCGGCGCCACAGCCACACAAGCCGAGGCGTGCGGCGATGACGGCCGTGCAAACGCGCCTCCGCCGCCCCATCGCCTTCCGTCGCCCTCCCGCCGTTTCCCGATCGGCCCGCAGCCGTCGGGCCACATCGCGCGCCGTCCTCCTCCTCTCGCCCGCCAACATTCACAGCCGTTTCTCAACAATTGCCCGCCGCAAACGGACGCCGCCTGCGCAACAGGCGCCGCCGCCCCTCGCCGCTTCCGACCCAACCCCTCGACCGAGGCAAACCGCAATCCGAATCTACAGACCAACCCAATCTGCCGTCAAGCACACACGACAGCCGACCTTACACGTTACGCGTTACACATTACGTTTACACGTCTACGTTAGGTTAGGTTAGGTGGACGTGGGTTAGGTTAAGGGGACTTGGGTTAGGTTAAGCGTCAAACTTAGGTTAAGCATTCAAACACGTCAGGCGTCAGAGGTTAGGTTAGGTTAGGTTAGGTTAGGTTAGGTTAGGTTAGGTTAGTGCTAGGTTGAGAAGCGTCAAACGTAGGTTAAAAAGGCGTTCAAACGTGAGGCGTGAGCCGGACAGCTTACCTTACGTAGACGTTAGGGGCTCACAGGCTGAGCTCACCTCGCCACACCACAGGTTCGGTTCGGTTCGCTCGGCTCAGCGTAAAGCGCCGAGGTCAGGGTTACGTTCGTTCACCTTCGGGCGCCACACTTTCGGTTGAAAGGTCGCGACGGGACGACGTCGGCAGGCACGCCGCAAACGAACAAAAACGTACAGACGACGTCGGAAACCGCCGACAGACGGGGGAGCAGCACGACCACGACCAGACACCGAGCGCGAACGAGACACACGCGAACCACCCCCACCGGCCAAAGGGCACCACACAACAACCCAGAGCACCACGTGTCGACACCAGAGCAACCCGCCGCTCACGCGACATGGCTGGCACCGAAGGGCAACCGCCCGCAACTGCGCTTTCCGCGCCGGCCCGGATGCACGTCGTGCTACAACAACACCACTACCGTACACAGCCGCTGTTCACAACATCACTATCAATGGCGCGCCCGCGGCTCGCCGCCGTCGCAGTCGCAGCCCCAACGCCAGCACTTTTGCACCACCATTCACACGCACCGCAACACAGCTCGCCGACACAGCCGAACAAAACAAACACCACACAACAACAGCAACAACGCCGCCGCCTCTACTTGTGCCGGCGACCCACCCCGCCGATGGCGCACCTTTCGCCAGCCGGCAATCGACACACACGCACCCACCCACCGGGGCCCAGTGCAAAAAACAAAAAACACACAAAAACAAAAAAACCAAACAACACAAACGACACGGGAAGCGCACACCGCCACTTCGCGCGCACGCCACCAACCAGTCGTCGTCTCAAAATAACAAACACAAACAAAATAAACTAACAACTAGGGCAACACAAAACAAAAAAAAAACGCCTCGCACGAACCGCCCACAAAAAGGACAAGCACACGCACAGCCTCTGCTGACGACCACGACGCAGCGGCACGCTGCTCCTGTCCCGCGCCCCGCGCCCCACTCGATTCACAACTCACGCGACACCGTCAACGACGGGCTCGCTTCCCGCAACCTACCACCTTTCCGCCACGACGCACAGCCCCAGCCCCACCCGACGACGCCCGTGGCAACGACTGCACTTTCACCACCGCCTCCCCCTTCCCCCCCAAAAACACACACACACACACACACACAGCCAGCCAAAAACGCACTCGCGACCCACACATGCACGTGCATCGGCACACGCCAACCAGTCAACGTCGACAACCACACGCAAGGCTCGAAACGAAACCGGCGTCCTTCCACGTTGCCATCAAGCTACGCGACACAAGACACAAGGAACCAACACAACAGCCGGCCCCACTAATTCCCACTCTCACGCCGCAAAAAGCACACCGAAACCGCCAAACGCACGCACATTCCCCTTCGCACTGACACCACCGACCGGCTCGCTACCACACACCTCTCGGCAGCCGTTTCACGCCAATTCGCCACACCGCCCACACAGTCGACAAGCGCCCGCCCTGTACGGCACACGCAACGACGCAGCGCAGCAAAGGGCGCCCGCAACACATACCTCTCCGCCGCCCGACGCGCCAACCGCCACACCACACCGCCAGCCACTCGCAAATTGTGCACTGCCACCAGCCACACGTCCAACACGCCGCGCCGCCTCCGGCCACCCGCCAGGGGGCGCTCACGTCCGCGACAACAGCGCGGCCCGCCGGGCCGGGCCGGGCCGAACCGAACCGAGCCGCCGCTGCTCTGCACTCGGCACGGCCACACCCTGCTGCAGACCGGGCTCGTCCCTCTGTACGCGTCTGCCTGCGCATCAACACAACACGACCTTTTTTTTTTTTTTTTTTTTTTTTCTCTCTACCGCCATCCCTCCTTCTCGCGTTTTACTCGTTGTTGCAGCAGCGGCGCACACCTACACATCCACAGCCCCAGCCCCAGCCGAGCCGGCCTCACCTCAGGGCCCGCCGCCAGCGTCTCCTCCTCGGGCACAGGTGCGGTGCTGTGGCCGCCCATCCAACCGCATTGCTGGCCGTCCAGCCACCAGGCGTTCCCACTGCCGCGAGCCACGCCGCGCACCGACCCTGCTGCAGAAAACGAAGCATAGCCAGAGACCGACCGATACACAAAGCAAGCCGTCGCCTCGCCTCTTGTCCTTCCTGCCTTCCTTCCGCCCCCGCCCTTCTCACACCACCGCCTCTCCACTTTCGCCCCCCCCTCCTTTTTTTGTTTTTTTTTTTTGTTTTCTTCTTTATTTCTTTCTTTCTTTCTTTGGCCCTCTCTCCTTCCCGCCATGGCGGTTACGGCACCGCCTGCAGCGGCAGATTTTTTGCGCCCACACGCCTACTCCTACCACCATTAACCTTGCCCTGCCCTGCCCTGCCCTGCCCATCAACGTCGCAGTCGAACCGACGCTTGCCAACACACTGCCCACGTTCCTTTCTCTTTTCGGCCTACGCCCATTACGCGCCGCCGCCACAGCACCTTCCCTTCCCACAACACACCGACGTCATCACACGCACCCAAAACAGGGGCCACGACCGTGTTCCTCGCCCACTCCCATCCCGCACGGTACGCACATTCCCAACTACTAACCGCGCACCCTCCCTTTCCAATCTGTGTGTCTCTGTGTCTGTGTCCTGTCCGCGCGTGACGCCTCTCAACATCCGCCGTCCCCCGTCCCGTTTTCGCCCCCATGCCGTCGTCGCGCCGCCTCCTCCCCGTCCACCGCCGCCCCTGTCCGCCCCGCACCACACCATACACCGCTGCTTGTCCCGGCCGTTGCCACCAAAGGCGCCGACCGCAAACGCGCCACGCCGCAGCCCCCGTGCGTCTCGCGCTCGCTTGCATCTCCGTGCCGACGCTGCCTCTCTTCCCACTCGCACTCGACCTCGACAACACAGTCTTTGGCTCCGCCACTGCGTGTTCCGGTGGTACGCACGCTGCAACACGTATGTATTCATTACCAGAGCGATGGCGAGGCATGACAGCATCTCTGTCTGACCAGAGAGTTCTTTCTCGCTGCTAGTCGGCGCTTGGACCGCGCCAGACGACAGTAGTGGCACGCACCGGGTCGCCAGGAACAGTTGTTATATATATTGTAGCGCGAGTCGGGAGAGGTAGTAGTCGGTCGACAGTAGTAGCGGGTGGACGGTTGTACTGAGCGGGCGTCGGCGGCGTGCTCTGCTCGTCTCGCGACTCTGGTCACGGTTCGGGACGATGTATAGTATATTGTGTTACAATCAAAAGGTGGTGTGACGCTGCATTGCGCAAATCTGATAACGTATGTTCATTGTACTTATTTTGTTCAACAACAAAAGCCCCACTATTACTTTTTTTCTAAAGTAACTTTTGTCTCTTAACGAAAAACATTCACGTTTTAAAGACTACTTCCTATGGCATTTCCCTCCAAGGAGTGCAATTAATTACCAGCCAGCACTCATTCATTGCACACAGCTGTGTAAGGGGTATCTACAATTGAGGAGCGGATATAAATGCAATTTTTTGTTTTTTTTGTTTTTTTTTTGTGTGTGTGTTGTAACCTCCCAGCAAAATTTAAAACAATGGACAATGTTATTTACGGATGCTAATGGACATTGCGCTAATTGTAACCTCGCCCACAATGAGAGGTATTGAAAATGGCAACAAAAATGTGAAATTCGCAATCTGACTCAAATATAAAGTCTTCACACAACATTTAAAAAAGTCCGTTCAGTGACAAGAAACTTCAATTAAACCGAAATATCGGTCTTTGGCCCTGTGCAAAACAATCAGAATTAAAGTCTTACCTCCGAATAAATGGATGTCACATTTCTGCTCTGGTTGTTGCGCAGCGCTTGAAGGAACTGCATTGCAAATAATAATATTCTCTTTTTTTGTGATTTTAGTGGCATTTTTCTTCAAAGAAGTGGAATGAAATGTGAAGTGCAACGAACTCTTTAGTTCAATACAAAATTAAATGTTTGAAAAATGCTTTTGAAATAAAACCTATTATTGGGGAACTTGTTGGAGAATAATTACAATAAATACAATTTTTCATTATCTAATGATTATATTAATTAACAGTATACCTTATTCACCATCTTGACCAGTGCTGCCGACCGCCTACATCACACAACCGCACTCGGCTGCTACTACTGACCGACCGCTCTGCATGACGACTATTAGCGTACTGCACGCGACGACTACTGACAGAGTACAGCCCTCAACTACACAGAGCTACGGACTCGCAACGACTACTGACAGACTGACTGACTGACTGACTGACTGACTGAGAACCGCTCGCAACACTCGCGCAGTCCAGCGCAAACTCTCTGGTCACAGATGCTACAATGTCTCGCCATCGCTACTATGTTACATACGTGTTTCAGTGTCTTTTTCATTGGGGTAACGATCTTTGGCTCTTTTTATTCTGAATACAGGGCCAAAGGTCAACGCTGCTGCCCTTATACAATTTATCAGGTTTCATTATGTCTGTTGCAATGTTACATACGGTTCACTCTTTCATTAATATTATCGTTGGGTTTGTTTTGTAGGGACGTTAACATTCTGGCACATTTTTATTATCATCGGACTCTCTGCTATTTGTGCAGGGAGGTTATACCTGGGTCCATTTCCATTTCCATTTACATTTTAATATTGATAGACTTTTTGTTTTCTTTTTTGTTTCTTGTTGTTTTTCCTTCTTTTTTTTTGTTGTTTTTTTTTTTTTGTTTTGTTTTTCCCGCTCTCACCACCACCGCCGCATCACGCCTTCCGTTTTCTTGGTTTCTTTTCTGTTCTTCAACTGCTTCAACATCACCGCGCCCCATTTCCACACCACAGCCATCAGCCTCCGAGACGGGCGGGCGCAGTGTGCCATTTCCGGCGCACAAGCACACCCGTACGGTACTCTCCTCGCCCCCACGCCACCAACAACACAGCGACCACGCGGCTTTCAGGCATGGCATGGCACGGCACGGCACCGGCGAAATGCGCCGCCCCCGCCCCTCCGCGCATCCGTCCGTCTCGCCACGTTCACTGACAGCCGCGTCTGCGGCTACACCACGACAACCACAACACCGCTCCCCTCCCTGGCAACTCACATTGTTTTTCTCCTCCTCTTTTGCACAAACCACAACGCCGAGCACAGGCGCAAGCCACCCACACCGCGCCCCTCCCCGTCCCGTCTTTGGCCGCCGCTCCTCGTTTCCTCGTTTGCCCCCTCCCATCTCCCGAAATGCCATGCCAGCAGCGTTACGCATGCCCCTCCCCTGTCCACACAACACTACCGCCTAACGAACAGCCTTTTCCGGGCCACATCCAGGGCACGCCCACCTCCAAACACTGCCAATTCACGGACGCACACACACACACACACACACACACACTCACTCACTTTCTCGACACCTTTCTGTACGGAGGGTGCGTCATCTCGACCGTGACAGAGTGACGGCAACTATCGACGATCCATTTCCCCCCACTGGTAAAACATGTCCACTAACACCTACATACATCATTCAAGTACACAGACAATAGCATACACACAATGGGAGGGCACACGAACATGGACGGCACGGCACTGTCATACACTCTTCCTCAGAACCATATCAACAAACGTTACGTACATCCGGGAAAGCGAAAGCGAACGCGAACGCGAAAGCGAAAGCGAAAGCAAAGGCAAAGGCAAAGCCCAATGCAGCCGTCAAAGGTAACGTTCACCACGGCAGACACTTGCAGCCGCGCCGCCGTTAAACGCATTTCAGTGCGGCTCCAATACGCCTCCGACACGGGAACGTTCCGTTGCTCTACGAATGCGTTTCTCCCCTTTTTCCCTTCCTCTCTCTTTTGCCCCCCCTCCTTGCACTCTTGCCTCATTCCTCACGTTCTGCCCAGACATTCGACCGATCAAAGTCAACCTTTCGTTACCGTTCTCAGCGCGACGGTGTACAACAGTATGACGGGTGTGCCCAAGACTTCGGTTCAGTTGCGTGACGCCGGTCTATCGCGCCGATCGACAGTTACTCAGGGGGCGACGGATCGGACCACGTCACCGACACACAAAACACTTTCAAACAAACAAATACATACCGGATGGACACAGACAAACACGTGTACAGACATTCGCCAAACAAACGACCGCCGCCGTCGTCGTCTAGCGTGCATCTTGAATGACGACATCGGTGTGCGTGCGTCGTACGCAATCAGTCAGACACGGCTATCAAACATCAGAGTCGAATGGTACATCATCGTGCGTGTCGCCGTACACGTACAGTACAATACAACAACAATGCGTCTTAATGGCACGTTCATTTCAACGTCACTCACACACCTCCACGCTGCAGTTACGTCGCACCATTGTCAAACTCGGCGTACAGCAAAGGGAATAGTGGGCGGCAAAAAAAAAACCAAACAAAAACATTTCACATTTCACCCTCGCCATGTATGATGTGCAAAAAAAACAAACCCGCAAACGGCCGTCGTTACGGTGACACAAAAGTCGCCGATCGCACTGTCCCCCCTCGCAGACGGGTAACACACACACACACACACACCAACAACACCAATGGGTCAAAAACCACGCCAACGAGGCGTGCCACCATTCCACGCCACGGCGACCAACCTCGTGGCCGTACCCCGCGCAACACGCTTTGACGCGCCCCCCCACCCACAATCAAAATGCACACATACATCACAGCCGTCCACACAAACAACAACAACAACAATTCCGCCCTTCCCGCAAAAGGCAAGTTGGTGGCCCTGAAAAGGGCCGTTTTGCCGCTCTCGCAACGGAGGAGCCTTCTCCATCCTTCCTTCCATTCCAGAGCCACCTCCTTACTTGGAGCTCGTGTACTTGGTCACCGCCTTCGTGCCCTCGCTCACGGCGTGCTTGGCCAGCTCGCCAGGCAGCAACAGCCGCACAGCGGTCTGGATCTCGCGGGACGTGATGGTCGAGCGCTTGTTGTAGTGCGCCAGGCGAGAAGCCTCGGCCGCAATGCGCTCGAAAATGTCGTTCACGAAGCTGTTCATGATGCTCATCGCCTTCGACGAGATGCCCGTGTCAGGGTGCACCTGCTTCAGCACCTTGTAGATGTAGATGGCATAGCTCTCCTTCCTCTTGCGCTTCTTCTTCTTGTCGCCCTTCGAAATGTTCTTCTGCGCCTTGCCAGCCTTCTTGGCGGCCTTCCCGCTAGTCTTGGGCGGCATCTCGAACCAACGTACGGCAGCAGCAACACCAGTAGCAAGCGCTCCGCTCTAGTCAGCGTCTCCCCACACAGTGGCACCCGCCGCCAGCCGCCGCCGCACCTTTACCAGCTCGCCCTGTTGCGGCCGCCGACCAATGGGGCGCGCGCGCAACCGGCCGCCGCACCCGAGCCCATAAAGCACCCCCACCCCGGCTGCGCCGGCACGCACTCCGCTGCTCGACTCGCTGCCGCTCGCACCGGTCGTTTTCGTTTCCGTTTCGTGTGCACCGTCGCTAGCCCATCGCCATGTCCGGACGCGGAAAGGGAGGCAAAGTCAAGGGCAAGTCAAAGTCCCGCTCAAGCAGGGCTGGGCTCCAGTTCCCGGTCGGCAGAATCCACCGCCTCCTGCGCAAGGGAAACTACGCAGAGCGCGTCGGCGCCGGGGCGCCCGTCTACCTCGCCGCCGTCATGGAGTACCTCGCGGCTGAGGTGCTCGAGCTGGCCGGAAACGCGGCCCGCGACAACAAGAAGACGCGCATCATCCCGCGCCACCTGCAGCTTGCCATCCGCAACGACGAGGAGCTCAACAAGCTCCTGTCGGGCGTCACCATCGCACAGGGTGGTGTCCTGCCCAACATCCAGGCCGTCCTGCTGCCAAAGAAGACCGAGAAGAAGGCCTAAAGGAGGCCAGGCAATCGCAGCGCCGCGTGCTCCCCTGCACGCAACGCGCTTTGCCGGCTCGGCCCACAACAATCGGCCCTTTTCAGGGCCACCACACAAACCTACGTCCAAAGCAAAATTTCAGTCGTCCTCGCCGCACCTTGTTTTGTTTTAACTTTGCACTGTCACAGCACAGCCGCCGCCGGCGCACGTCCGCCATCTTGTCGTCCACACAGCCCGTGTGGCCCAACACACACACACACACACACACACACACACACACATTTTGCACGGTCGCAGTCGCCTTCCAAACCGACAACGGCAGCAATAATGACCATTGTTAAAGGGAGGCGTGTCGACACACCGCCCTCCACTCCCGCGCGCAACGGCCGTCGACACGAACGAAACAGCTGATCCGGCCGCCTATGCCCACACGCCTTGCCTCGGAAACCCCAACGCCGCCGCAAACAAACACACAGAGCCAAACCACGCAAGCAAATAATCACCGCCTCTCGCACAACAACACACAGCCCGCCATCTCCGTCGCGATCGATACAAAGACACACAATAACAAACACACAAACGAAGCAGCTCCACACACAGCCAGCCACATGACACGTTTCCTTTCCTTCTCCCCTCCCAGTCACATCACGTCGCTCAAAACGGAAAGAAAGAAAGAAACAAACAAACAAACAAACAACACAGCGCACACACGCAGCAACAACACAGACTCTTTCGCACTTTTCAACTTCCGAACAGTGTGGTGGCCCTGAAAAGGGCCGTTTTCTAGTCTCTCCCACCCACAAGCACGGCCGCGGGAAGGCCAGCGCCCGCTGCGACGCAGCCTAACCGCCGAAACCGTACAGGGTGCGCCCCTGCCTCTTCAGGGCGTACACCACGTCCATGGCCGTCACAGTCTTGCGCTTGGCGTGCTCAGTGTACGTCACCGCGTCGCGGATCACGTTCTCCAGGAACACCTTCAGCACCCCGCGGGTCTCCTCGTAGATCAGACCAGAGATGCGCTTCACGCCGCCCCTGCGAGCCAGGCGGCGGATGGCGGGCTTCGTGATGCCCTGGATGTTGTCGCGCAACACCTTGCGGTGCCGCTTGGCGCCACCCTTGCCGAGCCCCTTTCCTCCCTTGCCGCGGCCTGTCATCCTTCCTTCCTCGGGCAAAGCAAAACGTGCACAAACAGCAGCTGCAGCGGCTGGCGAGTCGGCTACGGTCTGCGCCCAGCGCTTCGCTTCTTCCTTACGAGCTGTCCTTTGCTCGCGTAGGAGCAGGGTAAACAATGCTTTGTTGTTCCTGCTATGCCTGTTGTTTTGATTATGGTGCCTGATTTATTGATTCGGCCTATGGGGATACAGTTGCATCCTGCCTGCTGAGGGTTGTTAGTCCCTCAGTAGGTCAGGCCAACGTGTGGTTGGCCTGTGGTGTATGTTGTGGCCCAGGCCCTGTATGAGCCGGTTTTCTGAGTTCTCAGCCTTACTGTAGAACAGTCGTGCCGACTGTCTGAATCGGTCCCGCAGATGCAGGATGCCGGTCTGTTCATGTAGCAGAGTGGAGGAATATCTTCGTGGAAGGCGCAGGGCGAGCTTTAGGGCTCTGTTCTGCACCCTCTGTAGTGTGCCTATATGGGTGTCGGCTGCCATACCCCACACCACGGCTGCGTACTCTAGCACTGGTCTGACCAGCGCTAGGTACAGGGTGATGCCGTGCTGGGGGGCCAGCGTTGACGATGGGTTAAGCAGGGGGTACAGGGTGTGAAGTCGCCCTATAGCCCTGCTCCTAACGTCCTGGACGTGTGGTCTCCAGGTAAGCCTCTGGTCGAGTGTGACCCCGAGGTATTTGCCGGTTTTACTCCACGGCACGGGGCTTCCCGTGATAGTAACCGGCGGCAAATCGGGAGGCAGTAGCCTTCTAGTGAATACTACTGCCTGGCTCTTTGCGGCGTTCTGTTTGAGCCGCCACTTAGTTGACCACGCGCCCAGGGTGTCGCAGCCAATCTGGAGGAGGCGTCGCATTTCCCTCACGTTCATGCTCCGCACGAATAGCGCGGTGTCGTCAGCGTAGAGTGCTAATTTCACCGGCGCCACTCGTGGGGCATCTGCAGTGAAAATGGAGTACAGCAGGGGGCCAAGTACGGACCCCTGTGGCACTCCTGCTCGTATCGGCCTGTGGGTCGAGGTGCCATCATCTAGTCGGACGTGGAAGGTCCGGTCGGCCAGGTAGGAGCTGATGAGGACTCCATGTGATGTCGGTACCCCGTGCACAAAGAGTTTGTACACGAGGCCGTCGTGCCACACGGAGTCGAAGGCTCTGGAGACATCAAGGAATACGGCCCCAAGGTATTCCCTGGTCTCCAGGGCGCGCATGGCTTCTTCCACCAGCCGCAGGAGCTGGTGGGTGGTGGAATGACCGCTCCTGAATCCGAACTGTTCGTCCGGGATGATGCCCTCGACCGTCACATGTCGGAGCAGTCTCTTGGCGTACAGACGCTCGAACACCTTGGAGAGGGACGGGAGGAGGCTGATTGGCCTGTAGTTTTCAGCCTGCCTTGCGTCCTTATTCGCTTTGGGTATGGCTACCACCTCCGCGTGTTTCCACTCAGAGGGGTAGATCCCAGAGCGGAGGACCTGATTGAAGATGCCTGTAAGGAGCTGGTGGGCCCCTTCCGGCAGGTTCTTCAGCAGGTGGTTGTTGACGCCGTCGGCGCCTCCCGCCCTTTTGGTGTTGAGCGTCCGTATCTGTTCTGCCACTTCCTCCTCTGAGATTGGGTCGATCCTGTCCCCTTCTTCTCTCGCTGCTAGGAAGATGGGGAGCTCTTCCTCCACTCTGCTAATGTGGGCCACATCGAGATTGTCATCCACTGGGGTGAATGACGACTCGAAGTGGTCGGCCAGTAATCCTGCTTTCCCATCTGGACTACAGACGACCATCTGCCCAGCCTGCAGCGGTGGGACTCGCTGCCGCCGGCGCAGGAATGACTTGACGACTCGCCAAGCACTGCCGTCCTGTGTGTTGAGGGTGGCGACTAGGTCGGCCCAGTCGCGGTTTCTATGTTCCTCAACCGCCGCCTTGATCTCCCTCCTCATCCTGTTTAGGAGGCGTTTGGTGGCAGGTTGTCGCGTAAGTTGCCATTCGCGGAACACTCTGTTCTTCTCCCGTATAGTCTCCCGTATGTGCAACGGGAGGCTACGGGCGAAATCCTTTGGCTGGCGTGGGGGAGGAGGTGATGCTACTTCAGCTGCAAGTAGCAGCTGGCGGTTGAGGTACCGTAGTGCGTTATCTACCCCCACTTCCGTGGGGTCAGGAGCATCCGAGAGAAGTTCCAGGACGTTCTCCTGAAACCTCTCGCTGTCCATACGGTGGTAGTTCCTACGGCGGGGTGGGAGGGTGGCCCCCCTTACGTCGATGTCGTAGACCACTGGTAGGTGGTCTGACGACAGTGCACACCGGGTGGCGGCGGTCATGTGGTTCCCGATACCCTTAATAATGGCGATATCGAGAACATCTGACTGTCCTCGGTGTGGATAGATGGTGTGGTCCTGGGGTCCGAGCGCGATGGCGCCGTTGCGGAGGGCGGCACGGAGGAGTCGACGACCGCTGACGTTGGTGAGACGGGAGTTCCACTCCGTGTGCTTAGCGTTAAAGTCGCCAGCCAGGAAAACCCGTCCCCCAATCGTCAGTAGTGTGTCAAAGTCTGCCTCCAAGAGATTACCCCGTGGCGGCCTGTAGGCGGCCACGAAGGTGATCTGTCCCACCATGGAGGAGACATTGACGCCTGTGGCTTCAAGAGTTGCCAGGGCTGGGAGATGGATCTGGTGGTGTCGGAGGGAGGTCCTGACATAGATGGCAGTACCTCCTCCGGCGGTTGGCCTGTCGTGGCGGTAGCAGGCATAGTTCGCTACCTTTACCTGGACTCCTGGTTTCAGGTGAGTCTCGCACACTAGGCACAGGTCGACTGCCTCGTCCTGTATAAATTGGCGAAACTCACCTTGTTGTTTTACCAGGCCGTTTGCGTTGAATACGCATACCGATAGACCATGGATTTGCTGTCTATCCATGGTGAGCTGCTGAGGGAACGGTGACAGCCTGGAGGGCCCCCGTTACTGCCGTGACTAGTACTGGCAGTTGGGTGAGTAGAGTGTTGAGTGAGCGTAGTAGCTCACCCAAACTGGTTGCATCGCTACCTGGGGAAGTGGCGGCTGCATGGGCGGGCGCCGAGGTGGCGGCTACGGTTTGCGGCTGCGACGCCGCTACCGGTCGCCGCGTAGGACGCTCCGCACTTTGCAGTGGGTTGCTGGTGGTGGGGGGCACTTGGGGGTGTCCGCACCCTGTGTTGCTGGACAAGGGCATGTCCAGCAATCCTGTGGCTGTGAGGTTTGTCTCCGCGTTTTGGTGTTGCGGCGGAGACTTCTGTGCTGGCTGGCGCGATGGGGTGGCAGTGGTCCCCTTGGCAGCGGCAGCGTAGTTTGTGCCTGGTTGTACCTTGCGCGAGGGGGGCTTTTTCCCTTGGGGTCTGCTTGTGCGCTTAAATATAGTGCAGCCCCTGTAGCTGGCCACATGTGGCTCGCCACAGTTGCAGCACTGCGGGGGTTCTTCCCTCTTTTTCGCGCAGTCCCGGCTTTGATGATCTCCAGCGCACTTAACGCAGCGGGATGGCATGCTGCAATAGTATGCGACATGATCCAGGCCCTGGCATGAGTAGCACTGGGCCCTTCTTCGTTTCGCGCGTAATGGCTCGACCGCCACCGTCACCCGCGCTACCCTCTCTACCTGGAATATTTTCCTGTTGTCCAGGTTATCAGGGAGGATAGCTAGGAACAGCGGCATGTCTCGCTTGGTCCTCGGTGACTTCATGAGAGTCACCGAGCTGACTGGGTAGCCCATGGCTACCAGTTCTTCTTTGAGGTGATCTGTCGCCATCTTCATTGGTAGATGGCGAAGGACCACCTTTAGTTGCTTCTGGGGGTTGGCATTGTGGGTGAAGCATTTGAGCTTCTCCTGCTCGACGACTTTCATGGCTCGACGGTAGTCGTCCGTCGAGCGTACAGTTGTTTTCAGCAGGTCGCGTCCCTGGGTCTTTACAGTCAGGGAGGGGACATCTTTAAATAACTGTAGGAAGGACTCGTAGTCCTCCTGCCATTGGATTGTGATCGGAGGCGGTGCAGGCGCCCGTTTTATCGGCGCCTGCTCCGTCTCCATGTCCTCGTTGTCTTGGACGGCAGCAAAGGAGTTTGTCGTCTGCAGCGGCGCCACGATTTCGAGCACCTTTGCCCGAGCCGTGTGCCTCCGCTTGGGGACGACAAACTCCCCCTCTTCTTCCTGGGCGGCCTCCTCGTCTGTGGCGGCCTCTGGCGCGTGTTGTTTCTTCTTCTGCAACAACCTGTGGACAGAAGAAGGCGCGCTTGCCGGTGGTTCGTCCTCGTCCGTCGACGCTGGCCTCTTGCGAGACGGCAGCGCGACGTCCATTCCTTCTTCATGTAGAAGAAGCTGTTCCAGGTTCGCTTCTGGAAACATTGGGTCCTTTTGTGCTGCTGTCGGCAGGTCAACAGCCTCTTGAATGGTCTGGTCCGGAGGGGCGGCCAGCAGAACATTGGTTGCTTGGGTAACCAAGCCTGGTGGCTCTGCTCCCTTCGGGGCCGCCTCCGGCAGTGCAGTGTCCTCTTGCGTGGACACGCCTGGCGGGGCTCCCGGCGGTACCATGACCTCTTCATTGGCTGCGCCTGGCAGTGCAGCGGCGAGATCATACTGTATGAACCTTTTGTAGGCTTTCTCCGCGGCCTCGCGTTCTGAGGCGTCTTTGGGGTTGGCCCTGCGGTTTAATACCACGAACAGCTCGACTGCTGTCAGTGGTCGATAACCTGAAGGAGCGGCCGCGGGGGTCGGGGCATTAGAGGCCGCCGCCAGAGCGTGCTCTGACGCGGCGACCACCGCCGCGACGTTCGCAGCGATGTTATTGTCTTCCATGAGGAAGACAGGAGCTCTTACGGGTATGTACTAAGCGAGTGAGCGCGGACTGGTCCCACGCGAAGGGGGTCCTGACTCACGACGTGCCCTAACGGTCCCTAGGCGCGGCACAAATCGATTCCTGAATCGATTTGATTCGCAGCCGAAAGCGTGGAGTACACGACAATTTCGCCGCTGACGCACTCGCAAGCGAGTAGTCAGCAGTGAAGAGTCGCTGAAGCCTCCGTTACACACTCGCCAGTGACCACGTGCCTTGAGAAAGGCGCGCGAACAAAGACGCGCGGGAACAAAGGCGCCAGCGAGACAAAGCGGAGCGGTGAGCCAGAGCGTCCTCTCGCTACGGCGGCTCAGCGCGGTCTCCCTGCTGCCGGGCTGCGCCCAGCGCGCCCGCCGCCCCCCTATATAGACTCTGGCCCGCCCTCCCCCCACCACGCGCAACCGAGGGCATATAAGCGCAGCACGGAGGCGCGCGGGCCCGTTGTCAAGGCAGCACCGGACGCCGCGCCGCACCTAACCTCCACGCACGCCGCTCCGCTACCGCTACCGCCATGGCCCGCACAAAGCAAACGGCCCGCAAGTCCACCGGCGGAAAGGCGCCGCGCAAACAGCTCGCCACCAAGGCGGCGAGGAAGAGCGCGCCCGCCACCGGAGGCGTCAAGAAGCCCCACCGCTACAGGCCGGGCACCGTCGCCCTGCGAGAAATCAGGCGCTACCAGAAGAGCACAGAGCTGCTCATCCGCAAGCTGCCATTCCAGCGCCTAGTGCGCGAGATCGCCCAGGACTTCAAGACCGACCTGCGCTTCCAGAGCTCCGCAGTCATGGCCCTGCAGGAGGCCAGCGAGGCCTACCTCGTCGGCCTCTTCGAAGACACCAACCTGTGCGCAATCCACGCCAAGCGCGTCACCATCATGCCCAAGGACATCCAGCTCGCGCGCCGCATCCGCGGCGAGCGCGCCTAAACCGCGCCGCGGCACCGCACCGCACAAACAAAAACGGCCCTTTTCAGGGCCACTAACATCTCTCCGTCGCGAGCAAACTTTGTCGGTCGCCTGCCTCTCGCCCCGCAACCCAAAAACAAAAACCACCACTTCCCGTCCGTCCGCCACACCCGCTCACTCTGCCTGCCTGCTAGCAGCGCGCAACAATCACACATCATCCCTCCCCGGCGCTCAAAGCGCACAATACCCAACGGCCGACGTCACACCGCACGGGTGGCTGGCCGGCCGCCGCTTTCGTTTCGAGAACAAAAAAACCCGCACTCCACTCCGACGGCCAACGGCCAGGCAGGCGCGCTCGCTCGCTCTACACGCCACCGAAATCCCCGCCGACTCCTTCCACATCTCAACGTGCCCCCCGTTGCAAAACATAACACACACACACACAAAGGAACAAAACAAAACAAAGACCAGACACGACTCGACTCGACAAGACAGACATCCGAGAAGAACGAACGCAGGCAAGCCAACCAACGTATTCAAACAAAACAACGTGACAGAAAACCAACCGTCGGCCGCCGCCACAAACACGGCGACAATCAACCACGACAACAACAACAACAACAACAACACCGCTTACCGCTACCGCCGCCCACACCCGCCACCGACCCCCGCAATCCAACCACCACGGCACGCAAACAGCATCCCCACGGGCATACAGAAACGCCAGACAGACACCCACACCAAACGCAACACGACAATCAAAACCTTCCCCGACGTGCTTTGATGGCCCTGAGAAGGGCCGTTTTGGGCCGCGCGTCTCTTGCGCGCCACTAGACGACGACGGGGGGTGGGGACGACGGAGTCAAGCGCCAAACCCTTCCTTTCTCCCATCTCTTTCTCCTCTACTCTACTTCTTCTTCTTGGGCGAAGCCTTCGCCTTAGACGGCGTCGTCGCCTTCTTCGGGCGCGGCGCCTTCGGCTTCTTCGTCGGAACCTTGGCGGCCTTCTTCGCCTTCGACGGCGACTTGGCCTTGGCCGGCTTGGCCGCAGCCGCCTTCTTCGCACCCGCGGGAGCGGCCGACGCCGCAGACGCCTTCTTGGCGGCGCCCGCCTTCCGACCGGTCGCCGCCTTCACGCCACCAGCCTTCTTTGCGCCGGCCGCACGGGCGCCCTTCTTCTCCTTGCTGGCCGGAGCGGCGCGCTTCTTCTTGGCACCGCCAGCACGAGCCTTGCCGCCCTCGGCCGCCCCCCCGCCGCCGGCGCCGGCAAGCTTGAACGAGCCGGACGCGCCCTTCCCCTTCGTCTGCACCAGCTCGCCCGCCACGACGGCCGACTTGAGGTACTTCTTGATAAACGGCGCCAGCTTCTCCGCGTCCAGCTTGTAGTGCGCGGCTATGTACTTCTTGATCGCCTGCAGCGACGACCCGCCGCGCTCCTTCAGACTCTTGATGGCGGCCGTCACCATCTCAGAGGTGCGCGGGTGCGCAGGCTTGGCGCGCGGCTTCTTCGCAGACGACGCAGACTTGGCCTTCTTCGTAGTGCCGGTGGCGGCGGGTGCCGCAGCAGTCTCGTTCGTAGCCGCCTGATCTGCCATTTCGACGACGCGCGTAACACACAGCGAGAGCGAGCGGGACGGCAGGCACGCAAGCACAGCACAGCAGCAGAGCAGAGAATCACTTTTTTTTTTTTTTTTTTTTTTTTTTTTTTTTTTTTTTTTTTTTTTTGTGTGATGGCTGGGGTTCTAGCTCCTTAGGAGCTTGGTCCCCCGAGTGTGCAGGATAGGTTTTTCTTAATTGGGGGCTCCATTTATTTATTAGCAAGAACAAATAATGGGGTCTCCTTTTTCAGCGCTTTGGGACTCACTGTGGACACTTTCGCCCTTTTGTGGTCCTCATTTAATGGTGGTTGATGGGCTTTGAGTATTGTTTCTTGTATTCTACTTGTTTGTGTTCTTTCTTCACTCTCATCGGTTCCTCAGTAGGTGCTTACTATTGTTGGTTCCTAATGATTGATAGAGGTACCTTGACTTTGTGCCAGGCGGTTGGTTCCACCGTGGCGATGTCTTCAAGCCTGTTGTTCGTGGGTCTGAGTCTCTCTATCTTTGTCACCAGTTTCCTGGTGGCTTCTTCGATTTGTTCAGCTATTCGTGGCATCTCGAGCTCCCTGTGGATTGCCTCTGTGCTGGTCCATGGAGGTGCGTGTAGGGTGAGTTTTAGGCACCTGTTCTGGAGTGTTTGCAGTTCCTTGATGTTCGTCTTGCACGTGATGCCCCATGCGGAGCACCCGTACAGGATGGCCGGCTGTATTATTGCCTTGTAAATCTGCATCTTAGTCCGGGTTGTCATTTCTTTGCTTGTCAGAAGTGGGTAGATAGTGTGGATTGCCCTTGTGATTTTCATCTTCTTCTCCTTGATGTGGTCAGTGAATAACATTTTCTTGTCAAGTGTGACTCCTAGATATTTTACTTTGTTTGTCCAGTTGATTCTATGTCCGTTGAGTTGTATTCTGTCTTGTATGTCCGGTCTGCGTCTTGTGAACAGGATGGCTTTGGTCTTTTCTGCGTTAATTTTTATTTTATTTAGCTTTGCCCACTTTTCAGTTAGGTTAGTTTGTTCTTGTAGTCGTCTCATTGTGGTGTCTAGTCTTCTGTGGCTTGTCAGTATTGCCGTGTCATCGGCGAATTGGGCCAGTACTGTATCCTCTGTTTTTGGAAAGTCATTCACGTACACTGTGAAGAGGGTGGGAGACAGTACCGATCCCTGAGGAATCCCTTCCTCCAAGGTCTTGGTTTCAGATCTTTGCCCGTTTATTTTTACAAAAAATCGTCTGTTTGTCATGAAGCTGTTGATCATGCGTAAGTAGCACCTGGGTATGTCGGTATCTTCTTTTAGCTTCACCAGCAGATTGTTCCTCCACACCTTGTCGTATGCTTTTTCGACGTCCAGCATTAGTGCTGCTGTGTACTTTGCCAGGTTCATTGCTTTTGTGATCTCCTCTGTGATTCTTAGCAGCTGGAGCTCCGCTGATAACGTTTGTTGGTAAGCGAACTGTTCTCTCCTGATGACGTTCCCATCCAGGAGGGGTTGTCTTATTCGCGGGAGCAGCACGCGTTCTAAAAGCTTCGACATGGTGCAGAGTAGGCTAATCGGGCGGTGGTTCTCGGGCTTCTTTAGATCTTTCTCTGCCTTGGGGATCGGTACTATCTTGCTGATTTTCCACGCATCTGGAAAGTAGTTTAGCATCATGCACGCATTTATGATGCGTGTTAGTAGTACCAGCGGCTTTCGTGGGATTTGTTTCAGCTGTTCGTTTGTGATGTTGTCTGGTCCAGGTGCTGAGCGTGTTCCTAGTCTTGCTATTATTCTCCGGACCTCTGTTGGTGTCGTCAGTTCTGGCCTATCATCTGCTGGTATGTTTTTTATTGCGTCAGCCTCCTGGTTGATGTGTCTGGCGAATTCTATCTCTTCTAGTGTTGGGTTACCCTCCTCTTCTATCTTGTTCTGCTCCTCATAGGTCTGGGCGAAGAGCTCTGCTTGTCGTAGTGCGTCAAATACTACGGTGTTTCCGTCCATTAGTGCTGACTTTCTTGGTTTAGGGTTCTTTAGGCTTTTGATCAGCTTCCAGTCCTCTCTTCCTCTGAGTGTTAGCTCACTCATGCGGTCCTCCCACTTTTCCGCCTTCCATTCTAGCACTCTTTTGTGTATTTCACGCGTGAGTCTGTTCACCTCTCTTCTGTCTTCTGGGTTTCTGTCTCGAATCCATCGCTTTCTCGCTCTGTTTTTGAGGTACTTGAGGTCTTGGATCAACGGTGGGAGCTCGCTGTACTTTCCTTCCACGAATGTCATTTTGGTTGTGGCCTTTCTTTGCGCGTTTTTGATTTTGTCCGCGAGGGTGCCAATCACCTCGTCAATTTGCTGTTCATTGTTGAGTGGGGCAGTGGGGTTGACGTTGTTATTCAGCCAGCGGCTGAATTGGTTCCAGTCTGTTGTTATTTTTTGACTTTGTGGTGGGGGTTCTATTGTCTCGCCTAATTGAGTGATTACTGGAAGATGGTCTGATGTTAGGCTGTTTCTAACCTGCATTTCCATATCTGGATCCATATTCTTGACGATGAATATGTCCAGGACGTCTGGTTGGTGTCTGCTGTTGAAAGGTACATAGGTCGCTTCCAGGGGGGCTGTGACGACGGCTTGGAGCCTTACTTCCAGGTTGTGTAGTGCTTCTCCTCTGGCGTTGCTCCTGTGTGCATTCCATGCTTCGTTCTTCGCATTTAGGTCGCCTGCCAGTAGTATGCGGTCGTGGTTATCGAAGATCTGTGTCAGATCATTTTCTTCCAGGTTCGCTCTTGGGCTGAGGTATGCTGCTACTAGTAGCAGTTTGCCATTGGACGTCTCTATGTTCACCAGTGTTGCCTCCAGAGCTGTCATTGGAGGGGTTGGCTCTGGGTGATGTATTATGTTTTGTCTGAGGTATATGGCAGTTCCTCCACCCATCCTGTTTACTCTGTCTGTGCGGTGACATATCATGTTCCTCAGTTTGCAGCTTTGGGATGGACGTAAGTGGGTCTCTGTGACTATTAGCACATCTATTTTGTTTTGCTCAATGAATTCGTTGAGGAGGTCCTTTTTGTTTTTGATACCACATGCGTTGAAGTTGCAGATGCGCAGTAGTTTCTGTCCTCTCCTGTTAATTTCCATTAAAGATTTCGAAAATTTTCATCGCTCCTCCAGCGATAGCCATCAATTTTGACATGGCGTCAGGTGCTGAGTTTACTTCTTGTAGTGTTGATCGTGCTGTGTTCAGTACTTGTCTCCAGTTGAAGGATGCCCAGATGGATTTTACTTCATCAATGAAGCCCTTGACTCCTTCCATCATCCCTTGGTTTCCTGTTGTTTGTTCTGCTCCTTGTGTGTTAATGTTGCCCCATGCTCTTCTTCTCCCTCTTTGTTGTGCCTCTGCTGGTGTTGGCATCGCTGTCGGTCTTATCTGTTGTTGTTGTTGTCTTGTTTGTCTTTGCAGGTGTTGTTGGTTTTCTCTTCCGTACGCTTCTGCTGCTTCCTGATAAGCCCTGCAGCCTCTGTGGGACGCTGCATGCCCGTCTTCTCCACAGTTGATGCAGTGTGGGATGGCATTTGTTGGTAGCTGGCAATCTTTTGCTCTGTGATCACCTCCACATCTTGCGCATCTGGTGGGCATGCCACAGTATCCCGCTGTGTGAAAAAATCCTTGGCACTTCTTACACTGTGGCGGTCCATCTCTGTTTTTGTAAGTCTCAATTGTTACTTTTGTGTCAAGTAGGTATCTCAAGTTGTAGATGTTCTGGTTTTCAGGTTTTTTGTCTAGTGATATGCAGAACACGTCCATGGGTTTAAGCTCCCTTGTTTCAGGAATCCTTTTCTTGTACTGGTGTACATTATTTGGGTGGAAGTTGTTGTATCTTAAGTCAGCGTTGAGTTCGTCTTCTGTGACTGTGTCAGGCAGACCTTTGATGACTACTTTCAGCTGTCTGTCTTCTTGAAGCTGGTGGGTGTAATTTCCGATTTGGTGGCGTCTGAAGAAGGCCAGTGCTGTTCTTTGGTCTCTGACCGACTCAAAGTGGTACTTTATTGACTTTCCTTTGTGTATCACCCTAATGGGTCCTTCCATTTCTTTTTTCAGTGCTGCGTTCAATGTCAGGTAGTGGCCTGCATACTGTATGGTTATGGGAGGTACCCTGGGCTTTTTCGGCGTTATTCTCTGCGATGTTGTCGGGTTTTGGCTCTGTTGAGGCGTCTCTTGTGGTATACCGTTCCCTGTTTGCAGGTTTTGGGTATTCTGCAAGGTGTCAAATCTATTCCTCGTTTCGATTGTGAACTGCTTGTTTTGGGAGTCGGTTTCAGCGGAGTTTTTCCTCTTGATTGTTTTTCTTGGCACTCTGAAGCCCTCGTTATCTTCGTATAGCTCCATTTGTTGCATTTGGTACGTGTTTTGATCTATTTGTGGCGTGTCTTGGTCCATTTCTTCGTCCTCGCTCGATGACGCATAATGTTCCGTTTTTCTTCCTTCCGCTCCCACTAGGTGGTTTGTTTCATGCTGGCTTTGCTGGTTGGTGCTATATATGTCTCTGATATCAATTTGGTGTCGTTCGGTTGGTGTTATAGCGCCGGCGGCCATCTTGGTTTCTTCCGCGGCGGCAGCAGCTGCGGCGGCCATCTTGCGCTTTTCCGCTTCTATGGCAGCGGCTCCGGCTTCAGTTGTAGCCGTAGTGGTTTTTCCCCCGTTGGGGGCAGTTGTCTTGGCTGTTTCCAGGGTTTTCGGGCGTTCCGAACTTTCCCTTCGTAGTTTTTCGATGGTTTGGAGCATTGCCTGTTCCATGGTGGGCGTCGTACCTGTTGTCAGTTCCCTCTCGGCGCTCGTGTGGTAGTGTCTTTCGACGGTACGATGGAGAGACTCAGACCTACTCGCGGAACTAGGCCTTGCCCTGCTTCTTGATCTGTGCCTGAAGGCGCGCGGACGTACCCCGCCCAGGGAGTCGGCCACCTGTCGGTCGACTGCCTGGTGAGGAGGCCCTGGTGCCTCTTCATTCCCTATGCTAAACATTCCTAGCCCATCCGGCTATCCCGGAGGATCTCGCCTATCACTAGTAAGACGGCCCTATCAGGACACAATTGCTTTTTTAACACGCAGTGGGAGCACTTCAAACTTAAAAGTTCGTAGCGCACCCCCCGCGTGTGCACACAGCTCGGCTGCTCGGAGACCGATGCGCAGAGAATCACAAGGCCCAGCCAGTGTCGCGGGCGGGCGCGGACGGCCGAGAGAGCGGCCGCCACTCTGCGCGCCGCCGCGCCGCGCCTCCCGCGCTTGCTACCGCCCAACGTCCGACAGCCTGTGCGGAGCAGCCCCAAACCTGCGCCACAACCGCCCGCGCCTTTCAAACCACCGAGGATGGGGCTACACACAGCCACACCACAGTCGCCAACCAGTCGCCACGGCAGCGCCGCAAACCACGGCCAAACTGCAGCTACCGCGCGCTACAGCCTGCGTCGGCCCGCCGAGAATCGCCGCCCCCGCCCAAATGCCGCCCCCACAGCCCCAGCCGACGACCCGCCACAATGGCCAAACCTTCGGCAAAACTCCCACACCGTCGCCGCGGCAGCCCGGCCAGCGCGGCCGGCGCCACAGCCACACAAGCCGAGGCGTGCGGCGATGACGGCCGTGCAAACGCGCCTCCGCCGCCCCATCGCCTTCCGTCGCCCTCCCGCCGTTTCCCGATCGGCCCGCAGCCGTCGGGCCACATCGCGCGCCGTCCTCCTCCTCTCGCCCGCCAACATTCACAGCCGTTTCTCAACAATTGCCCGCCGCAAACGGACGCCGCCTGCGCAACAGGCGCCGCCGCCCCTCGCCGCTTCCGACCCAACCCCTCGACCGAGGCAAACCGCAATCCGAATCTACAGACCAACCCAATCTGCCGTCAAGCACACACGACAGCCGACCTTACACGTTACGCGTTACACATTACGTTTACACGTCTACGTTAGGTTAGGTTAGGTGGACGTGGGTTAGGTTAAGGGGACTTGGGTTAGGTTAAGCGTCAAACTTAGGTTAAGCATTCAAACACGTCAGGCGTCAGAGGTTAGGTTAGGTTAGGTTAGGTTAGGTTAGGTTAGGTTAGGTTAGTGCTAGGTTGAGAAGCGTCAAACGTAGGTTAAAAAGGCGTTCAAACGTGAGGCGTGAGCCGGACAGCTTACCTTACGTAGACGTTAGGGGCTCACAGGCTGAGCTCACCTCGCCACACCACAGGTTCGGTTCGGTTCGCTCGGCTCAGCGTAAAGCGCCGAGGTCAGGGTTACGTTCGTTCACCTTCGGGCGCCACACTTTCGGTTGAAAGGTCGCGACGGGACGACGTCGGCAGGCACGCCGCAAACGAACAAAAACGTACAGACGACGTCGGAAACCGCCGACAGACGGGGGAGCAGCACGACCACGACCAGACACCGAGCGCGAACGAGACACACGCGAACCACCCCCACCGGCCAAAGGGCACCACACAACAACCCAGAGCACCACGTGTCGACACCAGAGCAACCCGCCGCTCACGCGACATGGCTGGCACCGAAGGGCAACCGCCCGCAACTGCGCTTTCCGCGCCGGCCCGGATGCACGTCGTGCTACAACAACACCACTACCGTACACAGCCGCTGTTCACAACATCACTATCAATGGCGCGCCCGCGGCTCGCCGCCGTCGCAGTCGCAGCCCCAACGCCAGCACTTTTGCACCACCATTCACACGCACCGCAACACAGCTCGCCGACACAGCCGAACAAAACAAACACCACACAACAACAGCAACAACGCCGCCGCCTCTACTTGTGCCGGCGACCCACCCCGCCGATGGCGCACCTTTCGCCAGCCGGCAATCGACACACACGCACCCACCCACCGGGGCCCAGTGCAAAAAACAAAAAACACACAAAAACAAAAAAACCAAACAACACAAACGACACGGGAAGCGCACACCGCCACTTCGCGCGCACGCCACCAACCAGTCGTCGTCTCAAAATAACAAACACAAACAAAATAAACTAACAACTAGGGCAACACAAAACAAAAAAAAAAACGCCTCGCACGAACCGCCCACAAAAAGGACAAGCACACGCACAGCCTCTGCTGACGACCACGACGCAGCGGCACGCTGCTCCTGTCCCGCGCCCCGCGCCCCACTCGATTCACAACTCACGCGACACCGTCAACGACGGGCTCGCTTCCCGCAACCTACCACCTTTCCGCCACGACGCACAGCCCCAGCCCCACCCGACGACGCCCGTGGCAACGACTGCACTTTCACCACCGCCTCCCCCTTCCCCCCCAAAAACACACACACACACACACACACAGCCAGCCAAAAACGCACTCGCGACCCACACATGCACGTGCATCGGCACACGCCAACCAGTCAACGTCGACAACCACACGCAAGGCTCGAAACGAAACCGGCGTCCTTCCACGTTGCCATCAAGCTACGCGACACAAGACACAAGGAACCAACACAACAGCCGGCCCCACTAATTCCCACTCTCACGCCGCAAAAAGCACACCGAAACCGCCAAACGCACGCACATTCCCCTTCGCACTGACACCACCGACCGGCTCGCTACCACACACCTCTCGGCAGCCGTTTCACGCCAATTCGCCACACCGCCCACACAGTCGACAAGCGCCCGCCCTGTACGGCACACGCAACGACGCAGCGCAGCAAAGGGCGCCCGCAACACATACCTCTCCGCCGCCCGACGCGCCAACCGCCACACCACACCGCCAGCCACTCGCAAATTGTGCACTGCCACCAGCCACACGTCCAACACGCCGCGCCGCCTCCGGCCACCCGCCAGGGGGCGCTCACGTCCGCGACAACAGCGCGGCCCGCCGGGCCGGGCCGGGCCGAACCGAACCGAGCCGCCGCTGCTCTGCACTCGGCACGGCCACACCCTGCTGCAGACCGGGCTCGTCCCTCTGTACGCGTCTGCCTGCGCATCAACACAACACGACCTTTTTTTTTTTTTTTTTTTTTTTTTCTCTCTACCGCCATCCCTCCTTCTCGCGTTTTACTCGTTGTTGCAGCAGCGGCGCACACCTACACATCCTCAGCCCCAGCCCCAGCCGAGCCGGCCTCACCTCAGGGCCCGCCGCCAGCGTCTCCTCCTCGGGCACAGGTGCGGTGCTGTGGCCGCCCATCCAACCGCATTGCTGGCCGTCCAGCCACCAGGCGTTCCCACTGCCGCGAGCCACGCCGCGCACCGACCCTGCTGCAGAAAACGAAGCATAGCCAGAGACCGACCGATACACAAAGCAAGCCGTCGCCTCGCCTCTTGTCCTTCCTGCCTTCCTTCCGCCCCCGCCCTTCTCACACCACCGCCTCTCCACTTTCGCCCCCCCCTCCTTTTTTTGTTTTTTTTTTTTTGTTTTCTTCTTTCTTTCTTTCTTTCTTTCTTTGGCCCTCTCTCCTTCCCGCCATGGCGGTTACGGCACCGCCTGCAGCGGCAGATTTTTTGCGCCCACACGCCTACTCCTACCACCATTAACCTTGCCCTGCCCTGCCCTGCCCTGCCCATCAACGTCGCAGTCGAACCGACGCTTGCCAACACACTGCCCACGTTCCTTTCTCTTTTCGGCCTACGCCCATTACGCGCCGCCGCCACAGCACCTTCCCTTCCCACAACACACCGACGTCATCACACGCACCCAAAACAGGGGCCACGACCGTGTTCCTCGCCCACTCCCATCCCGCACGGTACGCACATTCCCAACTACTAACCGCGCACCCTCCCTTTCCAATCTGTGTGTCTCTGTGTCTGTGTCCTGTCCGCGCGTGACGCCTCTCAACATCCGCCGTCCCCCGTCCCGTTTTCGCCCCCATGCCGTCGTCGCGCCGCCTCCTCCCCGTCCACCGCCGCCCCTGTCCGCCCCGCACCACACCATACACCGCTGCTTGTCCCGGCCGTTGCCACCAAAGGCGCCGACCGCAAACGCGCCACGCCGCAGCCCCCGTGCGTCTCGCGCTCGCTTGCATCTCCGTGCCGACGCTGCCTCTCTTCCCACTCGCACTCGACCTCGACAACACAGTCTTTGGCTCCGCCACTGCGTGTTCCGGTGGTACGCACGCTGCAACACGTATGTATTCATTACCAGAGCGATGGCGAGGCATGACAGCATCTCTGTCTGACCAGAGAGTTCTTTCTCGCTGCTAGTCGGCGCTTGGACCGCGCCAGACGACAGTAGTGGCACGCACCGGGTCGCCAGGAACAGTTGTTATATATATTGTAGCGCGAGTCGGGAGAGGTAGTAGTCGGTCGACAGTAGTAGCGGGTGGACGGTTGTACTGAGCGGGCGTCGGCGGCGTGCTCTGCTCGTCTCGCGACTCTGGTCACGGTTCGGGACGATGTATAGTATATTGTGTTACAATCAAAAGGTGGTGTGACGCTGCATTGCGCAAATCTGATAACGTATGTTCATTGTACTTATTTTGTTCAACAACAAAAGCCCCACTATTACTTTTTTTCTAAAGTAACTTTTGTCTCTTAACGAAAAACATTCACGTTTTAAAGACTACTTCCTATGGCATTTCCCTCCAAGGAGTGCAATTAATTACCGGCCAGCACTCATTCATTGCACACAGCTGTGTAAGGGGTATCTACAATTGAGGAGCGGATATAAATGCAATTTTTTGTTTTTTTTGTTTTTTTTTTGTGTGTGTGTTGTAACCTCCCAGCAAAATTTAAAACAATGGACAATGTTATTTACGGATGCTAATGGACATTGCGCTAATTGTAACCTCGCCCACAATGAGAGGTATTGAAAATGGCAACAAAAATGTGAAATTCGCAATCTGACTCAAATATAAAGTCTTCACACAACATTTAAAAAAGTCCGTTCAGTGACAAGAAACTTCAATTAAACCGAAATATCGGTCTTTGGCCCTGTGCAAAACAATCAGAATTAAAGTCTTACCTCCGAATAAATGGATGTCACATTTCTGCTCTGGTTGTTGCGCAGCGCTTGAAGGAACTGCATTGCAAATAATAATATTCTCTTTTTTTGTGATTTTAGTGGCATTTTTCTTCAAAGAAGTGGAATGAAATGTGAAGTGCAACGAACTCTTTAGTTCAATACAAAATTAAATGTTTGAAAAATGCTTTTGAAATAAAACCTATTATTGGGGAACTTGTTGGAGAATAATTACAATAAATACAATTTTTCATTATCTAATGATTATATTAATTAACAGTATACCTTATTCACCATCTTGACCAGTGTTGCCGACCGCCTACATCACACAACCGCACTCGGCTGCTACTACTGACCGACCGCTCTGCATGACGACTATTAGCGTACTGCACGCGACGACTACTGACAGAGTACAGCCCTCAACTACACAGAGCTACGGACTCGCAACGACTACTGACAGACTGACTGACTGACTGACTGACTGACTGAGAACCGCTCGCAACACTCGCGCAGTCCAGCGCAAACTCTCTGGTCACAGATGCTACAATGTCTCGCCATCGCTACTATGTTACATACGTGTTTCAGTGTCTTTTTCATTGGGGTAACGATCTTTGGCTCTTTTTATTCTGAATACAGGGCCAAAGGTCAACGCTGCTGCCCTTATACAATTTATCAGGTTTCATTATGTCTGTTGCAATGTTACATACGGTTCACTCTTTCATTAATATTATCGTTGGGTTTGTTTTGTAGGGACGTTAACATTCTGGCACATTTTTATTATCATCGGACTCTCTGCTATTTGTGCAGGGAGGTTATACCTGGGTCCATTTCCATTTCCATTTACATTTTAATATTGATAGACTTTTTGTTTTCTTTTTTGTTTCTTGTTGTTTTTCCTTCTTTTTTTTTGTTGTTTTTTTTTTTTGTTTTGTTTTTCCCGCTCTCACCACCACCGCCGCATCACGCCTTCCGTTTTCTTGGTTTCTTTTCTGTTCTTCAACTGCTTCAACATCACCGCGCCCCATTTCCACACCACAGCCATCAGCCTCCGAGACGGGCGGGCGCAGTGTGCCATTTCCGGCGCACAAGCACACCCGTACGGTACTCTCCTCGCCCCCACGCCACCAACAACACAGCGACCACGCGGCTTTCAGGCATGGCATGGCACGGCACGGCACCGGCGAAATGCGCCGCCCCCGCCCCTCCGCGCATCCGTCCGTCTCGCCACGTTCACTGACAGCCGCGTCTGCGGCTACACCACGACAACCACAACACCGCTCCCCTCCCTGGCAACTCACATTGTTTTTCTCCTCCTCTTTTGCACAAACCACAACGCCGAGCACAGGCGCAAGCCACCCACACCGCGCCCCTCCCCGTCCCGTCTTTGGCCGCCGCTCCTCGTTTCCTCGTTTGCCCCCTCCCATCTCCCGAAATGCCATGCCAGCAGCGTTACGCATGCCCCTCCCCTGTCCACACAACACTACCGCCTAACGAACAGCCTTTTCCGGGCCACATCCAGGGCACGCCCACCTCCAAACACTGCCAATTCACGGACGCACACACACACACACACACACACACTCACTCACTTTCTCGACACCTTTCTGTACGGAGGGTGCGTCATCTCGACCGTGACAGAGTGACGGCAACTATCGACGATCCATTTCCCCCCACTGGTAAAACATGTCCACTAACACCTACATACATCATTCAAGTACACAGACAATAGCATACACACAATGGGAGGGCACACGAACATGGACGGCACGGCACTGTCATACACTCTTCCTCAGAACCATATCAACAAACGTTACGTACATCCGGGAAAGCGAAAGCGAACGCGAACGCGAAAGCGAAAGCGAAAGCAAAGGCAAAGGCAAAGCCCAATGCAGCCGTCAAAGGTAACGTTCACCACGGCAGACACTTGCAGCCGCGCCGCCGTTAAACGCATTTCAGTGCGGCTCCAATACGCCTCCGACACGGGAACGTTCCGTTGCTCTACGAATGCGTTTCTCCCCTTTTTCCCTTCCTCTCTCTTTTGCCCCCCCTCCTTGCACTCTTGCCTCATTCCTCACGTTCTGCCCAGACATTCGACCGATCAAAGTCAACCTTTCGTTACCGTTCTCAGCGCGACGGTGTACAACAGTATGACGGGTGTGCCCAAGACTTCGGTTCAGTTGCGTGACGCCGGTCTATCGCGCCGATCGACAGTTACTCAGGGGGCGACGGATCGGACCACGTCACCGACACACAAAACACTTTCAAACAAACAAATACATACCGGATGGACACAGACAAACACGTGTACAGACATTCGCCAAACAAACGACCGCCGCCGTCGTCGTCTAGCGTGCATCTTGAATGACGACATCGGTGTGCGTGCGTCGTACGCAATCAGTCAGACACGGCTATCAAACATCAGAGTCGAATGGTACATCATCGTGCGTGTCGCCGTACACGTACAGTACAATACAACAACAATGCGTCTTAATGGCACGTTCATTTCAACGTCACTCACACACCTCCACGCTGCAGTTACGTCGCACCATTGTCAAACTCGGCGTACAGCAAAGGGAATAGTGGGCGGCAAAAAAAAAACCAAACAAAAACATTTCACATTTCACCCTCGCCATGTATGATGTGCAAAAAAAACAAACCCGCAAACGGCCGTCGTTACGGTGACACAAAAGTCGCCGATCGCACTGTCCCCCCTCGCAGACGGGTAACACACACACACACACACACCAACAACACCAATGGGTCAAAAACCACGCCAACGAGGCGTGCCACCATTCCACGCCACGGCGACCAACCTCGTGGCCGTACCCCGCGCAACACGCTTTGACGCGCCCCCCCACCCACAATCAAAATGCACACATACATCACAGCCGTCCACACAAACAACAACAACAACAATTCCGCCCTTCCCGCAAAAGGCAAGTTGGTGGCCCTGAAAAGGGCCGTTTTGCCGCTCTCGCAACGGAGGAGCCTTCTCCATCCTTCCTTCCATTCCAGAGCCACCTCCTTACTTGGAGCTCGTGTACTTGGTCACCGCCTTCGTGCCCTCGCTCACGGCGTGCTTGGCCAGCTCGCCAGGCAGCAACAGCCGCACAGCGGTCTGGATCTCGCGGGACGTGATGGTCGAGCGCTTGTTGTAGTGCGCCAGGCGAGAAGCCTCGGCCGCAATGCGCTCGAAAATGTCGTTCACGAAGCTGTTCATGATGCTCATCGCCTTCGACGAGATGCCCGTGTCAGGGTGCACCTGCTTCAGCACCTTGTAGATGTAGATGGCATAGCTCTCCTTCCTCTTGCGCTTCTTCTTCTTGTCGCCCTTCGAAATGTTCTTCTGCGCCTTGCCAGCCTTCTTGGCGGCCTTCCCGCTAGTCTTGGGCGGCATCTCGAACCAACGTACGGCAGCAGCAACACCAGTAGCAAGCGCTCCGCTCTAGTCAGCGTCTCCCCACACAGTGGCACCCGCCGCCAGCCGCCGCCGCACCTTTACCAGCTCGCCCTGTTGCGGCCGCCGACCAATGGGGCGCGCGCGCAACCGGCCGCCGCACCCGAGCCCATAAAGCACCCCCACCCCGGCTGCGCCGGCACGCACTCCGCTGCTCGACTCGCTGCCGCTCGCACCGGTCGTTTTCGTTTCCGTTTCGTGTGCACCGTCGCTAGCCCATCGCCATGTCCGGACGCGGAAAGGGAGGCAAAGTCAAGGGCAAGTCAAAGTCCCGCTCAAGCAGGGCTGGGCTCCAGTTCCCGGTCGGCAGAATCCACCGCCTCCTGCGCAAGGGAAACTACGCAGAGCGCGTCGGCGCCGGGGCGCCCGTCTACCTCGCCGCCGTCATGGAGTACCTCGCGGCTGAGGTGCTCGAGCTGGCCGGAAACGCGGCCCGCGACAACAAGAAGACGCGCATCATCCCGCGCCACCTGCAGCTTGCCATCCGCAACGACGAGGAGCTCAACAAGCTCCTGTCGGGCGTCACCATCGCACAGGGTGGTGTCCTGCCCAACATCCAGGCCGTCCTGCTGCCAAAGAAGACCGAGAAGAAGGCCTAAAGGAGGCCAGGCAATCGCAGCGCCGCGTGCTCCCCTGCACGCAACGCGCTTTGCCGGCTCGGCCCACAACAATCGGCCCTTTTCAGGGCCACCACACAAACCTACGTCCAAAGCAAAATTTCAGTCGTCCTCGCCGCACCTTGTTTTGTTTTAACTTTGCACTGTCACAGCACAGCCGCCGCCGGCGCACGTCCGCCATCTTGTCGTCCACACAGCCCGTGTGGCCCAACACACACACACACACACACACACACACACACACATTTTGCACGGTCGCAGTCGCCTTCCAAACCGACAACGGCAGCAATAATGACCATTGTTAAAGGGAGGCGTGTCGACACACCGCCCTCCACTCCCGCGCGCAACGGCCGTCGACACGAACGAAACAGCTGATCCGGCCGCCTATGCCCACACGCCTTGCCTCGGAAACCCCAACGCCGCCGCAAACAAACACACAGAGCCAAACCACGCAAGCAAATAATCACCGCCTCTCGCACAACAACACACAGCCCGCCATCTCCGTCGCGATCGATACAAAGACACACAATAACAAACACACAAACGAAGCAGCTCCACACACAGCCAGCCACATGACACGTTTCCTTTCCTTCTCCCCTCCCAGTCACATCACGTCGCTCAAAACGGAAAGAAAGAAAGAAACAAACAAACAAACAAACAACACAGCGCACACACGCAGCAACAACACAGACTCTTTCGCACTTTTCAACTTCCGAACAGTGTGGTGGCCCTGAAAAGGGCCGTTTTCTAGTCTCTCCCACCCACAAGCACGGCCGCGGGAAGGCCAGCGCCCGCTGCGACGCAGCCTAACCGCCGAAACCGTACAGGGTGCGCCCCTGCCTCTTCAGGGCGTACACCACGTCCATGGCCGTCACAGTCTTGCGCTTGGCGTGCTCAGTGTACGTCACCGCGTCGCGGATCACGTTCTCCAGGAACACCTTCAGCACCCCGCGGGTCTCCTCGTAGATCAGACCAGAGATGCGCTTCACGCCGCCCCTGCGAGCCAGGCGGCGGATGGCGGGCTTCGTGATGCCCTGGATGTTGTCGCGCAACACCTTGCGGTGCCGCTTGGCGCCACCCTTGCCGAGCCCCTTTCCTCCCTTGCCGCGGCCTGTCATCCTTCCTTCCTCGGGCAAAGCAAAACGTGCACAAACAGCAGCTGCAGCGGCTGGCGAGTCGGCTACGGTCTGCGCCCAGCGCGCCCGCCGCCCCCCTATATAGACTCTGGCCCGCCCTCCCCCCACCACGCGCAACCGAGGGCATATAAGCGCAGCACGGAGGCGCGCGGGCCCCCTCGACGTGTCCAGGGCGTTTGACTCGGTCTGGCACGAAGGGCTGCTCTACAAATTATTCTCCCTTGGCTTCCCAGTGTCCCATGTACGGCTAATAGCCACATACCTGGAAGGTCGCACCTTCCATGTTAGGATCCCTGACGGGAAATCCACGCGACGACGCACCAGGGCAGGAGTACCACAGGGCAGCGTACTTGGGCCGCTACTCTACTCCCTCTTCACAGCTGATCTGCCCTCTGCGCCGAGGGTACATTTAGCTCTCTACGCAGATGACACTGCACTCTTCTCTCGTTCTCGGAGTGCGGCAGTTCTTCAACAGCGGCTCCAGGGGGCTACAGATTCCCTAACCGACTGGGCTAGGACCTGGCGTCTGGCATTTAATCCCTCCAAGACCCAAGCCCTTATCATCTGCCGACGCCGTATTCCCGTTCGGCTCCCTCAGGTGGCGGTCCTTGGTACCCCAGTCCCCTGGACTCGTACTGCAAAGTACTTGGGTGTTACCCTGGACCAACGCCTAACCTGGCGCCCCCACATCGACGAGGTGCGTCGTAAGGCAATGGGGCGGCTATGCCTGCTCTACCCTCTCATCAACCCAACCTCTTCCCTCCCCACGCACCTTGCTGTTAGACTGTACACCTCCCTTGTTCGCCCCATCCTTGAATACGCGGTGGTGGTGTGGGGCAATGCTGCCCCCACCCACCTCCGCCGCCTCCAAACCGTCCAGAACCGGGCTCTCCGGCGTGCCCTCCGCCTCCCCTTCGACTTCCCAACCCACGAGCTCCACCTCCTGGCTGAAGTGCCGCTCCTTCGTACCCGCATCCTCTCCGCCGCCCACTCCTTTTACCACAAAACTCGTCACTCTCCTAATCCCTTAATCCTTTCCCTGGGCACCCGTGTTCACCGACTAGCCACCACTCGATGGCCCGACCTTTTATTTCGCCCCCCGTGACCTCGCCTGCACGAGGCCCCTCATCTCATGCCGACTGCCTCCCTCACGTCATAGATTATTCCCCCCCACATGCCATGTCATTCGCTCCCCCAACACACCTCCCCCTTCCCCCCAAGCTACCCCCAATGTTGGCCTAATCATGATAGGCCCTTCTTTTTTTCCACTTCTTCAACTGTCACCCTCTGACTTCTTTCTCTTTCCCCCTCCCCCCAATTCGCCATGTCAAGAATGCCTGCCGCCGCCATCGCGTCGCCGCTACGAAGCAGAAGAGGCCAGGATAATGGCCGTTCGCTTTCACTCACTCTCACTATTCCTCCTTCTGTCCTTTCTTCTGTAACTAATCGTAATTCCCGGCCAGTCAATTGGGCCGTTCGTTTTCCTTTTCTCTCACTGTCTCTCTTACTATCCTTTCCTCTTTCTTTTAATAAAAAAAAAAAAAAAAAAAAAAAAAAAAAAAAAAAAAAAAAAAATATTGCACAAAGAATCAAGCCGAACAATAACGCCATGAAATTTGGATAGCCAAACCGTCATGCCAGAAGGTGAAGCGCCATGTTGCGCTAGTACTTCGCCCTCAGTCGAGGATATCTTCCTCAGTCCATTGTGCAGGTTCGCGCGGGCCCGTTGTCAAGGCAGCACCGGACGCCGCGCCGCACCTAACCTCCACGCACGCCGCTCCGCTACCGCTACCGCCATGGCCCGCACAAAGCAAACGGCCCGCAAGTCCACCGGCGGAAAGGCGCCGCGCAAACAGCTCGCCACCAAGGCGGCGAGGAAGAGCGCGCCCGCCACCGGAGGCGTCAAGAAGCCCCACCGCTACAGGCCGGGCACCGTCGCCCTGCGAGAAATCAGGCGCTACCAGAAGAGCACAGAGCTGCTCATCCGCAAGCTGCCATTCCAGCGCCTAGTGCGCGAGATCGCCCAGGACTTCAAGACCGACCTGCGCTTCCAGAGCTCCGCAGTCATGGCCCTGCAGGAGGCCAGCGAGGCCTACCTCGTCGGCCTCTTCGAAGACACCAACCTGTGCGCAATCCACGCCAAGCGCGTCACCATCATGCCCAAGGACATCCAGCTCGCGCGCCGCATCCGCGGCGAGCGCGCCTAAACCGCGCCGCGGCACCGCACCGCACAAACAAAAACGGCCCTTTTCAGGGCCACTAACATCTCTCCGTCGCGAGCAAACTTTGTCGGTCGCCTGCCTCTCGCCCCGCAACCCAAAAACAAAAACCACCACTTCCCGTCCGTCCGCCACACCCGCTCACTCTGCCTGCCTGCTAGCAGCGCGCAACAATCACACATCATCCCTCCCCGGCGCTCAAAGCGCACAATACCCAACGGCCGACGTCACACCGCACGGGTGGCTGGCCGGCCGCCGCTTTCGTTTCGAAAACAAAAAAACCCGCACTCCACTCCGACGGCCAACGGCCAGGCAGGCGCGCTCGCTCGCTCTACACGCCACCGAAATCCCCGCCGACTCCTTCCACATCTCAACGTGCCCCCCGTTGCAAAACATAACACACACACACACAAAGGAACAAAACAAAACAAAGACCAGACACGACTCGACTCGACAAGACAGACATCCGAGAAGAACGAACGCAGGCAAGCCAACCAACGTATTCAAACAAAACAACGTGACAGAAAACCAACCGTCGGCCGCCGCCACAAACACGGCGACAATCAACCACGACAACAACAACAACAACAACAACACCGCTTACCGCTACCGCCGCCCACACCCGCCACCGACCCCCGCAATCCAACCACCACGGCACGCAAACAGCATCCCCACGGGCATACAGAAACGCCAGACAGACACCCACACCAAACGCAACACGACAATCAAAACCTTCCCCGACGTGCTTTGATGGCCCTGAGAAGGGCCGTTTTGGGCCGCGCGTCTCTTGCGCGCCACTAGACGACGACGGGGGGTGGGGACGACGGAGTCAAGCGCCAAACCCTTCCTTTCTCCCATCTCTTTCTCCTCTACTCTACTTCTTCTTCTTGGGCGAAGCCTTCGCCTTAGACGGCGTCGTCGCCTTCTTCGGGCGCGGCGCCTTCGGCTTCTTCGTCGGAACCTTGGCGGCCTTCTTCGCCTTCGACGGCGACTTGGCCTTGGCCGGCTTGGCCGCAGCCGCCTTCTTCGCACCCGCGGGAGCGGCCGACGCCGCAGACGCCTTCTTGGCGGCGCCCGCCTTCCGACCGGTCGCCGCCTTCACGCCACCAGCCTTCTTTGCGCCGGCCGCACGGGCGCCCTTCTTCTCCTTGCTGGCCGGAGCGGCGCGCTTCTTCTTGGCACCGCCAGCACGAGCCTTGCCGCCCTCGGCCGCCCCCCCGCCGCCGGCGCCGGCAAGCTTGAACGAGCCGGACGCGCCCTTCCCCTTCGTCTGCACCAGCTCGCCCGCCACGACGGCCGACTTGAGGTACTTCTTGATAAACGGCGCCAGCTTCTCCGCGTCCAGCTTGTAGTGCGCGGCTATGTACTTCTTGATCGCCTGCAGCGACGACCCGCCGCGCTCCTTCAGACTCTTGATGGCGGCCGTCACCATCTCAGAGGTGCGCGGGTGCGCAGGCTTGGCGCGCGGCTTCTTCGCAGACGACGCAGACTTGGCCTTCTTCGTAGTGCCGGTGGCGGCGGGTGCCGCAGCAGTCTCGTTCGTAGCCGCCTGATCTGCCATTTCGACGACGCGCGTAACACACAGCGAGAGCGAGCGGGACGGCAGGCACGCAAGCACAGCACAGCAGCAGAGCAGAGAATCACAAGGCCCAGCCAGTGTCGCGGGCGGGCGCGGACGGCCGAGAGAGCGGCCGCCACTCTGCGCGCCGCCGCGCCGCGCCTCCCGCGCTTGCTACCGCCCAACGTCCGACAGCCTGTGCGGAGCAGCCCCAAACCTGCGCCACAACCGCCCGCGCCTTTCAAACCACCGAGGATGGGGCTACACACAGCCACACCACAGTCGCCAACCAGTCGCCACGGCAGCGCCGCAAACCACGGCCAAACTGCAGCTACCGCGCGCTACAGCCTGCGTCGGCCCGCCGAGAATCGCCGCCCCCGCCCAAATGCCGCCCCCACAGCCCCAGCCGACGACCCGCCACAATGGCCAAACCTTCGGCAAAACTCCCACACCGTCGCCGCGGCAGCCCGGCCAGCGCGGCCGGCGCCACAGCCACACAAGCCGAGGCGTGCGGCGATGACGGCCGTGCAAACGCGCCTCCGCCGCCCCATCGCCTTCCGTCGCCCTCCCGCCGTTTCCCGATCGGCCCGCAGCCGTCGGGCCACATCGCGCGCCGTCCTCCTCCTCTCGCCCGCCAACATTCACAGCCGTTTCTCAACAATTGCCCGCCGCAAACGGACGCCGCCTGCGCAACAGGCGCCGCCGCCCCTCGCCGCTTCCGACCCAACCCCTCGACCGAGGCAAACCGCAATCCGAATCTACAGACCAACCCAATCTGCCGTCAAGCACACACGACAGCCGACCTTACACGTTACGCGTTACACATTACGTTTACACGTCTACGTTAGGTTAGGTTAGGTGGACGTGGGTTAGGTTAAGGGGACTTGGGTTAGGTTAAGCGTCAAACTTAGGTTAAGCATTCAAACACGTCAGGCGTCAGAGGTTAGGTTAGGTTAGGTTAGGTTAGGTTAGGTTAGGTTAGGTTAGTGCTAGGTTGAGAAGCGTCAAACGTAGGTTAAAAAGGCGTTCAAACGTGAGGCGTGAGCCGGACAGCTTACCTTACGTAGACGTTAGGGGCTCACAGGCTGAGCTCACCTCGCCACACCACAGGTTCGGTTCGGTTCGCTCGGCTCAGCGTAAAGCGCCGAGGTCAGGGTTACGTTCGTTCACCTTCGGGCGCCACACTTTCGGTTGAAAGGTCGCGACGGGACGACGTCGGCAGGCACGCCGCAAACGAACAAAAACGTACAGACGACGTCGGAAACCGCCGACAGACGGGGGAGCAGCACGACCACGACCAGACACCGAGCGCGAACGAGACACACGCGAACCACCCCCACCGGCCAAAGGGCACCACACAACAACCCAGAGCACCACGTGTCGACACCAGAGCAACCCGCCGCTCACGCGACATGGCTGGCACCGAAGGGCAACCGCCCGCAACTGCGCTTTCCGCGCCGGCCCGGATGCACGTCGTGCTACAACAACACCACTACCGTACACAGCCGCTGTTCACAACATCACTATCAATGGCGCGCCCGCGGCTCGCCGCCGTCGCAGTCGCAGCCCCAACGCCAGCACTTTTGCACCACCATTCACACGCACCGCAACACAGCTCGCCGACACAGCCGAACAAAACAAACACCACACAACAACAGCAACAACGCCGCCGCCTCTACTTGTGCCGGCGACCCACCCCGCCGATGGCGCACCTTTCGCCAGCCGGCAATCGACACACACGCACCCACCCACCGGGGCCCAGTGCAAAAAACAAAAAACACACAAAAACAAAAAAACCAAACAACACAAACGACACGGGAAGCGCACACCGCCACTTCGCGCGCACGCCACCAACCAGTCGTCGTCTCAAAATAACAAACACAAACAAAATAAACTAACAACTAGGGCAACACAAAACAAAAAAAAAAACGCCTCGCACGAACCGCCCACAAAAAGGACAAGCACACGCACAGCCTCTGCTGACGACCACGACGCAGCGGCACGCTGCTCCTGTCCCGCGCCCCGCGCCCCACTCGATTCACAACTCACGCGACACCGTCAACGACGGGCTCGCTTCCCGCAACCTACCACCTTTCCGCCACGACGCACAGCCCCAGCCCCACCCGACGACGCCCGTGGCAACGACTGCACTTTCACCACCGCCTCCCCCTTCCCCCCCAAAAACACACACACACACACACACACAGCCAGCCAAAAACGCACTCGCGACCCACACATGCACGTGCATCGGCACACGCCAACCAGTCAACGTCGACAACCACACGCAAGGCTCGAAACGAAACCGGCGTCCTTCCACGTTGCCATCAAGCTACGCGACACAAGACACAAGGAACCAACACAACAGCCGGCCCCACTAATTCCCACTCTCACGCCGCAAAAAGCACACCGAAACCGCCAAACGCACGCACATTCCCCTTCGCACTGACACCACCGACCGGCTCGCTACCACACACCTCTCGGCAGCCGTTTCACGCCAATTCGCCACACCGCCCACACAGTCGACAAGCGCCCGCCCTGTACGGCACACGCAACGACGCAGCGCAGCAAAGGGCGCCCGCAACACATACCTCTCCGCCGCCCGACGCGCCAACCGCCACACCACACCGCCAGCCACTCGCAAATTGTGCACTGCCACCAGCCACACGTCCAACACGCCGCGCCGCCTCCGGCCACCCGCCAGGGGGCGCTCACGTCCGCGACAACAGCGCGGCCCGCCGGGCCGGGCCGGGCCGAACCGAACCGAGCCGCCGCTGCTCTGCACTCGGCACGGCCACACCCTGCTGCAGACCGGGCTCGTCCCTCTGTACGCGTCTGCCTGCGCATCAACACAACACGACCTTTTTTTTTTTTTTTTTTTTTTCTCTCTACCGCCATCCCTCCTTCTCGCGTTTTACTCGTTGTTGCAGCAGCGGCGCACACCTACACATCCACAGCCCCAGCCCCAGCCGAGCCGGCCTCACCTCAGGGCCCGCCGCCAGCGTCTCCTCCTCGGGCACAGGTGCGGTGCTGTGGCCGCCCATCCAACCGCATTGCTGGCCGTCCAGCCACCAGGCGTTCCCACTGCCGCGAGCCACGCCGCGCACCGACCCTGCTGCAGAAAACGAAGCATAGCCAGAGACCGACCGATACACAAAGCAAGCCGTCGCCTCGCCTCTTGTCCTTCCTGCCTTCCTTCCGCCCCCGCCCTTCTCACACCACCGCCTCTCCACTTTCGCCCCCCCCTCCTTTTTTTGTTTTTTTTTTTTTGTTTTCTTCTTTCTTTCTTTCTTTCTTTCTTTGGCCCTCTCTCCTTCCCGCCATGGCGGTTACGGCACCGCCTGCAGCGGCAGATTTTTTGCGCCCACACGCCTACTCCTACCACCATTAACCTTGCCCTGCCCTGCCCTGCCCTGCCCATCAACGTCGCAGTCGAACCGACGCTTGCCAACACACTGCCCACGTTCCTTTCTCTTTTCGGCCTACGCCCATTACGCGCCGCCGCCACAGCACCTTCCCTTCCCACAACACACCGACGTCATCACACGCACCCAAAACAGGGGCCACGACCGTGTTCCTCGCCCACTCCCATCCCGCACGGTACGCACATTCCCAACTACTAACCGCGCACCCTCCCTTTCCAATCTGTGTGTCTCTGTGTCTGTGTCCTGTCCGCGCGTGACGCCTCTCAACATCCGCCGTCCCCCGTCCCGTTTTCGCCCCCATGCCGTCGTCGCGCCGCCTCCTCCCCGTCCACCGCCGCCCCTGTCCGCCCCGCACCACACCATACACCGCTGCTTGTCCCGGCCGTTGCCACCAAAGGCGCCGACCGCAAACGCGCCACGCCGCAGCCCCCGTGCGTCTCGCGCTCGCTTGCATCTCCGTGCCGACGCTGCCTCTCTTCCCACTCGCACTCGACCTCGACAACACAGTCTTTGGCTCCGCCACTGCGTGTTCCGGTGGTACGCACGCTGCAACACGTATGTATTCATTACCAGAGCGATGGCGAGGCATGACAGCATCTCTGTCTGACCAGAGAGTTCTTTCTCGCTGCTAGTCGGCGCTTGGACCGCGCCAGACGACAGTAGTGGCACGCACCGGGTCGCCAGGAACAGTTGTTATATATATTGTAGCGCGAGTCGGGAGAGGTAGTAGTCGGTCGACAGTAGTAGCGGGTGGACGGTTGTACTGAGCGGGCGTCGGCGGCGTGCTCTGCTCGTCTCGCGACTCTGGTCACGGTTCGGGACGATGTATAGTATATTGTGTTACAATCAAAAGGTGGTGTGACGCTGCATTGCGCAAATCTGATAACGTATGTTCATTGTACTTATTTTGTTCAACAACAAAAGCCCCACTATTACTTTTTTTCTAAAGTAACTTTTGTCTCTTAACGAAAAACATTCACGTTTTAAAGACTACTTCCTATGGCATTTCCCTCCAAGGAGTGCAATTAATTACCAGCCAGCACTCATTCATTGCACACAGCTGTGTAAGGGGTATCTACAATTGAGGAGCGGATATAAATGCAATTTTTTGTTTTTTTTGTTTTTTTTTTGTGTGTGTGTTGTAACCTCCCAGCAAAATTTAAAACAATGGACAATGTTATTTACGGATGCTAATGGACATTGCGCTAATTGTAACCTCGCCCACAATGAGAGGTATTGAAAATGGCAACAAAAATGTGAAATTCGCAATCTGACTCAAATATAAAGTCTTCACACAACATTTAAAAAAGTCCGTTCAGTGACAAGAAACTTCAATTAAACCGAAATATCGGTCTTTGGCCCTGTGCAAAACAATCAGAATTAAAGTCTTACCTCCGAATAAATGGATGTCACATTTCTGCTCTGGTTGTTGCGCAGCGCTTGAAGGAACTGCATTGCAAATAATAATATTCTCTTTTTTTGTGATTTTAGTGGCATTTTTCTTCAAAGAAGTGGAATGAAATGTGAAGTGCAACGAACTCTTTAGTTCAATACAAAATTAAATGTTTGAAAAATGCTTTTGAAATAAAACCTATTATTGGGGAACTTGTTGGAGAATAATTACAATAAATACAATTTTTCATTATCTAATGATTATATTAATTAACAGTATACCTTATTCACCATCTTGACCAGTGTTGCCGACCGCCTACATCACACAACCGCACTCGGCTGCTACTACTGACCGACCGCTCTGCATGACGACTATTAGCGTACTGCACGCGACGACTACTGACAGAGTACAGCCCTCAACTACACAGAGCTACGGACTCGCAACGACTACTGACAGACTGACTGACTGACTGACTGAGAACCGCTCGCAACACTCGCGCAGTCCAGCGCAAACTCTCTGGTCACAGATGCTACAATGTCTCGCCATCGCTACTATGTTACATACGTGTTTCAGTGTCTTTTTCATTGGGGTAACGATCTTTGGCTCTTTTTATTCTGAATACAGGGCCAAAGGTCAACGCTGCTGCCCTTATACAATTTATCAGGTTTCATTATGTCTGTTGCAATGTTACATACGGTTCACTCTTTCATTAATATTATCGTTGGGTTTGTTTTGTAGGGACGTTAACATTCTGGCACATTTTTATTATCATCGGACTCTCTGCTATTTGTGCAGGGAGGTTATACCTGGGTCCATTTCCATTTCCATTTACATTTTAATATTGATAGACTTTTTGTTTTCTTTTTTGTTTCTTGTTGTTTTTCCTTCTTTTTTTTTTGTTGTTTTTTTTTTTTTTTTTTTTTTTTTGTTGTTTTGTTTTTCCCGCTCTCACCACCACCGCCGCATCACGCCTTCCGTTTTCTTGGTTTCTTTTCTGTTCTTCAACTGCTTCAACATCACCGCGCCCCATTTCCACACCACAGCCATCAGCCTCCGAGACGGGCGGGCGCAGTGTGCCATTTCCGGCGCACAAGCACACCCGTACGGTACTCTCCTCGCCCCCACGCCACCAACAACACAGCGACCACGCGGCTTTCAGGCATGGCATGGCACGGCACGGCACCGGCGAAATGCGCCGCCCCCGCCCCTCCGCGCATCCGTCCGTCTCGCCACGTTCACTGACAGCCGCGTCTGCGGCTACACCACGACAACCACAACACCGCTCCCCTCCCTGGCAACTCACATTGTTTTTCTCCTCCTCTTTTGCACAAACCACAACGCCGAGCACAGGCGCAAGCCACCCACACCGCGCCCCTCCCCGTCCCGTCTTTGGCCGCCGCTCCTCGTTTCCTCGTTTGCCCCCTCCCATCTCCCGAAATGCCATGCCAGCAGCGTTACGCATGCCCCTCCCCTGTCCACACAACACTACCGCCTAACGAACAGCCTTTTCCGGGCCACATCCAGGGCACGCCCACCTCCAAACACTGCCAATTCACGGACGCACACACACACACACACACACACACTCACTCACTTTCTCGACACCTTTCTGTACGGAGGGTGCGTCATCTCGACCGTGACAGAGTGACGGCAACTATCGACGATCCATTTCCCCCCACTGGTAAAACATGTCCACTAACACCTACATACATCATTCAAGTACACAGACAATAGCATACACACAATGGGAGGGCACACGAACATGGACGGCACGGCACTGTCATACACTCTTCCTCAGAACCATATCAACAAACGTTACGTACATCCGGGAAAGCGAAAGCGAACGCGAACGCGAAAGCGAAAGCGAAAGCAAAGGCAAAGGCAAAGCCCAATGCAGCCGTCAAAGGTAACGTTCACCACGGCAGACACTTGCAGCCGCGCCGCCGTTAAACGCATTTCAGTGCGGCTCCAATACGCCTCCGACACAGGAACGTTCCGTTGCTCTACGAATGCGTTTCTCCCCTTTTTCCCTTCCTCTCTCTTTTGCCCCCCCTCCTTGCACTCTTGCCTCATTCCTCACGTTCTGCCCAGACATTCGACCGATCAAAGTCAACCTTTCGTTACCGTTCTCAGCGCGACGGTGTACAACAGTATGACGGGTGTGCCCAAGACTTCGGTTCAGTTGCGTGACGCCGGTCTATCGCGCCGATCGACAGTTACTCAGGGGGCGACGGATCGGACCACGTCACCGACACACAAAACACTTTCAAACAAACAAATACATACCGGATGGACACAGACAAACACGTGTACAGACATTCGCCAAACAAACGACCGCCGCCGTCGTCGTCTAGCGTGCATCTTGAATGACGACATCGGTGTGCGTGCGTCGTACGCAATCAGTCAGACACGGCTATCAAACATCAGAGTCGAATGGTACATCATCGTGCGTGTCGCCGTACACGTACAGTACAATACAACAACAATGCGTCTTAATGGCACGTTCATTTCAACGTCACTCACACACCTCCACGCTGCAGTTACGTCGCACCATTGTCAAACTCGGCGTACAGCAAAGGGAATAGTGGGCGGCAAAAAAAAAACCAAACAAAAACATTTCACATTTCACCCTCGCCATGTATGATGTGCAAAAAAAACAAACCCGCAAACGGCCGTCGTTACGGTGACACAAAAGTCGCCGATCGCACTGTCCCCCCTCGCAGACGGGTAACACACACACACACACACACCAACAACACCAATGGGTCAAAAACCACGCCAACGAGGCGTGCCACCATTCCACGCCACGGCGACCAACCTCGTGGCCGTACCCCGCGCAACACGCTTTGACGCGCCCCCCCACCCACAATCAAAATGCACACATACATCACAGCCGTCCACACAAACAACAACAACAACAATTCCGCCCTTCCCGCAAAAGGCAAGTTGGTGGCCCTGAAAAGGGCCGTTTTGCCGCTCTCGCAACGGAGGAGCCTTCTCCATCCTTCCTTCCATTCCAGAGCCACCTCCTTACTTGGAGCTCGTGTACTTGGTCACCGCCTTCGTGCCCTCGCTCACGGCGTGCTTGGCCAGCTCGCCAGGCAGCAACAGCCGCACAGCGGTCTGGATCTCGCGGGACGTGATGGTCGAGCGCTTGTTGTAGTGCGCCAGGCGAGAAGCCTCGGCCGCAATGCGCTCGAAAATGTCGTTCACGAAGCTGTTCATGATGCTCATCGCCTTCGACGAGATGCCCGTGTCAGGGTGCACCTGCTTCAGCACCTTGTAGATGTAGATGGCATAGCTCTCCTTCCTCTTGCGCTTCTTCTTCTTGTCGCCCTTCGAAATGTTCTTCTGCGCCTTGCCAGCCTTCTTGGCGGCCTTCCCGCTAGTCTTGGGCGGCATCTCGAACCAACGTACGGCAGCAGCAACACCAGTAGCAAGCGCTCCGCTCTAGTCAGCGTCTCCCCACACAGTGGCACCCGCCGCCAGCCGCCGCCGCACCTTTACCAGCTCGCCCTGTTGCGGCCGCCGACCAATGGGGCGCGCGCGCAACCGGCCGCCGCACCCGAGCCCATAAACCACCCCCACCCCGGCTGCGCCGGCACGCGCTGGCCATGGCTCACAACCTTAGGCGCCACCAGACCTTCACGGCTGTAACGTGGAACGCGAATGGCCTCTTCCCTGCGCTTCTCGAATTCCGGCAGTTCCTCCAGGATTACAGCGTGGATGTGTGTCTCCTCACCGAGACACACCTCAAACCTGGACTTCGAGCGAACGCCCCGAATTACGTCTGCTATCGCGACGACAGGCTGACGGCTGGCGGTGGGACAGCCATCTATGTCAAGCGGACACTCCGGCACTATCGTGTCCCTCTGCCGAGGTTGGACTCCTGTGAAGCCACGGCCGTTGCAGTGGAGACGTCCCTTGGAACGGTCATCTTCCTCTCCGTGTACCGGCCGCCACGAGGCCACCTCACCGTCCATGATGCCGACACTCTCCTTCGTGCTGGGGTCAAGCTCTTCCTCGCTGGAGACCTGAATGCCAAGCACCAGCTCTGGAATTCTCGGACGCTGAACGTCAGTGGGAGGCGGCTCTATCATGCTGCTGAGAGGGCCCGGGCTTCTGTGTATGGACCTGCTGAGCCGACGCACTACCCTTCGAACGGCTCTGCTCCCGACGTTTTGGACATTTGTCTCGTCAAGGGTGTCGACTGGTTCGTCACCCCCGACGTTCTCCACGCCTTGAGCTCCGACCACTTGCCGGTGCTCTTTCGACTACATGTCACTCCGCTTCCACCAGCGGCGAAGCTCGACACCCGGAAGACCGACTGGCCGCGCTTCCGGCAGCTTGCTCTGCAACGCCTCCCGGATGAGCCACCTCCACTGGACACGGATGTCAACGCTACTCTTAACACGCTGACTGCGGCTCTCACCACGGCTGTTGCTGACTCCACTACGCCTCCACGGGTTTCTTCAGTGGCAGCTCCAGCACTCCCTGCAGACTTACGGGACCTTATCCGAGAACGAAACCGTCTGAACAGAGTTTGGCATGAAACACGCCAGCCCGTGCTGAAGCGGCGCATCAATCATCTCCGCCGCGTCATCAAGGCTGCCCTTGCTGCTCACCGTATCCGCCGGTGGGAGGAGAAGCTTGCCTCAGTTGATCCTGGGGCCGACACGTGGGAGTTGGTCCGTTCCCTCACACGGCACCGCCCACACATGCCGCCGCTCACAACTACCGATGGACCTGCTTACACGCCCGCCGCTAAAGCCGAGGCCCTGGCGTCGACTTTTGAGGCCAACTTCCGGCCCCTTGCGGCGCCGGTCGACAACGAGAACGTCCGCACAGTGGAGACCAGACTTGCTGCCTTCCTCCACGGCGATCACGGTGACGCCACCATTGTCCCAACATCGGAAAGGGAGGTCACTGACCATCTTCGCCGACTTCCCCAGACGAAGGCCCCGGGGCACGACAACGTTGACGGGAGAGTCCTCCGCATGCTGCCCAGGATTGCCATCCTGTATGTGGTCGCTCTCTTCAACGCCATCTTTCACCAGCTGCAGTACCCAGACGCTTGGAAGAAGGCTGTCGTCGTGGCGGTCCCGAAGCCGGGCAAAAACAGGACAGTACCAGAGCATTATCGCCCCATCAGTCTCCTCCCGACGTTGAGTAAAGTTTTCGAGAGAATCCTCCTCTCTAGGTTCGGCCGGCTGCTCCACCAGGACAATATCATTCCTCGGGAACAGTTTGGCTTCCGCCAGCACCACTCCACCACTCAACAGTTGCTCCGCGTCGTCGAGGAGGCGACATTGGCGTTCAACAATCGGGAGTTTTGCGGCCTTGTCCTGCTCGATGTGTCCAAGGCCTTTGACACCGTCTGGCACCACGGCCTGCTCTTCAAGTTGTTCCATCTCGGCATCCCTTCGTGCTTCGTCCGCCTACTCGGCAACTACCTTGAGGGCCGTACTTTTGTCGTCCGAGTTGGCAGCACGTCTTCCTCTGTTCGCCCAGTCCTTGCTGGAGTGCCCCAAGGGAGCGTTCTGGGCCCGATATTGTATGCTGTCTACACCTCTGACCTGCCGATTTCCCCGAGGGTTGGTCGTGCCATCTATGCTGATGACACGGCCCTCTTCTCGCGCCATCGCAACATCGACGCCGTCCTCCGACGTCTGCAAGCTGCTCTGCAGGACCTCGAGCGCTGGGCCGCCGACTGGCGGATCGGCTTCAACGCCGCCAAATCTCAGGCGATGCTCCTCACTCGCCGTCTCCCACCTGAAGTGCCACCACTGGTGCTTTGTAATCAGGCCATCACCTGGACCACGACTGCCACCTACCTCGGGGTCATTCTCGATCGCACCCTGACATGGAAGGCTCACGTCACCGCTGTACACCGGAAGACATCTCAGAGGGCTGGGGCATTGTACCCCATGCTCAACGAAACTTCCTCGCTCCCTGTCGCCAACGGACTGCATATCTATCGTACGTGCATTCGTCCGGTCATGGACTATGCCTGTGAAGTCTGGGGCAATGCTGCCCCCTCCCATATTCAGAGGCTCCAGCAACTACAAAACAAGCTCTTGCGCCGAGTTTACCATGTTCCGCGTGATTTCCCTCATCGCCCCCTCCATCAGGCGGCTGAGGAACCCCTCGTCCGGGAGAGATTTCAAGACGCAGCGCGCCGGTTTTATAATGCCACCCGCACTTCAGACAATCCCCTCGTCCGGAGGTTAGGACGACATAATGACCATCACGACCACTACAGGCGGCCCGTTGCCCTGATCGAATAATCAGGTCAGCCCAGAAGACTCACCACCACTTCTTCCTCTCAGCGATTTCCAGTTATCATACGCGCTGTCCACCGCCAACCACACCCTGCAGCCTTGGTAGGAAATGCCTCTCGGTAAACCCTACATTCACGATAGCCTGGGATGTTCCACACCCAGTCCAGATGAAAGGAGGCCGCGCGCCGGCACGCACTCCGCTGCTCGACTCGCTGCCGCTCGCACCGGTCGTTTTCGTTTCCGTTTCGTGTGCACCGTCGCTAGCCCATCGCCATGTCCGGACGCGGAAAGGGAGGCAAAGTCAAGGGCAAGTCAAAGTCCCGCTCAAGCAGGGCTGGGCTCCAGTTCCCGGTCGGCAGAATCCACCGCCTCCTGCGCAAGGGAAACTACGCAGAGCGCGTCGGCGCCGGGGCGCCCGTCTACCTCGCCGCCGTCATGGAGTACCTCGCGGCTGAGGTGCTCGAGCTGGCCGGAAACGCGGCCCGCGACAACAAGAAGACGCGCATCATCCCGCGCCACCTGCAGCTTGCCATCCGCAACGACGAGGAGCTCAACAAGCTCCTGTCGGGCGTCACCATCGCACAGGGTGGTGTCCTGCCCAACATCCAGGCCGTCCTGCTGCCAAAGAAGACCGAGAAGAAGGCCTAAAGGAGGCCAGGCAATCGCAGCGCCGCGTGCTCCCCTGCACGCAACGCGCTTTGCCGGCTCGGCCCACAACAATCGGCCCTTTTCAGGGCCACCACACAAACCTACGTCCAAAGCAAAATTTCAGTCGTCCTCGCCGCACCTTGTTTTGTTTTAACTTTGCACTGTCACAGCACAGCCGCCGCCGGCGCACGTCCGCCATCTTGTCGTCCACACAGCCCGTGTGGCCCAACACACACACACACACACACACACACACACACACATTTTGCACGGTCGCAGTCGCCTTCCAAACCGACAACGGCAGCAATAATGACCATTGTTAAAGGGAGGCGTGTCGACACACCGCCCTCCACTCCCGCGCGCAACGGCCGTCGACACGAACGAAACAGCTGATCCGGCCGCCTATGCCCACACGCCTTGCCTCGGAAACCCCAACGCCGCCGCAAACAAACACACAGAGCCAAACCACGCAAGCAAATAATCACCGCCTCTCGCACAACAACACACAGCCCGCCATCTCCGTCGCGATCGATACAAAGACACACAATAACAAACACACAAACGAAGCAGCTCCACACACAGCCAGCCACATGACACGTTTCCTTTCCTTCTCCCCTCCCAGTCACATCACGTCGCTCAAAACGGAAAGAAAGAAAGAAACAAACAAACAAACAAACAACACAGCGCACACGCGCAGCAACAACACAGACTCTTTCGCACTTTTCAACTTCCGAACAGTGTGGTGGCCCTGAAAAGGGCCGTTTTCTAGTCTCTCCCACCCACAAGCACGGCCGCGGGAAGGCCAGCGCCCGCTGCGACGCAGCCTAACCGCCGAAACCGTACAGGGTGCGCCCCTGCCTCTTCAGGGCGTACACCACGTCCATGGCCGTCACAGTCTTGCGCTTGGCGTGCTCAGTGTACGTCACCGCGTCGCGGATCACGTTCTCCAGGAACACCTTCAGCACCCCGCGGGTCTCCTCGTAGATCAGACCAGAGATGCGCTTCACGCCGCCCCTGCGAGCCAGGCGGCGGATGGCGGGCTTCGTGATGCCCTGGATGTTGTCGCGCAACACCTTGCGGTGCCGCTTGGCGCCACCCTTGCCGAGCCCCTTTCCTCCCTTGCCGCGGCCTGTCATCCTTCCTTCCTCGGGCAAAGCAAAACGTGCACAAACAGCAGCTGCAGCGGCTGGCGAGTCGGCTACGGTCTGCGCCCAGCGCGCCCGCCGCCCCCCTATATAGACTCTGGCCCGCCCTCCCCCCACCACGCGCAACCGAGGGCATATAAGCGCAGCACGGAGGCGCGCGGGCCCGTTGTCAAGGCAGCACCGGACGCCGCGCCGCACCTAACCTCCACGCACGCCGCTCCGCTACCGCTACCGCCATGGCCCGCACAAAGCAAACGGCCCGCAAGTCCACCGGCGGAAAGGCGCCGCGCAAACAGCTCGCCACCAAGGCGGCGAGGAAGAGCGCGCCCGCCACCGGAGGCGTCAAGAAGCCCCACCGCTACAGGCCGGGCACCGTCGCCCTGCGAGAAATCAGGCGCTACCAGAAGAGCACAGAGCTGCTCATCCGCAAGCTGCCATTCCAGCGCCTAGTGCGCGAGATCGCCCAGGACTTCAAGACCGACCTGCGCTTCCAGAGCTCCGCAGTCATGGCCCTGCAGGAGGCCAGCGAGGCCTACCTCGTCGGCCTCTTCGAAGACACCAACCTGTGCGCAATCCACGCCAAGCGCGTCACCATCATGCCCAAGGACATCCAGCTCGCGCGCCGCATCCGCGGCGAGCGCGCCTAAACCGCGCCGCGGCACCGCACCGCACAAACAAAAACGGCCCTTTTCAGGGCCACTAACATCTCTCCGTCGCGAGCAAACTTTGTCGGTCGCCTGCCTCTCGCCCCGCAACCCAAAAACAAAAACCACCACTTCCCGTCCGTCCGCCACACCCGCTCACTCTGCCTGCCTGCTAGCAGCGCGCAACAATCACACATCATCCCTCCCCGGCGCTCAAAGCGCACAATACCCAACGGCCGACGTCACACCGCACGGGTGGCTGGCCGGCCGCCGCTTTCGTTTCGAAAACAAAAAAACCCGCACTCCACTCCGACGGCCAACGGCCAGGCAGGCGCGCTCGCTCGCTCTACACGCCACCGAAATCCCCGCCGACTCCTTCCACATCTCAACGTGCCCCCCGTTGCAAAACATAACACACACACACACAAAGGAACAAAACAAAACAAAGACCAGACACGACTCGACTCGACAAGACAGACATCCGAGAAGAACGAACGCAGGCAAGCCAACCAACGTATTCAAACAAAACAACGTGACAGAAAACCAACCGTCGGCCGCCGCCACAAACACGGCGACAATCAACCACGACAACAACAACAACAACAACAACACCGCTTACCGCTACCGCCGCCCACACCCGCCACCGACCCCCGCAATCCAACCACCACGGCACGCAAACAGCATCCCCACGGGCATACAGAAACGCCAGACAGACACCCACACCAAACGCAACACGACAATCAAAACCTTCCCCGACGTGCTTTGATGGCCCTGAGAAGGGCCGTTTTGGGCCGCGCGTCTCTTGCGCGCCACTAGACGACGACGGGGGGTGGGGACGACGGAGTCAAGCGCCAAACCCTTCCTTTCTCCCATCTCTTTCTCCTCTACTCTACTTCTTCTTCTTGGGCGAAGCCTTCGCCTTAGACGGCGTCGTCGCCTTCTTCGGGCGCGGCGCCTTCGGCTTCTTCGTCGGAACCTTGGCGGCCTTCTTCGCCTTCGACGGCGACTTGGCCTTGGCCGGCTTGGCCGCAGCCGCCTTCTTCGCACCCGCGGGAGCGGCCGACGCCGCAGACGCCTTCTTGGCGGCGCCCGCCTTCCGACCGGTCGCCGCCTTCACGCCACCAGCCTTCTTTGCGCCGGCCGCACGGGCGCCCTTCTTCTCCTTGCTGGCCGGAGCGGCGCGCTTCTTCTTGGCACCGCCAGCACGAGCCTTGCCGCCCTCGGCCGCCCCCCCGCCGCCGGCGCCGGCAAGCTTGAACGAGCCGGACGCGCCCTTCCCCTTCGTCTGCACCAGCTCGCCCGCCACGACGGCCGACTTGAGGTACTTCTTGATAAACGGCGCCAGCTTCTCCGCGTCCAGCTTGTAGTGCGCGGCTATGTACTTCTTGATCGCCTGCAGCGACGACCCGCCGCGCTCCTTCAGACTCTTGATGGCGGCCGTCACCATCTCAGAGGTGCGCGGGTGCGCAGGCTTGGCGCGCGGCTTCTTCGCAGACGACGCAGACTTGGCCTTCTTCGTAGTGCCGGTGGCGGCGGGTGCCGCAGCAGTCTCGTTCGTAGCCGCCTGATCTGCCATTTCGACGACGCGCGTAACACACAGCGAGAGCGAGTGGGACGGCAGGCACGCAAGCACAGCACAGCAGCAGAGCAGAGAATGCGTGTGCATAAGTGTGTGTGTGTGACGCATTTCTGCGTTAACACTGCAGAGAATCACAAGGCCCAGCCAGTGTCGCGGGCGGGCGCGGACGGCCGAGAGAGCGGCCGCCACTCTGCGCGCCGCCGCGCCGCGCCTCCCGCGCTTGCTACCGCCCAACGTCCGACAGCCTGTGCGGAGCAGCCCCAAACCTGCGCCACAACCGCCCGCGCCTTTCAAACCACCGAGGATGGGGCTACACACAGCCACACCACAGTCGCCAACCAGTCGCCACGGCAGCGCCGCAAACCACGGCCAAACTGCAGCTACCGCGCGCTACAGCCTGCGTCGGCCCGCCGAGAATCGCCGCCCCCGCCCAAATGCCGCCCCCACAGCCCCAGCCGACGACCCGCCACAATGGCCAAACCTTCGGCAAAACTCCCACACCGTCGCCGCGGCAGCCCGGCCAGCGCGGCCGGCGCCACAGCCACACAAGCCGAGGCGTGCGGCGATGACGGCCGTGCAAACGCGCCTCCGCCGCCCCATCGCCTTCCGTCGCCCTCCCGCCGTTTCCCGATCGGCCCGCAGCCGTCGGGCCACATCGCGCGCCGTCCTCCTCCTCTCGCCCGCCAACATTCACAGCCGTTTCTCAACAATTGCCCGCCGCAAACGGACGCCGCCTGCGCAACAGGCGCCGCCGCCCCTCGCCGCTTCCGACCCAACCCCTCGACCGAGGCAAACCGCAATCCGAATCTACAGACCAACCCAATCTGCCGTCAAGCACACACGACAGCCGACCTTACACGTTACGCGTTACACATTACGTTTACACGTCTACGTTAGGTTAGGTTAGGTGGACGTGGGTTAGGTTAAGGGGACTTGGGTTAGGTTAAGCGTCAAACTTAGGTTAAGCATTCAAACACGTCAGGCGTCAGAGGTTAGGTTAGGTTAGGTTAGGTTAGGTTAGGTTAGGTTAGGTTAGTGCTAGGTTGAGAAGCGTCAAACGTAGGTTAAAAAGGCGTTCAAACGTGAGGCGTGAGCCGGACAGCTTACCTTACGTAGACGTTAGGGGCTCACAGGCTGAGCTCACCTCGCCACACCACAGGTTCGGTTCGGTTCGCTCGGCTCAGCGTAAAGCGCCGAGGTCAGGGTTACGTTCGTTCACCTTCGGGCGCCACACTTTCGGTTGAAAGGTCGCGACGGGACGACGTCGGCAGGCACGCCGCAAACGAACAAAAACGTACAGACGACGTCGGAAACCGCCGACAGACGGGGGAGCAGCACGACCACGACCAGACACCGAGCGCGAACGAGACACACGCGAACCACCCCCACCGGCCAAAGGGCACCACACAACAACCCAGAGCACCACGTGTCGACACCAGAGCAACCCGCCGCTCACGCGACATGGCTGGCACCGAAGGGCAACCGCCCGCAACTGCGCTTTCCGCGCCGGCCCGGATGCACGTCGTGCTACAACAACACCACTACCGTACACAGCCGCTGTTCACAACATCACTATCAATGGCGCGCCCGCGGCTCGCCGCCGTCGCAGTCGCAGCCCCAACGCCAGCACTTTTGCACCACCATTCACACGCACCGCAACACAGCTCGCCGACACAGCCGAACAAAACAAACACCACACAACAACAGCAACAACGCCGCCGCCTCTACTTGTGCCGGCGACCCACCCCGCCGATGGCGCACCTTTCGCCAGCCGGCAATCGACACACACGCACCCACCCACCGGGGCCCAGTGCAAAAAACAAAAAACACACAAAAACAAAAAAACCAAACAACACAAACGACACGGGAAGCGCACACCGCCACTTCGCGCGCACGCCACCAACCAGTCGTCGTCTCAAAATAACAAACACAAACAAAATAAACTAACAACTAGGGCAACACAAAACAAAAAAAAAAACGCCTCGCACGAACCGCCCACAAAAAGGACAAGCACACGCACAGCCTCTGCTGACGACCACGACGCAGCGGCACGCTGCTCCTGTCCCGCGCCCCGCGCCCCACTCGATTCACAACTCACGCGACACCGTCAACGATGGGCTCGCTTCCCGCAACCTACCACCTTTCCGCCACGACGCACAGCCCCAGCCCCACCCGACGACGCCCGTGGCAACGACTGCACTTTCACCACCGCCTCCCCCTTCCCCCCCAAAAACACACACACACACACACACACAGCCAGCCAAAAACGCACTCGCGACCCACACATGCACGTGCATCGGCACACGCCAACCAGTCAACGTCGACAACCACACGCAAGGCTCGAAACGAAACCGGCGTCCTTCCACGTTGCCATCAAGCTACGCGACACAAGACACAAGGAACCAACACAACAGCCGGCCCCACTAATTCCCACTCTCACGCCGCAAAAAGCACACCGAAACCGCCAAACGCACGCACATTCCCCTTCGCACTGACACCACCGACCGGCTCGCTACCACACACCTCTCGGCAGCCGTTTCACGCCAATTCGCCACACCGCCCACACAGTCGACAAGCGCCCGCCCTGTACGGCACACGCAACGACGCAGCGCAGCAAAGGGCGCCCGCAACACATACCTCTCCGCCGCCCGACGCGCCAACCGCCACACCACACCGCCAGCCACTCGCAAATTGTGCACTGCCACCAGCCACACGTCCAACACGCCGCGCCGCCTCCGGCCACCCGCCAGGGGGCGCTCACGTCCGCGACAACAGCGCGGCCCGCCGGGCCGGGCCGGGCCGAACCGAACCGAGCCGCCGCTGCTCTGCACTCGGCACGGCCACACCCTGCTGCAGACCGGGCTCGTCCCTCTGTACGCGTCTGCCTGCGCATCAACACAACACGACCTTTTTTTTTTTTTTTTTTTTTTTTTTCTCTCTACCGCCATCCCTCCTTCTCGCGTTTTACTCGTTGTTGCAGCAGCGGCGCACACCTACACATCCACAGCCCCAGCCCCAGCCGAGCCGGCCTCACCTCAGGGCCCGCCGCCAGCGTCTCCTCCTCGGGCACAGGTGCGGTGCTGTGGCCGCCCATCCAACCGCATTGCTGGCCGTCCAGCCACCAGGCGTTCCCACTGCCGCGAGCCACGCCGCGCACCGACCCTGCTGCAGAAAACGAAGCATAGCCAGAGACCGACCGATACACAAAGCAAGCCGTCGCCTCGCCTCTTGTCCTTCCTGCCTTCCTTCCGCCCCCGCCCTTCTCACACCACCGCCTCTCCACTTTCGCCCCCCCCTCCTTTTTTTGTTTTTTTTTTTTTGTTTTCTTCTTTCTTTCTTTCTTTCTTTCTTTGGCCCTCTCTCCTTCCCGCCATGGCGGTTACGGCACCGCCTGCAGCGGCAGATTTTTTGCGCCCACACGCCTACTCCTACCACCATTAACCTTGCCCTGCCCTGCCCTGCCCTGCCCATCAACGTCGCAGTCGAACCGACGCTTGCCAACACACTGCCCACGTTCCTTTCTCTTTTCGGCCTACGCCCATTACGCGCCGCCGCCACAGCACCTTCCCTTCCCACAACACACCGACGTCATCACACGCACCCAAAACAGGGGCCACGACCGTGTTCCTCGCCCACTCCCATCCCGCACGGTACGCACATTCCCAACTACTAACCGCGCACCCTCCCTTTCCAATCTGTGTGTCTCTGTGTCTGTGTCCTGTCCGCGCGTGACACCTCTCAACATCCGCCGTCCCCCGTCCCGTTTTCGCCCCCATGCCGTCGTCGCGCCGCCTCCTCCCCGTCCACCGCCGCCCCTGTCCGCCCCGCACCACACCATACACCGCTGCTTGTCCCGGCCGTTGCCACCAAAGGCGCCGACCGCAAACGCGCCACGCCGCAGCCCCCGTGCGTCTCGCGCTCGCTTGCATCTCCGTGCCGACGCTGCCTCTCTTCCCACTCGCACTCGACCTCGACAACACAGTCTTTGGCTCCGCCACTGCGTGTTCCGGTGGTACGCACGCTGCAACACGTATGTATTCATTACCAGAGCGATGGCGAGGCATGACAGCATCTCTGTCTGACCAGAGAGTTCTTTCTCGCTGCTAGTCGGCGCTTGGACCGCGCCAGACGACAGTAGTGGCACGCACCGGGTCGCCAGGAACAGTTGTTATATATATTGTAGCGCGAGTCGGGAGAGGTAGTAGTCGGTCGACAGTAGTAGCGGGTGGACGGTTGTACTGAGCGGGCGTCGGCGGCGTGCTCTGCTCGTCTCGCGACTCTGGTCACGGTTCGGGACGATGTATAGTATATTGTGTTACAATCAAAAGGTGGTGTGACGCTGCATTGCGCAAATCTGATAACGTATGTTCATTGTACTTATTTTGTTCAACAACAAAAGCCCCACTATTACTTTTTTTCTAAAGTAACTTTTGTCTCTTAACGAAAAACATTCACGTTTTAAAGACTACTTCCTATGGCATTTCCCTCCAAGGAGTGCAATTAATTACCAGCCAGCACTCATTCATTGCACACAGCTGTGTAAGGGGTATCTACAATTGAGGAGCGGATATAAATGCAATTTTTTGTTTTTTTTGTTTTTTTTTTGTGTGTGTGTTGTAACCTCCCAGCAAAATTTAAAACAATGGACAATGTTATTTACGGATGCTAATGGACATTGCGCTAATTGTAACCTCGCCCACAATGAGAGGTATTGAAAATGGCAACAAAAATGTGAAATTCGCAATCTGACTCAAATATAAAGTCTTCACACAACATTTAAAAAAGTCCGTTCAGTGACAAGAAACTTCAATTAAACCGAAATATCGGTCTTTGGCCCTGTGCAAAACAATCAGAATTAAAGTCTTACCTCCGAATAAATGGATGTCACATTTCTGCTCTGGTTGTTGCGCAGCGCTTGAAGGAACTGCATTGCAAATAATAATATTCTCTTTTTTTGTGATTTTAGTGGCATTTTTCTTCAAAGAAGTGGAATGAAATGTGAAGTGCAACGAACTCTTTAGTTCAATACAAAATTAAATGTTTGAAAAATGCTTTTGAAATAAAACCTATTATTGGGGAACTTGTTGGAGAATAATTACAATAAATACAATTTTTCATTATCTAATGATTATATTAATTAACAGTATACCTTATTCACCATCTTGACCAGTGTTGCCGACCGCCTACATCACACAACCGCACTCGGCTGCTACTACTGACCGACCGCTCTGCATGACGACTATTAGCGTACTGCACGCGACGACTACTGACAGAGTACAGCCCTCAACTACACAGAGCTACGGACTCGCAACGACTACTGACAGACTGACTGACTGACTGACTGACTGACTGAGAACCGCTCGCAACACTCGCGCAGTCCAGCGCAAACTCTCTGGTCACAGATGCTACAATGTCTCGCCATCGCTACTATGTTACATACGTGTTTCAGTGTCTTTTTCATTGGGGTAACGATCTTTGGCTCTTTTTATTCTGAATACAGGGCCAAAGGTCAACGCTGCTGCCCTTATACAATTTATCAGGTTTCATTATGTCTGTTGCAATGTTACATACGGTTCACTCTTTCATTAATATTATCGTTGGGTTTGTTTTGTAGGGACGTTAACATTCTGGCACATTTTTATTATCATCGGACTCTCTGCTATTTGTGCAGGGAGGTTATACCTGGGTCCATTTCCATTTCCATTTACATTTTAATATTGATAGACTTTTTGTTTTCTTTTTTGTTTCTTGTTGTTTTTCCTTCTTTTTTTTTGTTGTTTTTTTTTTTTTTTTTTTTTTTTTGTTGTTTTGTTTTTCCCGCTCTCACCACCACCGCCGCATCACGCCTTCCGTTTTCTTGGTTTCTTTTCTGTTCTTCAACTGCTTCAACATCACCGCGCCCCATTTCCACACCACAGCCATCAGCCTCCGAGACGGGCGGGCGCAGTGTGCCATTTCCGGCGCACAAGCACACCCGTACGGTACTCTCCTCGCCCCCACGCCACCAACAACACAGCGACCACGCGGCTTTCAGGCATGGCATGGCACGGCACGGCACCGGCGAAATGCGCCGCCCCCGCCCCTCCGCGCATCCGTCCGTCTCGCCACGTTCACTGACAGCCGCGTCTGCGGCTACACCACGACAACCACAACACCGCTCCCCTCCCTGGCAACTCACATTGTTTTTCTCCTCCTCTTTTGCACAAACCACAACGCCGAGCACAGGCGCAAGCCACCCACACCGCGCCCCTCCCCGTCCCGTCTTTGGCCGCCGCTCCTCGTTTCCTCGTTTGCCCCCTCCCATCTCCCGAAATGCCATGCCAGCAGCGTTACGCATGCCCCTCCCCTGTCCACACAACACTACCGCCTAACGAACAGCCTTTTCCGGGCCACATCCAGGGCACGCCCACCTCCAAACACTGCCAATTCACGGACGCACACACACACACACACACACACACTCACTCACTTTCTCGACACCTTTCTGTACGGAGGGTGCGTCATCTCGACCGTGACAGAGTGACGGCAACTATCGACGATCCATTTCCCCCCACTGGTAAAACATGTCCACTAACACCTACATACATCATTCAAGTACACAGACAATAGCATACACACAATGGGAGGGCACACGAACATGGACGGCACGGCACTGTCATACACTCTTCCTCAGAACCATATCAACAAACGTTACGTACATCCGGGAAAGCGAAAGCGAACGCGAACGCGAAAGCGAAAGCGAAAGCAAAGGCAAAGGCAAAGCCCAATGCAGCCGTCAAAGGTAACGTTCACCACGGCAGACACTTGCAGCCGCGCCGCCGTTAAACGCATTTCAGTGCGGCTCCAATACGCCTCCGACACGGGAACGTTCCGTTGCTCTACGAATGCGTTTCTCCCCTTTTTCCCTTCCTCTCTCTTTTGCCCCCCCTCCTTGCACTCTTGCCTCATTCCTCACGTTCTGCCCAGACATTCGACCGATCAAAGTCAACCTTTCGTTACCGTTCTCAGCGCGACGGTGTACAACAGTATGACGGGTGTGCCCAAGACTTCGGTTCAGTTGCGTGACGCCGGTCTATCGCGCCGATCGACAGTTACTCAGGGGGCGACGGATCGGACCACGTCACCGACACACAAAACACTTTCAAACAAACAAATACATACCGGATGGACACAGACAAACACGTGTACAGACATTCGCCAAACAAACGACCGCCGCCGTCGTCGTCTAGCGTGCATCTTGAATGACGACATCGGTGTGCGTGCGTCGTACGCAATCAGTCAGACACGGCTATCAAACATCAGAGTCGAATGGTACATCATCGTGCGTGTCGCCGTACACGTACAGTACAATACAACAACAATGCGTCTTAATGGCACGTTCATTTCAACGTCACTCACACACCTCCACGCTGCAGTTACGTCGCACCATTGTCAAACTCGGCGTACAGCAAAGGGAATAGTGGGCGGCAAAAAAAAAACCAAACAAAAACATTTCACATTTCACCCTCGCCATGTATGATGTGCAAAAAAAACAAACCCGCAAACGGCCGTCGTTACGGTGACACAAAAGTCGCCGATCGCACTGTCCCCCCTCGCAGACGGGTAACACACACACACACACACACCAACAACACCAATGGGTCAAAAACCACGCCAACGAGGCGTGCCACCATTCCACGCCACGGCGACCAACCTCGTGGCCGTACCCCGCGCAACACGCTTTGACGCGCCCCCCCACCCACAATCAAAATGCACACATACATCACAGCCGTCCACACAAACAACAACAACAACAATTCCGCCCTTCCCGCAAAAGGCAAGTTGGTGGCCCTGAAAAGGGCCGTTTTGCCGCTCTCGCAACGGAGGAGCCTTCTCCATCCTTCCTTCCATTCCAGAGCCACCTCCTTACTTGGAGCTCGTGTACTTGGTCACCGCCTTCGTGCCCTCGCTCACGGCGTGCTTGGCCAGCTCGCCAGGCAGCAACAGCCGCACAGCGGTCTGGATCTCGCGGGACGTGATGGTCGAGCGCTTGTTGTAGTGCGCCAGGCGAGAAGCCTCGGCCGCAATGCGCTCGAAAATGTCGTTCACGAAGCTGTTCATGATGCTCATCGCCTTCGACGAGATGCCCGTGTCAGGGTGCACCTGCTTCAGCACCTTGTAGATGTAGATGGCATAGCTCTCCTTCCTCTTGCGCTTCTTCTTCTTGTCGCCCTTCGAAATGTTCTTCTGCGCCTTGCCAGCCTTCTTGGCGGCCTTCCCGCTAGTCTTGGGCGGCATCTCGAACCAACGTACGGCAGCAGCAACACCAGTAGCAAGCGCTCCGCTCTAGTCAGCGTCTCCCCACACAGTGGCACCCGCCGCCAGCCGCCGCCGCACCTTTACCAGCTCGCCCTGTTGCGGCCGCCGACCAATGGGGCGCGCGCGCAACCGGCCGCCGCACCCGAGCCCATAAAGCACCCCCACCCCGGCTGCGCCGGCACGCACGCACGCACGCACGCACGCGTACGCACGCTCGTGTTCGAGATGGCGAGCGAGCAAGACGTTTGTGACGCGCGCGCGGTCGCGGCAGCTGCCGCCGCCGCGCCGGAGCTGTCTGATCGCCGTCCGGCGGCGCCTGCGCCGTCGGCGGCCCCATCGGACGCTCCACTTATGACGACCCGGCAACCCCAGGAGGACCAAGAGTATATGACGACTACGCGCGACCAGGACGATGAGATGGACTACTCTACCGACCCTCCCCGTGAGGACTGCGCTGCCGGCGCCCCGCAGAGGGTGCTTCAGCGCAAGCGATCGGCTGTCACGTCCGCCAGTGATGACCCACACACTTCTGGTACGAGTGACGCTGGATTCAAGAAACCGCCACCTAAGAAGAGGGCGGCGCCACGACGGCGCCCGGCCGTTGTCCCTGTGCCTACTGCCAATCAGTACGACGCCCTACAGGATGGCGCCGACTCTGAAGATCCTGACGAGCCTCCACCGGCGGCCGCCGACGATGCTACACCTCGCTCCGGCCCTAAGCTGCCGCCGATTGTTATCGACTACCCTGACGATTATCTGACGCTTCGGGACTGGCTCCAGGCCAACCTCAAGAACGCTTTTACCGCCAAACACTGCGGCGAAGACCGCCTGAAGCTGACAGTCGCCACTACTGAAGATTACGTGGCTGTTATGGATATGGTTGGTGCACGTGGGATCCCAAACTACACCTTCCCCACCGTACGACCCAAAGTTCTCAAGGTTGCCATGCGAGGCATACCGCTGAAGATGAAGGCTGACGCCTTTAAGGACGGCCTCATCACCATGGGTTTCGCGCCTACTGCAGTCACCCGGATGAAGATGCCTGGTACCCAGCGCCCCATCCCTCTGATGGAGATCGTGTTGCCTGATACGCCTGATAACAGGCAAATCTACCAAGTCACCCGGTTTTATGACCTCTCGGTGACTGTCGAGAAGTTACGCGCACGGAAGGGCCTCGTCCAATGCTACAATTGCCAGGAGCCGGGCCACACTTCCCGCCTCTGTCGCATGAGGCCCCGATGTGTCAAGTGTGGCGAGGGTCACCTCAGCCAGCAGTGTACCCGGTCCCGGGACGAACCAGCCACCTGTGCCCTGTGCAAGCGGGCTCATCCTGCGAGTTACCGCGGTTGCGCTGTCCACAAGGCAGCCAGCCGCCGCCAGCGTGGACTACCTCCCTTGCGGCCGACGTCCCGCTCCGATGGCCAACAGCCGCGGCGCCGAGCTGCGCCACCGCCTGCTCCACCTGCTACTCCTCCGCGGCAACCCGCCCAGCGGCGCCTGCTTGCTGCTCGGGCGGACCTTGGTTACGCCGACGTCCTCCAGGGCCGGACGACGCCTCCTCCTGCCCCTGCTGTCCAGCCTCTGCGACGCTCTGAAGACGGGCCTGCTCCACCTGCTGCAGCTGCTGATTTCATCGCGGTCTTGCAAGAAGTCCAGGCCACCCTCGTGGCTGTTTCTGCCGCTCTGGCCCAGCTGCCGACCGCCATCACTGCTGCAGTCCATGCAGCCCTCCGAAGTTTCCCCACTGCCACGGCGATCGCATCCGCTGGCCATGGCTCACAACCTTAGGCGCCACCAGACCTTCACGGCTGTAACGTGGAACGCGAATGGCCTCTTTCCTGCGCTTCTCGAATTCCGGCAGTTCCTCCAGGATTACAGCGTGGATGTGTGTCTCCTCACCGAGACCCATCTCAAGCCTGGACTTCGAGCGAACGCACCGAATTACGTCTGCTATCGCGACGACAGGCTGACGGCTGGCGGTGGGACAGCCATCTATGTCAAGCGGACACTCCGACACTATCGTGTCCCTCTGCCGAGGTTGGACTCCTGTGAAGCCACGGCCGTTGCAGTGGAGACGTCCCTTGGAACGGTCATCTTTCTCTCCGTGTACCGGCCGCCACGAGGCCACCTCACCGTCCATGATGCTGACACTCTCCTTCGTGCTGGGGTCAAGCTCTTCCTCGCCGGAGACCTGAATGCCAAGCACCAGCTCTGGAATTCTCGGACGCTGAACGTCAGTGGGAGGCGGCTCTATCACGCCGCTGAGAGGGCACGAGCTTCTGTGTATGGACCTGCTGAGCCAACGCACTACCCTTCGAACGGCTCTGCTCCCGACGTTTTGGACATTTGTCTCGTCAAGGGTGTCGACTGGTTTGTCACCCCCGAAGTTCTGCACGCCTTGAGCTCCGACCACTTGCCGGTGCTCTTTCGACTACACGTCACTCCGCTTCCACCAGCGGCGAAGCTCGACACCCGGAAGACCGACTGGCCGCGCTTCCGGCAGCTTGTTCTGCAACGCCTCCCAGATGAGTCACCTCCACTGGACACGGATGTTAATGCTGCTCTTCACACCCTGACTGCGGCTCTCACCACGGCTGTTGCTGACTCCACCCCGCCTCCACGGGTTTCTTCAGTGGCAGCTCCAGCACTCCCTGCCGACTTAAGGGACCTTATCCGAGAACGAAACCGTCTCAACAGAGTTTGGCATGAAACACGCCAGCCCGTGCTGAAGCGGCGCATCAATCATCTCCGCCGCGTCATCAAGGCTGCCCTTGCTGCTCACCGTATCCGCCGGTGGGAGGAGAAGCTTGCCTCAGTTGATCCTGGAGCCGACACGTGGGAGTTGGTCCGTTCCCTCACACGGCATCGCCCACACATGCCGCCGCTCACAACTACCGATGGACCTGCTTACACGCCCGCCGCTAAAGCCGAGGCCCTGGCGACGACTTTTGCGGCCAACTTCCGGCCCCTTGCGGCGCCGGTCGACAACGAGAACGTCCGCACAGTTGAGACCAGACTTGCTGCCTTCCTCCACGGCGACCACGGTGACGCCACCATTGTGCCAACGTCGGAAAGGGAGGTCACTGACCATCTTCGCCGGCTTCCCCAGACGAAGGCCCCGGGGCACGACAACGTTGACGGGAGAGTCCTCCGCATGCTGCCCAGGATTGCCATCCTGTACGTGGTCGCTCTCTTCAACGCCGTCTTTCACCAACTGCAGTACCCAGACGCTTGGAAGAAGGCAGTCGTTGTGGCGGTCCCGAAGCCGGGCAAAAACAGGACAGTACCGGAGCATTATCGCCCCATTAGTCTCCTCCCGACGCTGAGCAAAGTTTTCGAGAGGATCCTCCTCTCTAGGTTCGGCCGGCTGCTTCACCAGGACAACATCATTCCTCGGGAACAGTTTGGCTTCCGCCAGCACCACTCCACCACCCAACAGTTGCTCCGCGTCGTCGAGGAGGCGACACTGGCGTTCAACAATCGGGAGTTTTGCGGCCTTGTCTTGCTTGATGTGTCCAAGGCCTTTGACACCGTCTGGCACCACGGCCTGCTCTTCAAGTTGTTCCATCTCGGCATCCCTTCGTGCTTCGTCCGCCTACTTGGCACCTACCTTGAGGGCCGTACATTTGTCGTCCGAGTTGACAGCACGACTTCCTCTGTTCGCCCGGTCCTTGCTGGAGTGCCACAAGGGAGTGTTCTGGGCCCGATATTGTATGCTGTCTACACCTCTGACCTGCCGATTTCCCCGAGGGTTGGTCGTGCCATCTATGCTGATGACACGGCCCTTTTCTCGCGCCATCGCAACATCGACGCCGTCCTCCGACGTCTGCAAGCTGCTCTGCAGGACCTCGAGCGCTGGGCCGCCGACTGGCGGATCGGCTTCAACGCCACCAAATCTCAGGCGATGCTCCTCACTCGCCGTCTCCCACCTGACGTGCCGCCCCTGGTGCTTTGTAATCAGGCCATCACCTGGACCACGACTGCTACCTACCTCGGGGTCATTCTCGATCGCACCCTGACATGGAAGGCTCACGTCACCGCTGTACACCGGAAGACATCTCAGAGGGCTGGGGCATTGTACCCCATGCTCAACGAAACTTCCTCGATCCCTGTCGCCAACGGACTGCATATCTATCGCACGTGCATTCGTCCGGTTATGGACTATGCCTGTGAAGTCTGGGGCAATGCTGCCCCCTCCCATATTCAGAGGCTCCAGCAACTACAAAACAAACTCTTGCGCCGAGTTTACCATGTGCCGCGTGATTTCCCTCATCGCCCCCTCCATCAGGCGGCTGAGGAACCCCTCGTCCGGGAGAGATTTAAAGACGCCGCGCGCCGGTTTTATACTGCCACCCGCACTTCAGACAATCCCCTCGTCCGGAGGTTAGGACGACATAATGACCATCACGACCACTACAGGCGGCCCGTTGCCCTGATCGAATAATCAGGTCAGCCCAGAAGACTCACCACCACTTCTTCCTCTCAGCGACTTCCAGATATCATACGCGCTGACCACCGCCAACCACACCCTGCAGCCTTGGTAGGAAATGCCTCTAGGTAAACCCTACGTTCACGATAGCCTGGGATGTTCCACACCCAGTCCCGACGAAAGGAGGCCGCGCGCGCCGGCACGCACTCCGCTGCTCGACTCGCTGCCGCTCGCACCGGTCGTTTTCGTTTCCGTTTCGTGTGCACCGTCGCTAGCCCATCGCCATGTCCGGACGCGGAAAGGGAGGCAAAGTCAAGGGCAAGTCAAAGTCCCGCTCAAGCAGGGCTGGGCTCCAGTTCCCGGTCGGCAGAATCCACCGCCTCCTGCGCAAGGGAAACTACGCAGAGCGCGTCGGCGCCGGGGCGCCCGTCTACCTCGCCGCCGTCATGGAGTACCTCGCGGCTGAGGTGCTCGAGCTGGCCGGAAACGCGGCCCGCGACAACAAGAAGACGCGCATCATCCCGCGCCACCTGCAGCTTGCCATCCGCAACGACGAGGAGCTCAACAAGCTCCTGTCGGGCGTCACCATCGCACAGGGTGGTGTCCTGCCCAACATCCAGGCCGTCCTGCTGCCAAAGAAGACCGAGAAGAAGGCCTAAAGGAGGCCAGGCAATCGCAGCGCCGCGTGCTCCCCTGCACGCAACGCGCTTTGCCGGCTCGGCCCACAACAATCGGCCCTTTTCAGGGCCACCACACAAACCTACGTCCAAAGCAAAATTTCAGTCGTCCTCGCCGCACCTTGTTTTGTTTTAACTTTGCACTGTCACAGCACAGCCGCCGCCGGCGCACGTCCGCCATCTTGTCGTCCACACAGCCCGTGTGGCCCAACACACACACACACACACACACACACACACACACATTTTGCACGGTCGCAGTCGCCTTCCAAACCGACAACGGCAGCAATAATGACCATTGTTAAAGGGAGGCGTGTCGACACACCGCCCTCCACTCCCGCGCGCAACGGCCGTCGACACGAACGAAACAGCTGATCCGGCCGCCTATGCCCACACGCCTTGCCTCGGAAACCCCAACGCCGCCGCAAACAAACACACAGAGCCAAACCACGCAAGCAAATAATCACCGCCTCTCGCACAACAACACACAGCCCGCCATCTCCGTCGCGATCGATACAAAGACACACAATAACAAACACACAAACGAAGCAGCTCCACACACAGCCAGCCACATGACACGTTTCCTTTCCTTCTCCCCTCCCAGTCACATCACGTCGCTCAAAACGGAAAGAAAGAAAGAAACAAACAAACAAACAAACAACACAGCGCACACACGCAGCAACAACACAGACTCTTTCGCACTTTTCAACTTCCGAACAGTGTGGTGGCCCTGAAAAGGGCCGTTTTCTAGTCTCTCCCACCCACAAGCACGGCCGCGGGAAGGCCAGCGCCCGCTGCGACGCAGCCTAACCGCCGAAACCGTACAGGGTGCGCCCCTGCCTCTTCAGGGCGTACACCACGTCCATGGCCGTCACAGTCTTGCGCTTGGCGTGCTCAGTGTACGTCACCGCGTCGCGGATCACGTTCTCCAGGAACACCTTCAGCACCCCGCGGGTCTCCTCGTAGATCAGACCAGAGATGCGCTTCACGCCGCCCCTGCGAGCCAGGCGGCGGATGGCGGGCTTCGTGATGCCCTGGATGTTGTCGCGCAACACCTTGCGGTGCCGCTTGGCGCCACCCTTGCCGAGCCCCTTTCCTCCCTTGCCGCGGCCTGTCATCCTTCCTTCCTCGGGCAAAGCAAAACGTGCACAAACAGCAGCTGCAGCGGCTGGCGAGTCGGCTACGGTCTGCGCCCAGCGCGCCCGCCGCCCCCCTATATAGACTCTGGCCCGCCCTCCCCCCACCACGCGCAACCGAGGGCATATAAGCGCAGCACGGAGGCGCGCGGGCCCGTTGTCAAGGCAGCACCGGACGCCGCGCCGCACCTAACCTCCACGCACGCCGCTCCGCTACCGCTACCGCCATGGCCCGCACAAAGCAAACGGCCCGCAAGTCCACCGGCGGAAAGGCGCCGCGCAAACAGCTCGCCACCAAGGCGGCGAGGAAGAGCGCGCCCGCCACCGGAGGCGTCAAGAAGCCCCACCGCTACAGGCCGGGCACCGTCGCCCTGCGAGAAATCAGGCGCTACCAGAAGAGCACAGAGCTGCTCATCCGCAAGCTGCCATTCCAGCGCCTAGTGCGCGAGATCGCCCAGGACTTCAAGACCGACCTGCGCTTCCAGAGCTCCGCAGTCATGGCCCTGCAGGAGGCCAGCGAGGCCTACCTCGTCGGCCTCTTCGAAGACACCAACCTGTGCGCAATCCACGCCAAGCGCGTCACCATCATGCCCAAGGACATCCAGCTCGCGCGCCGCATCCGCGGCGAGCGCGCCTAAACCGCGCCGCGGCACCGCACCGCACAAACAAAAACGGCCCTTTTCAGGGCCACTAACATCTCTCCGTCGCGAGCAAACTTTGTCGGTCGCCTGCCTCTCGCCCCGCAACCCAAAAACAAAAACCACCACTTCCCGTCCGTCCGCCACACCCGCTCACTCTGCCTGCCTGCTAGCAGCGCGCAACAATCACACATCATCCCTCCCCGGCGCTCAAAGCGCACAATACCCAACGGCCGACGTCACACCGCACGGGTGGCTGGCCGGCCGCCGCTTTCGTTTCGAAAACAAAAAAACCCGCACTCCACTCCGACGGCCAACGGCCAGGCAGGCGCGCTCGCTCGCTCTACACGCCACCGAAATCCCCGCCGACTCCTTCCACATCTCAACGTGCCCCCCGTTGCAAAACATAACACACACACACACAAAGGAACAAAACAAAACAAAGACCAGACACGACTCGACTCGACAAGACAGACATCCGAGAAGAACGAACGCAGGCAAGCCAACCAACGTATTCAAACAAAACAACGTGACAGAAAACCAACCGTCGGCCGCCGCCACAAACACGGCGACAATCAACCACGACAACAACAACAACAACAACAACACCGCTTACCGCTACCGCCGCCCACACCCGCCACCGACCCCCGCAATCCAACCACCACGGCACGCAAACAGCATCCCCACGGGCATACAGAAACGCCAGACAGACACCCACACCAAACGCAACACGACAATCAAAACCTTCCCCGACGTGCTTTGATGGCCCTGAGAAGGGCCGTTTTGGGCCGCGCGTCTCTTGCGCGCCACTAGACGACGACGGGGGGTGGGGACGACGGAGTCAAGCGCCAAACCCTTCCTTTCTCCCATCTCTTTCTCCTCTACTCTACTTCTTCTTCTTGGGCGAAGCCTTCGCCTTAGACGGCGTCGTCGCCTTCTTCGGGCGCGGCGCCTTCGGCTTCTTCGTCGGAACCTTGGCGGCCTTCTTCGCCTTCGACGGCGACTTGGCCTTGGCCGGCTTGGCCGCAGCCGCCTTCTTCGCACCCGCGGGAGCGGCCGACGCCGCAGACGCCTTCTTGGCGGCGCCCGCCTTCCGACCGGTCGCCGCCTTCACGCCACCAGCCTTCTTTGCGCCGGCCGCACGGGCGCCCTTCTTCTCCTTGCTGGCCGGAGCGGCGCGCTTCTTCTTGGCACCGCCAGCACGAGCCTTGCCGCCCTCGGCCGCCCCCCCGCCGCCGGCGCCGGCAAGCTTGAACGAGCCGGACGCGCCCTTCCCCTTCGTCTGCACCAGCTCGCCCGCCACGACGGCCGACTTGAGGTACTTCTTGATAAACGGCGCCAGCTTCTCCGCGTCCAGCTTGTAGTGCGCGGCTATGTACTTCTTGATCGCCTGCAGCGACGACCCGCCGCGCTCCTTCAGACTCTTGATGGCGGCCGTCACCATCTCAGAGGTGCGCGGGTGCGCAGGCTTGGCGCGCGGCTTCTTCGCAGACGACGCAGACTTGGCCTTCTTCGTAGTGCCGGTGGCGGCGGGTGCCGCAGCAGTCTCGTTCGTAGCCGCCTGATCTGCCATTTCGACGACGCGCGTAACACACAGCGAGAGCGAGCGGGACGGCAGGCACGCAAGCACAGCACAGCAGCAGAGCAGAGAATCACAAGGCCCAGCCAGTGTCGCGGGCGGGCGCGGACGGCCGAGAGAGCGGCCGCCACTCTGCGCGCCGCCGCGCCGCGCCTCCCGCGCTTGCTACCGCCCAACGTCCGACAGCCTGTGCGGAGCAGCCCCAAACCTGCGCCACAACCGCCCGCGCCTTTCAAACCACCGAGGATGGGGCTACACACAGCCACACCACAGTCGCCAACCAGTCGCCACGGCAGCGCCGCAAACCACGGCCAAACTGCAGCTACCGCGCGCTACAGCCTGCGTCGGCCCGCCGAGAATCGCCGCCCCCGCCCAAATGCCGCCCCCACAGCCCCAGCCGACGACCCGCCACAATGGCCAAACCTTCGGCAAAACTCCCACACCGTCGCCGCGGCAGCCCGGCCAGCGCGGCCGGCGCCACAGCCACACAAGCCGAGGCGTGCGGCGATGACGGCCGTGCAAACGCGCCTCCGCCGCCCCATCGCCTTCCGTCGCCCTCCCGCCGTTTCCCGATCGGCCCGCAGCCGTCGGGCCACATCGCGCGCCGTCCTCCTCCTCTCGCCCGCCAACATTCACAGCCGTTTCTCAACAATTGCCCGCCGCAAACGGACGCCGCCTGCGCAACAGGCGCCGCCGCCCCTCGCCGCTTCCGACCCAACCCCTCGACCGAGGCAAACCGCAATCCGAATCTACAGACCAACCCAATCTGCCGTCAAGCACACACGACAGCCGACCTTACACGTTACGCGTTACACATTACGTTTACACGTCTACGTTAGGTTAGGTTAGGTGGACGTGGGTTAGGTTAAGGGGACTTGGGTTAGGTTAAGCGTCAAATTTAGGTTAAGCATTCAAACACGTCAGGCGTCAGAGGTTAGGTTAGGTTAGGTTAGGTTAGGTTAGGTTAGGTTAGGTTAGTGCTAGGTTGAGAAGCGTCAAACGTAGGTTAAAAAGGCGTTCAAACGTGAGGCGTGAGCCGGACAGCTTACCTTACGTAGACGTTAGGGGCTCACAGGCTGAGCTCACCTCGCCACACCACAGGTTCGGTTCGGTTCGCTCGGCTCAGCGTAAAGCGCCGAGGTCAGGGTTACGTTCGTTCACCTTCGGGCGCCACACTTTCGGTTGAAAGGTCGCGACGGGACGACGTCGGCAGGCACGCCGCAAACGAACAAAAACGTACAGACGACGTCAGAAACCGCCGACAGACGGGGGAGCAGCACGACCACGACCAGACACCGAGCGCGAACGAGACACACGCGAACCACCCCCACCGGCCAAAGGGCACCACACAACAACCCAGAGCACCACGTGTCGACACCAGAGCAACCCGCCGCTCACGCGACATGGCTGGCACCGAAGGGCAACCGCCCGCAACTGCGCTTTCCGCGCCGGCCCGGATGCACGTCGTGCTACAACAACACCACTACCGTACACAGCCGCTGTTCACAACATCACTATCAATGGCGCGCCCGCGGCTCGCCGCCGTCGCAGTCGCAGCCCCAACGCCAGCACTTTTGCACCACCAATCACACGCACCGCAACACAGCTCGCCGACACAGCCGAACAAAACAAACACCACACAACAACAGCAACAACGCCGCCGCCTCTACTTGTGCCGGCGACCCACCCCGCCGATGGCGCACCTTTCGCCAGCCGGCAATCGACACACACGCACCCACCCACCGGGGCCCAGTGCAAAAAACAAAAAACACACAAAAACAAAAAAACCAAACAACACAAACGACACGGGAAGCGCACACCGCCACTTCGCGCGCACGCCACCAACCAGTCGTCGTCTCAAAATAACAAACACAAACAAAATAAACTAACAACTAGGGCAACACAAAACAAAAAAAAAAAACGCCTCGCACGAACCGCCCACAAAAAGGACAAGCACACGCACAGCCTCTGCTGACGACCACGACGCAGCGGCACGCTGCTCCTGTCCCGCGCCCCGCGCCCCACTCGATTCACAACTCACGCGACACCGTCAACGACGGGCTCGCTTCCCGCAACCTACCACCTTTCCGCCACGACGCACAGCCCCAGCCCCACCCGACGACGCCCGTGGCAACGACTGCACTTTCACCACCGCCTCCCCCTTCCCCCCCAAAAACACACACACACACACACACACAGCCAGCCAAAAACGCACTCGCGACCCACACATGCACGTGCATCGGCACACGCCAACCAGTCAACGTCGACAACCACACGCAAGGCTCGAAACGAAACCGGCGTCCTTCCACGTTGCCATCAAGCTACGCGACACAAGACACAAGGAACCAACACAACAGCCGGCCCCACTAATTCCCACTCTCACGCCGCAAAAAGCACACCGAAACCGCCAAACGCACGCACATTCCCCTTCGCACTGACACCACCGACCGGCTCGCTACCACACACCTCTCGGCAGCCGTTTCACGCCAATTCGCCACACCGCCCACACAGTCGACAAGCGCCCGCCCTGTACGGCACACGCAACGACGCAGCGCAGCAAAGGGCGCCCGCAACACATACCTCTCCGCCGCCCGACGCGCCAACCGCCACACCACACCGCCAGCCACTCGCAAATTGTGCACTGCCACCAGCCACACGTCCAACACGCCGCGCCGCCTCCGGCCACCCGCCAGGGGGCGCTCACGTCCGCGACAACAGCGCGGCCCGCCGGGCCGGGCCGGGCCGAACCGAACCGAGCCGCCGCTGCTCTGCACTCGGCACGGCCACACCCTGCTGCAGACCGGGCTCGTCCCTCTGTACGCGTCTGCCTGCGCATCAACACAACACGACCTTTTTTTTTTTTTTTTTTTTTTTTTCTCTCTACCGCCATCCCTCCTTCTCGCGTTTTACTCGTTGTTGCAGCAGCGGCGCACACCTACACATCCACAGCCCCAGCCCCAGCCGAGCCGGCCTCACCTCAGGGCCCGCCGCCAGCGTCTCCTCCTCGGGCACAGGTGCGGTGCTGTGGCCGCCCATCCAACCGCATTGCTGGCCGTCCAGCCACCAGGCGTTCCCACTGCCGCGAGCCACGCCGCGCACCGACCCTGCTGCAGAAAACGAAGCATAGCCAGAGACCGACCGATACACAAAGCAAGCCGTCGCCTCGCCTCTTGTCCTTCCTGCCTTCCTTCCGCCCCCGCCCTTCTCACACCACCGCCTCTCCACTTTCGCCCCCCCCTCCTTTTTTTGTTCTTTTTTTTTTGTTTTCTTCTTTCTTTCTTTCTTTCTTTCTTTGGCCCTCTCTCCTTCCCGCCATGGCGGTTACGGCACCGCCTGCAGCGGCAGATTTTTTGCGCCCACACGCCTACTCCTACCACCATTAACCTTGCCCTGCCCTGCCCTGCCCTGCCCATCAACGTCGCAGTCGAACCGACGCTTGCCAACACACTGCCCACGTTCCTTTCTCTTTTCGGCCTACGCCCATTACGCGCCGCCGCCACAGCACCTTCCCTTCCCACAACACACCGACGTCATCACACGCACCCAAAACAGGGGCCACGACCGTGTTCCTCGCCCACTCCCATCCCGCACGGTACGCACATTCCCAACTACTAACCGCGCACCCTCCCTTTCCAATCTGTGTGTCTCTGTGTCTGTGTCCTGTCCGCGCGTGACGCCTCTCAACATCCGCCGTCCCCCGTCCCGTTTTCGCCCCCATGCCGTCGTCGCGCCGCCTCCTCCCCGTCCACCGCCGCCCCTGTCCGCCCCGCACCACACCATACACCGCTGCTTGTCCCGGCCGTTGCCACCAAAGGCGCCGACCGCAAACGCGCCACGCCGCAGCCCCCGTGCGTCTCGCGCTCGCTTGCATCTCCGTGCCGACGCTGCCTCTCTTCCCACTCGCACTCGACCTCGACAACACAGTCTTTGGCTCCGCCACTGCGTGTTCCGGTGGTACGCACGCTGCAACACGTATGTATTCATTACCAGAGCGATGGCGAGGCATGACAGCATCTCTGTCTGACCAGAGAGTTCTTTCTCGCTGCTAGTCGGCGCTTGGACCGCGCCAGACGACAGTAGTGGCACGCACCGGGTCGCCAGGAACAGTTGTTATATATATTGTAGCGCGAGTCGGGAGAGGTAGTAGTCGGTCGACAGTAGTAGCGGGTGGACGGTTGTACTGAGCGGGCGTCGGCGGCGTGCTCTGCTCGTCTCGCGACTCTGGTCACGGTTCGGGACGATGTATAGTATATTGTGTTACAATCAAAAGGTGGTGTGACGCTGCATTGCGCAAATCTGATAACGTATGTTCATTGTACTTATTTTGTTCAACAACAAAAGCCCCACTATTACTTTTTTTCTAAAGTAACTTTTGTCTCTTAACGAAAAACATTCACGTTTTAAAGACTACTTCCTATGGCATTTCCCTCCAAGGAGTGCAATTAATTACCAGCCAGCACTCATTCATTGCACACAGCTGTGTAAGGGGTATCTACAATTGAGGAGCGGATATAAATGCAATTTTTTGTTTTTTTTGTTTTTTTTTTGTGTGTGTGTTGTAACCTCCCAGCAAAATTTAAAACAATGGACAATGTTATTTACGGATGCTAATGGACATTGCGCTAATTGTAACCTCGCCCACAATGAGAGGTATTGAAAATGGCAACAAAAATGTGAAATTCGCAATCTGACTCAAATATAAAGTCTTCACACAACATTTAAAAAAGTCCGTTCAGTGACAAGAAACTTCAATTAAACCGAAATATCGGTCTTTGGCCCTGTGCAAAACAATCAGAATTAAAGTCTTACCTCCGAATAAATGGATGTCACATTTCTGCTCTGGTTGTTGCGCAGCGCTTGAAGGAACTGCATTGCAAATAATAATATTCTCTTTTTTTGTGATTTTAGTGGCATTTTTCTTCAAAGAAGTGGAATGAAATGTGAAGTGCAACGAACTCTTTAGTTCAATACAAAATTAAATGTTTGAAAAATGCTTTTGAAATAAAACCTATTATTGGGGAACTTGTTGGAGAATAATTACAATAAATACAATTTTTCATTATCTAATGATTATATTAATTAACAGTATACCTTATTCACCATCTTGACCAGTGTTGCCGACCGCCTACATCACACAACCGCACTCGGCTGCTACTACTGACCGACCGCTCTGCATGACGACTATTAGCGTACTGCACGCGACGACTACTGACAGAGTACAGCCCTCAACTACACAGAGCTACGGACTCGCAACGACTACTGACAGACTGACTGACTGACTGACTGACTGACTGAGAACCGCTCGCAACACTCGCGCAGTCCAGCGCAAACTCTCTGGTCACAGATGCTACAATGTCTCGCCATCGCTACTATGTTACATACGTGTTTCAGTGTCTTTTTCATTGGGGTAACGATCTTTGGCTCTTTTTATTCTGAATACAGGGCCAAAGGTCAACGCTGCTGCCCTTATACAATTTATCAGGTTTCATTATGTCTGTTGCAATGTTACATACGGTTCACTCTTTCATTAATATTATCGTTGGGTTTGTTTTGTAGGGACGTTAACATTCTGGCACATTTTTATTATCATCGGACTCTCTGCTATTTGTGCAGGGAGGTTATACCTGGGTCCATTTCCATTTCCATTTACATTTTAATATTGATAGACTTTTTGTTTTCTTTTTTGTTTCTTGTTGTTTTTCCTTCTTTTTTTTTGTTGTTTTTTTTTTTTTTTTTTTTTTTTGTTGTTTTGTTTTTCCCGCTCTCACCACCACCGCCGCATCACGCCTTCCGTTTTCTTGGTTTCTTTTCTGTTCTTCAACTGCTTCAACATCACCGCGCCCCATTTCCACACCACAGCCATCAGCCTCCGAGACGGGCGGGCGCAGTGTGCCATTTCCGGCGCACAAGCACACCCGTACGGTACTCTCCTCGCCCCCACGCCACCAACAACACAGCGACCACGCGGCTTTCAGGCATGGCATGGCACGGCACGGCACCGGCGAAATGCGCCGCCCCCGCCCCTCCGCGCATCCGTCCGTCTCGCCACGTTCACTGACAGCCGCGTCTGCGGCTACACCACGACAACCACAACACCGCTCCCCTCCCTGGCAACTCACATTGTTTTTCTCCTCCTCTTTTGCACAAACCACAACGCCGAGCACAGGCGCAAGCCACCCACACCGCGCCCCTCCCCGTCCCGTCTTTGGCCGCCGCTCCTCGTTTCCTCGTTTGCCCCCTCCCATCTCCCGAAATGCCATGCCAGCAGCGTTACGCATGCCCCTCCCCTGTCCACACAACACTACCGCCTAACGAACAGCCTTTTCCGGGCCACATCCAGGGCACGCCCACCTCCAAACACTGCCAATTCACGGACGCACACACACACACACACACACACACTCACTCACTTTCTCGACACCTTTCTGTACGGAGGGTGCGTCATCTCGACCGTGACAGAGTGACGGCAACTATCGACGATCCATTTCCCCCCACTGGTAAAACATGTCCACTAACACCTACATACATCATTCAAGTACACAGACAATAGCATACACACAATGGGAGGGCACACGAACATGGACGGCACGGCACTGTCATACACTCTTCCTCAGAACCATATCAACAAACGTTACGTACATCCGGGAAAGCGAAAGCGAACGCGAACGCGAAAGCGAAAGCGAAAGCAAAGGCAAAGGCAAAGCCCAATGCAGCCGTCAAAGGTAACGTTCACCACGGCAGACACTTGCAGCCGCGCCGCCGTTAAACGCATTTCAGTGCGGCTCCAATACGCCTCCGACACGGGAACGTTCCGTTGCTCTACGAATGCGTTTCTCCCCTTTTTCCCTTCCTCTCTCTTTTGCCCCCCCTCCTTGCACTCTTGCCTCATTCCTCACGTTCTGCCCAGACATTCGACCGATCAAAGTCAACCTTTCGTTACCGTTCTCAGCGCGACGGTGTACAACAGTATGACGGGTGTGCCCAAGACTTCGGTTCAGTTGCGTGACGCCGGTCTATCGCGCCGATCGACAGTTACTCAGGGGGCGACGGATCGGACCACGTCACCGACACACAAAACACTTTCAAACAAACAAATACATACCGGATGGACACAGACAAACACGTGTACAGACATTCGCCAAACAAACGACCGCCGCCGTCGTCGTCTAGCGTGCATCTTGAATGACGACATCGGTGTGCGTGCGTCGTACGCAATCAGTCAGACACGGCTATCAAACATCAGAGTCGAATGGTACATCATCGTGCGTGTCGCCGTACACGTACAGTACAATACAACAACAATGCGTCTTAATGGCACGTTCATTTCAACGTCACTCACACACCTCCACGCTGCAGTTACGTCGCACCATTGTCAAACTCGGCGTACAGCAAAGGGAATAGTGGGCGGCAAAAAAAAAACCAAACAAAAACATTTCACATTTCACCCTCGCCATGTATGATGTGCAAAAAAAACAAACCCGCAAACGGCCGTCGTTACGGTGACACAAAAGTCGCCGATCGCACTGTCCCCCCTCGCAGACGGGTAACACACACACACACACACACCAACAACACCAATGGGTCAAAAACCACGCCAACGAGGCGTGCCACCATTCCACGCCACGGCGACCAACCTCGTGGCCGTACCCCGCGCAACACGCTTTGACGCGCCCCCCCACCCACAATCAAAATGCACACATACATCACAGCCGTCCACACAAACAACAACAACAACAATTCCGCCCTTCCCGCAAAAGGCAAGTTGGTGGCCCTGAAAAGGGCCGTTTTGCCGCTCTCGCAACGGAGGAGCCTTCTCCATCCTTCCTTCCATTCCAGAGCCACCTCCTTACTTGGAGCTCGTGTACTTGGTCACCGCCTTCGTGCCCTCGCTCACGGCGTGCTTGGCCAGCTCGCCAGGCAGCAACAGCCGCACAGCGGTCTGGATCTCGCGGGACGTGATGGTCGAGCGCTTGTTGTAGTGCGCCAGGCGAGAAGCCTCGGCCGCAATGCGCTCGAAAATGTCGTTCACGAAGCTGTTCATGATGCTCATCGCCTTCGACGAGATGCCCGTGTCAGGGTGCACCTGCTTCAGCACCTTGTAGATGTAGATGGCATAGCTCTCCTTCCTCTTGCGCTTCTTCTTCTTGTCGCCCTTCGAAATGTTCTTCTGCGCCTTGCCAGCCTTCTTGGCGGCCTTCCCGCTAGTCTTGGGCGGCATCTCGAACCAACGTACGGCAGCAGCAACACCAGTAGCAAGCGCTCCGCTCTAGTCAGCGTCTCCCCACACAGTGGCACCCGCCGACCTGATATGTTTGGGGTTTTCTCCCCCTTTGTTAATTGAAGTACCGGCATCCTAATGATGCCCTGACTTTCGAGATGGTACCTTTTGGTTAAGATTGGCTTTTTGTCTGTAACTGTTTGGGGGTGTTCCCCGGGTATATGAACTGTGTTTGATTAATGATGGTTATGATATGAGTGTATGAAAGTCAGTGTAGCTCGTCATCTGAACTGACGGTGAATGGTAGTGATGGGAGTTCTGTGTGTAGGGAGAATATCTGGTCCCAGGGATCTAATGAGGGGGAAAGGTGAAGAATGAGATGTTTCATAGAATTTCGTTGACTTGATTTTTATGAGATGGTTAAATGCTGGTTGACCTAGCATACCTCTAATTTCCTCGTTACTGGAGAACCAGGGGGCATCTGTGATTATTCTAAACGTCTTATTTTGTATCACTTCTAGTGAGGCCAGGTGTGTGTTTGCCGCCATGCTCCACACCTCCGATCCATAAAGAATAACTGGCAAAATTATTGTTTTCCATATTCGGAGCTTCGCCTCTGTTGATAAGCCCCTGCCCTTAAGAAGGGGATACAGTTGGTAGAGCCGGGCGGAACCTTTGTTTTTGGCCTCTGTTATATGCTGTTTGAACGTGAGATTTTTGTCTATGTTCAGTCCCAGGTATTTTATAACTTTTCTCCATGGGAGTTGTTGTCCATTGTGGTTGAGATTTCTGATGGGTCTTGTTATTTTGTGTGTGAAAATTATGGCTTGGCACTTGTCCGGATTTACTTTTACTTTCCACAAGTTACACCAGTGGTCGACTTTGTTGAGGTGCCGCTGGAGGCTACACGTTATACGATTTATGTTACGCCCGCTGTGGTATAGCGCTGTGTCATCAGCGTAGAGCGCTATGTTCCCACCCGGCTCTTTTGGGATATCATTTGTGAACACAAGATAGAGGAGGGGGCCAAGCACAGATCCCTGTGGGACACCTGCTTCTATATTAGCTATTGGACTTTTCGCTCCATCAACTGAAGCGAAAAACCTCCTGTCTGTCAGAAATGAGTGAATCATTTTTAACAGGTGATTGGGGCAATTTAGCTTCGACAGCTTGTAGAGTAGGCCGTCATGCCAGACACGGTCAAACGCCTTCTCTATGTCGAGGAATATGGCTGCTGTGCTGTCTCCATGTTGTTTCTCAGCACAGATGTGCTCCACCAGGCGGATGGCTTGCTGGGTGGTGCTATGGCCAGCACGAAAACCGAATTGTTCCGGGGTAAGGATAGTGTTATCGTTTAGGAATTTAAGTAGGGCGTTTAGGATGAGGATTTCGAGAAGTTTTGATAAGTGATTTAATAGCGAGATAGGACGATAGTTTTGTGGGAATAGATGGTCTTTATTGGGTTTGGGGATTGAGATGATCTTGGCAACCTTCCAGGCTGAAGGGAAATATTGTAGTTTGAGACAGTGGTTGAGGATATTTGATAGATGGGAAATGGCAGGTTGTGGAAGGTGTTTAAGAAGTGGGGGTTTTATAAGGTCAGGACCAGGGGCCTTTGCATTGCCGATCCGCCTGATGTAAGCAGTTATTTCGCGTTCATTTGTGTCTGCGAAGGTGGTGTTAATCCTCTCATTGAGTTTTCGTGCGAGGTGCCTCTCGATTCTCCTCTCTAGCCTCTCTGCTTCTCCCTCGTCGTTCTCTACTACGTTTTCTTGGAACTGGAGTTCGTAGGTGTCTGACATGGCGGCCGCCTTATCTGCAGGGGTGTAAACCAGCCCCTGTTGCCCATGCAGTGGTCTTGTGGCTGTCTGGGGTTGCCGCCTAGCCTTTATGATTCGCCAGAATTGTTCAGGGTTTGATTCGGCTGCCTGCAAGCTATGTTGGTACCTGCTGCACCGGAGCATATGCAGTCTGGTTTTGATTTCACGGGCCATTTGGTCCATTATCCTCCTATCTTGAGGGTAACGGTATGTTTGCCATCGCTTCCTGGTCCGGTTTTTGTCTGTTATTAATTGGGCTAGGTCTGGTGGTAAGTTGGTCCTGCCCCTATTTTGTGTGAGTTTGATAGTTGTTACTTGGGCACAGCTTTTGATGATGTTAGTAAAGTCTGCTGCGGCTTTGTCTATGTCTTCTATCGATGCATATTCCGGTGCTGGGTCTGGTATGTGATGTTCCACTAGTTCTTTATATCGTACCCAGTTTGTGTGGTACGTAGTGTGGATGCTTTCTGTTGGTATGATGTGGTCATTTTCGAATCTTAAGATGACTGGGTTATGGTCAGAGTTCAGCGTGTTTATGACTTCTGTGCTTGTGCCCAGGTCAATATTTTTTAGTAAGAATATGTCCAGCTTGTCTGGCAGATGGCGTGAGTTGTACGGGAAGTGGGTGGGTTCATCTGGGGCTACCACTTGGACTGCTGGGTGGGTATCCAGGTATCTCAGCAGCTGGTTCCCACTTGTATTTCCAGTGCGGCAACCCCATGCCCTGTGCTTGGCATTCAGGTCCCCCCCTACTATGGTCCTGTTGTTCACATTTAGCAAGCTGTCGAGGTCACTGTGATGGAAGCGTTCGTTTGGAGGGTGGTAGGTTGCCACCAGGACAGTTGGGTGTTGGTTTAACATGATTTCTATTGCAGTTGCCTCTGTGTTGATTAGAGGTGGGATGGTGACTTGTCGGTGGCATATCCGGTGTTTTATGAGGACTCCAGTTCCGCCACCAGGTCTGTTAGGACGGTCAGTCCGGATTAGAATGTAATTTTTGACTCGAAATTGTTCATCAGGGGTTAGATGGGTTTCATTTACTAGTGCTACGTCGATGCCGTAATCTTCTAGAAACATTTCCAGTTCGTGTCGGTCGTGGAATACTCCGTCTGCATTCCAGATGGCGATGGTGATGTGTCGTTTTCTATTCGCCATCGGAAAACAGTGGGAGAATGGTGGTGAAAAACATTGATACCTTCGTGAAGGTGTCTGGAGCTGCTAGGATTTGGCTTATTGCTTTTTTCACTTTCGTGAAGAAGTCGGTGGTTAATAATTTCTGGATAAGGTTTATAACCTTCTTGACGAAGTCCCAGGGCTGGTTTTGGTTTGGACTATGCTCCTGGGTATTTCGGTTTTGTTGGATATGTGGTGATTGGTGCTGTGTTGGAGATGCTGTGATCTCGACAGTTCTGATATCTGATTCTGTGTGGGGTGTTGTGGAAGAGATGGGGGCTTGCAGGAGCTGCTGGGATGCTGTTTGTGGTGGTGGAGTTGTTGTGGTGGTTGGTGCCAGTAGTGGCAGGGGAGGTACTTCTGTGGATGTTGCTGCTGGTGATAGCATGGGTGTGGGGAGAGTTGGTGAGTCTGGATTGTTGGCAGGGTTTGTGGGCAGAGGGGGGGTTTTTGTCCTTTTGGGGGAGGGCCGTGAGACCTGGGTGGCAACTGGTTGGTTTGGTGGGGTGGCTGGGCGTCTTTGCGCTGCTGGTAGACGTTGGGGTCGTGGTTGGGCTTCTGGTTTTGTCGCCTTTGCCGGTTGGGGGTTTGTTTTTACCACCTGGGCTAAGGTGCGGTTATCGTTTCTGTGTTCTTTAGGTGGTCCTGTTGTGCAGTCTTGCGGAGGAGGTGGTGAAGTGGTTTGGTTATTAGGGTTTCTTCCCGCGTTTGCGGGTGTTGGTGGCGTGGGGAAGTGCGCTTCCTCCAAGATTGATGGTGGGGGGGGTGGGGCATTTCTGGCTGTGGCCGTGTGTCTCGCTTCCCAGGCCTCGACAAGCTTGATACGTACTGGGCATCCCCCATAGGATGCAGGGTGAGCCCCTCCACAGTTTGCGCAAGTGGCTGGCGTGTCTCTCGATTTTGTGCAGGTGCTCGACAGGTGTGGTCCAGCACACTTCACACACCTTGGGGCCATGTTGCATTGCTGAGCTCCGTGCCTGAAGCGTTGGCAAATGTAGCATTGGGTTGGTCCTGCTGGTTTTTTATAAAGCTCTACTGCGATCGTCATGTGCAGCAGTCTTTGCAGCTTGAAAATCTTTCTGGATTCTGCTGTATTTAGTAAGTTTACTTGGAAGTTCCTGGTCTTCCTGCGTGGGGCAGAGATGACTCTACCTTCTGCATCTATTTCTGTTTGTGGCTGCGCCACCTGGTACACGCCCTGCACCTGAAAGCCGCTTTCTAATAGTGCCTCCTTCACTTCGTCTGGGGTCCAATGTGGGGTTAATCTCTTTATGACCACTTTTAGTGTGTGTTTGGGGTCATCATTATAAGTATAGAATTCTATTTGTCTTTTACGGAATTCCTGCTTTAGGAAATAGAAGTCTTCTGAGTTTGTCGCCTGGTAGACAATACTGTCTCCCTTGTATGTTGTGCTGAGGGCCCCTTTTAGCTTGCCTTGTATCTGGCCGATAAAAGTTGTGTACCCCTTTGTCTCGAAGACTGTAATGGGGGGTATTTTTCTTCCCCTGACTTGTGATGCCTTTGGTATTTGGGTGACTTGTGTGTCTTTCTTTTGCGGTGCAGGCTGGGCAGTGTCCAACTCTCCTTGTTGTGATGTAGTTGGCTCCTGATTCGCTGCATCGCGCCTGCTCGTTTCTTGTGGGATGGTTTTGTGGTTGCCTTTTTGGGCTGGCTCCGCGATGTTTTTGGTTGTAGGCAGTTGTTGCTCTTGCCTCATAAGTGTCACTCTCTTTCCGTTTCGGAGATGGAGGGGAGAATTTGGTTCAATTCCAGGTGTTGAGGAATTAGAGTTGCTGTCAGAGCCAGAAGAGTCGGTGTCTACTATGAGCTTATCTGAGTCAGAGCTGCTGCTCAGTGAAGGTGTATGAATTGGTGAGATTAGTGGGGGATGTGGGGCAGAAGATGATATTGACAGGTTTGCAGGTGGGTCCATTTTGGCCTCCTGATGTTCAAAGTCGTGCGGGCGCTCCATGGAGGGGTAGCCACGATATGAAATGGTTTACTAGTACTTCCCTATATTTCGACAATTTCCGTGCCAATGTATTTTCCCTACACCTGGCAGGCGCGGGATGCCACCACGGGCCTCACAGTCAGGCTGTTTGACTGTGTGGCTCGGCGGGTCCCTGGACTGCAACTTCCCTAACGCCTATGGCACCGAAATTCTCGAAAGATTGTGATTTACAGCCACCTTCTCTAGGTGGGATGTTCTTCTTTTCTTCTCTTCTTCTCCTCGAGCTATGCCATTCGTCCGAACGAGCGCCCCAGTAGTCTAGAGCTCCGTCCCGTGTCGTACGTGTGCAACACGACTTTTGCTTTTCTCGACACGACAATTTGCTTTTTCAGATAGCACACGCCCGACCACGTCCGGAAACCCAGAAAAACAGCGCGGCTCGATAGCCCTTTTGATCCGGCGAAACACGCCGCTATGGCGCGAGCACGCAAGGCGACGACCAAGCACACGAGAAGCAAGCAACGAGGCGCGCTCTGGACAAAGGCGGCGAGAGCGCGCGGTGGGAATTTCCAGGGCTGGGAGCACAATAGCGGCGCGGAGCACAGGTAGACGCACGTCCGTCCGCTTCGCAGTCCCACCTCGGAATCTGGCCTGGCTGGCACCCGCCGCCAGCCGCCGCCGCACCTTTACCAGCTCGCCCTGTTGCGGCCGCCGACCAATGGGGCGCGCGCGCAACCGGCCGCCGCACCCGAGCCCATAAAGCACCCCCACCCCGGCTGCGCCGGCACGCACTCCGCTGCTCGACTCGCTGCCGCTCGCACCGGTCGTTTTCGTTTCCGTTTCGTGTGCACCGTCGCTAGCCCATCGCCATGTCCGGACGCGGAAAGGGAGGCAAAGTCAAGGGCAAGTCAAAGTCCCGCTCAAGCAGGGCTGGGCTCCAGTTCCCGGTCGGCAGAATCCACCGCCTCCTGCGCAAGGGAAACTACGCAGAGCGCGTCGGCGCCGGGGCGCCCGTCTACCTCGCCGCCGTCATGGAGTACCTCGCGGCTGAGGTGCTCGAGCTGGCCGGAAACGCGGCCCGCGACAACAAGAAGACGCGCATCATCCCGCGCCACCTGCAGCTTGCCATCCGCAACGACGAGGAGCTCAACAAGCTCCTGTCGGGCGTCACCATCGCACAGGGTGGTGTCCTGACCAACATCCAGGCCGTCCTGCTGCCAAAGAAGACCGAGAAGAAGGCCTAAAGGAGGCCAGGCAATCGCAGCGCCGCGTGCTCCCCTGCACGCAACGCGCTTTGCCGGCTCGGCCCACAACAATCGGCCCTTTTCAGGGCCACCACACAAACCTACGTCCAAAGCAAAATTTCAGTCGTCCTCGCCGCACCTTGTTTTGTTTTAACTTTGCACTGTCACAGCACAGCCGCCGCCGGCGCACGTCCGCCATCTTGTCGTCCACACAGCCCGTGTGGCCCAACACACACACACACACACACACACACATTTTGCACGGTCGCAGTCGCCTTCCAAACCGACAACGGCAGCAATAATGACCATTGTTAAAGGGAGGCGTGTCGACACACCGCCCTCCACTCCCGCGCGCAACGGCCGTCGACACGAACGAAACAGCTGATCCGGCCGCCTATGCCCACACGCCTTGCCTCGGAAACCCCAACGCCGCCGCAAACAAACACACAGAGCCAAACCACGCAAGCAAATAATCACCGCCTCTCGCACAACAACACACAGCCCGCCATCTCCGTCGCGATCGATACAAAGACACACAATAACAAACACACAAACGAAGCAGCTCCACACACAGCCAGCCACATGACACGTTTCCTTTCCTTCTCCCCTCCCAGTCACATCACGTCGCTCAAAACGGAAAGAAAGAAAGAAAGAAACAAACAAACAAACAACACAGCGCACACACGCAGCAACAACACAGACTCTTTCGCACTTTTCAACTTCCGAACAGTGTGGTGGCCCTGAAAAGGGCCGTTTTCTAGTCTCTCCCACCCACAAGCACGGCCGCGGGAAGGCCAGCGCCCGCTGCGACGCAGCCTAACCGCCGAAACCGTACAGGGTGCGCCCCTGCCTCTTCAGGGCGTACACCACGTCCATGGCCGTCACAGTCTTGCGCTTGGCGTGCTCAGTGTACGTCACCGCGTCGCGGATCACGTTCTCCAGGAACACCTTCAGCACCCCGCGGGTCTCCTCGTAGATCAGACCAGAGATGCGCTTCACGCCGCCCCTGCGAGCCAGGCGGCGGATGGCGGGCTTCGTGATGCCCTGGATGTTGTCGCGCAACACCTTGCGGTGCCGCTTGGCGCCACCCTTGCCGAGCCCCTTTCCTCCCTTGCCGCGGCCTGTCATCCTTCCTTCCTCGGGCAAAGCAAAACGTGCACAAACAGCAGCTGCAGCGGCTGGCGAGTCGGCTACGGTCTGCGCCCAGCGCGCCCGCCGCCCCCCTATATAGACTCTGGCCCGCCCTCCCCCCACCACGCGCAACCGAGGGCATATAAGCGCAGCACGGAGGCGCGCGGGCCCGTTGTCAAGGCAGCACCGGACGCCGCGCCGCACCTAACCTCCACGCACGCCGCTCCGCTACCGCTACCGCCATGGCCCGCACAAAGCAAACGGCCCGCAAGTCCACCGGCGGAAAGGCGCCGCGCAAACAGCTCGCCACCAAGGCGGCGAGGAAGAGCGCGCCCGCCACCGGAGGCGTCAAGAAGCCCCACCGCTACAGGCCGGGCACCGTCGCCCTGCGAGAAATCAGGCGCTACCAGAAGAGCACAGAGCTGCTCATCCGCAAGCTGCCATTCCAGCGCCTAGTGCGCGAGATCGCCCAGGACTTCAAGACCGACCTGCGCTTCCAGAGCTCCGCAGTCATGGCCCTGCAGGAGGCCAGCGAGGCCTACCTCGTCGGCCTCTTCGAAGACACCAACCTGTGCGCAATCCACGCCAAGCGCGTCACCATCATGCCCAAGGACATCCAGCTCGCGCGCCGCATCCGCGGCGAGCGCGCCTAAACCGCGCCGCGGCACCGCACCGCACAAACAAAAACGGCCCTTTTCAGGGCCACTAACATCTCTCCGTCGCGAGCAAACTTTGTCGGTCGCCTGCCTCTCGCCCCGCAACCCAAAAACAAAAACCACCACTTCCCGTCCGTCCGCCACACCCGCTCACTCTGCCTGCCTGCTAGCAGCGCGCAACAATCACACATCATCCCTCCCCGGCGCTCAAAGCGCACAATACCCAACGGCCGACGTCACACCGCACGGGTGGCTGGCCGGCCGCCGCTTTCGTTTCGAAAACAAAAAAACCCGCACTCCACTCCGACGGCCAACGGCCAGGCAGGCGCGCTCGCTCGCTCTACACGCCACCGAAATCCCCGCCGACTCTTTCCACATCTCAACGTGCCCCCCGTTGCAAAACATAACACACACACACACAAAGGAACAAAACAAAACAAAGACCAGACACGACTCGACTCGACAAGACAGACATCCGAGAAGAACGAACGCAAGCAAGCCAACCAACGTATTCAAACAAAACAACGTGACAGAAAACCAACCGTCGGCCGCCGCCACAAACACGGCGACAATCAACCACGACAACAACAACAACAACAACAACACCGCTTACCGCTACCGCCGCCCACACCCGCCACCGACCCCCGCAATCCAACCACCACGGCACGCAAACAGCATCCCCACGGGCATACAGAAACGCCAGACAGACACCCACACCAAACGCAACACGACAATCAAAACCTTCCCCGACGTGCTTTGATGGCCCTGAGAAGGGCCGTTTTGGGCCGCGCGTCTCTTGCGCGCCACTAGACGACGACGGGGGGTGGGGACGACGGAGTCAAGCGCCAAACCCTTCCTTTCTCCCATCTCTTTCTCCTCTACTCTACTTCTTCTTCTTGGGCGAAGCCTTCGCCTTAGACGGCGTCGTCGCCTTCTTCGGGCGCGGCGCCTTCGGCTTCTTCGTCGGAACCTTGGCGGCCTTCTTCGCCTTCGACGGCGACTTGGCCTTGGCCGGCTTGGCCGCAGCCGCCTTCTTCGCACCCGCGGGAGCGGCCGACGCCGCAGACGCCTTCTTGGCGGCGCCCGCCTTCCGACCGGTCGCCGCCTTCACGCCACCAGCCTTCTTTGCGCCGGCCGCACGGGCGCCCTTCTTCTCCTTGCTGGCCGGAGCGGCGCGCTTCTTCTTGGCACCGCCAGCACGAGCCTTGCCGCCCTCGGCCGCCCCCCCGCCGCCGGCGCCGGCAAGCTTGAACGAGCCGGACGCGCCCTTCCCCTTCGTCTGCACCAGCTCGCCCGCCACGACGGCCGACTTGAGGTACTTCTTGATAAACGGCGCCAGCTTCTCCGCGTCCAGCTTGTAGTGCGCGGCTATGTACTTCTTGATCGCCTGCAGCGACGACCCGCCGCGCTCCTTCAGACTCTTGATGGCGGCCGTCACCATCTCAGAGGTGCGCGGGTGCGCAGGCTTGGCGCGCGGCTTCTTCGCAGACGACGCAGACTTGGCCTTCTTCGTAGTGCCGGTGGCGGCGGGTGCCGCAGCAGTCTCGTTCGTAGCCGCCTGATCTGCCATTTCGACGACGCGCGTAACACACAGCGAGAGCGAGCGGGACGGCAGGCACGCAAGCACAGCACAGCAGCAGAGCAGAGAATCACAAGGCCCAGCCAGTGTCGCGGGCGGGCGCGGACGGCCGAGAGAGCGGCCGCCACTCTGCGCGCCGCCGCGCCGCGCCTCCCGCGCTTGCTACCGCCCAACGTCCGACAGCCTGTGCGGAGCAGCCCCAAACCTGCGCCACAACCGCCCGCGCCTTTCAAACCACCGAGGATGGGGCTACACACAGCCACACCACAGTCGCCAACCAGTCGCCACGGCAGCGCCGCAAACCACGGCCAAACTGCAGCTACCGCGCGCTACAGCCTGCGTCGGCCCGCCGAGAATCGCCGCCCCCGCCCAAATGCCGCCCCCACAGCCCCAGCCGACGACCCGCCACAATGGCCAAACCTTCGGCAAAACTCCCACACCGTCGCCGCGGCAGCCCGGCCAGCGCGGCCGGCGCCACAGCCACACAAGCCGAGGCGTGCGGCGATGACGGCCGTGCAAACGCGCCTCCGCCGCCCCATCGCCTTCCGTCGCCCTCCCGCCGTTTCCCGATCGGCCCGCAGCCGTCGGGCCACATCGCGCGCCGTCCTCCTCCTCTCGCCCGCCAACATTCACAGCCGTTTCTCAACAATTGCCCGCCGCAAACGGACGCCGCCTGCGCAACAGGCGCCGCCGCCCCTCGCCGCTTCCGACCCAACCCCTCGACCGAGGCAAACCGCAATCCGAATCTACAGACCAACCCAATCTGCCGTCAAGCACACACGACAGCCGACCTTACACGTTACGCGTTACACATTACGTTTACACGTCTACGTTAGGTTAGGTTAGGTGGACGTGGGTTAGGTTAAGGGGACTTGGGTTAGGTTAAGCGTCAAACTTAGGTTAAGCATTCAAACACGTCAGGCGTCAGAGGTTAGGTTAGGTTAGGTTAGGTTAGGTTAGTGCTAGGTTGAGAAGCGTCAAACGTAGGTTAAAAAGGCGTTCAAACGTGAGGCGTGAGCCGGACAGCTTACCTTACGTAGACGTTAGGGGCTCACAGGCTGAGCTCACCTCGCCACACCACAGGTTCGGTTCGGTTCGCTCGGCTCAGCGTAAAGCGCCGAGGTCAGGGTTACGTTCGTTCACCTTCGGGCGCCACACTTTCGGTTGAAAGGTCGCGACGGGACGACGTCGGCAGGCACGCCGCAAACGAACAAAAACGTACAGACGACGTCGGAAACCGCCGACAGACGGGGGAGCAGCACGACCACGACCAGACACCGAGCGCGAACGAGACACACGCGAACCACCCCCACCGGCCAAAGGGCACCACACAACAACCCAGAGCACCACGTGTCGACACCAGAGCAACCCGCCGCTCACGCGACATGGCTGGCACCGAAGGGCAACCGCCCGCAACTGCGCTTTCCGCGCCGGCCCGGATGCACGTCGTGCTACAACAACACCACTACCGTACACAGCCGCTGTTCACAACATCACTATCAATGGCGCGCCCGCGGCTCGCCGCCGTCGCAGTCGCAGCCCCAACGCCAGCACTTTTGCACCACCATTCACACGCACCGCAACACAGCTCGCCGACACAGCCGAACAAAACAAACACCACACAACAACAGCAACAACGCCGCCGCCTCTACTTGTGCCGGCGACCCACCCCGCCGATGGCGCACCTTTCGCCAGCCGGCAATCGACACACACGCACCCACCCACCGGGGCCCAGTGCAAAAAACAAAAAACACACAAAAACAAAAAAACCAAACAACACAAACGACACGGGAAGCGCACACCGCCACTTCGCGCGCACGCCACCAACCAGTCGTCGTCTCAAAATAACAAACACAAACAAAATAAACTAACAACTAGGGCAACACAAAACAAAAAAAAAAACGCCTCGCACGAACCGCCCACAAAAAGGACAAGCACACGCACAGCCTCTGCTGACGACCACGACGCAGCGGCACGCTGCTCCTGTCCCGCGCCCCGCGCCCCACTCGATTCACAACTCACGCGACACCGTCAACGACGGGCTCGCTTCCCGCAACCTACCACCTTTCCGCCACGACGCACAGCCCCAGCCCCACCCGACGACGCCCGTGGCAACGACTGCACTTTCACCACCGCCTCCCCCTTCCCCCCCAAAAACACACACACACACACACACACAGCCAGCCAAAAACGCACTCGCGACCCACACATGCACGTGCATCGGCACACGCCAACCAGTCAACGTCGACAACCACACGCAAGGCTCGAAACGAAACCGGCGTCCTTCCACGTTGCCATCAAGCTACGCGACACAAGACACAAGGAACCAACACAACAGCCGGCCCCACTAATTCCCACTCTCACGCCGCAAAAAGCACACCGAAACCGCCAAACGCACGCACATTCCCCTTCGCACTGACACCACCGACCGGCTCGCTACCACACACCTCTCGGCAGCCGTTTCACGCCAATTCGCCACACCGCCCACACAGTCGACAAGCGCCCGCCCTGTACGGCACACGCAACGACGCAGCGCAGCAAAGGGCGCCCGCAACACATACCTCTCCGCCGCCCGACGCGCCAACCGCCACACCACACCGCCAGCCACTCGCAAATTGTGCACTGCCACCAGCCACACGTCCAACACGCCGCGCCGCCTCCGGCCACCCGCCAGGGGGCGCTCACGTCCGCGACAACAGCGCGGCCCGCCGGGCCGGGCCGGGCCGAACCGAACCGAGCCGCCGCTGCTCTGCACTCGGCACGGCCACACCCTGCTGCAGACCGGGCTCGTCCCTCTGTACGCGTCTGCCTGCGCATCAACACAACACGACCTTTTTTTTTTTTTTTTTTTTTTTTTCTCTCTACCGCCATCCCTCCTTCTCGCGTTTTACTCGTTGTTGCAGCAGCGGCGCACACCTACACATCCACAGCCCCAGCCCCAGCCGAGCCGGCCTCACCTCAGGGCCCGCCGCCAGCGTCTCCTCCTCGGGCACAGGTGCGGTGCTGTGGCCGCCCATCCAACCGCATTGCTGGCCGTCCAGCCACCAGGCGTTCCCACTGCCGCGAGCCACGCCGCGCACCGACCCTGCTGCAGAAAACGAAGCATAGCCAGAGACCGACCGATACACAAAGCAAGCCGTCGCCTCGCCTCTTGTCCTTCCTGCCTTCCTTCCGCCCCCGCCCTTCTCACACCACCGCCTCTCCACTTTCGCCCCCCCCTCCTTTTTTTGTTTTTTTTTTTGTTTTCTTCTTTCTTTCTTTCTTTCTTTCTTTGGCCCTCTCTCCTTCCCGCCATGGCGGTTACGGCACCGCCTGCAGCGGCAGATTTTTTGCGCCCACACGCCTACTCCTACCACCATTAACCTTGCCCTGCCCTGCCCTGCCCTGCCCATCAACGTCGCAGTCGAACCGACGCTTGCCAACACACTGCCCACGTTCCTTTCTCTTTTCGGCCTACGCCCATTACGCGCCGCCGCCACAGCACCTTCCCTTCCCACAACACACCGACGTCATCACACGCACCCAAAACAGGGGCCACGACCGTGTTCCTCGCCCACTCCCATCCCGCACGGTACGCACATTCCCAACTACTAACCGCGCACCCTCCCTTTCCAATCTGTGTGTCTCTGTGTCTGTGTCCTGTCCGCGCGTGACGCCTCTCAACATCCGCCGTCCCCCGTCCCGTTTTCGCCCCCATGCCGTCGTCGCGCCGCCTCCTCCCCGTCCACCGCCGCCCCTGTCCGCCCCGCACCACACCATACACCGCTGCTTGTCCCGGCCGTTGCCACCAAAGGCGCCGACCGCAAACGCGCCACGCCGCAGCCCCCGTGCGTCTCGCGCTCGCTTGCATCTCCGTGCCGACGCTGCCTCTCTTCCCACTCGCACTCGACCTCGACAACACAGTCTTTGGCTCCGCCACTGCGTGTTCCGGTGGTACGCACGCTGCAACACGTATGTATTCATTACCAGAGCGATGGCGAGGCATGACAGCATCTCTGTCTGACCAGAGAGTTCTTTCTCGCTGCTAGTCGGCGCTTGGACCGCGCCAGACGACAGTAGTGGCACGCACCGGGTCGCCAGGAACAGTTGTTATATATATTGTAGCGCGAGTCGGGAGAGGTAGTAGTCGGTCGACAGTAGTAGCGGGTGGACGGTTGTACTGAGCGGGCGTCGGCGGCGTGCTCTGCTCGTCTCGCGACTCTGGTCACGGTTCGGGACGATGTATAGTATATTGTGTTACAATCAAAAGGTGGTGTGACGCTGCATTGCGCAAATCTGATAACGTATGTTCATTGTACTTATTTTGTTCAACAACAAAAGCCCCACTATTACTTTTTTTCTAAAGTAACTTTTGTCTCTTAACGAAAAACATTCACGTTTTAAAGACTACTTCCTATGGCATTTCCCTCCAAGGAGTGCAATTAATTACCAGCCAGCACTCATTCATTGCACACAGCTGTGTAAGGGGTATCTACAATTGAGGAGCGGATATAAATGCAATTTTTTGTTTTTTTTGTTTTTTTTTGTGTGTGTGTTGTAACCTCCCAGCAAAATTTAAAACAATGGACAATGTTATTTACGGATGCTAATGGACATTGCGCTAATTGTAACCTCGCCCACAATGAGAGGTATTGAAAATGGCAACAAAAATGTGAAATTCGCAATCTGACTCAAATATAAAGTCTTCACACAACATTTAAAAAAGTCCGTTCAGTGACAAGAAACTGCAATTAAACCGAAATATCGGTCTTTGGCCCTGTGCAAAACAATCAGAATTAAAGTCTTACCTCCGAATAAATGGATGTCACATTTCTGCTCTGGTTGTTGCGCAGCGCTTGAAGGAACTGCATTGCAAATAATAATATTCTCTTTTTTTGTGATTTTAGTGGCATTTTTCTTCAAAGAAGTGGAATGAAATGTGAAGTGCAACGAACTCTTTAGTTCAATACAAAATTAAATGTTTGAAAAATGCTTTTGAAATAAAACCTATTATTGGGGAACTTGTTGGAGAATAATTACAATAAATACAATTTTTCATTATCTAATGATTATATTAATTAACAGTATACCTTATTCACCATCTTGACCAGTGTTGCCGACCGCCTACATCACACAACCGCACTCGGCTGCTACTACTGACCGACCGCTCTGCATGACGACTATTAGCGTACTGCACGCGACGACTACTGACAGAGTACAGCCCTCAACTACACAGAGCTACGGACTCGCAACGACTACTGACAGACTGACTGACTGACTGACTGACTGACTGAGAACCGCTCGCAACACTCGCGCAGTCCAGCGCAAACTCTCTGGTCACAGATGCTACAATGTCTCGCCATCGCTACTATGTTACATACGTGTTTCAGTGTCTTTTTCATTGGGGTAACGATCTTTGGCTCTTTTTATTCTGAATACAGGGCCAAAGGTCAACGCTGCTGCCCTTATACAATTTATCAGGTTTCATTATGTCTGTTGCAATGTTACATACGGTTCACTCTTTCATTAATATTATCGTTGGGTTTGTTTTGTAGGGACGTTAACATTCTGGCACATTTTTATTATCATCGGACTCTCTGCTATTTGTGCAGGGAGGTTATACCTGGGTCCATTTCCATTTCCATTTACATTTTAATATTGATAGACTTTTTGTTTTCTTTTTTGTTTCTTGTTGTTTTTCCTTCTTTTTTTTGTTGTTTTTTTTTTTTTTTTTTTTTTGTTGTTTTGTTTTTCCCGCTCTCACCACCACCGCCGCATCACGCCTTCCGTTTTCTTGGTTTCTTTTCTGTTCTTCAACTGCTTCAACATCACCGCGCCCCATTTCCACACCACAGCCATCAGCCTCCGAGACGGGCGGGCGCAGTGTGCCATTTCCGGCGCACAAGCACACCCGTACGGTACTCTCCTCGCCCCCACGCCACCAACAACACAGCGACCACGCGGCTTTCAGGCATGGCATGGCACGGCACGGCACCGGCGAAATGCGCCGCCCCCGCCCCTCCGCGCATCCGTCCGTCTCGCCACGTTCACTGACAGCCGCGTCTGCGGCTACACCACGACAACCACAACACCGCTCCCCTCCCTGGCAACTCACATTGTTTTTCTCCTCCTCTTTTGCACAAACCACAACGCCGAGCACAGGCGCAAGCCACCCACACCGCGCCCCTCCCCGTCCCGTCTTTGGCCGCCGCTCCTCGTTTCCTCGTTTGCCCCCTCCCATCTCCCGAAATGCCATGCCAGCAGCGTTACGCATGCCCCTCCCCTGTCCACACAACACTACCGCCTAACGAACAGCCTTTTCCGGGCCACATCCAGGGCACGCCCACCTCCAAACACTGCCAATTCACGGACGCACACACACACACACACACACACACTCACTCACTTTCTCGACACCTTTCTGTACGGAGGGTGCGTCATCTCGACCGTGACAGAGTGACGGCAACTATCGACGATCCATTTCCCCCCACTGGTAAAACATGTCCACTAACACCTACATACATCATTCAAGTACACAGACAATAGCATACACACAATGGGAGGGCACACGAACATGGACGGCACGGCACTGTCATACACTCTTCCTCAGAACCATATCAACAAACGTTACGTACATCCGGGAAAGCGAAAGCGAACGCGAACGCGAAAGCGAAAGCGAAAGCAAAGGCAAAGGCAAAGCCCAATGCAGCCGTCAAAGGTAACGTTCACCACGGCAGACACTTGCAGCCGCGCCGCCGTTAAACGCATTTCAGTGCGGCTCCAATACGCCTCCGACACGGGAACGTTCCGTTGCTCTACGAATGCGTTTCTCCCCTTTTTCCCTTCCTCTCTCTTTTGCCCCCCCTCCTTGCACTCTTGCCTCATTCCTCACGTTCTGCCCAGACATTCGACCGATCAAAGTCAACCTTTCGTTACCGTTCTCAGCGCGACGGTGTACAACAGTATGACGGGTGTGCCCAAGACTTCGGTTCAGTTGCGTGACGCCGGTCTATCGCGCCGATCGACAGTTACTCAGGGGGCGACGGATCGGACCACGTCACCGACACACAAAACACTTTCAAACAAACAAATACATACCGGATGGACACAGACAAACACGTGTACAGACATTCGCCAAACAAACGACCGCCGCCGTCGTCGTCTAGCGTGCATCTTGAATGACGACATCGGTGTGCGTGCGTCGTACGCAATCAGTCAGACACGGCTATCAAACATCAGAGTCGAATGGTACATCATCGTGCGTGTCGCCGTACACGTACAGTACAATACAACAACAATGCGTCTTAATGGCACGTTCATTTCAACGTCACTCACACACCTCCACGCTGCAGTTACGTCGCACCATTGTCAAACTCGGCGTACAGCAAAGGGAATAGTGGGCGGCAAAAAAAAACCAAACAAAAACATTTCACATTTCACCCTCGCCATGTATGATGTGCAAAAAAAACAAACCCGCAAACGGCCGTCGTTACGGTGACACAAAAGTCGCCGATCGCACTGTCCCCCCTCGCAGACGGGTAACACACACACACACACACACCAACAACACCAATGGGTCAAAAACCACGCCAACGAGGCGTGCCACCATTCCACGCCACGGCGACCAACCTCGTGGCCGTACCCCGCGCAACACGCTTTGACGCGCCCCCCCACCCACAATCAAAATGCACACATACATCACAGCCGTCCACACAAACAACAACAACAACAATTCCGCCCTTCCCGCAAAAGGCAAGTTGGTGGCCCTGAAAAGGGCCGTTTTGCCGCTCTCGCAACGGAGGAGCCTTCTCCATCCTTCCTTCCATTCCAGAGCCACCTCCTTACTTGGAGCTCGTGTACTTGGTCACCGCCTTCGTGCCCTCGCTCACGGCGTGCTTGGCCAGCTCGCCAGGCAGCAACAGCCGCACAGCGGTCTGGATCTCGCGGGACGTGATGGTCGAGCGCTTGTTGTAGTGCGCCAGGCGAGAAGCCTCGGCCGCAATGCGCTCGAAAATGTCGTTCACGAAGCTGTTCATGATGCTCATCGCCTTCGACGAGATGCCCGTGTCAGGGTGCACCTGCTTCAGCACCTTGTAGATGTAGATGGCATAGCTCTCCTTCCTCTTGCGCTTCTTCTTCTTGTCGCCCTTCGAAATGTTCTTCTGCGCCTTGCCAGCCTTCTTGGCGGCCTTCCCGCTAGTCTTGGGCGGCATCTCGAACCAACGTACGGCAGCAGCAACACCAGTAGCAAGCGCTCCGCTCTAGTCAGCGTCTCCCCACACAGTGGCACCCGCCGCCAGCCGCCGCCGCACCTTTACCAGCTCGCCCTGTTGCGGCCGCCGACCAATGGGGCGCGCGCGCAACCGGCCGCCGCACCCGAGCCCATAAAGCACCCCCACCCCGGCTGCGCCGGCACGCACTCCGCTGCTCGACTCGCTGCCGCTCGCACCGGTCGTTTTCGTTTCCGTTTCGTGTGCACCGTCGCTAGCCCATCGCCATGTCCGGACGCGGAAAGGGAGGCAAAGTCAAGGGCAAGTCAAAGTCCCGCTCAAGCAGGGCTGGGCTCCAGTTCCCGGTCGGCAGAATCCACCGCCTCCTGCGCAAGGGAAACTACGCAGAGCGCGTCGGCGCCGGGGCGCCCGTCTACCTCGCCGCCGTCATGGAGTACCTCGCGGCTGAGGTGCTCGAGCTGGCCGGAAACGCGGCCCGCGACAACAAGAAGACGCGCATCATCCCGCGCCACCTGCAGCTTGCCATCCGCAACGACGAGGAGCTCAACAAGCTCCTGTCGGGCGTCACCATCGCACAGGGTGGTGTCCTGCCCAACATCCAGGCCGTCCTGCTGCCAAAGAAGACCGAGAAGAAGGCCTAAAGGAGGCCAGGCAATCGCAGCGCCGCGTGCTCCCCTGCACGCAACGCGCTTTGCCGGCTCGGCCCACAACAATCGGCCCTTTTCAGGGCCACCACACAAACCTACGTCCAAAGCAAAATTTCAGTCGTCCTCGCCGCACCTTGTTTTGTTTTAACTTTGCACTGTCACAGCACAGCCGCCGCCGGCGCACGTCCGCCATCTTGTCGTCCACACAGCCCGTGTGGCCCAACACACACACACACACACACACACACACACACACACATTTTGCACGGTCGCAGTCGCCTTCCAAACCGACAACGGCAGCAATAATGACCATTGTTAAAGGGAGGCGTGTCGACACACCGCCCTCCACTCCCGCGCGCAACGGCCGTCGACACGAACGAAACAGCTGATCCGGCCGCCTATGCCCACACGCCTTGCCTCGGAAACCCCAACGCCGCCGCAAACAAACACACAGAGCCAAACCACGCAAGCAAATAATCACCGCCTCTCGCACAACAACACACAGCCCGCCATCTCCGTCGCGATCGATACAAAGACACACAATAACAAACACACAAACGAAGCAGCTCCACACACAGCCAGCCACATGACACGTTTCCTTTCCTTCTCCCCTCCCAGTCACATCACGTCGCTCAAAACGGAAAGAAAGAAAGAAACAAACAAACAAACAAACAACACAGCGCACACACGCAGCAACAACACAGACTCTTTCGCACTTTTCAACTTCCGAACAGTGTGGTGGCCCTGAAAAGGGCCGTTTTCTAGTCTCTCCCACCCACAAGCACGGCCGCGGGAAGGCCAGCGCCCGCTGCGACGCAGCCTAACCGCCGAAACCGTACAGGGTGCGCCCCTGCCTCTTCAGGGCGTACACCACGTCCATGGCCGTCACAGTCTTGCGCTTGGCGCGCTCAGTGTACGTCACCGCGTCGCGGATCACGTTCTCCAGGAACACCTTCAGCACCCCGCGGGTCTCCTCGTAGATCAGACCAGAGATGCGCTTCACGCCGCCCCTGCGAGCCAGGCGGCGGATGGCGGGCTTCGTGATGCCCTGGATGTTGTCGCGCAACACCTTGCGGTGCCGCTTGGCGCCACCCTTGCCGAGCCCCTTTCCTCCCTTGCCGCGGCCTGTCATCCTTCCTTCCTCGGGCAAAGCAAAACGTGCACAAACAGCAGCTGCAGCGGCTGGCGAGTCGGCTACGGTCTGCGCCCAGCGCTTTTTTTTTTTTTAAGGATGGGGCCCCTCCACGCCCGCACCAACGTGGTGACCAACACAAAAGTTCTACTGTCACCTCCGTATGCATGTTAGTTTTGAATCAAGGCGTCACAGGATGCAGGCTGTGATGTTATCCATGCGTCTGGGTAAGGCTACTCATTAACATGGTCCATCAGGAGATAGTAGTGGTCGAAAGCGATCGAAGGGTAGCGGTTGTAAGAGCAGAGGAAAAAAAGTGCCAAGGCCAGCGCCAAGGGAAAAAAAACCTCTGCGACAGTAGGACGGGAAGTAAGAGCAGTAGCAGTTTGCTAGCTGCGACAGAGCATGCAAGGTGAGGGGGGTTAGCGTGAGGTATCGTGCAACGTTACCTATGTACTGCGTGGTCGTTCGCTGGGTCAGTCCGGTGCCGCGGCTGGGCTCCCTCGTTGTCTCCTGGGCCGGCCGCAGTGGCTTACTCCCTGTAACACAAAAGTTCGGCGCGGCAGCGCGGCGACGCTTGCGCGATGAAGACTGCCCTGGCGGTTTTCTTCTTTGCACCTTTCACCTGCGGTGCTGCTGGGGCAACCGCTGGGACAGGCGCGCGAACGTCCTTCTGCGAGGTCGCAGGAGTGTTCGCAGGTACGACTGCACTGAGGCCTTGGGCGAAGACTGCTCGCAGTTGCCTCAAGGCCTCTTCCTTCTCTGCAGCCACGGCGGCTGCGAAGGCAGCCCTCTCCGCCGCCATTACGGCTTTGAGGGCTGCTGTGGCCTCCTTCACGGCGATGCCGAGCTCGAGGTCACATCTCTTCGCGGGAGGGCGAGCTGCGTCCTGGCGGCCCGTTTCCGAGCGGCCGTCCCCGCCCCTGGCAGGTGGATCTGCTGCTGCGCCGTCCCTCAGCTGCACCGGGCTGTTCTCCGCCCTACGCCGTTTCCGACGTCTTCTTCTCTTCTGCTGCTGCGTCGGTGCGGCCGCGGCCGCTTCGCCGCCCCCGGCACGGCTGCGGCTAGAGAAAGCCGCGCAACCGCGCCAGCTGGCGACGTGCGGGCCGCCACACCGGACACAAGTCGGCAGAGCGTTGCTGCCGCGGTCGCAGGCGCGGCTGTCGTGCTCACCTGAGCACTTGACGCACCGCGCCGCGTTGCGGCAGTACTTCGCAACATGGCCCTCGCCCTGGCACCTGAAGCACTGGGGCTGAGGATCCATGGCGGTCGGGAGAGCCTCCGTCGTAACCGGGAAGCCCAGCAACTTCCGCAAGTCGAAGATGTCGCTCCCGCCGTCGACCGATTGCACGGTCACGGCATAGAGCGGCGCCCTCTTCCTGTTGGTCCGGTTGTGCAACCTTGCGGCTGCATTACCAAACCCGGCTCGCAGCAGCCCTTCCCGGACCGCTGCCTCGTCACAGCACCAAGGCAACCCCCTGAGGAGTGCCTTAGTCGTCTTCATCCTTCCTACGGAAGGTGCCTTCTCACGCGCCGGCGGCGCGTCGACGATGTGGTCGGCCACTGCGACCTTGATCGCCCTGTGGTCGGCCACGTTTGCGGCTCGAACGCAGATCAGCGAGTCTGTATCGACAGACTCGTAGACCACCTCGTTCCGAGCGCATTTCGTCATGGTGTCGAACAGCGCTGTCCACCCGCCTTTGCACTTGACGTACAAAGGGGGGACAGGCCGCGACTCGTCTTCTCGGGAGTTCCTTGCACGGTCGGCAGACTCAGAGAGTCGCACAACCGAAGGACCCCTCGTAGCGGCAGGTTTCCTCTGCGCACCCTTCTTTCCCATGCTGCGAGGCGCGGAACACGACAATTTGCACGCGTTGTCAAAACAACGCACGACAATTTGCTCTCCGCGGCGCCCACAGCACAGAAAACCTCTTCACGAGCTCTCAACGGCCGAGTAAGCGAAGCGCGCAACAGCAGCGATGCGCTCGCCTCGCCAGCTCAGGCCGCTCTCTCGCGCCCGCCGCCCCCCTATATAGACTCTGGCCCGCCCTCCCCCCACCACGCGCAACCGAGGGCATATAAGCGCAGCACGGAGGCGCGCGGGCCCGTTGTCAAGGCAGCACCGGACGCCGCGCCGCACCTAACCTCCACGCACGCCGCTCCGCTACCGCTACCGCCATGGCCCGCACAAAGCAAACGGCCCGCAAGTCCACCGGCGGAAAGGCGCCGCGCAAACAGCTCGCCACCAAGGCGGCGAGGAAGAGCGCGCCCGCCACCGGAGGCGTCAAGAAGCCCCACCGCTACAGGCCGGGCACCGTCGCCCTGCGAGAAATCAGGCGCTACCAGAAGAGCACAGAGCTGCTCATCCGCAAGCTGCCATTCCAGCGCCTAGTGCGCGAGATCGCCCAGGACTTCAAGACCGACCTGCGCTTCCAGAGCTCCGCAGTCATGGCCCTGCAGGAGGCCAGCGAGGCCTACCTCGTCGGCCTCTTCGAAGACACCAACCTGTGCGCAATCCACGCCAAGCGCGTCACCATCATGCCCAAGGACATCCAGCTCGCGCGCCGCATCCGCGGCGAGCGCGCCTAAACCGCGCCGCGGCACCGCACCGCACAAACAAAAACGGCCCTTTTCAGGGCCACTAACATCTCTCCGTCGCGAGCAAACTTTGTCGGTCGCCTGCCTCTCGCCCCGCAACCCAAAAACAAAAACCACCACTTCCCGTCCGTCCGCCACACCCGCTCACTCTGCCTGCCTGCTAGCAGCGCGCAACAATCACACATCATCCCTCCCCGGCGCTCAAAGCGCACAATACCCAACGGCCGACGTCACACCGCACGGGTGGCTGGCCGGCCGCCGCTTTCGTTTCGAAAACAAAAAAACCCGCACTCCACTCCGACGGCCAACGGCCAGGCAGGCGCGCTCGCTCGCTCTACACGCCACCGAAATCCCCGCCGACTCCTTCCACATCTCAACGTGCCCCCCGTTGCAAAACATAACACACACACACACAAAGGAACAAAACAAAACAAAGACCAGACACGACTCGACTCGACAAGACAGACATCCGAGAAGAACGAACGCAGGCAAGCCAACCAACGTATTCAAACAAAACAACGTGACAGAAAACCAACCGTCGGCCGCCGCCACAAACATGGCGACAATCAACCACGACAACAACAACAACAACAACAACACCGCTTACCGCTACCGCCGCCCACACCCGCCACCGACCCCCGCAATCCAACCACCACGGCACGCAAACAGCATCCCCACGGGCATACAGAAACGCCAGACAGACACCCACACCAAACGCAACACGACAATCAAAACCTTCCCCGACGTGCTTTGATGGCCCTGAGAAGGGCCGTTTTGGGCCGCGCGTCTCTTGCGCGCCACTAGACGACGACGGGGGGTGGGGACGACGGAGTCAAGCGCCAAACCCTTCCTTTCTCCCATCTCTTTCTCCTCTACTCTACTTCTTCTTCTTGGGCGAAGCCTTCGCCTTAGACGGCGTCGTCGCCTTCTTCGGGCGCGGCGCCTTCGGCTTCTTCGTCGGAACCTTGGCGGCCTTCTTCGCCTTCGACGGCGACTTGGCCTTGGCCGGCTTGGCCGCAGCCGCCTTCTTCGCACCCGCGGGAGCGGCCGACGCCGCAGACGCCTTCTTGGCGGCGCCCGCCTTCCGACCGGTCGCCGCCTTCACGCCACCAGCCTTCTTTGCGCCGGCCGCACGGGCGCCCTTCTTCTCCTTGCTGGCCGGAGCGGCGCGCTTCTTCTTGGCACCGCCAGCACGAGCCTTGCCGCCCTCGGCCGCCCCCCCGCCGCCGGCGCCGGCAAGCTTGAACGAGCCGGACGCGCCCTTCCCCTTCGTCTGCACCAGCTCGCCCGCCACGACGGCCGACTTGAGGTACTTCTTGATAAACGGCGCCAGCTTCTCCGCGTCCAGCTTGTAGTGCGCGGCTATGTACTTCTTGATCGCCTGCAGCGACGACCCGCCGCGCTCCTTCAGACTCTTGATGGCGGCCGTCACCATCTCAGAGGTGCGCGGGTGCGCAGGCTTGGCGCGCGGCTTCTTCGCAGACGACGCAGACTTGGCCTTCTTCGTAGTGCCGGTGGCGGCGGGTGCCGCAGCAGTCTCGTTCGTAGCCGCCTGATCTGCCATTTCGACGACGCGCGTAACACACAGCGAGAGCGAGCGGGACGGCAGGCACGCAAGCACAGCACAGCAGCAGAGCAGAGAATCACAAGGCCCAGCCAGTGTCGCGGGCGGGCGCGGACGGCCGAGAGAGCGGCCGCCACTCTGCGCGCCGCCGCGCCGCGCCTCCCGCGCTTGCTACCGCCCAACGTCCGACAGCCTGTGCGGAGCAGCCCCAAACCTGCGCCACAACCGCCCGCGCCTTTCAAACCACCGAGGATGGGGCTACACACAGCCACACCACAGTCGCCAACCAGTCGCCACGGCAGCGCCGCAAACCACGGCCAAACTGCAGCTACCGCGCGCTACAGCCTGCGTCGGCCCGCCGAGAATCGCCGCCCCCGCCCAAATGCCGCCCCCACAGCCCCAGCCGACGACCCGCCACAATGGCCAAACCTTCGGCAAAACTCCCACACCGTCGCCGCGGCAGCCCGGCCAGCGCGGCCGGCGCCACAGCCACACAAGCCGAGGCGTGCGGCGATGACGGCCGTGCAAACGCGCCTCCGCCGCCCCATCGCCTTCCGTCGCCCTCCCGCCGTTTCCCGATCGGCCCGCAGCCGTCGGGCCACATCGCGCGCCGTCCTCCTCCTCTCGCCCGCCAACATTCACAGCCGTTTCTCAACAATTGCCCGCCGCAAACGGACGCCGCCTGCGCAACAGGCGCCGCCGCCCCTCGCCGCTTCCGACCCAACCCCTCGACCGAGGCAAACCGCAATCCGAATCTACAGACCAACCCAATCTGCCGTCAAGCACACACGACAGCCGACCTTACACGTTACGCGTTACACATTACGTTTACACGTCTACGTTAGGTTAGGTTAGGTGGACGTGGGTTAGGTTAAGGGGACTTGGGTTAGGTTAAGCGTCAAACTTAGGTTAAGCATTCAAACACGTCAGGCGTCAGAGGTTAGGTTAGGTTAGGTTAGGTTAGGTTAGTGCTAGGTTGAGAAGCGTCAAACGTAGGTTAAAAAGGCGTTCAAACGTGAGGCGTGAGCCGGACAGCTTACCTTACGTAGACGTTAGGGGCTCACAGGCTGAGCTCACCTCGCCACACCACAGGTTCGGTTCGGTTCGCTCGGCTCAGCGTAAAGCGCCGAGGTCAGGGTTACGTTCGTTCACCTTCGGGCGCCACACTTTCGGTTGAAAGGTCGCGACGGGACGACGTCGGCAGGCACGCCGCAAACGAACAAAAACGTACAGACGACGTCGGAAACCGCCGACAGACGGGGGAGCAGCACGACCACGACCAGACACCGAGCGCGAACGAGACACACGCGAACCACCCCCACCGGCCAAAGGGCACCACACAACAACCCAGAGCACCACGTGTCGACACCAGAGCAACCCGCCGCTCACGCGACATGGCTGGCACCGAAGGGCAACCGCCCGCAACTGCGCTTTCCGCGCCGGCCCGGATGCACGTCGTGCTACAACAACACCACTACCGTACACAGCCGCTGTTCACAACATCACTATCAATGGCGCGCCCGCGGCTCGCCGCCGTCGCAGTCGCAGCCCCAACGCCAGCACTTTTGCACCACCATTCACACGCACCGCAACACAGCTCGCCGACACAGCCGAACAAAACAAACACCACACAACAACAGCAACAACGCCGCCGCCTCTACTTGTGCCGGCGACCCACCCCGCCGATGGCGCACCTTTCGCCAGCCGGCAATCGACACACACGCACCCACCCACCGGGGCCCAGTGCAAAAAACAAAAAACACACAAAAACAAAAAAAACAAACAACACAAACGACACGGGAAGCGCACACCGCCACTTCGCGCGCACGCCACCAACCAGTCGTCGTCTCAAAATAACAAACACAAACAAAATAAACTAACAACTAGGGCAACACAAAACAAAAAAAAAAAAACGCCTCGCACGAACCGCCCACAAAAAGGACAAGCACACGCACAGCCTCTGCTGACGACCACGACGCAGCGGCACGCTGCTCCTGTCCCGCGCCCCGCGCCCCACTCGATTCACAACTCACGCGACACCGTCAACGACGGGCTCGCTTCCCGCAACCTACCACCTTTCCGCCACGACGCACAGCCCCAGCCCCACCCGACGACGCCCGTGGCAACGACTGCACTTTCACCACCGCCTCCCCCTTCCCCCCCAAAAACACACACACACACACACACACAGCCAGCCAAAAACGCACTCGCGACCCACACATGCACGTGCATCGGCACACGCCAACCAGTCAACGTCGACAACCACACGCAAGGCTCGAAACGAAACCGGCGTCCTTCCACGTTGCCATCAAGCTACGCGACACAAGACACAAGGAACCAACACAACAGCCGGCCCCACTAATTCCCACTCTCACGCCGCAAAAAGCACACCGAAACCGCCAAACGCACGCACATTCCCCTTCGCACTGACACCACCGACCGGCTCGCTACCACACACCTCTCGGCAGCCGTTTCACGCCAATTCGCCACACCGCCCACACAGTCGACAAGCGCCCGCCCTGTACGGCACACGCAACGACGCAGCGCAGCAAAGGGCGCCCGCAACACATACCTCTCCGCCGCCCGACGCGCCAACCGCCACACCACACCGCCAGCCACTCGCAAATTGTGCACTGCCACCAGCCACACGTCCAACACGCCGCGCCGCCTCCGGCCACCCGCCAGGGGGCGCTCACGTCCGCGACAACAGCGCGGCCCGCCGGGCCGGGCCGGGCCGAACCGAACCGAGCCGCCGCTGCTCTGCACTCGGCACGGCCACACCCTGCTGCAGACCGGGCTCGTCCCTCTGTACGCGTCTGCCTGCGCATCAACACAACACGACCTTTTTTTTTTTTTTTTTTTTTTTTCTCTCTACCGCCATCCCTCCTTCTCGCGTTTTACTCGTTGTTGCAGCAGCGGCGCACACCTACACATCCACAGCCCCAGCCCCAGCCGAGCCGGCCTCACCTCAGGGCCCGCCGCCAGCGTCTCCTCCTCGGGCACAGGTGCGGTGCTGTGGCCGCCCATCCAACCGCATTGCTGGCCGTCCAGCCACCAGGCGTTCCCACTGCCGCGAGCCACGCCGCGCACCGACCCTGCTGCAGAAAACGAAGCATAGCCAGAGACCGACCGATACACAAAGCAAGCCGTCGCCTCGCCTCTTGTCCTTCCTGCCTTCCTTCCGCCCCCGCCCTTCTCACACCACCGCCTCTCCACTTTCGCCCCCCCCTCCTTTTTTTGTTTTTTTTTTTTTGTTTTCTTCTTTCTTTCTTTCTTTCTTTCTTTGGCCCTCTCTCCTTCCCGCCATGGCGGTTACGGCACCGCCTGCAGCGGCAGATTTTTTGCGCCCACACGCCTACTCCTACCACCATTAACCTTGCCCTGCCCTGCCCTGCCCTGCCCATCAACGTCGCAGTCGAACCGACGCTTGCCAACACACTGCCCACGTTCCTTTCTCTTTTCGGCCTACGCCCATTACGCGCCGCCGCCACAGCACCTTCCCTTCCCACAACACACCGACGTCATCACACGCACCCAAAACAGGGGCCACGACCGTGTTCCTCGCCCACTCCCATCCCGCACGGTACGCACATTCCCAACTACTAACCGCGCACCCTCCCTTTCCAATCTGTGTGTCTCTGTGTCTGTGTCCTGTCCGCGCGTGACGCCTCTCAACATCCGCCGTCCCCCGTCCCGTTTTCGCCCCCATGCCGTCGTCGCGCCGCCTCCTCCCCGTCCACCGCCGCCCCTGTCCGCCCCGCACCACACCATACACCGCTGCTTGTCCCGGCCGTTGCCACCAAAGGCGCCGACCGCAAACGCGCCACGCCGCAGCCCCCGTGCGTCTCGCGCTCGCTTGCATCTCCGTGCCGACGCTGCCTCTCTTCCCACTCGCACTCGACCTCGACAACACAGTCTTTGGCTCCGCCACTGCGTGTTCCGGTGGTACGCACGCTGCAACACGTATGTATTCATTACCAGAGCGATGGCGAGGCATGACAGCATCTCTGTCTGACCAGAGAGTTCTTTCTCGCTGCTAGTCGGCGCTTGGACCGCGCCAGACGACAGTAGTGGCACGCACCGGGTCGCCAGGAACAGTTGTTATATATATTGTAGCGCGAGTCGGGAGAGGTAGTAGTCGGTCGACAGTAGTAGCGGGTGGACGGTTGTACTGAGCGGGCGTCGGCGGCGTGCTCTGCTCGTCTCGCGACTCTGGTCACGGTTCGGGACGATGTATAGTATATTGTGTTACAATCAAAAGGTGGTGTGACGCTGCATTGCGCAAATCTGATAACGTATGTTCATTGTACTTATTTTGTTCAACAACAAAAGCCCCACTATTACTTTTTTTCTAAAGTAACTTTTGTCTCTTAACGAAAAACATTCACGTTTTAAAGACTACTTCCTATGGCATTTCCCTCCAAGGAGTGCAATTAATTACCAGCCAGCACTCATTCATTGCACACAGCTGTGTAAGGGGTATCTACAATTGAGGAGCGGATATAAATGCAATTTTTTGTTTTTTTTGTTTTTTTTTTGTGTGTGTGTTGTAACCTCCCAGCAAAATTTAAAACAATGGACAATGTTATTTACGGATGCTAATGGACATTGCGCTAATTGTAACCTCGCCCACAATGAGAGGTATTGAAAATGGCAACAAAAATGTGAAATTCGCAATCTGACTCAAATATAAAGTCTTCACACAACATTTAAAAAAGTCCGTTCAGTGACAAGAAACTTCAATTAAACCGAAATATCGGTCTTTGGCCCTGTGCAAAACAATCAGAATTAAAGTCTTACCTCCGAATAAATGGATGTCACATTTCTGCTCTGGTTGTTGCGCAGCGCTTGAAGGAACTGCATTGCAAATAATAATATTCTCTTTTTTTGTGATTTTAGTGGCATTTTTCTTCAAAGAAGTGGAATGAAATGTGAAGTGCAACGAACTCTTTAGTTCAATACAAAATTAAATGTTTGAAAAATGCTTTTGAAATAAAACCTATTATTGGGGAACTTGTTGGAGAATAATTACAATAAATACAATTTTTCATTATCTAATGATTATATTAATTAACAGTATACCTTATTCACCATCTTGACCAGTGTTGCCGACCGCCTACATCACACAACCGCACTCGGCTGCTACTACTGACCGACCGCTCTGCATGACGACTATTAGCGTACTGCACGCGACGACTACTGACAGAGTACAGCCCTCAACTACACAGAGCTACGGACTCGCAACGACTACTGACAGACTGACTGACTGACTGACTGACTGACTGAGAACCGCTCGCAACACTCGCGCAGTCCAGCGCAAACTCTCTGGTCACAGATGCTACAATGTCTCGCCATCGCTACTATGTTACATACGTGTTTCAGTGTCTTTTTCATTGGGGTAACGATCTTTGGCTCTTTTTATTCTGAATACAGGGCCAAAGGTCAACGCTGCTGCCCTTATACAATTTATCAGGTTTCATTATGTCTGTTGCAATGTTACATACGGTTCACTCTTTCATTAATATTATCGTTGGGTTTGTTTTGTAGGGACGTTAACATTCTGGCACATTTTTATTATCATCGGACTCTCTGCTATTTGTGCAGGGAGGTTATACCTGGGTCCATTTCCATTTCCATTTACATTTTAATATTGATAGACTTTTTGTTTTCTTTTTTGTTTCTTGTTGTTTTTCCTTCTTTTTTTTTGTTGTTTTTTTTTTTTTTTTTTTTTTTTGTTGTTTTGTTTTTCCCGCTCTCACCACCACCGCCGCATCACGCCTTCCGTTTTCTTGGTTTCTTTTCTGTTCTTCAACTGCTTCAACATCACCGCGCCCCATTTCCACACCACAGCCATCAGCCTCCGAGACGGGCGGGCGCAGTGTGCCATTTCCGGCGCACAAGCACACCCGTACGGTACTCTCCTCGCCCCCACGCCACCAACAACACAGCGACCACGCGGCTTTCAGGCATGGCATGGCACGGCACGGCACCGGCGAAATGCGCCGCCCCCGCCCCTCCGCGCATCCGTCCGTCTCGCCACGTTCACTGACAGCCGCGTCTGCGGCTACACCACGACAACCACAACACCGCTCCCCTCCCTGGCAACTCACATTGTTTTTCTCCTCCTCTTTTGCACAAACCACAACGCCGAGCACAGGCGCAAGCCACCCACACCGCGCCCCTCCCCGTCCCGTCTTTGGCCGCCGCTCCTCGTTTCCTCGTTTGCCCCCTCCCATCTCCCGAAATGCCATGCCAGCAGCGTTACGCATGCCCCTCCCCTGTCCACACAACACTACCGCCTAACGAACAGCCTTTTCCGGGCCACATCCAGGGCACGCCCACCTCCAAACACTGCCAATTCACGGACGCACACACACACACACACACACACACACACTCACTCACTTTCTCGACACCTTTCTGTACGGAGGGTGCGTCATCTCGACCGTGACAGAGTGACGGCAACTATCGACGATCCATTTCCCCCCACTGGTAAAACATGTCCACTAACACCTACATACATCATTCAAGTACACAGACAATAGCATACACACAATGGGAGGGCACACGAACATGGACGGCACGGCACTGTCATACACTCTTCCTCAGAACCATATCAACAAACGTTACGTACATCCGGGAAAGCGAAAGCGAACGCGAACGCGAAAGCGAAAGCGAAAGCAAAGGCAAAGGCAAAGCCCAATGCAGCCGTCAAAGGTAACGTTCACCACGGCAGACACTTGCAGCCGCGCCGCCGTTAAACGCATTTCAGTGCGGCTCCAATACGCCTCCGACACGGGAACGTTCCGTTGCTCTACGAATGCGTTTCTCCCCTTTTTCCCTTCCTCTCTCTTTTGCCCCCCCTCCTTGCACTCTTGCCTCATTCCTCACGTTCTGCCCAGACATTCGACCGATCAAAGTCAACCTTTCGTTACCGTTCTCAGCGCGACGGTGTACAACAGTATGACGGGTGTGCCCAAGACTTCGGTTCAGTTGCGTGACGCCGGTCTATCGCGCCGATCGACAGTTACTCAGGGGGCGACGGATCGGACCACGTCACCGACACACAAAACACTTTCAAACAAACAAATACATACCGGATGGACACAGACAAACACGTGTACAGACATTCGCCAAACAAACGACCGCCGCCGTCGTCGTCTAGCGTGCATCTTGAATGACGACATCGGTGTGCGTGCGTCGTACGCAATCAGTCAGACACGGCTATCAAACATCAGAGTCGAATGGTACATCATCGTGCGTGTCGCCGTACACGTACAGTACAATACAACAACAATGCGTCTTAATGGCACGTTCATTTCAACGTCACTCACACACCTCCACGCTGCAGTTACGTCGCACCATTGTCAAACTCGGCGTACAGCAAAGGGAATAGTGGGCGGCAAAAAAAAAACCAAACAAAAACATTTCACATTTCACCCTCGCCATGTATGATGTGCAAAAAAAACAAACCCGCAAACGGCCGTCGTTACGGTGACACAAAAGTCGCCGATCGCACTGTCCCCCCTCGCAGACGGGTAACACACACACACACACACACCAACAACACCAATGGGTCAAAAACCACGCCAACGAGGCGTGCCACCATTCCACGCCACGGCGACCAACCTCGTGGCCGTACCCCGCGCAACACGCTTTGACGCGCCCCCCCACCCACAATCAAAATGCACACATACATCACAGCCGTCCACACAAACAACAACAACAACAATTCCGCCCTTCCCGCAAAAGGCAAGTTGGTGGCCCTGAAAAGGGCCGTTTTGCCGCTCTCGCAACGGAGGAGCCTTCTCCATCCTTCCTTCCATTCCAGAGCCACCTCCTTACTTGGAGCTCGTGTACTTGGTCACCGCCTTCGTGCCCTCGCTCACGGCGTGCTTGGCCAGCTCGCCAGGCAGCAACAGCCGCACAGCGGTCTGGATCTCGCGGGACGTGATGGTCGAGCGCTTGTTGTAGTGCGCCAGGCGAGAAGCCTCGGCCGCAATGCGCTCGAAAATGTCGTTCACGAAGCTGTTCATGATGCTCATCGCCTTCGACGAGATGCCCGTGTCAGGGTGCACCTGCTTCAGCACCTTGTAGATGTAGATGGCATAGCTCTCCTTCCTCTTGCGCTTCTTCTTCTTGTCGCCCTTCGAAATGTTCTTCTGCGCCTTGCCAGCCTTCTTGGCGGCCTTCCCGCTAGTCTTGGGCGGCATCTCGAACCAACGTACGGCAGCAGCAACACCAGTAGCAAGCGCTCCGCTCTAGTCAGCGTCTCCCCACACAGTGGCACCCGCCGCCAGCCGCCGCCGCACCTCTACCAGCTCGCCCTGTTGCGGCCGCCGACCAATGGGGCGCGCGCGCAACCGGCCGCCGCACCCGAGCCCATAAAGCACCCCCACCCCGGCTGCGCCGGCACGCGACGCACGCGACGCACGCGACGCACGCACGCACGCGGACTCGTGTTCGAGATGGCGAGCGAGCAAGACGTTTGTGACGCGCGCGCGGTCGCGGCAGCTGCCGCCGCCGCGCCGGAGCTGTCTGATCGCCGTCCGGCGGCGCCTGCGCCGTCGGCGGCCCCATCGGACGCTCCACTTATGACGACCCGGCAACCCCAGGAGGACCAAGAGTATATGACGACTACGCGCGACCAGGACGATGAGATGGACTACTCTACCGACCCTCCCCGTGAGGACTGCGCTGCCGGCGCCCCGCAGAGGGTGCTTCAGCGCAAGCGATCGGCAGTCACATCCGCCAGTGACGATCCACACACTTCTGGTATGAGTGACGCTGGATTCAAGAAACCGCCACCTAAGAAGAGGGCGGCTCCACGACGGCGCCCGGCCGTTGTCCCTGTGCCTACTGCCAATCAGTACGACGCCCTACAGGATGGCGCCGACTCTGAAGATCCTGACGAGCCTCCACCGGCGGCCGCCGACGATGCTACACCTCGCTCCGGCCCTAAGCTGCCGCCGATTGTTATCGACTACCCTGACGATTATCTGACGCTTCGGGACTGGCTCCAGGCCAACCTCAAGAACGCTTTTACCGCCAAACACTGCGGCGAAGACCGTCTGAAGCTGACAGTCGCCACTACTGAAGATTACGTGGCTGTCATGGACATGGTTGGTGCACGTGGGATCCCAAACTACACCTTCCCCACTGTCCGACCCAAAGTTCTCAAGGTTGCCATGCGAGGCATACCGCTGAAGATGAAGGCGGACGCCTTTAAGGACGGCCTCGTCACTATGGGTTTCGCGCCCACTGCAGTCACCCGGATGAAGATGCCTGGTACCCAGCGCCCCATCCCTTTGATGGAGATCGTGTTGCCTGATACGTCTGATAACAGGCAAATCTACCAAGTCACCAGGTTTTATGACCTCTCGGTGACCGTCGAGAAGTTACGCGCACGGAAGGGCCTCGTCCAATGCTACAATTGTCAGGAGCCGGGCCACACTTCCCGCCTCTGTCGCATGAGGCCCCGATGTGTCAAGTGTGGCGAGGGTCACCTCAGCCAGCAGTGTACCCGGTCCCGGGACGAACCAGCCACCTGTGCCCTGTGCAAGCGGGCTCATCCTGCGAGCTACCGCGGTTGCGCTGTCCACAAGGCAGCCAGCCGCCGCCAGCGTGGACTACCTCCCTTGCGGCAGACGTCCCGCTCCGATGGTCAACAGCAGCGGCGCCGAGCTGCGCCACCACCTGCTCCATCTGCTACTCCTCCGCGACAACCCGCCCAGCGGCGCCTGCTTGCTGCTCGGGCGGACCTTGGCTACGCCGACGTCCTCCAGGGCCGGACGACGCCTCCTTCTGCCCCTGCTGTCCAGCCTCTGCGACGCTCTGAAGACGGGCCTGCTCCACCTGCTGCAGCTGCTGATTTCATCGCGGTCTTGCAAGAAGTCCAGGCCACCCTCGTGGCTGTCTCTGCCGCTCTGGCCCAGCTGCCGACCGCCATCACTGCTGCAGTCCATGCAGCCCTCCGAAGTTTCCCCACTGCCACGGCGATCGCATCCGCTGGCCATGGCTCACAACCTTAGGCGCCGCCAGACCTTCACGGCTGTAACGTGGAACGCGAATGGCCTCTTCCCTGCGCTTCTCGAATTCCGGCAGTTCCTCCAGGATTACAGCGTGGATGTGTGTCTCCTCACCGAGACACACCTCAAACCTGGACTTCGAGCGAACGCCCCGAATTACGTCTGCTATCGCGACGACAGGTTGACGGCTGGCGGTGGGACAGCCATCTATGTCAAGCGGACACTTCGGCACTATCGTGTCCCTCTGCCGAGGTTGGACTCCTGTGAAGCCACGGCCGTTGCAGTGGAGACGTCCCTTGGAACGGTCATCTTCCTCTCCGTGTACCGGCCGCCACGAGGCCACCTCACCGTCCATGATGCCGACACTCTCCTTCGTGCTGGGGTCAAGCTCTTCCTCGCTGGAGACCTGAATGCCAAGCACCAGCTCTGGAATTCTCGGACGCTGAACGTCAGTGGGAGGCGGCTCTATCATGCTGCTGAGAGGGCCCGAGCTTCTGTGTATGGACCTGCTGAGCCGACGCACTACCCTTCGAACGGCTCTGCTCCCGACGTTTTGGACATTTGTCTCGTCAAGGGTGTCGACTGGTTCGTCACCCCCGACGTTCTCCACGCCTTGAGCTCCGACCACTTGCCGGTGCTCTTTCGACTACATGTCACTCCGCTTCCACCAGCGGCGAAGCTCGACACCCGGAAGACCGACTGGCCGCGCTTCCGGCAGCTTGTTCTGCAACGCCTCCCGGATGAGCCACCTCCACTGGACACGGATGTCAACGCTACTCTTAACACGCTGACTGCGGCTCTCACCACGGCTGTTGCTGACTCCACTACGCCTCCACGGGTTTCTTCAGTGGCAGCTCCAGCACTCCCTGCAGACTTACGGGACCTTATCCGAGAACGAAACCGTCTGAACAGAGTTTGGCATGAAACACGCCAGCCCGTGCTGAAGCGGCGCATCAATCATCTCCGCCGCGTCATCAAGGCTGCCCTTGCTGCTCACCGTATCCGCCGGTGGGAGGAGAAGCTTGCCTCAGTTGATCCTGGGGCCGACACGTGGGAGTTGGTCCGTTCCCTCACACGGCACCGCCCACACATGCCGCCGCTCACAACTACCGATGGACCTGCTTACACGCCCGCCGCTAAAGCCGAGGCCCTGGCGTCGACTTTTGAGGCCAACTTCCGGCCCCTTGCGGCGCCGGTCGACAACGAGAACGTCCGCACAGTGGAGACCAGACTTGCTGCCTTCCTCCACGGCGATCACGGTGACGCCACCATTGTCCCAACATCGGAAAGGGAGGTCACTGACCATCTTCGCCGACTTCCCCAGACGAAGGCCCCGGGGCACGACAACGTTGACGGGAGAGTCCTCCGCATGCTGCCCAGGATTGCCATCCTGTACGTGGTCGCTCTCTTCAACGCCGTCTTTCACCAACTGCAGTACCCAGAAGCTTGGAAGAAGGCTGTCGTTGTGGCGGTCCCGAAGCCGGGCAAAAACAGGACAGTACCGGAGCATTATCGCCCCATTAGTCTCCTCCCGACGCTGAGCAAAGTTTTCGAGAGGATCCTCCTCTCTAGGTTCGGCCGGCTGCTTCACCAGGACAACATCATTCCTCGGGAACAGTTTGGCTTCCGCCAGCACCACTCCACCACCCAACAGTTGCTCCGCGTCGTCGAGGAGGCGACACTGGCGTTCAACAATCGGGAGTTTTGCGGCCTTGTCTTGCTTGATGTGTCCAAGGCCTTTGACACCGTCTGGCACCACGGCCTGCTCTTCAAGTTGTTCCATCTCGGCATCCCTTCGTGCTTCGTCCGCCTAATTGGCACCTACCTTGAGGGCCGTACATTTGTCGTCCGAGTTGGCAGCACGACTTCCTCTGTTCGCCCGGTCCTTGCTGGAGTGCCACAAGGGAGTGTTCTGGGACCGATATTGTATGCTGTCTACACCTCTGACCTGCCGATTTCCCCGAGGGTTGGTCGTGCCATCTATGCTGATGACACGGCCCTTTTCTCGCGCCATCGCAACATCGACGCCGTCCTCCGACGTCTGCAAGCTGCTCTGCAGGACCTCGAGCGCTGGGCCGCCGACTGGCGGATCGGCTTCAACGCCACCAAATCTCAGGCGATGCTCCTCACTCGCCGTCTCCCACCTGACGTGCCGCCCCTGGTGCTTTGTAATCAGGCCATCACCTGGACCACGACTGCTACCTACCTCGGGGTCATTCTCGATCGCACCCTGACATGGAAGCCTCACGTCACCGCTGTACACCGGAAGACATCTCAGAGGGCTGGGGCATTGTACCCCCTGCTCAACGAAACTTCCTCGCTCCCTGTCGCCAACGGACTGCATATCTATCGCACGTGCATTCGTCCGGTTATGGACTATGCCTGTGAAGTCTGGGGCAATGCTGCCCCCTCCCATATTCAGAGGCTCCAGCAACTACAAAACAAGCTCTTGCGCCGAGTTTACCATGTGCCGCGTGATTTCCCTCATCGCCCCCTCCATCAGGCGGCTGAGGAACCCCTCGTCCGGGAGAGATTTAAAGACGCAGCGCGCCGGTTTTATACTGCCACCCGCACTTCAGACAATCCCCTCGTCCGGAGGTTAGGACGACATAATGACCATCACGACCACTACAGGCGGCCCGTTGCCCTGATCGAATAATCAGGTCAGCCCAGAAGACTCACCACCACTTCTTCCTCTCAGCGACTTCAAGATATCATACGCGCTGACCACCGCCAACCACACCCTGCAGCCTTGGTAGGAAATGCCTCTAGGTAAACCCTACGTTCACGATAGCCTGGGATGTTCCACACCCAGTCCAGACGAAAGGAGGCCGCGCGCGCCGGCACGCACTCCGCTGCTCGACTCGCTGCCGCTCGCACCGGTCGTTTTCGTTTCCGTTTCGTGTGCACCGTCGCTAGCCCATCGCCATGTCCGGACGCGGAAAGGGAGGCAAAGTCAAGGGCAAGTCAAAGTCCCGCTCAAGCAGGGCTGGGCTCCAGTTCCCGGTCGGCAGAATCCACCGCCTCCTGCGCAAGGGAAACTACGCAGAGCGCGTCGGCGCCGGGGCGCCCGTCTACCTCGCCGCCGTCATGGAGTACCTCGCGGCTGAGGTGCTCGAGCTGGCCGGAAACGCGGCCCGCGACAACAAGAAGACGCGCATCATCCCGCGCCACCTGCAGCTTGCCATCCGCAACGACGAGGAGCTCAACAAGCTCCTGTCGGGCGTCACCATCGCACATGGTGGTGTCCTGCCCAACATCCAGGCCGTCCTGCTGCCAAAGAAGACCGAGAAGAAGGCCTAAAGGAGGCCAGGCAATCGCAGCGCTGCGTGCTCCCCTGCACGCAACGCGCTTTGCCGGCTCGGCCCACAACAATCGGCCCTTTTCAGGGCCACCACACAAACCTACGTCCAAAGCAAAATTTCAGTCGTCCTCGCCGCACCTTGTTTTGTTTTAACTTTGCACTGTCACAGCACAGCCGCCGCCGGCGCACGTCCGCCATCTTGTCGTCCACACAGCCCGTGTGGCCCAACACACACACACACACACACATTTTGCACGGTCGCAGTCGCCTTCCAAACCGACAACGGCAGCAATAATGACCATTGTTAAAGGGAGGCGTGTCGACACACCGCCCTCCACTCCCGCGCGCAACGGCCGTCGACACGAACGAAACAGCTGATCCGGCCGCCTATGCCCACACGCCTTGCCTCGGAAACCCCAACGCCGCCGCAAACAAACACACAGAGCCAAACCACGCAAGCAAATAATCACCGCCTCTCGCACAACAACACACAGCCCGCCATCTCCGTCGCGATCGATACAAAGACACACAATAACAAACACACAAACGAAGCAGCTCCACACACAGCCAGCCACATGACACGTTTCCTTTCCTTCTCCCCTCCCAGTCACATCACGTCGCTCAAAACGGAAAGAAAGAAAGAAACAAACAAACAAACAAACAACACAGCGCACACACGCAGCAACAACACAGACTCTTTCGCACTTTTCAACTTCCGAACAGTGTGGTGGCCCTGAAAAGGGCCGTTTTCTAGTCTCTCCCACCCACAAGCACGGCCGCGGGAAGGCCAGCGCCCGCTGCGACGCAGCCTAACCGCCGAAACCGTACAGGGTGCGCCCCTGCCTCTTCAGGGCGTACACCACGTCCATGGCCGTCACAGTCTTGCGCTTGGCGTGCTCAGTGTACGTCACCGCGTCGCGGATCACGTTCTCCAGGAACACCTTCAGCACCCCGCGGGTCTCCTCGTAGATCAGACCAGAGATGCGCTTCACGCCGCCCCTGCGAGCCAGGCGGCGGATGGCGGGCTTCGTGATGCCCTGGATGTTGTCGCGCAACACCTTGCGGTGCCGCTTGGCGCCACCCTTGCCGAGCCCCTTTCCTCCCTTGCCGCGGCCTGTCATCCTTCCTTCCTCGGGCAAAGCAAAACGTGCACAAACAGCAGCTGCAGCGGCTGGCGAGTCGGCTACGGTCTGCGCCCAGCGCGCCCGCCGCCCCCCTATATAGACTCTGGCCCGCCCTCCCCCCACCACGCGCAACCGAGGGCATATAAGCGCAGCACGGAGGCGCGCGGGCCCGTTGTCAAGGCAGCACCGGACGCCGCGCCGCACCTAACCTCCACGCACGCCGCTCCGCTACCGCTACCGCCATGGCCCGCACAAAGCAAATGGCCCGCAAGTCCACCGGCGGAAAGGCGCCGCGCAAACAGCTCGCCACCAAGGCGGCGAGGAAGAGCGCGCCCGCCACCGGAGGCGTCAAGAAGCCCCACCGCTACAGGCCGGGCACCGTCGCCCTGCGAGAAATCAGGCGCTACCAGAAGAGCACAGAGCTGCTCATCCGCAAGCTGCCATTCCAGCGCCTAGTGCGCGAGATCGCCCAGGACTTCAAGACCGACCTGCGCTTCCAGAGCTCCGCAGTCATGGCCCTGCAGGAGGCCAGCGAGGCCTACCTCGTCGGCCTCTTCGAAGACACCAACCTGTGCGCAATCCACGCCAAGCGCGTCACCATCATGCCCAAGGACATCCAGCTCGCGCGCCGCATCCGCGGCGAGCGCGCCTAAACCGCGCCGCGGCACCGCACCGCACAAACAAAAACGGCCCTTTTCAGGGCCACTAACATCTCTCCGTCGCGAGCAAACTTTGTCGGTCGCCTGCCTCTCGCCCCGCAACCCAAAAACAAAAACCACCACTTCCCGTCCGTCCGCCACACCCGCTCACTCTGCCTGCCTGCTAGCAGCGCGCAACAATCACACATCATCCCTCCCCGGCGCTCAAAGCGCACAATACCCAACGGCCGACGTCACACCGCACGGGTGGCTGGCCGGCCGCCGCTTTCGTTTCGAAAACAAAAAAACCCGCACTCCACTCCGACGGCCAACGGCCAGGCAGGCGCGCTCGCTCGCTCTACACGCCACCGAAATCCCCGCCGACTCCTTCCACATCTCAACGTGCCCCCCGTTGCAAAACATAACACACACACACACAAAGGAACAAAACAAAACAAAGACCAGACACGACTCGACTCGACAAGACAGACATCCGAGAAGAACGAACGCAGGCAAGCCAACCAACGTATTCAAACAAAACAACGTGACAGAAAACCAACCGTCGGCCGCCGCCACAAACACGGCGACAATCAACCACGACAACAACAACAACAACAACAACACCGCTTACCGCTACCGCCGCCCACACCCGCCACCGACCCCCGCAATCCAACCACCACGGCACGCAAACAGCATCCCCACGGGCATACAGAAACGCCAGACAGACACCCACACCAAACGCAACACGACAATCAAAACCTTCCCCGACGTGCTTTGATGGCCCTGAGAAGGGCCGTTTTGGGCCGCGCGTCTCTTGCGCGCCACTAGACGACGACGGGGGGTGGGGACGACGGAGTCAAGCGCCAAACCCTTCCTTTCTCCCATCTCTTTCTCCTCTACTCTACTTCTTCTTCTTGGGCGAAGCCTTCGCCTTAGACGGCGTCGTCGCCTTCTTCGGGCGCGGCGCCTTCGGCTTCTTCGTCGGAACCTTGGCGGCCTTCTTCGCCTTCGACGGCGACTTGGCCTTGGCCGGCTTGGCCGCAGCCGCCTTCTTCGCACCCGCGGGAGCGGCCGACGCCGCAGACGCCTTCTTGGCGGCGCCCGCCTTCCGACCGGTCGCCGCCTTCACGCCACCAGCCTTCTTTGCGCCGGCCGCACGGGCGCCCTTCTTCTCCTTGCTGGCCGGAGCGGCGCGCTTCTTCTTGGCACCGCCAGCACGAGCCTTGCCGCCCTCGGCTGCCCCCCCGCCGCCGGCGCCGGCAAGCTTGAACGAGCCGGACGCGCCCTTCCCCTTCGTCTGCACCAGCTCGCCCGCCACGACGGCCGACTTGAGGTACTTCTTGATAAACGGCGCCAGCTTCTCCGCGTCCAGCTTGTAGTGCGCGGCTATGTACTTCTTGATCGCCTGCAGCGACGACCCGCCGCGCTCCTTCAGACTCTTGATGGCGGCCGTCACCATCTCAGAGGTGCGCGGGTGCGCAGGCTTGGCGCGCGGCTTCTTCGCAGACGACGCAGACTTGGCCTTCTTCGTAGTGCCGGTGGCGGCGGGTGCCGCAGCAGTCTCGTTCGTAGCCGCCTGATCTGCCATTTCGACGACGCGCGTAACACACAGCGAGAGCGAGCGGGACGGCAGGCACGCAAGCACAGCACAGCAGCAGAGCAGAGAATCAGCCGTGTGAAACTCACGTGCAATTCCTTGCACGGTTTTAAGCAGGTTAAGCAGGTTAACTGCTGTTCCTGCGTGTTGAATTCACTAGATGCATGTGGTCCTCTCTTAGTGGTATGTCATCACGAATTCACATCTCTTGGTCGTCGTCACTGGGTGCTGGGGTTATTCCAGCAACCGGTCTGGCCATCTGGTCGCTGGGCGCCAGTGGAGTTGGTTTCCCAGTCCACTGACCAGCGGGTTCCTGGACCTCCTCGCCGACTCGTAGAAGTTCCGTGCGAGCGCGCGGAAGCGGCGCTTCAGCATCGGAACTCCCGCGATGTCGTGCAGCATACGGGTGTCGTAGTCCCTTGGCAGGTGGAGCGCCAGCCGAAGGGCTTTGTTCTGCACCCGTTGCAGCGTCTGGACGTGAGTGTCGGCGGCATTTCCCCACACCACGGCCGCGTACTCCAGCACTGGCCTGATTAGTGCTAGGTAGAGCGTGAGGCCGCAGTGGGTGGGCAGTGTCGTCGTGGGGTTGAGGAGGGGGTAGAGCGAGCGCATCCGTCCAAGCGCCCGGCCCCTCAGCTCCCTGATATGTGGACCCCAAGTCAGGCGTCGATCCAGAGTGACGCCGAGGTACTTTCCAGTACGCGACCACGGGATGGGGCCTCCCATGATCCGCACTGGCGGCAGCGCGACGGGAATGCAGCGGCGAGTAAACACCACCGCCTGGCTCTTCCCTGCGTTGAACTTGAGCCGCCATTTGGTGGCCCAGGCTCCAATCTCATTGCAGGAGAGCTGCAGGCGGCGGCGCATCAACTGCGCGCTCATGCTGCGCGTGTACAGCGCGGTGTCATCGGCGTAGAGCGCCAGATGAACCCTCGGCGTCGTCTTCGGGACGTCAGCGGTGAAGAGGGAGTACAGCAGGGGGCCAAGGACGGACCCCTGCGGCACTCCGGCACGTATGTGGCGCGCCGTCGACATGCCGCCGTCGGCACGCACATGGAATGTGCGCCCTCGCAGATATGACTGGAGAAGGCGGACGTACGACACGGGTACCCCCTGTACCAGCAGCTTATACAGGAGGCCGTCGTGCCACACGCTATCAAAGGCCTTGGAGACGTCGAGTAGTACCGCCCCAAGGTACTCGCGTCTCTCCAGGGCCGCCATCGCCTGCTCCACCAGTCGCAGTAGTTGGTGCTGCGTCGAGTGCCCACTGCGAAAGCCAAACTGCTCGTCAGGAAGCAGGCCTTCTTCACTGACGTGGCGCTGTAGCCGTTTGGCGAGTATCCTCTCGAAGGTCTTCGAGAGGGAGGGCAGCAGGCTTATTGGGCGATAGTTCTGCGCCAGCCTGAGGTCCTTGCCAGCCTTCGGAATGGCGACCACCTCAGCGTGTTTCCACGCATCGGGGTAGGCGCCTGTGCGGAGGATGGCGTTAAAGATCGATGTGACGGTACGCACTGCTTCCGGTGGCAGCTTCTTCAGCAGTGCGTTGTCGATCTTGTCGCACCCCCCCCGCCTTCCTGGGCTGTAAGGAGTCACAAGGCCCAGCCAGTGTCGCGGGCGGGCGCGGACGGCCGAGAGAGCGGCCGCCACTCTGCGCGCCGCCGCGCCGCGCCTCCCGCGCTTGCTACCGCCCAACGTCCGACAGCCTGTGCGGAGCAGCCCCAAACCTGCGCCACAACCGCCCGCGCCTTTCAAACCACCGAGGATGGGGCTACACACAGCCACACCACAGTCGCCAACCAGTCGCCACGGCAGCGCCGCAAACCACGGCCAAACTGCAGCTACCGCGCGCTACAGCCTGCGTCGGCCCGCCGAGAATCGCCGCCCCCGCCCAAATGCCGCCCCCACAGCCCCAGCCGACGACCCGCCACAATGGCCAAACCTTCGGCAAAACTCCCACACCGTCGCCGCGGCAGCCCGGCCAGCGCGGCCGGCGCCACAGCCACACAAGCCGAGGCGTGCGGCGATGACGGCCGTGCAAACGCGCCTCCGCCGCCCCATCGCCTTCCGTCGCCCTCCCGCCGTTTCCCGATCGGCCCGCAGCCGTCGGGCCACATCGCGCGCCGTCCTCCTCCTCTCGCCCGCCAACATTCACAGCCGTTTCTCAACAATTGCCCGCCGCAAACGGACGCCGCCTGCGCAACAGGCGCCGCCGCCCCTCGCCGCTTCCGACCCAACCCCTCGACCGAGGCAAACCGCAATCCGAATCTACAGACCAACCCAATCTGCCGTCAAGCACACACGACAGCCGACCTTACACGTTACGCGTTACACATTACGTTTACACGTCTACGTTAGGTTAGGTTAGGTGGACGTGGGTTAGGTTAAGGGGACTTGGGTTAGGTTAAGCGTCAAACTTAGGTTAAGCATTCAAACACGTCAGGCGTCAGAGGTTAGGTTAGGTTAGGTTAGGTTAGGTTAGTGCTAGGTTGAGAAGCGTCAAACGTAGGTTAAAAAGGCGTTCAAACGTGAGGCGTGAGCCGGACAGCTTACCTTACGTAGACGTTAGGGGCTCACAGGCTGAGCTCACCTCGCCACACCACAGGTTCGGTTCGGTTCGCTCGGCTCAGCGTAAAGCGCCGAGGTCAGGGTTACGTTCGTTCACCTTCGGGCGCCACACTTTCGGTTGAAAGGTCGCGACGGGACGACGTCGGCAGGCACGCCGCAAACGAACAAAAACGTACAGACGACGTCGGAAACCGCCGACAGACGGGGGAGCAGCACGACCACGACCAGACACCGAGCGCGAACGAGACACACGCGAACCACCCCCACCGGCCAAAGGGCACCACACAACAACCCAGAGCACCACGTGTCGACACCAGAGCAACCCGCCGCTCACGCGACATGGCTGGCACCGAAGGGCAACCGCCCGCAACTGCGCTTTCCGCGCCGGCCCGGATGCACGTCGTGCTACAACAACACCACTACCGTACACAGCCGCTGTTCACAACATCACTATCAATGGCGCGCCCGCGGCTCGCCGCCGTCGCAGTCGCAGCCCCAACGCCAGCACTTTTGCACCACCATTCACACGCACCGCAACACAGCTCGCCGACACAGCCGAACAAAACAAACACCACACAACAACAGCAACAACGCCGCCGCCTCTACTTGTGCCGGCGACCCACCCCGCCGATGGCGCACCTTTCGCCAGCCGGCAATCGACACACACGCACCCACCCACCGGGGCCCAGTGCAAAAAACAAAAAACACACAAAAACAAAAAAACCAAACAACACAAACGACACGGGAAGCGCACACCGCCACTTCGCGCGCACGCCACCAACCAGTCGTCGTCTCAAAATAACAAACACAAACAAAATAAACTAACAACTAGGGCAACACAAAACAAAAAAAAAAACGCCTCGCACGAACCGCCCACAAAAAGGACAAGCACACGCACAGCCTCTGCTGACGACCACGACGCAGCGGCACGCTGCTCCTGTCCCGCGCCCCGCGCCCCACTCGATTCACAACTCACGCGACACCGTCAACGACGGGCTCGCTTCCCGCAACCTACCACCTTTCCGCCACGACGCACAGCCCCAGCCCCACCCGACGACGCCCGTGGCAACGACTGCACTTTCACCACCGCCTCCCCCTTCCCCCCCAAAAACACACACACACACACACACACAGCCAGCCAAAAACGCACTCGCGACCCACACATGCACGTGCATCGGCACACGCCAACCAGTCAACGTCGACAACCACACGCAAGGCTCGAAACGAAACCGGCGTCCTTCCACGTTGCCATCAAGCTACGCGACACAAGACACAAGGAACCAACACAACAGCCGGCCCCACTAATTCCCACTCTCACGCCGCAAAAAGCACACCGAAACCGCCAAACGCACGCACATTCCCCTTCGCACTGACACCACCGACCGGCTCGCTACCACACACCTCTCGGCAGCCGTTTCACGCCAATTCGCCACACCGCCCACACAGTCGACAAGCGCCCGCCCTGTACGGCACACGCAACGACGCAGCGCAGCAAAGGGCGCCCGCAACACATACCTCTCCGCCGCCCGACGCGCCAACCGCCACACCACACCGCCAGCCACTCGCAAATTGTGCACTGCCACCAGCCACACGTCCAACACGCCGCGCCGCCTCCGGCCACCCGCCAGGGGGCGCTCACGTCCGCGACAACAGCGCGGCCCGCCGGGCCGGGCCGGGCCGAACCGAACCGAGCCGCCGCTGCTCTGCACTCGGCACGGCCACACCCTGCTGCAGACCGGGCTCGTCCCTCTGTACACGTCTGCCTGCGCATCAACACAACACGACCTTTTTTTTTTTTTTTTTTTTTTTTTCTCTCTACCGCCATCCCTCCTTCTCGCGTTTTACTCGTTGTTGCAGCAGCGGCGCACACCTACACATCCACAGCCCCAGCCCCAGCCGAGCCGGCCTCACCTCAGGGCCCGCCGCCAGCGTCTCCTCCTCGGGCACAGGTGCGGTGCTGTGGCCGCCCATCCAACCGCATTGCTGGCCGTCCAGCCACCAGGCGTTCCCACTGCCGCGAGCCACGCCGCGCACCGACCCTGCTGCAGAAAACGAAGCATAGCCAGAGACCGACCGATACACAAAGCAAGCCGTCGCCTCGCCTCTTGTCCTTCCTGCCTTCCTTCCGCCCCCGCCCTTCTCACACCACCGCCTCTCCACTTTCGCCCCCCCCTCCTTTTTTTGTTTTTTTTTTTTGTTTTCTTCTTTCTTTCTTTCTTTCTTTCTTTGGCCCTCTCTCCTTCCCGCCATGGCGGTTACGGCACCGCCTGCAGCGGCAGATTTTTTGCGCCCACACGCCTACTCCTACCACCATTAACCTTGCCCTGCCCTGCCCTGCCCTGCCCATCAACGTCGCAGTCGAACCGACGCTTGCCAACACACTGCCCACGTTCCTTTCTCTTTTCGGCCTACGCCCATTACGCGCCGCCGCCACAGCACCTTCCCTTCCCACAACACACCGACGTCATCACACGCACCCAAAACAGGGGCCACGACCGTGTTCCTCGCCCACTCCCATCCCGCACGGTACGCACATTCCCAACTACTAACCGCGCACCCTCCCTTTCCAATCTGTGTGTCTCTGTGTCTGTGTCCTGTCCGCGCGTGACGCCTCTCAACATCCGCCGTCCCCCGTCCCGTTTTCGCCCCCATGCCGTCGTCGCGCCGCCTCCTCCCCGTCCACCGCCGCCCCTGTCCGCCCCGCACCACACCATACACCGCTGCTTGTCCCGGCCGTTGCCACCAAAGGCGCCGACCGCAAACGCGCCACGCCGCAGCCCCCGTGCGTCTCGCGCTCGCTTGCATCTCCGTGCCGACGCTGCCTCTCTTCCCACTCGCACTCGACCTCGACAACACAGTCTTTGGCTCCGCCACTGCGTGTTCCGGTGGTACGCACGCTGCAACACGTATGTATTCATTACCAGAGCGATGGCGAGGCATGACAGCATCTCTGTCTGACCAGAGAGTTCTTTCTCGCTGCTAGTCGGCGCTTGGACCGCGCCAGACGACAGTAGTGGCACGCACCGGGTCGCCAGGAACAGTTGTTATATATATTGTAGCGCGAGTCGGGAGAGGTAGTAGTCGGTCGACAGTAGTAGCGGGTGGACGGTTGTACTGAGCGGGCGTCGGCGGCGTGCTCTGCTCGTCTCGCGACTCTGGTCACGGTTCGGGACGATGTATAGTATATTGTGTTACAATCAAAAGGTGGTGTGACGCTGCATTGCGCAAATCTGATAACGTATGTTCATTGTACTTATTTTGTTCAACAACAAAAGCCCCACTATTACTTTTTTTCTAAAGTAACTTTTGTCTCTTAACGAAAAACATTCACGTTTTAAAGACTACTTCCTATGGCATTTCCCTCCAAGGAGTGCAATTAATTACCAGCCAGCACTCATTCATTGCACACAGCTGTGTAAGGGGTATCTACAATTGAGGAGCGGATATAAATGCAATTTTTTGTTTTTTTTGTTTTTTTTTTGTGTGTGTGTTGTAACCTCCCAGCAAAATTTAAAACAATGGACAATGTTATTTACGGATGCTAATGGACATTGCGCTAATTGTAACCTCGCCCACAATGAGAGGTATTGAAAATGGCAACAAAAATGTGAAATTCGCAATCTGACTCAAATATAAAGTCTTCACACAACATTTAAAAAAGTCCGTTCAGTGACAAGAAACTTCAATTAAACCGAAATATCGGTCTTTGGCCCTGTGCAAAACAATCAGAATTAAAGTCTTACCTCCGAATAAATGGATGTCACATTTCTGCTCTGGTTGTTGCGCAGCGCTTGAAGGAACTGCATTGCAAATAATAATATTCTCTTTTTTTGTGATTTTAGTGGCATTTTTCTTCAAAGAAGTGGAATGAAATGTGAAGTGCAACGAACTCTTTAGTTCAATACAAAATTAAATGTTTGAAAAATGCTTTTGAAATAAAACCTATTATTGGGGAACTTGTTGGAGAATAATTACAATAAATACAATTTTTCATTATCTAATGATTATATTAATTAACAGTATACCTTATTCACCATCTTGACCAGTGTTGCCGACCGCCTACATCACACAACCGCACTCGGCTGCTACTACTGACCGACCGCTCTGCATGACGACTATTAGCGTACTGCACGCGACGACTACTGACAGAGTACAGCCCTCAACTACACAGAGCTACGGACTCGCAACGACTACTGACAGACTGACTGACTGACTGACTGACTGACTGAGAACCGCTCGCAACACTCGCGCAGTCCAGCGCAAACTCTCTGGTCACAGATGCTACAATGTCTCGCCATCGCTACTATGTTACATACGTGTTTCAGTGTCTTTTTCATTGGGGTAACGATCTTTGGCTCTTTTTATTCTGAATACAGGGCCAAAGGTCAACGCTGCTGCCCTTATACAATTTATCAGGTTTCATTATGTCTGTTGCAATGTTACATACGGTTCACTCTTTCATTAATATTATCGTTGGGTTTGTTTTGTAGGGACGTTAACATTCTGGCACATTTTTATTATCATCGGACTCTCTGCTATTTGTGCAGGGAGGTTATACCTGGGTCCATTTCCATTTCCATTTACATTTTAATATTGATAGACTTTTTGTTTTCTTTTTTGTTTCTTGTTGTTTTTCCTTCTTTTTTTTTGTTGTTTTTTTTTTTTTTTTTTTTGTTGTTTTGTTTTTCCCGCTCTCACCACCACCGCCGCATCACGCCTTCCGTTTTCTTGGTTTCTTTTCTGTTCTTCAACTGCTTCAACATCACCGCGCCCCATTTCCACACCACAGCCATCAGCCTCCGAGACGGGCGGGCGCAGTGTGCCATTTCCGGCGCACAAGCACACCCGTACGGTACTCTCCTCGCCCCCACGCCACCAACAACACAGCGACCACGCGGCTTTCAGGCATGGCATGGCACGGCACGGCACCGGCGAAATGCGCCGCCCCCGCCCCTCCGCGCATCCGTCCGTCTCGCCACGTTCACTGACAGCCGCGTCTGCGGCTACACCACGACAACCACAACACCGCTCCCCTCCCTGGCAACTCACATTGTTTTTCTCCTCCTCTTTTGCACAAACCACAACGCCGAGCACAGGCGCAAGCCACCCACACCGCGCCCCTCCCCGTCCCGTCTTTGGCCGCCGCTCCTCGTTTCCTCGTTTGCCCCCTCCCATCTCCCGAAATGCCATGCCAGCAGCGTTACGCATGCCCCTCCCCTGTCCACACAACACTACCGCCTAACGAACAGCCTTTTCCGGGCCACATCCAGGGCACGCCCACCTCCAAACACTGCCAATTCACGGACGCACACACACACACACACACACACACTCACTCACTTTCTCGACACCTTTCTGTACGGAGGGTGCGTCATCTCGACCGTGACAGAGTGACGGCAACTATCGACGATCCATTTCCCCCCACTGGTAAAACATGTCCACTAACACCTACATACATCATTCAAGTACACAGACAATAGCATACACACAATGGGAGGGCACACGAACATGGACGGCACGGCACTGTCATACACTCTTCCTCAGAACCATATCAACAAACGTTACGTACATCCGGGAAAGCGAAAGCGAACGCGAACGCGAAAGCGAAAGCGAAAGCAAAGGCAAAGGCAAAGCCCAATGCAGCCGTCAAAGGTAACGTTCACCACGGCAGACACTTGCAGCCGCGCCGCCGTTAAACGCATTTCAGTGCGGCTCCAATACGCCTCCGACACGGGAACGTTCCGTTGCTCTACGAATGCGTTTCTCCCCTTTTTTTTCCCTTCCTCTCTCTTTTGCCCCCCCTCCTTGCACTCTTGCCTCATTCCTCACGTTCTGCCCAGACATTCGACCGATCAAAGTCAACCTTTCGTTACCGTTCTCAGCGCGACGGTGTACAACAGTATGACGGGTGTGCCCAAGACTTCGGTTCAGTTGCGTGACGCCGGTCTATCGCGCCGATCGACAGTTACTCAGGGGGCGACGGATCGGACCACGTCACCGACACACAAAACACTTTCAAACAAACAAATACATACCGGATGGACACAGACAAACACGTGTACAGACATTCGCCAAACAAACGACCGCCGCCGTCGTCGTCTAGCGTGCATCTTGAATGACGACATCGGTGTGCGTGCGTCGTACGCAATCAGTCAGACACGGCTATCAAACATCAGAGTCGAATGGTACATCATCGTGCGTGTCGCCGTACACGTACAGTACAATACAACAACAATGCGTCTTAATGGCACGTTCATTTCAACGTCACTCACACACCTCCACGCTGCAGTTACGTCGCACCATTGTCAAACTCGGCGTACAGCAAAGGGAATAGTGGGCGGCAAAAAAAAAACCAAACAAAAACATTTCACATTTCACCCTCGCCATGTATGATGTGCAAAAAAAACAAACCCGCAAACGGCCGTCGTTACGGTGACACAAAAGTCGCCGATCGCACTGTCCCCCCTCGCAGACGGGTAACACACACACACACACACACCAACAACACCAATGGGTCAAAAACCACGCCAACGAGGCGTGCCACCATTCCACGCCACGGCGACCAACCTCGTGGCCGTACCCCGCGCAACACGCTTTGACGCGCCCCCCCACCCACAATCAAAATGCACACATACATCACAGCCGTCCACACAAACAACAACAACAACAATTCCGCCCTTCCCGCAAAAGGCAAGTTGGTGGCCCTGAAAAGGGCCGTTTTGCCGCTCTCGCAACGGAGGAGCCTTCTCCATCCTTCCTTCCATTCCAGAGCCACCTCCTTACTTGGAGCTCGTGTACTTGGTCACCGCCTTCGTGCCCTCGCTCACGGCGTGCTTGGCCAGCTCGCCAGGCAGCAACAGCCGCACAGCGGTCTGGATCTCGCGGGACGTGATGGTCGAGCGCTTGTTGTAGTGCGCCAGGCGAGAAGCCTCGGCCGCAATGCGCTCGAAAATGTCGTTCACGAAGCTGTTCATGATGCTCATCGCCTTCGACGAGATGCCCGTGTCAGGGTGCACCTGCTTCAGCACCTTGTAGATGTAGATGGCATAGCTCTCCTTCCTCTTGCGCTTCTTCTTCTTGTCGCCCTTCGAAATGTTCTTCTGCGCCTTGCCAGCCTTCTTGGCGGCCTTCCCGCTAGTCTTGGGCGGCATCTCGAACCAACGTACGGCAGCAGCAACACCAGTAGCAAGCGCTCCGCTCTAGTCAGCGTCTCCCCACACAGTGGCACCCGCCGCCAGCCGCCGCCGCACCTTTACCAGCTCGCCCTGTTGCGGCCGCCGACCAATGGGGCGCGCGCGCAACCGGCCGCCGCACCCGAGCCCATAAAGCACCCCCACCCCGGCTGCGCCGGCACGCACTCACGCACGCACGCACTCGTGTTCGAGATGGCGAGCGAGCAAGACGTTTGTGACGCGCGCGCGGTCGCGGCAGCTGCCGCCGCCGCGCCGGAGCTGTCTGATCGCCGTCCGGCGGCGCCTGCGCCGTCGGCGGCCCCATTGGACGCTCCACCTATGACGACCCGGCAACTCCAGGAGGACCACGAGTATATGACGACTACGCGCGACCAGGACGATGAGATGGACTACTCTACCGACCCTCCCCGTGAAGACTGCGCTTCCGGCGCCCCGCAGAGGGTGCTTCAGCGCAAGAGGTCGGCTGTCACGTCCGCCAGTGACGACCAACACACTTCTGGTACGAGTGACGCTGGATTCAAGAAACCACCACCTAAGAAGAGGGCGGCTCCACGACAGCGCACGCCCGTTGTCCCTGTGCCTACTGCCAATCAGTACGACGCCCTCCGGGATGGCGCCGACTCTGAAGATCCCGACGAGCCTCCACCGGCGACCGCCGACGATGCTACGCATCGCTCCGGCCCTAAGCTGCCGCCGATTGTTATCGACTACCCTGACGATTATCTGACGCTTCGGGACTGGCTCCAAGCCAACCTCAAGAACGCTTTTACCGCCAAACACTGCGGCGAAGACCGTCTGAAGCTGACAGTCGCCACTACTGAAGATTACGTGGCTGTTATGGATATGGTTGGTGCACGTGGGATCCCAAACTACACCTTCCCCACCGTACGACCCAAAGTTCTCAAGGTTGCCATGCGAGGCATACCACTGAAGATGAAGGCGGACGCCTTTAAGGACGGCCTCATCACCATGGGTTTCGCGCCTACTGCAGTCACCCGGATGAAGATGCCTGGTACCCAGCGCCCCATCCCTTTGATGGAGATCGTGTTGCCTGATACGCCTGATAACAGGCAAATCTACCAAGTCACCCGGTTTTATGACCTCTCGGTGACTGTCGAGAAGTTACGCGCACGGAAGGGCCTCGTCCAATGCTACAATTGCCAGGAGCCGGGCCACACTTCCCGCCTCTGTCGCATGAGGCCCCGATGTGTCAAGTGTGGCGAGGGTCACCTCAGCCAGCAGTGTACCCGGTCCCGGGACGAACCAGCCACCTGTGCCCTGTGCAAGCGGGCTCATCCTGCGAGTTACCGCGGTTGCGCTGTCCACAAGGCAGCCAGCCGCCGCCAGCGTGGACTACCTCCCTTGCGGCCGACGTCCCGCTCCGATGGCCAACAGCAGCGGCGCCGAGCTGCGCCACCGCCTGCTCCACCTGCTACTCCTCCGCGGCAACCCGCCCAGCGGCGCCTGCTTGCTGCTCGGGCGGACCTTGGTTACGCCGACGTCCTCCAGGGCCGGACGACGCCTCCCCCTGCCCCTGCTGTCCAGCCTCTGCGACGCTCTGAAGACGGGCCTGCTCCACCTGCTGCAGCTGCTGATTTCATCGCGGTCTTGCAAGAAGTCCAGGCCACCCTCGTGGCTGTTTCTGCCGCTCTGGCCCAGCTGCCGACCGCCATCACTGCTGCAGTCCATGCAGCCCTCCGAAGTTTCCCCACTGCCACGGCGATCGCATCCGCTGGCCATGGCTCACAACCTTAGGCGCCACCAGACCTTCACGGCTGTAACGTGGAACGCGAATGGCCTCTTTCCTGCGCTTCTCGAATTCCGGCAGTTCCTCCAGGATTACAGCGTGGATGTGTGTCTCCTCACCGAGACCCATCTCAAGCCTGGACTTCGAGCGAACGCACCGAATTACGTCTGCTATCGCGACGATAGGCTGACGGCTGGCGGTGGGACAGCCATCTATGTCAAGCGGACACTCCGACACTATCGTGTCCCTCTGCCAAGGTTGGACTCCTGTGAAGCCACGGCCGTTGCAGTGGAGACGTCCCTTGGAACGGTCATCTTTCTCTCCGTGTACCGTCCGCCACGAGGCCACCTCACCGTCCATGATGCTGACACTCTCCTTCGTGCTGGGGTCAAGCTCTTCCTCGCCGGAGACCTGAATGCCAAGCACCAGCTCTGGAATTCTCGGACGCTGAACGTCAGTGGGAGGCGGCTCTATCACGCCGCTGAGAGGGCACGAGCTTCTGTGTATGGACCTGCTGAGCCGACGCACTACCCTTCGAACGGCTCTGCTCCCGACGTTTTGGACATTTGTCTCGTCAAGGGTGTCGACTGGTTTGTCACCCCCGACGTTCTGCACGCCTTGAGCTCCGACCACTTGCCGGTGCTCTTTCGACTACATGTCACTCCGCTTCCACCAGCGGCGAAGCTCGACACCCGGAAGACCGACTGGCCGCGCTTCCGGCAGCTTGTTCTGCAACGCCTCCCAGATGAGTCACCTCCACTGGACACGGATGTTAATGCTGCTCTTCACACCCTGACTGCGGCTCTCACCACGGCTGTTGCTGACTCCACCCCGCCTCCACGGGTTTCTTCAGCGGCCGCTCCAGCACTCCCTGCCGACTTAAGGGACCTTATCCGAGAACGAAACCGTCTCAACAGAGTTTGGCATGAAACACGCCAGCCCGTGCTGAAGCGGCGCATCAATCATCTCCGCCGCGTCATCAAGGCTGCCCTTGCTGCTCACCGTATCCGCCGGTGGGAGGAGAAGCTTGCCTCAGTTGATCCTGGGGCCGACACGTGGGAGTTGGTCCGTTCTCTCACACGGCATCGCCCACACATGCCGCCGCTCACAACTACCGATGGACCTGCTTACACGCCCGCCGCTAAAGCCGAGGCCCTGGCGACGACTTTTGCGGCCAACTTCCGGCCCCTTGCGGCGCCAGTCGACAACGAGAACGTCCGCACAGTTGAGACCAGACTTGCTGCCTTCCTCCACGGCGACCACGGTGACGCCACCATTGTGCCAACGTCGGAAAGGGAGGTCACTGACCATCTTCGCCGGCTTCCCCAGACGAAGGCCCCGGGGCACGACAACGTTGACGGGAGGGTCCTCCGCATGCTGCCCAGGATTGCCATCCTGTACGTGGTCGCTCTCTTCAACGCCGTCTTTCACCAACTGCAGTACCCAGAAGCTTGGAAGAAGGCTGTCGTTGTGGCGGTCCCGAAGCCGGGCAAAAACAGGACAGTACCGGAGCATTATCGCCCCATTAGTCTCCTCCCGACGCTGAGCAAAGTTTTCGAGAGGATCCTCCTCTCTAGGTTCGGCCGGCTGCTTCACCAGGACAACATCATTCCTCGGGAACAGTTTGGCTTCCGCCAGCACCACTCCACCACCCAACAGTTGCTCCGCGTCGTCGAGGAGGCGACTCTGGCGTTCAACAATCGGGAGTTCTGCGGCCTTGTCTTGCTTGATGTGTCCAAGGCCTTTGACACCGTCTGGCACCACGGCCTGCTCTTCAAGTTGTTCCATCTCGGCATCCCTTCGTGCTTCGTCCGCCTACTTGGCACCTACCTTGAGGGCCGTACATTTGTCGTCCGAGTTGGCAGCACGACTTCCTCTGTTCGCCCGGTCCTTGCTGGCGTGCCACAAGGGAGTGTTCTGGGACCGATATTGTATGCTGTCTACACCTCTGACCTGCCGATTTCCCCGAGGGTTGGTCGTGCCATCTATGCTGATGACACGGCCCTTTTCTCGCGCCATCGCAACATCGACGCCGTCCTCCGACGTCTGCAAGCTGCTCTGCAGGACCTCGAGCACTGGGCCGCCGACTGGCGGATCGGCTTCAACGCCACCAAATCTCAGGCGATGCTCCTCACTCGCCGTCTCCCACCTGACGTGCCGCCCCTGGTGCTTTGTAATCAGGCCATCACCTGGACCACGACTGCTACCTACCTCGGGGTCATTCTCGATCGCACCCTGACATGGAAGCCTCACGTCACCGCTGTACACCGGAAGACATCTCAGAGGGCTGGGGCATTGTACCCCATGCTCAACGAAACTTCCTCGCTCCCTGTCGCCAACGGACTGCATATCTATCGCACGTGCATTCGTCCGGTTATGGACTATGCCTGTGAAGTCTGGGGCAATGCTGCCCCCTCCCATATTCAGAGGCTCCAGCAACTCCAAAACAAGCTCTTGCGCCGAGTTTACCATGTGCCGCGTGATTTCCCTCATCGCCCCCTCCATCAGGCGGCTGAGGAACCCCTCGTCCGGGAGAGATTTAAAGACGCAGCGCGCCGGTTTTATACTGCCACCCGAACTTCAGACAATCCCCTCGTCCGGAGGTTAGGACGACATAATGACCATCACGACCACTACAGGCGGCCCGTTGCCCTGATCGAATAATCAGGTCAGCCCAGAAGACTCACCACCACTTCTTCCTCTCAGCGACTTCAAGATATCATACGCGCTGACCACCGCCAACCACACCCTGCAGCCTTGGTAGGAAATGCCTCTAGGTAAACCCTACGTTCACGATAGCCTGGGATGTTCCACACCCAGTCCAGACGAAAGGAGGCCGCGCGCGCGCCGGCACGCACTCCGCTGCTCGACTCGCTGCCGCTCGCACCGGTCGTTTTCGTTTCCGTTTCGTGTGCACCGTCGCTAGCCCATCGCCATGTCCGGACGCGGAAAGGGAGGCAAAGTCAAGGGCAAGTCAAAGTCCCGCTCAAGCAGGGCTGGGCTCCAGTTCCCGGTCGGCAGAATCCACCGCCTCCTGCGCAAGGGAAACTACGCAGAGCGCGTCGGCGCCGGGGCGCCCGTCTACCTCGCCGCCGTCATGGAGTACCTCGCGGCTGAGGTGCTCGAGCTGGCCGGAAACGCGGCCCGCGACAACAAGAAGACGCGCATCATCCCGCGCCACCTGCAGCTTGCCATCCGCAACGACGAGGAGCTCAACAAGCTCCTGTCGGGCGTCACCATCGCACAGGGTGGTGTCCTGCCCAACATCCAGGCCGTCCTGCTGCCAAAGAAGACCGAGAAGAAGGCCTAAAGGAGGCCAGGCAATCGCAGCGCCGCGTGCTCCCCTGCACGCAACGCGCTTTGCCGGCTCGGCCCACAACAATCGGCCCTTTTCAGGGCCACCACACAAACCTACGTCCAAAGCAAAATTTCAGTCGTCCTCGCCGCACCTTGTTTTGTTTTAACTTTGCACTGTCACAGCACAGCCGCCGCCGGCGCACGTCCGCCATCTTGTCGTCCACACAGCCCGTGTGGCCCAACACACACACACACACACACACACACACACACACATTTTGCACGGTCGCAGTCGCCTTCCAAACCGACAACGGCAGCAATAATGACCATTGTTAAAGGGAGGCGTGTCGACACACCGCCCTCCACTCCCGCGCGCAACGGCCGTCGACACGAACGAAACAGCTGATCCGGCCGCCTATGCCCACACGCCTTGCCTCGGAAACCCCAACGCCGCCGCAAACAAACACACAGAGCCAAACCACGCAAGCAAATAATCACCGCCTCTCGCACAACAACACACAGCCCGCCATCTCCGTCGCGATCGATACAAAGACACACAATAACAAACACACAAACGAAGCAGCTCCACACACAGCCAGCCACATGACACGTTTCCTTTCCTTCTCCCCTCCCAGTCACATCACGTCGCTCAAAACGGAAAGAAAGAAAGAAACAAACAAACAAACAAACAACACAGCGCACACACGCAGCAACAACACAGACTCTTTCGCACTTTTCAACTTCCGAACAGTGTGGTGGCCCTGAAAAGGGCCGTTTTCTAGTCTCTCCCACCCACAAGCACGGCCGCGGGAAGGCCAGCGCCCGCTGCGACGCAGCCTAACCGCCGAAACCGTACAGGGTGCGCCCCTGCCTCTTCAGGGCGTACACCACGTCCATGGCCGTCACAGTCTTGCGCTTGGCGTGCTCAGTGTACGTCACCGCGTCGCGGATCACGTTCTCCAGGAACACCTTCAGCACCCCGCGGGTCTCCTCGTAGATCAGACCAGAGATGCGCTTCACGCCGCCCCTGCGAGCCAGGCGGCGGATGGCGGGCTTCGTGATGCCCTGGATGTTGTCGCGCAACACCTTGCGGTGCCGCTTGGCGCCACCCTTGCCGAGCCCCTTTCCTCCCTTGCCGCGGCCTGTCATCCTTCCTTCCTCGGGCAAAGCAAAACGTGCACAAACAGCAGCTGCAGCGGCTGGCGAGTCGGCTACGGTCTGCGCCCAGCGCGCCCGCCGCCCCCCTATATAGACTCTGGCCCGCCCTCCCCCCACCACGCGCAACCGAGGGCATATAAGCGCAGCACGGAGGCGCGCGGGCCCGTTGTCAAGGCAGCACCGGACGCCGCGCCGCACCTAACCTCCACGCACGCCGCTCCGCTACCGCTACCGCCATGGCCCGCACAAAGCAAACGGCCCGCAAGTCCACCGGCGGAAAGGCGCCGCGCAAACAGCTCGCCACCAAGGCGGCGAGGAAGAGCGCGCCCGCCACCGGAGGCGTCAAGAAGCCCCACCGCTACAGGCCGGGCACCGTCGCCCTGCGAGAAATCAGGCGCTACCAGAAGAGCACAGAGCTGCTCATCCGCAAGCTGCCATTCCAGCGCCTAGTGCGCGAGATCGCCCAGGACTTCAAGACCGACCTGCGCTTCCAGAGCTCCGCAGTCATGGCCCTGCAGGAGGCCAGCGAGGCCTACCTCGTCGGCCTCTTCGAAGACACCAACCTGTGCGCAATCCACGCCAAGCGCGTCACCATCATGCCCAAGGACATCCAGCTCGCGCGCCGCATCCGCGGCGAGCGCGCCTAAACCGCGCCGCGGCACCGCACCGCACAAACAAAAACGGCCCTTTTCAGGGCCACTAACATCTCTCCGTCGCGAGCAAACTTTGTCGGTCGCCTGCCTCTCGCCCCGCAACCCAAAAACAAAAACCACCACTTCCCGTCCGTCCGCCACACCCGCTCACTCTGCCTGCCTGCTAGCAGCGCGCAACAATCACACATCATCCCTCCCCGGCGCTCAAAGCGCACAATACCCAACGGCCGACGTCACACCGCACGGGTGGCTGGCCGGCCGCCGCTTTCGTTTCGAAAACAAAAAAACCCGCACTCCACTCCGACGGCCAACGGCCAGGCAGGCGCGCTCGCTCGCTCTACACGCCACCGAAATCCCCGCCGACTCCTTCCACATCTCAACGTGCCCCCCGTTGCAAAACATAACACACACACACACAAAGGAACAAAACAAAACAAAGACCAGACACGACTCGACTCGACAAGACAGACATCCGAGAAGAACGAACGCAGGCAAGCCAACCAACGTATTCAAACAAAACAACGTGACAGAAAACCAACCGTCGGCCGCCGCCACAAACACGGCGACAATCAACCACGACAACAACAACAACAACAACAACACCGCTTACCGCTACCGCCGCCCACACCCGCCACCGACCCCCGCAATCCAACCACCACGGCACGCAAACAGCATCCCCACGGGCATACAGAAACGCCAGACAGACACCCACACCAAACGCAACACGACAATCAAAACCTTCCCCGACGTGCTTTGATGGCCCTGAGAAGGGCCGTTTTGGGCCGCGCGTCTCTTGCGCGCCACTAGACGACGACGGGGGGTGGGGACGACGGAGTCAAGCGCCAAACCCTTCCTTTCTCCCATCTCTTTCTCCTCTACTCTACTTCTTCTTCTTGGGCGAAGCCTTCGCCTTAGACGGCGTCGTCGCCTTCTTCGGGCGCGGCGCCTTCGGCTTCTTCGTCGGAACCTTGGCGGCCTTCTTCGCCTTCGACGGCGACTTGGCCTTGGCCGGCTTGGCCGCAGCCGCCTTCTTCGCACCCGCGGGAGCGGCCGACGCCGCAGACGCCTTCTTGGCGGCGCCCGCCTTCCGCCCGGTCGCCGCCTTCACGCCACCAGCCTTCTTTGCGCCGGCCGCACGGGCGCCCTTCTTCTCCTTGCTGGCCGGAGCGGCGCGCTTCTTCTTGGCACCGCCAGCACGAGCCTTGCCGCCCTCGGCCGCCCCCCCGCCGCCGGCGCCGGCAAGCTTGAACGAGCCGGACGCGCCCTTCCCCTTCGTCTGCACCAGCTCGCCCGCCACGACGGCCGACTTGAGGTACTTCTTGATAAACGGCGCCAGCTTCTCCGCGTCCAGCTTGTAGTGCGCGGCTATGTACTTCTTGATCGCCTGCAGCGACGACCCGCCGCGCTCCTTCAGACTCTTGATGGCGGCCGTCACCATCTCAGAGGTGCGCGGGTGCGCAGGCTTGGCGCGCGGCTTCTTCGCAGACGACGCAGACTTGGCCTTCTTCGTAGTGCCGGTGGCGGCGGGTGCCGCAGCAGTCTCGTTCGTAGCCGCCTGATCTGCCATTTCGACGACGCGCGTAACACACAGCGAGAGCGAGCGGGACGGCAGGCACGCAAGCACAGCACAGCAGCAGAGCAGAGAATCACAAGGCCCAGCCAGTGTCGCGGGCGGGCGCGGACGGCCGAGAGAGCGGCCGCCACTCTGCGCGCCGCCGCGCCGCGCCTCCCGCGCTTGCTACCGCCCAACGTCCGACAGCCTGTGCGGAGCAGCCCCAAACCTGCGCCACAACCGCCCGCGCCTTTCAAACCACCGAGGATGGGGCTACACACAGCCACACCACAGTCGCCAACCAGTCGCCACGGCAGCGCCGCAAACCACGGCCAAACTGCAGCTACCGCGCGCTACAGCCTGCGTCGGCCCGCCGAGAATCGCCGCCCCCGCCCAAATGCCGCCCCCACAGCCCCAGCCGACGACCCGCCACAATGGCCAAACCTTCGGCAAAACTCCCACACCGTCGCCGCGGCAGCCCGGCCAGCGCGGCCGGCGCCACAGCCACACAAGCCGAGGCGTGCGGCGATGACGGCCGTGCAAACGCGCCTCCGCCGCCCCATCGCCTTCCGTCGCCCTCCCGCCGTTTCCCGATCGGCCCGCAGCCGTCGGGCCACATCGCGCGCCGTCCTCCTCCTCTCGCCCGCCAACATTCACAGCCGTTTCTCAACAATTGCCCGCCGCAAACGGACGCCGCCTGCGCAACAGGCGCCGCCGCCCCTCGCCGCTTCCGACCCAACCCCTCGACCGAGGCAAACCGCAATCCGAATCTACAGACCAACCCAATCTGCCGTCAAGCACACACGACAGCCGACCTTACACGTTACGCGTTACACATTACGTTTACACGTCTACGTTAGGTTAGGTTAGGTGGACGTGGGTTAGGTTAAGGGGACTTGGGTTAGGTTAAGCGTCAAACTTAGGTTAAGCATTCAAACACGTCAGGCGTCAGAGGTTAGGTTAGGTTAGGTTAGGTTAGGTTAGGTTAGGTTAGGTTAGGTTAGTGCTAGGTTGAGAAGCGTCAAACGTAGGTTAAAAAGGCGTTCAAACGTGAGGCGTGAGCCGGACAGCTTACCTTACGTAGACGTTAGGGGCTCACAGGCTGAGCTCACCTCGCCACACCACAGGTTCGGTTCGGTTCGCTCGGCTCAGCGTAAAGCGCCGAGGTCAGGGTTACGTTCGTTCACCTTCGGGCGCCACACTTTCGGTTGAAAGGTCGCGACGGGACGACGTCGGCAGGCACGCCGCAAACGAACAAAAACGTACAGACGACGTCGGAAACCGCCGACAGACGGGGGAGCAGCACGACCACGACCAGACACCGAGCGCGAACGAGACACACGCGAACCACCCCCACCGGCCAAAGGGCACCACACAACAACCCAGAGCACCACGTGTCGACACCAGAGCAACCCGCCGCTCACGCGACATGGCTGGCACCGAAGGGCAACCGCCCGCAACTGCGCTTTCCGCGCCGGCCCGGATGCACGTCGTGCTACAACAACACCACTACCGTACACAGCCGCTGTTCACAACATCACTATCAATGGCGCGCCCGCGGCTCGCCGCCGTCGCAGTCGCAGCCCCAACGCCAGCACTTTTGCACCACCATTCACACGCACCGCAACACAGCTCGCCGACACAGCCGAACAAAACAAACACCACACAACAACAGCAACAACGCCGCCGCCTCTACTTGTGCCGGCGACCCACCCCGCCGATGGCGCACCTTTCGCCAGCCGGCAATCGACACACACGCACCCACCCACCGGGGCCCAGTGCAAAAAACAAAAAACACACAAAAACAAAAAAACCAAACAACACAAACGACACGGGAAGCGCACACCGCCACTTCGCGCGCACGCCACCAACCAGTCGTCGTCTCAAAATAACAAACACAAACAAAATAAACTAACAACTAGGGCAACACAAAACAAAAAAAAAAACGCCTCGCACGAACCGCCCACAAAAAGGACAAGCACACGCACAGCCTCTGCTGACGACCACGACGCAGCGGCACGCTGCTCCTGTCCCGCGCCCCGCGCCCCACTCGATTCACAACTCACGCGACACCGTCAACGACGGGCTCGCTTCCCGCAACCTACCACCTTTCCGCCACGACGCACAGCCCCAGCCCCACCCGACGACGCCCGTGGCAACGACTGCACTTTCACCACCGCCTCCCCCTTCCCCCCCAAAAACACACACACACACACACACACAGCCAGCCAAAAACGCACTCGCGACCCACACATGCACGTGCATCGGCACACGCCAACCAGTCAACGTCGACAACCACACGCAAGGCTCGAAACGAAACCGGCGTCCTTCCACGTTGCCATCAAGCTACGCGACACAAGACACAAGGAACCAACACAACAGCCGGCCCCACTAATTCCCACTCTCACGCCGCAAAAAGCACACCGAAACCGCCAAACGCACGCACATTCCCCTTCGCACTGACACCACCGACCGGCTCGCTACCACACACCTCTCGGCAGCCGTTTCACGCCAATTCGCCACACCGCCCACACAGTCGACAAGCGCCCGCCCTGTACGGCACACGCAACGACGCAGCGCAGCAAAGGGCGCCCGCAACACATACCTCTCCGCCGCCCGACGCGCCAACCGCCACACCACACCGCCAGCCACTCGCAAATTGTGCACTGCCACCAGCCACACGTCCAACACGCCGCGCCGCCTCCGGCCACCCGCCAGGGGGCGCTCACGTCCGCGACAACAGCGCGGCCCGCCGGGCCGGGCCGGGCCGAACCGAACCGAGCCGCCGCTGCTCTGCACTCGGCACGGCCACACCCTGCTGCAGACCGGGCTCGTCCCTCTGTACGCGTCTGCCTGCGCATCAACACAACACGACCTTTTTTTTTTTTTTTTTTTTTTTTCTCTCTACCGCCATCCCTCCTTCTCGCGTTTTACTCGTTGTTGCAGCAGCGGCGCACACCTACACATCCACAGCCCCAGCCCCAGCCGAGCCGGCCTCACCTCAGGGCCCGCCGCCAGCGTCTCCTCCTCGGGCACAGGTGCGGTGCTGTGGCCGCCCATCCAACCGCATTGCTGGCCGTCCAGCCACCAGGCGTTCCCACTGCCGCGAGCCACGCCGCGCACCGACCCTGCTGCAGAAAACGAAGCATAGCCAGAGACCGACCGATACACAAAGCAAGCCGTCGCCTCGCCTCTTGTCCTTCCTGCCTTCCTTCCGCCCCCGCCCTTCTCACACCACCGCCTCTCCACTTTCGCCCCCCCCTCCTTTTTTTGTTTTTTTTTTTTTGTTTTCTTCTTTCTTTCTTTCTTTCTTTCTTTGGCCCTCTCTCCTTCCCGCCATGGCGGTTACGGCACCGCCTGCAGCGGCAGATTTTTTGCGCCCACACGCCTACTCCTACCACCATTAACCTTGCCCTGCCCTGCCCTGCCCTGCCCATCAACGTCGCAGTCGAACCGACGCTTGCCAACACACTGCCCACGTTCCTTTCTCTTTTCGGCCTACGCCCATTACGCGCCGCCGCCACAGCACCTTCCCTTCCCACAACACACCGACGTCATCACACGCACCCAAAACAGGGGCCACGACCGTGTTCCTCGCCCACTCCCATCCCGCACGGTACGCACATTCCCAACTACTAACCGCGCACCCTCCCTTTCCAATCTGTGTGTCTCTGTGTCTGTGTCCTGTCCGCGCGTGACGCCTCTCAACATCCGCCGTCCCCCGTCCCGTTTTCGCCCCCATGCCGTCGTCGCGCCGCCTCCTCCCCGTCCACCGCCGCCCCTGTCCGCCCCGCACCACACCATACACCGCTGCTTGTCCCGGCCGTTGCCACCAAAGGCGCCGACCGCAAACGCGCCACGCCGCAGCCCCCGTGCGTCTCGCGCTCGCTTGCATCTCCGTGCCGACGCTGCCTCTCTTCCCACTCGCACTCGACCTCGACAACACAGTCTTTGGCTCCGCCACTGCGTGTTCCGGTGGTACGCACGCTGCAACACGTATGTATTCATTACCAGAGCGATGGCGAGGCATGACAGCATCTCTGTCTGACCAGAGAGTTCTTTCTCGCTGCTAGTCGGCGCTTGGACCGCGCCAGACGACAGTAGTGGCACGCACCGGGTCGCCAGGAACAGTTGTTATATATATTGTAGCGCGAGTCGGGAGAGGTAGTAGTCGGTCGACAGTAGTAGCGGGTGGACGGTTGTACTGAGCGGGCGTCGGCGGCGTGCTCTGCTCGTCTCGCGACTCTGGTCACGGTTCGGGACGATGTATAGTATATTGTGTTACAATCAAAAGGTGGTGTGACGCTGCATTGCGCAAATCTGATAACGTATGTTCATTGTACTTATTTTGTTCAACAACAAAAGCCCCACTATTACTTTTTTTCTAAAGTAACTTTTGTCTCTTAACGAAAAACATTCACGTTTTAAAGACTACTTCCTATGGCATTTCCCTCCAAGGAGTGCAATTAATTACCAGCCAGCACTCATTCATTGCACACAGCTGTGTAAGGGGTATCTACAATTGAGGAGCGGATATAAATGCAATTTTTTGTTTTTTTTGTTTTTTTTTTGTGTGTGTGTTGTAACCTCCCAGCAAAATTTAAAACAATGGACAATGTTATTTACGGATGCTAATGGACATTGCGCTAATTGTAACCTCGCCCACAATGAGAGGTATTGAAAATGGCAACAAAAATGTGAAATTCGCAATCTGACTCAAATATAAAGTCTTCACACAACATTTAAAAAAGTCCGTTCAGTGACAAGAAACTTCAATTAAACCGAAATATCGGTCTTTGGCCCTGTGCAAAACAATCAGAATTAAAGTCTTACCTCCGAATAAATGGATGTCACATTTCTGCTCTGGTTGTTGCGCAGCGCTTGAAGGAACTGCATTGCAAATAATAATATTCTCTTTTTTTGTGATTTTAGTGGCATTTTTCTTCAAAGAAGTGGAATGAAATGTGAAGTGCAACGAACTCTTTAGTTCAATACAAAATTAAATGTTTGAAAAATGCTTTTGAAATAAAACCTATTATTGGGGAACTTGTTGGAGAATAATTACAATAAATACAATTTTTCATTATCTAATGATTATATTAATTAACAGTATACCTTATTCACCATCTTGACCAGTGTTGCCGACCGCCTACATCACACAACCGCACTCGGCTGCTACTACTGACCGACCGCTCTGCATGACGACTATTAGCGTACTGCACGCGACGACTACTGACAGAGTACAGCCCTCAACTACACAGAGCTACGGACTCGCAACGACTACTGACAGACTGACTGACTGACTGACTGACTGACTGAGAACCGCTCGCAACACTCGCGCAGTCCAGCGCAAACTCTCTGGTCACAGATGCTACAATGTCTCGCCATCGCTACTATGTTACATACGTGTTTCAGTGTCTTTTTCATTGGGGTAACGATCTTTGGCTCTTTTTATTCTGAATACAGGGCCAAAGGTCAACGCTGCTGCCCTTATACAATTTATCAGGTTTCATTATGTCTGTTGCAATGTTACATACGGTTCACTCTTTCATTAATATTATCGTTGGGTTTGTTTTGTAGGGACGTTAACATTCTGGCACATTTTTATTATCATCGGACTCTCTGCTATTTGTGCAGGGAGGTTATACCTGGGTCCATTTCCATTTCCATTTACATTTTAATATTGATAGACTTTTTGTTTTCTTTTTTGTTTCTTGTTGTTTTTCCTTCTTTTTTTTTGTTGTTTTTTTTTTTTTTTTTTTTTGTTGTTTTGTTTTTCCCGCTCTCACCACCACCGCCGCATCACGCCTTCCGTTTTCTTGGTTTCTTTTCTGTTCTTCAACTGCTTCAACATCACCGCGCCCCATTTCCACACCACAGCCATCAGCCTCCGAGACGGGCGGGCGCAGTGTGCCATTTCCGGCGCACAAGCACACCCGTACGGTACTCTCCTCGCCCCCACGCCACCAACAACACAGCGACCACGCGGCTTTCAGGCATGGCATGGCACGGCACGGCACCGGCGAAATGCGCCGCCCCCGCCCCTCCGCGCATCCGTCCGTCTCGCCACGTTCACTGACAGCCGCGTCTGCGGCTACACCACGACAACCACAACACCGCTCCCCTCCCTGGCAACTCACATTGTTTTTCTCCTCCTCTTTTGCACAAACCACAACGCCGAGCACAGGCGCAAGCCACCCACACCGCGCCCCTCCCCGTCCCGTCTTTGGCCGCCGCTCCTCGTTTCCTCGTTTGCCCCCTCCCATCTCCCGAAATGCCATGCCAGCAGCGTTACGCATGCCCCTCCCCTGTCCACACAACACTACCGCCTAACGAACAGCCTTTTCCGGGCCACATCCAGGGCACGCCCACCTCCAAACACTGCCAATTCACGGACGCACACACACACACACACACACACACTCACTCACTTTCTCGACACCTTTCTGTACGGAGGGTGCGTCATCTCGACCGTGACAGAGTGACGGCAACTATCGACGATCCATTTCCCCCCACTGGTAAAACATGTCCACTAACACCTACATACATCATTCAAGTACACAGACAATAGCATACACACAATGGGAGGGCACACGAACATGGACGGCACGGCACTGTCATACACTCTTCCTCAGAACCATATCAACAAACGTTACGTACATCCGGGAAAGCGAAAGCGAACGCGAACGCGAAAGCGAAAGCGAAAGCAAAGGCAAAGGCAAAGCCCAATGCAGCCGTCAAAGGTAACGTTCACCACGGCAGACACTTGCAGCCGCGCCGCCGTTAAACGCATTTCAGTGCGGCTCCAATACGCCTCCGACACGGGAACGTTCCGTTGCTCTACGAATGCGTTTCTCCCCTTTTTCCCTTCCTCTCTCTTTTGCCCCCCCTCCTTGCACTCTTGCCTCATTCCTCACGTTCTGCCCAGACATTCGACCGATCAAAGTCAACCTTTCGTTACCGTTCTCAGCGCGACGGTGTACAACAGTATGACGGGTGTGCCCAAGACTTCGGTTCAGTTGCGTGACGCCGGTCTATCGCGCCGATCGACAGTTACTCAGGGGGCGACGGATCGGACCACGTCACCGACACACAAAACACTTTCAAACAAACAAATACATACCGGATGGACACAGACAAACACGTGTACAGACATTCGCCAAACAAACGACCGCCGCCGTCGTCGTCTAGCGTGCATCTTGAATGACGACATCGGTGTGCGTGCGTCGTACGCAATCAGTCAGACACGGCTATCAAACATCAGAGTCGAATGGTACATCATCGTGCGTGTCGCCGTACACGTACAGTACAATACAACAACAATGCGTCTTAATGGCACGTTCATTTCAACGTCACTCACACACCTCCACGCTGCAGTTACGTCGCACCATTGTCAAACTCGGCGTACAGCAAAGGGAATAGTGGGCGGCAAAAAAAAAACCAAACAAAAACATTTCACATTTCACCCTCGCCATGTATGATGTGCAAAAAAAACAAACCCGCAAACGGCCGTCGTTACGGTGACACAAAAGTCGCCGATCGCACTGTCCCCCCTCGCAGACGGGTAACACACACACACACACACACCAACAACACCAATGGGTCAAAAACCACGCCAACGAGGCGTGCCACCATTCCACGCCACGGCGACCAACCTCGTGGCCGTACCCCGCGCAACACGCTTTGACGCGCCCCCCCACCCACAATCAAAATGCACACATACATCACAGCCGTCCACACAAACAACAACAACAACAATTCCGCCCTTCCCGCAAAAGGCAAGTTGGTGGCCCTGAAAAGGGCCGTTTTGCCGCTCTCGCAACGGAGGAGCCTTCTCCATCCTTCCTTCCATTCCAGAGCCACCTCCTTACTTGGAGCTCGTGTACTTGGTCACCGCCTTCGTGCCCTCGCTCACGGCGTGCTTGGCCAGCTCGCCAGGCAGCAACAGCCGCACAGCGGTCTGGATCTCGCGGGACGTGATGGTCGAGCGCTTGTTGTAGTGCGCCAGGCGAGAAGCCTCGGCCGCAATGCGCTCGAAAATGTCGTTCACGAAGCTGTTCATGATGCTCATCGCCTTCGACGAGATGCCCGTGTCAGGGTGCACCTGCTTCAGCACCTTGTAGATGTAGATGGCATAGCTCTCCTTCCTCTTGCGCTTCTTCTTCTTGTCGCCCTTCGAAATGTTCTTCTGCGCCTTGCCAGCCTTCTTGGCGGCCTTCCCGCTAGTCTTGGGCGGCATCTCGAACCAACGTACGGCAGCAGCAACACCAGTAGCAAGCGCTCCGCTCTAGTCAGCGTCTCCCCACACAGTGGCACCCGCCGCCAGCCGCCGCCGCACCTTTACCAGCTCGCCCTGTTGCGGCCGCCGACCAATGGGGCGCGCGCGCAACCGGCCGCCGCACCCGAGCCCATAAAGCACCCCCACCCCGGCTGCGCCGGCACGCACTCCGCTGCTCGACTCGCTGCCGCTCGCACCGGTCGTTTTCGTTTCCGTTTCGTGTGCACCGTCGCTAGCCCATCGCCATGTCCGGACGCGGAAAGGGAGGCAAAGTCAAGGGCAAGTCAAAGTCCCGCTCAAGCAGGGCTGGGCTCCAGTTCCCGGTCGGCAGAATCCACCGCCTCCTGCGCAAGGGAAACTACGCAGAGCGCGTCGGCGCCGGGGCGCCCGTCTACCTCGCCGCCGTCATGGAGTACCTCGCGGCTGAGGTGACAGTCGTACTGTGCAGTGATCGCGTGCGGAGCTGCAGGAGCGCATACGATACTACGCCGAGCCATAGGGACCTGCTTGCGGGTTACGTCTCGAGGGTGCGTAAAGCTTTGAAACTTACGCATACCAAGGACGCAGGAGTGGCCAACTGAGTTTTTGTTAAAACACAGTTTGGCGCTCAACATCATCTGAGGGCAAAGCAACCTCAGGTAGTAATTAGAGCAGCATTGTCGTGCTTTTCGCCGCTGCGGATATGTCTGGTGCAGGTGATGCCTTGGGGTCGAAGCGGTCTTCCGCTGTCGACAAAAGGCGCGTCTTGTTGTTGCCGCGGGCCGCGTCTCCGGCCGTTTCGAGCGCCCCAGCTGCCGCAGAGCCATGCTCTGCCCCCCCCAAGGTTAGGGAAAACGTGGGCCAGGACCTGGCAGCCGGCCGCGGAACCGCAGAGAAGGTTTCCGCCGCCGCCGATCAGACCTCCGCGTCCACTAGGAAAGTAGGGCCAGCAATGCAGCCGGGCCACCTAACGGTGTCAACGAAGGCTGTAACTGGCACCCCCCTGGCAGCAGCCCCACTTCCCGCCCCGGACATGGCAAGAAACACAGCAGTCTTACACAACACACCAACATCAAAATATATAGTCAGTACTTGCAATCCTGCCCCTCCTAACCTCGTCCTATCTCCGCTCCTGCTTGCCCACGCCACCGGCACACTTCCCGAATTCCTCACATCCATGAAGAATGGCAAGCAGATGCCCCGTCTGCCGACCAAAATCCTCCCCAAACCCACCCCCTCGTCTCAGTCCTCCACCCGTTCCAAATACCTTAAATCCCCCCCACACAAGTCCACCACAACAAAGCAGCGGCGTGTTAAGAAGGATAGGAAGGAGAAGCACTCCAAGGGGAAGAAGCAATCCACCACCCCCACCCTAACCACGTCCACACCCTCCGAGGAGCCTGCGCCCCCGACAGCACCTGTCGTCGTTCTGGGAGGGGACCAGGAAACACCGGAACTGGAAGGGAACCGTGTAACTGGGCAGGATTCGGATGGTTTCGTGCTGGCGAGGAAAACGTTTCGCCAGCCGAGGCTTCCGCCAGCCCGGGGAGTGGAACCCACCCCAAACAGATTCCAGGTGATTGCTGAGGAGCCAGCGTTAACAGAAAACACAACGCAAACACAGAATCAAGTCGCCCACCACCTCCCCCCGATTGTCGCAGAGTTTACTCAAAACTACGAGGAGCTCTTTGAGTTGCTCAAGACAGAAATCGGGGGAGGCAGTTTCCAGGCAAAACCCGCCGGAGGAGACAAAATAAAAGTCACAGTACACACACTTGAACACTACAACACAGTCAAAGCACTGTTCAGCACAAGAAGCATACCTCACTACACCTTCCCAACAACCAAAACACGAAACAGAAACATAGTAATCAGAGACCTACCAAGACGAGTATCCCCCCAGGCAATCAAAACAGACTTGACTGCCCGGGGGTATGTACAGCAAATGGGCAGCATAAACAGTAAGTGGCCGCTGTACCAGGTAACACTCCCTGACGTACCTCAAAACAAGAGGGAGATCACGATGGTCCTGGCAGTCCCTGTCACCACGGAGCCGCTGCGCCGTAAAAACAAGACGGTGCAGTGCTTCAGGTGTCAGGGCCTGAACCACATCGCTGCGCACTGCAACATGCCAGTGAGATGCAGGAAGTGCGCTGAGGCCCACGACACCAGGACATGCACACTCCAGCACACGGACCCACAAATAAGGTGCGCGCTGTGTGGCAAAAACCACACAGCGGGTTACCAAGGTTGTGAGGTCCACAAAAGACACTCACAGCAGGCAAAGGGCGCAAAGGCCGCCCCCCACACACGCAAACAGAACACCACAAACCCAACCACTCACACAAGAAAACAAAATACAACTACACACACAGACAAGGCCTGGGTAAAACCAAGGCCGGACACACCGAGGGCGACATATGCGGAAGTGGTTTCTCCCCTGAGGAACCATGAAAGCGTGGCCCAATCACCACAACACCAGACACAACAAACAGAACAACACCGGGATACACACAGCACCAACGGCCAGGTCCACCACAACGGAGGAAGCTCTAGGGAACCCCACACACACTCCCCCCCCATGGATCAGTTGTTAGGCGTAATGGTGCAGACCATGAACCTCGTCATGGAAATGATGAAGGAATTGAGGGAAGCCCAGAAGCAGAACACACAGATCCTCGTTGCCCTCCAGGCAACAGTCCAGCAGTCGCTCCCCTCTGCGACTTCCTCAGTAGTTTCAAAACCCCATCATGGATAGACGACCAAACATCCATGGCCTGACAATGTGCGTCTTTAACGCAGACGGCATTGTTAACCAAGAGGTCGAGTTCAGAGAACTCATGAAGGAGTTCTCCATCGACATATGCATGATGGGGGAAACCCACTTAAAACCGGGAATAAAAGCGACAGTCCCCAACTATGTTAGCTATCGCAAAGACAGGCCAACCCAAGGCGGAGGAGTGGCCATATACATAAAAAGAGGGATCCCCCACCACCAGGTATTCTTACCAGCTACCAATAAAATCGAAGCAGTGGCGGTGGAAGTAGCCACTGCCACTGGACCCCTAACAATCGTTGCAATCTACCGACCCCCACAAGACCAGATAGATGAGGGAGACATAGCTACTCTAGGGCAAATTGAAGGCAAACTCATAATAGGGGGCGACTTCAATGCCAAACATCCTGATTGGAATTCTAGAGTAACCTCCAGAGCAGGCGCCAGATTGCAACAACTAGCGCGCAACCACCACTTCGAAACCTGGGGTCCAGTCGAGCCCACACATTTTCCAAAAAATGGAAGCAGGCCCGACGTGTTGGACATAGCTCTCACTAGGAGGATTACGGGGTTTGTGACCGCGAGGACGATCAACAGAATGTCCTCCGACCACAACCCAGTGATCCTAGAGGTCGACGTGGGAGAATGGGTAGCACTCCCACGGTACCAGACGTCTTACAAACGTACAAACTGGGAGCGATACCGAGAAACTGTCGCCTCTGATATCGCTCGCGCCCCGCCACCTACTGCCGAAACAGTAGAACAAGCGCTACAAGACCTAACAGGCACCATCTTGCAGGCAGCGGAAGAAGCCACCCCTCCACAAAGGGATGGCCCGCCGCCGCAAATACAGCTCCCGGAACACTTGCTAGCTCAAATTCGACATAAGAACAGAGTGGCAAAAGAGTGGAAGATAACCAGAAACCAGGCCACAAGGAGGCTGCTCAATCGTCTACAGAGAGAATTGAAGGTAGCGCTCAATGAGCACAGAAACCAGCAATGGCAAAACCGCCTCTCAGCCCTCAAAGTAGACGATCACACACTTTGGCAAGCAACCAAACAATTCACAAGAAGACGCGCTAGGAAGCCGCCACTGCATGGCGAGCGGGGTATGGCCTACAGCCATGCTGAAAAGGCCAACGCCCTCGCCGACACTTTCGAGAAGCAGTTCCAAGCGGCTGAACCACAGGATGATGAGCATGAAAGAGTGGTCCGTCGTCAACTGGCTGTCTTCCTCAATGCTGAGGAGGACCCAGAAGACGAACCCATAGTTTTTGCCCCCGAAGACGTGGCAAAAGTAATTAGGTACCTCCCCTCCAAAAAGGCGCCAGGACATGACAATGTCACCAACCAGTTGGTCAAAAACCTCCCACCCACGGCGATCGAACACCTCGCGAACGTCTTCAACGAGATTACTCGTACCCGCGAGTTCCCAGCTTGCTGGAAACACGCGGAAGTGGTCGCAATACACAAACCAGGGAAAGACCCTCTGTTCCCGCAGCACTACAGGCCGATTAGCCTCTTGCCAACTCTCAGCAAGATCTACGAGCGCCTCCTGCTAAGACCCATACAAGAACACATCACCAGAGAGCAAATTCTGCCGGATTTCCAATTCGGATTCCGGCAGAACCACTCTGCCCCACAACAGATCATGAGAGTGGTTGAAGCAGCCACAGAGGGCTTCAACCACAGAGGCTACTGCGGGATAGTGCTACTTGACGTAGCCAAGGCCTTTGACTCAGTATGGCATAGAGGGCTACTCTACAAGTTGTACACCCAAGGGTTCCCCGGGAGTATAGTTAAACAGATTAAAAGCTATCTCTCGAACAGAACTTTCTCTGTCAAAGTAGAAACGTCCACCTCCACCAGAAGGCGTATTCGTGCTGGGGTGCCACAGGGATCGGTCCTGGGGCCCGTTTTGTACAGTCTGTACACTGCGGACACTCCAACGGCCCCCCTGGTGCACACTGCACAGTACGCTGACGATACAGCCTTCTACACAAGAAACGCGAACAAGGACCTGGTCATCCGTAGGCTACAAAGGGTTTTAGATGACACAGAAACTTGGGCCCGTCGCTGGCGAATCACCATCAATTCTGAAAAGACGCAGGCGATGCTGATCACCCGTAGGCTCGGAAGGCGCGAACCTCCTCAACGGCCCCCCCTCCACCTTCACCTAAACGGAACCCAACTCCCCTGGCGCAGAACCGCCAAGTACCTTGGCGTAACCTTGGACTCTCGTCTTACGTGGAAACCCCACATAGACGAGGTCCATAGGAAGGTCTGTGCCAGAATGTCCATCCTGTACCCAATCCTCAACTCATCCAGCTCCCTTTCCTGCTCAGTAGGAGTGAACGTGTACCAGGCCCTGATCCGGCCAGTCATGGAATACGCGTGCCCTGTCTGGGGATACGCGGCGAAGCAGCACCTGGACAAACTCCAGAGGCTGCAGAACCGCGCCCTCAGGAGGGCACTGCGTTTACCCCTTGGATTCCCTACCGACGATTTGCATGCCGCTGCGGAAATCCCACTACTGAGAGAGCGTTTTCAAGACCTGGCAAGGGCCTTCTATGAAGGTACTTCCAGGTCGGGAAATGCTCTCATCCACTCCCTAGGTCGGTATGACATGTCCCGCGATAAACACAATCGCCCCATGACGATCCTCGACGACTAAGTCGAAGAGAAAAATCCCAATACCCATTCCCAAATCCTACTCCTACCCAAAATGCTACAATTATCTCGCCAAACCTCAGGCAAGTACCAGACCCACACAGAACAAACATCACAAATCACAGACATCAAAAAAGTACAGAAATAATCACACACACAAGTACACAGGGGAGTAAAAGCCGAAAGGCTACAAACTCCCCCTCACACTTCCCCAAAGAGGGGAAAGTATTAGATGTAAGCAGCAGGCTGCGCCGGCACGCACTCCGCTGCTCGACTCGCTGCCGCTCGCACCGGTCGTTTTCGTTTCCGTTTCGTGTGCACCGTCGCTAGCCCATCGCCATGTCCGGACGCGGAAAGGGAGGCAAAGTCAAGGGCAAGTCAAAGTCCCGCTCAAGCAGGGCTGGGCTCCAGTTCCCGGTCGGCAGAATCCACCGCCTCCTGCGCAAGGGAAACTACGCAGAGCGCGTCGGCGCCGGGGCGCCCGTCTACCTCGCCGCCGTCATGGAGTACCTCGCGGCTGAGGTGCTCGAGCTGGCCGGAAACGCGGCCCGCGACAACAAGAAGACGCGCATCATCCCGCGCCACCTGCAGCTTGCCATCCGCAACGACGAGGAGCTCAACAAGCTCCTGTCGGGCGTCACCATCGCACAGGGTGGTGTCCTGCCCAACATCCAGGCCGTCCTGCTGCCAAAGAAGACCGAGAAGAAGGCCTAAAGGAGGCCAGGCAATCGCAGCGCCGCGTGCTCCCCTGCACGCAACGCGCTTTGCCGGCTCGGCCCACAACAATCGGCCCTTTTCAGGGCCACCACACAAACCTACGTCCAAAGCAAAATTTCAGTCGTCCTCGCCGCACCTTGTTTTGTTTTAACTTTGCACTGTCACAGCACAGCCGCCGCCGGCGCACGTCCGCCATCTTGTCGTCCACACAGCCCGTGTGGCCCAACACACACACACACACACACACACACACATTTTGCACGGTCGCAGTCGCCTTCCAAACCGACAACGGCAGCAATAATGACCATTGTTAAAGGGAGGCGTGTCGACACACCGCCCTCCACTCCCGCGCGCAACGGCCGTCGACACGAACGAAACAGCTGATCCGGCCGCCTATGCCCACACGCCTTGCCTCGGAAACCCCAACGCCGCCGCAAACAAACACACAGAGCCAAACCACGCAAGCAAATAATCACCGCCTCTCGCACAACAACACACAGCCCGCCATCTCCGTCGCGATCGATACAAAGACACACAATAACAAACACACAAACGAAGCAGCTCCACACACAGCCAGCCACATGACACGTTTCCTTTCCTTCTCCCCTCCCAGTCACATCACGTCGCTCAAAACGGAAAGAAAGAAAGAAACAAACAAACAAACAAACAACACAGCGCACACACGCAGCAACAACACAGACTCTTTCGCACTTTTCAACTTCCGAACAGTGTGGTGGCCCTGAAAAGGGCCGTTTTCTAGTCTCTCCCACCCACAAGCACGGCCGCGGGAAGGCCAGCGCCCGCTGCGACGCAGCCTAACCGCCGAAACCGTACAGGGTGCGCCCCTGCCTCTTCAGGGCGCACACCACGTCCATGGCCGTCACAGTCTTGCGCTTGGCGTGCTCAGTGTACGTCACCGCGTCGCGGATCACGTTCTCCAGGAACACCTTCAGCACCCCGCGGGTCTCCTCGTAGATCAGACCAGAGATGCGCTTCACGCCGCCCCTGCGAGCCAGGCGGCGGATGGCGGGCTTCGTGATGCCCTGGATGTTGTCGCGCAACACCTTGCGGTGCCGCTTGGCGCCACCCTTGCCGAGCCCCTTTCCTCCCTTGCCGCGGCCTGTCATCCTTCCTTCCTCGGGCAAAGCAAAACGTGCACAAACAGCAGCTGCAGCGGCTGGCGAGTCGGCTACGGTCTGCGCCCAGGGCGCCCGCCGCCCCCCTATATAGACTCTGGCCCGCCCTCCCCCCACCACGCGCAACCGAGGGCATATAAGCGCAGCACGGAGGCGCGCGGGCCCGTTGTCAAGGCAGCACCGGACGCCGCGCCGCACCTAACCTCCACGCACGCCGCTCCGCTACCGCTACCGCCATGGCCCGCACAAAGCAAACGGCCCGCAAGTCCACCGGCGGAAAGGCGCCGCGCAAACAGCTCGCCACCAAGGCGGCGAGGAAGAGCGCGCCCGCCACCGGAGGCGTCAAGAAGCCCCACCGCTACAGGCCGGGCACCGTCGCCCTGCGAGAAATCAGGCGCTACCAGAAGAGCACAGAGCTGCTCATCCGCAAGCTGCCATTCCAGCGCCTAGTGCGCGAGATCGCCCAGGACTTCAAGACCGACCTGCGCTTCCAGAGCTCCGCAGTCATGGCCCTGCAGGAGGCCAGCGAGGCCTACCTCGTCGGCCTCTTCGAAGACACCAACCTGTGCGCAATCCACGCCAAGCGCGTCACCATCATGCCCAAGGACATCCAGCTCGCGCGCCGCATCCGCGGCGAGCGCGCCTAAACCGCGCCGCGGCACCGCACCGCACAAACAAAAACGGCCCTTTTCAGGGCCACTAACATCTCTCCGTCGCGAGCAAACTTTGTCGGTCGCCTGCCTCTCGCCCCGCAACCCAAAAACAAAAACCACCACTTCCCGTCCGTCCGCCACACCCGCTCACTCTGCCTGCCTGCTAGCAGCGCGCAACAATCACACATCATCCCTCCCCGGCGCTCAAAGCGCACAATACCCAACGGCCGACGTCACACCGCACGGGTGGCTGGCCGGCCGCCGCTTTCGTTTCGAAAACAAAAAAACCCGCACTCCACTCCGACGGCCAACGGCCAGGCAGGCGCGCTCGCTCGCTCTACACGCCACCGAAATCCCCGCCGACTCCTTCCACATCTCAACGTGCCCCCCGTTGCAAAACATAACACACACACACACAAAGGAACAAAACAAAACAAAGACCAGACACGACTCGACTCGACAAGACAGACATCCGAGAAGAACGAACGCAGGCAAGCCAACCAACGTATTCAAACAAAACAACGTGACAGAAAACCAACCGTCGGCCGCCGCCACAAACACGGCGACAATCAACCACGACAACAACAACAACAACAACAACACCGCTTACCGCTACCGCCGCCCACACCCGCCACCGACCCCCGCAATCCAACCACCACGGCACGCAAACAGCATCCCCACGGGCATACAGAAACGCCAGACAGACACCCACACCAAACGCAACACGACAATCAAAACCTTCCCCGACGTGCTTTGATGGCCCTGAGAAGGGCCGTTTTGGGCCGCGCGTCTCTTGCGCGCCACTAGACGACGACGGGGGGTGGGGACGACGGAGTCAAGCGCCAAACCCTTCCTTTCTCCCATCTCTTTCTCCTCTACTCTACTTCTTCTTCTTGGGCGAAGCCTTCGCCTTAGACGGCGTCGTCGCCTTCTTCGGGCGCGGCGCCTTCGGCTTCTTCGTCGGAACCTTGGCGGCCTTCTTCGCCTTCGACGGCGACTTGGCCTTGGCCGGCTTGGCCGCAGCCGCCTTCTTCGCACCCGCGGGAGCGGCCGACGCCGCAGACGCCTTCTTGGCGGCGCCCGCCTTCCGACCGGTCGCCGCCTTCACGCCACCAGCCTTCTTTGCGCCGGCCGCACGGGCGCCCTTCTTCTCCTTGCTGGCCGGAGCGGCGCGCTTCTTCTTGGCACCGCCAGCACGAGCCTTGCCGCCCTCGGCCGCCCCCCCGCCGCCGGCGCCGGCAAGCTTGAACGAGCCGGACGCGCCCTTCCCCTTCGTCTGCACCAGCTCGCCCGCCACGACGGCCGACTTGAGGTACTTCTTGATAAACGGCGCCAGCTTCTCCGCGTCCAGCTTGTAGTGCGCGGCTATGTACTTCTTGATCGCCTGCAGCGACGACCCGCCGCGCTCCTTCAGACTCTTGATGGCGGCCGTCACCATCTCAGAGGTGCGCGGGTGCGCAGGCTTGGCGCGCGGCTTCTTCGCAGACGACGCAGACTTGGCCTTCTTCGTAGTGCCGGTGGCGGCGGGTGCCGCAGCAGTCTCGTTCGTAGCCGCCTGATCTGCCATTTCGACGACGCGCGTAACACACAGCGAGAGCGAGCGGGACGGCAGGCACGCAAGCACAGCACAGCAGCAGAGCAGAGAATCACAAGGCCCAGCCAGTGTCGCGGGCGGGCGCGGACGGCCGAGAGAGCGGCCGCCACTCTGCGCGCCGCCGCGCCGCGCCTCCCGCGCTTGCTACCGCCCAACGTCCGACAGCCTGTGCGGAGCAGCCCCAAACCTGCGCCACAACCGCCCGCGCCTTTCAAACCACCGAGGATGGGGCTACACACAGCCACACCACAGTCGCCAACCAGTCGCCACGGCAGCGCCGCAAACCACGGCCAAACTGCAGCTACCGCGCGCTACAGCCTGCGTCGGCCCGCCGAGAATCGCCGCCCCCGCCCAAATGCCGCCCCCACAGCCCCAGCCGACGACCCGCCACAATGGCCAAACCTTCGGCAAAACTCCCACACCGTCGCCGCGGCAGCCCGGCCAGCGCGGCCGGCGCCACAGCCACACAAGCCGAGGCGTGCGGCGATGACGGCCGTGCAAACGCGCCTCCGCCGCCCCATCGCCTTCCGTCGCCCTCCCGCCGTTTCCCGATCGGCCCGCAGCCGTCGGGCCACATCGCGCGCCGTCCTCCTCCTCTCGCCCGCCAACATTCACAGCCGTTTCTCAACAATTGCCCGCCGCAAACGGACGCCGCCTGCGCAACAGGCGCCGCCGCCCCTCGCCGCTTCCGACCCAACCCCTCGACCGAGGCAAACCGCAATCCGAATCTACAGACCAACCCAATCTGCCGTCAAGCACACACGACAGCCGACCTTACACGTTACGCGTTACACATTACGTTTACACGTCTACGTTAGGTTAGGTTAGGTGGACGTGGGTTAGGTTAAGGGGACTTGGGTTAGGTTAAGCGTCAAACTTAGGTTAAGCATTCAAACACGTCAGGCGTCAGAGGTTAGGTTAGGTTAGGTTAGGTTAGGTTAGGTTAGGTTAGGTTAGTGCTAGGTTGAGAAGCGTCAAACGTAGGTTAAAAAGGCGTTCAAACGTGAGGCGTGAGCCGGACAGCTTACCTTACGTAGACGTTAGGGGCTCACAGGCTGAGCTCACCTCGCCACACCACAGGTTCGGTTCGGTTCGCTCGGCTCAGCGTAAAGCGCCGAGGTCAGGGTTACGTTCGTTCACCTTCGGGCGCCACACTTTCGGTTGAAAGGTCGCGACGGGACGACGTCGGCAGGCACGCCGCAAACGAACAAAAACGTACAGACGACGTCGGAAACCGCCGACAGACGGGGGAGCAGCACGACCACGACCAGACACCGAGCGCGAACGAGACACACGCGAACCACCCCCACCGGCCAAAGGGCACCACACAACAACCCAGAGCACCACGTGTCGACACCAGAGCAACCCGCCGCTCACGCGACATGGCTGGCACCGAAGGGCAACCGCCCGCAACTGCGCTTTCCGCGCCGGCCCGGATGCACGTCGTGCTACAACAACACCACTACCGTACACAGCCGCTGTTCACAACATCACTATCAATGGCGCGCCCGCGGCTCGCCGCCGTCGCAGTCGCAGCCCCAACGCCAGCACTTTTGCACCACCATTCACACGCACCGCAACACAGCTCGCCGACACAGCCGAACAAAACAAACACCACACAACAACAGCAACAACGCCGCCGCCTCTACTTGTGCCGGCGACCCACCCCGCCGATGGCGCACCTTTCGCCAGCCGGCAATCGACACACACGCACCCACCCACCGGGGCCCAGTGCAAAAAACAAAAAACACACAAAAACAAAAAAACCAAACAACACAAACGACACGGGAAGCGCACACCGCCACTTCGCGCGCACGCCACCAACCAGTCGTCGTCTCAAAATAACAAACACAAACAAAATAAACTAACAACTAGGGCAACACAAAACAAAAAAAAAAACGCCTCGCACGAACCGCCCACAAAAAGGACAAGCACACGCACAGCCTCTGCTGACGACCACGACGCAGCGGCACGCTGCTCCTGTCCCGCGCCCCGCGCCCCACTCGATTCACAACTCACGCGACACCGTCAACGACGGGCTCGCTTCCCGCAACCTACCACCTTTCCGCCACGACGCACAGCCCCAGCCCCACCCGACGACGCCCGTGGCAACGACTGCACTTTCACCACCGCCTCCCCCTTCCCCCCCAAAAACACACACACACACACACACACACAGCCAGCCAAAAACGCACTCGCGACCCACACATGCACGTGCATCGGCACACGCCAACCAGTCAACGTCGACAACCACACGCAAGGCTCGAAACGAAACCGGCGTCCTTCCACGTTGCCATCAAGCTACGCGACACAAGACACAAGGAACCAACACAACAGCCGGCCCCACTAATTCCCACTCTCACGCCGCAAAAAGCACACCGAAACCGCCAAACGCACGCACATTCCCCTTCGCACTGACACCACCGACCGGCTCGCTACCACACACCTCTCGGCAGCCGTTTCACGCCAATTCGCCACACCGCCCACACAGTCGACAAGCGCCCGCCCTGTACGGCACACGCAACGACGCAGCGCAGCAAAGGGCGCCCGCAACACATACCTCTCCGCCGCCCGACGCGCCAACCGCCACACCACACCGCCAGCCACTCGCAAATTGTGCACTGCCACCAGCCACACGTCCAACACGCCGCGCCGCCTCCGGCCACCCGCCAGGGGGCGCTCACGTCCGCGACAACAGCGCGGCCCGCCGGGCCGGGCCGGGCCGAACCGAACCGAGCCGCCGCTGCTCTGCACTCGGCACGGCCACACCCTGCTGCAGACCGGGCTCGTCCCTCTGTACGCGTCTGCCTGCGCATCAACACAACACGACCTTTTTTTTTTTTTTTTTTTTTTTTCTCTCTACCGCCATCCCTCCTTCTCGCGTTTTACTCGTTGTTGCAGCAGCGGCGCACACCTACACATCCACAGCCCCAGCCCCAGCCGAGCCGGCCTCACCTCAGGGCCCGCCGCCAGCGTCTCCTCCTCGGGCACAGGTGCGGTGCTGTGGCCGCCCATCCAACCGCATTGCTGGCCGTCCAGCCACCAGGCGTTCCCACTGCCGCGAGCCACGCCGCGCACCGACCCTGCTGCAGAAAACGAAGCATAGCCAGAGACCGACCGATACACAAAGCAAGCCGTCGCCTCGCCTCTTGTCCTTCCTGCCTTCCTTCCGCCCCCGCCCTTCTCACACCACCGCCTCTCCACTTTCGCCCCCCCCTCCTTTTTTTGTTTTTTTTTTTTGTTTTCTTCTTTCTTTCTTTCTTTCTTTCTTTGGCCCTCTCTCCTTCCCGCCATGGCGGTTACGGCACCGCCTGCAGCGGCAGATTTTTTGCGCCCACACGCCTACTCCTACCACCATTAACCTTGCCCTGCCCTGCCCTGCCCTGCCCATCAACGTCGCAGTCGAACCGACGCTTGCCAACACACTGCCCACGTTCCTTTCTCTTTTCGGCCTACGCCCATTACGCGCCGCCGCCACAGCACCTTCCCTTCCCACAACACACCGACGTCATCACACGCACCCAAAACAGGGGCCACGACCGTGTTCCTCGCCCACTCCCATCCCGCACGGTACGCACATTCCCAACTACTAACCGCGCACCCTCCCTTTCCAATCTGTGTGTCTCTGTGTCTGTGTCCTGTCCGCGCGTGACGCCTCTCAACATCCGCCGTCCCCCGTCCCGTTTTCGCCCCCATGCCGTCGTCGCGCCGCCTCCTCCCCGTCCACCGCCGCCCCTGTCCGCCCCGCACCACACCATACACCGCTGCTTGTCCCGGCCGTTGCCACCAAAGGCGCCGACCGCAAACGCGCCACGCCGCAGCCCCCGTGCGTCTCGCGCTCGCTTGCATCTCCGTGCCGACGCTGCCTCTCTTCCCACTCGCACTCGACCTCGACAACACAGTCTTTGGCTCCGCCACTGCGTGTTCCGGTGGTACGCACGCTGCAACACGTATGTATTCATTACCAGAGCGATGGCGAGGCATGACAGCATCTCTGTCTGACCAGAGAGTTCTTTCTCGCTGCTAGTCGGCGCTTGGACCGCGCCAGACGACAGTAGTGGCACGCACCGGGTCGCCAGGAACAGTTGTTATATATATTGTAGCGCGAGTCGGGAGAGGTAGTAGTCGGTCGACAGTAGTAGCGGGTGGACGGTTGTACTGAGCGGGCGTCGGCGGCGTGCTCTGCTCGTCTCGCGACTCTGGTCACGGTTCGGGACGATGTATAGTATATTGTGTTACAATCAAAAGGTGGTGTGACGCTGCATTGCGCAAATCTGATAACGTATGTTCATTGTACTTATTTTGTTCAACAACAAAAGCCCCACTATTACTTTTTTTCTAAAGTAACTTTTGTCTCTTAACGAAAAACATTCACGTTTTAAAGACTACTTCCTATGGCATTTCCCTCCAAGGAGTGCAATTAATTACCAGCCAGCACTCATTCATTGCACACAGCTGTGTAAGGGGTATCTACAATTGAGGAGCGGATATAAATGCAATTTTTTGTTTTTTTTGTTTTTTTTTGTGTGTGTGTTGTAACCTCCCAGCAAAATTTAAAACAATGGACAATGTTATTTACGGATGCTAATGGACATTGCGCTAATTGTAACCTCGCCCACAATGAGAGGTATTGAAAATGGCAACAAAAATGTGAAATTCGCAATCTGACTCAAATATAAAGTCTTCACACAACATTTAAAAAAGTCCGTTCAGTGACAAGAAACTTCAATTAAACCGAAATATCGGTCTTTGGCCCTGTGCAAAACAATCAGAATTAAAGTCTTACCTCCGAATAAATGGATGTCACATTTCTGCTCTGGTTGTTGCGCAGCGCTTGAAGGAACTGCATTGCAAATAATAATATTCTCTTTTTTTGTGATTTTAGTGGCATTTTTCTTCAAAGAAGTGGAATGAAATGTGAAGTGCAACGAACTCTTTAGTTCAATACAAAATTAAATGTTTGAAAAATGCTTTTGAAATAAAACCTATTATTGGGGAACTTGTTGGAGAATAATTACAATAAATACAATTTTTCATTATCTAATGATTATATTAATTAACAGTGTACCTTATTCACCATCTTGACCAGTGTTGCCGACCGCCTACATCACACAACCGCACTCGGCTGCTACTACTGACCGACCGCTCTGCATGACGACTATTAGCGTACTGCACGCGACGACTACTGACAGAGTACAGCCCTCAACTACACAGAGCTACGGACTCGCAACGACTACTGACAGACTGACTGACTGACTGACTGACTGACTGAGAACCGCTCGCAACACTCGCGCAGTCCAGCGCAAACTCTCTGGTCACAGATGCTACAATGTCTCGCCATCGCTACTATGTTACATACGTGTTTCAGTGTCTTTTTCATTGGGGTAACGATCTTTGGCTCTTTTTATTCTGAATACAGGGCCAAAGGTCAACGCTGCTGCCCTTATACAATTTATCAGGTTTCATTATGTCTGTTGCAATGTTACATACGGTTCACTCTTTCATTAATATTATCGTTGGGTTTGTTTTGTAGGGACGTTAACATTCTGGCACATTTTTATTATCATCGGACTCTCTGCTATTTGTGCAGGGAGGTTATACCTGGGTCCATTTCCATTTCCATTTACATTTTAATATTGATAGACTTTTTGTTTTCTTTTTTGTTTCTTGTTGTTTTTCCTTCTTTTTTTTTGTTGTTTTTTTTTTTTTTTTTTTTTTTTGTTGTTTTGTTTTTCCCGCTCTCACCACCACCGCCGCATCACGCCTTCCGTTTTCTTGGTTTCTTTTCTGTTCTTCAACTGCTTCAACATCACCGCGCCCCATTTCCACACCACAGCCATCAGCCTCCGAGACGGGCGGGCGCAGTGTGCCATTTCCGGTGCACAAGCACACCCGTACGGTACTCTCCTCGCCCCCACGCCACCAACAACACAGCGACCACGCGGCTTTCAGGCATGGCATGGCACGGCACGGCACCGGCGAAATGCGCCGCCCCCGCCCCTCCGCGCATCCGTCCGTCTCGCCACGTTCACTGACAGCCGCGTCTGCGGCTACACCACGACAACCACAACACCGCTCCCCTCCCTGGCAACTCACATTGTTTTTCTCCTCCTCTTTTGCACAAACCACAACGCCGAGCACAGGCGCAAGCCACCCACACCGCGCCCCTCCCCGTCCCGTCTTTGGCCGCCGCTCCTCGTTTCCTCGTTTGCCCCCTCCCATCTCCCGAAATGCCATGCCAGCAGCGTTACGCATGCCCCTCCCCTGTCCACACAACACTACCGCCTAACGAACAGCCTTTTCCGGGCCACATCCAGGGCACGCCCACCTCCAAACACTGCCAATTCACGGACGCACACACACACACACACACACACACTCACTCACTTTCTCGACACCTTTCTGTACGGAGGGTGCGTCATCTCGACCGTGACAGAGTGACGGCAACTATCGACGATCCATTTCCCCCCACTGGTAAAACATGTCCACTAACACCTACATACATCATTCAAGTACACAGACAATAGCATACACACAATGGGAGGGCACACGAACATGGACGGCACGGCACTGTCATACACTCTTCCTCAGAACCATATCAACAAACGTTACGTACATCCGGGAAAGCGAAAGCGAACGCGAACGCGAAAGCGAAAGCGAAAGCAAAGGCAAAGGCAAAGCCCAATGCAGCCGTCAAAGGTAACGTTCACCACGGCAGACACTTGCAGCCGCGCCGCCGTTAAACGCATTTCAGTGCGGCTCCAATACGCCTCCGACACGGGAACGTTCCGTTGCTCTACGAATGCGTTTCTCCCCTTTTTCCCTTCCTCTCTCTTTTGCCCCCCCTCCTTGCACTCTTGCCTCATTCCTCACGTTCTGCCCAGACATTCGACCGATCAAAGTCAACCTTTCGTTACCGTTCTCAGCGCGACGGTGTACAACAGTATGACGGGTGTGCCCAAGACTTCGGTTCAGTTGCGTGACGCCGGTCTATCGCGCCGATCGACAGTTACTCAGGGGGCGACGGATCGGACCACGTCACCGACACACAAAACACTTTCAAACAAACAAATACATACCGGATGGACACAGACAAACACGTGTACAGACATTCGCCAAACAAACGACCGCCGCCGTCGTCGTCTAGCGTGCATCTTGAATGACGACATCGGTGTGCGTGCGTCGTACGCAATCAGTCAGACACGGCTATCAAACATCAGAGTCGAATGGTACATCATCGTGCGTGTCGCCGTACACGTACAGTACAATACAACAACAATGCGTCTTAATGGCACGTTCATTTCAACGTCACTCACACACCTCCACGCTGCAGTTACGTCGCACCATTGTCAAACTCGGCGTACAGCAAAGGGAATAGTGGGCGGCAAAAAAAAAACCAAACAAAAACATTTCACATTTCACCCTCGCCATGTATGATGTGCAAAAAAAACAAACCCGCAAACGGCCGTCGTTACGGTGACACAAAAGTCGCCGATCGCACTGTCCCCCCTCGCAGACGGGTAACACACACACACACACACACCAACAACACCAATGGGTCAAAAACCACGCCAACGAGGCGTGCCACCATTCCACGCCACGGCGACCAACCTCGTGGCCGTACCCCGCGCAACACGCTTTGACGCGCCCCCCCACCCACAATCAAAATGCACACATACATCACAGCCGTCCACACAAACAACAACAACAACAATTCCGCCCTTCCCGCAAAAGGCAAGTTGGTGGCCCTGAAAAGGGCCGTTTTGCCGCTCTCGCAACGGAGGAGCCTTCTCCATCCTTCCTTCCATTCCAGAGCCACCTCCTTACTTGGAGCTCGTGTACTTGGTCACCGCCTTCGTGCCCTCGCTCACGGCGTGCTTGGCCAGCTCGCCAGGCAGCAACAGCCGCACAGCGGTCTGGATCTCGCGGGACGTGATGGTCGAGCGCTTGTTGTAGTGCGCCAGGCGAGAAGCCTCGGCCGCAATGCGCTCGAAAATGTCGTTCACGAAGCTGTTCATGATGCTCATCGCCTTCGACGAGATGCCCGTGTCAGGGTGCACCTGCTTCAGCACCTTGTAGATGTAGATGGCATAGCTCTCCTTCCTCTTGCGCTTCTTCTTCTTGTCGCCCTTCGAAATGTTCTTCTGCGCCTTGCCAGCCTTCTTGGCGGCCTTCCCGCTAGTCTTGGGCGGCATCTCGAACCAACGTACGGCAGCAGCAACACCAGTAGCAAGCGCTCCGCTCTAGTCAGCGTCTCCCCACACAGTGGCACCCGCCGCCAGCCGCCGCCGCACCTTTACCAGCTCGCCCTGTTGCGGCCGCCGACCAATGGGGCGCGCGCGCAACCGGCCGCCGCACCCGAGCCCATAAAGCACCCCCACCCCGGCTGCGCCGGCACGCACTCCGCTGCTCGACTCGCTGCCGCTCGCACCGGTCGTTTTCGTTTCCGTTTCGTGTGCACCGTCGCTAGCCCATCGCCATGTCCGGACGCGGAAAGGGAGGCAAAGTCAAGGGCAAGTCAAAGTCCCGCTCAAGCAGGGCTGGGCTCCAGTTCCCGGTCGGCAGAATCCACCGCCTCCTGCGCAAGGGAAACTACGCAGAGCGCGTCGGCGCCGGGGCGCCCGTCTACCTCGCCGCCGTCATGGAGTACCTCGCGGCTGAGGTGCTCGAGCTGGCCGGAAACGCGGCCCGCGACAACAAGAAGACGCGCATCATCCCGCGCCACCTGCAGCTTGCCATCCGCAACGACGAGGAGCTCAACAAGCTCCTGTCGGGCGTCACCATCGCACAGGGTGGTGTCCTGCCCAACATCCAGGCCGTCCTGCTGCCAAAGAAGACCGAGAAGAAGGCCTAAAGGAGGCCAGGCAATCGCAGCGCCGCGTGCTCCCCTGCACGCAACGCGCTTTGCCGGCTCGGCCCACAACAATCGGCCCTTTTCAGGGCCACCACACAAACCTACGTCCAAAGCAAAATTTCAGTCGTCCTCGCCGCACCTTGTTTTGTTTTAACTTTGCACTGTCACAGCACAGCCGCCGCCGGCGCACGTCCGCCATCTTGTCGTCCACACAGCCCGTGTGGCCCAACACACACACACACACACACACACACACACATTTTGCACGGTCGCAGTCGCCTTCCAAACCGACAACGGCAGCAATAATGACCATTGTTAAAGGGAGGCGTGTCGACACACCGCCCTCCACTCCCGCGCGCAACGGCCGTCGACACGAACGAAACAGCTGATCCGGCCGCCTATGCCCACACGCCTTGCCTCGGAAACCCCAACGCCGCCGCAAACAAACACACAGAGCCAAACCACGCAAGCAAATAATCACCGCCTCTCGCACAACAACACACAGCCCGCCATCTCCGTCGCGATCGATACAAAGACACACAATAACAAACACACAAACGAAGCAGCTCCACACACAGCCAGCCACATGACACGTTTCCTTTCCTTCTCCCCTCCCAGTCACATCACGTCGCTCAAAACGGAAAGAAAGAAAGAAACAAACAAACAAACAAACAACACAGCGCACACACGCAGCAACAACACAGACTCTTTCGCACTTTTCAACTTCCGAACAGTGTGGTGGCCCTGAAAAGGGCCGTTTTCTAGTCTCTCCCACCCACAAGCACGGCCGCGGGAAGGCCAGCGCCCGCTGCGACGCAGCCTAACCGCCGAAACCGTACAGGGTGCGCCCCTGCCTCTTCAGGGCGTACACCACGTCCATGGCCGTCACAGTCTTGCGCTTGGCGTGCTCAGTGTACGTCACCGCGTCGCGGATCACGTTCTCCAGGAACACCTTCAGCACCCCGCGGGTCTCCTCGTAGATCAGACCAGAGATGCGCTTCACGCCGCCCCTGCGAGCCAGGCGGCGGATGGCGGGCTTCGTGATGCCCTGGATGTTGTCGCGCAACACCTTGCGGTGCCGCTTGGCGCCACCCTTGCCGAGCCCCTTTCCTCCCTTGCCGCGGCCTGTCATCCTTCCTTCCTCGGGCAAAGCAAAACGTGCACAAACAGCAGCTGCAGCGGCTGGCGAGTCGGCTACGGTCTGCGCCCAGCGCGCCCGCCGCCCCCCTATATAGACTCTGGCCCGCCCTCCCCCCACCACGCGCAACCGAGGGCATATAAGCGCAGCACGGAGGCGCGCGGGCCCGTTGTCAAGGCAGCACCGGACGCCGCGCCGCACCTAACCTCCACGCACGCCGCTCCGCTACCGCTACCGCCATGGCCCGCACAAAGCAAACGGCCCGCAAGTCCACCGGCGGAAAGGCGCCGCGCAAACAGCTCGCCACAAAGGCGGCGAGGAAGAGCGCGCCCGCCACCGGAGGCGTCAAGAAGCCCCACCGCTACAGGCCGGGCACCGTCGCCCTGCGAGAAATCAGGCGCTACCAGAAGAGCACAGAGCTGCTCATCCGCAAGCTGCCATTCCAGCGCCTAGTGCGCGAGATCGCCCAGGACTTCAAGACCGACCTGCGCTTCCAGAGCTCCGCAGTCATGGCCCTGCAGGAGGCCAGCGAGGCCTACCTCGTCGGCCTCTTCGAAGACACCAACCTGTGCGCAATCCACGCCAAGCGCGTCACCATCATGCCCAAGGACATCCAGCTCGCGCGCCGCATCCGCGGCGAGCGCGCCTAAACCGCGCCGCGGCACCGCACCGCACAAACAAAAACGGCCCTTTTCAGGGCCACTAACATCTCTCCGTCGCGAGCAAACTTTGTCGGTCGCCTGCCTCTCGCCCCGCAACCCAAAAACAAAAACCACCACTTCCCGTCCGTCCGCCACACCCGCTCACTCTGCCTGCCTGCTAGCAGCGCGCAACAATCACACATCATCCCTCCCCGGCGCTCAAAGCGCACAATACCCAACGGCCGACGTCACACCGCACGGGTGGCTGGCCGGCCGCCGCTTTCGTTTCGAAAACAAAAAAACCCGCACTCCACTCCGACGGCCAACGGCCAGGCAGGCGCGCTCGCTCGCTCTACACGCCACCGAAATCCCCGCCGACTCCTTCCACATCTCAACGTGCCCCCCGTTGCAAAACATAACACACACACACACAAAGGAACAAAACAAAACAAAGACCAGACACGACTCGACTCGACAAGACAGACATCCGAGAAGAACGAACGCAGGCAAGCCAACCAACGTATTCAAACAAAACAACGTGACAGAAAACCAACCGTCGGCCGCCGCCACAAACACGGCGACAATCAACCACGACAACAACAACAACAACAACAACACCGCTTACCGCTACCGCCGCCCACACCCGCCACCGACCCCCGCAATCCAACCACCACGGCACGCAAACAGCATCCCCACGGGCATACAGAAACGCCAGACAGACACCCACACCAAACGCAACACGACAATCAAAACCTTCCCCGACGTGCTTTGATGGCCCTGAGAAGGGCCGTTTTGGGCCGCGCGTCTCTTGCGCGCCACTAGACGACGACGGGGGGTGGGGACGACGGAGTCAAGCGCCAAACCCTTCCTTTCTCCCATCTCTTTCTCCTCTACTCTACTTCTTCTTCTTGGGCGAAGCCTTCGCCTTAGACGGCGTCGTCGCCTTCTTCGGGCGCGGCGCCTTCGGCTTCTTCGTCGGAACCTTGGCGGCCTTCTTCGCCTTCGACGGCGACTTGGCCTTGGCCGGCTTGGCCGCAGCCGCCTTCTTCGCACCCGCGGGAGCGGCCGACGCCGCAGACGCCTTCTTGGCGGCGCCCGCCTTCCGACCGGTCGCCGCCTTCACGCCACCAGCCTTCTTTGCGCCGGCCGCACGGGCGCCCTTCTTCTCCTTGCTGGCCGGAGCGGCGCGCTTCTTCTTGGCACCGCCAGCACGAGCCTTGCCGCCCTCGGCCGCCCCCCCGCCGCCGGCGCCGGCAAGCTTGAACGAGCCGGACGCGCCCTTCCCCTTCGTCTGCACCAGCTCGCCCGCCACGACGGCCGACTTGAGGTACTTCTTGATAAACGGCGCCAGCTTCTCCGCGTCCAGCTTGTAGTGCGCGGCTATGTACTTCTTGATCGCCTGCAGCGACGACCCGCCGCGCTCCTTCAGACTCTTGATGGCGGCCGTCACCATCTCAGAGGTGCGCGGGTGCGCAGGCTTGGCGCGCGGCTTCTTCGCAGACGACGCAGACTTGGCCTTCTTCGTAGTGCCGGTGGCGGCGGGTGCCGCAGCAGTCTCGTTCGTAGCCGCCTGATCTGCCATTTCGACGACGCGCGTAACACACAGCGAGAGCGAGCGGGACGGCAGGCACGCAAGCACAGCACAGCAGCAGAGCAGAGAATCACAAGGCCCAGCCAGTGTCGCGGGCGGGCGCGGACGGCCGAGAGAGCGGCCGCCACTCTGCGCGCCGCCGCGCCGCGCCTCCCGCGCTTGCTACCGCCCAACGTCCGACAGCCTGTGCGGAGCAGCCCCAAACCTGCGCCACAACCGCCCGCGCCTTTCAAACCACCGAGGATGGGGCTACACACAGCCACACCACAGTCGCCAACCAGTCGCCACGGCAGCGCCGCAAACCACGGCCAAACTGCAGCTACCGCGCGCTACAGCCTGCGTCGGCCCGCCGAGAATCGCCGCCCCCGCCCAAATGCCGCCCCCACAGCCCCAGCCGACGACCCGCCACAATGGCCAAACCTTCGGCAAAACTCCCACACCGTCGCCGCGGCAGCCCGGCCAGCGCGGCCGGCGCCACAGCCACACAAGCCGAGGCGTGCGGCGATGACGGCCGTGCAAACGCGCCTCCGCCGCCCCATCGCCTTCCGTCGCCCTCCCGCCGTTTCCCGATCGGCCCGCAGCCGTCGGGCCACATCGCGCGCCGTCCTCCTCCTCTCGCCCGCCAACATTCACAGCCGTTTCTCAACAATTGCCCGCCGCAAACGGACGCCGCCTGCGCAACAGGCGCCGCCGCCCCTCGCCGCTTCCGACCCAACCCCTCGACCGAGGCAAACCGCAATCCGAATCTACAGACCAACCCAATCTGCCGTCAAGCACACACGACAGCCGACCTTACACGTTACGCGTTACACATTACGTTTACACGTCTACGTTAGGTTAGGTTAGGTGGACGTGGGTTAGTTTAAGGGGACTTGGGTTAGGTTAAGCGTCAAACTTAGGTTAAGCATTCAAACACGTCAGGCGTCAGAGGTTAGGTTAGGTTAGGTTAGGTTAGGTTAGGTTAGGTTAGGTTAGTGCTAGGTTGAGAAGCGTCAAACGTAGGTTAAAAAGGCGTTCAAACGTGAGGCGTGAGCCGGACAGCTTACCTTACGTAGACGTTAGGGGCTCACAGGCTGAGCTCACCTCGCCACACCACAGGTTCGGTTCGGTTCGCTCGGCTCAGCGTAAAGCGCCGAGGTCAGGGTTACGTTCGTTCACCTTCGGGCGCCACACTTTCGGTTGAAAGGTCGCGACGGGACGACGTCGGCAGGCACGCCGCAAACGAACAAAAACGTACAGACGACGTCGGAAACCGCCGACAGACGGGGGAGCAGCACGACCACGACCAGACACCGAGCGCGAACGAGACACACGCGAACCACCCCCACCGGCCAAAGGGCACCACACAACAACCCAGAGCACCACGTGTCGACACCAGAGCAACCCGCCGCTCACGCGACATGGCTGGCACCGAAGGGCAACCGCCCGCAACTGCGCTTTCCGCGCCGGCCCGGATGCACGTCGTGCTACAACAACACCACTACCGTACACAGCCGCTGTTCACAACATCACTATCAATGGCGCGCCCGCGGCTCGCCGCCGTCGCAGTCGCAGCCCCAACGCCAGCACTTTTGCACCACCATTCACACGCACCGCAACACAGCTCGCCGACACAGCCGAACAAAACAAACACCACACAACAACAGCAACAACGCCGCCGCCTCTACTTGTGCCGGCGACCCACCCCGCCGATGGCGCACCTTTCGCCAGCCGGCAATCGACACACACGCACCCACCCACCGGGGCCCAGTGCAAAAAACAAAAAACACACAAAAACAAAAAAACCAAACAACACAAACGACACGGGAAGCGCACACCGCCACTTCGCGCGCACGCCACCAACCAGTCGTCGTCTCAAAATAACAAACACAAACAAAATAAACTAACAACTAGGGCAACACAAAACAAAAAAAAAAACGCCTCGCACGAACCGCCCACAAAAAGGACAAGCACACGCACAGCCTCTGCTGACGACCACGACGCAGCGGCACGCTGCTCCTGTCCCGCGCCCCGCGCCCCACTCGATTCACAACTCACGCGACACCGTCAACGACGGGCTCGCTTCCCGCAACCTACCACCTTTCCGCCACGACGCACAGCCCCAGCCCCACCCGACGACGCCCGTGGCAACGACTGCACTTTCACCACCGCCTCCCCCTTCCCCCCCAAAAACACACACACACACACACACACAGCCAGCCAAAAACGCACTCGCGACCCACACATGCACGTGCATCGGCACACGCCAACCAGTCAACGTCGACAACCACACGCAAGGCTCGAAACGAAACCGGCGTCCTTCCACGTTGCCATCAAGCTACGCGACACAAGACACAAGGAACCAACACAACAGCCGGCCCCACTAATTCCCACTCTCACGCCGCAAAAAGCACACCGAAACCGCCAAACGCACGCACATTCCCCTTCGCACTGACACCACCGACCGGCTCGCTACCACACACCTCTCGGCAGCCGTTTCACGCCAATTCGCCACACCGCCCACACAGTCGACAAGCGCCCGCCCTGTACGGCACACGCAACGACGCAGCGCAGCAAAGGGCGCCCGCAACACATACCTCTCCGCCGCCCGACGCGCCAACCGCCACACCACACCGCCAGCCACTCGCAAATTGTGCACTGCCACCAGCCACACGTCCAACACGCCGCGCCGCCTCCGGCCACCCGCCAGGGGGCGCTCACGTCCGCGACAACAGCGCGGCCCGCCGGGCCGGGCCGGGCCGAACCGAACCGAGCCGCCGCTGCTCTGCACTCGGCACGGCCACACCCTGCTGCAGACCGGGCTCGTCCCTCTGTACGCGTCTGCCTGCGCATCAACACAACACGACCTTTTTTTATTTTTTTTTTTTTTTTTTCTCTCTACCGCCATCCCTCCTTCTCGCGTTTTACTCGTTGTTGCAGCAGCGGCGCACACCTACACATCCACAGCCCCAGCCCCAGCCGAGCCGGCCTCACCTCAGGGCCCGCCGCCAGCGTCTCCTCCTCGGGCACAGGTGCGGTGCTGTGGCCGCCCATCCAACCGCATTGCTGGCCGTCCAGCCACCAGGCGTTCCCACTGCCGCGAGCCACGCCGCGCACCGACCCTGCTGCAGAAAACGAAGCATAGCCAGAGACCGACCGATACACAAAGCAAGCCGTCGCCTCGCCTCTTGTCCTTCCTGCCTTCCTTCCGCCCCCGCCCTTCTCACACCACCGCCTCTCCACTTTCGCCCCCCCCTCCTTTTTTTGTTTTTTTTTTTTTGTTTTCTTCTTTCTTTCTTTCTTTCTTTCTTTGGCCCTCTCTCCTTCCCGCCATGGCGGTTACGGCACCGCCTGCAGCGGCAGATTTTTTGCGCCCACACGCCTACTCCTACCACCATTAACCTTGCCCTGCCCTGCCCTGCCCTGCCCATCAACGTCGCAGTCGAACCGACGCTTGCCAACACACTGCCCACGTTCCTTTCTCTTTTCGGCCTACGCCCATTACGCGCCGCCGCCACAGCACCTTCCCTTCCCACAACACACCGACGTCATCACACGCACCCAAAACAGGGGCCACGACCGTGTTCCTCGCCCACTCCCATCCCGCACGGTACGCACATTCCCAACTACTAACCGCGCACCCTCCCTTTCCAATCTGTGTGTCTCTGTGTCTGTGTCCTGTCCGCGCGTGACGCCTCTCAACATCCGCCGTCCCCCGTCCCGTTTTCGCCCCCATGCCGTCGTCGCGCCGCCTCCTCCCCGTCCACCGCCGCCCCTGTCCGCCCCGCACCACACCATACACCGCTGCTTGTCCCGGCCGTTGCCACCAAAGGCGCCGACCGCAAACGCGCCACGCCGCAGCCCCCGTGCGTCTCGCGCTCGCTTGCATCTCCGTGCCGACGCTGCCTCTCTTCCCACTCGCACTCGACCTCGACAACACAGTCTTTGGCTCCGCCACTGCGTGTTCCGGTGGTACGCACGCTGCAACACGTATGTATTCATTACCAGAGCGATGGCGAGGCATGACAGCATCTCTGTCTGACCAGAGAGTTCTTTCTCGCTGCTAGTCGGCGCTTGGACCGCGCCAGACGACAGTAGTGGCACGCACCGGGTCGCCAGGAACAGTTGTTATATATATTGTAGCGCGAGTCGGGAGAGGTAGTAGTCGGTCGACAGTAGTAGCGGGTGGACGGTTGTACTGAGCGGGCGTCGGCGGCGTGCTCTGCTCGTCTCGCGACTCTGGTCACGGTTCGGGACGATGTATAGTATATTGTGTTACAATCAAAAGGTGGTGTGACGCTGCATTGCGCAAATCTGATAACGTATGTTCATTGTACTTATTTTGTTCAACAACAAAAGCCCCACTATTACTTTTTTTCTAAAGTAACTTTTGTCTCTTAACGAAAAACATTCACGTTTTAAAGACTACTTCCTATGGCATTTCCCTCCAAGGAGTGCAATTAATTACCAGCCAGCACTCATTCATTGCACACAGCTGTGTAAGGGGTATCTACAATTGAGGAGCGGATATAAATGCAATTTTTTGTTTTTTTTGTTTTTTTTTTGTGTGTGTGTTGTAACCTCCCAGCAAAATTTAAAACAATGGACAATGTTATTTACGGATGCTAATGGACATTGCGCTAATTGTAACCTCGCCCACAATGAGAGGTATTGAAAATGGCAACAAAAATGTGAAATTCGCAATCTGACTCAAATATAAAGTCTTCACACAACATTTAAAAAAGTCCGTTCAGTGACAAGAAACTTCAATTAAACCGAAATATCGGTCTTTGGCCCTGTGCAAAACAATCAGAATTAAAGTCTTACCTCCGAATAAATGGATGTCACATTTCTGCTCTGGTTGTTGCGCAGCGCTTGAAGGAACTGCATTGCAAATAATAATATTCTCTTTTTTTGTGATTTTAGTGGCATTTTTCTTCAAAGAAGTGGAATGAAATGTGAAGTGCAACGAACTCTTTAGTTCAATACAAAATTAAATGTTTGAAAAATGCTTTTGAAATAAAACCTATTATTGGGGAACTTGTTGGAGAATAATTACAATAAATACAATTTTTCATTATCTAATGATTATATTAATTAACAGTATACCTTATTCACCATCTTGACCAGTGTTGCCGACCGCCTACATCACACAACCGCACTCGGCTGCTACTACTGACCGACCGCTCTGCATGACGACTATTAGCGTACTGCACGCGACGACTACTGACAGAGTACAGCCCTCAACTACACAGAGCTACGGACTCGCAACGACTACTGACAGACTGACTGACTGACTGACTGACTGACTGAGAACCGCTCGCAACACTCGCGCAGTCCAGCGCAAACTCTCTGGTCACAGATGCTACAATGTCTCGCCATCGCTACTATGTTACATACGTGTTTCAGTGTCTTTTTCATTGGGGTAACGATCTTTGGCTCTTTTTATTCTGAATACAGGGCCAAAGGTCAACGCTGCTGCCCTTATACAATTTATCAGGTTTCATTATGTCTGTTGCAATGTTACATACGGTTCACTCTTTCATTAATATTATCGTTGGGTTTGTTTTGTAGGGACGTTAACATTCTGGCACATTTTTATTATCATCGGACTCTCTGCTATTTGTGCAGGGAGGTTATACCTGGGTCCATTTCCATTTACATTTACATTTTAATATTGATAGACTTTTTGTTTTCTTTTTTGTTTCTTGTTGTTTTTCCTTCTTTTTTTTTGTTGTTTTTTTTTTTTTTTTTTTTTTTTTGTTTTGTTTTTCCCGCTCTCACCACCACCGCCGCATCACGCCTTCCGTTTTCTTGGTTTCTTTTCTGTTCTTCAACTGCTTCAACATCACCGCGCCCCATTTCCACACCACAGCCATCAGCCTCCGAGACGGGCGGGCGCAGTGTGCCATTTCCGGCGCACAAGCACACCCGTACGGTACTCTCCTCGCCCCCACGCCACCAACAACACAGCGACCACGCGGCTTTCAGGCATGGCATGGCACGGCACCGGCGAAATGCGCCGCCCCCGCCCCTCCGCGCATCCGTCCGTCTCGCCACGTTCACTGACAGCCGCGTCTGCGGCTACACCACGACAACCACAACACCGCTCCCCTCCCTGGCAACTCACATTGTTTTTCTCCTCCTCTTTTGCACAAACCACAACGCCGAGCACAGGCGCAAGCCACCCACACCGCGCCCCTCCCCGTCCCGTCTTTGGCCGCCGCTCCTCGTTTCCTCGTTTGCCCCCTCCCATCTCCCGAAATGCCATGCCAGCAGCGTTACGCATGCCCCTCCCCTGTCCACACAACACTACCGCCTAACGAACAGCCTTTTCCGGGCCACATCCAGGGCACGCCCACCTCCAAACACTGCCAATTCACGGACGCACACACACACACACACACACACACTCACTCACTTTCTCGACACCTTTCTGTACGGAGGGTGCGTCATCTCGACCGTGACAGAGTGACGGCAACTATCGACGATCCATTTCCCCCCACTGGTAAAACATGTCCACTAACACCTACATACATCATTCAAGTACACAGACAATAGCATACACACAATGGGAGGGCACACGAACATGGACGGCACGGCACTGTCATACACTCTTCCTCAGAACCATATCAACAAACGTTACGTACATCCGGGAAAGCGAAAGCGAACGCGAACGCGAAAGCGAAAGCGAAAGCAAAGGCAAAGGCAAAGCCCAATGCAGCCGTCAAAGGTAACGTTCACCACGGCAGACACTTGCAGCCGCGCCGCCGTTAAACGCATTTCAGTGCGGCTCCAATACGCCTCCGACACGGGAACGTTCCGTTGCTCTACGAATGCGTTTCTCCCCTTTTTCCCTTCCTCTCTCTTTTGCCCCCCCTCCTTGCACTCTTGCCTCATTCCTCACGTTCTGCCCAGACATTCGACCGATCAAAGTCAACCTTTCGTTACCGTTCTCAGCGCGACGGTGTACAACAGTATGACGGGTGTGCCCAAGACTTCGGTTCAGTTGCGTGACGCCGGTCTATCGCGCCGATCGACAGTTACTCAGGGGGCGACGGATCGGACCACGTCACCGACACACAAAACACTTTCAAACAAACAAATACATACCGGATGGACACAGACAAACACGTGTACAGACATTCGCCAAACAAACGACCGCCGCCGTCGTCGTCTAGCGTGCATCTTGAATGACGACATCGGTGTGCGTGCGTCGTACGCAATCAGTCAGACACGGCTATCAAACATCAGAGTCGAATGGTACATCATCGTGCGTGTCGCCGTACACGTACAGTACAATACAACAACAATGCGTCTTAATGGCACGTTCATTTCAACGTCACTCACACACCTCCACGCTGCAGTTACGTCGCACCATTGTCAAACTCGGCGTACAGCAAAGGGAATAGTGGGCGGCAAAAAAAAAACCAAACAAAAACATTTCACATTTCACCCTCGCCATGTATGATGTGCAAAAAAAACAAACCCGCAAACGGCCGTCGTTACGGTGACACAAAAGTCGCCGATCGCACTGTCCCCCCTCGCAGACGGGTAACACACACACACACACACACCAACAACACCAATGGGTCAAAAACCACGCCAACGAGGCGTGCCACCATTCCACGCCACGGCGACCAACCTCGTGGCCGTACCCCGCGCAACACGCTTTGACGCGCCCCCCCACCCACAATCAAAATGCACACATACATCACAGCCGTCCACACAAACAACAACAACAACAATTCCGCCCTTCCCGCAAAAGGCAAGTTGGTGGCCCTGAAAAGGGCCGTTTTGCCGCTCTCGCAACGGAGGAGCCTTCTCCATCCTTCCTTCCATTCCAGAGCCACCTCCTTACTTGGAGCTCGTGTACTTGGTCACCGCCTTCGTGCCCTCGCTCACGGCGTGCTTGGCCAGCTCGCCAGGCAGCAACAGCCGCACAGCGGTCTGGATCTCGCGGGACGTGATGGTCGAGCGCTTGTTGTAGTGCGCCAGGCGAGAAGCCTCGGCCGCAATGCGCTCGAAAATGTCGTTCACGAAGCTGTTCATGATGCTCATCGCCTTCGACGAGATGCCCGTGTCAGGGTGCACCTGCTTCAGCACCTTGTAGATGTAGATGGCATAGCTCTCCTTCCTCTTGCGCTTCTTCTTCTTGTCGCCCTTCGAAATGTTCTTCTGCGCCTTGCCAGCCTTCTTGGCGGCCTTCCCGCTAGTCTTGGGCGGCATCTCGAACCAACGTACGGCAGCAGCAACACCAGTAGCAAGCGCTCCGCTCTAGTCAGCGTCTCCCCACACAGTGGCACCCGCCGACCTGATATGTTTGGGGTTTTCTCCCCCTTTGTTAATTGAAGTACCGGCATCCTAATGATGCCCTGACTTTCGAGATGGTACCTTTAGGTTAAGATTGGCTTTTTGTCTGTATCTGTTTGGGGGTGTTCCCCGGGTATATGAACTGTGTTTGATTAATGATGGTTATGATATGAGTGGATGAAAGTCAGTGTAGCTCGTCATCTGAACTGACGGTGAATGGTAGTGATGGGAGTTCTGTGTGTAGGGAGAATATCTGGTCCCAGGGATCTAATGAGGGGGAAAGGTGAAGAATGAGATGTTTCATAGAATTTCGTTGACTTGATTTTTATGAGATGGTTAAATGCTGGTTGACCTAGCATACCTCTAATTTCCTCGTTACTGGAGAACCAGGGGGCATCTGTGATTATTCTAAACGTCTTATTTTGTATCACTTCTAGTGAGGCCAGGTGTGTGTTTGCCGCCATGCTCCACACCTCCGATCCATAAAGAATAACTGGCAAAATTATTGTTTTCCATATTCGGAGCTTCGCCTCTGTTGATAAGCCCCTGCCCTTAAGAAGGGGATACAGTTGGTAGAGCCGGGCGGAACCTTTGTTTTTGGCCTCTGTTATATGCTGTTTGAACGTGAGATTTTTGTCTATGTTCAGTCCCAGGTATTTTATAACTTTTCTCCATGGGAGTTGTTGTCCATTATGATTGAGATTTCTGATGGGTCTTGTTATTTTGTGTGTGAAAATTATGGCTTGGCACTTGTCCGGATTTACTTTTACTTTCCACAAGTTACACCAGTGGTCGACTTTGTTGAGGTGCCGCTGGAGGCTACACGTTATACGATTTATGTTACGCCCGCTGTGGTATAGCGCTGTGTCATCAGCGTAGAGCGCTATGTTCCCACCCGGCTCTTTTGGGATATCATTTGTGAACACAAGATAGAGGAGGGGGCCAAGCACAGATCCCTGTGGGACACCTGCTTCTATATTAGTTATTGGACTTTTCGCTCCATCAACTGAAGCGAAAAACCTCCTGTCTGTCAGAAATGAGTAAATCATTTTTAACAGGTGATTGGGGCAATTTAGCTTCGACAGCTTGTAGAGTAGGCCGTCATGCCAGACACGGTCAAACGCCTTCTCTATGTCGAGGAATATGGCTGCTGTGCTGTCTCCATGTTGTTTCTCGGCACAGATGTGCTCCACCAGGCGGATGGCTTGCTGGGTGGTGCTATGGCCAGCACGAAAACCGAATTGTTCCGGGGTAAGGATAGTGTTATCGTTTAGGAATTTAAGTAGGGCGTTTAGGATGAGGATTTCGAGAAGTTTTGATAAGTGATTTAATAGCGAGATAGGACGATAGTTTTGTGGGAATAGATGGTCTTTATTGGGTTTGGGGATTGAGATGATCTTGGCAACCTTCCAGGCTGAAGGGAAATATTGTAGTTTGAGACAGTGGTTGAGGATATTTGATAGATGGGAAATGGCAGGTTGTGGAAGGTGTTTAAGAAGTGGGGGTTTTATAAGGTCAGGACCAGGGGCCTTTGCATTGCCGATCCGCCTGATGTAAGCAGTTATTTCGCGTTCATTTGTGTCTGCGAAGGTGGTGTTAATCCTCTCATTGAGTTTTCGTGCGAGGTGCCTCTCGATTCTCCTCTCTAGCCTCTCTGCTTCTCCCTCGTCGTTCTCTACTATGTTTTCTTGGAACTGGAGTTCGTAGGTGTCTGACATGGCGGCCGCCTTATCTGCAGGGGTGTAAACCAGCCCCTGTTGCCCATGCAGTGGTCTTGTGGCTGTCTGGGGTTGCCGCCTGGCCTTTATGATTCGCCAGAATTGCTCAGGGTTTGATTCGGCTGCCTGCAAGCTATGTTGGTACCTGCTGCACCGGAGCATATGCAGTCTGGTTTTGATTTCACGGGCCATTTGGTCCATTATCCTCCTATCTTGAGGGTAACGGTATGTTTGCCATCGCTTCCTGGTCCGGTTTTTGTCTGTTATCAATTGGGCTAGGTCTGGTGGTAAGTTGGTCCTGCCCCTATTTTGTGTGAGTTTGATAGTTGTGACTTGGGCACAGCTTTTGATGATGTTAGTAAAGTCTGCTGCGGCTTTGTCTATGTCTTCTGTCGATGCATATTCCGGTGCTGGGTCTGGTATGTGATGTGCCACTAGTTCTTTATATCGTACCCAGTTTGTGTGGTACGTAGTGTGGATGCTTTCTGTTGGTATGATGTGGTCATTTTCGAATCTTAAGATGACTGGGTTATGGTCAGAGTTCAGCGTGTTTATGACTTCTGTGCTTGTGCCCAGGTCAATATTTTTTAGTAAGAATATGTCCAGCTTGTCTGGCAGATGGCGTGAGTTGTACGGGAAGTGGGTGGGTTCATCTGGGGCTACCACTTGGACTGCTGGGTGGGTATCCAGGTATCTCAGCAGCTGGTTCCCACTTGTATTTCCAGTGCGGCAACCCCATGCCCTGTGCTTGGCATTCAGGTCCCCCCCTACTATGGTCCTGTTGTTCACATTTAGCAAGCTGTCGAGGTCACTGTGATGGAAGCGTTCGTTTGGAGGGTGGTAGGTTGCCACCAGGACAGTTGGGTGTTGGTTTAACATGATTTCTATTGCTGTTGCCTCTGTGTTGATTAGAGGTGGGATGGTGACTTGTCGGTGGCATATCCGGTGTTTTATGAGGACTCCAGTTCCTCCACCAGGTCTGTTAGGACGGTCAGTCCGGATTAGAATGTAATTTTTGACTCGAAATTGTTCATCAGGGGTTAGATGGGTTTCATTTACTAGTGCTACGTCGATGCCGTAATCTTCTAGAAACATTTCCAGTTCGTGTCGGTCGTGGAATACTCCGTCTGCATTCCAGATGGCGATGGTGATGTGTCGTTTTCTATTCGCCATCGGAAAACAGTGGGAGAATGGTGGTGAAAAACATTGATACCTTCGTGAAGGTGTCTGGGGCTGCTAGGATTTGGCTTATTGCTTTTTTCACTTTCGTGAAGAAGTCGGTGGTTAATAATTTCTGGATAAGGTTTATAACCTTCTTGACGAAGTCCCAGGGCTGGTTTTGGTTTGGACTATGCTCCTGGGTATTTCGGTTTTGTTGGATATGTGGTGATTGCTGTTGTGTTGGAGATGCTATGATCTCGACAGTTCTGATATCTGATTCTGTGTGGGGTGTTGTGGAAGAGATGGGGGCTTGCAGGAGCTGCTGGGATGCTGTTTGTGGTGGTGGAGTTGTTGTGGTGGTTGGTGCCAGTAGTGGCAGGGGAGGTACTTCTGTGGATGTTGCTGCTGGTGATAGCATGGGTGTGGGGAGAGTTGGTGAGTCTGGATTGTTGGCAGGGTTTGTGGGCAGAGGGGGGGTTTTTGTCCTTTTGGGGGAGGGCCGTGAGACCTGGGTGGCAACTGGTTGGTTTGGTGGGGTGGCTGGGCGTCTTTGCGCTGCTGGTAGACGTTGGGGTCGTGGTTGGGCTTCTGGTTTTGTCGCCTTTGCCGGTTGGGGGTTTGTTTTTACCACCTGGGCTAAGGTGCGGTTATCGTTTCTGTGTTCTTTAGGTGGTCCTGTTGTGCAATCTTGCAGAGGAGGTGGTGAAGTGGTTTGGTTATTAGGGTTTCTTCCCGCGTTTGCGGGTGTTGGTGGCGTGGGGAAGTGCGCTTCCTCCAAGATTGATGGTGGGGGGGGTGGGGGTGGGGCATTTCTGGCTGTGGTCGTGTGTCTTGCTTCCCAGGCCTCGACAAGCTTGATACGTACTGGGCATCCCCCATAGGATGCAGGGTGAGCCCCTCCACAGTTTGCGCAAGTGGCTGGCGTGTCTCTCGATTTTGTGCAGGTGCTCGACAGGTGTGGTCCAGCACACTTCACACACCTTGGGGCCATGTTGCATTGCTGAGCTCCGTGCCTGAAGCGTTGGCAAATGTAGCATTGGGTTGGACCTGCTGGTTTTTTATAAAGCTCTACTGCGATCGTCATGTGCAGCAGTCTTTGCAGCTTGAAAATCTTTCTGGATTCTGCTGTATTTAGTAAGTTTACTTGGAAGTTCCTGGTCTTCCTGCGTGGGGCAGAGATGACTCTACCTTCTGCATCTATTTCTGTTTGTGGCTGCGCCACCTGGTACACGCCCTGCACCTGAAAGCCGCTTTCTAACAGTGCCTCCTTCACTTCGTCTGGGGTCCAATGTGGGGTTAATCTCTTTATGACCACTTTTAGTGTGTGTTTGGGGTCATCATTATAAGTATAGAATTCTATTTGTCTTTTACGGAATTCCTGCTTTAGGAAATAGAAGTCTTCTGAGTTTGTCGCCTGGTAGACAATACTGTCTCCCTTGTATGTTGTGCTGAGGGCCCCTTTTAGCTTGCCTTGTATCTGGCCGATAAAAGTGGTGTACCCCTTTGTCTCGAAAACTGTAATGGGGGGTATTTTTCTTCCCCTGACTTGTGATGCCTTTGGTATTTGGGTGACTTGTGTGTCTTTGTTTTGCGGTGCAGGCTGGGCAGTGTCCAACTCTCCTTGTTGTGATGTAGTTGGCTCCTGATTCGCTGCATCGCGCCTGCTCGTTTCTTGTGGGATGGTTTTGTGGTTGCCTTTTTGGGCTGGCTCCGCGATGTTTTTGGTTGTAGGCAGTTGTTGCTCTTGCCTCATAAGTGTCACTCTCTTTCCGTTTCGGAGATGGAGGGGAGAATTTGGTTCAATTCCAGGTGTTGAGGAATTAGAGTTGCTGTCAGAGCCAGAAGAGTCGGTGTCTACTATGAGCTTATCTGAGTCAGAGCTGCTGCTCAGTGAAGGTGTATGAATTGGTGAGATTAGTGGGGGATGTGGGGCAGAAGATGATATTGACAGGTTTGCAGGTGGGTCCATTTTGGCCTCCTGATGTTCAAAGTCGTGCGGGCGCTCCATGGAGGGGTAGCCACGATATGAAATGGTTTACTAGTACTTCCCTATATTTCGACAATTTCCGTGCCAATGTATTTTCCCTACACCTCGCAGGCGCGGGATGCCACCACGGGCCTCACAGTCAGGCTGTTTGACTGTGTGGCTCGGCGGGTCCCTGGACTGCAACTTCCCTAACGCCTATGGCACCGAAATTCTCGAAAGATGGTGATTTACAGCCACCTTCTCCAGGCGGGATGTTCTTCTTTTCTTCTTCTCCTCGAGCTATGCCATTCGTCTGAACGAGCGCCCAAGTAGTCTAGAGCTCCGTCCCGTGTCGTACGTGTGCAGCACGACTTTTGCTTTTCTCGACACGACAATTTGCTTTTTCAGATAGCACACGCCCGACCACGTCCGGAAACCCAGAATAACAGCGCGGCTCGATAGCCCTTCGATCCGGCGAAACACGCCGCTACGGCGCGAGCACGCAAGGCGACGACCAAGCACACGAGAAGCAAGCAACGAGGCGAGCTCTGGACAAAGGCGGCGAGAGCGCGCGGTGGGAATTTCCAGGGCTGGGAGCACAATAGCGGCGCGGAGCACAGGTAGACGCACGTCCGTCCGCTTCGCAGTCCCACCTCGGAAATGGCCTGGCCTGGCACCCGCCGCCAGCCGCCGCCGCACCTTTACCAGCTCGCCCTGTTGCGGCCGCCGACCAATGGGGCGCGCGCGCAACCGGCCGCCGCACCCGAGCCCATAAAGCACCCCCACCCCGGCTGCGCCGGCACGCACTCCGCTGCTCGACTCGCTGCCGCTCGCACCGGTCGTTTTCGTTTCCGTTTCGTGTGCACCGTCGCTAGCCCATCGCCATGTCCGGACGCGGAAAGGGAGGCAAAGTCAAGGGCAAGTCAAAGTCCCGCTCAAGCAGGGCTGGGCTCCAGTTCCCGGTCGGCAGAATCCACCGCCTCCTGCGCAAGGGAAACTACGCAGAGCGCGTCGGCGCCGGGGCGCCCGTCTACCTCGCCGCCGTCATGGAGTACCTCGCGGCTGAGGTGCTCGAGCTGGCCGGAAACGCGGCCCGCGACAACAAGAAGACGCGCATCATCCCGCGCCACCTGCAGCTTGCCATCCGCAACGACGAGGAGCTCAACAAGCTCCTGTCGGGCGTCACCATCGCACAGGGTGGTGTCCTGCCCAACATCCAGGCCGTCCTGCTGCCAAAGAAGACCGAGAAGAAGGCCTAAAGGAGGCCAGGCAATCGCAGCGCCGCGTGCTCCCCTGCACGCAACGCGCTTTGCCGGCTCGGCCCACAACAATCGGCCCTTTTCAGGGCCACCACACAAACCTACGTCCAAAGCAAAATTTCAGTCGTCCTCGCCGCACCTTGTTTTGTTTTAACTTTGCACTGTCACAGCACAGCCGCCGCCGGCGCACGTCCGCCATCTTGTCGTCCACACAGCCCGTGTGGCCCAACACACACACACACACACACACACACACACATTTTGCACGGTCGCAGTCGCCTTCCAAACCGACAACGGCAGCAATAATGACCATTGTTAAAGGGAGGCGTGTCGACACACCGCCCTCCACTCCCGCGCGCAACGGCCGTCGACACGAACGAAACAGCTGATCCGGCCGCCTATGCCCACACGCCTTGCCTCGGAAACCCCAACGCCGCCGCAAACAAACACACAGAGCCAAACCACGCAAGCAAATAATCACCGCCTCTCGCACAACAACACACAGCCCGCCATCTCCGTCGCGATCGATACAAAGACACACAATAACAAACACACAAACGAAGCAGCTCCACACACAGCCAGCCACATGACACGTTTCCTTTCCTTCTCCCCTCCCAGTCACATCACGTCGCTCAAAACGGAAAGAAAGAAAGAAACAAACAAACAAACAAACAACACAGCGCACACACGCAGCAACAACACAGACTCTTTCGCACTTTTCAACTTCCGAACAGTGTGGTGGCCCTGAAAAGGGCCGTTTTCTAGTCTCTCCCACCCACAAGCACGGCCGCGGGAAGGCCAGCGCCCGCTGCGACGCAGCCTAACCGCCGAAACCGTACAGGGTGCGCCCCTGCCTCTTCAGGGCGTACACCACGTCCATGGCCGTCACAGTCTTGCGCTTGGCGTGCTCAGTGTACGTCACCGCGTCGCGGATCACGTTCTCCAGGAACACCTTCAGCACCCCGCGGGTCTCCTCGTAGATCAGACCAGAGATGCGCTTCACGCCGCCCCTGCGAGCCAGGCGGCGGATGGCGGGCTTCGTGATGCCCTGGATGTTGTCGCGCAACACCTTGCGGTGCCGCTTGGCGCCACCCTTGCCGAGCCCCTTTCCTCCCTTGCCGCGGCCTGTCATCCTTCCTTCCTCGGGCAAAGCAAAACGTGCACAAACAGCAGCTGCAGCGGCTGGCGAGTCGGCTACGGTCTGCGCCCAGCGCACAAACAACAAAGGATGGGGCCCCTCCACGCCCGCACCAACGTGGTGACCAACACAAAAGTTCTACTGTCACCTCCGTATGCATGTTAGTTTTGAATCAAGGCGTCACAGGATGCAGGCTGTGATGTTATCCATGCGTCTGGGTAAGGCTACTCATTAACATGGTCCATCAGGAGATAGTAGTGGTCGAAAGCGATCGAAGGGTAGCGGTTGTAAGAGCAGAGGAAAAAAAGTGCCAAGGCCAGCGCCAAGGGAAAAAAACCTCTGCGACAGTAGGACGGGAAGTAAGAGCAGTAGCGGTTTGCTAGCTGCGACAGAGCATGCAAGGTGAGGGGGGTTAGCGTGAGGTATCGTGCAACGTTACCTATGTACTGCGTGGTCGTTCGCTGGGTCAGTCCGGTGCCGCGGCTGGGCTCCCTCGTTGTCTCCTGGGCCGGCCGCAGTGGCTTACTCCCTGTAACACAAAAGTTCGGCGCGGCAGCGCGGCGACGCTTGCGCGATGAAGACTGCCCTGGCGGTTTTCTTCTTTGCACCTTTCACCTGCGGTGCTGCTGGGGCAACCGCTGGGACAGGCGCGCGAACGTCCTTCTGCGAGGTCGCAGGAGTGTTCGCAGGTACGACTGCACTGAGGCCTTGGGCGAAGACTGCACGCAGTTGCCTCAAGGCCTCTTCCTTCTCTGCAGCCACGGCGGCTGCGAAGGCAGCCCTCTCCACCGCCATTACGGCTTTGAGGGCTGCTGTGGCCTCCTTCACGGCGATGCCGAGCTCGAGGTCACATCTCTTCGCGGGAGGGCGAGCTGCGTCCTGGCGGCCCGTTTCCGAGCGGCCGTCCCCGCCCCTGGTAGGTGGATCTGCTGCTGCGCCGTCCCTCAGCTGCACCGGGCTGCTCTCCGCCCTACGCCGTTTCCGACGTCGTCTTCTCTTCTGCTGCTGCGTCGGTGCGGCCGCGGCCGCTTCGCCGCCCCCGGCACGGCTGCGGCTAGAGAAAGCCGCGCAACCGCGCCAGCTGGCGACGTGCGGGCCGCCACACCGGACACAAGTCGGCAGAGCGTTGCTGCCGCGGTCGCAGGCGCGGCTGTCGTGCTCACCTGAGCACTTGACGCACCGCGCCGCGTTGCGGCAGTACTTCGCAACATGGCCCTCGCCCTGGCACCTGAAGCACTGGGGCTGAGGATCCATGGCGGTCGGGAGAGCCTCCGTCGTAACCGGGAAGCCCAGCAACTTCCGCAAGTCGAAGATGTCGCTCCCGCCGTCGACCGTTTGCACGGTCACGGCATAGAGCGGCGCCCTCTTCCTGTTGGTCCGGTTGTGCAACCTTGCGGCTGCATTACCAAACCCGGCTCGCAGCAGCCCTTCCCGGACCGCTGCCTCATCACAGCACCAAGGCAACCCCCTGAGGAGTGCCTTAGTCGTCTTCATCCTTCCTACGGAAGGTGCCTTCTCACGCGCCGGCGGCGCGTCGACGATGTGGTCGGCCACTGCGACCTTGATCGCCCTGTGGTCGGCCACGTTTGCGGCTCGAACGCAGATCAGCGAGTCTGTATCGACAGACTCGTAGACCACCTCGTTCCGAGCGCATTTCGTCATGGTGTCGAACAGCGCTGTCCACCCACCTTTGCACTTGACGTACAAAGGGGGGACAGGCCGCGACTCGTCTTCACAGGAGTTCCTTGCACGGTCGGCAGACTCAGAGAGTCGCACAACCGAAGGACCCTTCGTAGCGGCAGGTTTCCTCTGCGCACCCTTCTTTCCCATGCTGCGAGGTGCGGAACACGACAATTTGCATGCGCCCAGCGCGCCCGCCGCCCCCCTATATAGACTCTGGCCCGCCCTCCCCCCACCACGCGCAACCGAGGGCATATAAGCGCAGCACGGAGGCGCGCGGGCCCGTTGTCAAGGCAGCACCGGACGCCGCGCCGCACCTAACCTCCACGCACGCCGCTCCGCTACCGCTACCGCCATGGCCCGCACAAAGCAAACGGCCCGCAAGTCCACCGGCGGAAAGGCGCCGCGCAAACAGCTCGCCACCAAGGCGGCGAGGAAGAGCGCGCCCGCCACCGGAGGCGTCAAGAAGCCCCACCGCTACAGGCCGGGCACCGTCGCCCTGCGAGAAATCAGGCGCTACCAGAAGAGCACAGAGCTGCTCATCCGCAAGCTGCCATTCCAGCGCCTAGTGCGCGAGATCGCCCAGGACTTCAAGACCGACCTGCGCTTCCAGAGCTCCGCAGTCATGGCCCTGCAGGAGGCCAGCGAGGCCTACCTCGTCGGCCTCTTCGAAGACACCAACCTGTGCGCAATCCACGCCAAGCGCGTCACCATCATGCCCAAGGACATCCAGCTCGCGCGCCGCATCCGCGGCGAGCGCGCCTAAACCGCGCCGCGGCACCGCACCGCACAAACAAAAACGGCCCTTTTCAGGGCCACTAACATCTCTCCGTCGCGAGCAAACTTTGTCGGTCGCCTGCCTCTCGCCCCGCAACCCAAAAACAAAAACCACCACTTCCCGTCCGTCCGCCACACCCGCTCACTCTGCCTGCCTGCTAGCAGCGCGCAACAATCACACATCATCCCTCCCCGGCGCTCAAAGCGCACAATACCCAACGGCCGACGTCACACCGCACGGGTGGCTGGCCGGCCGCCGCTTTCGTTTCGAAAACAAAAAAACCCGCACTCCACTCCGACGGCCAACGGCCAGGCAGGCGCGCTCGCTCGCTCTACACGCCACCGAAATCCCCGCCGACTCCTTCCACATCTCAACGTGCCCCCCGTTGCAAAACATAACACACACACACACAAAGGAACAAAACAAAACAAAGACCAGACACGACTCGACTCGACAAGACAGACATCCGAGAAGAACGAACGCAGGCAAGCCAACCAACGTATTCAAACAAAACAACGTGACAGAAAACCAACCGTCGGCCGCCGCCACAAACACGGCGACAATCAACCACGACAACAACAACAACAACAACAACACCGCTTACCGCTACCGCCGCCCACACCCGCCACCGACCCCCGCAATCCAACCACCACGGCACGCAAACAGCATCCCCACGGGCATACAGAAACGCCAGACAGACACCCACACCAAACGCAACACGACAATCAAAACCTTCCCCGACGTGCTTTGATGGCCCTGAGAAGGGCCGTTTTGGGCCGCGCGTCTCTTGCGCGCCACTAGACGACGACGGGGGGTGGGGACGACGGAGTCAAGCGCCAAACCCTTCCTTTCTCCCATCTCTTTCTCCTCTACTCTACTTCTTCTTCTTGGGCGAAGCCTTCGCCTTAGACGGCGTCGTCGCCTTCTTCGGGCGCGGCGCCTTCGGCTTCTTCGTCGGAACCTTGGCGGCCTTCTTCGCCTTCGACGGCGACTTGGCCTTGGCCGGCTTGGCCGCAGCCGCCTTCTTCGCACCCGCGGGAGCGGCCGACGCCGCAGACGCCTTCTTGGCGGCGCCCGCCTTCCGACCGGTCGCCGCCTTCACGCCACCAGCCTTCTTTGCGCCGGCCGCACGGGCGCCCTTCTTCTCCTTGCTGGCCGGAGCGGCGCGCTTCTTCTTGGCACCGCCAGCACGAGCCTTGCCGCCCTCGGCCGCCCCCCCGCCGCCGGCGCCGGCAAGCTTGAACGAGCCGGACGCGCCCTTCCCCTTCGTCTGCACCAGCTCGCCCGCCACGACGGCCGACTTGAGGTACTTCTTGATAAACGGCGCCAGCTTCTCCGCGTCCAGCTTGTAGTGCGCGGCTATGTACTTCTTGATCGCCTGCAGCGACGACCCGCCGCGCTCCTTCAGACTCTTGATGGCGGCCGTCACCATCTCAGAGGTGCGCGGGTGCGCAGGCTTGGCGCGCGGCTTCTTCGCAGACGACGCAGACTTGGCCTTCTTCGTAGTGCCGGTGGCGGCGGGTGCCGCAGCAGTCTCGTTCGTAGCCGCCTGATCTGCCATTTCGACGACGCGCGTAACACACAGCGAGAGCGAGCGGGACGGCAGGCACGCAAGCACAGCACAGCAGCAGAGCAGAGAATCACAAGGCCCAGCCAGTGTCGCGGGCGGGCGCGGACGGCCGAGAGAGCGGCCGCCACTCTGCGCGCCGCCGCGCCGCGCCTCCCGCGCTTGCTACCGCCCAACGTCCGACAGCCTGTGCGGAGCAGCCCCAAACCTGCGCCACAACCGCCCGCGCCTTTCAAACCACCGAGGATGGGGCTACACACAGCCACACCACAGTCGCCAACCAGTCGCCACGGCAGCGCCGCAAACCACGGCCAAACTGCAGCTACCGCGCGCTACAGCCTGCGTCGGCCCGCCGAGAATCGCCGCCCCCGCCCAAATGCCGCCCCCACAGCCCCAGCCGACGACCCGCCACAATGGCCAAACCTTCGGCAAAACTCCCACACCGTCGCCGCGGCAGCCCGGCCAGCGCGGCCGGCGCCACAGCCACACAAGCCGAGGCGTGCGGCGATGACGGCCGTGCAAACGCGCCTCCGCCGCCCCATCGCCTTCCGTCGCCCTCCCGCCGTTTCCCGATCGGCCCGCAGCCGTCGGGCCACATCGCGCGCCGTCCTCCTCCTCTCGCCCGCCAACATTCACAGCCGTTTCTCAACAATTGCCCGCCGCAAACGGACGCCGCCTGCGCAACAGGCGCCGCCGCCCCTCGCCGCTTCCGACCCAACCCCTCGACCGAGGCAAACCGCAATCCGAATCTACAGACCAACCCAATCTGCCGTCAAGCACACACGACAGCCGACCTTACACGTTACGCGTTACACATTACGTTTACACGTCTACGTTAGGTTAGGTTAGGTGGACGTGGGTTAGGTTAAGGGGACTTGGGTTAGGTTAAGCGTCAAACTTAGGTTAAGCATTCAAACACGTCAGGCGTCAGAGGTTAGGTTAGGTTAGGTTAGGTTAGGTTAGGTTAGGTTAGGTTAGTGCTAGGTTGAGAAGCGTCAAACGTAGGTTAAAAAGGCGTTCAAACGTGAGGCGTGAGCCGGACAGCTTACCTTACGTAGACGTTAGGGGCTCACAGGCTGAGCTCACCTCGCCACACCACAGGTTCGGTTCGGTTCGCTCGGCTCAGCGTAAAGCGCCGAGGTCAGGGTTACGTTCGTTCACCTTCGGGCGCCACACTTTCGGTTGAAAGGTCGCGACGGGACGACGTCGGCAGGCACGCCGCAAACGAACAAAAACGTACAGACGACGTCGGAAACCGCCGACAGACGGGGGAGCAGCACGACCACGACCAGACACCGAGCGCGAACGAGACACACGCGAACCACCCCCACCGGCCAAAGGGCACCACACAACAACCCAGAGCACCACGTGTCGACACCAGAGCAACCCGCCGCTCACGCGACATGGCTGGCACCGAAGGGCAACCGCCCGCAACTGCGCTTTCCGCGCCGGCCCGGATGCACGTCGTGCTACAACAACACCACTACCGTACACAGCCGCTGTTCACAACATCACTATCAATGGCGCGCCCGCGGCTCGCCGCCGTCGCAGTCGCAGCCCCAACGCCAGCACTTTTGCACCACCATTCACACGCACCGCAACACAGCTCGCCGACACAGCCGAACAAAACAAACACCACACAACAACAGCAACAACGCCGCCGCCTCTACTTGTGCCGGCGACCCACCCCGCCGATGGCGCACCTTTCGCCAGCCGGCAATCGACACACACGCACCCACCCACCGGGGCCCAGTGCAAAAAACAAAAAACACACAAAAACAAAAAAACCAAACAACACAAACGACACGGGAAGCGCACACCGCCACTTCGCGCGCACGCCACCAACCAGTCGTCGTCTCAAAATAACAAACACAAACAAAATAAACTAACAACTAGGGCAACACAAAACAAAAAAAAAACGCCTCGCACGAACCGCCCACAAAAAGGACAAGCACACGCACAGCCTCTGCTGACGACCACGACGCAGCGGCACGCTGCTCCTGTCCCGCGCCCCGCGCCCCACTCGATTCACAACTCACGCGACACCGTCAACGACGGGCTCGCTTCCCGCAACCTACCACCTTTCCGCCACGACGCACAGCCCCAGCCCCACCCGACGACGCCCGTGGCAACGACTGCACTTTCACCACCGCCTCCCCCTTCCCCCCCAAAAACACACACACACACACACACACAGCCAGCCAAAAACGCACTCGCGACCCACACATGCACGTGCATCGGCACACGCCAACCAGTCAACGTCGACAACCACACGCAAGGCTCGAAACGAAACCGGCGTCCTTCCACGTTGCCATCAAGCTACGCGACACAAGACACAAGGAACCAACACAACAGCCGGCCCCACTAATTCCCACTCTCACGCCGCAAAAAGCACACCGAAACCGCCAAACGCACGCACATTCCCCTTCGCACTGACACCACCGACCGGCTCGCTACCACACACCTCTCGGCAGCCGTTTCACGCCAATTCGCCACACCGCCCACACAGTCGACAAGCGCCCGCCCTGTACGGCACACGCAACGACGCAGCGCAGCAAAGGGCGCCCGCAACACATACCTCTCCGCCGCCCGACGCGCCAACCGCCACACCACACCGCCAGCCACTCGCAAATTGTGCACTGCCACCAGCCACACGTCCAACACGCCGCGCCGCCTCCGGCCACCCGCCAGGGGGCGCTCACGTCCGCGACAACAGCGCGGCCCGCCGGGCCGGGCCGGGCCGAACCGAACCGAGCCGCCGCTGCTCTGCACTCGGCACGGCCACACCCTGCTGCAGACCGGGCTCGTCCCTCTGTACGCGTCTGCCTGCGCATCAACACAACACGACCTTTTTTTTTTTTTTTTTTTTTTTTTCTCTCTACCGCCATCCCTCCTTCTCGCGTTTTACTCGTTGTTGCAGCAGCGGCGCACACCTACACATCCACAGCCCCAGCCCCAGCCGAGCCGGCCTCACCTCAGGGCCCGCCGCCAGCGTCTCCTCCTCGGGCACAGGTGCGGTGCTGTGGCCGCCCATCCAACCGCATTGCTGGCCGTCCAGCCACCAGGCGTTCCCACTGCCGCGAGCCACGCCGCGCACCGACCCTGCTGCAGAAAACGAAGCACAGCCAGAGACCGACCGATACACAAAGCAAGCCGTCGCCTCGCCTCTTGTCCTTCCTGCCTTCCTTCCGCCCCCGCCCTTCTCACACCACCGCCTCTCCACTTTCGCCCCCCCCCTCCTTTTTTTGTTTTTTTTTTTTTGTTTTCTTCTTTCTTTCTTTCTTTCTTTCTTTGGCCCTCTCTCCTTCCCGCCATGGCGGTTACGGCACCGCCTGCAGCGGCAGATTTTTTGCGCCCACACGCCTACTCCTACCACCATTAACCTTGCCCTGCCCTGCCCTGCCCTGCCCATCAACGTCGCAGTCGAACCGACGCTTGCCAACACACTGCCCACGTTCCTTTCTCTTTTCGGCCTACGCCCATTACGCGCCGCCGCCACAGCACCTTCCCTTCCCACAACACACCGACGTCATCACACGCACCCAAAACAGGGGCCACGACCGTGTTCCTCGCCCACTCCCATCCCGCACGGTACGCACATTCCCAACTACTAACCGCGCACCCTCCCTTTCCAATCTGTGTGTCTCTGTGTCTGTGTCCTGTCCGCGCGTGACGCCTCTCAACATCCGCCGTCCCCCGTCCCGTTTTCGCCCCCATGCCGTCGTCGCGCCGCCTCCTCCCCGTCCACCGCCGCCCCTGTCCGCCCCGCACCACACCATACACCGCTGCTTGTCCCGGCCGTTGCCACCAAAGGCGCCGACCGCAAACGCGCCACGCCGCAGCCCCCGTGCGTCTCGCGCTCGCTTGCATCTCCGTGCCGACGCTGCCTCTCTTCCCACTCGCACTCGACCTCGACAACACAGTCTTTGGCTCCGCCACTGCGTGTTCCGGTGGTACGCACGCTGCAACACGTATGTATTCATTACCAGAGCGATGGCGAGGCATGACAGCATCTCTGTCTGACCAGAGAGTTCTTTCTCGCTGCTAGTCGGCGCTTGGACCGCGCCAGACGACAGTAGTGGCACGCACCGGGTCGCCAGGAACAGTTGTTATATATATTGTAGCGCGAGTCGGGAGAGGTAGTAGTCGGTCGACAGTAGTAGCGGGTGGACGGTTGTACTGAGCGGGCGTCGGCGGCGTGCTCTGCTCGTCTCGCGACTCTGGTCACGGTTCGGGACGATGTATAGTATATTGTGTTACAATCAAAAGGTGGTGTGACGCTGCATTGCGCAAATCTGATAACGTATGTTCATTGTACTTATTTTGTTCAACAACAAAAGCCCCACTATTACTTTTTTTCTAAAGTAACTTTTGTCTCTTAACGAAAAACATTCACGTTTTAAAGACTACTTCCTATGGCATTTCCCTCCAAGGAGTGCAATTAATTACCAGCCAGCACTCATTCATTGCACACAGCTGTGTAAGGGGTATCTACAATTGAGGAGCGGATATAAATGCAATTTTTTGTTTTTTTTGTTTTTTTTTTGTGTGTGTGTTGTAACCTCCCAGCAAAATTTAAAACAATGGACAATGTTATTTACGGATGCTAATGGACATTGCGCTAATTGTAACCTCGCCCACAATGAGAGGTATTGAAAATGGCAACAAAAATGTGAAATTCGCAATCTGACTCAAATATAAAGTCTTCACACAACATTTAAAAAAGTCCGTTCAGTGACAAGAAACTTCAATTAAACCGAAATATCGGTCTTTGGCCCTGTGCAAAACAATCAGAATTAAAGTCTTACCTCCGAATAAATGGATGTCACATTTCTGCTCTGGTTGTTGCGCAGCGCTTGAAGGAACTGCATTGCAAATAATAATATTCTCTTTTTTTGTGATTTTAGTGGCATTTTTCTTCAAAGAAGTGGAATGAAATGTGAAGTGCAACGAACTCTTTAGTTCAATACAAAATTAAATGTTTGAAAAATGCTTTTGAAATAAAACCTATTATTGGGGAACTTGTTGGAGAATAATTACAATAAATACAATTTTTCATTATCTAATGATTATATTAATTAACAGTATACCTTATTCACCATCTTGACCAGTGTTGCCGACCGCCTACATCACACAACCGCACTCGGCTGCTACTACTGACCGACCGCTCTGCATGACGACTATTAGCGTACTGCACGCGACGACTACTGACAGAGTACAGCCCTCAACTACACAGAGCTACGGACTCGCAACGACTACTGACAGACTGACTGACTGACTGACTGACTGACTGAGAACCGCTCGCAACACTCGCGCAGTCCAGCGCAAACTCTCTGGTCACAGATGCTACAATGTCTCGCCATCGCTACTATGTTACATACGTGTTTCAGTGTCTTTTTCATTGGGGTAACGATCTTTGGCTCTTTTTATTCTGAATACAGGGCCAAAGGTCAACGCTGCTGCCCTTATACAATTTATCAGGTTTCATTATGTCTGTTGCAATGTTACATACGGTTCACTCTTTCATTAATATTATCGTTGGGTTTGTTTTGTAGGGACGTTAACATTCTGGCACATTTTTATTATCATCGGACTCTCTGCTATTTGTGCAGGGAGGTTATACCTGGGTCCATTTCCATTTCCATTTACATTTTAATATTGATAGACTTTTTGTTTTCTTTTTTGTTTCTTGTTGTTTTTCCTTCTTTTTTTTTGTTGTTTTTTTTTTTTTTTTTTTTTTTTTTGTTGTTTTGTTTTTCCCGCTCTCACCACCACCGCCGCATCACGCCTTCCGTTTTCTTGGTTTCTTTTCTGTTCTTCAACTGCTTCAACATCACCGCGCCCCATTTCCACACCACAGCCATCAGCCTCCGAGACGGGCGGGCGCAGTGTGCCATTTCCGGCGCACAAGCACACCCGTACGGTACTCTCCTCGCCCCCACGCCACCAACAACACAGCGACCACGCGGCTTTCAGGCATGGCATGGCACGGCACGGCACCGGCGAAATGCGCCGCCCCCGCCCCTCCGCGCATCCGTCCGTCTCGCCACGTTCACTGACAGCCGCGTCTGCGGCTACACCACGACAACCACAACACCGCTCCCCTCCCTGGCAACTCACATTGTTTTTCTCCTCCTCTTTTGCACAAACCACAACGCCGAGCACAGGCGCAAGCCACCCACACCGCGCCCCTCCCCGTCCCGTCTTTGGCCGCCGCTCCTCGTTTCCTCGTTTGCCCCCTCCCATCTCCCGAAATGCCATGCCAGCAGCGTTACGCATGCCCCTCCCCTGTCCACACAACACTACCGCCTAACGAACAGCCTTTTCCGGGCCACATCCAGGGCACGCCCACCTCCAAACACTGCCAATTCACGGACGCACACACACACACACACACACACACTCACTCACTTTCTCGACACCTTTCTGTACGGAGGGTGCGTCATCTCGACCGTGACAGAGTGACGGCAACTATCGACGATCCATTTCCCCCCACTGGTAAAACATGTCCACTAACACCTACATACATCATTCAAGTACACAGACAATAGCATACACACAATGGGAGGGCACACGAACATGGACGGCACGGCACTGTCATACACTCTTCCTCAGAACCATATCAACAAACGTTACGTACATCCGGGAAAGCGAAAGCGAACGCGAACGCGAAAGCGAAAGCGAAAGCAAAGGCAAAGGCAAAGCCCAATGCAGCCGTCAAAGGTAACGTTCACCACGGCAGACACTTGCAGCCGCGCCGCCGTTAAACGCATTTCAGTGCGGCTCCAATACGCCTCCGACACGGGAACGTTCCGTTGCTCTACGAATGCGTTTCTCCCCTTTTTCCCTTCCTCTCTCTTTTGCCCCCCCTCCTTGCACTCTTGCCTCATTCCTCACGTTCTGCCCAGACATTCGACCGATCAAAGTCAACCTTTCGTTACCGTTCTCAGCGCGACGGTGTACAACAGTATGACGGGTGTGCCCAAGACTTCGGTTCAGTTGCGTGACGCCGGTCTATCGCGCCGATCGACAGTTACTCAGGGGGCGACGGATCGGACCACGTCACCGACACACAAAACACTTTCAAACAAACAAATACATACCGGATGGACACAGACAAACACGTGTACAGACATTCGCCAAACAAACGACCGCCGCCGTCGTCGTCTAGCGTGCATCTTGAATGACGACATCGGTGTGCGTGCGTCGTACGCAATCAGTCAGACACGGCTATCAAACATCAGAGTCGAATGGTACATCATCGTGCGTGTCGCCGTACACGTACAGTACAATACAACAACAATGCGTCTTAATGGCACGTTCATTTCAACGTCACTCACACACCTCCACGCTGCAGTTACGTCGCACCATTGTCAAACTCGGCGTACAGCAAAGGGAATAGTGGGCGGCAAAAAAAAAACCAAACAAAAACATTTCACATTTCACCCTCGCCATGTATGATGTGCAAAAAAAACAAACCCGCAAACGGCCGTCGTTACGGTGACACAAAAGTCGCCGATCGCACTGTCCCCCCTCGCAGACGGGTAACACACACACACACACACACCAACACCAATGGGTCAAAAACCACGCCAACGAGGCGTGCCACCATTCCACGCCACGGCGACCAACCTCGTGGCCGTACCCCGCGCAACACGCTTTGACGCGCCCCCCCACCCACAATCAAAATGCACACATACATCACAGCCGTCCACACAAACAACAACAACAACAATTCCGCCCTTCCCGCAAAAGGCAAGTTGGTGGCCCTGAAAAGGGCCGTTTTGCCGCTCTCGCAACGGAGGAGCCTTCTCCATCCTTCCTTCCATTCCAGAGCCACCTCCTTACTTGGAGCTCGTGTACTTGGTCACCGCCTTCGTGCCCTCGCTCACGGCGTGCTTGGCCAGCTCGCCAGGCAGCAACAGCCGCACAGCGGTCTGGATCTCGCGGGACGTGATGGTCGAGCGCTTGTTGTAGTGCGCCAGGCGAGAAGCCTCGGCCGCAATGCGCTCGAAAATGTCGTTCACGAAGCTGTTCATGATGCTCATCGCCTTCGACGAGATGCCCGTGTCAGGGTGCACCTGCTTCAGCACCTTGTAGATGTAGATGGCATAGCTCTCCTTCCTCTTGCGCTTCTTCTTCTTGTCGCCCTTCGAAATGTTCTTCTGCGCCTTGCCAGCCTTCTTGGCGGCCTTCCCGCTAGTCTTGGGCGGCATCTCGAACCAACGTACGGCAGCAGCAACACCAGTAGCAAGCGCTCCGCTCTAGTCAGCGTCTCCCCACACAGTGGCACCCGCCGCCAGCCGCCGCCGCACCTTTACCAGCTCGCCCTGTTGCGGCCGCCGACCAATGGGGCGCGCGCGCAACCGGCCGCCGCACCCGAGCCCATAAAGCACCCCCACCCCGGCGACTCCCGACACTCCCTGGCAGCTTTGACTCCCTTTCCGCCGACGGACATGAAAATCATCGGAGCGAGAGCGAGAATTGTCCCCCAAGCGGGAGGGTCGGCCATTGCGATCTTAGGAACTGAAGAGGCGAGTGCAAACAGGGAGCCCTCAGCTCCAAAATCCCCCCTAGGCTTATCACCACCAACTAGAGCTCTTCCACCCCCATCACAGCTTCCACTTGCAAGCGCAACCAAAGACAGGAAAACCCCTACCGTACTGCGACTGCTACTTCCGAAAGGACAAGCGTCGCCCAAACAAACAATGAAACAACCGCGTAAGGAGACAACCCGAGAGGAGAGGAATGTAACACCGGCTGTAGAGAGGGGAGAGGGGGGGAAAAACCGGCCGGACACAACAGTAGTCGAGGATGAAATCGCAGCAAAAGAGGATAACCCTGCAGAAGCGGGAATGGGCGTGGCTAGTAGTAGCCTAGAGTTCCTCACAAGTCTGATACCAGGAAGGAACCAGGCAGCGACAGACGGGGCGACTGTCCAGCAGGGGTGCTCAGGGGCGGCCTCTGAGAAGACACTCCCCACGAAACAGACCGATTTAGGAGAGGAGAATATCCCACGTAAGAGGCCAGCGGCAACCTCCAAAATAACATCCCCAGAAAAGCTAACCACCTCGAAAGGAAAAGCCCCCAGTTTGCAAACGTGCAAAAAGGCATCACATGCCGGCACAAAGGCCACAAAAGGAGTACAACTAACTGAGGACGGCTTCCAAGTGCCGAAAAAGAGGCACACGGCCAGAGCAGCGGTGCTCCACCAAGTACGACCACTTGACACCTCAAATAGGTACGTCACATTCACGGACGAGCCGGGGGAACCAACAACAGGGGAACCCACTGAGGAACCGACACAGAGAACAGTCCAAATCCCACCAATAGTCATTGTATGGACCGAGGACTTCAAAAGCCTCCAAATCCTTTTGAAGGGTGTGACATGGTCCACACTATCATTCAAGGTGTCAGGCAGAGATACCTACAAGGTCCTCACAAAATCCAGAGAGGACTACGACAATATTATGAAGGTAGTGAAAGATAAACGGCTGCACTCATATACTCACAGCACCGAACCATTGAGGCTCCTGAAGGTAGTGTTCCGCAAACTCCCCTTCCAGATGGATCCTGACCATCTGAAAGAGGAACTTGAGGACCTAGGCTACGGAATAAGGGCTGTATCACGCATGAAGACGCCGAAGACAAATCGGCAAACGCCGTTGTTCATGGTCGTCCTGGTAGACAACGTAGAAAACAGGAAGATATTCCAGGTAACTAGGGTCGCGAACATTACGAACGTGCAAGTAGAGAAGTTCCGCGGTAAAGGACGCAGGGCACAATGCTACTCCTGCCAAGGGTTAAACCATGTGGCAAGATATTGCACAATGCCCCCACGGTGTGTGAAATGCGCAGGGGAGCACCAAAGTAGAGACTGCCCCACACCAAGAACGAACACGCCCAAGTGCTGCAACTGTGGGCTCGCCCACGTAGCAAGCTACAGGGGGTGCGTGGTCTTCAAGAAGGCCGACAACAAACAGACTAGGAACAACATACCGGCGAGAAAAAACACCACACCAGCCAGGAAAATCGAAAATGGCGTAAGTTACTCCAGCATTGCCAAGCCGCGAAATGACGCGGAAGCAACAGCGGGTGGCAAGCGAGCAAGCGCAGGAAGCGCTAGCGAGCAAGCCACCGCGCCCGAGAGCGCAGCTAACACGAGCAAAACAGTGACGACCACAGAACACACCAATGACGCGAATAACACCTCCGCAAACATCGCGGAAGAACTCCGCGAGATGCGCCTACTAATGACATCGGTAGCCGAAATGATGAAAACACTACCGCAGCTCATAACTGCACTTACGACAGCCAACAAGGCCCAACAACCACCTGGAACCAATACCAATGAATAACGTCATTCATGGATTAACAGTTTGCGCCTGGAACGCAAATGGCATACGTACCCAAGGTGGGGAATTCAGGCAGTTTCTCCGGGACGAGGCAATAGATATATGCCTAGTCTCGGAAACTATGCTAAAGCCAGGTATTTTCGTACGTGCGGCGAATTACACATGCCACCGCACAGATAGGTTAACTCATGGAGGAGGCACTGCCATTTATATTAAAAACTGCCTCAAACACCACATTGTGCAACTGCCGAGACTTCGCACGGTTGAAGCCACAGCAGTGGTAGTACAAACATCGACAGGCGAAACCACATTCGTCGCAACCTACCGACCACCAGGTAAACTACTGGACCCGGCGGACTTCGCAGCATTGTTGTCCATCCGCGGTAAAATCTTTATCGCGGGTGACCTCAATGCTAAACACGCCGAGTGGAACTCCAGAGTGACCAATACGAGTGGACGTCGCCTGTTAAATGTGGTTCGACGGCACAACGCAGTCGCCCTGGGACCGTATGATCCCACATGCTACCCTGCAAAAGGCGGCCGTCCCGACGTGCTCGACATCGCACTACTGAAGGGAGTGGGCAACCGCACAACTGCAACAACCCGAAACGCGCTCTCGTCGGATCACCTACCAGTAATATTCGACCTGGAGGTTCAAGGCGAGCTACTCCAGAGCCACCGAAGGCCACTAGGTAAAGTCAACTGGGAACAGTTTAGAGAGAGCCTGCAAGGTACCCTCAATGAAATCCCAGACCTGGCTGACATAGGTACTGATGAGGCAATCAGAAGACTTAATGCAGCTACAATACAGGCTGTAGCAAATGCTTCCCCCAGAGGCCCTCAAAAAATTAAAGACTTTTCACGCCAGCTCCCCCCAGAGCTAATAGACGCTATAGCCCACAAAAATAGAGTCTTTCGGGAATGGCAAGTAACCAGAAGTCCTGTCACTAAGCGTCTCCTCAACAGGCTCAGGAGAGAGCTGAAAGTGGCGGTGGAAGGCCATCGTAATAGGGAATGGGAAGGGAAGATAGCCAGCCTGCAGATAAACGATGGGTCAGCCTGGAAAACGACTAAGTACTTCCTGAGGAAAGGACAAAGCATCCCTCCCCTACAAGTCAGGGGTGAGGCGATTTGCGAGCCTGACGCCAAGGCCAGTGCCTTGGCCGATGCCTTTGCGGAGAACTTCACTCCTGTAGAGGATCCCATCGATGAGGAGCACATTCGTATAGTACAGCAACGGCTCCCAATCTTCCTCGAAAGTGATGGCGGAACAGACATCGAAGACTTCACAGAGGAGGAAGTACAGGCTCAATTGAAGCAGTTAAACCCGAGGAAAGCGGGGGGGTGCGACCAGTTAGAAAATGCAATACTGCTTCAGTTACCACAAGCAGCCATTCGCCCCATCACCGCGATCTTCAATCGGATCATGCAGACTGGCAACTTCCCCTCAGCATGGAAACATGCAGAGGTGGTTGCCATACCGAAACAGGGCAAAGACACCAGGCTTCCACAGAATACAATACACAAACCAGGGAAAGACCCTCTGTTCCCGCAGCACTACAGGCCGATTAGCCTCTTGCCAACTCTCAGCAAGATCTACGAGCGCCTCCTGCTAAGACCCATACAAGAACACATCACCAGAGAGCAAATTCTGCCGGATTTCCAATTCGGATTCCGGCAGAACCACTCTGCCCCACAACAGATCATGAGAGTGGTTGAAGCAGCCACAGAGGGCTTCAACCACAGAGGCTACTGCGGGATAGTGCTACTTGACGTAGCCAAGGCCTTTGACTCAGTATGGCATAGAGGGCTACTCTACAAGTTGTACACCCAAGGGTTCCCCGGGAGTATAGTTAAACAGATTAAAAGCTATCTCTCGAACAGAACTTTCTCTGTCAAAGTAGAAACGTCCACCTCCACCAGAAGGCGTATTCGTGCTGGGGTGCCACAGGGATCGGTCCTGGGGCCCGTTTTGTACAGTCTGTACACTGCGGACACTCCAACGGCCCCCCTGGTGCACACTGCACAGTACGCTGACGATACAGCCTTCTACACAAGAAACGCGAACAAGGACCTGGTCATCCGTAGGCTACAAAGGGTTTTAGATGACACAGAAACTTGGGCCCGTCGCTGGCGAATCACCATCAATTCTGAAAAGACGCAGGCGATGCTGATCACCCGTAGGCTCGGAAGGCGCGAACCTCCTCAACGGCCCCCCCTCCACCTTCACCTAAACGGAACCCAACTCCCCTGGCGCAGAACCGCCAAGTACCTTGGCGTAACCTTGGACTCTCGTCTTACGTGGAAACCCCACATAGACGAGGTCCATAGGAAGGTCTGTGCCAGAATGTCCATCCTGTACCCAATCCTCAACTCATCCAGCTCCCTTTCCTGCTCAGTAGGAGTGAACGTGTACCAGGCCCTGATCCGGCCAGTCATGGAATACGCGTGCCCTGTCTGGGGATACGCGGCGAAGCAGCACCTGGACAAACTCCAGAGGCTGCAGAACCGCGCCCTCAGGAGGGCACTGCGTTTACCCCTTGGATTCCCTACCGACGATTTGCATGCCGCTGCGGAAATCCCACTACTGAGAGAGCGTTTTCAAGACCTGGCAAGGGCCTTCTATGAAGGTACTTCCAGGTCGGGAAATGCTCTCATCCACTCCCTAGGTCGGTATGACATGTCCCGCGATAAACACAATCGCCCCATGACGATCCTCGACGACTAAGTCGAAGAGAAAAATCCCAATACCCATTCCCAAATCCTACTCCTACCCAAAATGCTACAATTATCTCGCCAAACCTCAGGCAAGTACCAGACCCACACAGAACAAACATCACAAATCACAGACATCAAAAAAGTACAGAAATAATCACACACACAAGTACACAGGGGAGTAAAAGCCGAAAGGCTACAAACTCCCCCTCACACTTCCCCAAAGAGGGGAAAGTATTAGATGTAAGCAGCAGGCTGCGCCGGCACGCACTCCGCTGCTCGACTCGCTGCCGCTCGCACCGGTCGTTTTCGTTTCCGTTTCGTGTGCACCGTCGCTAGCCCATCGCCATGTCCGGACGCGGAAAGGGAGGCAAAGTCAAGGGCAAGTCAAAGTCCCGCTCAAGCAGGGCTGGGCTCCAGTTCCCGGTCGGCAGAATCCACCGCCTCCTGCGCAAGGGAAACTACGCAGAGCGCGTCGGCGCCGGGGCGCCCGTCTACCTCGCCGCCGTCATGGAGTACCTCGCGGCTGAGGTGCTCGAGCTGGCCGGAAACGCGGCCCGCGACAACAAGAAGACGCGCATCATCCCGCGCCACCTGCAGCTTGCCATCCGCAACGACGAGGAGCTCAACAAGCTCCTGTCGGGCGTCACCATCGCACAGGGTGGTGTCCTGCCCAACATCCAGGCCGTCCTGCTGCCAAAGAAGACCGAGAAGAAGGCCTAAAGGAGGCCAGGCAATCGCAGCGCCGCGTGCTCCCCTGCACGCAACGCGCTTTGCCGGCTCGGCCCACAACAATCGGCCCTTTTCAGGGCCACCACACAAACCTACGTCCAAAGCAAAATTTCAGTCGTCCTCGCCGCACCTTGTTTTGTTTTAACTTTGCACTGTCACAGCACAGCCGCCGCCGGCGCACGTCCGCCATCTTGTCGTCCACACAGCCCGTGTGGCCCAACACACACACACACACACACACACACACATTTTGCACGGTCGCAGTCGCCTTCCAAACCGACAACGGCAGCAATAATGACCATTGTTAAAGGGAGGCGTGTCGACACACCGCCCTCCACTCCCGCGCGCAACGGCCGTCGACACGAACGAAACAGCTGATCCGGCCGCCTATGCCCACACGCCTTGCCTCGGAAACCCCAACGCCGCCGCAAACAAACACACAGAGCCAAACCACGCAAGCAAATAATCACCGCCTCTCGCACAACAACACACAGCCCGCCATCTCCGTCGCGATCGATACAAAGACACACAATAACAAACACACAAACGAAGCAGCTCCACACACAGCCAGCCACATGACACGTTTCCTTTCCTTCTCCCCTCCCAGTCACATCACGTCGCTCAAAACGGAAAGAAAGAAAGAAACAAACAAACAAACAAACAACACAGCGCACACACGCAGCAACAACACAGACTCTTTCGCACTTTTCAACTTCCGAACAGTGTGGTGGCCCTGAAAAGGGCCGTTTTCTAGTCTCTCCCACCCACAAGCACGGCCGCGGGAAGGCCAGCGCCCGCTGCGACGCAGCCTAACCGCCGAAACCGTACAGGGTGCGCCCCTGCCTCTTCAGGGCGTACACCACGTCCATGGCCGTCACAGTCTTGCGCTTGGCGTGCTCAGTGTACGTCACCGCGTCGCGGATCACGTTCTCCAGGAACACCTTCAGCACCCCGCGGGTCTCCTCGTAGATCAGACCAGAGATGCGCTTCACGCCGCCCCTGCGAGCCAGGCGGCGGATGGCGGGCTTCGTGATGCCCTGGATGTTGTCGCGCAACACCTTGCGGTGCCGCTTGGCGCCACCCTTGCCGAGCCCCTTTCCTCCCTTGCCGCGGCCTGTCATCCTTCCTTCCTCGGGCAAAGCAAAACGTGCACAAACAGCAGCTGCAGCGGCTGGCGAGTCGGCTACGGTCTGCGCCCAGCGCGCCCGCCGCCCCCCTATATAGACTCTGGCCCGCCCTCCCCCCACCACGCGCAACCGAGGGCATATAAGCGCAGCACGGAGGCGCGCGGGCCCGTTGTCAAGGCAGCACCGGACGCCGCGCCGCACCTAACCTCCACGCACGCCGCTCCGCTACCGCTACCGCCATGGCCCGCACAAAGCAAACGGCCCGCAAGTCCACCGGCGGAAAGGCGCCGCGCAAACAGCTCGCCACCAAGGCGGCGAGGAAGAGCGCGCCCGCCACCGGAGGCGTCAAGAAGCCCCACCGCTACAGGCCGGGCACCGTCGCCCTGCGAGAAATCAGGCGCTACCAGAAGAGCACAGAGCTGCTCATCCGCAAGCTGCCATTCCAGCGCCTAGTGCGCGAGATCGCCCAGGACTTCAAGACCGACCTGCGCTTCCAGAGCTCCGCAGTCATGGCCCTGCAGGAGGCCAGCGAGGCCTACCTCGTCGGCCTCTTCGAAGACACCAACCTGTGCGCAATCCACGCCAAGCGCGTCACCATCATGCCCAAGGACATCCAGCTCGCGCGCCGCATCCGCGGCGAGCGCGCCTAAACCGCGCCGCGGCACCGCACCGCACAAACAAAAACGGCCCTTTTCAGGGCCACTAACATCTCTCCGTCGCGAGCAAACTTTGTCGGTCGCCTGCCTCTCGCCCCGCAACCCAAAAACAAAAACCACCACTTCCCGTCCGTCCGCCACACCCGCTCACTCTGCCTGCCTGCTAGCAGCGCGCAACAATCACACATCATCCCTCCCCGGCGCTCAAAGCGCACAATACCCAACGGCCGACGTCACACCGCACGGGTGGCTGGCCGGCCGCCGCTTTCGTTTCGAAAACAAAAAAACCCGCACTCCACTCCGACGGCCAACGGCCAGGCAGGCGCGCTCGCTCGCTCTACACGCCACCGAAATCCCCGCCGACTCCTTCCACATCTCAACGTGCCCCCCGTTGCAAAACATAACACACACACACACAAAGGAACAAAACAAAACAAAGACCAGACACGACTCGACTCGACAAGACAGACATCCGAGAAGAACGAACGCAGGCAAGCCAACCAACGTATTCAAACAAAACAACGTGACAGAAAACCAACCGTCGGCCGCCGCCACAAACACGGCGACAATCAACCACGACAACAACAACAACAACAACAACACCGCTTACCGCTACCGCCGCCCACACCCGCCACCGACCCCCGCAATCCAACCACCACGGCACGCAAACAGCATCCCCACGGGCATACAGAAACGCCAGACAGACACCCACACCAAACGCAACACGACAATCAAAACCTTCCCCGACGTGCTTTGATGGCCCTGAGAAGGGCCGTTTTGGGCCGCGCGTCTCTTGCGCGCCACTAGACGACGACGGGGGGTGGGGACGACGGAGTCAAGCGCCAAACCCTTCCTTTCTCCCATCTCTTTCTCCTCTACTCTACTTCTTCTTCTTGGGCGAAGCCTTCGCCTTAGACGGCGTCGTCGCCTTCTTCGGGCGCGGCGCCTTCGGCTTCTTCGTCGGAACCTTGGCGGCCTTCTTCGCCTTCGACGGCGACTTGGCCTTGGCCGGCTTGGCCGCAGCCGCCTTCTTCGCACCCGCGGGAGCGGCCGACGCCGCAGACGCCTTCTTGGCGGCGCCCGCCTTCCGACCGGTCGCCGCCTTCACGCCACCAGCCTTCTTTGCGCCGGCCGCACGGGCGCCCTTCTTCTCCTTGCTGGCCGGAGCGGCGCGCTTCTTCTTGGCACCGCCAGCACGAGCCTTGCCGCCCTCGGCCGCCCCCCCGCCGCCGGCGCCGGCAAGCTTGAACGAGCCGGACGCGCCCTTCCCCTTCGTCTGCACCAGCTCGCCCGCCACGACGGCCGACTTGAGGTACTTCTTGATAAACGGCGCCAGCTTCTCCGCGTCCAGCTTGTAGTGCGCGGCTATGTACTTCTTGATCGCCTGCAGCGACGACCCGCCGCGCTCCTTCAGACTCTTGATGGCGGCCGTCACCATCTCAGAGGTGCGCGGGTGCGCAGGCTTGGCGCGCGGCTTCTTCGCAGACGACGCAGACTTGGCCTTCTTCGTAGTGCCGGTGGCGGCGGGTGCCGCAGCAGTCTCGTTCGTAGCCGCCTGATCTGCCATTTCGACGACGCGCGTAACACACAGCGAGAGCGAGCGGGACGGCAGGCACGCAAGCACAGCACAGCAGCAGAGCAGAGAATCACAAGGCCCAGCCAGTGTCGCGGGCGGGCGCGGACGGCCGAGAGAGCGGCCGCCACTCTGCGCGCCGCCGCGCCGCGCCTCCCGCGCTTGCTACCGCCCAACGTCCGACAGCCTGTGCGGAGCAGCCCCAAACCTGCGCCACAACCGCCCGCGCCTTTCAAACCACCGAGGATGGGGCTACACACAGCCACACCACAGTCGCCAACCAGTCGCCACGGCAGCGCCGCAAACCACGGCCAAACTGCAGCTACCGCGCGCTACAGCCTGCGTCGGCCCGCCGAGAATCGCCGCCCCCGCCCAAATGCCGCCCCCACAGCCCCAGCCGACGACCCGCCACAATGGCCAAACCTTCGGCAAAACTCCCACACCGTCGCCGCGGCAGCCCGGCCAGCGCGGCCGGCGCCACAGCCACACAAGCCGAGGCGTGCGGCGATGACGGCCGTGCAAACGCGCCTCCGCCGCCCCATCGCCTTCCGTCGCCCTCCCGCCGTTTCCCGATCGGCCCGCAGCCGTCGGGCCACATCGCGCGCCGTCCTCCTCCTCTCGCCCGCCAACATTCACAGCCGTTTCTCAACAATTGCCCGCCGCAAACGGACGCCGCCTGCGCAACAGGCGCCGCCGCCCCTCGCCGCTTCCGACCCAACCCCTCGACCGAGGCAAACCGCAATCCGAATCTACAGACCAACCCAATCTGCCGTCAAGCACACACGACAGCCGACCTTACACGTTACGCGTTACACATTACGTTTACACGTCTACGTTAGGTTAGGTTAGGTGGACGTGGGTTAGGTTAAGGGGACTTGGGTTAGGTTAAGCGTCAAACTTAGGTTAAGCATTCAAACACGTCAGGCGTCAGAGGTTAGGTTAGGTTAGGTTAGGTTAGGTTAGGTTAGGTTAGGTTAGTGCTAGGTTGAGAAGCGTCAAACGTAGGTTAAAAAGGCGTTCAAACGTGAGGCGTGAGCCGGACAGCTTACCTTACGTAGACGTTAGGGGCTCACAGGCTGAGCTCACCTCGCCACACCACAGGTTCGGTTCGGTTCGCTCGGCTCAGCGTAAAGCGCCGAGGTCAGGGTTACGTTCGTTCACCTTCGGGCGCCACACTTTCGGTTGAAAGGTCGCGACGGGACGACGTCGGCAGGCACGCCGCAAACGAACAAAAACGTACAGACGACGTCGGAAACCGCCGACAGACGGGGGAGCAGCACGACCACGACCAGACACCGAGCGCGAACGAGACACACGCGAACCACCCCCACCGGCCAAAGGGCACCACACAACAACCCAGAGCACCACGTGTCGACACCAGAGCAACCCGCCGCTCACGCGACATGGCTGGCACCGAAGGGCAACCGCCCGCAACTGCGCTTTCCGCGCCGGCCCGGATGCACGTCGTGCTACAACAACACCACTACCGTACACAGCCGCTGTTCACAACATCACTATCAATGGCGCGCCCGCGGCTCGCCGCCGTCGCAGTCGCAGCCCCAACGCCAGCACTTTTGCACCACCATTCACACGCACCGCAACACAGCTCGCCGACACAGCCGAACAAAACAAACACCACACAACAACAGCAACAACGCCGCCGCCTCTACTTGTGCCGGCGACCCACCCCGCCGATGGCGCACCTTTCGCCAGCCGGCAATCGACACACACGCACCCACCCACCGGGGCCCAGTGCAAAAAACAAAAAACACACAAAAACAAAAAAACCAAACAACACAAACGACACGGGAAGCGCACACCGCCACTTCGCGCGCACGCCACCAACCAGTCGTCGTCTCAAAATAACAAACACAAACAAAATAAACTAACAACTAGGGCAACACAAAACAAAAAAAAAAACGCCTCGCACGAACCGCCCACAAAAAGGACAAGCACACGCACAGCCTCTGCTGACGACCACGACGCAGCGGCACGCTGCTCCTGTCCCGCGCCCCGCGCCCCACTCGATTCACAACTCACGCGACACCGTCAACGACGGGCTCGCTTCCCGCAACCTACCACCTTTCCGCCACGACGCACAGCCCCAGCCCCACCCGACGACGCCCGTGGCAACGACTGCACTTTCACCACCGCCTCCCCCTTCCCCCCCAAAAACACACACACACACACAGCCAGCCAAAAACGCACTCGCGACCCACACATGCACGTGCATCGGCACACGCCAACCAGTCAACGTCGACAACCACACGCAAGGCTCGAAACGAAACCGGCGTCCTTCCACGTTGCCATCAAGCTACGCGACACAAGACACAAGGAACCAACACAACAGCCGGCCCCACTAATTCCCACTCTCACGCCGCAAAAAGCACACCGAAACCGCCAAACGCACGCACATTCCCCTTCGCACTGACACCACCGACCGGCTCGCTACCACACACCTCTCGGCAGCCGTTTCACGCCAATTCGCCACACCGCCCACACAGTCGACAAGCGCCCGCCCTTTACGGCACACGCAACGACGCAGCGCAGCAAAGGGCGCCCGCAACACATACCTCTCCGCCGCCCGACGCGCCAACCGCCACACCACACCGCCAGCCACTCGCAAATTGTGCACTGCCACCAGCCACACGTCCAACACGCCGCGCCGCCTCCGGCCACCCGCCAGGGGGCGCTCACGTCCGCGACAACAGCGCGGCCCGCCGGGCCGGGCCGGGCCGAACCGAACCGAGCCGCCGCTGCTCTGCACTCGGCACGGCCACACCCTGCTGCAGACCGGGCTCGTCCCTCTGTACGCGTCTGCCTGCGCATCAACACAACACGACCTTTTTTTTTTTTTTTTTTTTTTTTTCTCTCTACCGCCATCCCTCCTTCTCGCGTTTTACTCGTTGTTGCAGCAGCGGCGCACACCTACACATCCACAGCCCCAGCCCCAGCCGAGCCGGCCTCACCTCAGGGCCCGCCGCCAGCGTCTCCTCCTCGGGCACAGGTGCGGTGCTGTGGCCGCCCATCCAACCGCATTGCTGGCCGTCCAGCCACCAGGCGTTCCCACTGCCGCGAGCCACGCCGCGCACCGACCCTGCTGCAGAAAACGAAGCATAGCCAGAGACCGACCGATACACAAAGCAAGCCGTCGCCTCGCCTCTTGTCCTTCCTGCCTTCCTTCCGCCCCCGCCCTTCTCACACCACCGCCTCTCCACTTTCGCCCCCCCCTCCTTTTTTTGTTTTTTTTTTTTGTTTTCTTCTTTCTTTCTTTCTTTCTTTCTTTGGCCCTCTCTCCTTCCCGCCATGGCGGTTACGGCACCGCCTGCAGCGGCAGATTTTTTGCGCCCACACGCCTACTCCTACCACCATTAACCTTGCCCTGCCCTGCCCTGCCCTGCCCATCAACGTCGCAGTCGAACCGACGCTTGCCAACACACTGCCCACGTTCCTTTCTCTTTTCGGCCTACGCCCATTACGCGCCGCCGCCACAGCACCTTCCCTTCCCACAACACACCGACGTCATCACACGCACCCAAAACAGGGGCCACGACCGTGTTCCTCGCCCACTCCCATCCCGCACGGTACGCACATTCCCAACTACTAACCGCGCACCCTCCCTTTCCAATCTGTGTGTCTCTGTGTCTGTGTCCTGTCCGCGCGTGACGCCTCTCAACATCCGCCGTCCCCCGTCCCGTTTTCGCCCCCATGCCGTCGTCGCGCCGCCTCCTCCCCGTCCACCGCCGCCCCTGTCCGCCCCGCACCACACCATACACCGCTGCTTGTCCCGGCCGTTGCCACCAAAGGCGCCGACCGCAAACGCGCCACGCCGCAGCCCCCGTGCGTCTCGCGCTCGCTTGCATCTCCGTGCCGACGCTGCCTCTCTTCCCACTCGCACTCGACCTCGACAACACAGTCTTTGGCTCCGCCACTGCGTGTTCCGGTGGTACGCACGCTGCAACACGTATGTATTCATTACCAGAGCGATGGCGAGGCATGACAGCATCTCTGTCTGACCAGAGAGTTCTTTCTCGCTGCTAGTCGGCGCTTGGACCGCGCCAGACGACAGTAGTGGCACGCACCGGGTCGCCAGGAACAGTTGTTATATATATTGTAGCGCGAGTCGGGAGAGGTAGTAGTCGGTCGACAGTAGTAGCGGGTGGACGGTTGTACTGAGCGGGCGTCGGCGGCGTGCTCTGCTCGTCTCGCGACTCTGGTCACGGTTCGGGACGATGTATAGTATATTGTGTTACAATCAAAAGGTGGTGTGACGCTGCATTGCGCAAATCTGATAACGTATGTTCATTGTACTTATTTTGTTCAACAACAAAAGCCCCACTATTACTTTTTTTCTAAAGTAACTTTTGTCTCTTAACGAAAAACATTCACGTTTTAAAGACTACTTCCTATGGCATTTCCCTCCAAGGAGTGCAATTAATTACCAGCCAGCACTCATTCATTGCACACAGCTGTGTAAGGGGTATCTACAATTGAGGAGCGGATATAAATGCAATTTTTTGTTTTTTTTGTTTTTTTTTTGTGTGTGTGTTGTAACCTCCCAGCAAAATTTAAAACAATGGACAATGTTATTTACGGATGCTAATGGACATTGCGCTAATTGTAACCTCGCCCACAATGAGAGGTATTGAAAATGGCAACAAAAATGTGAAATTCGCAATCTGACTCAAATATAAAGTCTTCACACAACATTTAAAAAAGTCCGTTCAGTGACAAGAAACTTCAATTAAACCGAAATATCGGTCTTTGGCCCTGTGCAAAACAATCAGAATTAAAGTCTTACCTCCGAATAAATGGATGTCACATTTCTGCTCTGGTTGTTGCGCAGCGCTTGAAGGAACTGCATTGCAAATAATAATATTCTCTTTTTTTGTGATTTTAGTGGCATTTTTCTTCAAAGAAGTGGAATGAAATGTGAAGTGCAACGAACTCTTTAGTTCAATACAAAATTAAATGTTTGAAAAATGCTTTTGAAATAAAACCTATTATTGGGGAACTTGTTGGAGAATAATTACAATAAATACAATTTTTCATTATCTAATGATTATATTAATTAACAGTATACCTTATTCACCATCTTGACCAGTGTTGCCGACCGCCTACATCACACAACCGCACTCGGCTGCTACTACTGACCGACCGCTCTGCATGACGACTATTAGCGTACTGCACGCGACGACTACTGACAGAGTACAGCCCTCAACTACACAGAGCTACGGACTCGCAACGACTACTGACAGACTGACTGACTGACTGACTGACTGACTGAGAACCGCTCGCAACACTCGCGCAGTCCAGCGCAAACTCTCTGGTCACAGATGCTACAATGTCTCGCCATCGCTACTATGTTACATACGTGTTTCAGTGTCTTTTTCATTGGGGTAACGATCTTTGGCTCTTTTTATTCTGAATACAGGGCCAAAGGTCAACGCTGCTGCCCTTATACAATTTATCAGGTTTCATTATGTCTGTTGCAATGTTACATACGGTTCACTCTTTCATTAATATTATCGTTGGGTTTGTTTTGTAGGGACGTTAACATTCTGGCACATTTTTATTATCATCGGACTCTCTGCTATTTGTGCAGGGAGGTTATACCTGGGTCCATTTCCATTTTAATATTGATAGACTTTTTGTTTTCTTTTTTGTTTCTTGTTGTTTTTCCTTCTTTTTTTTTGTTGTTTTTTTTTTTTTTTTTGTTGTTTTGTTTTTCCCGCTCTCACCACCACCGCCGCATCACGCCTTCCGTTTTCTTGGTTTCTTTTCTGTTCTTCAACTGCTTCAACATCACCGCGCCCCATTTCCACACCACAGCCATCAGCCTCCGAGACGGGCGGGCGCAGTGTGCCATTTCCGGCGCACAAGCACACCCGTACGGTACTCTCCTCGCCCCCACGCCACCAACAACACAGCGACCACGCGGCTTTCAGGCATGGCATGGCACGGCACGGCACCGGCGAAATGCGCCGCCCCCGCCCCTCCGCGCATCCGTCCGTCTCGCCACGTTCACTGACAGCCGCGTCTGCGGCTACACCACGACAACCACAACACCGCTCCCCTCCCTGGCAACTCACATTGTTTTTCTCCTCCTCTTTTGCACAAACCACAACGCCGAGCACAGGCGCAAGCCACCCACACCGCGCCCCTCCCCGTCCCGTCTTTGGCCGCCGCTCCTCGTTTCCTCGTTTGCCCCCTCCCATCTCCCGAAATGCCATGCCAGCAGCGTTACGCATGCCCCTCCCCTGTCCACACAACACTACCGCCTAACGAACAGCCTTTTCCGGGCCACATCCAGGGCACGCCCACCTCCAAACACTGCCAATTCACGGACGCACACACACACACACACACACACACTCACTCACTTTCTCGACACCTTTCTGTACGGAGGGTGCGTCATCTCGACCGTGACAGAGTGACGGCAACTATCGACGATCCATTTCCCCCCACTGGTAAAACATGTCCACTAACACCTACATACATCATTCAAGTACACAGACAATAGCATACACACAATGGGAGGGCACACGAACATGGACGGCACGGCACTGTCATACACTCTTCCTCAGAACCATATCAACAAACGTTACGTACATCCGGGAAAGCGAAAGCGAACGCGAACGCGAAAGCGAAAGCGAAAGCAAAGGCAAAGGCAAAGCCCAATGCAGCCGTCAAAGGTAACGTTCACCACGGCAGACACTTGCAGCCGCGCCGCCGTTAAACGCATTTCAGTGCGGCTCCAATACGCCTCCGACACGGGAACGTTCCGTTGCTCTACGAATGCGTTTCTCCCCTTTTTCCCTTCCTCTCTCTTTTGCCCCCCCTCCTTGCACTCTTGCCTCATTCCTCACGTTCTGCCCAGACATTCGACCGATCAAAGTCAACCTTTCGTTACCGTTCTCAGCGCGACGGTGTACAACAGTATGACGGGTGTGCCCAAGACTTCGGTTCAGTTGCGTGACGCCGGTCTATCGCGCCGATCGACAGTTACTCAGGGGGCGACGGATCGGACCACGTCACCGACACACAAAACACTTTCAAACAAACAAATACATACCGGATGGACACAGACAAACACGTGTACAGACATTCGCCAAACAAACGACCGCCGCCGTCGTCGTCTAGCGTGCATCTTGAATGACGACATCGGTGTGCGTGCGTCGTACGCAATCAGTCAGACACGGCTATCAAACATCAGAGTCGAATGGTACATCATCGTGCGTGTCGCCGTACACGTACAGTACAATACAACAACAATGCGTCTTAATGGCACGTTCATTTCAACGTCACTCACACACCTCCACGCTGCAGTTACGTCGCACCATTGTCAAACTCGGCGTACAGCAAAGGGAATAGTGGGCGGCAAAAAAAAAACCAAACAAAAACATTTCACATTTCACCCTCGCCATGTATGATGTGCAAAAAAAACAAACCCGCAAACGGCCGTCGTTACGGTGACACAAAAGTCGCCGATCGCACTGTCCCCCCTCGCAGACGGGTAACACACACACACACACACACCAACAACACCAATGGGTCAAAAACCACGCCAACGAGGCGTGCCACCATTCCACGCCACGGCGACCAACCTCGTGGCCGTACCCCGCGCAACACGCTTTGACGCGCCCCCCCACCCACAATCAAAATGCACACATACATCACAGCCGTCCACACAAACAACAACAACAACAATTCCGCCCTTCCCGCAAAAGGCAAGTTGGTGGCCCTGAAAAGGGCCGTTTTGCCGCTCTCGCAACGGAGGAGCCTTCTCCATCCTTCCTTCCATTCCAGAGCCACCTCCTTACTTGGAGCTCGTGTACTTGGTCACCGCCTTCGTGCCCTCGCTCACGGCGTGCTTGGCCAGCTCGCCAGGCAGCAACAGCCGCACAGCGGTCTGGATCTCGCGGGACGTGATGGTCGAGCGCTTGTTGTAGTGCGCCAGGCGAGAAGCCTCGGCCGCAATGCGCTCGAAAATGTCGTTCACGAAGCTGTTCATGATGCTCATCGCCTTCGACGAGATGCCCGTGTCAGGGTGCACCTGCTTCAGCACCTTGTAGATGTAGATGGCATAGCTCTCCTTCCTCTTGCGCTTCTTCTTCTTGTCGCCCTTCGAAATGTTCTTCTGCGCCTTGCCAGCCTTCTTGGCGGCCTTCCCGCTAGTCTTGGGCGGCATCTCGAACCAACGTACGGCAGCAGCAACACCAGTAGCAAGCGCTCCGCTCTAGTCAGCGTCTCCCCACACAGTGGCACCCGCCGCCAGCCGCCGCCGCACCTTTACCAGCTCGCCCTGTTGCGGCCGCCGACCAATGGGGCGCGCGCGCAACCGGCCGCCGCACACGAGCCCATAAAGCACCCCCACCCCGGCTGCGCCGGCACGCACTCCGCTGCTCGACTCGCTGCCGCTCGCACCGGTCGTTTTCGTTTCCGTTTCGTGTGCACCGTCGCTAGCCCATCGCCATGTCCGGACGCGGAAAGGGAGGCAAAGTCAAGGGCAAGTCAAAGTCCCGCTCAAGCAGGGCTGGGCTCCAGTTCCCGGTCGGCAGAATCCACCGCCTCCTGCGCAAGGGAAACTACGCAGAGCGCGTCGGCGCCGGGGCGCCCGTCTACCTCGCCGCCGTCATGGAGTACCTCGCGGCTGAGGTGCTCGAGCTGGCCAGAAACGCGGCCCGCGACAACAAGAAGACGCGCATCATCCCGCGCCACCTGCAGCTTGCCATCCGCAACGACGAGGAGCTCAACAAGCTCCTGTCGGGCGTCACCATCGCACAGGGTGGTGTCCTGCCCAACATCCAGGCCGTCCTGCTGCCAAAGAAGACCGAGAAGAAGGCCTAAAGGAGGCCAGGCAATCGCAGCGCCGCGTGCTCCCCTGCACGCAACGCGCTTTGCCGGCTCGGCCCACAACAATCGGCCCTTTTCAGGGCCACCACACAAACCTACGTCCAAAGCAAAATTTCAGTCGTCCTCGCCGCACCTTGTTTTGTTTTAACTTTGCACTGTCACAGCACAGCCGCCGCCGGCGCACGTCCGCCATCTTGTCGTCCACACAGCCCGTGTGGCCCAACACACACACACACACACACACACACACATTTTGCACGGTCGCAGTCGCCTTCCAAACCGACAACGGCAGCAATAATGACCATTGTTAAAGGGAGGCGTGTCGACACACCGCCCTCCACTCCCGCGCGCAACGGCCGTCGACACGAACGAAACAGCTGATCCGGCCGCCTATGCCCACACGCCTTGCCTCGGAAACCCCAACGCCGCCGCAAACAAACACACAGAGCCAAACCACGCAAGCAAATAATCACCGCCTCTCGCACAACAACACACAGCCCGCCATCTCCGTCGCGATCGATACAAAGACACACAATAACAAACACACAAACGAAGCAGCTCCACACACAGCCAGCCACATGACACGTTTCCTTTCCTTCTCCCCTCCCAGTCACATCACGTCGCTCAAAACGGAAAGAAAGAAAGAAACAAACAAACAAACAAACAACACAGCGCACACACGCAGCAACAACACAGACTCTTTCGCACTTTTCAACTTCCGAACAGTGTGGTGGCCCTGAAAAGGGCCGTTTTCTAGTCTCTCCCACCCACAAGCACGGCCGCGGGAAGGCCAGCGCCCGCTGCGACGCAGCCTAACCGCCGAAACCGTACAGGGTGCGCCCCTGCCTCTTCAGGGCGTACACCACGTCCATGGCCGTCACAGTCTTGCGCTTGGCGTGCTCAGTGTACGTCACCGCGTCGCGGATCACGTTCTCCAGGAACACCTTCAGCACCCCGCGGGTCTCCTCGTAGATCAGACCAGAGATGCGCTTCACGCCGCCCCTGCGAGCCAGGCGGCGGATGGCGGGCTTCGTGATGCCCTGGATGTTGTCGCGCAACACCTTGCGGTGCCGCTTGGCGCCACCCTTGCCGAGCCCCTTTCCTCCCTTGCCGCGGCCTGTCATCCTTCCTTCCTCGGGCAAAGCAAAACGTGCACAAACAGCAGCTGCAGCGGCTGGCGAGTCGGCTACGGTCTGCGCCCAGCGCGCCCGCCGCCCCCCTATATAGACTCTGGCCCGCCCTCCCCCCACCACGCGCAACCGAGGGCATATAAGCGCAGCACGGAGGCGCGCGGGCCATTCCAGGACCCTGAGGATGAAATCACCCCCATTAACGAAGAGGAGGTTGCACTGCAATTGCGGTACCTCAAATCCAAGAAAGCTGGCGGCCCCGATAAGCTGACGAATGCCCTCCTCAAGCAATTACCCCCAGCTTCTATTCCCATCCTGACGGCCACATTCAACAACATCCTCACAACCAGGCAATATCCCTCTGCCTGGAAACACGCTGAAGTGGTCGCCATACCCAAGGCTGGGAAGGATCTTCGTTCCCCTGCCAGCTACCGCCCCATCAGCCTCTTGCCCGCCATCTCCAAGGTGTTCGAGAGGCTGTACCTTAAACGACTGCTCATCCACATTGCCCGAGAACGAGTCCTCCCTGATGAGCAGTTTGGCTTCAGGCAGGGCCACGCCACCACTCACCAACTCCTGCGCCTAGTAGAAGAGGCACTGGACGCCATTGAACGTAGGGAGTACTTCGGGGCCATACTCCTCGACGTGTCCAGGGCGTTTGACTCGGTCTGGCACGAAGGGCTGCTCTACAAATTATTCTCCCTTGGCTTCCCAGTGTCCCATGTATGGCTAATAGCCACATACCTGGAAGGTCGCACCTTCCATGTTAGGATCCCTGACGGGAAATCCACGCGACGACGCATCAGGGCAGGAGTACCACAGGGCAGCGTACTTGGGCCGCTACTCTACTCCCTCTTCACAGCTGATCTGCCCTCTGCGCCGAGGGTACATTTAGCTCTCTACGCAGATGACACTGCACTCTTCTCTCGTTCTCGGAGTGCGGCAGTTCTTCAACAGCGGCTCCAGGGGGCTACAGATTCCCTAACCGACTGGGCTAGGACCTGGCGTCTGGCATTTAATCCCTCCAAGACCCAAGCCCTTATCATCTGCCGACGCCGTATTCCCGTTCGGCTCCCTCAGGTGGCGGTCCTTGGTACCCCAGTCCCCTGGACTCGTACTGCAAAGTACTTGGGTGTTACCCTGGACCAACGCCTAACCTGGCGCCCCCACATCGACGAGGTGCGTCGTAAGGCAATGGGGCGGCTATGCCTGCTCTACCCTCTCATCAACCCAACCTCTTCCCTCCCCATGCACCTTGCTGTTAGACTGTACACCTCCCTTGTTCGCCCCATCCTTGAATACGCGGTGGTGGTGTGGGGCAATGCTGCCCCCACCCACCTCCGCCGACTCCAAACCGTCCAGAACCGGGCTCTCCGGCGTGCCCTCCGCCTCCCCTTCGACTTCCCAACCCGCGAGCTCCACCTCCTGGCTGAAGTGCCGCTCCTTCGTACCCGCATCCTCTCCGCCGCCCACTCCTTTTACCACAAAACTCGTCACTCTCCTAATCCCTTAATCCTTTCCCTGGGCACCCGTGTTCACCGACTAGCCACCACTCGATGGCCCGACCTTTTATTTCGCCCCCCGTGACCTCGCCTGCACCAGGCCCCTCATCACATGCCGACTACCTCCCTCACGTCATAGATTATTCCCCCCCACATGCCATGTCATTCGCTCCCCCAACACGCCTCCCCCTTCCCCCCACACTACCCCCAATGTTGGCCTAATCATGATAGGCCCTTCTTTTTTCCACTTCTTCAACTGTCACCCTCTGACTTCTTTCTCTTTCCCCCTCCCCCCAATTCGCCATGTCAAGAATGCCTGCCGCCGCCATCGCGTCGCCGCTACGAAGCAGAAGAGGCCAGGATAATGGCCGTTCGCTTTCACTCACTCTCACTATTCCTCCTTCTGTCCTTTCTTCTGTAACTAATCGTAATTCCCGGCCAGTCAATTGGGCCGTTCGTTTTCCTTTTCTCTCACTGTCTCTCTTACTATCCTTTCCTCTTTCTTTTAATTAAAAAAAAAAAAAAAAAAAAAAAAAAAAATATATTGCACAAAGAATCAAGCAGAACAATAACGCCATGAAATTTCGATAGCCAAACCGTCATGCCAGAAGGTGAAGCGCCTTGTTGCGCTAGTACTTCGCCCTCAGTCGAGGATATCTTCCTCAGTCCATTGTGCAGGTTCGTTCGCGCGGGCCGTCCAGGGCGTTTGACTCGGTCTGGCACGAAGGGCTGCTCTACAAATTATTCTCCCTTGGCTTCCCAGTGTCCCATGTACGGCTAATAGCCACTTACCTGGAAGGTCGCACCTTCCATGTTAGGATCCCTGACGGGAAATCCACGCGACGACGCATCAGGGCAGGAGTACCACAGGGCAGCGTACTTGGGCCGCTACTCTACTCCCTCTTCACAGCTGATCTGCCCTCTGCGCCGAGGGTACATTTAGCTCTCTACGCAGATGACACTGCACTCTTCTCTCGTTCTCGGAGTGCGGCAGTTCTTCCACAGCGGCTCCAGGGGGCTACAGATTCCCTAACCGACTGGGCTAGGACCTGGCGTCTGGCATTTAATCCCTCCAAGACCCAAGCCCTTATCATCTGCCGACGCCGTATTCCCGTTCGGCTCCCTCAGGTGGCGGTCCTTGGTACCCCAGTCCCCTGGACTCGTACTGCAAAGTACTTGGGTGTTACCCTGGACCAACGCCTCACCTGGCGCCCCCACATCGACGAGGTGCGTCGTAAGGCAATGGGGCGGCTATGCCTGCTCTACCCTCTCATCAACCCAACCTCTTCCCTCCCCACGCACCTTGCTGTTAGACTGTACACCTCCCTTGTTCGCCCCATCCTTGAATACGCGGTGGTGGTGTGGGGCAATGCTGCCCCCACCCACCTCCGCCGACTCCAAACCGTCCAGAACCGGGCTCTCCGGCGTGCCCTCCGCCTCCCCTTCGACTTCCCAACCCGCGAGCTCCACCTCCTGGCTGAAGTGCCGCTCCTTCGTACCCGCATCCTCTCCGCCGCCCACTCCTTTTACCACAAAACTCGTCACTCTCCTAATCCCTTAATCCTTTCCCTGGGCACCCGTGTTCACCGACTAGCCACCACTCGATGGCCCGACCTTTTATTTCGCCCCCCGTGACCTCGCCTGCACCAGGCCCCTCATCTCATCTCATGCCGACTACCTCCCTCACGTCATAGATTATTCCCCCCCACATGCCATGTCATTCGCTCCCCCAACACGCCTCCCCCTTCCCCCCACACTACCCCCAATGTTGGCCTAATCATGATAGGCCCTTCTTTTTTCCACTTCTTCCACTGTCACCCTCTGACTTCTTTCTCTTTCCCCCTCCCCCCAATTCGCCATGTCAAGAATGCTTGCCGCCGCCATCGCGTCGCCGCTACGAAGCAGAAGAGGCCAGGATAATGGCCGTTCGCTTTCACTCACTCTCACTATTCCTCCTTCTGTCCTTTCTTCTGTAACTAATCGTAATTCCCGGCCAGTCAATTGGGCCGTTCGTTTTCCTTTTCTCTCACTGTCTCTCTTACTATCCTTTCCTCTTTCTTTTAATTAAAAAAAAAAAAAAAAAAAAAAAAAAAAAAAAAAAAAAAAAAAATATTGCACAAAGAATCAAGCAGAACAATAACGCCATGAAATTTCGATAGCCACACCGTCATGCCAGAAGGTGAAGCGCCTTGTTGCGCTAGTACTTCGCCCTCAGTCGAGGATATCTTCCTCAGTCCATTGTGCAGGTTCGTTCGGCGCGCGGGCCCGTTGTCAAGGCAGCACCGGACGCCGCGCCGCACCTAACCTCCACGCACGCCGCTCCGCTACCGCTACCGCCATGGCCCGCACAAAGCAAACGGCCCGCAAGTCCACCGGCGGAAAGGCGCCGCGCAAACAGCTCGCCACCAAGGCGGCGAGGAAGAGCGCGCCCGCCACCGGAGGCGTCAAGAAGCCCCACCGCTACAGGCCGGGCACCGTCGCCCTGCGAGAAATCAGGCGCTACCAGAAGAGCACAGAGCTGCTCATCCGCAAGCTGCCATTCCAGCGCCTAGTGCGCGAGATCGCCCAGGACTTCAAGACCGACCTGTGCTTCCAGAGCTCCGCAGTCATGGCCCTGCAGGAGGCCAGCGAGGCCTACCTCGTCGGCCTCTTCGAAGACACCAACCTGTGCGCAATCCACGCCAAGCGCGTCACCATCATGCCCAAGGACATCCAGCTCGCGCGCCGCATCCGCGGCGAGCGCGCCTAAACCGCGCCGCGGCACCGCACCGCACAAACAAAAACGGCCCTTTTCAGGGCCACTAACATCTCTCCGTCGCGAGCAAACTTCGTCGGTCGCCTGCCTCTCGCCCCGCAACCCAAAAACAAAAACCACCACTTCCCGTCCGTCCGCCACACCCGCTCACTCTGCCTGCCTGCTAGCAGCGCGCAACAATCACACATCATCCCTCCCCGGCGCTCAAAGCGCACAATACCCAACGGCCGACGTCACACCGCACGGGTGGCTGGCCGGCCGCCGCTTTCGTTTCGAAAACAAAAAAACCCGCACTCCACTCCGACGGCCAACGGCCAGGCAGGCGCGCTCGCTCGCTCTACACGCCACCGAAATCCCCGCCGACTCCTTCCACATCTCAACGTGCCCCCCGTTGCAAAACATAACACACACACACACAAAGGAACAAAACAAAACAAAGACCAGACACGACTCGACTCGACAAGACAGACATCCGAGAAGAACGAACGCAGGCAAGCCAACCAACGTATTCAAACAAAACAACGTGACAGAAAACCAACCGTCGGCCGCCGCCACAAACACGGCGACAATCAACCACGACAACAACAACAACAACAACAACACCGCTTACCGCTACCGCCGCCCACACCCGCCACCGACCCCCGCAATCCAACCACCACGGCACGCAAACAGCATCCCCACGGGCATACAGAAACGCCAGACAGACACCCACACCAAACGCAACACGACAATCAAAACCTTCCCCGACGTGCTTTGATGGCCCTGAGAAGGGCCGTTTTGGGCCGCGCGTCTCTTGCGCGCCACTAGACGACGACGGGGGGTGGGGACGACGGAGTCAAGCGCCAAACCCTTCCTTTCTCCCATCTCTTTCTCCTCTACTCTACTTCTTCTTCTTGGGCGAAGCCTTCGCCTTAGACGGCGTCGTCGCCTTCTTCGGGCGCGGCGCCTTCGGCTTCTTCGTCGGAACCTTGGCGGCCTTCTTCGCCTTCGACGGCGACTTGGCCTTGGCCGGCTTGGCCGCAGCCGCCTTCTTCGCACCCGCGGGAGCGGCCGACGCCGCAGACGCCTTCTTGGCGGCGCCCGCCTTCCGACCGGTCGCCGCCTTCACGCCACCAGCCTTCTTTGCGCCGGCCGCACGGGCGCCCTTCTTCTCCTTGCTGGCCGGAGCGGCGCGCTTCTTCTTGGCACCGCCAGCACGAGCCTTGCCGCCCTCGGCCGCCCCCCCGCCGCCGGCGCCGGCAAGCTTGAACGAGCCGGACGCGCCCTTCCCCTTCGTCTGCACCAGCTCGCCCGCCACGACGGCCGACTTGAGGTACTTCTTGATAAACGGCGCCAGCTTCTCCGCGTCCAGCTTGTAGTGCGCGGCTATGTACTTCTTGATCGCCTGCAGCGACGACCCGCCGCGCTCCTTCAGACTCTTGATGGCGGCCGTCACCATCTCAGAGGTGCGCGGGTGCGCAGGCTTGGCGCGCGGCTTCTTCGCAGACGACGCAGACTTGGCCTTCTTCGTAGTGCCGGTGGCGGCGGGTGCCGCAGCAGTCTCGTTCGTAGCCGCCTGATCTGCCATTTCGACGACGCGCGTAACACACAGCGAGAGCGAGCGGGACGGCAGGCACGCAAGCACAGCACAGCAGCAGAGCAGAGAATCACAAGGCCCAGCCAGTGTCGCGGGCGGGCGCGGACGGCCGAGAGAGCGGCCGCCACTCTGCGCGCCGCCGCGCCGCGCCTCCCGCGCTTGCTACCGCCCAACGTCCGACAGCCTGTGCGGAGCAGCCCCAAACCTGCGCCACAACCGCCCGCGCCTTTCAAACCACCGAGGATGGGGCTACACACAGCCACACCACAGTCGCCAACCAGTCGCCACGGCAGCGCCGCAAACCACGGCCAAACTGCAGCTACCGCGCGCTACAGCCTGCGTCGGCCCGCCGAGAATCGCCGCCCCCGCCCAAATGCCGCCCCCACAGCCCCAGCCGACGACCCGCCACAATGGCCAAACCTTCGGCAAAACTCCCACACCGTCGCCGCGGCAGCCCGGCCAGCGCGGCCGGCGCCACAGCCACACAAGCCGAGGCGTGCGGCGATGACGGCCGTGCAAACGCGCCTCCGCCGCCCCATCGCCTTCCGTCGCCCTCCCGCCGTTTCCCGATCGGCCCGCAGCCGTCGGGCCACATCGCGCGCCGTCCTCCTCCTCTCGCCCGCCAACATTCACAGCCGTTTCTCAACAATTGCCCGCCGCAAACGGACGCCGCCTGCGCAACAGGCGCCGCCGCCCCTCGCCGCTTCCGACCCAACCCCTCGACCGAGGCAAACCGCAATCCGAATCTACAGACCAACCCAATCTGCCGTCAAGCACACACGACAGCCGACCTTACACGTTACGCGTTACACATTACGTTTACACGTCTACGTTAGGTTAGGTTAGGTGGACGTGGGTTAGGTTAAGGGGACTTGGGTTAGGTTAAGCGTCAAACTTAGGTTAAGCATTCAAACACGTCAGGCGTCAGAGGTTAGGTTAGGTTAGGTTAGGTTAGGTTAGGTTAGGTTAGGTTAGTGCTAGGTTGAGAAGCGTCAAACGTAGGTTAAAAAGGCGTTCAAACGTGAGGCGTGAGCCGGACAGCTTACCTTACGTAGACGTTAGGGGCTCACAGGCTGAGCTCACCTCGCCACACCACAGGTTCGGTTCGGTTCGCTCGGCTCAGCGTAAAGCGCCGAGGTCAGGGTTACGTTCGTTCACCTTCGGGCGCCACACTTTCGGTTGAAAGGTCGCGACGGGACGACGTCGGCAGGCACGCCGCAAACGAACAAAAACGTACAGACGACGTCGGAAACCGCCGACAGACGGGGGAGCAGCACGACCACGACCAGACACCGAGCGCGAACGAGACACACGCGAACCACCCCCACCGGCCAAAGGGCACCACACAACAACCCAGAGCACCACGTGTCGACACCAGAGCAACCCGCCGCTCACGCGACATGGCTGGCACCGAAGGGCAACCGCCCGCAACTGCGCTTTCCGCGCCGGCCCGGATGCACGTCGTGCTACAACAACACCACTACCGTACACAGCCGCTGTTCACAACATCACTATCAATGGCGCGCCCGCGGCTCGCCGCCGTCGCAGTCGCAGCCCCAACGCCAGCACTTTTGCACCACCATTCACACGCACCGCAACACAGCTCGCCGACACAGCCGAACAAAACAAACACCACACAACAACAGCAACAACGCCGCCGCCTCTACTTGTGCCGGCGACCCACCCCGCCGATGGCTCACCTTTCGCCAGCCGGCAATCGACACACACGCACCCACCCACCGGGGCCCAGTGCAAAAAACAAAAAACACACAAAAACAAAAAAACCAAACAACACAAACGACACGGGAAGCGCACACCGCCACTTCGCGCGCACGCCACCAACCAGTCGTCGTCTCAAAATAACAAACACAAACAAAATAAACTAACAACTAGGGCAACACAAAACAAAAAAAAAAACGCCTCGCACGAACCGCCCACAAAAAGGACAAGCACACGCACAGCCTCTGCTGACGACCACGACGCAGCGGCACGCTGCTCCTGTCCCGCGCCCCGCGCCCCACTCGATTCACAACTCACGCGACACCGTCAACGACGGGCTCGCTTCCCGCAACCTACCACCTTTCCGCCACGACGCACAGCCCCAGCCCCACCCGACGACGCCCGTGGCAACGACTGCACTTTCACCACCGCCTCCCCCTTCCCCCCCAAAAACACACACACACACACACACACAGCCAGCCAAAAACGCACTCGCGACCCACACATGCACGTGCATCGGCACACGCCAACCAGTCAACGTCGACAACCACACGCAAGGCTCGAAACGAAACCGGCGTCCTTCCACGTTGCCATCAAGCTACGCGACACAAGACACAAGGAACCAACACAACAGCCGGCCCCACTAATTCCCACTCTCACGCCGCAAAAAGCACACCGAAACCGCCAAACGCACGCACATTCCCCTTCGCACTGACACCACCGACCGGCTCGCTACCACACACCTCTCGGCAGCCGTTTCACGCCAATTCGCCACACCGCCCACACAGTCGACAAGCGCCCGCCCTGTACGGCACACGCAACGACGCAGCGCAGCAAAGGGCGCCCGCAACACATACCTCTCCGCCGCCCGACGCGCCAACCGCCACACCACACCGCCAGCCACTCGCAAATTGTGCACTGCCACCAGCCACACGTCCAACACGCCGCGCCGCCTCCGGCCACCCGCCAGGGGGCGCTCACGTCCGCGACAACAGCGCGGCCCGCCGGGCCGGGCCGGGCCGAACCGAACCGAGCCGCCGCTGCTCTGCACTCGGCACGGCCACACCCTGCTGCAGACCGGGCTCGTCCCTCTGTACGCGTCTGCCTGCGCATCAACACAACACGACCTTTTTTTTTTTTTTTTTTTTTTTTCTCTCTACCGCCATCCCTCCTTCTCGCGTTTTACTCGTTGTTGCAGCAGCGGCGCACACCTACACATCCACAGCCCCAGCCCCAGCCGAGCCGGCCTCACCTCAGGGCCCGCCGCCAGCGTCTCCTCCTCGGGCACAGGTGCGGTGCTGTGGCCGCCCATCCAACCGCATTGCTGGCCGTCCAGCCACCAGGCGTTCCCACTGCCGCGAGCCACGCCGCGCACCGACCCTGCTGCAGAAAACGAAGCACAGCCAGAGACCGACCGATACACAAAGCAAGCCGTCGCCTCGCCTCTTGTCCTTCCTGCCTTCCTTCCGCCCCCGCCCTTCTCACACCACCGCCTCTCCACTTTCGCCCCCCCCCTCCTTTTTTTGTTTTTTTTTTTTTGTTTTCTTCTTTCTTTCTTTCTTTCTTTCTTTGGCCCTCTCTCCTTCCCGCCATGGCGGTTACGGCACCGCCTGCAGCGGCAGATTTTTTGCGCCCACACGCCTACTCCTACCACCATTAACCTTGCCCTGCCCTGCCCTGCCCTGCCCATCAACGTCGCAGTCGAACCGACGCTTGCCAACACACTGCCCACGTTCCTTTCTCTTTTCGGCCTACGCCCATTACGCGCCGCCGCCACAGCACCTTCCCTTCCCACAACACACCGACGTCATCACACGCACCCAAAACAGGGGCCACGACCGTGTTCCTCGCCCACTCCCATCCCGCACGGTACGCACATTCCCAACTACTAACCGCGCACCCTCCCTTTCCAATCTGTGTGTCTCTGTGTCTGTGTCCTGTCCGCGCGTGACGCCTCTCAACATCCGCCGTCCCCCGTCCCGTTTTCGCCCCCATGCCGTCGTCGCGCCGCCTCCTCCCCGTCCACCGCCGCCCCTGTCCGCCCCGCACCACACCATACACCGCTGCTTGTCCCGGCCGTTGCCACCAAAGGCGCCGACCGCAAACGCGCCACGCCGCAGCCCCCGTGCGTCTCGCGCTCGCTTGCATCTCCGTGCCGACGCTGCCTCTCTTCCCACTCGCACTCGACCTCGACAACACAGTCTTTGGCTCCGCCACTGCGTGTTCCGGTGGTACGCACGCTGCAACACGTATGTATTCATTACCAGAGCGATGGCGAGGCATGACAGCATCTCTGTCTGACCAGAGAGTTCTTTCTCGCTGCTAGTCGGCGCTTGGACCGCGCCAGACGACAGTAGTGGCACGCACCGGGTCGCCAGGAACAGTTGTTATATATATTGTAGCGCGAGTCGGGAGAGGTAGTAGTCGGTCGACAGTAGTAGCGGGTGGACGGTTGTACTGAGCGGGCGTCGGCGGCGTGCTCTGCTCGTCTCGCGACTCTGGTCACGGTTCGGGACGATGTATAGTATATTGTGTTACAATCAAAAGGTGGTGTGACGCTGCATTGCGCAAATCTGATAACGTATGTTCATTGTACTTATTTTGTTCAACAACAAAAGCCCCACTATTACTTTTTTTCTAAAGTAACTTTTGTCTCTTAACGAAAAACATTCACGTTTTAAAGACTACTTCCTATGGCATTTCCCTCCAAGGAGTGCAATTAATTACCAGCCAGCACTCATTCATTGCACACAGCTGTGTAAGGGGTATCTACAATTGAGGAGCGGATATAAATGCAATTTTTTGTTTTTTTTGTTTTTTTTTTGTGTGTGTGTTGTAACCTCCCAGCAAAATTTAAAACAATGGACAATGTTATTTACGGATGCTAATGGACATTGCGCTAATTGTAACCTCGCCCACAATGAGAGGTATTGAAAATGGCAACAAAAATGTGAAATTCGCAATCTGACTCAAATATAAAGTCTTCACACAACATTTAAAAAAGTCCGTTCAGTGACAAGAAACTTCAATTAAACCGAAATATCGGTCTTTGGCCCTGTGCAAAACAATCAGAATTAAAGTCTTACCTCCGAATAAATGGATGTCACATTTCTGCTCTGGTTGTTGCGCAGCGCTTGAAGGAACTGCATTGCAAATAATAATATTCTCTTTTTTTGTGATTTTAGTGGCATTTTTCTTCAAAGAAGTGGAATGAAATGTGAAGTGCAACGAACTCTTTAGTTCAATACAAAATTAAATGTTTGAAAAATGCTTTTGAAATAAAACCTATTATTGGGGAACTTGTTGGAGAATAATTACAATAAATACAATTTTTCATTATCTAATGATTATATTAATTAACAGTATACCTTATTCACCATCTTGACCAGTGTTGCCGACCGCCTACATCACACAACCGCACTCGGCTGCTACTACTGACCGACCGCTCTGCATGACGACTATTAGCGTACTGCACGCGACGACTACTGACAGAGTACAGCCCTCAACTACACAGAGCTACGGACTCGCAACGACTACTGACAGACTGACTGACTGACTGACTGACTGACTGAGAACCGCTCGCAACACTCGCGCAGTCCAGCGCAAACTCTCTGGTCACAGATGCTACAATGTCTCGCCATCGCTACTATGTTACATACGTGTTTCAGTGTCTTTTTCATTGGGGTAACGATCTTTGGCTCTTTTTATTCTGAATACAGGGCCAAAGGTCAACGCTGCTGCCCTTATACAATTTATCAGGTTTCATTATGTCTGTTGCAATGTTACATACGGTTCACTCTTTCATTAATATTATCGTTGGGTTTGTTTTGTAGGGACGTTAACATTCTGGCACATTTTTATTATCATCGGACTCTCTGCTATTTGTGCAGGGAGGTTATACCTGGGTCCATTTCCATTTACATTTACATTTTAATATTGATAGACTTTTTGTTTTCTTTTTTGTTTCTTGTTGTTTTTCCTTCTTTTTTTTTGTTGTTTTTTTTTTTTTTTTTTTTTTTTTTTGTTTTGTTTTTCCCGCTCTCACCACCACCGCCGCATCACGCCTTCCGTTTTCTTGGTTTCTTTTCTGTTCTTCAACTGCTTCAACATCACCGCGCCCCATTTCCACACCACAGCCATCAGCCTCCGAGACGGGCGGGCGCAGTGTGCCATTTCCGGCGCACAAGCACACCCGTACGGTACTCTCCTCGCCCCCACGCCACCAACAACACAGCGACCACGCGGCTTTCAGGCATGGCATGGCACGGCACGGCACCGGCGAAATGCGCCGCCCCCGCCCCTCCGCGCATCCGTCCGTCTCGCCACGTTCACTGACAGCCGCGTCTGCGGCTACACCACGACAACCACAACACCGCTCCCCTCCCTGGCAACTCACATTGTTTTTCTCCTCCTCTTTTGCACAAACCACAACGCCGAGCACAGGCGCAAGCCACCCACACCGCGCCCCTCCCCGTCCCGTCTTTGGCCGCCGCTCCTCGTTTCCTCGTTTGCCCCCTCCCATCTCCCGAAATGCCATGCCAGCAGCGTTACGCATGCCCCTCCCCTGTCCACACAACACTACCGCCTAACGAACAGCCTTTTCCGGGCCACATCCAGGGCACGCCCACCTCCAAACACTGCCAATTCACGGACGCACACACACACACACACACACACACTCACTCACTTTCTCGACACCTTTCTGTACGGAGGGTGCGTCATCTCGACCGTGACAGAGTGACGGCAACTATCGACGATCCATTTCCCCCCACTGGTAAAACATGTCCACTAACACCTACATACATCATTCAAGTACACAGACAATAGCATACACACAATGGGAGGGCACACGAACATGGACGGCACGGCACTGTCATACACTCTTCCTCAGAACCATATCAACAAACGTTACGTACATCCGGGAAAGCGAAAGCGAACGCGAACGCGAAAGCGAAAGCGAAAGCAAAGGCAAAGGCAAAGCCCAATGCAGCCGTCAAAGGTAACGTTCACCACGGCAGACACTTGCAGCCGCGCCGCCGTTAAACGCATTTCAGTGCGGCTCCAATACGCCTCCGACACGGGAACGTTCCGTTGCTCTACGAATGCGTTTCTCCCCTTTTTCCCTACCTCTCTCTTTTGCCCCCCCTCCTTGCACTCTTGCCTCATTCCTCACGTTCTGCCCAGACATTCGACCGATCAAAGTCAACCTTTCGTTACCGTTCTCAGCGCGACGGTGTACAACAGTATGACGGGTGTGCCCAAGACTTCGGTTCAGTTGCGTGACGCCGGTCTATCGCGCCGATCGACAGTTACTCAGGGGGCGACGGATCGGACCACGTCACCGACACACAAAACACTTTCAAACAAACAAATACATACCGGATGGACACAGACAAACACGTGTACAGACATTCGCCAAACAAACGACCGCCGCCGTCGTCGTCTAGCGTGCATCTTGAATGACGACATCGGTGTGCGTGCGTCGTACGCAATCAGTCAGACACGGCTATCAAACATCAGAGTCGAATGGTACATCATCGTGCGTGTCGCCGTACACGTACAGTACAATACAACAACAATGCGTCTTAATGGCACGTTCATTTCAACGTCACTCACACACCTCCACGCTGCAGTTACGTCGCACCATTGTCAAACTCGGCGTACAGCAAAGGGAATAGTGGGCGGCAAAAAAAAAACCAAACAAAAACATTTCACATTTCACCCTCGCCATGTATGATGTGCAAAAAAAACAAACCCGCAAACGGCCGTCGTTACGGTGACACAAAAGTCGCCGATCGCACTGTCCCCCCTCGCAGACGGGTAACACACACACACACACACACCAACAACACCAATGGGTCAAAAACCACGCCAACGAGGCGTGCCACCATTCCACGCCACGGCGACCAACCTCGTGGCCGTACCCCGCGCAACACGCTTTGACGCGCCCCCCCACCCACAATCAAAATGCACACATACATCACAGCCGTCCACACAAACAACAACAACAACAATTCCGCCCTTCCCGCAAAAGGCAAGTTGGTGGCCCTGAAAAGGGCCGTTTTGCCGCTCTCGCAACGGAGGAGCCTTCTCCATCCTTCCTTCCATTCCAGAGCCACCTCCTTACTTGGAGCTCGTGTACTTGGTCACCGCCTTCGTGCCCTCGCTCACGGCGTGCTTGGCCAGCTCGCCAGGCAGCAACAGCCGCACAGCGGTCTGGATCTCGCGGGACGTGATGGTCGAGCGCTTGTTGTAGTGCGCCAGGCGAGAAGCCTCGGCCGCAATGCGCTCGAAAATGTCGTTCACGAAGCTGTTCATGATGCTCATCGCCTTCGACGAGATGCCCGTGTCAGGGTGCACCTGCTTCAGCACCTTGTAGATGTAGATGGCATAGCTCTCCTTCCTCTTGCGCTTCTTCTTCTTGTCGCCCTTCGAAATGTTCTTCTGCGCCTTGCCAGCCTTCTTGGCGGCCTTCCCGCTAGTCTTGGGCGGCATCTCGAACCAACGTACGGCAGCAGCAACACCAGTAGCAAGCGCTCCGCTCTAGTCAGCGTCTCCCCACACAGTGGCACCCGCCGCCAGCCGCCGCCGCACCTTTACCAGCTCGCCCTGTTGCGGCCGCCGACCAATGGGGCGCGCGCGCAACCGGCCGCCGCACCCGAGCCCATAAAGCACCCCCACCCCGGCTGCGGCATTCCCGTTCACGCCGCGGAGAGTACACGTTAGTTCGTTGTCGCTGTTGCTTATCGTGATGTCGGGACGCGGAAGTGGACGCAAAGCTGCTGCCTTGGCGGAGTTGCTGCTCACGTTAGCAGGACCTGCCGGGAAGAAGAAGAAGAAGTCTACACCGCAGTGCTTTCGCTGCCAAAAGCTTGGCCACGTTGCCAAGCAATGCAGCGGAGCAGTCGCGTGCTTGAAGTGTGCGCAAGCACACGACACACGCGACTGCAAGAAGCCGAAGGACGCCCCCCGCACTTGCGCCAACTGCGGCGGCGCTCACGCGGCAAATGCCCGTTCCTGCGCCTACAGAAGGAACTGGCGGGGACCGGCGAAGAAGACCCAGAAGCAAGTGACCACCACACACGAAGAGGTGGTCACTTGCACAGAAGACGACGTGACCAGGCGCCTTAACGGCGCCGTGGAGGAAGCCATGTCCGCCTTCAAATCCGCCATGGCGGAAGAGAGGGCGGCCATGCTGGCGGAACTGGGCGAGGCTCGCCGTCAGATCGCTGAGCTGACGCGGGAGCTTCGCTCAGCCAAAGCAGCTTCCGCCACAGCAGTCGACGCCGCCAGCCAGACGACTCCTCCACGAGAGAAGAAGTTCGCGACGGTGGCCACGCAGACCGACGTGCCTGCCGAAGGGGAGGCAACACTGCCCAAGACGGACGCAGAAGCAGAAGCGCAAGAAGAAGGGTGGGAAGAAGTCCCATTCCTCCCGCTTCCCGACATGTACAGCGCAAGCGCTGTGACGCAGAAGATAGCTGCATCGCTTCGCGATGGTACATATCCCCATAACGACAACCCTTATCCCTTCGTTCCTCCTAACCTTTCTAAACCTTCACCCCCACACCAACCAATCGAATATCCTGAAGGCCTTGTTGGTCTTTCCAAGGAGGATTACGATCTGATCAATTCCTTCCCAATTTTCACAGAGTGGCAAATGCGCTACGTCATCTTCGCTCTCGTCCACGGAGAGTATGAGAAAGCTGGATACACTGTATCCACTATCCCAACCGAGGGAGAGCCCTCAAGTAAGAAGAAGAAGAAGAAAAGTCGTCACACCGACAAATACAGAAAATAGGTTATCGGCACTCCTTGCCAGTACAGAACAACCTACAAGTCAAGAAAGAAGACTCATCAATCATCCCAGGGGAGTAAAGGCCAACAGGCCACAAACTTCCACCTGAACCTCCTCACAGTGAGGAAGTCAGAAAAGGAGCAGCAGGCAGGCTGCGCCGGCACTCGCTGAGTAGCAGTCGAGGGTTGAGCATCGCTCCTCTCACTCGCGTACTGTCAGCCATAGGCCCCCGCTTGTACGGGAGTACCAACAGAAGTGTTCACCGGCTCTGTTTTTATTAAAACATTGACGGGCACTTGCGCCTAGGTCTTAGCACGGACGGCACTTGGAGAAAATTTTGCATGGCGTCGTCTGGCAGAGTTGTCGTGTCTCCTCGCCGTTGTGGAATGTCGAGCTTGGGTGGCGCCTTGGGGTCGCGGCGGTCTCTTTCCGCCGACGACACGAGGCGCGCTTTCTTGTTGCCGCGGGCCGCGCGGCCGGCCATCTCGAGCACCTCAGCTGCCGCAGAGTCAGTCTCTGCCCCCCCCAAGAATAGGGAAAAAGTAGGCCAGGACCTGGAAGCGGGCCGCGGAACCACAGAGAGGTTTTCCGCCGCCCCCGTCCAGAATTCCGCGTCTGCCATCGTGTTACTAGGGTCAGCTCTGCAACCGGAAAACCTAACGGTGCCAACAAAGGTTGCAACTGACAACAACCTGGCAGCAAGCCCCCTTTCCGCAACCGACATGGCAAAACCACACAACACACAAACAAACAAATACGTAGTCAGTATTTGCGATCCCGCCCCTCCCTCCCCTCTCCTCAGCCCTCTCCTGCTTGCCAGCAGCTGTGGCCTCCTCGCTGACCATATCCGCAACCTAAATGGCAAGCAGAAGCCCAGTCAACCGACAAAAATCCTTCCCAAACCCGCAACTGCCACCCAACCCCCTACCCGATCCCAGTTCCTTAAATCCACCCCACTCAAGTCCACCACTTCCAAGCAGCGGCGTGTCAGGAAGGACAAAAAGGAGAAGCACTCCAAGGGGAAAAAGCACTCCACCACCCCAACCACTTCAACACCCTCTGAGGAGCAAGCGCCCCCGACAGCACCTGTCGTCGTCCTAGGAGGGGACCAGGAAACGCTGGCACTGGAAGGGAACCGCGTAACCGGGCAGGATGCGGATGGTTTCGTGCTGGCGAGGAAAACCTTCCGCCAGCCGAGGCTCCCGCCGGCCCGGGGAGTGGAACCCACCCCGAACAGGTTCCAGGCGGTGGCCGATGAGCCTGAGACACCACAAGACACAACAACGCAAACACAAAACCAGGTCACCCACCACCTCCCTCCGATCGTCGCGGAGTTCACTCGGAATTACGAGGAACTCTTCGAGATGCTAAAAACAGCAATCGGGGGAGGCAATTTCAAAGCAAAACCTGCTGGTGGTGACAATATAAAAATAACATTATTAACACTTGAGCACTACACCACAATAAAAACACTTCTGAACAGCAAAAACATACCCCACTACACTTTCCCCACAACGAAAACACGCAATAGAAACATTGTCATCAGGGACCTGCCGAGACGAGTGGCCCCCCAGGCGATCAAAACAGACCTGACTGCCCAGGGGTACATCGTCAAGGCGGTCCAACAGATGGGACACATAGGCAGCAAATGGCCCCTGTATCAGGTCACACTGCCAGACGTCCCACAGAACAAAAGGGACATTAAGGCGATTCTGGCGGTCCCTGTGACCACTGAACCACTGCGCCGCAAAAACAGGACGGTGCAGTGCTTCAGATGTCAGGGCCTCAACCATATTGCGGCACACTGCTCAATGGCAGTGAGGTGCAGAAAATGCGCCGAGGCCCATGACACGCGAACGTGCAACATTAAACACACGGACCCGCAAATAAGGTGCGCGCTGTGTGGCAAAAACCACACAGCGGGTTACCAAGGCTGCGAGGTCCATAAAAGACACACACAGCAGGCAAAGGGCGCAAAGGCCGCCCCCCACACACGAAAAGAAAACTCCATGAACCCACCCAGACACACAAGAAACCAAAACATGACAACACACACAGACAAGGCCTGGGTAAAACCAAGGCCAGACACACCAAGGGCAACATATGCGGAAGTGGTTTCTCCCCCGAGGAACCACGAAAGCATTGCCCAACCACCACAACATCAGACACCAACACAAGAACAACACCGGGTAATTCACAGCAACAACGACCAGGTCCAACTTGACGGAGAAGGCCCTAGGAAACCCCAGACACACTTCCCCCCCATGGATCAGTTGTTAGGCGTAATGGTGCAGACCATGAACCTCGTCATGGAAATGATGAAGGAATTCAGGGAGGCCCAAAAGCAGAACACACAGGTCCTCGCTGCCCTTCAGGCAACAGTCCAGCAGTCGCTCCCCTCTGCGACTTCCTCAGTAATATCAAAACCCCATCATGGATAGACGACCAAACATCCAAGGCCTGACAATGTGCGTCTTTAACGCAGACGGCATTGTTAATCAAGAGGTCGAGTTCCGAGAACTCATGAAGGAGTTCTCCATCGACATATGCATGATGGGGGAAACCCACCTAAAACCGGGAGTAAGAGCGACAGTTCCCAATTACGTTAGCTACCGTAAAGACAGGCCAACCCAAGGCGGAGGAGTGGCCATATATGTAAAAAGAGGGATCCCCCACCACCAGGTATTCTTACCAGCTACCAACAAAATCGAAGCAGTGGCGGTGGAAGTAACCACAGCCACTGGACCCCTAACAATTGTTGCAGTCTACCGACCCCCACATGACCAGATAGATGAGGGAGACATAGCTGCTCTAGGGCAAATTGAAGGCAAACTCGTAATAGGGGGAGACTTCAATGCCAAACACCCTGACTGGAATTCTAGAGTAACCTCCAGAGCAGGCGCCAAACTGCAACAACTAGCGCGCACCCACCACTTCGAAACATGGGGTCCAGTCGAGCCCACACATTTTCCGAAAAACGGAAGCAGGCCCGATGTGTTAGACATAGCTCTCACCAGGAGGTTCGCAGGATTTGTGACCGCGAGGACAATCAACAGAATGTCCTCCGACCACAACCCAGTGATTCTAGAAGTCGATGTGGGAGAATGGGTAGCACTCCCACGGTACCAGACGTCGTACAAACGTACAGACTGGGAGCGATACCAAGAAACTGTCGCCTCTGATATCGCTCGCGCTCCGCCACCTACTGCCGAAACAGTAGAACAAGCGCTACAAGACCTAACAGGCACCATCCTGCAGGCAGCGGAAGAAGCCACCCCCCCACAAAGGGATGGCCCACCGCCACAAATACAGCTCCCGGAACACTTGTTAGCTCAAATTCGACACAAGAACAGGGTGGCAAAAGAGTGGAAGATCACCAGAAATCAGGCCACCAGGAGGCTGCTCAATCGTCTACAGAGAGAACTGAAGGTAGCGCTCAATGAGCACAGAAACCAGCAATGGCAAAACCGCCTCACAGCTCTCAAAGTAGACGATCATACACTTTGGCAAGCAACCAAACAATTCACAAAAAGACGCGCTAGGATGCCGCCACTGCACGGCGAGCGGGGACTGGTCTACAGCAATGCTGAGAAGGCCAACGCCCTCGCCGACTCCTTCGAGAAGCAGTTTCAAACGGCAGAACCCGAGGATGAAGAGCATGAAGAGGTAGTCAGTCGTCAACTGGCCGTCTTCCTCAATGCTGAGGAGGACCCAGAGGACGAACCCATACTTTTTGCCCCCGAGGACGTGGCAAGAGTAATCAGGTCCCTCCCTACAAAAAAGGCGCCAGGGCACGACAGTGTCACAAACCAGTTAGTCAAAAAACTCCCACCCACAGCGATCACACACCTCGCGAACGTCCTCAACGAGATTACTCGTTCCCGCGAGTTCCCAGCTTGCTGGAAACATGCGGAAGTGGTCGCGATACACAAACCAGGAAAAGACCCTCTATTCCCGCAGCACTACAGGCCGATTAGCCTCTTGCCAACACTCAGCAAGATCTATGAGCGCCTCCTGCTAAAACCCATACAAGAACATATTACCAGAGAGCAAATTCTGCCGGATTTCCAATTTGGATTCCGGCAGAACCACTCTGCCCCACAACAGGTCATGAGAATGGTTGAAGCAGCCACAGAGGGCTTCAACCACAGAGGCTACTGCGGGATAGTGCTACTAGACGTAGCCAAAGCCTTTGATTCAGTATGGCATAGAGGGCTACTCTACAAGTTGTACTCACAAGGGTTTCCAGGGAGCATAGTTCAGCTAATCAAGAGCTACCTCGCGAATAGGACATTCTCCGTCAAAGTAGAAACTGCCACCTCCACCAGAAGGCATATTCGTGCGGGGGTGCCACAGGGATCGGTCCTGGGGCCCGTATTGTACAGCTTGTACACTGCGGACACTCCGACGGCCCCCCTGGTGCGCACCGCGCAGTACGCAGACGACACAGCCTTCTACACGAGAAATGCGAACAAGGACCTGGTCATTCGCAGGCTACAAAGGGTTTTAGATGACACAGAAACCTGGGCCCGTCGCTGGCGCATCACCATCAATTCGGAGAAGACGCAGGCAATGCTGATTACCCGCAGGCTCGGAAGGCGCGAACCTCCTCAACGTCCCCCCCTCCACCTCCACCTAAATGGAACCCAACTCCCCTGGCGCAGAACCGCCAAGTACCTTGGCGTAACCTTGGACTCTCGTCTTACGTGGAAACCCCACATAGACGAGGTCCACAGGAAGGCCTGCGCCAGAATGTCCATCCTATATCCTATCCTGAACACAACCAGCTCCCTTCCCTACCCAGTAGCAGTAAATGTCTACCAGGCCCTGATCCGGCCAGTAATGGAGTATGCGTGCCCTGTCTGGGGATACGCGGCAAAGCAGCACCTGGACAAACTCCAGAGGCTGCAGAACCGCGCCCTCAGAAGGGCACTACACTTACCTCTTGGGTTCCCTACAGACGACCTGCACGCCGCAGCCGAAATCCCACTCCTGAGAGAGCGTTTCCAGGATCTGGCAAGGGCCTTCTACGAGGGTTCTTCCAGATCCGGAAACGCACTCATCCACTCCCTAGGTCGGTATGACATGTCCCGCGATAAACACAAGCGCCCTATGACGATCTTCGACGACTAAGTCGAAGAGAAAATCCCAACACCCAATCCATCATCCTGTTCCATCCCATATAACACCAAACTCTCGCCTACCTCAGGCAAGTACCAGACACACTCACAACAATCATCACAAATCACAGACACCAAAAACTATAGAAAAATCACACACACACGTTCACAGGGGAGTAAAAGCCGAAAGGCTACAGACTCCCCCTCACACTTCCCCAAAGAGGGGAAAGCAAAAGATGAGTGCAGCAGCAGGCTGCGCCGGCACGCACTCCGCTGCTCGACTCGCTGCCGCTCGCACCGGTCGTTTTCGTTTCCGTTTCGTGTGCACCGTCGCTAGCCCATCGCCATGTCCGGACGCGGAAAGGGAGGCAAAGTCAAGGGCAAGTCAAAGTCCCGCTCAAGCAGGGCTGGGCTCCAGTTCCCGGTCGGCAGAATCCACCGCCTCCTGCGCAAGGGAAACTACGCAGAGCGCGTCGGCGCCGGGGCGCCCGTCTACCTCGCCGCCGTCATGGAGTACCTCGCGGCTGAGGTGCTCGAGCTGGCCGGAAACGCGGCCCGCGACAACAAGAAGACGCGCATCATCCCGCGCCACCTGCAGCTTGCCATCCGCAACGACGAGGAGCTCAACAAGCTCCTGTCGGGCGTCACCATCGCACAGGGTGGTGTCCTGCCCAACATCCAGGCCGTCCTGCTGCCAAAGAAGACCGAGAAGAAGGCCTAAAGGAGGCCAGGCAATCGCAGCGCCGCGTGCTCCCCTGCACGCAACGCGCTTTGCCGGCTCGGCCCACAACAATCGGCCCTTTTCAGGGCCACCACACAAACCTACGTCCAAAGCAAAATTTCAGTCGTCCTCGCCGCACCTTGTTTTGTTTTAACTTTGCACTGTCACAGCACAGCCGCCGCCGGCGCACGTCCGCCATCTTGTCGTCCACACAGCCCGTGTGGCCCAACACACACACACACACACACACACACACATTTTGCACGGTCGCAGTCGCCTTCCAAACCGACAACGGCAGCAATAATGACCATTGTTAAAGGGAGGCGTGTCGACACACCGCCCTCCACTCCCGCGCGCAACGGCCGTCGACACGAACGAAACAGCTGATCCGGCCGCCTATGCCCACACGCCTTGCCTCGGAAACCCCAACGCCGCCGCAAACAAACACACAGAGCCAAACCACGCAAGCAAATAATCACCGCCTCTCGCACAACAACACACAGCCCGCCATCTCCGTCGCGATCGATACAAAGACACACAATAACAAACACACAAACGAAGCAGCTCCACACACAGCCAGCCACATGACACGTTTCCTTTCCTTCTCCCCTCCCAGTCACATCACGTCGCTCAAAACGGAAAGAAAGAAAGAAACAAACAAACAAACAAACAACACAGCGCACACACGCAGCAACAACACAGACTCTTTCGCACTTTTCAACTTCCGAACAGTGTGGTGGCCCTGAAAAGGGCCGTTTTCTAGTCTCTCCCACCCACAAGCACGGCCGCGGGAAGGCCAGCGCCCGCTGCGACGCAGCCTAACCGCCGAAACCGTACAGGGTGCGCCCCTGCCTCTTCAGGGCGTACACCACGTCCATGGCCGTCACAGTCTTGCGCTTGGCGTGCTCAGTGTACGTCACCGCGTCGCGGATCACGTTCTCCAGGAACACCTTCAGCACCCCGCGGGTCTCCTCGTAGATCAGACCAGAGATGCGCTTCACGCCGCCCCTGCGAGCCAGGCGGCGGATGGCGGGCTTCGTGATGCCCTGGATGTTGTCGCGCAACACCTTGCGGTGCCGCTTGGCGCCACCCTTGCCGAGCCCCTTTCCTCCCTTGCCGCGGCCTGTCATCCTTCCTTCCTCGGGCAAAGCAAAACGTGCACAAACAGCAGCTGCAGCGGCTGGCGAGTCGGCTACGGTCTGCGCCCAGCGCGCCCGCCGCCCCCCTATATAGACTCTGGCCCGCCCTCCCCCCACCACGCGCAACCGAGGGCATATAAGCGCAGCACGGAGGCGCGCGGGCCCATGCCCTCCTCAAGCAATTACCCCCAGCTTCTATTCCCATCCTGACGGCCACATTCAACAACATCCTCACAACCAGGCAATATCCCTCTGCCTGGAAACACGCTGAAGTGGTCGCCATACCCAAGGCTGGGAAGGATCTTCGTTCCCCTGCCAGCTTCCGCCCCATCAGCCTCTTGCCCGCCATCTCCAAGGTGTTCGAGAGGCTGTACCTTAAACGACTGCTCATCCACATTGCCCGAGAACGAGTCCTCCCTGATGAGCAGTTTGGCTTCAGGCAGGGCCACGCCACCACTCACCAACTCCTGCGCCTAGTAGAAGAGGCACTGGACGCCATTGAACGTAGGGAGTACTTCGGGGCCATACTCCTCGACGTGTCCAGGGCGTTTGACTCGGTCTGGCACGAAGGGCTGCTCTACAAATTATTCTCCCTTGGCTTCCCAGTGTCCCATGTACGGCTAATAGCCACATACCTGGAAGGTCGCACCTTCCATGTTAGGATCCCTGACGGGAAATCCACGCGACGACGCATCAGGGCAGGAGTACCACAGGGCAGCGTACTTGGGCCGCTACTCTACTCCCTCTTCACAGCTGATCTGCCCTCTGCGCCGAGGGTACATTTAGCTCTCTACGCAGATGACACTGCACTCTTCTCTCGTTCTCGGAGTGCGGCAGTTCTTCAACAGCGGCTCCAGGGGGCTACAGATTCCCTAACCGACTGGGCTAGGACCTGGCGTCTGGCATTTAATCCTTCCAAGACCCAAGCCCTTATCATCTGCCGACGCCGTATTCCCGTTCGGCTCCCTCAGGTGGCGGTCCTTGGTACCCCAGTCCCCTGGACTCGTACTGCAAAGTACTTGGGTGTTACCCTGGACCAACGCCTAACCTGGCGCCCCCACATCGACGAGGTGCGTCGTAAGGCAATGGGGCGGCTATGCCTGCTCTACCCTCTCATCAACCCAACCTCTTCCCTCCCCACGCACCTTGCTGTTAGACTGTACACCTCCCTTGTTCGCCCCATCCTTGAATACGCGGTGGTGGTGTGGGGCAATGCTGCCCCCACCCACCTCCGCCGACTCCAAACCGTCCAGAACCGGGCTCTCCGGCGTGCCCTCCGCCTCCCCTTCGACTTCCCAACCCGCGAGCTCCACCTCCTGGCTGAAGTGCCGCTCCTTCGTACCCGCATCCTCTCCGCCGCCCACTCCTTTTACCACAAAACTCGTCACTCTCCTAATCCCTTAATCCTTTCCCTGGGCACCCGTGTTCACCGACTAGCCACCACTCGATGGCCCGACCTTTTATTTCGCCCCCCGTGACCTCGCCTGCACCAGGCCCCTCATCTCATGCCGACTACCTCCCTCACGTCATAGATTATTCCCCCCCACATGCCATGTCATTCGCTCCCCCAACACACCTCCCCCTTCCCCCCACACTACCCCCAATGTTGGCCTAATCATGTTGGCCCTTCTTTTTTCCACTTCTTCAACTGTCACCCTCTGACTTCTTTCTCTTTCCCCCTCCCCCCAATTCGCCATGTCAAGAATGCCTGCCGCCGCCATCGCGTCGCCGCTACGAAGCAGAAGAGGCCAGGATAATGGCCGTTCGCTTTCACTCACTCTCACTATTCCTCCTTCTGTCCTTTCTTCTGTAACTAATCGTCATTCCCGGCCAGTCAATTGGGCCGTTCGTTTTCCTTTTCTCTCACTGTCTCTCTTACTATCCTTTCCTCTTTCTTTAAAAAAAAAAAAAAAAAAAAAAAAAAAAAAAAAAAAAAAAAAAAAAAAATATTGCACAAAGCATCAAGCAGAACAATAACGCCATGAAATTTGGATAGCCAAACCGTCATGCCAGAAGGTGAAGCGCCTTGTTGCGCTAGTACTTCGCCCTCAGTCGAGGATATCTTCCTCAGTCAATTGTGCAGGTTCGTTCGCGCGGGCCCGTTGTCAAGGCAGCACCGGACGCCGCGCTGCACCTAACCTCCACGCACGCCGCTCCGCTACCGCTACCGCCATGGCCCGCACAAAGCAAACGGCCCGCAAGTCCACCGGCGGAAAGGCGCCGCGCAAACAGCTCGCCACCAAGGCGGCGAGGAAGAGCGCGCCCGCCACCGGAGGCGTCAAGAAGCCCCACCGCTACAGGCCGGGCACCGTCGCCCTGCGAGAAATCAGGCGCTACCAGAAGAGCACAGAGCTGCTCATCCGCAAGCTGCCATTCCAGCGCCTAGTGCGCGAGATCGCCCAGGACTTCAAGACCGACCTGCGCTTCCAGAGCTCCGCAGTCATGGCCCTGCAGGAGGCCAGCGAGGCCTACCTCGTCGGCCTCTTCGAAGACACCAACCTGTGCGCAATCCACGCCAAGCGCGTCACCATCATGCCCAAGGACATCCAGCTCGCGCGCCGCATCCGCGGCGAGCGCGCCTAAACCGCGCCGCGGCACCGCACCGCACAAACAAAAACGGCCCTTTTCAGGGCCACTAACATCTCTCCGTCGCGAGCAAACTTTGTCGGTCGCCTGCCTCTCGCCCCGCAACCCAAAAACAAAAACCACCACTTCCCGTCCGTCCGCCACACCCGCTCACTCTGCCTGCCTGCTAGCAGCGCGCAACAATCACACATCATCCCTCCCCGGCGCTCAAAGCGCACAATACCCAACGGCCGACGTCACACCGCACGGGTGGCTGGCCGGCCGCCGCTTTCGTTTCGAAAACAAAAAAACCCGCACTCCACTCCGACGGCCAACGGCCAGGCAGGCGCGCTCGCTCGCTCTACACGCCACCGAAATCCCCGCCGACTCCTTCCACATCTCAACGTGCCCCCCGTTGCAAAACATAACACACACACACACAAAGGAACAAAACAAAACAAAGACCAGACACGACTCGACTCGACAAGACAGACATCCGAGAAGAACGAACGCAGGCAAGCCAACCAACGTATTCAAACAAAACAACGTGACAGAAAACCAACCGTCGGCCGCCGCCACAAACACGGCGACAATCAACCACGACAACAACAACAACAACAACAACACCGCTTACCGCTACCGCCGCCCACACCCGCCACCGACCCCCGCAATCCAACCACCACGGCACGCAAACAGCATCCCCACGGGCATACAGAAACGCCAGACAGACACCCACACCAAACGCAACACGACAATCAAAACCTTCCCCGACGTGCTTTGATGGCCCTGAGAAGGGCCGTTTTGGGCCGCGCGTCTCTTGCGCGCCACTAGACGACGACGGGGGGTGGGGACGACGGAGTCAAGCGCCAAACCCTTCCTTTCTCCCATCTCTTTCTCCTCTACTCTACTTCTTCTTCTTGGGCGAAGCCTTCGCCTTAGACGGCGTCGTCGCCTTCTTCGGGCGCGGCGCCTTCGGCTTCTTCGTCGGAACCTTGGCGGCCTTCTTCGCCTTCGACGGCGACTTGGCCTTGGCCGGCTTGGCCGCAGCCGCCTTCTTCGCACCCGCGGGAGCGGCCGACGCCGCAGACGCCTTCTTGGCGGCGCCCGCCTTCCGACCGGTCGCCGCCTTCACGCCACCAGCCTTCTTTGCGCCGGCCGCACGGGCGCCCTTCTTCTCCTTGCTGGCCGGAGCGGCGCGCTTCTTCTTGGCACCGCCAGCACGAGCCTTGCCGCCCTCGGCCGCCCCCCCGCCGCCGGCGCCGGCAAGCTTGAACGAGCCGGACGCGCCCTTCCCCTTCGTCTGCACCAGCTCGCCCGCCACGACGGCCGACTTGAGGTACTTCTTGATAAACGGCGCCAGCTTCTCCGCGTCCAGCTTGTAGTGCGCGGCTATGTACTTCTTGATCGCCTGCAGCGACGACCCGCCGCGCTCCTTCAGACTCTTGATGGCGGCCGTCACCATCTCAGAGGTGCGCGGGTGCGCAGGCTTGGCGCGCGGCTTCTTCGCAGACGACGCAGACTTGGCCTTCTTCGTAGTGCCGGTGGCGGCGGGTGCCGCAGCAGTCTCGTTCGTAGCCGCCTGATCTGCCATTTCGACGACGCGCGTAACACACAGCGAGAGCGAGCGGGACGGCAGGCACGCAAGCACAGCACAGCAGCAGAGCAGAGAATCACAAGGCCCAGCCAGTGTCGCGGGCGGGCGCGGACGGCCGAGAGAGCGGCCGCCACTCTGCGCGCCGCCGCGCCGCGCCTCCCGCGCTTGCTACCGCCCAACGTCCGACAGCCTGTGCGGAGCAGCCCCAAACCTGCGCCACAACCGCCCGCGCCTTTCAAACCACCGAGGATGGGGCTACACACAGCCACACCACAGTCGCCAACCAGTCGCCACGGCAGCGCCGCAAACCACGGCCAAACTGCAGCTACCGCGCGCTACAGCCTGCGTCGGCCCGCCGAGAATCGCCGCCCCCGCCCAAATGCCGCCCCCACAGCCCCAGCCGACGACCCGCCACAATGGCCAAACCTTCGGCAAAACTCCCACACCGTCGCCGCGGCAGCCCGGCCAGCGCGGCCGGCGCCACAGCCACACAAGCCGAGGCGTGCGGCGATGACGGCCGTGCAAACGCGCCTCCGCCGCCCCATCGCCTTCCGTCGCCCTCCCGCCGTTTCCCGATCGGCCCGCAGCCGTCGGGCCACATCGCGCGCCGTCCTCCTCCTCTCGCCCGCCAACATTCACAGCCGTTTCTCAACAATTGCCCGCCGCAAACGGACGCCGCCTGCGCAACAGGCGCCGCCGCCCCTCGCCGCTTCCGACCCAACCCCTCGACCGAGGCAAACCGCAATCCGAATCTACAGACCAACCCAATCTGCCGTCAAGCACACACGACAGCCGACCTTACACGTTACGCGTTACACATTACGTTTACACGTCTACGTTAGGTTAGGTTAGGTGGACGTGGGTTAGGTTAAGGGGACTTGGGTTAGGTTAAGCGTCAAACTTAGGTTAAGCATTCAAACACGTCAGGCGTCAGAGGTTAGGTTAGGTTAGGTTAGGTTAGGTTAGGTTAGGTTAGGTTAGTGCTAGGTTGAGAAGCGTCAAACGTAGGTTAAAAAGGCGTTCAAACGTGAGGCGTGAGCCGGACAGCTTACCTTACGTAGACGTTAGGGGCTCACAGGCTGAGCTCACCTCGCCACACCACAGGTTCGGTTCGGTTCGCTCGGCTCAGCGTAAAGCGCCGAGGTCAGGGTTACGTTCGTTCACCTTCGGGCGCCACACTTTCGGTTGAAAGGTCGCGACGGGACGACGTCGGCAGGCACGCCGCAAACGAACAAAAACGTACAGACGACGTCGGAAACCGCCGACAGACGGGGGAGCAGCACGACCACGACCAGACACCGAGCGCGAACGAGACACACGCGAACCACCCCCACCGGCCAAAGGGCACCACACAACAACCCAGAGCACCACGTGTCGACACCAGAGCAACCCGCCGCTCACGCGACATGGCTGGCACCGAAGGGCAACCGCCCGCAACTGCGCTTTCCGCGCCGGCCCGGATGCACGTCGTGCTACAACAACACCACTACCGTACACAGCCGCTGTTCACAACATCACTATCAATGGCGCGCCCGCGGCTCGCCGCCGTCGCAGTCGCAGCCCCAACGCCAGCACTTTTGCACCACCATTCACACGCACCGCAACACAGCTCGCCGACACAGCCGAACAAAACAAACACCACACAACAACAGCAACAACGCCGCCGCCTCTACTTGTGCCGGCGACCCACCCCGCCGATGGCGCACCTTTCGCCAGCCGGCAATCGACACACACGCACCCACCCACCGGGGCCCAGTGCAAAAAACAAAAAACACACAAAAACAAAAAAACCAAACAACACAAACGACACGGGAAGCGCACACCGCCACTTCGCGCGCACGCCACCAACCAGTCGTCGTCTCAAAATAACAAACACAAACAAAATAAACTAACAACTAGGGCAACACAAAACAAAAAAAAAAACGCCTCGCACGAACCGCCCACAAAAAGGACAAGCACACGCACAGCCTCTGCTGACGACCACGACGCAGCGGCACGCTGCTCCTGTCCCGCGCCCCGCGCCCCACTCGATTCACAACTCACGCGACACCGTCAACGACGGGCTCGCTTCCCGCAACCTACCACCTTTCCGCCACGACGCACAGCCCCAGCCCCACCCGACGACGCCCGTGGCAACGACTGCACTTTCACCACCGCCTCCCCCTTCCCCCCCAAAAACACACACACACACACACACACAGCCAGCCAAAAACGCACTCGCGACCCACACATGCACGTGCATCGGCACACGCCAACCAGTCAACGTCGACAACCACACGCAAGGCTCGAAACGAAACCGGCGTCCTTCCACGTTGCCATCAAGCTACGCGACACAAGACACAAGGAACCAACACAACAGCCGGCCCCACTAATTCCCACTCTCACGCCGCAAAAAGCACACCGAAACCGCCAAACGCACGCACATTCCCCTTCGCACTGACACCACCGACCGGCTCGCTACCACACACCTCTCGGCAGCCGTTTCACGCCAATTCGCCACACCGCCCACACAGTCGACAAGCGCCCGCCCTGTACGGCACACGCAACGACGCAGCGCAGCAAAGGGCGCCCGCAACACATACCTCTCCGCCGCCCGACGCGCCAACCGCCACACCACACCGCCAGCCACTCGCAAATTGTGCACTGCCACCAGCCACACGTCCAACACGCCGCGCCGCCTCCGGCCACCCGCCAGGGGGCGCTCACGTCCGCGACAACAGCGCGGCCCGCCGGGCCGGGCCGGGCCGAACCGAACCGAGCCGCCGCTGCTCTGCACTCGGCACGGCCACACCCTGCTGCAGACCGGGCTCGTCCCTCTGTACGCGTCTGCCTGCGCATCAACACAACACGACCTTTTTTTTTTTTTTTTTTTTTTTTCTCTCTACCGCCATCCCTCCTTCTCGCGTTTTACTCGTTGTTGCAGCAGCGGCGCACACCTACACATCCACAGCCCCAGCCCCAGCCGAGCCGGCCTCACCTCAGGGCCCGCCGCCAGCGTCTCCTCCTCGGGCACAGGTGCGGTGCTGTGGCCGCCCATCCAACCGCATTGCTGGCCGTCCAGCCACCAGGCGTTCCCACTGCCGCGAGCCACGCCGCGCACCGACCCTGCTGCAGAAAACGAAGCATAGCCAGAGACCGACCGATACACAAAGCAAGCCGTCGCCTCGCCTCTTGTCCTTCCTGCCTTCCTTCCGCCCCCGCCCTTCTCACACCACCGCCTCTCCACTTTCGCCCCCCCCTCCTTTTTTTGTTTTTTTTTTTTGTTTTCTTCTTTCTTTCTTTCTTTCTTTCTTTGGCCCTCTCTCCTTCCCGCCATGGCGGTTACGGCACCGCCTGCAGCGGCAGATTTTTTGCGCCCACACGCCTACTCCTACCACCATTAACCTTGCCCTGCCCTGCCCTGCCCTGCCCATCAACGTCGCAGTCGAACCGACGCTTGCCAACACACTGCCCACGTTCCTTTCTCTTTTCGGCCTACGCCCATTACGCGCCGCCGCCACAGCACCTTCCCTTCCCACAACACACCGACGTCATCACACGCACCCAAAACAGGGGCCACGACCGTGTTCCTCGCCCACTCCCATCCCGCACGGTACGCACATTCCCAACTACTAACCGCGCACCCTCCCTTTCCAATCTGTGTGTCTCTGTGTCTGTGTCCTGTCCGCGCGTGACGCCTCTCAACATCCGCCGTCCCCCGTCCCGTTTTCGCCCCCATGCCGTCGTCGCGCCGCCTCCTCCCCGTCCACCGCCGCCCCTGTCCGCCCCGCACCACACCATACACCGCTGCTTGTCCCGGCCGTTGCCACCAAAGGCGCCGACCGCAAACGCGCCACGCCGCAGCCCCCGTGCGTCTCGCGCTCGCTTGCATCTCCGTGCCGACGCTGCCTCTCTTCCCACTCGCACTCGACCTCGACAACACAGTCTTTGGCTCCGCCACTGCGTGTTCCGGTGGTACGCACGCTGCAACACGTATGTATTCATTACCAGAGCGATGGCGAGGCATGACAGCATCTCTGTCTGACCAGAGAGTTCTTTCTCGCTGCTAGTCGGCGCTTGGACCGCGCCAGACGACAGTAGTGGCACGCACCGGGTCGCCAGGAACAGTTGTTATATATATTGTAGCGCGAGTCGGGAGAGGTAGTAGTCGGTCGACAGTAGTAGCGGGTGGACGGTTGTACTGAGCGGGCGTCGGCGGCGTGCTCTGCTCGTCTCGCGACTCTGGTCACGGTTCGGGACGATGTATAGTATATTGTGTTACAATCAAAAGGTGGTGTGACGCTGCATTGCGCAAATCTGATAACGTATGTTCATTGTACTTATTTTGTTCAACAACAAAAGCCCCACTATTACTTTTTTTCTAAAGTAACTTTTGTCTCTTAACGAAAAACATTCACGTTTTAAAGACTACTTCCTATGGCATTTCCCTCCAAGGAGTGCAATTAATTACCAGCCAGCACTCATTCATTGCACACAGCTGTGTAAGGGGTATCTACAATTGAGGAGCGGATATAAATGCAATTTTTTGTTTTTTTTGTTTTTTTTTTTGTGTGTGTGTTGTAACCTCCCAGCAAAATTTAAAACAATGGACAATGTTATTTACGGATGCTAATGGACATTGCGCTAATTGTAACCTCGCCCACAATGAGAGGTATTGAAAATGGCAACAAAAATGTGAAATTCGCAATCTGACTCAAATATAAAGTCTTCACACAACATTTAAAAAAGTCCGTTCAGTGACAAGAAACTTCAATTAAACCGAAATATCGGTCTTTGGCCCTGTGCAAAACAATCAGAATTAAAGTCTTACCTCCGAATAAATGGATGTCACATTTCTGCTCTGGTTGTTGCGCAGCGCTTGAAGGAACTGCATTGCAAATAATAATATTCTCTTTTTTTGTGATTTTAGTGGCATTTTTCTTCAAAGAAGTGGAATGAAATGTGAAGTGCAACGAACTCTTTAGTTCAATACAAAATTAAATGTTTGAAAAATGCTTTTGAAATAAAACCTATTATTGGGGAACTTGTTGGAGAATAATTACAATAAATACAATTTTTCATTATCTAATGATTATATTAATTAACAGTATACCTTATTCACCATCTTGACCAGTGTTGCCGACCGCCTACATCACACAACCGCACTCGGCTGCTACTACTGACCGACCGCTCTGCATGACGACTATTAGCGTACTGCACGCGACGACTACTGACAGAGTACAGCCCTCAACTACACAGAGCTACGGACTCGCAACGACTACTGACAGACTGACTGACTGACTGACTGACTGACTGAGAACCGCTCGCAACACTCGCGCAGTCCAGCGCAAACTCTCTGGTCACAGATGCTACAATGTCTCGCCATCGCTACTATGTTACATACGTGTTTCAGTGTCTTTTTCATTGGGGTAACGATCTTTGGCTCTTTTTATTCTGAATACAGGGCCAAAGGTCAACGCTGCTGCCCTTATACAATTTATCAGGTTTCATTATGTCTGTTGCAATGTTACATACGGTTCACTCTTTCATTAATATTATCGTTGGGTTTGTTTTGTAGGGACGTTAACATTCTGGCACATTTTTATTATCATCGGACTCTCTGCTATTTGTGCAGGGAGGTTATACCTGGGTCCATTTCCATTTCCATTTACATTTTAATATTGATAGACTTTTTGTTTTCTTTTTTGTTTCTTGTTGTTTTTCCTTCTTTTTTTTTGTTGTTTTTTTTTTTTTTTTGTTGTTTTGTTTTTCCCGCTCTCACCACCACCGCCGCATCACGCCTTCCGTTTTCTTGGTTTCTTTTCTGTTCTTCAACTGCTTCAACATCACCGCGCCCCATTTCCACACCACAGCCATCAGCCTCCGAGACGGGCGGGCGCAGTGTGCCATTTCCGGCGCACAAGCACACCCGTACGGTACTCTCCTCGCCCCCACGCCACCAACAACACAGCGACCACGCGGCTTTCAGGCATGGCATGGCACGGCACGGCACCGGCGAAATGCGCCGCCCCCGCCCCTCCGCGCATCCGTCCGTCTCGCCACGTTCACTGACAGCCGCGTCTGCGGCTACACCACGACAACCACAACACCGCTCCCCTCCCTGGCAACTCACATTGTTTTTCTCCTCCTCTTTTGCACAAACCACAACGCCGAGCACAGGCGCAAGCCACCCACACCGCGCCCCTCCCCGTCCCGTCTTTGGCCGCCGCTCCTCGTTTCCTCGTTTGCCCCCTCCCATCTCCCGAAATGCCATGCCAGCAGCGTTACGCATGCCCCTCCCCTGTCCACACAACACTACCGCCTAACGAACAGCCTTTTCCGGGCCACATCCAGGGCACGCCCACCTCCAAACACTGCCAATTCACGGACGCACACACACACACACACACACACACTCACTCACTTTCTCGACACCTTTCTGTACGGAGGGTGCGTCATCTCGACCGTGACAGAGTGACGGCAACTATCGACGATCCATTTCCCCCCACTGGTAAAACATGTCCACTAACACCTACATACATCATTCAAGTACACAGACAATAGCATACACACAATGGGAGGGCACACGAACATGGACGGCACGGCACTGTCATACACTCTTCCTCAGAACCATATCAACAAACGTTACGTACATCCGGGAAAGCGAAAGCGAACGCGAACGCGAAAGCGAAAGCGAAAGCAAAGGCAAAGGCAAAGCCCAATGCAGCCGTCAAAGGTAACGTTCACCACGGCAGACACTTGCAGCCGCGCCGCCGTTAAACGCATTTCAGTGCGGCTCCAATACGCCTCCGACACGGGAACGTTCCGTTGCTCTACGAATGCGTTTCTCCCCTTTTTCCCTTCCTCTCTCTTTTGCCCCCCCTCCTTGCACTCTTGCCTCATTCCTCACGTTCTGCCCAGACATTCGACCGATCAAAGTCAACCTTTCGTTACCGTTCTCAGCGCGACGGTGTACAACAGTATGACGGGTGTGCCCAAGACTTCGGTTCAGTTGCGTGACGCCGGTCTATCGCGCCGATCGACAGTTACTCAGGGGGCGACGGATCGGACCACGTCACCGACACACAAAACACTTTCAAACAAACAAATACATACCGGATGGACACAGACAAACACGTGTACAGACATTCGCCAAACAAACGACCGCCGCCGTCGTCGTCTAGCGTGCATCTTGAATGACGACATCGGTGTGCGTGCGTCGTACGCAATCAGTCAGACACGGCTATCAAACATCAGAGTCGAATGGTACATCATCGTGCGTGTCGCCGTACACGTACAGTACAATACAACAACAATGCGTCTTAATGGCACGTTCATTTCAACGTCACTCACACACCTCCACGCTGCAGTTACGTCGCACCATTGTCAAACTCGGCGTACAGCAAAGGGAATAGTGGGCGGCAAAAAAAAAAACCAAACAAAAACATTTCACATTTCACCCTCGCCATGTATGATGTGCAAAAAAAACAAACCCGCAAACGGCCGTCGTTACGGTGACACAAAAGTCGCCGATCGCACTGTCCCCCCTCGCAGACGGGTAACACACACACACACACACACCAACAACACCAATGGGTCAAAAACCACGCCAACGAGGCGTGCCACCATTCCACGCCACGGCGACCAACCTCGTGGCCGTACCCCGCGCAACACGCTTTGACGCGCCCCCCCACCCACAATCAAAATGCACACATACATCACAGCCGTCCACACAAACAACAACAACAACAATTCCGCCCTTCCCGCAAAAGGCAAGTTGGTGGCCCTGAAAAGGGCCGTTTTGCCGCTCTCGCAACGGAGGAGCCTTCTCCATCCTTCCTTCCATTCCAGAGCCACCTCCTTACTTGGAGCTCGTGTACTTGGTCACCGCCTTCGTGCCCTCGCTCACGGCGTGCTTGGCCAGCTCGCCAGGCAGCAACAGCCGCACAGCGGTCTGGATCTCGCGGGACGTGATGGTCGAGCGCTTGTTGTAGTGCGCCAGGCGAGAAGCCTCGGCCGCAATGCGCTCGAAAATGTCGTTCACGAAGCTGTTCATGATGCTCATCGCCTTCGACGAGATGCCCGTGTCAGGGTGCACCTGCTTCAGCACCTTGTAGATGTAGATGGCATAGCTCTCCTTCCTCTTGCGCTTCTTCTTCTTGTCGCCCTTCGAAATGTTCTTCTGCGCCTTGCCAGCCTTCTTGGCGGCCTTCCCGCTAGTCTTGGGCGGCATCTCGAACCAACGTACGGCAGCAGCAACACCAGTAGCAAGCGCTCCGCTCTAGTCAGCGTCTCCCCACACAGTGGCACCCGCCGCCAGCCGCCGCCGCACCTTTACCAGCTCGCCCTGTTGCGGCCGCCGACCAATGGGGCGCGCGCGCAACCGGCCGCCGCACCCGAGCCCATAAAGCACCCCCACCCCGGCGACTCCCGACACTCCCTGGCAGCTTTGACTCCCTTTCCGCCGACGGACATGAAAATCATCGGAGCGAGAGCGAGAATTGTCCCCCAAGCGGGAGGGTCGGCCATTGCGATCTTAGGAACTGAAGAGGCGAGTGCAAACAGGGAGCCCTCAGCTCCAAAATCCCCCCTAGGCTTATCACCACCAACTAGAGCTCTTCCACCCCCATCACAGCTTCCACTTGCAAGCGCAACCAAAGACAGGAAAACCCCTACCGTACTGCGACTGCTACTTCCGAAAGGACAAGCGTCGCCCAAACAAACAATGAAACAACCGCGTAAGGAGACAACCCGAGAGGAGAGGAATGTAACACCGGCTGTAGAGAGGGGAGGTTCAGGTGGAAGTTTGTGGCCTGTTGGCCTTTACTCCCCTGGGATGATTGATGAGTCTTCTTTCTTGACTTGTAGGTTGTTCTGTACTGGCAGTCGAGGGTTGAGCATCGCTCCTCTCACTCGCGTACTGTCAGCCATAGGCCCCCGCTTGTACGGGAGTACCAACAGGAGTGTTCACCGGCTCTGTTTTTATTAAAACATTGACGGGCACTTGCGCCTAGGTCTTAGCACGGACGGCACTTGGAGAAAATTTTGCATGGCGTCGTCTGGCAGAGTTGTCGTGTCTCCTCGCCGTTGTGGAATGTCGAGCTTGGGTGGCGCCTTGGGGTCGCGGCGGTCTCTTTCCGCCGACGACACGAGGCGCGCTTTCTTGTTGCCGCGGGCCGCGCGGCCGGCCGTCTCGAGCACCTCAGCTGCCGCAGAGTCAGTCTCTGCCCCCCCCAAGAATAGGGAAAAAGTAGGCCAGGACCTGGAAGCGGGCCGCGGAACCACAGAGAGGTTTTCCGCCGCCCCCGTCCAGAATTCCGCGTCTACCATCGTGTTACTAGGGTCAGCACTGCAACCGGAAAACCCAACGGTGCCAACGAAAGTTGCAACTGACAACAACCTGGCAGCAAGCCCCCTTTCCGCAACCGACATGGCAAAACCACACAAAACACAAACAAACAAATACGTAGTCAGTATTTGCGATCCCGCCCCTCCCTCCCCTCTCCTCAGCCCTCTCCTGCTTGCCAGCAGCTGTGGCCTCCTTGCTGACCATATCCGCAACCTAAATGGCAAGCAGAAGCCCAGTCAACCGACAAAAATCCTTCCCAAACCCGCAACTGCCACCCAACCCCCTACCCGATCCCAGTTCCTTAAATCCCCCCCACTCAAGTCCACCACATCCAAGCAGCGGCGTGTCAGGAAGGACAAAAAGGGGAAGCACTCCAAGGGGAAAAAGCACTCCACCACCCCAACCACTTCAACACCCTCTGAGGAGCAAGCGTCCCCGACAGCACCTGTCGTCGTCCTAGGAGGGGACCAGGAAACGCTGGCACTGGAAGGGAACCGCGTAACCGGGCAGGATTCGGATGGATTCGTGCTGGCGAGGAAAACCTTCCGCCAGCCGAAGCTCCCGCCGGCCCGGGGAGTGGAACCCACCCCGAACAGGTTCCAGGCGGTGGCCGATGAGCCTGAGACACCACAAGACACAACAACACAAACACAAAACCAGGTCACCCACCACCTCCCTCCGATCGTCGCGGAGTTCACTCGGAATTACGAGGAACTCTTCGAGATGCTAAAAACAGCAATCGGGGGAGGCAATTTCAAAGCAAAACCTGCCGGTGGTGACAATATAAAAATAACATTATTAACACTTGAGCACTACACCACAATAAAAACACTTCTGAACAGCAAAAACATACCCCACTACACTTTCCCCACAACGAAAACACGCAATAGAAACATTGTCATCAGGGACCTGCCGAGACGAGTGGCCCCCCAGGCGATCAAAACAGACCTGACTGCCCAGGGGTACATCGTCAAGGCGGTCCAGCAGATGGGACACATAGGCAGCAAATGGCCCCTGTATCAGGTCACACTGCCAGACGTCCCACAGAACAAAAGGGACATTAAGACGATTCTGGCGGTCCCTGTGACCACTGAACCACTGCGCCGCAAAAACAGGACGGTGCAGTGCTTCAGATGTCAGGGCCTCAACCATATTGCGGCACACTGCTCAATGGCAGTGAGGTGCAGAAAATGCGCCGAGGCCCATGACACACGAACGTGCAACATTAAACACACGGACCCGCAAATAAGGTGCGCGCTGTGTGGCAAAAACCACACAGCGGGTTACCAAGGCTGCGAGGTCCATAAAAGACACACACAGCAGGCAAAGGGCGCAAAGGCCGCCCCCCACACACGAAAAGAAAACTCCATGAACCCACCCAGACACACAAGAAACCAAAACATGACAACACACACAGACAAGGCCTGGGTAAAACCAAGGCCAGACACACCAAGGGCAACATATGCGGAAGTGGTTTCTCCCCCGAGGAACCACGAAAGCATTGCCCAACCACCACAACATCAGACACCAACACAAGAACAACACCGGGTAATACACAGCAACAACGACCAGGTCCAACTTGACGGAGAAGGCCCTAGGAAACCCCAGACACACTTACCCCCCATGGATCAGTTGTTAGGCGTAATGGTGCAGACCATGAACCTCGTCATGGAAATGATGAAGGAATTCAGGGAGGCCCAAAAGCAGAACACACAGGTCCTCGCTGCCCTTCAGGCAACAGTCCAGCAGTCGCTCCCCTCTGCGACTTCCTCAGTAATATCAAAACCCCATCATGGATAGACGACCAAACATCCAAGGCCTGACAATGTGCGTCTTTAACGCAGACGGCATTGTTAATCAAGAGGTCGAGTTCCGAGAACTCATGAAGGAGTTCTCCATCGACATATGCATGATGGGGGAAACCCACCTAAAACCGGGAGTAAGAGCGACAGTTCCCAATTACGTTAGCTACCGTAAAGACAGGCCAACCCAAGGCGGAGGAGTGGCCATATATGTAAAAAGAGGGATCCCCCACCACCAGGTATTCTTACCAGCTACCAACAAAATCGAAGCAGTGGCGGTGGAAGTAACCACAGCCACTGGACCCCTAACAATTGTTGCAGTCTACCGACCCCCACATGACCAGATAGATGAGGGAGACATAGCTGCTCTAGGGCAAATTGAAGGCAAACTCGTAATAGGGGGAGACTTCAATGCCAAACACCCTGACTGGAATTCTAGAGTAACCTCCAGAGCAGGCGCCAAACTGCAACAACTAGCGCGCACCCACCACTTCGAAACATGGGGTCCAGTCGAGCCCACACATTTTCCGAAAAACGGAAGCAGGCCCGATGTGTTAGACATAGCACTCACCAGGAGGATCGCAGGATTTGTGACCGCAAGGACAATCAACAGAATGTCCTCCGACCACAACCCAGTGATTCTAGAAGTCGATGTGGGAGAATGGGTAGCACTCCCACGGTACCAGACGTCGTACAAACGTACAGACTGGGAGCGATACCAAGAAACTGTCGCCTCTGATATCGCTCGCGCTCCGCCACCTACTGCCGAAACAGTAGAACAAGCGCTACAAGACCTAACAGGCACCATCCTGCAGGCAGCGGAAGAAGCCACCCCTCCACAAAGGGATGGCCCACCGCCACAAATACAGCTCCCGGAACACTTGTTAGCTCAAATTCGACACAAGAACAGGGTGGCAAAAGAGTGGAAGATCACCAGAAATCAGGCCACCAGGAGGCTGCTCAATCGTCTACAGAGAGAACTGAAGGTAGCGCTCAATGAGCACAGAAACCAGCAATGGCAAAACCGCCTCACAGCTCTCAAAGTAGACGATCATACACTTTGGCAAGCAACCAAACAATTCACAAAAAGACGCGCTAGGATGCCGCCACTGCACGGCGAGCGGGGACTGGTCTACAGCAATGCTGAGAAGGCCAACGCCCTCGCCGACTCCTTCGAGAAGCAGTTTCAAACGGCAGAACCCGAGGATGAAGAGCATGAAGAGGTAGTCAGTCGTCAACTGGCCGTCTTCCTCAATGCTGAGGAGGACCCAGAGGACGAACCCATACTTTTTGCCCCCGAGGACGTGGCAAGAGTAATCAGGTCCCTCCCTACAAAAAAGGCGCCAGGGCACGACAGTGTCACAAACCAGTTAGTCAAAAAACTCCCACCCACAGCGATCACACACCTCGCGAACGTCCTCAACGAGATTACTCGTTCCCGCGAGTTCCCAGCTTGCTGGAAACATGCGGAAGTGGTCGCGATACACAAACCAGGAAAAGACCCTCTATTCCCGCAGCACTACAGGCCGATTAGCCTCTTGCCAACACTCAGCAAGATCTATGAGCGCCTCCTGCTAAAACCCATACAAGAACATATTACCAGAGAGCAAATTCTGCCGGATTTCCAATTTGGATTCCGGCAGAACCACTCTGCCCCACAACAGGTCATGAGAATGGTTGAAGCAGCCACAGAGGGCTTCAACCACAGAGGCTACTGCGGGATAGTGCTACTAGACGTAGCCAAAGCCTTTGATTCAGTATGGCATAGAGGGCTACTCTACAAGTTGTACTCACAAGGGTTTCCAGGGAGCATAGTTCAGCTAATCAAGAGCTACCTCGCGAATAGGACTTTCTCCGTCAAAGTAGAAACTGCCACCTCCACCAGAAGGCGTATTCGTGCGGGGGTGCCACAGGGATCGGTCCTGGGGCCCGTATTGTACAGCTTGTACACTGCGGACACTCCGACGGCCCCCCTGGTGCACACCGCGCAGTACGCAGACGACACAGCCTTCTACACGAGAAATGCGAACAAGGACCTGGTCATTCGTAGGCTACAAAGGGTTTTAGATGACACAGAAACCTGGGCCCGTCGCTGGCGCATCACCATCAATTCGGAGAAGACGCAGGCAATGCTGATTACCCGCAGGCTCGGAAGGCGCGAACCTCCTCAACGTCCCCCCCTCCACCTCCACCTAAATGGAACCCAACTCCCCTGGCGCAGAACCGCCAAGTACCTTGGCGTAACCTTGGACTCTCGTCTTACGTGGAAACCCCACATAGACGAGGTCCACAGGAAGGCCTGCGCCAGAATGTCCATCCTATATCCTATCCTGAACACAACCAGCTCCCTTCCCTACCCAGTAGCAGTAAATGTCTACCAGGCCCTCATCCGGCCAGTAATGGAGTATGCGTGCCCTGTCTGGGGATACGCGGCAAAGCAGCACCTGGACAAACTCCAGAGGCTGCAGAACCGCGCCCTCAGAAGGGCACTACACTTACCTCTTGGGTTCCCTACAGACGACCTGCACGCCGCAGCCGAAATCCCACTCCTGAGAGAGCGTTTCCAGGATCTGGCAAGGGCCTTCTACGAGGGTTCTTCCAGATCCGGAAACGCACTCATCCACTCCCTAGGTCGGTATGACATGTCCCGCGATAAACACAAGCGCCCTATGACGATCTTCGACGACTAAGTCGAAGAGAAAATCCCAACACCCAATCCATCATCCTGTTCCATCCCATATAACACCAAACTCTCGCCTACCTCAGGCAAGTACCAGACACACTCACAACAATCATCACAAATCACAGACACCAAAAACTATAGAAAAATCACACACACACGTTCACAGGGGAGTAAAAGCCGAAAGGCTACAGACTCCCCCTCACACTTCCCCAAAGAGGGGAAAGCAAAAGATGAGTGCAGGCAGGCTGCGGCAAGTAAGAAGAAGAAGAAGAAAAGTCGTCACACCGACAAATACAGAAAATAGGTTATCGGCACTCCTTGCCAGTACAGAACAACCTACAAGTCAAGAAAGAAGACTCATCAATCATCCCAGGGGAGTAAAGGCCAACAGGCCACAAACTTCCACCTGAACCTCCTCACAGTGAGGAAGTCAGAAAAGGAGCAGCAGGCAGGCTGCGCCGGCACGCACTCCGCTGCTCGACTCGCTGCCGCTCGCACCGGTCGTTTTCGTTTCCGTTTCGTGTGCACCGTCGCTAGCCCATCGCCATGTCCGGACGCGGAAAGGGAGGCAAAGTCAAGGGCAAGTCAAAGTCCCGCTCAAGCAGGGCTGGGCTCCAGTTCCCGGTCGGCAGAATCCACCGCCTCCTGCGCAAGGGAAACTACGCAGAGCGCGTCGGCGCCGGGGCGCCCGTCTACCTCGCCGCCGTCATGGAGTACCTCGCGGCTGAGGTGCTCGAGCTGGCCGGAAACGCGGCCCGCGACAACAAGAAGACGCGCATCATCCCGCGCCACCTGCAGCTTGCCATCCGCAACGACGAGGAGCTCAACAAGCTCCTGTCGGGCGTCACCATCGCACAGGGTGGTGTCCTGCCCAACATCCAGGCCGTCCTGCTGCCAAAGAAGACCGAGAAGAAGGCCTAAAGGAGGCCAGGCAATCGCAGCGCCGCGTGCTCCCCTGCACGCAACGCGCTTTGCCGGCTCGGCCCACAACAATCGGCCCTTTTCAGGGCCACCACACAAACCTACGTCCAAAGCAAAATTTCAGTCGTCCTCGCCGCACCTTGTTTTGTTTTAACTTTGCACTGTCACAGCACAGCCGCCGCCGGCGCACGTCCGCCATCTTGTCGTCCACACAGCCCGTGTGGCCCAACACACACACACACACACACACACACACATTTTGCACGGTCGCAGTCGCCTTCCAAACCGACAACGGCAGCAATAATGACCATTGTTAAAGGGAGGCGTGTCGACACACCGCCCTCCACTCCCGCGCGCAACGGCCGTCGACACGAACGAAACAGCTGATCCGGCCGCCTATGCCCACACGCCTTGCCTCGGAAACCCCAACGCCGCCGCAAACAAACACACAGAGCCAAACCACGCAAGCAAATAATCACCGCCTCTCGCACAACAACACACAGCCCGCCATCTCCGTCGCGATCGATACAAAGACACACAATAACAAACACACAAACGAAGCAGCTCCACACACAGCCAGCCACATGACACGTTTCCTTTCCTTCTCCCCTCCCAGTCACATCACGTCGCTCAAAACGGAAAGAAAGAAAGAAACAAACAAACAAACAAACAACACAGCGCACACACGCAGCAACAACACAGACTCTTTCGCACTTTTCAACTTCCGAACAGTGTGGTGGCCCTGAAAAGGGCCGTTTTCTAGTCTCTCCCACCCACAAGCACGGCCGCGGGAAGGCCAGCGCCCGCTGCGACGCAGCCTAACCGCCGAAACCGTACAGGGTGCGCCCCTGCCTCTTCAGGGCGTACACCACGTCCATGGCCGTCACAGTCTTGCGCTTGGCGTGCTCAGTGTACGTCACCGCGTCGCGGATCACGTTCTCCAGGAACACCTTCAGCACCCCGCGGGTCTCCTCGTAGATCAGACCAGAGATGCGCTTCACGCCGCCCCTGCGAGCCAGGCGGCGGATGGCGGGCTTCGTGATGCCCTGGATGTTGTCGCGCAACACCTTGCGGTGCCGCTTGGCGCCACCCTTGCCGAGCCCCTTTCCTCCCTTGCCGCGGCCTGTCATCCTTCCTTCCTCGGGCAAAGCAAAACGTGCACAAACAGCAGCTGCAGCGGCTGGCGAGTCGGCTACGGTCTGCGCCCAGCGCGCCCGCCGCCCCCCTATATAGACTCTGGCCCGCCCTCCCCCCACCAGAGGTTTTTTTCCCTTGGCTCTTGCCTTGGCACTTTTTTTCCTCTGCCCTTCAAACCGCTACCCTTCGTCAGATTTCGACCAATCTATCTCCAGATGAGCGCGTATTAATGGTTAATCCTAACCAGACGTACGCAAACATCGCAGTACCCACATCCTGCGACACCTCACCTTAGTGAATACTAACCCTTATGCAGAGATGGCAGTAGACCTTTTGTGTTGGCCATCATGCCGGTGTGGGCGTGGAGGGGCTCCACCTCTCTCGCAAAAAAAAAATCCCCCCACCACGCGCAACCGAGGGCATATAAGCGCAGCACGGAGGCGCGCGGGCCCGTTGTCAAGGCAGCACCGGACGCCGCGCCGCACCTAACCTCCACGCACGCCGCTCCGCTACCGCTACCGCCATGGCCCGCACAAAGCAAACGGCCCGCAAGTCCACCGGCGGAAAGGCGCCGCGCAAACAGCTCGCCACCAAGGCGGCGAGGAAGAGCGCGCCCGCCACCGGAGACGTCAAGAAGCCCCACCGCTACAGGCCGGGCACCGTCGCCCTGCGAGAAATCAGGCGCTACCAGAAGAGCACAGAGCTGCTCATCTGCAAGCTGCCATTCCAACGCCTAGTGCGCGAGATCGCCCAGGACTTCAAGACCGACCTGCGCTTCCAGAGCTCCGCAGTCATGGCCCTGCAGGAGGCCAGCGAGGCCTACCTCGTCGGCCTCTTCGAAGACACCAACCTGTGCGCAATCCACGCCAAGCGCGTCACCATCATGCCCAAGGACATCCAGCTCGCGCGCCGCATCCGCGGCGAGCGCGCCTAAACCGCGCCGCGGCACCGCACCGCACAAACAAAAACGGCCCTTTTCAGGGCCACTAACATCTCTCCGTCGCGAGCAAACTTTGTCGGTCGCCTGCCTCTCGCCCCGCAACCCAAAAACAAAAACCACCACTTCCCGTCCGTCCGCCACACCCGCTCACTCTGCCTGCCTGCTAGCAGCGCGCAACAATCACACATCATCCCTCCCCGGCGCTCAAAGCGCACAATACTCAACGGCCGACGTCACACCGCACGGGTGGCTGGCCGGCCGCCGCTTTCGTTTCGAAAACAAAAAAACCCGCACTCCACTCCGACGGCCAACGGCCAGGCAGGCGCGCTCGCTCGCTCTACACGCCACCGAAATCCCCGCCGACTCCTTCCACATCTCAACGTGCCCCCCGTTGCAAAACATAACACACACACACACAAAGGAACAAAACAAAACAAAGACCAGACACGACTCGACTCGACAAGACAGACATCCGAGAAGAACGAACGCAGGCAAGCCAACCAACGTATTCAAACAAAACAACGTGACAGAAAACCAACCGTCGGCCGCCGCCACAAACACGGCGACAATCAACCACGACAACAACAACAACAACAACAACACCGCTTACCGCTACCGCCGCCCACACCCGCCACCGACCCCCGCAATCCAACCACCACGGCACGCAAACAGCATCCCCACGGGCATACAGAAACGCCAGACAGACACCCACACCAAACGCAACACGACAATCAAAACCTTCCCCGACGTGCTTTGATGGCCCTGAGAAGGGCCGTTTTGGGCCGCGCGTCTCTTGCGCGCCACTAGACGACGACGGGGGGTGGGGACGACGGAGTCAAGCGCCAAACCCTTCCTTTCTCCCATCTCTTTCTCCTCTACTCTACTTCTTCTTCTTGGGCGAAGCCTTCGCCTTAGACGGCGTCGTCGCCTTCTTCGGGCGCGGCGCCTTCGGCTTCTTCGTCGGAACCTTGGCGGCCTTCTTCGCCTTCGACGGCGACTTGGCCTTGGCCGGCTTGGCCGCAGCCGCCTTCTTCGCACCCGCGGGAGCGGCCGACGCCGCAGACGCCTTCTTGGCGGCGCCCGCCTTCCGACCGGTCGCCGCCTTCACGCCACCAGCCTTTTTTGCGCCGGCCGCACGGGCGCCCTTCTTCTCCTTGCTGGCCGGAGCGGCGCGCTTCTTCTTGGCACCGCCAGCACGAGCCTTGCCGCCCTCGGCCGCCCCCCCGCCGCCGGCGCCGGCAAGCTTGAACGAGCCGGACGCGCCCTTCCCCTTCGTCTGCACCAGCTCGCCCGCCACGACGGCCGACTTGAGGTACTTCTTGATAAACGGCGCCAGCTTCTCCGCGTCCAGCTTGTAGTGCGCGGCTATGTACTTCTTGATCGCCTGCAGCGACGACCCGCCGCGCTCCTTCAGACTCTTGATGGCGGCCGTCACCATCTCAGAGGTGCGCGGGTGCGCAGGCTTGGCGCGCGGCTTCTTCGCAGACGACGCAGACTTGGCCTTCTTCGTAGTGCCGGTGGCGGCGGGTGCCGCAGCAGTCTCGTTCGTAGCCGCCTGATCTGCCATTTCGACGACGCGCGTAACACACAGCGAGAGCGAGCGGGACGGCAGGCACGCAAGCACAGCACAGCAGCAGAGCAGAGAATCACAAGGCCCAGCCAGTGTCGCGGGCGGGCGCGGACGGCCGAGAGAGCGGCCGCCACTCTGCGCGCCGCCGCGCCGCGCCTCCCGCGCTTGCTACCGCCCAACGTCCGACAGCCTGTGCGGAGCAGCCCCAAACCTGCGCCACAACCGCCCGCGCCTTTCAAACCACCGAGGATGGGGCTACACACAGCCACACCACAGTCGCCAACCAGTCGCCACGGCAGCGCCGCAAACCACGGCCAAACTGCAGCTACCGCGCGCTACAGCCTGCGTCGGCCCGCCGAGAATCGCCGCCCCCGCCCAAATGCCGCCCCCACAGCCCCAGCCGACGACCCGCCACAATGGCCAAACCTTCGGCAAAACTCCCACACCGTCGCCGCGGCAGCCCGGCCAGCGCGGCCGGCGCCACAGCCACACAAGCCGAGGCGTGCGGCGATGACGGCCGTGCAAACGCGCCTCCGCCGCCCCATCGCCTTCCGTCGCCCTCCCGCCGTTTCCCGATCGGCCCGCAGCCGTCGGGCCACATCGCGCGCCGTCCTCCTCCTCTCGCCCGCCAACATTCACAGCCGTTTCTCAACAATTGCCCGCCGCAAACGGACGCCGCCTGCGCAACAGGCGCCGCCGCCCCTCGCCGCTTCCGACCCAACCCCTCGACCGAGGCAAACCGCAATCCGAATCTACAGACCAACCCAATCTGCCGTCAAGCACACACGACAGCCGACCTTACACGTTACGCGTTACACATTACGTTTACACGTCTACGTTAGGTTAGGTTAGGTGGACGTGGGTTAGGTTAAGGGGACTTGGGTTAGGTTAAGCGTCAAACTTAGGTTAAGCATTCAAACACGTCAGGCGTCAGAGGTTAGGTTAGGTTAGGTTAGGTTAGGTTAGGTTAGGTTAGGTTAGGTTAGTGCTAGGTTGAGAAGCGTCAAACGTAGGTTAAAAAGGCGTTCAAACGTGAGGCGTGAGCCGGACAGCTTACCTTACGTAGACGTTAGGGGCTCACAGGCTGAGCTCACCTCGCCACACCACAGGTTCGGTTCGGTTCGCTCGGCTCAGCGTAAAGCGCCGAGGTCAGGGTTACGTTCGTTCACCTTCGGGCGCCACACTTTCGGTTGAAAGGTCGCGACGGGACGACGTCGGCAGGCACGCCGCAAACGAACAAAAACGTACAGACGACGTCGGAAACCGCCGACAGACGGGGGAGCAGCACGACCACGACCAGACACCGAGCGCGAACGAGACACACGCGAACCACCCCCACCGGCCAAAGGGCACCACACAACAACCCAGAGCACCACGTGTCGACACCAGAGCAACCCGCCGCTCACGCGACATGGCTGGCACCGAAGGGCAACCGCCCGCAACTGCGCTTTCCGCGCCGGCCCGGATGCACGTCGTGCTACAACAACACCACTACCGTACACAGCCGCTGTTCACAACATCACTATCAATGGCGCGCCCGCGGCTCGCCGCCGTCGCAGTCGCAGCCCCAACGCCAGCACTTTTGCACCACCATTCACACGCACCGCAACACAGCTCGCCGACACAGCCGAACAAAACAAACACCACACAACAACAGCAACAACGCCGCCGCCTCTACTTGTGCCGGCGACCCACCCCGCCGATGGCGCACCTTTCGCCAGCCGGCAATCGACACACACGCACCCACCCACCGGGGCCCAGTGCAAAAAACAAAAAACACACAAAAACAAAAAAACCAAACAACACAAACGACACGGGTAGCGCACACCGCCACTTCGCGCGCACGCCACCAACCAGTCGTCGTCTCAAAATAACAAACACAAACAAAATAAACTAACAACTAGGGCAACACAAAACAAAAAAAAAAACGCCTCGCACGAACCGCCCACAAAAAGGACAAGCACACGCACAGCCTCTGCTGACGACCACGACGCAGCGGCACGCTGCTCCTGTCCCGCGCCCCGCGCCCCACTCGATTCACAACTCACGCGACACCGTCAACGACGGGCTCGCTTCCCGCAACCTACCACCTTTCCGCCACGACGCACAGCCCCAGCCCCACCCGACGACGCCCGTGGCAACGACTGCACTTTCACCACCGCCTCCCCCTTCCCCCCCAAAAACACACACACACACACAGCCAGCCAAAAACGCACTCGCGACCCACACATGCACGTGCATCGGCACACGCCAACCAGTCAACGTCGACAACCACACGCAAGGCTCGAAACGAAACCGGCGTCCTTCCACGTTGCCATCAAGCTACGCGACACAAGACACAAGGAACCAACACAACAGCCGGCCCCACTAATTCCCACTCTCACGCCGCAAAAAGCACACCGAAACCGCCAAACGCACGCACATTCCCCTTCGCACTGACACCACCGACCGGCTCGCTACCACACACCTCTCGGCAGCCGTTTCACGCCAATTCGCCACACCGCCCACACAGTCGACAAGCGCCCGCCCTGTACGGCACACGCAACGACGCAGCGCAGCAAAGGGCGCCCGCAACACATACCTCTCCGCCGCCCGACGCGCCAACCGCCACACCACACCGCCAGCCACTCGCAAATTGTGCACTGCCACCAGCCACACGTCCAACACGCCGCGCCGCCTCCGGCCACCCGCCAGGGGGCGCTCACGTCCGCGACAACAGCGCGGCCCGCCGGGCCGGGCCGGGCCGAACCGAACCGAGCCGCCGCTGCTCTGCACTCGGCACGGCCACACCCTGCTGCAGACCGGGCTCGTCCCTCTGTACGCGTCTGCCTGCGCATCAACACAACACGACCTTTTTTTTTTTTTTTTTTTTTTTTCTCTCTACCGCCATCCCTCCTTCTCGCGTTTTACTCGTTGTTGCAGCAGCGGCGCACACCTACACATCCACAGCCCCAGCCCCAGCCGAGCCGGCCTCACCTCAGGGCCCGCCGCCAGCGTCTCCTCCTCGGGCACAGGTGCGGTGCTGTGGCCGCCCATCCAACCGCATTGCTGGCCGTCCAGCCACCAGGCGTTCCCACTGCCGCGAGCCACGCCGCGCACCGACCCTGCTGCAGAAAACGAAGCATAGCCAGAGACCGACCGATACACAAAGCAAGCCGTCGCCTCGCCTCTTGTCCTTCCTGCCTTCCTTCCGCCCCCGCCCTTCTCACACCACCGCCTCTCCACTTTCGCCCCCCCCTCCTTTTTTTGTTTTTTTTTTTTTTGTTTTCTTCTTTCTTTCTTTCTTTCTTTCTTTGGCCCTCTCTCCTTCCCGCCATGGCGGTTACGGCACCGCCTGCAGCGGCAGATTTTTTGCGCCCACACGCCTACTCCTACCACCATTAACCTTGCCCTGCCCTGCCCTGCCCTGCCCATCAACGTCGCAGTCGAACCGACGCTTGCCAACACACTGCCCACGTTCCTTTCTCTTTTCGGCCTACGCCCATTACGCGCCGCCGCCACAGCACCTTCCCTTCCCACAACACACCGACGTCATCACACGCACCCAAAACAGGGGCCACGACCGTGTTCCTCGCCCACTCCCATCCCGCACGGTACGCACATTCCCAACTACTAACCGCGCACCCTCCCTTTCCAATCTGTGTGTCTCTGTGTCTGTGTCCTGTCCGCGCGTGACGCCTCTCAACATCCGCCGTCCCCCGTCCCGTTTTCGCCCCCATGCCGTCGTCGCGCCGCCTCCTCCCCGTCCACCGCCGCCCCTGTCCGCCCCGCACCACACCATACACCGCTGCTTGTCCCGGCCGTTGCCACCAAAGGCGCCGACCGCAAACGCGCCACGCCGCAGCCCCCGTGCGTCTCGCGCTCGCTTGCATCTCCGTGCCGACGCTGCCTCTCTTCCCACTCGCACTCGACCTCGACAACACAGTCTTTGGCTCCGCCACTGCGTGTTCCGGTGGTACGCACGCTGCAACACGTATGTATTCATTACCAGAGCGATGGCGAGGCATGACAGCATCTCTGTCTGACCAGAGAGTTCTTTCTCGCTGCTAGTCGGCGCTTGGACCGCGCCAGACGACAGTAGTGGCACGCACCGGGTCGCCAGGAACAGTTGTTATATATATTGTAGCGCGAGTCGGGAGAGGTAGTAGTCGGTCGACAGTAGTAGCGGGTGGACGGTTGTACTGAGCGGGCGTCGGCGGCGTGCTCTGCTCGTCTCGCGACTCTGGTCACGGTTCGGGACGATGTATAGTATATTGTGTTACAATCAAAAGGTGGTGTGACGCTGCATTGCGCAAATCTGATAACGTATGTTCATTGTACTTATTTTGTTCAACAACAAAAGCCCCACTATTACTTTTTTTCTAAAGTAACTTTTGTCTCTTAACGAAAAACATTCACGTTTTAAAGACTACTTCCTATGGCATTTCCCTCCAAGGAGTGCAATTAATTACCAGCCAGCACTCATTCATTGCACACAGCTGTGTAAGGGGTATCTACAATTGAGGAGCGGATATAAATGCAATTTTTTGTTTTTTTTGTTTTTTTTTTGTGTGTGTGTTGTAACCTCCCAGCAAAATTTAAAACAATGGACAATGTTATTTACGGATGCTAATGGACATTGCGCTAATTGTAACCTCGCCCACAATGAGAGGTATTGAAAATGGCAACAAAAATGTGAAATTCGCAATCTGACTCAAATATAAAGTCTTCACACAACATTTAAAAAAGTCCGTTCAGTGACAAGAAACTTCAATTAAACCGAAATATCGGTCTTTGGCCCTGTGCAAAACAATCAGAATTAAAGTCTTACCTCCGAATAAATGGATGTCACATTTCTGCTCTGGTTGTTGCGCAGCGCTTGAAGGAACTGCATTGCAAATAATAATATTCTCTTTTTTTGTGATTTTAGTGGCATTTTTCTTCAAAGAAGTGGAATGAAATGTGAAGTGCAACGAACTCTTTAGTTCAATACAAAATTAAATGTTTGAAAAATGCTTTTGAAATAAAACCTATTATTGGGGAACTTGTTGGAGAATAATTACAATAAATACAATTTTTCATTATCTAATGATTATATTAATTAACAGTATACCTTATTCACCATCTTGACCAGTGTTGCCGACCGCCTACATCACACAACCGCACTCGGCTGCTACTACTGACCGACCGCTCTGCATGACGACTATTAGCGTACTGCACGCGACGACTACTGACAGAGTACAGCCCTCAACTACACAGAGCTACGGACTCGCAACGACTACTGACAGACTGACTGACTGACTGACTGACTGACTGAGAACCGCTCGCAACACTCGCGCAGTCCAGCGCAAACTCTCTGGTCACAGATGCTACAATGTCTCGCCATCGCTACTATGTTACATACGTGTTTCAGTGTCTTTTTCATTGGGGTAACGATCTTTGGCTCTTTTTATTCTGAATACAGGGCCAAAGGTCAACGCTGCTGCCCTTATACAATTTATCAGGTTTCATTATGTCTGTTGCAATGTTACATACGGTTCACTCTTTCATTAATATTATCGTTGGGTTTGTTTTGTAGGGACGTTAACATTCTGGCACATTTTTATTATCATCGGACTCTCTGCTATTTGTGCAGGGAGGTTATACCTGGGTCCATTTCCATTTCCATTTACATTTTAATATTGATAGACTTTTTGTTTTCTTTTTTGTTTCTTGTTGTTTTTCCTTCTTTTTTTTGTTGTTTTTTTTTTTTTTTTTTGTTGTTTTGTTTTTCCCGCTCTCACCACCACCGCCGCATCACGCCTTCCGTTTTCTTGGTTTCTTTTCTGTTCTTCAACTGCTTCAACATCACCGCGCCCCATTTCCACACCACAGCCATCAGCCTCCGAGACGGGCGGGCGCAGTGTGCCATTTCCGGCGCACAAGCACACCCGTACGGTACTCTCCTCGCCCCCACGCCACCAACAACACAGCGACCACGCGGCTTTCAGGCATGGCATGGCACGGCACGGCACCGGCGAAATGCGCCGCCCCCGCCCCTCCGCGCATCCGTCCGTCTCGCCACGTTCACTGACAGCCGCGTCTGCGGCTACACCACGACAACCACAACACCGCTCCCCTCCCTGGCAACTCACATTGTTTTTCTCCTCCTCTTTTGCACAAACCACAACGCCGAGCACAGGCGCAAGCCACCCACACCGCGCCCCTCCCCGTCCCGTCTTTGGCCGCCGCTCCTCGTTTCCTCGTTTGCCCCCTCCCATCTCCCGAAATGCCATGCCAGCAGCGTTACGCATGCCCCTCCCCTGTCCACACAACACTACCGCCTAACGAACAGCCTTTTCCGGGCCACATCCAGGGCACGCCCACCTCCAAACACTGCCAATTCACGGACGCACACACACACACACACACACACACACTCACTCACTTTCTCGACACCTTTCTGTACGGAGGGTGCGTCATCTCGACCGTGACAGAGTGACGGCAACTATCGACGATCCATTTCCCCCCACTGGTAAAACATGTCCACTAACACCTACATACATCATTCAAGTACACAGACAATAGCATACACACAATGGGAGGGCACACGAACATGGACGGCACGGCACTGTCATACACTCTTCCTCAGAACCATATCAACAAACGTTACGTACATCCGGGAAAGCGAAAGCGAACGCGAACGAGAAAGCGAAAGCGAAAGCAAAGGCAAAGGCAAAGCCCAATGCAGCCGTCAAAGGTAATGTTCACCACGGCAGACACTTGCAGCCGCGCCGCCGTTAAACGCATTTCAGTGCGGCTCCAATACGCCTCCGACACGGGAACGTTCCGTTGCTCTACGAATGCGTTTCTCCCCTTTTTCCCTTCCTCTCTCTTTTGCCCCCCCTCCTTGCACTCTTGCCTCATTCCTCACGTTCTGCCCAGACATTCGACCGATCAAAGTCAACCTTTCGTTACCGTTCTCAGCGCGACGGTGTACAACAGTATGACGGGTGTGCCCAAGACTTCGGTTCAGTTGCGTGACGCCGGTCTATCGCGCCGATCGACAGTTACTCAGGGGGCGACGGATCGGACCACGTCACCGACACACAAAACACTTTCAAACAAACAAATACATACCGGATGGACACAGACAAACACGTGTACAGACATTCGCCAAACAAACGACCGCCGCCGTCGTCGTCTAGCGTGCATCTTGAATGACGACATCGGTGTGCGTGCGTCGTACGCAATCAGTCAGACACGGCTATCAAACATCAGAGTCGAATGGTACATCATCGTGCGTGTCGCCGTACACGTACAGTACAATACAACAACAATGCGTCTTAATGGCACGTTCATTTCAACGTCACTCACACACCTCCACGCTGCAGTTACGTCGCACCATTGTCAAACTCGGCGTACAGCAAAGGGAATAGTGGGCGGCAAAAAAAAAACCAAACAAAAACATTTCACATTTCACCCTCGCCATGTATGATGTGCAAAAAAAACAAACCCGCAAACGGCCGTCGTTACGGTGACACAAAAGTCGCCGATCGCACTGTCCCCCCTCGCAGACGGGTAACACACACACACACACACACACCAACAACACCAATGGGTCAAAAACCACGCCAACGAGGCGTGCCACCATTCCACGCCACGGCGACCAACCTCGTGGCCGTACCCCGCGCAACACGCTTTGACGCGCCCCCCCACCCACAATCAAAATGCACACATACATCACAGCCGTCCACACAAACAACAACAACAACAATTCCGCCCTTCCCGCAAAAGGCAAGTTGGTGGCCCTGAAAAGGGCCGTTTTGCCGCTCTCGCAACGGAGGAGCCTTCTCCATCCTTCCTTCCATTCCAGAGCCACCTCCTTACTTGGAGCTCGTGTACTTGGTCACCGCCTTCGTGCCCTCGCTCACGGCGTGCTTGGCCAGCTCGCCAGGCAGCAACAGCCGCACAGCGGTCTGGATCTCGCGGGACGTGATGGTCGAGCGCTTGTTGTAGTGCGCCAGGCGAGAAGCCTCGGCCGCAATGCGCTCGAAAATGTCGTTCACGAAGCTGTTCATGATGCTCATCGCCTTCGACGAGATGCCCGTGTCAGGGTGCACCTGCTTCAGCACCTTGTAGATGTAGATGGCATAGCTCTCCTTCCTCTTGCGCTTCTTCTTCTTGTCGCCCTTCGAAATGTTCTTCTGCGCCTTGCCAGCCTTCTTGGCGGCCTTCCCGCTAGTCTTGGGCGGCATCTCGAACCAACGTACGGCAGCAGCAACACCAGTAGCAAGCGCTCCGCTCTAGTCAGCGTCTCCCCACACAGTGGCACCCGCCGCCAGCCGCCGCCGCACCTTTACCAGCTCGCCCTGTTGCGGCCGCCGACCAATGGGGCGCGCGCGCAACCGGCCGCCGCACCCGAGCCCATAAAGCACCCCCACCCCGGCTGCGCCGGCACTCGCTGAGTGGCAGTCAAGGGTTGAGCTTGCTCCTCTGACTCGCGCACTGTCAGTCATAGGCCCCCGCTTGTACGGGTGACACACCAGGGGAATCTACGGCTTTGCTTTTATCAAAGCATCGGCGGGACCCAGTCAAGGTCTGCAGTAAGGAATTACGGCGGGCAGGATATTTTTTGGAGACGCCCGACAGCAGAATTGTCGTGTTTCCTTTTCCAACTGCGGGATGTCTAGCTCCAGTGGTGCTTTGGGGTCGAAGCGGTCAACCGCTGTCGACAAAAAGCGCGTCTTGTTGTTGCCGCGGGCCGCGTCGTCGGCCGTCTCGAGAACTTCGGCTGCCGCAGAGCTAGGCTCTGCCCCCCCCAAGGTTAGGGAAAATGTGAGCCAGGACCTGGGAGCCGGCCGCGGAACCGCAGAGAAGGTTTCCGCCGCCGCCGATCAGACCTCCGCGTCCACAAATACAGTAGGGCCAGCAATGCAGCCGGAATACCTAACGGTGCCAACGAAGGCTGTAACTGGCACCCCCCTGGCAGCAGCCCCACTTTCCGCCCCGGACATGGCAAACACACCAAAAAACGCAGTCACACACAGTACGCCGACAACAAAATATATTGTCAGTACTTGCAATCCTGCCCCTCCTAACCTCGTCCTATCTCCGCTCCTGCTTGCCCACGCCACCGGCACACTTCCCGAATTTCTCACGTCCATGAAGAATGGCAAGCAGATGCCCCGTCTGCCGACAAAAATCCTCCCCAAACCCACCCCCTCGTCTCAGTCTTCCACCCGCTCCAAATACCTTAAATCCCCCCCACTCAAGTCCACCACATCCAACCAGCGGCGTGCAAGGAAGGACAAGAAGGAGAAGCACTCCAAGGGGAAGAAAGTATCCACCACCCCCACCCCAACCGCTTCCACACCCTCTGAGGAGCCAGCGCCCCCGACAGCACCTGTCGTCGCACTGGGAGGGGACCAGGAAACACTGGTACTGGAAGGGAACCACGTAACCGGGCAGGATGCGGATGGTTTCGTGCTGGCGAAGAAAACGTTTCGTCAGCCGAAGCTTCCGCCGGCCCGGGGATTGGAACCCACCCCGAACAGATTTCAGGCGGTTGCTGATGAGCCGGAGACAACAGAAACCACCACAACGCAAACACAGAACCAAGTCGCCCACCACCTCCCCCCGATTGTTGCTGAGTTTCCCCACAGCTATGAGGAGCTCTTCGAGCTGTTGAAGGCAGAAATCGGGGGAGGCAGTTTCCAGGCAAAACCTGCTGGTGGAGACAAAATAAAAATCACACTGCACACACTAGAACACTACACAACAGTCAAAACACTTTTCACAAATAAAAACATACCACACTACACGTTCCCCACAACAAAAACAAGGAACAGAAACATCGTGATACGAGACCTCCCAAGACGAGTGTCCCCCCAGGCAATCAAAACAGATTTGACTGCCCAGGGGTACGTCGTCAAGGGGGTCCAACAGATGGGCAACATAAACAGTAAGTGGCCACTTTACCAGGCCACACTCCCGGACATCCCCCAGAACAAAAGGGAGATAAAGATGGTTCTGGCAGTGCCTGTCACCACCGAACCGCTGCGCCGTAAGAACAAGACGGTGCAGTGCTTCAGGTGTCAGGGCCTTAACCACATCGCCGCCTACTGCACCATGCCAGTAAGGTGCAGGAAGTGCGCCGAGGCCCACGACACGAGAACATGCACACTTCACCACACAGACCCACAAATAAGGTGCGCGCTGTGTGGCAAAAACCACACGGCGGGATACCAAGGTTGTGAGGTCCACAAACGACACACACAACAGGCAAAGGGCGCAAAGGCCGCCCCCCACACACACAAACAAAACACCATAAACCCACAGAGACACACAAGAAAACAAACCATGGCAACACACACGGACAAGGCCTGGGTAAAACCAAGGCCGGACACACCGAGGGCGACTTATGCGGAAGTGGTTTCTCCACCGAGGAACCATGAAAGCATAGCCCAACCACCACAACACCAGACACTATCACGAGAACAACACCGGGAAACACACAGCAACAACGACCAGGTCCACCATGACGGAGGAAGGCCCAGGGAACCCCACACACACTCTCCCCCCATGGATCAGTTGTTAGGCGTAATGGTGCAGACCATGAACCTCGTCATGGAAATGATGAAGGAATTCAGGGAAGCCCAGAAGCAGAACACACAGATCCTCGTCGCCCTTCAGGCAACAGTCCAGCAGTCGCTCCCCTCTGCGACTTCCTCAGTAGTATCTACACCCCATCATGAATAGACGACCAAATATTCAAGGCCTGACAATGTGCGTCTTTAACGCAGACGGCATTGTTAATCAAGAGGTCGAATTCCGAGAACTCATGAAGGAGTTCTCCATCGACATATGCATGATGGGGGAAACCCACCTGAAACCGGGAGTAAAAGCGACAGTTCCCAACTACATTAGCTACCGTAAAGACAGGCCAACCCAAGGCGGAGGAGTGGCCATATATGTAAAAAGAGGGATCCCCCACCACCAGGTATTCTTACCAGCTACCAACAAAATCGAAGCAGTGGCGGTGGAAGTAACCACTGCCACTGGACCCCTAACAATTGTTGCAGTCTACCGACCCCCACACGACCAGATAGATGAGGGAGACATAGCTGCTCTAGGGCAAATTGAAGGCAAACTCATAATAGGGGGAGACTTCAATGCCAAACATCCTGATTGGAATTCTAGAGTAACCTCCAGAGCAGGCGCCAAACTGCAACAACTAGCGCGCGCCCACCACTTCGAAACATGGGGTCCAGTCGAGCCAACACATTTTCCGAAAAACGGAAGCAGGCCCGATGTGTTAGACATAGCTCTCACCAGGAGGATCGCAGGGTTCGTGGCCGCAAGGACAATCAACAGAATGTCCTCCGACCACAACCCAGTGATTCTGGAGGTCGATGTGGGAGAATGGGTAGCACTCCCACGGTACCAGACGTCGTACAAACGTACAGACTGGGAGCGATACCAAGAAACTGTCGCCTCTGATATCGCTCGCGCTCCGCCACCCACTGCTGAAACAGTAGAACAAGCGCTACAAGACCTAACAGGCACCATCTTGCAGGCAGCGGAAGAAGCCACCCCTCCACAAAGGGAGGGCCCACCGCCGCAAATACAGCTCCCAGAACACTTGCTAGCTCAAATTCGACACAAGAACAGAGTGGCAAAAGAGTGGAAGATCACCAGAAATCAGGCCACCAGGAGGCTGCTCATTCGTCTACAGAGAGAGCTGAAGGTAGCGCTCAATGAGCACAGAAACCAGCAATGGCAAAACCGCCTCACATCTCTCAAAGTAGACGATCATACACTATGGCAAGCGACCAAACAGTTTACAAAACGACGCGCTAGGATGCCGCCACTGCATGGCGAGCGGGGACTGGTCTACAGCCATGCTGGAAAGGCCAACGCCCTCGCCGACTCCTTTGAGAAGCAGTTCAAAGCGGCAGAACCTCAGGATGAAGAACATGAAGAGGTAGTCAGTCGTCAACTGACCGTCTTCCTCAATGCTGAGGAGGACCCAGAGGACGAACCCATACTTTTTGCCCCCGAGGACGTGGCAAGAGTAATCAGGTCCCTCCCTACAAAAAAGGCGCCAGGGCACGACAGTGTCACAAACCAGTTAGTCAAAAAACTCCCACCCACAGCGATCACACACCTCGCGAACGTCCTCAACGAGATTACTCGTTCCCGTGTTTTCCCAGCTTGCTGGAAACATGCGGAAGTGGTCGCGATACACAAACCAGGGAAAGACCCTCTATTCCCGCAGCACTACAGGCCGATTAGCCTCTTGCCAACACTCAGCAAGATCTATGAGCGCCTCCTGCTAAGACCCATACAAGAACACATTACCAGAGAGCAAATTCTGCCGGATTTCCAATTTGGGTTCCGGCAGAACCACTCTGCCCCACAGCAGGTCATGAGAATGGTTGAAGCAGCCACAGAGGGCTTCAACCACAGAGGCTACTGCGGGATAGTGCTACTAGACGTAGCCAAAGCCTTTGATTCAGTATGGCATAGAGGGCTACTCTACAAGTTGTACACACAAGGGTTTCCCGGGAGCATAGTTCAGCTCATTAAGAGCTATCTCACGAATAGGACTTTCTCCGTCAAAGTAGAAACTGCCACCTCCACCAGAAGGCGTATTCGTGCCGGGGTGCCACAGGGATCGGTCCTGGGGCCCGTATTGTACAGTTTGTACACTGCGGATACTCCGACGGCCCCCCTGGTGCACACTGCGCAGTACGCTGACGACACAGCCTTCTACACGAGAAATGCGAACAAGGACCTGGTCATCCGTAGGCTACAAAAGGTTTTAGATGACACAGAAACTTGGGCCCGTCGCTGGCGCATCACGATCAACTCCGAGAAGACGCAGGCAATGCTGATTACCCGCAGGCTCGGAAGGCGCGAACCTCCTCAACGTCCCCCCCTCCACCTTCACCTAAATGGAATCCAACTCCCCTGGCGCAGAACCGCCAAGTACCTTGGCGTAACCTTGGACTCTCGTCTTACGTGGAAACCCCACATAGACGAGGTCCACAGGAAGGTCTGCGCCAGAATGTCCATTCTATACCCTATCCTGAACACAAACAGCTCCCTTCCCTTCCCAGTAGCAGTAAATGTTTATCAGGCCCTGATCCGGCCAGTTATGGAGTATGCGTGCCCTGTCTGGGGATACGCGGCAAAGCAGCACCTGGACAAACTCCAGAGGCTGCAGAACCGCGCCCTCAGAAGGGCACTGCATCTACCACTCGGATTCCCCATAGACGACCTGCACGCCGCAGCCGAAATCCCACTCCTGAGAGAGCGTTTCCAGGATCTGGCAAGGGCCTTCTATGAGGGTTCTTCCAGATCCGAAAACGCGCTCATCCACTCCCTAGGTCGGTATGACATGTCCCGCGATAAGCACAAGCGCCCTATGACGATCTTCGACGACTAAGTCGAAGAGAAAATCCCAAAACCCAATCCCTAATCCAGTTCCTTCCCATATAACACCAATCTTTTCGCCTACCTCAGGCAAGTACTAGACTCACTCACAACAAACATCACAAGTCACAGACACCAAAAAACTATAGAAAAATCACACACACACGTTCACAGGGGAGTAAAAGCCGAAAGGCTACAAACTCCCCCACACACACTTCCCCAAAGAGGGGAAAGTAAAAGATGTGAGCAGCAGCAGCAGGCTGCGCCGGCACCACCTCGCGTAAAACCGTCGCTGCGCGGCGGCCGGAAGTGGCGGACGCGGCCGGGTCGGCCGCGCCTGAGCCGACCGCGCCTGCCAACACAAAGGCCGACCGGGCCACGTGCAGCGGCGGCCAGCAGGGCCAGGTAGCAGCGGAACAAAGCGCCTGCGCTGTGACGGCTAGCGCGCCCCCCGAGGCGGCCGGGCGGCTGCGCCCCGAGGTGAATGCGCAAAAGCACGAAGGCGCGGAGGCGGGTGCGCGCGGGCGGCGGAAGGAAACCGATACCGCCGGCGCGGGCTCGCCACCGCGGGGGAATGCCGGAGCGGAGGAACCTCGGAGCGTTGCTGGGGTGTGCGCTGAGGGGAGCGAGCGATGCGGAAGCAGCGCAGAGATCGCCACGCAGGAAATTGACGACGAGGGATTCCAGCTGGCACGTAAAACCGCCAGACGATCCCCCGTCTTAGACACACCAGCCCCAATACACACCGCCAACAGATTCGACGCGGTGGGAGAATCTGCGCAAAATGCACCGCCAGAAGCAGATGACACTGAGGGAAACGAACAACACAAATCCCTCAGAATCCCGCCCATAGTCGTGCAATTCGAAAATGACTATAAAGGACTGTACGATGTCATCACGAACACGGTAGGGCAAGACAGATTCACCGCCAAAACAACTGGCGGTGACAAAGTTAAGATCACTCTTAGAAACGTCGACGACTACAAGGCAGTGAGGAAGGTGCTAGAGGAGCGGAAACTTCATTTCTACACCTTCCCACTAGCAGCGAGAAGGCCGATTAGACGGGTGTTCCGCGGTGTACCACATACCACCGACACTGCGGACATCAAACAGTTCCTTCAGGAGGAAGGTTTCGAGGTTAGTTCGGTGGTGTTGACGCGACCGAACCGACCCTGGCCCCTTCATACGGTCACCCTCCCAGACTCTGCCCAAAACCGAAAGATCTGGGAGGTCAAAAGGATACTGGCGCTAACGGTCACTCCCGAGAAGCTCAAAAAGAGATCGGGACCAGGCCGCTGCTATAACTGCCAGGCCCTAGGACACATCGCGCGAGACTGCACGATGCCAGTGGTGTGCGTCAGATGCACTGAACACCACACTTACGAGCAGTGCAAACTGCCAAGGGGGGAGGGAAAAGAAAAGTGCGCCAATTGCAGGGGAGCGCACCCAGCCAGCTACTTAGGATGTCCTGAGTACAGAGCTGCAAGGGACAGGCAGAGGGGCAAAGCTATCAATAAAACCCCGAATCACAATAGGAGCATGCCAGCACCCAGGCCACCCCCCCCACCACCCCAGAGAAGAAACCAGGACACAGTAAGAACACAGGTCTTCGCATCTACCAAATATTCCCGTGCACTTACCGGTGACCCACCCGACCCGCCGAACCACCTACCACCACCACCACACACCAGTAAACAGGTTCCTCAAGCTGATGGAAGCCCTAGGGAAGTCAGTCCACCACGCCATCCACAAACCAGTCCGCGAGAAGCAGTCGAGTCTGCTGCAATCCAGCAACTCGCGTCGTCCATCCGACTGCTACAGGCACAGATGACCCAGCTAGTGGGCATTCTAGCAACATTGACGCAGCTCCCCGCCGACCTCAGATCGGCAGCACAGCAGTCGCCTGTAGCAGCGACAGCCACAGGAAAAATTGTCCCCCACCATGGATAGGAGACCTAATATACAAGGTCTCAAAATATGCGCGTTTAACGCAGACAACCTTACTCGCCAACCCACGGAGTTTAGAGAATTCATACAGGAAGAAAAAGTTGACATATGCCTAGTGGGAGAAACATTCCTCAAACCAGGACTAAGAGTTTCTGTACCAAACTACATTTGTTACAGAAACGACCGACCCACTCACGGAGGCGGGGTAGCGGTATATGTCAAAAAAGGTATCAGACACCATCAAATATACCCCCCCAATACAGCAGAAATATCCGCGACATCGGTAAACAGAATGTCTTTGGACCACAATCCCGTGATTTTCGAGGTCGACATGGGAGAATGGCTCTCTAGCCCACAACGGCATGCGACATACAAGCGCATCAATAAGGAGCAATTCAGCAATGCAGTAGCAGCTGAACTTGCCCAGACCCCGCCTCCAACTGCAGAGACAGCAGAACAGGCACTAGACGACCTCACAAGAGCGATCCTACAAGCTGCTGAGGGAGCCACACCGCCTCCTGCGGGGCCCCCCCGCTCCAGGCAACTCCCCCCGCACTTGCTTGCGCAAATACGGCACAAAAACAGGATCGCCAAAGAGTGGAAGCTCACCAGAAATAGGGATACACGGAGGCTACTCAATAGGCTACAGAGAGAGCTGAAAGCCGATCTCAATGAGTACCGCAACCAACAATGGTCGGCAAGGCTCTCAGCTCTCAAACTAGACGACAATAGTTTATGGCAAGCCACCAAACAGTACACAAAAAGACGCGCAAAAATGCCACCACTCCATGGCGAACGCGGACTGCAGTTCAGCCCCATCGACAAAGCTAACGCACTAGCCGACGTGTTCGAAAAACAGTTCAGACCAGCAGAAGTACAGGACAGAGAACACGTCGCAACAGTCCGCAGAGAACTGGCCGTGTTCCTGGAAGCAGACGACGAAGATGACTACACGCCACTCTTCAATACTGAAGATGTGGCGCGCTGCATCAAGTCCCTGCCCACCAGGAAAACCCCGGGTCACGACCAGGTCACAAATGAATTGCTGAAACTCCTCCCGCCTCTGGCAATCACCCACCTGACCGATATAGTTAATGAACTGACGCGATCACAAAAATTCCCGGCGCAGTGGAAGCACGCAGAAGTTATTGCGATCGCGAAACCAGGAAAAGACCCGGTGTTCCCGCAACACTATAGACCAATTAGTCTACTGCCTACCCTCAGTAAACTTTACGAGCGCCTCCTACTAACCCCCATACAGGACTATATCACAAGAGAGCAGATTCTGCCGAAATTCCAATTCGGATTTAGGCAAAGACACTCCGCCCCCCAGCAAATCATGAGGGTGGTTGAAGCAGCCACAGACAGCTTCAACCGAAAGGGCTACTGCGGGCTTGTCTTGTTAGACGTAGCAAAAGCCTTCGACTCAGTCTGGCACACCGGGATATTACACAAGATGTACACCCTAGGCTTCCCCGGAAAGATAGTCAAAATCGTTAAAAACTATCTCTCCGGTAGGACTTTCTCAGTCAAGATCGATGGATCCCTGTCGACCAGGAGAAGAATCAGTGCAGGCGTGCCCCAGGGCTCAGTCCTGGGACCCGTCCTCTACAGTGTCTACACTGCTGACATCCCTACGACTCAGCATGTAAACACTGCACAGTACGCAGACGACACTGCATTCTTCTCCCGCTCGACAAACAGGAACCTGGTTACAAGGCGTCTGCAAACCGCCCTAAACAGGACGGAAAACTGGGCAAAGCAGTGGCGCATCTCAATTAACTCTGAGAAAACACAAGCCATGCTGCTCACCAGACGCTATGGGAAACGCCGACCCCCAAGAAGACCATACCAACTGCTGAGATTGCAGGGGCAGAATTTGCCATGGAGAAATTCTGCGAAGTACCTCGGTGTCACACTTGACAGACGCCTGACATGGAAGTGCCACATAGAGGAGCTTCGCAGAAAGGCTCACGCCAGGATGCAGATTCTGTACCCTGTCTTGAACAGCACCAGTTCCCTCGACCCCGCAACAGGAGTAGCGATCTATCGAAGTCTAATTCGACCGATACTGGAATATGCATGCCCTGTATGGGGCTACGCAGCCAGATCGACGATAGATCGCTTACAAAAGACTCAAAACAGAGCGTTAAGACGAGCCCTACACGTCCCCACGCGCTTCCCCACGGCAGATTTGCACGAAGCCGCAGACATAGAGCCAATCACCACAAGATTCCGCGCCCTGGCAGAAGTGTTCTACGCCACGGCGCGGAAGTCAGAAAACGAACTAATCAACACCCTTGGGCAATACGAACCCCATAGGCAGAGATATAACAGACCCAAGTCGCTACTCCTGCAGTAGCAGAAAAAGAACAACTAAAGAAAACTCTCAACGAACAGCAACCAACAAAAGCAAAGAAACAAAAACAACACAAAAGAAAAGAGGAGGAAATGTCCTAATGTGACAACAACCTCCACCAGCACACCCTCTAAAGGTAGAGGAATAAAAGAGAGAAGCAGAGAGAGCTGCGCCGGCACGCACTCCGCTGCTCGACTCGCTGCCGCTCGCACCGGTCGTTTTCGTTTCCGTTTCGTGTGCACCGTCGCTAGCCCATCGCCATGTCCGGACGCGGAAAGGGAGGCAAAGTCAAGGGCAAGTCAAAGTCCCGCTCAAGCAGGGCTGGGCTCCAGTTCCCGGTCGGCAGAATCCACCGCCTCCTGCGCAAGGGAAACTACGCAGAGCGCGTCGGCGCCGGGGCGCCCGTCTACCTCGCCGCCGTCATGGAGTACCTCGCGGCTGAGGTGCTCGAGCTGGCCGGAAACGCGGCCCGCGACAACAAGAAGACGCGCATCATCCCGCGCCACCTGCAGCTTGCCATCCGCAACGACGAGGAGCTCAACAAGCTCCTGTCGGGCGTCACCATCGCACAGGGTGGTGTCCTGCCCAACATCCAGGCCGTCCTGCTGCCAAAGAAGACCGAGAAGAAGGCCTAAAGGAGGCCAGGCAATCGCAGCGCCGCGTGCTCCCCTGCACGCAACGCGCTTTGCCGGCTCGGCCCACAACAATCGGCCCTTTTCAGGGCCACCACACAAACCTACGTCCAAAGCAAAATTTCAGTCGTCCTCGCCGCACCTTGTTTTGTTTTAACTTTGCACTGTCACAGCACAGCCGCCGCCGGCGCACGTCCGCCATCTTGTCGTCCACACAGCCCGTGTGGCCCAACACACACACACACACACACACACACACACATTTTGCACGGTCGCAGTCGCCTTCCAAACCGACAACGGCAGCAATAATGACCATTGTTAAAGGGAGGCGTGTCGACACACCGCCCTCCACTCCCGCGCGCAACGGCCGTCGACACGAACGAAACAGCTGATCCGGCCGCCTATGCCCACACGCCTTGCCTCGGAAACCCCAACGCCGCCGCAAACAAACACACAGAGCCAAACCACGCAAGCAAATAATCACCGCCTCTCGCACAACAACACACAGCCCGCCATCTCCGTCGCGATCGATACAAAGACACACAATAACAAACACACAAACGAAGCAGCTCCACACACAGCCAGCCACATGACACGTTTCCTTTCCTTCTCCCCTCCCAGTCACATCACGTCGCTCAAAACGGAAAGAAAGAAAGAAACAAACAAACAAACAAACAACACAGCGCACACACGCAGCAACAACACAGACTCTTTCGCACTTTTCAACTTCCGAACAGTGTGGTGGCCCTGAAAAGGGCCGTTTTCTAGTCTCTCCCACCCACAAGCACGGCCGCGGGAAGGCCAGCGCCCGCTGCGACGCAGCCTAACCGCCGAAACCGTACAGGGTGCGCCCCTGCCTCTTCAGGGCGTACACCACGTCCATGGCCGTCACAGTCTTGCGCTTGGCGTGCTCAGTGTACGTCACCGCGTCGCGGATCACGTTCTCCAGGAACACCTTCAGCACCCCGCGGGTCTCCTCGTAGATCAGACCAGAGATGCGCTTCACGCCGCCCCTGCGAGCCAGGCGGCGGATGGCGGGCTTCGTGATGCCCTGGATGTTGTCGCGCAACACCTTGCGGTGCCGCTTGGCGCCACCCTTGCCGAGCCCCTTTCCTCCCTTGCCGCGGCCTGTCATCCTTCCTTCCTCGGGCAAAGCAAAACGTGCACAAACAGCAGCTGCAGCGGCTGGCGAGTCGGCTACGGTCTGCGCCCAGCGCGCCCGCCGCCCCCCTATATAGACTCTGGCCCGCCCTCCCCCCACCACGCGCAACCGAGGGCATATAAGCGCAGCACGGAGGCGCGCGGGCCCGTTGTCAAGGCAGCACCGGACGCCGCGCCGCACCTAACCTCCACGCACGCCGCTCCGCTACCGCTACCGCCATGGCCCGCACAAAGCAAACGGCCCGCAAGTCCACCGGCGGAAAGGCGCCGCGCAAACAGCTCGCCACCAAGGCGGCGAGGAAGAGCGCGCCCGCCACCGGAGGCGTCAAGAAGCCCCACCGCTACAGGCCGGGCACCGTCGCCCTGCGAGAAATCAGGCGCTACCAGAAGAGCACAGAGCTGCTCATCCGCAAGCTGCCATTCCAGCGCCTAGTGCGCGAGATCGCCCAGGACTTCAAGACCGACCTGCGCTTCCAGAGCTCCGCAGTCATGGCCCTGCAGGAGGCCAGCGAGGCCTACCTCGTCGGCCTCTTCGAAGACACCAACCTGTGCGCAATCCACGCCAAGCGCGTCACCATCATGCCCAAGGACATCCAGCTCGCGCGCCGCATCCGCGGCGAGCGCGCCTAAACCGCGCCGCGGCACCGCACCGCACAAACAAAAACGGCCCTTTTCAGGGCCACTAACATCTCTCCGTCGCGAGCAAACTTTGTCGGTCGCCTGCCTCTCGCCCCGCAACCCAAAAACAAAAACCACCACTTCCCGTCCGTCCGCCACACCCGCTCACTCTGCCTGCCTGCTAGCAGCGCGCAACAATCACACATCATCCCTCCCCGGCGCTCAAAGCGCACAATACCCAACGGCCGACGTCACACCGCACGGGTGGCTGGCCGGCCGCCGCTTTCGTTTCGAAAACAAAAAAACCCGCACTCCACTCCGACGGCCAACGGCCAGGCAGGCGCGCTCGCTCGCTCTACACGCCACCGAAATCCCCGCCGACTCCTTCCACATCTCAACGTGCCCCCCGTTGCAAAACATAACACACACACACACAAAGGAACAAAACAAAACAAAGACCAGACACGACTCGACTCGACAAGACAGACATCCGAGAAGAACGAACGCAGGCAAGCCAACCAACGTATTCAAACAAAACAACGTGACAGAAAACCAACCGTCGGCCGCCGCCACAAACACGGCGACAATCAACCACGACAACAACAACAACAACAACAACACCGCTTACCGCTACCGCCGCCCACACCCGCCACCGACCCCCGCAATCCAACCACCACGGCACGCAAACAGCATCCCCACGGGCATACAGAAACGCCAGACAGACACCCACACCAAACGCAACACGACAATCAAAACCTTCCCCGACGTGCTTTGATGGCCCTGAGAAGGGCCGTTTTGGGCCGCGCGTCTCTTGCGCGCCACTAGACGACGACGGGGGGTGGGGACGACGGAGTCAAGCGCCAAACCCTTCCTTTCTCCCATCTCTTTCTCCTCTACTCTACTTCTTCTTCTTGGGCGAAGCCTTCGCCTTAGACGGCGTCGTCGCCTTCTTCGGGCGCGGCGCCTTCGGCTTCTTCGTCGGAACCTTGGCGGCCTTCTTCGCCTTCGACGGCGACTTGGCCTTGGCCGGCTTGGCCGCAGCCGCCTTCTTCGCACCCGCGGGAGCGGCCGACGCCGCAGACGCCTTCTTGGCGGCGCCCGCCTTCCGACCGGTCGCCGCCTTCACGCCACCAGCCTTCTTTGCGCCGGCCGCACGGGCGCCCTTCTTCTCCTTGCTGGCCGGAGCGGCGCGCTTCTTCTTGGCACCGCCAGCACGAGCCTTGCCGCCCTCGGCCGCCCCCCCGCCGCCGGCGCCGGCAAGCTTGAACGAGCCGGACGCGCCCTTCCCCTTCGTCTGCACCAGCTCGCCCGCCACGACGGCCGACTTGAGGTACTTCTTGATAAACGGCGCCAGCTTCTCCGCGTCCAGCTTGTAGTGCGCGGCTATGTACTTCTTGATCGCCTGCAGCGACGACCCGCCGCGCTCCTTCAGACTCTTGATGGCGGCCGTCACCATCTCAGAGGTGCGCGGGTGCGCAGGCTTGGCGCGCGGCTTCTTCGCAGACGACGCAGACTTGGCCTTCTTCGTAGTGCCGGTGGCGGCGGGTGCCGCAGCAGTCTCGTTCGTAGCCGCCTGATCTGCCATTTCGACGACGCGCGTAACACACAGCGAGAGCGAGCGGGACGGCAGGCACGCAAGCACAGCACAGCAGCAGAGCAGAGAATCACAAGGCCCAGCCAGTGTCGCGGGCGGGCGCGGACGGCCGAGAGAGCGGCCGCCACTCTGCGCGCCGCCGCGCCGCGCCTCCCGCGCTTGCTACCGCCCAACGTCCGACAGCCTGTGCGGAGCAGCCCCAAACCTGCGCCACAACCGCCCGCGCCTTTCAAACCACCGAGGATGGGGCTACACACAGCCACACCACAGTCGCCAACCAGTCGCCACGGCAGCGCCGCAAACCACGGCCAAACTGCAGCTACCGCGCGCTACAGCCTGCGTCGGCCCGCCGAGAATCGCCGCCCCCGCCCAAATGCCGCCCCCACAGCCCCAGCCGACGACCCGCCACAATGGCCAAACCTTCGGCAAAACTCCCACACCGTCGCCGCGGCAGCCCGGCCAGCGCGGCCGGCGCCACAGCCACACAAGCCGAGGCGTGCGGCGATGACGGCCGTGCAAACGCGCCTCCGCCGCCCCATCGCCTTCCGTCGCCCTCCCGCCGTTTCCCGATCGGCCCGCAGCCGTCGGGCCACATCGCGCGCCGTCCTCCTCCTCTCGCCCGCCAACATTCACAGCCGTTTCTCAACAATTGCCCGCCGCAAACGGACGCCGCCTGCGCAACAGGCGCCGCCGCCCCTCGCCGCTTCCGACCCAACCCCTCGACCGAGGCAAACCGCAATCCGAATCTACAGACCAACCCAATCTGCCGTCAAGCACACACGACAGCCGACCTTACACGTTACGCGTTACACATTACGTTTACACGTCTACGTTAGGTTAGGTTAGGTGGACGTGGGTTAGGTTAAGGGGACTTGGGTTAGGTTAAGCGTCAAACTTAGGTTAAGCATTCAAACACGTCAGGCGTCAGAGGTTAGGTTAGGTTAGGTTAGGTTAGGTTAGGTTAGGTTAGGTTAGTGCTAGGTTGAGAAGCGTCAAACGTAGGTTAAAAAGGCGTTCAAACGTGAGGCGTGAGCCGGACAGCTTACCTTACGTAGACGTTAGGGGCTCACAGGCTGAGCTCACCTCGCCACACCACAGGTTCGGTTCGGTTCGCTCGGCTCAGCGTAAAGCGCCGAGGTCAGGGTTACGTTCGTTCACCTTCGGGCGCCACACTTTCGGTTGAAAGGTCGCGACGGGACGACGTCGGCAGGCACGCCGCAAACGAACAAAAACGTACAGACGACGTCGGAAACCGCCGACAGACGGGGGAGCAGCACGACCACGACCAGACACCGAGCGCGAACGAGACACACGCGAACCACCCCCACCGGCCAAAGGGCACCACACAACAACCCAGAGCACCACGTGTCGACACCAGAGCAACCCGCCGCTCACGCGACATGGCTGGCACCGAAGGGCAACCGCCCGCAACTGCGCTTTCCGCGCCGGCCCGGATGCACGTCGTGCTACAACAACACCACTACCGTACACAGCCGCTGTTCACAACATCACTATCAATGGCGCGCCCGCGGCTCGCCGCCGTCGCAGTCGCAGCCCCAACGCCAGCACTTTTGCACCACCATTCACACGCACCGCAACACAGCTCGCCGACACAGCCGAACAAAACAAACACCACACAACAACAGCAACAACGCCGCCGCCTCTACTTGTGCCGGCGACCCACCCCGCCGATGGCGCACCTTTCGCCAGCCGGCAATCGACACACACGCACCCACCCACCGGGGCCCAGTGCAAAAAACAAAAAACACACAAAAACAAAAAAACCAAACAACACAAACGACACGGGAAGCGCACACCGCCACTTCGCGCGCACGCCACCAACCAGTCGTCGTCTCAAAATAACAAACACAAACAAAATAAACTAACAACTAGGGCAACACAAAACAAAAAAAAAAACGCCTCGCACGAACCGCCCACAAAAAGGACAAGCACACGCACAGCCTCTGCTGACGACCACGACGCAGCGGCACGCTGCTCCTGTCCCGCGCCCCGCGCCCCACTCGATTCACAACTCACGCGACACCGTCAACGACGGGCTCGCTTCCCGCAACCTACCACCTTTCCGCCACGACGCACAGCCCCAGCCCCACCCGACGACGCCCGTGGCAACGACTGCACTTTCACCACCGCCTCCCCCTTCCCCCCCAAAAACACACACACACACACACACACAGCCAGCCAAAAACGCACTCGCGACCCACACATGCACGTGCATCGGCACACGCCAACCAGTCAACGTCGACAACCACACGCAAGGCTCGAAACGAAACCGGCGTCCTTCCACGTTGCCATCAAGCTACGCGACACAAGACACAAGGAACCAACACAACAGCCGGCCCCACTAATTCCCACTCTCACGCCGCAAAAAGCACACCGAAACCGCCAAACGCACGCACATTCCCCTTCGCACTGACACCACCGACCGGCTCGCTACCACACACCTCTCGGCAGCCGTTTCACGCCAATTCGCCACACCGCCCACACAGTCGACAAGCGCCCGCCCTGTACGGCACACGCAACGACGCAGCGCAGCAAAGGGCGCCCGCAACACATACCTCTCCGCCGCCCGACGCGCCAACCGCCACACCACACCGCCAGCCACTCGCAAATTGTGCACTGCCACCAGCCACACGTCCAACACGCCGCGCCGCCTCCGGCCACCCGCCAGGGGGCGCTCACGTCCGCGACAACAGCGCGGCCCGCCGGGCCGGGCCGGGCCGAACCGAACCGAGCCGCCGCTGCTCTGCACTCGGCACGGCCACACCCTGCTGCAGACCGGGCTCGTCCCTCTGTACGCGTCTGCCTGCGCATCAACACAACACGACCTTTTTTTTTTTTTTTTTTTTTTTTCTCTCTACCGCCATCCCTCCTTCTCGCGTTTTACTCGTTGTTGCAGCAGCGGCGCACACCTACACATCCACAGCCCCAGCCCCAGCCGAGCCGGCCTCACCTCAGGGCCCGCCGCCAGCGTCTCCTCCTCGGGCACAGGTGCGGTGCTGTGGCCGCCCATCCAACCGCATTGCTGGCCGTCCAGCCACCAGGCGTTCCCACTGCCGCGAGCCACGCCGCGCACCGACCCTGCTGCAGAAAACGAAGCATAGCCAGAGACCGACCGATACACAAAGCAAGCCGTCGCCTCGCCTCTTGTCCTTCCTGCCTTCCTTCCGCCCCCGCCCTTCTCACACCACCGCCTCTCCACTTTCGCCCCCCCCTCCTTTTTTTGTTTTTTTTTTTTGTTTTCTTCTTTCTTTCTTTCTTTCTTTCTTTGGCCCTCTCTCCTTCCCGCCATGGCGGTTACGGCACCGCCTGCAGCGGCAGATTTTTTGCGCCCACACGCCTACTCCTACCACCATTAACCTTGCCCTGCCCTGCCCTGCCCTGCCCATCAACGTCGCAGTCGAACCGACGCTTGCCAACACACTGCCCACGTTCCTTTCTCTTTTCGGCCTACGCCCATTACGCGCCGCCGCCACAGCACCTTCCCTTCCCACAACACACCGACGTCATCACACGCACCCAAAACAGGGGCCACGACCGTGTTCCTCGCCCACTCCCATCCCGCACGGTACGCACATTCCCAACTACTAACCGCGCACCCTCCCTTTCCAATCTGTGTGTCTCTGTGTCTGTGTCCTGTCCGCGCGTGACGCCTCTCAACATCCGCCGTCCCCCGTCCCGTTTTCGCCCCCATGCCGTCGTCGCGCCGCCTCCTCCCCGTCCACCGCCGCCCCTGTCCGCCCCGCACCACACCATACACCGCTGCTTGTCCCGGCCGTTGCCACCAAAGGCGCCGACCGCAAACGCGCCACGCCGCAGCCCCCGTGCGTCTCGCGCTCGCTTGCATCTCCGTGCCGACGCTGCCTCTCTTCCCACTCGCACTCGACCTCGACAACACAGTCTTTGGCTCCGCCACTGCGTGTTCCGGTGGTACGCACGCTGCAACACGTATGTATTCATTACCAGAGCGATGGCGAGGCATGACAGCATCTCTGTCTGACCAGAGAGTTCTTTCTCGCTGCTAGTCGGCGCTTGGACCGCGCCAGACGACAGTAGTGGCACGCACCGGGTCGCCAGGAACAGTTGTTATATATATTGTAGCGCGAGTCGGGAGAGGTAGTAGTCGGTCGACAGTAGTAGCGGGTGGACGGTTGTACTGAGCGGGCGTCGGCGGCGTGCTCTGCTCGTCTCGCGACTCTGGTCACGGTTCGGGACGATGTATAGTATATTGTGTTACAATCAAAAGGTGGTGTGACGCTGCATTGCGCAAATCTGATAACGTATGTTCATTGTACTTATTTTGTTCAACAACAAAAGCCCCACTATTACTTTTTTTCTAAAGTAACTTTTGTCTCTTAACGAAAAACATTCACGTTTTAAAGACTACTTCCTATGGCATTTCCCTCCAAGGAGTGCAATTAATTACCAGCCAGCACTCATTCATTGCACACAGCTGTGTAAGGGGTATCTACAATTGAGGAGCGGATATAAATGCAATTTTTTGTTTTTTTTGTTTTTTTTTTGTGTGTGTGTTGTAACCTCCCAGCAAAATTTAAAACAATGGACAATGTTATTTACGGATGCTAATGGACATTGCGCTAATTGTAACCTCGCCCACAATGAGAGGTATTGAAAATGGCAACAAAAATGTGAAATTCGCAATCTGACTCAAATATAAAGTCTTCACACAACATTTAAAAAAGTCCGTTCAGTGACAAGAAACTTCAATTAAACCGAAATATCGGTCTTTGGCCCTGTGCAAAACAATCAGAATTAAAGTCTTACCTCCGAATAAATGGATGTCACATTTCTGCTCTGGTTGTTGCGCAGCGCTTGAAGGAACTGCATTGCAAATAATAATATTCTCTTTTTTTGTGATTTTAGTGGCATTTTTCTTCAAAGAAGTGGAATGAAATGTGAAGTGCAACGAACTCTTTAGTTCAATACAAAATTAAATGTTTGAAAAATGCTTTTGAAATAAAACCTATTATTGGGGAACTTGTTGGAGAATAATTACAATAAATACAATTTTTCATTATCTAATGATTATATTAATTAACAGTATACCTTATTCACCATCTTGACCAGTGTTGCCGACCGCCTACATCACACAACCGCACTCGGCTGCTACTACTGACCGACCGCTCTGCATGACGACTATTAGCGTACTGCACGCGACGACTACTGACAGAGTACAGCCCTCAACTACACAGAGCTACGGACTCGCAACGACTACTGACAGACTGACTGACTGACTGACTGAGAACCGCTCGCAACACTCGCGCAGTCCAGCGCAAACTCTCTGGTCACAGATGCTACAATGTCTCGCCATCGCTACTATGTTACATACGTGTTTCAGTGTCTTTTTCATTGGGGTAACGATCTTTGGCTCTTTTTATTCTGAATACAGGGCCAAAGGTCAACGCTGCTGCCCTTATACAATTTATCAGGTTTCATTATGTCTGTTGCAATGTTACATACGGTTCACTCTTTCATTAATATTATCGTTGGGTTTGTTTTGTAGGGACGTTAACATTCTGGCACATTTTTATTATCATCGGACTCTCTGCTATTTGTGCAGGGAGGTTATACCTGGGTCCATTTCCATTTCCATTTACATTTTAATATTGATAGACTTTTTGTTTTCTTTTTTGTTTCTTGTTGTTTTTCCTTCTTTTTTTTTGTTGTTTTTTTTTTTTTTTTTTTTGTTGTTTTGTTTTTCCCGCTCTCACCACCACCGCCGCATCACGCCTTCCGTTTTCTTGGTTTCTTTTCTGTTCTTCAACTGCTTCAACATCACCGCGCCCCATTTCCACACCACAGCCATCAGCCTCCGAGACGGGCGGGCGCAGTGTGCCATTTCCGGCGCACAAGCACACCCGTACGGTACTCTCCTCGCCCCCACGCCACCAACAACACAGCGACCACGCGGCTTTCAGGCATGGCATGGCACGGCACGGCACCGGCGAAATGCGCCGCCCCCGCCCCTCCGCGCATCCGTCCGTCTCGCCACGTTCACTGACAGCCGCGTCTGCGGCTACACCACGACAACCACAACACCGCTCCCCTCCCTGGCAACTCACATTGTTTTTCTCCTCCTCTTTTGCACAAACCACAACGCCGAGCACAGGCGCAAGCCACCCACACCGCGCCCCTCCCCGTCCCGTCTTTGGCCGCCGCTCCTCGTTTCCTCGTTTGCCCCCTCCCATCTCCCGAAATGCCATGCCAGCAGCGTTACGCATGCCCCTCCCCTGTCCACACAACACTACCGCCTAACGAACAGCCTTTTCCGGGCCACATCCAGGGCACGCCCACCTCCAAACACTGCCAATTCACGGACGCACACACACACACACACACACACACTCACTCACTTTCTCGACACCTTTCTGTACGGAGGGTGCGTCATCTCGACCGTGACAGAGTGACGGCAACTATCGACGATCCATTTCCCCCCACTGGTAAAACATGTCCACTAACACCTACATACATCATTCAAGTACACAGACAATAGCATACACACAATGGGAGGGCACACGAACATGGACGGCACGGCACTGTCATACACTCTTCCTCAGAACCATATCAACAAACGTTACGTACATCCGGGAAAGCGAAAGCGAACGCGAACGCGAAAGCGAAAGCGAAAGCAAAGGCAAAGGCAAAGCCCAATGCAGCCGTCAAAGGTAACGTTCACCACGGCAGACACTTGCAGCCGCGCCGCCGTTAAACGCATTTCAGTGCGGCTCCAATACGCCTCCGACACGGGAACGTTCCGTTGCTCTACGAATGCGTTTCTCCCCTTTTTCCCTTCCTCTCTCTTTTGCCCCCCCTCCTTGCACTCTTGCCTCATTCCTCACGTTCTGCCCAGACATTCGACCGATCAAAGTCAACCTTTCGTTACCGTTCTCAGCGCGACGGTGTACAACAGTATGACGGGTGTGCCCAAGACTTCGGTTCAGTTGCGTGACGCCGGTCTATCGCGCCGATCGACAGTTACTCAGGGGGCGACGGATCGGACCACGTCACCGACACACAAAACACTTTCAAACAAACAAATACATACCGGATGGACACAGACAAACACGTGTACAGACATTCGCCAAACAAACGACCGCCGCCGTCGTCGTCTAGCGTGCATCTTGAATGACGACATCGGTGTGCGTGCGTCGTACGCAATCAGTCAGACACGGCTATCAAACATCAGAGTCGAATGGTACATCATCGTGCGTGTCGCCGTACACGTACAGTACAATACAACAACAATGCGTCTTAATGGCACGTTCATTTCAACGTCACTCACACACCTCCACGCTGCAGTTACGTCGCACCATTGTCAAACTCGGCGTACAGCAAAGGGAATAGTGGGCGGCAAAAAAAAAACCAAACAAAAACATTTCACATTTCACCCTCGCCATGTATGATGTGCAAAAAAAACAAACCCGCAAACGGCCGTCGTTACGGTGACACAAAAGTCGCCGATCGCACTGTCCCCCCTCGCAGACGGGTAACACACACACACACACACACCAACAACACCAATGGGTCAAAAACCACGCCAACGAGGCGTGCCACCATTCCACGCCACGGCGACCAACCTCGTGGCCGTACCCCGCGCAACACGCTTTGACGCGCCCCCCCACCCACAATCAAAATGCACACATACATCACAGCCGTCCACACAAACAACAACAACAACAATTCCGCCCTTCCCGCAAAAGGCAAGTTGGTGGCCCTGAAAAGGGCCGTTTTGCCGCTCTCGCAACGGAGGAGCCTTCTCCATCCTTCCTTCCATTCCAGAGCCACCTCCTTACTTGGAGCTCGTGTACTTGGTCACCGCCTTCGTGCCCTCGCTCACGGCGTGCTTGGCCAGCTCGCCAGGCAGCAACAGCCGCACAGCGGTCTGGATCTCGCGGGACGTGATGGTCGAGCGCTTGTTGTAGTGCGCCAGGCGAGAAGCCTCGGCCGCAATGCGCTCGAAAATGTCGTTCACGAAGCTGTTCATGATGCTCATCGCCTTCGACGAGATGCCCGTGTCAGGGTGCACCTGCTTCAGCACCTTGTAGATGTAGATGGCATAGCTCTCCTTCCTCTTGCGCTTCTTCTTCTTGTCGCCCTTCGAAATGTTCTTCTGCGCCTTGCCAGCCTTCTTGGCGGCCTTCCCGCTAGTCTTGGGCGGCATCTCGAACCAACGTACGGCAGCAGCAACACCAGTAGCAAGCGCTCCGCTCTAGTCAGCGTCTCCCCACACAGTGGCACCCGCCGCCAGCCGCCGCCGCACCTTTACCAGCTCGCCCTGTTGCGGCCGCCGACCAATGGGGCGCGCGCGCAACCGGCCGCCGCACCCGAGCCCATAAAGCACCCCCACCCCCGGCCGCAACCAGCGATGGTCGGCGCGACTTTCGGCCCTACGCGTGGACGACAATAGCCTCTGGCAGGCGACCAAGCAGATCACCAAAAGACGCGCCAGACTGCCACCTCTGCACGGCGAGCGCGGACTTGTCTTTAGCACCGCAGATAAGGCAAATGCCCTGGCAGATGCCTTTGAAAAACAGTTCCGCCCCGCAGAGGCGCAGGACAGGGACCATGAAGCCGTCGTTCGACGTCAGCTCGCCACATTCCTCGCGGCGGACGATGCCGACGACGACGAAGAAAACACACCGCTCTTCACACCCGACGACGTGAACAGAGTAATCAGGTCCCTACCCAACAAAAGAGCCCCAGGCCACGACCAGCTCAACAACGTAGTAGTGAAACACCTCCCACCCCCTGCCGTAGCCCACATCGCAAATATCTTCAATGAGATCACGCGTTCTCGCAAGTTTCCAAGGTGCTGGAAACACGCAGAAGTCGTCGCGATCGCGAAACCCGGTAAAGACCCGGTTATCCCGCAGAACCACCGACCTATCAGCCTTTTGCCAACCCTTAGCAAAATTTACGAACGCCTGCTACTCATTCCCATTCTCGACCACGTCAGCACACAACAAATCCTGCCGGACTTTCAGTTCGGTTTCCGGCAGGAACACTCCGCGCCCCAGCAACTAATGAGGGTCGTCGAAGCAGCTACCGAAAGCTTCAATCGCAAAAGTTACTGCGGGGTAGTGCTACTTGACGTAGCCGCTGCCTTTGACTCTGTCTGGCACACCGGGCTTCTCTACAAGCTATACTCCCAAGGCTTCCCAGGTCCGATAGTGAAGCTACTCGCGAGCTATCTCTCCAAAAGGACTTTCTCCGTTAGGATCGAGTCGTCGCTCTCCACAAAGCGGCGCATCAGGGCAGGCGTGCCCCAGGGGTCGGTACTGGGCCCGGTACTGTACAACCTGCACAGCTGACCTCCCGACCGTACCGCTGGTGCACACTGCCCAGTACGCCGACGACACAGCGTTCTTCACGCGTAACCCGAACAGAGACAGGGTTACGCGAAGATTGCAAACTGCGCTGGACGAGACCGGCCGCTGGGCTAAAAAGTGGCGCATCACTCTCAATGAAACAAAAACCCAAGCCATTATGATCACCCGGAAACTGGGCAAGCGGGCTCCCGCACGTCAGCCGCTACTGCTCAAGCTGAACGGCCAAGAACTTCCATGGCGACGTACCGCCAGGTACCTTGGAGTCACTCTTGACACCAGGCTCACCTGGAGGGCTCACATCGAGGACTTGCGCCGGAAAGCTAGTGGTAGGATGCAGATGTTGTATCCTATCCTAAACACCCACAGCACCCTAGCGGCTGACATAGGAGTTAGAACATACTGCTCGTTAATACGACCGATAATGGAGTACGCTTGCCCAGTCTGGGGGTATGCGGCGCACTGGCACCTCCGCAAACTCCAGTCAGTGCAAAACCGTGCACTCAAAAGGGCGCTACACCTTCCCTTCCGCTTCCCCACTGCTGACCTACACGAAGCAGCGGGAATTCCAACGCTCCATGAGCGTTTCAAAGAACTGGCCGAAAGCTTCTACGAGAACTCGGCCAGATCAGACAACAGACTCATCAAAAACCTGGGACAATACGACACATCACTGGACAGACACAGACGACCTATGACTATGACAACAAATTAAAACAGCCTAAAAGGCAGCACTGAATCACAAAACACACTGCACCAAAAAAAGACATACCAAACTACATCGACCATCTACCCACACAGCACAGAGGAGGAAATGTCCAGAAGGACAACACCCTCCATTACATACGCTCTCCTTAAAAGTGAGGAAGCTCAAATGCAGTAGGCGGCTGCGCCGGCACGCACTCCGCTGCTCGACTCGCTGCCGCTCGCACCGGTCGTTTTCGTTTCCGTTTCGTGTGCACCGTCGCTAGCCCATCGCCATGTCCGGACGCGGAAAGGGAGGCAAAGTCAAGGGCAAGTCAAAGTCCCGCTCAAGCAGGGCTGGGCTCCAGTTCCCGGTCGGCAGAATCCACCGCCTCCTGCGCAAGGGAAACTACGCAGAGCGCGTCGGCGCCGGGGCGCCCGTCTACCTCGCCGCCGTCATGGAGTACCTCGCGGCTGAGGTGCTCGAGCTGGCCGGAAACGCGGCCCGCGACAACAAGAAGACGCGCATCATCCCGCGCCACCTGCAGCTTGCCATCCGCAACGACGAGGAGCTCAACAAGCTCCTGTCGGGCGTCACCATCGCACAGGGTGGTGTCCTGCCCAACATCCAGGCCGTCCTGCTGCCAAAGAAGACCGAGAAGAAGGCCTAAAGGAGGCCAGGCAATCGCAGCGCCGCGTGCTCCCCTGCACGCAACGCGCTTTGCCGGCTCGGCCCACAACAATCGGCCCTTTTCAGGGCCACCACACAAACCTACGTCCAAAGCAAAATTTCAGTCGTCCTCGCCGCACCTTGTTTTGTTTTAACTTTGCACTGTCACAGCACAGCCGCCGCCGGCGCACGTCCGCCATCTTGTCGTCCACACAGCCCGTGTGGCCCAACACACACACACACACACACACATTTTGCACGGTCGCAGTCGCCTTCCAAACCGACAACGGCAGCAATAATGACCATTGTTAAAGGGAGGCGTGTCGACACACCGCCCTCCACTCCCGCGCGCAACGGCCGTCGACACGAACGAAACAGCTGATCCGGCCGCCTATGCCCACACGCCTTGCCTCGGAAACCCCAACGCCGCCGCAAACAAACACACAGAGCCAAACCACGCAAGCAAATAATCACCGCCTCTCGCACAACAACACACAGCCCGCCATCTCCGTCGCGATCGATACAAAGACACACAATAACAAACACACAAACGAAGCAGCTCCACACACAGCCAGCCACATGACACGTTTCCTTTCCTTCTCCCCTCCCAGTCACATCACGTCGCTCAAAACGGAAAGAAAGAAAGAAACAAACAAACAAACAAACAACACAGCGCACACACGCAGCAACAACACAGACTCTTTCGCACTTTTCAACTTCCGAACAGTGTGGTGGCCCTGAAAAGGGCCGTTTTCTAGTCTCTCCCACCCACAAGCACGGCCGCGGGAAGGCCAGCGCCCGCTGCGACGCAGCCTAACCGCCGAAACCGTACAGGGTGCGCCCCTGCCTCTTCAGGGCGTACACCACGTCCATGGCCGTCACAGTCTTGCGCTTGGCGTGCTCAGTGTACGTCACCGCGTCGCGGATCACGTTCTCCAGGAACACCTTCAGCACCCCGCGGGTCTCCTCGTAGATCAGACCAGAGATGCGCTTCACGCCGCCCCTGCGAGCCAGGCGGCGGATGGCGGGCTTCGTGATGCCCTGGATGTTGTCGCGCAACACCTTGCGGTGCCGCTTGGCGCCACCCTTGCCGAGCCCCTTTCCTCCCTTGCCGCGGCCTGTCATCCTTCCTTCCTCGGGCAAAGCAAAACGTGCACAAACAGCAGCTGCAGCGGCTGGCGAGTCGGCTACGGTCTGCGCCCAGCGCGCCCGCCGCCCCCCTATATAGACTCTGGCCCGCCCTCCCCCCACCACGCGCAACCGAGGGCATATAAGCGCAGCACGGAGGCGCGCGGGCCCGCACGAGAGGAGGGTGACAGCATAGACCCCATCACCGCCGAAGAAGTCGCATTGCAACTCCGATCGCTCAACGCCCGGAGGGCAGGTGGCATCGACGGCATCCCGAACTCACTCCTTAGGAATCTTCCTCAGGAGTACGAGCAATACCTGGCCACAGTCTTTAACGAAATCCTGGCCTCGGGTGTCTACCCCTCGGTGTGGAAACATGCCGAGGTGGTGGCCATCCCGAAGCAGGACAAGGACCCCCGGTCGCCATCCAGCTACAGACCCATCAGCCTCCTCCCATGTCTCTCGAAGGTTTTCGAGAGACTTTACGTGCGGCGACTTCTACAACACGTGGACCAGGAAGACATACTGCCAGACGAACAGTTTGGTTTTCGTGGAGGTCACTCCACGACCCACCAGCTGCTCCGCCTCGTGGAACCAGCTATGAGGGCGCTGGAGACGAGGGAATACCTTGGGGCGGTATTCCTGGACGTCTCACGCGCCTTCGACTCCGTGTGGCATGACGGCCTCGTCTACAAGTTGTTTGTACTCGGGGTACCGACGTCGCACGGAGTGCTTCTCAGGTCCTACTTATCTGGCAGGACATTCCACGTCCGGGCAGAACAGGGAAGGTCCACAAACAGACCCATACGTGCCGGCGTACCGCAGGGATCGGTACTAGGCCCCATACTCTACTCGCTCTTCACCGCCGACGCTCCGCGAGTGAACGGAGTAGAGTTGGCCCTTTATGCGGACGACACTGCTCTGTTCACCCGGAGCATGAACGCGCATACCATGGGGCGTCGCCTCCAGCAAGGATGTGAAGCGCTTGGTGCTTGGGCCACCATGTGGCGCCTTAAATTTAACGCTGGCAAGAGCCAGGCGGTGGCGTTCACGAAGCGCAGAGTGCCGCCAAACCTAGAAGCCCTACACATCGCGGGAGGCCCCATCCCGTGGTCAAAAACAGCTACCTACCTCGGAGTGAGACTAGACCAGCGGCTCACCTGGGCCCCACACATCCAGTGGATCCGAAACAAGGCGATAGGGCGGCTTCGTGCACTCTATCCCTTGCTAAACCCGGAGTCCACATTGCCCTCCCGTCACGGCATCACGCTGTATCTGACACTGGTACGTCCAGTGTTAGAGTACGCGGCCGTGGTGTGGGGCAATGCCGCCGACTCCTCGATACGATCGCTACAATGCGTCCAAAACAAGGCGCTCAAGCTTGCGCTGGGCCTTCCCAGGTTCTACCCAACCACCTTTCTCCATGAAGACACGGGTATCCTGACGTTGCGGGACCGATTCCGAGTCCTAGCACGTCAGTTTTACCAAAAAGCGGGTGAATCCCGCAATCGGCTCATTCGGGGCTTGGGCCAGCAGCAACACCATCGACCAACTACCCGTTGGCCGGACCTGTTGCGGGAGTAACCCTTCCCCCAACAACACCAGGACCCACGAGATAAACACCGAGAGGACCCCAACAACAGTTAGGAAGTCTTTTCAAAAACATCTCTTTCAGGTCCTGCAGGAACAGCACACAAGTGCTTACCCTGCTCACACACGTGCCTCAGGTAGGCACATGAGTAACGGAGTCGGAGTCGCGGGCCCGTTGTCAAGGCAGCACCGGACGCCGCGCCGCACCTAACCTCCACGCACGCCGCTCCGCTACCGCTACCGCCATGGCCCGCACAAAGCAAACGGCCCGCAAGTCCACCGGCGGAAAGGCGCCGCGCAAACAGCTCGCCACCAAGGCGGCGAGGAAGAGCGCGCCCGCCACCGGAGGCGTCAAGAAGCCCCACCGCTACAGGCCGGGCACCGTCGCCCTGCGAGAAATCAGGCGCTACCAGAAGAGCACAGAGCTGCTCATCCGCAAGCTGCCATTCCAGCGCCTAGTGCGCGAGATCGCCCAGGACTTCAAGACCGACCTGCGCTTCCAGAGCTCCGCAGTCATGGCCCTGCAGGAGGCCAGCGAGGCCTACCTGGTCGGCCTCTTCGAAGACACCAACCTGTGCGCAATCCACGCCAAGCGCGTCACCATCATGCCCAAGGACATCCAGCTCGCGCGCCGCATCCGCGGCGAGCGCGCCTAAACCGCGCCGCGGCACCGCACCGCACAAACAAAAACGGCCCTTTTCAGGGCCACTAACATCTCTCCGTCGCGAGCAAACTTTGTCGGTCGCCTGCCTCTCGCCCCGCAACCCAAAAACAAAAACCACCACTTCCCGTCCGTCCGCCACACCCGCTCACTCTGCCTGCCTGCTAGCAGCGCGCAACAATCACACATCATCCCTCCCCGGCGCTCAAAGCGCACAATACCCAACGGCCGACGTCACACCGCACGGGTGGCTGGCCGGCCGCCGCTTTCGTTTCGAAAACAAAAAAACCCGCACTCCACTCCGACGGCCAACGGCCAGGCAGGCGCGCTCGCTCGCTCTACACGCCACCGAAATCCCCGCCGACTCCTTCCACATCTCAACGTGCCCCCCGTTGCAAAACATAACACACACACACACAAAGGAACAAAACAAAACAAAGACCAGACACGACTCGACTCGACAAGACAGACATCCGAGAAGAACGAACGCAGGCAAGCCAACCAACGTATTCAAACAAAACAACGTGACAGAAAACCAACCGTCGGCCGCCGCCACAAACACGGCGACAATCAACCACGACAACAACAACAACAACAACAACACCGCTTACCGCTACCGCCGCCCACACCCGCCACCGACCCCCGCAATCCAACCACCACGGCACGCAAACAGCATCCCCACGGGCATACAGAAACGCCAGACAGACACCCACACCAAACGCAACACGACAATCAAAACCTTCCCCGACGTGCTTTGATGGCCCTGAGAAGGGCCGTTTTGGGCCGCGCGTCTCTTGCGCGCCACTAGACGACGACGGGGGGTGGGGACGACGGAGTCAAGCGCCAAACCCTTCCTTTCTCCCATCTCTTTCTCCTCTACTCTACTTCTTCTTCTTGGGCGAAGCCTTCGCCTTAGACGGCGTCGTCGCCTTCTTCGGGCGCGGCGCCTTCGGCTTCTTCGTCGGAACCTTGGCGGCCTTCTTCGCCTTCGACGGCGACTTGGCCTTGGCCGGCTTGGCCGCAGCCGCCTTCTTCGCACCCGCGGGAGCGGCCGACGCCGCAGACGCCTTCTTGGCGGCGCCCGCCTTCCGACCGGTCGCCGCCTTCACGCCACCAGCCTTCTTTGCGCCGGCCGCACGGGCGCCCTTCTTCTCCTTGCTGGCCGGAGCGGCGCGCTTCTTCTTGGCACCGCCAGCACGAGCCTTGCCGCCCTCGGCCGCCCCCCCGCCGCCGGCGCCGGCAAGCTTGAACGAGCCGGACGCGCCCTTCCCCTTCGTCTGCACCAGCTCGCCCGCCACGACGGCCGACTTGAGGTACTTCTTGATAAACGGCGCCAGCTTCTCCGCGTCCAGCTTGTAGTGCGCGGCTATGTACTTCTTGATCGCCTGCAGCGACGACCCGCCGCGCTCCTTCAGACTCTTGATGGCGGCCGTCACCATCTCAGAGGTGCGCGGGTGCGCAGGCTTGGCGCGCGGCTTCTTCGCAGACGACGCAGACTTGGCCTTCTTCGTAGTGCCGGTGGCGGCGGGTGCCGCAGCAGTCTCGTTCGTAGCCGCCTGATCTGCCATTTCGACGACGCGCGTAACACACAGCGAGAGCGAGCGGGACGGCAGGCACGCAAGCACAGCACAGCAGCAGAGCAGAGAATCACAAGGCCCAGCCAGTGTCGCGGGCGGGCGCGGACGGCCGAGAGAGCGGCCGCCACTCTGCGCGCCGCCGCGCCGCGCCTCCCGCGCTTGCTACCGCCCAACGTCCGACAGCCTGTGCGGAGCAGCCCCAAACCTGCGCCACAACCGCCCGCGCCTTTCAAACCACCGAGGATGGGGCTACACACAGCCACACCACAGTCGCCAACCAGTCGCCACGGCAGCGCCGCAAACCACGGCCAAACTGCAGCTACCGCGCGCTACAGCCTGCGTCGGCCCGCCGAGAATCGCCGCCCCCGCCCAAATGCCGCCCCCACAGCCCCAGCCGACGACCCGCCACAATGGCCAAACCTTCGGCAAAACTCCCACACCGTCGCCGCGGCAGCCCGGCCAGCGCGGCCGGCGCCACAGCCACACAAGCCGAGGCGTGCGGCGATGACGGCCGTGCAAACGCGCCTCCGCCGCCCCATCGCCTTCCGTCGCCCTCCCGCCGTTTCCCGATCGGCCCGCAGCCGTCGGGCCACATCGCGCGCCGTCCTCCTCCTCTCGCCCGCCAACATTCACAGCCGTTTCTCAACAATTGCCCGCCGCAAACGGACGCCGCCTGCGCAACAGGCGCCGCCGCCCCTCGCCGCTTCCGACCCAACCCCTCGACCGAGGCAAACCGCAATCCGAATCTACAGACCAACCCAATCTGCCGTCAAGCACACACGACAGCCGACCTTACACGTTACGCGTTACACATTACGTTTACACGTCTACGTTAGGTTAGGTTAGGTGGACGTGGGTTAGGTTAAGGGGACTTGGGTTAGGTTAAGCGTCAAACTTAGGTTAAGCATTCAAACACGTCAGGCGTCAGAGGTTAGGTTAGGTTAGGTTAGGTTAGGTTAGGTTAGGTTAGGTTAGTGCTAGGTTGAGAAGCGTCAAACGTAGGTTAAAAAGGCGTTCAAACGTGAGGCGTGAGCCGGACAGCTTACCTTACGTAGACGTTAGGGGCTCACAGGCTGAGCTCACCTCGCCACACCACAGGTTCGGTTCGGTTCGCTCGGCTCAGCGTAAAGCGCCGAGGTCAGGGTTACGTTCGTTCACCTTCGGGCGCCACACTTTCGGTTGAAAGGTCGCGACGGGACGACGTCGGCAGGCACGCCGCAAACGAACAAAAACGTACAGACGACGTCGGAAACCGCCGACAGACGGGGGAGCAGCACGACCACGACCAGACACCGAGCGCGAACGAGACACACGCGAACCACCCCCACCGGCCAAAGGGCACCACACAACAACCCAGAGCACCACGTGTCGACACCAGAGCAACCCGCCGCTCACGCGACATGGCTGGCACCGAAGGGCAACCGCCCGCAACTGCGCTTTCCGCGCCGGCCCGGATGCACGTCGTGCTACAACAACACCACTACCGTACACAGCCGCTGTTCACAACATCACTATCAATGGCGCGCCCGCGGCTCGCCGCCGTCGCAGTCGCAGCCCCAACGCCAGCACTTTTGCACCACCATTCACACGCACCGCAACACAGCTCGCCGACACAGCCGAACAAAACAAACACCACACAACAACAGCAACAACGCCGCCGCCTCTACTTGTGCCGGCGACCCACCCCGCCGATGGCGCACCTTTCGCCAGCCGGCAATCGACACACACGCACCCACCCACCGGGGCCCAGTGCAAAAAACAAAAAACACACAAAAACAAAAAAACCAAACAACACAAACGACACGGGAAGCGCACACCGCCACTTCGCGCGCACGCCACCAACCAGTCGTCGTCTCAAAATAACAAACACAAACAAAATAAACTAACAACTAGGGCAACACAAAACAAAAAAAAAAACGCCTCGCACGAACCGCCCACAAAAAGGACAAGCACACGCACAGCCTCTGCTGACGACCACGACGCAGCGGCACGCTGCTCCTGTCCCGCGCCCCGCGCCCCACTCGATTCACAACTCACGCGACACCGTCAACGACGGGCTCGCTTCCCGCAACCTACCACCTTTCCGCCACGACGCACAGCCCCAGCCCCACCCGACGACGCCCGTGGCAACGACTGCACTTTCACCACCGCCTCCCCCTTCCCCCCCAAAAACACACACACACACACACACACAGCCAGCCAAAAACGCACTCGCGACCCACACATGCACGTGCATCGGCACACGCCAACCAGTCAACGTCGACAACCACACGCAAGGCTCGAAACGAAACCGGCGTCCTTCCACGTTGCCATCAAGCTACGCGACACAAGACACAAGGAACCAACACAACAGCCGGCCCCACTAATTCCCACTCTCACGCCGCAAAAAGCACACCGAAACCGCCAAACGCACGCACATTCCCCTTCGCACTGACACCACCGACCGGCTCGCTACCACACACCTCTCGGCAGCCGTTTCACGCCAATTCGCCACACCGCCCACACAGTCGACAAGCGCCCGCCCTGTACGGCACACGCAACGACGCAGCGCAGCAAAGGGCGCCCGCAACACATACCTCTCCGCCGCCCGACGCGCCAACCGCCACACCACACCGCCAGCCACTCGCAAATTGTGCACTGCCACCAGCCACACGTCCAACACGCCGCGCCGCCTCCGGCCACCCGCCAGGGGGCGCTCACGTCCGCGACAACAGCGCGGCCCGCCGGGCCGGGCCGGGCCGAACCGAACCGAGCCGCCGCTGCTCTGCACTCGGCACGGCCACACCCTGCTGCAGACCGGGCTCGTCCCTCTGTACGCGTCTGCCTGCGCATCAACACAACACGACCTTTTTTTTTTTTTTTTTTTTTTTTTCTCTCTACCGCCATCCCTCCTTCTCGCGTTTTACTCGTTGTTGCAGCAGCGGCGCACACCTACACATCCACAGCCCCAGCCCCAGCCGAGCCGGCCTCACCTCAGGGCCCGCCGCCAGCGTCTCCTCCTCGGGCACAGGTGCGGTGCTGTGGCCGCCCATCCAACCGCATTGCTGGCCGTCCAGCCACCAGGCGTTCCCACTGCCGCGAGCCACGCCGCGCACCGACCCTGCTGCAGAAAACGAAGCATAGCCAGAGACCGACCGATACACAAAGCAAGCCGTCGCCTCGCCTCTTGTCCTTCCTGCCTTCCTTCCGCCCCCGCCCTTCTCACACCACCGCCTCTCCACTTTCGCCCCCCCCTCCTTTTTTTGTTTTTTTTTTTTTGTTTTCTTCTTTCTTTCTTTCTTTCTTTCTTTGGCCCTCTCTCCTTCCCGCCATGGCGGTTACGGCACCGCCTGCAGCGGCAGATTTTTTGCGCCCACACGCCTACTCCTACCACCATTAACCTTGCCCTGCCCTGCCCTGCCCTGCCCATCAACGTCGCAGTCGAACCGACGCTTGCCAACACACTGCCCACGTTCCTTTCTCTTTTCGGCCTACGCCCATTACGCGCCGCCGCCACAGCACCTTCCCTTCCCACAACACACCGACGTCATCACACGCACCCAAAACAGGGGCCACGACCGTGTTCCTCGCCCACTCCCATCCCGCACGGTACGCACATTCCCAACTACTAACCGCGCACCCTCCCTTTCCAATCTGTGTGTCTCTGTGTCTGTGTCCTGTCCGCGCGTGACGCCTCTCAACATCCGCCGTCCCCCGTCCCGTTTTCGCCCCCATGCCGTCGTCGCGCCGCCTCCTCCCCGTCCACCGCCGCCCCTGTCCGCCCCGCACCACACCATACACCGCTGCTTGTCCCGGCCGTTGCCACCAAAGGCGCCGACCGCAAACGCGCCACGCCGCAGCCCCCGTGCGTCTCGCGCTCGCTTGCATCTCCGTGCCGACGCTGCCTCTCTTCCCACTCGCACTCGACCTCGACAACACAGTCTTTGGCTCCGCCACTGCGTGTTCCGGTGGTACGCACGCTGCAACACGTATGTATTCATTACCAGAGCGATGGCGAGGCATGACAGCATCTCTGTCTGACCAGAGAGTTCTTTCTCGCTGCTAGTCGGCGCTTGGACCGCGCCAGACGACAGTAGTGGCACGCACCGGGTCGCCAGGAACAGTTGTTATATATATTGTAGCGCGAGTCGGGAGAGGTAGTAGTCGGTCGACAGTAGTAGCGGGTGGACGGTTGTACTGAGCGGGCGTCGGCGGCGTGCTCTGCTCGTCTCGCGACTCTGGTCACGGTTCGGGACGATGTATAGTATATTGTGTTACAATCAAAAGGTGGTGTGACGCTGCATTGCGCAAATCTGATAACGTATGTTCATTGTACTTATTTTGTTCAACAACAAAAGCCCCACTATTACTTTTTTTCTAAAGTAACTTTTGTCTCTTAACGAAAAACATTCACGTTTTAAAGACTACTTCCTATGGCATTTCCCTCCAAGGAGTGCAATTAATTACCAGCCAGCACTCATTCATTGCACACAGCTGTGTAAGGGGTATCTACAATTGAGGAGCGGATATAAATGCAATTTTTTGTTTTTTTTGTTTTTTTTTTGTGTGTGTGTTGTAACCTCCCAGCAAAATTTAAAACAATGGACAATGTTATTTACGGATGCTAATGGACATTGCGCTAATTGTAACCTCGCCCACAATGAGAGGTATTGAAAATGGCAACAAAAATGTGAAATTCGCAATCTGACTCAAATATAAAGTCTTCACACAACATTTAAAAAAGTCCGTTCAGTGACAAGAAACTTCAATTAAACCGAAATATCGGTCTTTGGCCCTGTGCAAAACAATCAGAATTAAAGTCTTACCTCCGAATAAATGGATGTCACATTTCTGCTCTGGTTGTTGCGCAGCGCTTGAAGGAACTGCATTGCAAATAATAATATTCTCTTTTTTTGTGATTTTAGTGGCATTTTTCTTCAAAGAAGTGGAATGAAATGTGAAGTGCAACGAACTCTTTAGTTCAATACAAAATTAAATGTTTGAAAAATGCTTTTGAAATAAAACCTATTATTGGGGAACTTGTTGGAGAATAATTACAATAAATACAATTTTTCATTATCTAATGATTATATTAATTAACAGTATACCTTATTCACCATCTTGACCAGTGTTGCCGACCGCCTACATCACACAACCGCACTCGGCTGCTACTACTGACCGACCGCTCTGCATGACGACTATTAGCGTACTGCACGCGACGACTACTGACAGAGTACAGCCCTCAACTACACAGAGCTACGGACTCGCAACGACTACTGACAGACTGACTGACTGACTGACTGACTGACTGAGAACCGCTCGCAACACTCGCGCAGTCCAGCGCAAACTCTCTGGTCACAGATGCTACAATGTCTCGCCATCGCTACTATGTTACATACGTGTTTCAGTGTCTTTTTCATTGGGGTAACGATCTTTGGCTCTTTTTATTCTGAATACAGGGCCAAAGGTCAACGCTGCTGCCCTTATACAATTTATCAGGTTTCATTATGTCTGTTGCAATGTTACATACGGTTCACTCTTTCATTAATATTATCGTTGGGTTTGTTTTGTAGGGACGTTAACATTCTGGCACATTTTTATTATCATCGGACTCTCTGCTATTTGTGCAGGGAGGTTATACCTGGGTCCATTTCCATTTCCATTTACATTTTAATATTGATAGACTTTTTGTTTTCTTTTTTGTTTCTTGTTGTTTTTCCTTCTTTTTTTTTGTTGTTTTTTTTTTTTTTTTTGTTGTTTTGTTTTTCCCGCTCTCACCACCACCGCCGCATCACGCCTTCCGTTTTCTTGGTTTCTTTTCTGTTCTTCAACTGCTTCAACATCACCGCGCCCCATTTCCACACCACAGCCATCAGCCTCCGAGACGGGCGGGCGCAGTGTGCCATTTCCGGCGCACAAGCACACCCGTACGGTACTCTCCTCGCCCCCACGCCACCAACAACACAGCGACCACGCGGCTTTCAGGCATGGCATGGCACGGCACGGCACCGGCGAAATGCGCCGCCCCCGCCCCTCCGCGCATCCGTCCGTCTCGCCACGTTCACTGACAGCCGCGTCTGCGGCTACACCACGACAACCACAACACCGCTCCCCTCCCTGGCAACTCACATTGTTTTTCTCCTCCTCTTTTGCACAAACCACAACGCCGAGCACAGGCGCAAGCCACCCACACCGCGCCCCTCCCCGTCCCGTCTTTGGCCGCCGCTCCTCGTTTCCTCGTTTGCCCCCTCCCATCTCCCGAAATGCCATGCCAGCAGCGTTACGCATGCCCCTCCCCTGTCCACACAACACTACCGCCTAACGAACAGCCTTTTCCGGGCCACATCCAGGGCACGCCCACCTCCAAACACTGCCAATTCACGGACGCACACACACACACACACACACACACTCACTCACTTTCTCGACACCTTTCTGTACGGAGGGTGCGTCATCTCGACCGTGACAGAGTGACGGCAACTATCGACGATCCATTTCCCCCCACTGGTAAAACATGTCCACTAACACCTACATACATCATTCAAGTACACAGACAATAGCATACACACAATGGGAGGGCACACGAACATGGACGGCACGGCACTGTCATACACTCTTCCTCAGAACCATATCAACAAACGTTACGTACATCCGGGAAAGCGAAAGCGAACGCGAACGCGAAAGCGAAAGCGAAAGCAAAGGCAAAGGCAAAGCCCAATGCAGCCGTCAAAGGTAACGTTCACCACGGCAGACACTTGCAGCCGCGCCGCCGTTAAACGCATTTCAGTGCGGCTCCAATACGCCTCCGACACGGGAACGTTCCGTTGCTCTACGAATGCGTTTCTCCCCTTTTTCCCTTCCTCTCTCTTTTGCCCCCCCTCCTTGCACTCTTGCCTCATTCCTCACGTTCTGCCCAGACATTCGACCGATCAAAGTCAACCTTTCGTTACCGTTCTCAGCGCGACGGTGTACAACAGTATGACGGGTGTGCCCAAGACTTCGGTTCAGTTGCGTGACGCCGGTCTATCGCGCCGATCGACAGTTACTCAGGGGGCGACGGATCGGACCACGTCACCGACACACAAAACACTTTCAAACAAACAAATACATACCGGATGGACACAGACAAACACGTGTACAGACATTCGCCAAACAAACGACCGCCGCCGTCGTCGTCTAGCGTGCATCTTGAATGACGACATCGGTGTGCGTGCGTCGTACGCAATCAGTCAGACACGGCTATCAAACATCAGAGTCGAATGGTACATCATCGTGCGTGTCGCCGTACACGTACAGTACAATACAACAACAATGCGTCTTAATGGCACGTTCATTTCAACGTCACTCACACACCTCCACGCTGCAGTTACGTCGCACCATTGTCAAACTCGGCGTACAGCAAAGGGAATAGTGGGCGGCAAAAAAAAAACCAAACAAAAACATTTCACATTTCACCCTCGCCATGTATGATGTGCAAAAAAAACAAACCCGCAAACGGCCGTCGTTACGGTGACACAAAAGTCGCCGATCGCACTGTCCCCCCTCGCAGACGGGTAACACACACACACACACACACACCAACAACACCAATGGGTCAAAAACCACGCCAACGAGGCGTGCCACCATTCCACGCCACGGCGACCAACCTCGTGGCCGTACCCCGCGCAACACGCTTTGACGCGCCCCCCCACCCACAATCAAAATGCACACATACATCACAGCCGTCCACACAAACAACAACAACAACAATTCCGCCCTTCCCGCAAAAGGCAAGTTGGTGGCCCTGAAAAGGGCCGTTTTGCCGCTCTCGCAACGGAGGAGCCTTCTCCATCCTTCCTTCCATTCCAGAGCCACCTCCTTACTTGGAGCTCGTGTACTTGGTCACCGCCTTCGTGCCCTCGCTCACGGCGTGCTTGGCCAGCTCGCCAGGCAGCAACAGCCGCACAGCGGTCTGGATCTCGCGGGACGTGATGGTCGAGCGCTTGTTGTAGTGCGCCAGGCGAGAAGCCTCGGCCGCAATGCGCTCGAAAATGTCGTTCACGAAGCTGTTCATGATGCTCATCGCCTTCGACGAGATGCCCGTGTCAGGGTGCACCTGCTTCAGCACCTTGTAGATGTAGATGGCATAGCTCTCCTTCCTCTTGCGCTTCTTCTTCTTGTCGCCCTTCGAAATGTTCTTCTGCGCCTTGCCAGCCTTCTTGGCGGCCTTCCCGCTAGTCTTGGGCGGCATCTCGAACCAACGTACGGCAGCAGCAACACCAGTAGCAAGCGCTCCGCTCTAGTCAGCGTCTCCCCACACAGTGGCACCCGCCGCCAGCCGCCGCCGCACCTTTACCAGCTCGCCCTGTTGCGGCCGCCGACCAATGGGGCGCGCGCGCAACCGGCCGCCGCACCCGAGCCCATAAAGCACCCCCACCCCGGCTGCGCCGGCACGCGAGCATTATCGCCCCATCAGTCTCCTCCCGACGTTGAGTAAAGTTTTCGAGAGAATCCTCCTCTCTAGGTTCGGCCGGCTGCTCCACCAGGACAATATCATTCCTCGGGAACAGTTTGGCTTCCGCCAGCACCACTCCACCACTCAACAGTTGCTCCGCGTCGTCGAGGAGGCGACACTGGCGTTCAACAATCGGGAGTTTTGCGGCCTTGTCCTGCTCGATGTGTCCAAGGCCTTTGACACCGTCTGGCACCACGGCCTGCTCTTCAAGTTGTTCCATCTCGGCATCCCTTCGTGCTTCGTCCGCCTACTCGGCAACTACCTTGAGGGCCGTACTTTTGTCGTCCGAGTTGGCAGCACGTCTTCCTCTGTTCGCCCAGTCCTTGCTGGAGTGCCCCAAGGGAGCGTTCTGGGCCCGATATTGTATGCTGTCTACACCTCTGACCTGCCGATTTCCCCGAGGGTTGGTCGTGCCATCTATGCTGATGACACGGCCCTCTTCTCGCGCCATCGCAACATCGACGCCGTCCTCCGACGTCTGCAAGCTGCTCTGCAGGACCTCGAGCGCTGGGCCGCCGACTGGCGGATCGGCTTCAACGGCGCCAAATCTCAGGCGATGCTCCTCACTCGCCGTCTCCCACCTGAAGTGCCACCACTGGTGCTTTGTAATCAGGCCATCACCTGGACCACGACTGCCACTTACCTCGGGGTCATTCTCGATCGCACCCTGACATGGAAGGCTCACGTCACCGCTGTACACCGGAAGACATCTCAGAGGGCTGGGGCATTGTACCCCATGCTCAACGAAACTTCCTCGCTCCCTGTCGCCAACGGACTGCATATCTATCGTACGTGCATTCGTCCGGTCATGGACTATGCCTGTGAAGTCTGGGGCAATGCTGCCCCCTCCCACATTCAGAGGCTCCAGCAACTACAAAACAAGCTCTTGCGCCGAGTTTACCATGTGCCGCGTGATTTCCCTCATCGCCCCCTCCATCAGGCGGCTGAGGAACCCCTCGTCCGGGAGAGATTTCAAGACGCAGCGCGCCGGTTTTATAATGCCACCCGCACTTCAGACAATCCCCTCGTCCGGAGGTTAGGACGACATAATGACCATCACGACCACTACAGGCGGCCCGTTGCCCTGATCGAATAATCAGGTCAGCCCAGAAGACTCACCACCACTTCTTCCTCTCAGCGATTTCCAGTTATCATACGCGCTGACCACCGCCAACCACACCCTGCAGCCTTGGTAGGAAATGCCTCTCGGTAAACCCTACATTCACGATAGCCTGGGATGTTCCACACCCAGTCCAGATGCAAGGAGGCCGCGCGCGAGGCCGCGCGCCGGCACGCACTCCGCTGCTCGACTCGCTGCCGCTCGCACCGGTCGTTTTCGTTTCCGTTTCGTGTGCACCGTCGCTAGCCCATCGCCATGTCCGGACGCGGAAAGGGAGGCAAAGTCAAGGGCAAGTCAAAGTCCCGCTCAAGCAGGGCTGGGCTCCAGTTCCCGGTCGGCAGAATCCACCGCCTCCTGCGCAAGGGAAACTACGCAGAGCGCGTCGGCGCCGGGGCGCCCGTCTACCTCGCCGCCGTCATGGAGTACCTCGCGGCTGAGGTGCTCGAGCTGGCCGGAAACGCGGCCCGCGACAACAAGAAGACGCGCATCATCCCGCGCCACCTGCAGCTTGCCATCCGCAACGACGAGGAGCTCAACAAGCTCCTGTCGGGCGTCACCATCGCACAGGGTGGTGTCCTGCCCAACATCCAGGCCGTCCTGCTGCCAAAGAAGACCGAGAAGAAGGCCTAAAGGAGGCCAGGCAATCGCAGCGCCGCGTGCTCCCCTGCACGCAACGCGCTTTGCCGGCTCGGCCCACAACAATCGGCCCTTTTCAGGGCCACCACACAAACCTACGTCCAAAGCAAAATTTCAGTCGTCCTCGCCGCACCTTGTTTTGTTTTAACTTTGCACTGTCACAGCACAGCCGCCGCCGGCGCACGTCCGCCATCTTGTCGTCCACACAGCCCGTGTGGCCCAACACACACACACACACACACACACACACACACATTTTGCACGGTCGCAGTCGCCTTCCAAACCGACAACGGCAGCAATAATGACCATTGTTAAAGGGAGGCGTGTCGACACACCGCCCTCCACTCCCGCGCGCAACGGCCGTCGACACGAACGAAACAGCTGATCCGGCCGCCTATGCCCACACGCCTTGCCTCGGAAACCCCAACGCCGCCGCAAACAAACACACAGAGCCAAACCACGCAAGCAAATAATCACCGCCTCTCGCACAACAACACACAGCCCGCCATCTCCGTCGCGATCGATACAAAGACACACAATAACAAACACACAAACGAAGCAGCTCCACACACAGCCAGCCACATGACACGTTTCCTTTCCTTCTCCCCTCCCAGTCACATCACGTCGCTCAAAACGGAAAGAAAGAAAGAAAGAAACAAACAAACAAACAACACAGCGCACACACGCAGCAACAACACAGACTCTTTCGCACTTTTCAACTTCCGAACAGTGTGGTGGCCCTGAAAAGGGCCGTTTTCTAGTCTCTCCCACCCACAAGCACGGCCGCGGGAAGGCCAGCGCCCGCTGCGACGCAGCCTAACCGCCGAAACCGTACAGGGTGCGCCCCTGCCTCTTCAGGGCGTACACCACGTCCATGGCCGTCACAGTCTTGCGCTTGGCGTGCTCAGTGTACGTCACCGCGTCGCGGATCACGTTCTCCAGGAACACCTTCAGCACCCCGCGGGTCTCCTCGTAGATCAGACCAGAGATGCGCTTCACGCCGCCCCTGCGAGCCAGGCGGCGGATGGCGGGCTTCGTGATGCCCTGGATGTTGTCGCGCAACACCTTGCGGTGCCGCTTGGCGCCACCCTTGCCGAGCCCCTTTCCTCCCTTGCCGCGGCCTGTCATCCTTCCTTCCTCGGGCAAAGCAAAACGTGCACAAACAGCAGCTGCAGCGGCTGGCGAGTCGGCTACGGTCTGCGCCCAGCGCGCCCGCCGCCCCCCTATATAGACTCTGGCCCGCCCTCCCCCCACCACGCGCAACCGAGGGCATATAAGCGCAGCACGGAGGCGCGCGGGCCCGTTGTCAAGGCAGCACCGGACGCCGCGCCGCACCTAACCTCCACGCACGCCGCTCCGCTACCGCTACCGCCATGGCCCGCACAAAGCAAACGGCCCGCAAGTCCACCGGCGGAAAGGCGCCGCGCAAACAGCTCGCCACCAAGGCGGCGAGGAAGAGCGCGCCCGCCACCGGAGGCGTCGAGAAGCCCCACCGCTACAGGCCGGGCACCGTCGCCCTGCGAGAAATCAGGCGCTACCAGAAGAGCACAGAGCTGCTCATCCGCAAGCTGCCATTCCAGCGCCTAGTGCGCGAGATCGCCCAGGACTTCAAGACCGACCTGCGCTTCCAGAGCTCCGCAGTCATGGCCCTGCAGGAGGCCAGCGAGGCCTACCTCGTCGGCCTCTTCGAAGACACCAACCTGTGCGCAATCCACGCCAAGCGCGTCACCATCATGCCCAAGGACATCCAGCTCGCGCGCCGCATCCGCGGCGAGCGCGCCTAAACCGCGCCGCGGCACCGCACCGCACAAACAAAAACGGCCCTTTTCAGGGCCACTAACATCTCTCCGTCGCGAGCAAACTTTGTCGGTCGCCTGCCTCTCGCCCATCAACCCAAAAACAAAAACCACCACTTCCCGTCCGTCCGCCACACCCGCTCACTCTGCCTGCCTGCTAGCAGCGCGCAACAATCACACATCATCCCTCCCCGGCGCTCAAAGCGCACAATACCCAACGGCCGACGTCACACCGCACGGGTGGCTGGCCGGCCGCCGCTTTCGTTTCGAAAACAAAAAAACCCGCACTCCACTCCGACGGCCAACGGCCAGGCAGGCGCGCTCGCTCGCTCTACACGCCACCGAAATCCCCGCCGACTCCTTCCACATCTCAACGTGCCCCCCGTTGCAAAACATAACACACACACACACAAAGGAACAAAACAAAACAAAGACCAGACACGACTCGACTCGACAAGACAGACATCCGAGAAGAACGAACGCAGGCAAGCCAACCAACGTATTCAAACAAAACAACGTGACAGAAAACCAACCGTCGGCCGCCGCCACAAACACGGCGACAATCAACCACGACAACAACAACAACAACAACAACACCGCTTACCGCTACCGCCGCCCACACCCGCCACCGACCCCCGCAATCCAACCACCACGGCACGCAAACAGCATCCCCACGGGCATACAGAAACGCCAGACAGACACCCACACCAAACGCAACACGACAATCAAAACCTTCCCCGACGTGCTTTGATGGCCCTGAGAAGGGCCGTTTTGGGCCGCGCGTCTCTTGCGCGCCACTAGACGACGACGGGGGGTGGGGACGACGGAGTCAAGCGCCAAACCCTTCCTTTCTCCCATCTCTTTCTCCTCTACTCTACTTCTTCTTCTTGGGCGAAGCCTTCGCCTTAGACGGCGTCGTCGCCTTCTTCGGGCGCGGCGCCTTCGGCTTCTTCGTCGGAACCTTGGCGGCCTTCTTCGCCTTCGACGGCGACTTGGCCTTGGCCGGCTTGGCCGCAGCCGCCTTCTTCGCACCCGCGGGAGCGGCCGACGCCGCAGACGCCTTCTTGGCGGCGCCCGCCTTCCGACCGGTCGCCGCCTTCACGCCACCAGCCTTCTTTGCGCCGGCCGCACGGGCGCCCTTCTTCTCCTTGCTGGCCGGAGCGGCGCGCTTCTTCTTGGCACCGCCAGCACGAGCCTTGCCGCCCTCGGCCGCCCCCCCGCCGCCGGCGCCGGCAAGCTTGAACGAGCCGGACGCGCCCTTCCCCTTCGTCTGCACCAGCTCGCCCGCCACGACGGCCGACTTGAGGTACTTCTTGATAAACGGCGCCAGCTTCTCCGCGTCCAGCTTGTAGTGCGCGGCTATGTACTTCTTGATCGCCTGCAGCGACGACCCGCCGCGCTCCTTCAGACTCTTGATGGCGGCCGTCACCATCTCAGAGGTGCGCGGGTGCGCAGGCTTGGCGCGCGGCTTCTTCGCAGACGACGCAGACTTGGCCTTCTTCGTAGTGCCGGTGGCGGCGGGTGCCGCAGCAGTCTCGTTCGTAGCCGCCTGATCTGCCATTTCGACGACGCGCGTAACACACAGCGAGAGCGAGCGGGACGGCAGGCACGCAAGCACAGCACAGCAGCAGAGCAGAGAATCACAAGGCCCAGCCAGTGTCGCGGGCGGGCGCGGACGGCCGAGAGAGCGGCCGCCACTCTGCGCGCCGCCGCGCCGCGCCTCCCGCGCTTGCTACCGCCCAACGTCCGACAGCCTGTGCGGAGCAGCCCCAAACCTGCGCCACAACCGCCCGCGCCTTTCAAACCACCGAGGATGGGGCTACACACAGCCACACCACAGTCGCCAACCAGTCGCCACGGCAGCGCCGCAAACCACGGCCAAACTGCAGCTACCGCGCGCTACAGCCTGCGTCGGCCCGCCGAGAATCGCCGCCCCCGCCCAAATGCCGCCCCCACAGCCCCAGCCGACGACCCGCCACAATGGCCAAACCTTCGGCAAAACTCCCACACCGTCGCCGCGGCAGCCCGGCCAGCGCGGCCGGCGCCACAGCCACACAAGCCGAGGCGTGCGGCGATGACGGCCGTGCAAACGCGCCTCCGCCGCCCCATCGCCTTCCGTCGCCCTCCCGCCGTTTCCCGATCGGCCCGCAGCCGTCGGGCCACATCGCGCGCCGTCCTCCTCCTCTCGCCCGCCAACATTCACAGCCGTTTCTCAACAATTGCCCGCCGCAAACGGACGCCGCCTGCGCAACAGGCGCCGCCGCCCCTCGCCGCTTCCGACCCAACCCCTCGACCGAGGCAAACCGCAATCCGAATCTACAGACCAACCCAATCTGCCGTCAAGCACACACGACAGCCGACCTTACACGTTACGCGTTACACATTACGTTTACACGTCTACGTTAGGTTAGGTTAGGTGGACGTGGGTTAGGTTAAGGGGACTTGGGTTAGGTTAAGCGTCAAACTTAGGTTAAGCATTCAAACACGTCAGGCGTCAGAGGTTAGGTTAGGTTAGGTTAGGTTAGGTTAGGTTAGGTTAGGTTAGTGCTAGGTTGAGAAGCGTCAAACGTAGGTTAAAAAGGCGTTCAAACGTGAGGCGTGAGCCGGACAGCTTACCTTACGTAGACGTTAGGGGCTCACAGGCTGAGCTCACCTCGCCACACCACAGGTTCGGTTCGGTTCGCTCGGCTCAGCGTAAAGCGCCGAGGTCAGGGTTACGTTCGTTCACCTTCGGGCGCCACACTTTCGGTTGAAAGGTCGCGACGGGACGACGTCGGCAGGCACGCCGCAAACGAACAAAAACGTACAGACGACGTCGGAAACCGCCGACAGACGGGGGAGCAGCACGACCACGACCAGACACCGAGCGCGAACGAGACACACGCGAACCACCCCCACCGGCCAAAGGGCACCACACAACAACCCAGAGCACCACGTGTCGACACCAGAGCAACCCGCCGCTCACGCGACATGGCTGGCACCGAAGGGCAACCGCCCGCAACTGCGCTTTCCGCGCCGGCCCGGATGCACGTCGTGCTACAACAACACCACTACCGTACACAGCCGCTGTTCACAACATCACTATCAATGGCGCGCCCGCGGCTCGCCGCCGTCGCAGTCGCAGCCCCAACGCCAGCACTTTTGCACCACCATTCACACGCACCGCAACACAGCTCGCCGACACAGCCGAACAAAACAAACACCACACAACAACAGCAACAACGCCGCCGCCTCTACTTGTGCCGGCGACCCACCCCGCCGATGGCGCACCTTTCGCCAGCCGGCAATCGACACACACGCACCCACCCACCGGGGCCCAGTGCAAAAAACAAAAAACACACAAAAACAAAAAAACCAAACAACACAAACGACACGGGAAGCGCACACCGCCACTTCGCGCGCACGCCACCAACCAGTCGTCGTCTCAAAATAACAAACACAAACAAAATAAACTAACAACTAGGGCAACAGAAAACAAAAAAAAAAACGCCTCGCACGAACCGCCCACAAAAAGGACAAGCACACGCACAGCCTCTGCTGACGACCACGACGCAGCGGCACGCTGCTCCTGTCCCGCGCCCCGCGCCCCACTCGATTCACAACTCACGCGACACCGTCAACGACGGGCTCGCTTCCCGCAACCTACCACCTTTCCGCCACGACGCACAGCCCCAGCCCCACCCGACGACGCCCGTGGCAACGACTGCACTTTCACCACCGCCTCCCCCTTCCCCCCCAAAAACACACACACACACACACACACAGCCAGCCAAAAACGCACTCGCGACCCACACATGCACGTGCATCGGCACACGCCAACCAGTCAACGTCGACAACCACACGCAAGGCTCGAAACGAAACCGGCGTCCTTCCACGTTGCCATCAAGCTACGCGACACAAGACACAAGGAACCAACACAACAGCCGGCCCCACTAATTCCCACTCTCACGCCGCAAAAAGCACACCGAAACCGCCAAACGCACGCACATTCCCCTTCGCACTGACACCACCGACCGGCTCGCTACCACACACCTCTCGGCAGCCGTTTCACGCCAATTCGCCACACCGCCCACACAGTCGACAAGCGCCCGCCCTGTACGGCACACGCAACGACGCAGCGCAGCAAAGGGCGCCCGCAACACATACCTCTCCGCCGCCCGACGCGCCAACCGCCACACCACACCGCCAGCCACTCGCAAATTGTGCACTGCCACCAGCCACACGTCCAACACGCCGCGCCGCCTCCGGCCACCCGCCAGGGGGCGCTCACGTCCGCGACAACAGCGCGGCCCGCCGGGCCGGGCCGGGCCGAACCGAACCGAGCCGCCGCTGCTCTGCACTCGGCACGGCCACACCCTGCTGCAGACCGGGCTCGTCCCTCTGTACGCGTCTGCCTGCGCATCAACACAACACGACCTTTTTTTTTTTTTTTTTTTTTTTTTCTCTCTACCGCCATCCCTCCTTCTCGCGTTTTACTCGTTGTTGCAGCAGCGGCGCACACCTACACATCCACAGCCCCAGCCCCAGCCGAGCCGGCCTCACCTCAGGGCCCGCCGCCAGCGTCTCCTCCTCGGGCACAGGTGCGGTGCTGTGGCCGCCCATCCAACCGCATTGCTGGCCGTCCAGCCACCAGGCGTTCCCACTGCCGCGAGCCACGCCGCGCACCGACCCTGCTGCAGAAAACGAAGCATAGCCAGAGACCGACCGATACACAAAGCAAGCCGTCGCCTCGCCTCTTGTCCTTCCTGCCTTCCTTCCGCCCCCGCCCTTCTCACACCACCGCCTCTCCACTTTCGCCCCCCCCTCCTTTTTTTGTTTTTTTTTTTTTGTTTTCTTCTTTCTTTCTTTCTTTCTTTCTTTGGCCCTCTCTCCTTCCCGCCATGGCGGTTACGGCACCGCCTGCAGCGGCAGATTTTTTGCGCCCACACGCCTACTCCTACCACCATTAACCTTGCCCTGCCCTGCCCTGCCCTGCCCATCAACGTCGCAGTCGAACCGACGCTTGCCAACACACTGCCCACGTTCCTTTCTCTTTTCGGCCTACGCCCATTACGCGCCGCCGCCACAGCACCTTCCCTTCCCACAACACACCGACGTCATCACACGCACCCAAAACAGGGGCCACGACCGTGTTCCTCGCCCACTCCCATCCCGCACGGTACGCACATTCCCAACTACTAACCGCGCACCCTCCCTTTCCAATCTGTGTGTCTCTGTGTCTGTGTCCTGTCCGCGCGTGACGCCTCTCAACATCCGCCGTCCCCCGTCCCGTTTTCGCCCCCATGCCGTCGTCGCGCCGCCTCCTCCCCGTCCACCGCCGCCCCTGTCCGCCCCGCACCACACCATACACCGCTGCTTGTCCCGGCCGTTGCCACCAAAGGCGCCGACCGCAAACGCGCCACGCCGCAGCCCCCGTGCGTCTCGCGCTCGCTTGCATCTCCGTGCCGACGCTGCCTCTCTTCCCACTCGCACTCGACCTCGACAACACAGTCTTTGGCTCCGCCACTGCGTGTTCCGGTGGTACGCACGCTGCAACACGTATGTATTCATTACCAGAGCGATGGCGAGGCATGACAGCATCTCTGTCTGACCAGAGAGTTCTTTCTCGCTGCTAGTCGGCGCTTGGACCGCGCCAGACGACAGTAGTGGCACGCACCGGGTCGCCAGGAACAGTTGTTATATATATTGTAGCGCGAGTCGGGAGAGGTAGTAGTCGGTCGACAGTAGTAGCGGGTGGACGGTTGTACTGAGCGGGCGTCGGCGGCGTGCTCTGCTCGTCTCGCGACTCTGGTCACGGTTCGGGACGATGTATAGTATATTGTGTTACAATCAAAAGGTGGTGTGACGCTGCATTGCGCAAATCTGATAACGTATGTTCATTGTACTTATTTTGTTCAACAACAAAAGCCCCACTATTACTTTTTTTCTAAAGTAACTTTTGTCTCTTAACGAAAAACATTCACGTTTTAAAGACTACTTCCTATGGCATTTCCCTCCAAGGAGTGCAATTAATTACCAGCCAGCACTCATTCATTGCACACAGCTGTGTAAGGGGTATCTACAATTGAGGAGCGGATATAAATGCAATTTTTTGTTTTTTTTGTTTTTTTTTTGTGTGTGTGTTGTAACCTCCCAGCAAAATTTAAAACAATGGACAATGTTATTTACGGATGCTAATGGACATTGCGCTAATTGTAACCTCGCCCACAATGAGAGGTATTGAAAATGGCAACAAAAATGTGAAATTCGCAATCTGACTCAAATATAAAGTCTTCACACAACATTTAAAAAAGTCCGTTCAGTGACAAGAAACTTCAATTAAACCGAAATATCGGTCTTTGGCCCTGTGCAAAACAATCAGAATTAAAGTCTTACCTCCGAATAAATGGATGTCACATTTCTGCTCTGGTTGTTGCGCAGCGCTTGAAGGAACTGCATTGCAAATAATAATATTCTCTTTTTTTGTGATTTTAGTGGCATTTTTCTTCAAAGAAGTGGAATGAAATGTGAAGTGCAACGAACTCTTTAGTTCAATACAAAATTAAATGTTTGAAAAATGCTTTTGAAATAAAACCTATTATTGGGGAACTTGTTGGAGAATAATTACAATAAATACAATTTTTCATTATCTAATGATTATATTAATTAACAGTATACCTTATTCACCATCTTGACCAGTGTTGCCGACCGCCTACATCACACAACCGCACTCGGCTGCTACTACTGACCGACCGCTCTGCATGACGACTATTAGCGTACTGCACGCGACGACTACTGACAGAGTACAGCCCTCAACTACACAGAGCTACGGACTCGCAACGACTACTGACAGACTGACTGACTGACTGACTGACTGACTGAGAACCGCTCGCAACACTCGCGCAGTCCAGCGCAAACTCTCTGGTCACAGATGCTACAATGTCTCGCCATCGCTACTATGTTACATACGTGTTTCAGTGTCTTTTTCATTGGGGTAACGATCTTTGGCTCTTTTTATTCTGAATACAGGGCCAAAGGTCAACGCTGCTGCCCTTATACAATTTATCAGGTTTCATTATGTCTGTTGCAATGTTACATACGGTTCACTCTTTCATTAATATTATCGTTGGGTTTGTTTTGTAGGGACGTTAACATTCTGGCACATTTTTATTATCATCGGACTCTCTGCTATTTGTGCAAGGAGGTTATACCTGGGTCCATTTCCATTTCCATTTACATTTTAATATTGATAGACTTTTTGTTTTCTTTTTTGTTTCTTGTTGTTTTTCCTTCTTTTTTTTTGTTGTTTTTTTTTTTTTTTTTTTTGTTGTTTTGTTTTTCCCGCTCTCACCACCACCGCCGCATCACGCCTTCCGTTTTCTTGGTTTCTTTTCTGTTCTTCAACTGCTTCAACATCACCGCGCCCCATTTCCACACCACAGCCATCAGCCTCCGAGACGGGCGGGCGCAGTGTGCCATTTCCGGCGCACAAGCACACCCGTACGGTACTCTCCTCGCCCCCACGCCACCAACAACACAGCGACCACGCGGCTTTCAGGCATGGCATGGCACGGCACGGCACCGGCGAAATGCGCCGCCCCCGCCCCTCCGCGCATCCGTCCGTCTCGCCACGTTCACTGACAGCCGCGTCTGCGGCTACACCACGACAACCACAACACCGCTCCCCTCCCTGGCAACTCACATTGTTTTTCTCCTCCTCTTTTGCACAAACCACAACGCCGAGCACAGGCGCAAGCCACCCACACCGCGCCCCTCCCCGTCCCGTCTTTGGCCGCCGCTCCTCGTTTCCTCGTTTGCCCCCTCCCATCTCCCGAAATGCCATGCCAGCAGCGTTACGCATGCCCCTCCCCTGTCCACACAACACTACCGCCTAACGAACAGCCTTTTCCGGGCCACATCCAGGGCACGCCCACCTCCAAACACTGCCAATTCACGGACGCACACACACACACACACACACACACACTCACTCACTTTCTCGACACCTTTCTGTACGGAGGGTGCGTCATCTCGACCGTGACAGAGTGACGGCAACTATCGACGATCCATTTCCCCCCACTGGTAAAACATGTCCACTAACACCTACATACATCATTCAAGTACACAGACAATAGCATACACACAATGGGAGGGCACACGAACATGGACGGCACGGCACTGTCATACACTCTTCCTCAGAACCATATCAACAAACGTTACGTACATCCGGGAAAGCGAAAGCGAACGCGAACGCGAAAGCGAAAGCGAAAGCAAAGGCAAAGGCAAAGCCCAATGCAGCCGTCAAAGGTAACGTTCACCACGGCAGACACTTGCAGCCGCGCCGCCGTTAAACGCATTTCAGTGCGGCTCCAATACGCCTCCGACACGGGAACGTTCCGTTGCTCTACGAATGCGTTTCTCCCCTTTTTCCCTTCCTCTCTCTTTTGCCCCCCCTCCTTGCACTCTTGCCTCATTCCTCACGTTCTGCCCAGACATTCGACCGATCAAAGTCAACCTTTCGTTACCGTTCTCAGCGCGACGGTGTACAACAGTATGACAGGTGTGCCCAAGACTTCGGTTCAGTTGCGTGACGCCGGTCTATCGCGCCGATCGACAGTTACTCAGGGGGCGACGGATCGGACCACGTCACCGACACACAAAACACTTTCAAACAAACAAATACATACCGGATGGACACAGACAAACACGTGTACAGACATTCGCCAAACAAACGACCGCCGCCGTCGTCGTCTAGCGTGCATCTTGAATGACGACATCGGTGTGCGTGCGTCGTACGCAATCAGTCAGACACGGCTATCAAACATCAGAGTCGAATGGTACATCATCGTGCGTGTCGCCGTACACGTACAGTACAATACAACAACAATGCGTCTTAATGGCACGTTCATTTCAACGTCACTCACACACCTCCACGCTGCAGTTACGTCGCACCATTGTCAAACTCGGCGTACAGCAAAGGGAATAGTGGGCGGCAAAAAAAAAACCAAACAAAAACATTTCACATTTCACCCTCGCCATGTATGATGTGCAAAAAAAACAAACCCGCAAACGGCCGTCGTTACGGTGACACAAAAGTCGCCGATCGCACTGTCCCCCCTCGCAGACGGGTAACACACACACACACACACACCAACAACACCAATGGGTCAAAAACCACGCCAACGAGGCGTGCCACCATTCCACGCCACGGCGACCAACCTCGTGGCCGTACCCCGCGCAACACGCTTTGACGCGCCCCCCCACCCACAATCAAAATGCACACATACATCACAGCCGTCCACACAAACAACAACAACAACAATTCCGCCCTTCCCGCAAAAGGCAAGTTGGTGGCCCTGAAAAGGGCCGTTTTGCCGCTCTCGCAACGGAGGAGCCTTCTCCATCCTTCCTTCCATTCCAGAGCCACCTCCTTACTTGGAGCTCGTGTACTTGGTCACCGCCTTCGTGCCCTCGCTCACGGCGTGCTTGGCCAGCTCGCCAGGCAGCAACAGCCGCACAGCGGTCTGGATCTCGCGGGACGTGATGGTCGAGCGCTTGTTGTAGTGCGCCAGGCGAGAAGCCTCGGCCGCAATGCGCTCGAAAATGTCGTTCACGAAGCTGTTCATGATGCTCATCGCCTTCGACGAGATGCCCGTGTCAGGGTGCACCTGCTTCAGCACCTTGTAGATGTAGATGGCATAGCTCTCCTTCCTCTTGCGCTTCTTCTTCTTGTCGCCCTTCGAAATGTTCTTCTGCGCCTTGCCAGCCTTCTTGGCGGCCTTCCCGCTAGTCTTGGGCGGCATCTCGAACCAACGTACGGCAGCAGCAACACCAGTAGCAAGCGCTCCGCTCTAGTCAGCGTCTCCCCACACAGTGGCACCCGCCGCCAGCCGCCGCCGCACCTTTACCAGCTCGCCCTGTTGCGGCCGCCGACCAATGGGGCGCGCGCGCAACCGGCCGCCGCACCCGAGCCCATAAAGCACCCCCACCCCGGCTGCGCCGGCAAACGGGGAATATACAACAAAAAGAAGTTCTTCTCTTCCACCCACCAGCGGTAGGATGTCTATGGCCACCCTGATGATCAGCACAGGGCAGGCACAAGCGCTGGCGCAGCACCTCACCCCTGCGCAAAGGAAACACCTACCGGTCAGTATCCTCCCTAAACCAAACCCCATAGCCCTACCCAAAAAGACCGCTCCCGCTCCTAAACCCTCTCCTCCTGATCAAACCACGTCCCAACACCCATCTGCCCCACCCAAGCGCATCAAAGACGTGGTAAAAAGTGCCAGAAAGCACAAAACCACTGTCAGGCGCAAACAAACCAAAAAAGCGTCTTCAATTCCACCGCCCACCACCAAGGCACGTACTCCCTCCCCCTCAGGGAGCGGAGACGAGTCAGACTGCCCCCTCGTCATCGACGAATCCCGCGCGACCACCTCCGCAGACACTACCGAGCCCCAAACATCAGGCACCGATGGCGATGGTTTTCAGAAAGCGCGGAAAACCGCCCGCTTACCCGTCACTCAGCAGGCGAGAGGCATTGCTTCCACAAGCAATAAGTTCCTGCCGCTGTCTGACGAGGACGAAGCGGTACCCGCGACCGCGAGTGGTGATGCGCCACAACCCACACACACACAAAGACACAGACTCCCCCCCATAATCGCCGAATTCAGCAACAACTACGAGGAGCTTCACTCCCTCGTCAGTAACTGCTTAGGCGAGAAGCAGTTTACTGCTAAGTCCGCCGGAGGGGACAAAATCAAACTCATGTTCAGAGAGCTGGACGATTACACTGCTGTGAAGGCCCTGCTCTCTGAACATAAAGTCCCCCACTACACCTTCCCCACAGCCAAGCAGCGACTGATGAAGCTGGTAATAAGGGACTTACCCCGCAAAGTTGGCACTGACGCTATTAAGAAGGACCTGCAGAGGCAGGGCTTCGAAGTTAATAGCGTCACCCACATGAGGGAAGTATACAGTGGTAACAAATGGCCACTGTATCAAACCAATTTACCTGACACCCCTCAAAACAGGCAGAAACACATTACACACGTCCTGTCAGTGCCTGTCACAGTCGAACCACTACGCAGGAAAAGTGGCAACGTGCAGTGCTACAACTGCCAAGGATTAGGGCACGTTGCCAAGCACTGCGACATGCCAACTCGGTGCATGAAATGCGCAGAAGGGCACCCCACATCCGAGTGCTCCTTAGAGAGAGGCGATCCGAAAAGCAAGTGCGCCCTATGCGGCGAATCTGGACACGGTGCCTTCTACCAAGGCTGCCGTGTACAAAAAGAGTACCGCCTACGCGCACAAGGCACCAAGCCCCCCGCCTCACAGAAAACCAACCGTGGCGGCGGTCCTACGAACTCGAGAGCGCCGGCTAATCCACCAACGCACTCGAGAGCGCCGGCCAATCCACATACGCGACCAACAACTACCCGTTCGAGACCGCGAGGTAGCGCAAGCTACGCGACAGTGGCAGGTACTGACAGGAGTCAACAAACGACTCCCACAATACACTTAGCCCAGCAGCCGATCCCCGCTAACGGAGAAACGTCCAGGGAAGCCTCCTCCCCTCAAACTCGTAAGTCCAGTCTGCAGCCAGTAGCGGCAGCTGAGTGCTCGTCACAAGGCCCTCAGCCCAGCACTTCTGAAGAGAGTGCAAATGCCCTACGGCCGTCAGGAGTTGTGGAGCAAACGTTAGGCCTCCTAACGCAACTGCTCCACGAAATCAGGCAACAGAACGCCCAAATTCTAACCGCCATCAATTTGGTGCTCCAAGGGTCGCATAACAATGCGACTACAGCAGAGAAATCCTCCCCCAAGTGATGGATAGACGACCCCACATCCAAGGACTCAGAATGTGCGTCTTCAACGCAAACGGTATCGTCGGACAAAACAACGAGTTCCGCGAGTTCCTACGCGATGAAAACATAGACGTATGTATGGTGGCCGAGACACACCTAAAACCGGGTGTAAGGGTGTCGGTACCCAACTACAACTGCTATAGGACCGACCGGCCCACCGCTGGAGGCGGGGTAGCAACATACGTCAAACGAGGAATCCCCCATCATCAGGTCCACCCACCAGCAACTAGGCAAATAGAAACAGCGGCAATAGAGATTGCCACTGTCACAGGGCCCCTCACTGTCGTTGCAGCATATCGCCCTCCCTCCTACACTCTGGAAGAGGACGACATAGCAGCCCTAGGACAAATCAGAGGAAAACTCTTCATTGGCGGCGACCTGAACGCCAAGCACGCAGACTGGCACTCGCGAAACTCAAACAGAGCTGGTCGTCAACTGCAACGACTCGCGCGCACCCACCACTTTCACATATGGGGTCCAGAGGAGCCCACCCACTTCCCCAGAAACGGGGGAAGGGCGGACGTCCTCGACATAGCGCTCACCAAAAGAATAACGGGATTTGTGACCGCGCAATCGGTTAACCGAATGTCTTCCGATCACAATCCCGTGATTCTCGAGGTCGACATAGGAGACTGGGTACCTCTCCAGCAACAACACACCTCATACAAGCGCACTAACTGGGAGCAATTCAAAGTTGACGTAACTTCAGTAATTGCCCAGGCCCCGCCTCCAACTGCAGATTCTGCAGAACAGGCGCTTAAAGATCTCACCAGCACGATCCTGCAAGCAGCAAAGGAGGCCACACCACGGCCTCCGGACGGCCCTCCCCCAGTTAAGCAACTCCCGCCGCACCTGCTTGCCCAAATTAGAAACAAAAATAGGATCGCCAAAGAGTGGAAGCTCACAAAGAACCCCGTAACTAGGAGGCTACTGAACCGCCTACAAAGAGAGCTCAAGGTCGCACTCACTGAGCACCGCAACCAGCAATGGTCGGCGCGACTTTCGGCCCTCCGCGTGGACGACAATAGCCTCTGGCAGGCGACCAAGCAGATCACCAAAAGACGCGCCAGACTGCCACCTCTGCACGGCGAGCGCGGACTTGTCTTTAGCACCGCAGATAAGGCAAATGCCCTGGCAGATGCCTTTGAAAAACAGTTCCGCCCCGCAGAGGCGCAGGACAGGGACCATGAAGCCGTTGTTCGACGTCAGCTCGCCACATTCCTCGCGGCGGACGACGCCGATGACGACGAAGAAAACACACCGCTCTTCACACCCGACGACGTGAACAGAGTAATCAGGTCCCTACCCAACAAAAGAGCCCCTGGCCACGACCAGCTCAACAACGTAGTAGTGAAACACCTCCCACCCCCTGCCGTAGCCCACATCGCAAATATCTTTAATGAGATCACGCGTTCCCGCAAGTTTCCAAGGTGCTGGAAACACGCAGAAGTCGTCGCGATCGCGAAACCCGGTAAAGACCCGGTTATCCCGCAGAACCACCGACCTATCAGCCTTTTGCCAACCCTTAGCAAAATCTACGAACGCCTGCTACTTATTCCCATTCTCGACCACGTCAGAATACAACAAATCCTGCCTGACTTTCAGTTCGGTTTCAGGCAGGAACACTCCGCGCCCCAGCAACTAATGAGGGTCGTTGAAGCAGCTACTGAAAGCTTCAATAGCAAAAGTTACTGCGGGGTAGTGCTACTTGACGTAGCCGCTGCCTTTGACTCTGTCTGGCACACCGGGCTTCTCTACAAGCTATTCTCCCAAGGCTTCCCAGGTCCGATAGTGAAGCTACTCGCGAGCTATCTCTCCCAAAGGACTTTCTCCGTTAGGATCGAGTCGTCGCTTTCAACAAAACGGCGCATCAGGGCGGGCGTGCCCCAGGGGTCGGTACTGGGCCCGGTACTGTACAACCTGTACACTGCCGACCTCCCGACCGTACCGCTGGTGCACACTGCCCAATACGCCGACGACACAGCGTTCTTCACGCGTAACCCGAACAGAGACAGGGTTACGCGAAGATTGCAAACAGCGCTGGACGAGACCGGCCGCTGGGCTAAAAAGTGGCGCATCACTCTCAATGAAACAAAAACCCAAGCCATTATGATCACCCGGAAACTGGGCAAGCGGGCTCCCGCCCGTCAGCCGCTACTGCTTAAGCTGAACGGCCAAGAACTCCCATGGCGACGAACCGCCAGGTACCTTGGAGTCACCCTCGACACCAGGCTCACCTGGAGGGCTCACATCGAGGACTTGCGCCGCAAAGCTAGTGGTAGGATGCAAATGTTGTATCCTATCCTAAACACCCAAAGCACCCTAGCGGCTGACATAGGAGTCAGAACCTACTGCTCACTGATACGTCCACTAATGGAGTACGCTTGCCCTGTCTGGGGATACGCGGCGCACTGGCACCTCCGCAAACTTCAGTCAGTACAAAACCGCGCGCTCAAAAGGGCGCTACACCTTCCCTTCCGCTTCCCCACTGCTGACCTACATGAAGCGGCTGGAATACAAACGCTCCACGAGCGCTTCATAGAACTGGCCGAAAGTTTTTACGAAAACACGGCCAGATCTGACAACAGACTAATAAAATACTTGGGACAGTACGACACAACACTGGACAGACACAGACGACCAAAAAGCATGCTAACTAACACAGCCTAAAAGGCAGCACAGCAACACCAAAAACACTGCACCATAACATGACATACATGACAGCAAAGACAAACCACACACAAAGCATAGAGGAGGAAATGTCCCAGAGGACAACACCCTCCACCACACATGCTCTCCTCGAAAGAGAGGATAGCACAAATGCAGTAGTCGGCTCGGCTGCGCCGGCACGCACTCCGCTGCTCGACTCGCTGCCGCTCGCACCGGTCGTTTTCGTTTCCGTTTCGTGTGCACCGTCGCTAGCCCATCGCCATGTCCGGACGCGGAAAGGGAGGCAAAGTCAAGGGCAAGTCAAAGTCCCGCTCAAGCAGGGCTGGGCTCCAGTTCCCGGTCGGCAGAATCCACCGCCTCCTGCGCAAGGGAAACTACGCAGAGCGCGTCGGCGCCGGGGCGCCCGTCTACCTCGCCGCCGTCATGGAGTACCTCGCGGCTGAGGTGCTCGAGCTGGCCGGAAACGCGGCCCGCGACAACAAGAAGACGCGCATCATCCCGCGCCACCTGCAGCTTGCCATCCGCAACGACGAGGAGCTCAACAAGCTCCTGTCGGGCGTCACCATCGCACAGGGTGGTGTCCTGCCCAACATCCAGGCCGTCCTGCTGCCAAAGAAGACCGAGAAGAAGGCCTAAAGGAGGCCAGGCAATCGCAGCGCCGCGTGCTCCCCTGCACGCAACGCGCTTTGCCGGCTCGGCCCACAACAATCGGCCCTTTTCAGGGCCACCACACAAACCTACGTCCAAAGCAAAATTTCAGTCGTCCTCGCCGCACCTTGTTTTGTTTTAACTTTGCACTGTCACAGCACAGCCGCCGCCGGCGCACGTCCGCCATCTTGTCGTCCACACAGCCCGTGTGGCCCAACACACACACACACACACACACACACACATTTTGCACGGTCGCAGTCGCCTTCCAAACCGACAACGGCAGCAATAATGACCATTGTTAAAGGGAGGCGTGTCGACACACCGCCCTCCACTCCCGCGCGCAACGGCCGTCGACACGAACGAAACAGCTGATCCGGCCGCCTATGCCCACACGCCTTGCCTCGGAAACCCCAACGCCGCCGCAAACAAACACACAGAGCCAAACCACGCAAGCAAATAATCACCGCCTCTCGCACAACAACACACAGCCCGCCATCTCCGTCGCGATCGATACAAAGACACACAATAACAAACACACAAACGAAGCAGCTCCACACACAGCCAGCCACATGACACGTTTCCTTTCCTTCTCCCCTCCCAGTCACATCACGTCGCTCAAAACGGAAAGAAAGAAAGAAACAAACAAACAAACAAACAACACAGCGCACACACGCAGCAACAACACAGACTCTTTCGCACTTTTCAACTTCCGAACAGTGTGGTGGCCCTGAAAAGGGCCGTTTTCTAGTCTCTCCCACCCACAAGCACGGCCGCGGGAAGGCCAGCGCCCGCTGCGACGCAGCCTAACCGCCGAAACCGTACAGGGTGCGCCCCTGCCTCTTCAGGGCGTACACCACGTCCATGGCCGTCACAGTCTTGCGCTTGGCGTGCTCAGTGTACGTCACCGCGTCGCGGATCACGTTCTCCAGGAACACCTTCAGCACCCCGCGGGTCTCCTCGTAGATCAGACCAGAGATGCGCTTCACGCCGCCCCTGCGAGCCAGGCGGCGGATGGCGGGCTTCGTGATGCCCTGGATGTTGTCGCGCAACACCTTGCGGTGCCGCTTGGCGCCACCCTTGCCGAGCCCCTTTCCTCCCTTGCCGCGGCCTGTCATCCTTCCTTCCTCGGGCAAAGCAAAACGTGCACAAACAGCAGCTGCAGCGGCTGGCGAGTCGGCTACGGTCTGCGCCCAGCGCGCCCGCCGCCCCCCTATATAGACTCTGGCCCGCCCTCCCCCCACCACGCGCAACCGAGGGCATATAAGCGCAGCACGGAGGCGCGCGGGCCCGTTGTCAAGGCAGCACCGGACGCCGCGCCGCACCTAACCTCCACGCACGCCGCTCCGCTACCGCTACCGCCATGGCCCGCACAAAGCAAACGGCCCGCAAGTCCACCGGCGGAAAGGCGCCGCGCAAACAGCTCGCCACCAAGGCGGCGAGGAAGAGCGCGCCCGCCACCGGAGGCGTCAAGAAGCCCCACCGCTACAGGCCGGGCACCGTCGCCCTGCGAGAAATCAGGCGCTACCAGAAGAGCACAGAGCTGCTCATCCGCAAGCTGCCATTCCAGCGCCTAGTGCGCGAGATCGCCCAGGACTTCAAGACCGACCTGCGCTTCCAGAGCTCCGCAGTCATGGCCCTGCAGGAGGCCAGCGAGGCCTACCTCGTCGGCCTCTTCGAAGACACCAACCTGTGCGCAATCCACGCCAGGCGCGTCACCATCATGCCCAAGGACATCCAGCTCGCGCGCCGCATCCGCGGCGAGCGCGCCTAAACCGCGCCGCGGCACCGCACCGCACAAACAAAAACGGCCCTTTTCAGGGCCACTAACATCTCTCCGTCGCGAGCAAACTTTGTCGGTCGCCTGCCTCTCGCCCCGCAACCCAAAAACAAAAACCACCACTTCCCGTCCGTCCGCCACACCCGCTCACTCTGCCTGCCTGCTAGCAGCGCGCAACAATCACACATCATCCCTCCCCGGCGCTCAAAGCGCACAATACCCAACGGCCGACGTCACACCGCACGGGTGGCTGGCCGGCCGCCGCTTTCGTTTCGAAAACAAAAAAACCCGCACTCCACTCCGACGGCCAACGGCCAGGCAGGCGCGCTCGCTCGCTCTACACGCCACCGAAATCCCCGCCGACTCCTTCCACATCTCAACGTGCCCCCCGTTGCAAAACATAACACACACACACACAAAGGAACAAAACAAAACAAAGACCAGACACGACTCGACTCGACAAGACAGACATCCGAGAAGAACGAACGCAGGCAAGCCAACCAACGTATTCAAACAAAACAACGTGACAGAAAACCAACCGTCGGCCGCCGCCACAAACACGGCGACAATCAACCACGACAACAACAACAACAACAACAACACCGCTTACCGCTACCGCCGCCCACACCCGCCACCGACCCCCGCAATCCAACCACCACGGCACGCAAACAGCATCCCCACGGGCATACAGAAACGCCAGACAGACACCCACACCAAACGCAACACGACAATCAAAACCTTCCCCGACGTGCTTTGATGGCCCTGAGAAGGGCCGTTTTGGGCCGCGCGTCTCTTGCGCGCCACTAGACGACGACGGGGGGTGGGGACGACGGAGTCAAGCGCCAAACCCTTCCTTTCTCCCATCTCTTTCTCCTCTACTCTACTTCTTCTTCTTGGGCGAAGCCTTCGCCTTAGACGGCGTCGTCGCCTTCTTCGGGCGCGGCGCCTTCGGCTTCTTCGTCGGAACCTTGGCGGCCTTCTTCGCCTTCGACGGCGACTTGGCCTTGGCCGGCTTGGCCGCAGCCGCCTTCTTCGCACCCGCGGGAGCGGCCGACGCCGCAGACGCCTTCTTGGCGGCGCCCGCCTTCCGACCGGTCGCCGCCTTCACGCCACCAGCCTTCTTTGCGCCGGCCGCACGGGCGCCCTTCTTCTCCTTGCTGGCCGGAGCGGCGCGCTTCTTCTTGGCACCGCCAGCACGAGCCTTGCCGCCCTCGGCCGCCCCCCCGCCGCCGGCGCCGGCAAGCTTGAACGAGCCGGACGCGCCCTTCCCCTTCGTCTGCACCAGCTCGCCCGCCACGACGGCCGACTTGAGGTACTTCTTGATAAACGGCGCCAGCTTCTCCGCGTCCAGCTTGTAGTGCGCGGCTATGTACTTCTTGATCGCCTGCAGCGACGACCCGCCGCGCTCCTTCAGACTCTTGATGGCGGCCGTCACCATCTCAGAGGTGCGCGGGTGCGCAGGCTTGGCGCGCGGCTTCTTCGCAGACGACGCAGACTTGGCCTTCTTCGTAGTGCCGGTGGCGGCGGGTGCCGCAGCAGTCTCGTTCGTAGCCGCCTGATCTGCCATTTCGACGACGCGCGTAACACACAGCGAGAGCGAGCGGGACGGCAGGCACGCAAGCACAGCACAGCAGCAGAGCAGAGAATCACAAGGCCCAGCCAGTGTCGCGGGCGGGCGCGGACGGCCGAGAGAGCGGCCGCCACTCTGCGCGCCGCCGCGCCGCGCCTCCCGCGCTTGCTACCGCCCAACGTCCGACAGCCTGTGCGGAGCAGCCCCAAACCTGCGCCACAACCGCCCGCGCCTTTCAAACCACCGAGGATGGGGCTACACACAGCCACACCACAGTCGCCAACCAGTCGCCACGGCAGCGCCGCAAACCACGGCCAAACTGCAGCTACCGCGCGCTACAGCCTGCGTCGGCCCGCCGAGAATCGCCGCCCCCGCCCAAATGCCGCCCCCACAGCCCCAGCCGACGACCCGCCACAATGGCCAAACCTTCGGCAAAACTCCCACACCGTCGCCGCGGCAGCCCGGCCAGCGCGGCCGGCGCCACAGCCACACAAGCCGAGGCGTGCGGCGATGACGGCCGTGCAAACGCGCCTCCGCCGCCCCATCGCCTTCCGTCGCCCTCCCGCCGTTTCCCGATCGGCCCGCAGCCGTCGGGCCACATCGCGCGCCGTCCTCCTCCTCTCGCCCGCCAACATTCACAGCCGTTTCTCAACAATTGCCCGCCGCAAACGGACGCCGCCTGCGCAACAGGCGCCGCCGCCCCTCGCCGCTTCCGACCCAACCCCTCGACCGAGGCAAACCGCAATCCGAATCTACAGACCAACCCAATCTGCCGTCAAGCACACACGACAGCCGACCTTACACGTTACGCGTTACACATTACGTTTACACGTCTACGTTAGGTTAGGTTAGGTGGACGTGGGTTAGGTTAAGGGGACTTGGGTTAGGTTAAGCGTCAAACTTAGGTTAAGCATTCAAACACGTCAGGCGTCAGAGGTTAGGTTAGGTTAGGTTAGGTTAGGTTAGGTTAGGTTAGGTTAGTGCTAGGTTGAGAAGCGTCAAACGTAGGTTAAAAAGGCGTTCAAACGTGAGGCGTGAGCCGGACAGCTTACCTTACGTAGACGTTAGGGGCTCACAGGCTGAGCTCACCTCGCCACACCACAGGTTCGGTTCGGTTCGCTCGGCTCAGCGTAAAGCGCCGAGGTCAGGGTTACGTTCGTTCACCTTCGGGCGCCACACTTTCGGTTGAAAGGTCGCGACGGGACGACGTCGGCAGGCACGCCGCAAACGAACAAAAACGTACAGACGACGTCGGAAACCGCCGACAGACGGGGGAGCAGCACGACCACGACCAGACACCGAGCGCGAACGAGACACACGCGAACCACCCCCACCGGCCAAAGGGCACCACACAACAACCCAGAGCACCACGTGTCGACACCAGAGCAACCCGCCGCTCACGCGACATGGCTGGCACCGAAGGGCAACCGCCCGCAACTGCGCTTTCCGCGCCGGCCCGGATGCACGTCGTGCTACAACAACACCACTACCGTACACAGCCGCTGTTCACAACATCACTATCAATGGCGCGCCCGCGGCTCGCCGCCGTCGCAGTCGCAGCCCCAACGCCAGCACTTTTGCACCACCATTCACACGCACCGCAACACAGCTCGCCGACACAGCCGAACAAAACAAACACCACACAACAACAGCAACAACGCCGCCGCCTCTACTTGTGCCGGCGACCCACCCCGCCGATGGCGCACCTTTCGCCAGCCGGCAATCGACACACACGCACCCACCCACCGGGGCCCAGTGCAAAAAACAAAAAACACACAAAAACAAAAAAACCAAACAACACAAACGACACGGGAAGCGCACACCGCCACTTCGCGCGCACGCCACCAACCAGTCGTCGTCTCAAAATAACAAACACAAACAAAATAAACTAACAACTAGGGCAACACAAAACAAAAAAAAAAACGCCTTGCACGAACCGCCCACAAAAAGGACAAGCACACGCACAGCCTCTGCTGACGACCACGACGCAGCGGCACGCTGCTCCTGTCCCGCGCCCCGCGCCCCACTCGATTCACAACTCACGCGACACCGTCAACGACGGGCTCGCTTCCCGCAACCTACCACCTTTCCGCCACGACGCACAGCCCCAGCCCCACCCGACGACGCCCGTGGCAACGACTGCACTTTCACCACCGCCTCCCCCTTCCCCCCCAAAAACACACACACACACACACACACAGCCAGCCAAAAACGCACTCGCGACCCACACATGCACGTGCATCGGCACACGCCAACCAGTCAACGTCGACAACCACACGCAAGGCTCGAAACGAAACCGGCGTCCTTCCACGTTGCCATCAAGCTACGCGACACAAGACACAAGGAACCAACACAACAGCCGGCCCCACTAATTCCCACTCTCACGCCGCAAAAAGCACACCGAAACCGCCAAACGCACGCACATTCCCCTTCGCACTGACACCACCGACCGGCTCGCTACCACACACCTCTCGGCAGCCGTTTCACGCCAATTCGCCACACCGCCCACACAGTCGACAAGCGCCCGCCCTGTACGGCACACGCAACGACGCAGCGCAGCAAAGGGCGCCCGCAACACATACCTCTCCGCCGCCCGACGCGCCAACCGCCACACCACACCGCCAGCCACTCGCAAATTGTGCACTGCCACCAGCCACACGTCCAACACGCCGCGCCGCCTCCGGCCACCCGCCAGGGGGCGCTCACGTCCGCGACAACAGCGCGGCCCGCCGGGCCGGGCCGGGCCGAACCGAACCGAGCCGCCGCTGCTCTGCACTCGGCACGGCCACACCCTGCTGCAGACCGGGCTCGTCCCTCTGTACGCGTCTGCCTGCGCATCAACACAACACGACCTTTTTTTTTTTTTTTTTTTTTTTTCTCTCTACCGCCATCCCTCCTTCTCGCGTTTTACTCGTTGTTGCAGCAGCGGCGCACACCTACACATCCACAGCCCCAGCCCCAGCCGAGCCGGCCTCACCTCAGGGCCCGCCGCCAGCGTCTCCTCCTCGGGCACAGGTGCGGTGCTGTGGCCGCCCATCCAACCGCATTGCTGGCCGTCCAGCCACCAGGCGTTCCCACTGCCGCGAGCCACGCCGCGCACCGACCCTGCTGCAGAAAACGAAGCATAGCCAGAGACCGACCGATACACAAAGCAAGCCGTCGCCTCGCCTCTTGTCCTTCCTGCCTTCCTTCCGCCCCCGCCCTTCTCACACCACCGCCTCTCCACTTTCGCCCCCCCCCCTCCTTTTTTTGTTTTTTTTTTTTTTGTTTTCTTCTTTCTTTCTTTCTTTCTTTCTTTGGCCCTCTCTCCTTCCCGCCATGGCGGTTACGGCACCGCCTGCAGCGGCAGATTTTTTGCGCCCACACGCCTACTCCTACCACCATTAACCTTGCCCTGCCCTGCCCTGCCCTGCCCATCAACGTCGCAGTCGAACCGACGCTTGCCAACACACTGCCCACGTTCCTTTCTCTTTTCGGCCTACGCCCATTACGCGCCGCCGCCACAGCACCTTCCCTTCCCACAACACACCGACGTCATCACACGCACCCAAAACAGGGGCCACGACCGTGTTCCTCGCCCACTCCCATCCCGCACGGTACGCACATTCCCAACTACTAACCGCGCACCCTCCCTTTCCAATCTGTGTGTCTCTGTGTCTGTGTCCTGTCCGCGCGTGACGCCTCTCAACATCCGCCGTCCCCCGTCCCGTTTTCGCCCCCATGCCGTCGTCGCGCCGCCTCCTCCCCGTCCACCGCCGCCCCTGTCCGCCCCGCACCACACCATACACCGCTGCTTGTCCCGGCCGTTGCCACCAAAGGCGCCGACCGCAAACGCGCCACGCCGCAGCCCCCGTGCGTCTCGCGCTCGCTTGCATCTCCGTGCCGACGCTGCCTCTCTTCCCACTCGCACTCGACCTCGACAACACAGTCTTTGGCTCCGCCACTGCGTGTTCCGGTGGTACGCACGCTGCAACACGTATGTATTCATTACCAGAGCGATGGCGAGGCATGACAGCATCTCTGTCTGACCAGAGAGTTCTTTCTCGCTGCTAGTCGGCGCTTGGACCGCGCCAGACGACAGTAGTGGCACGCACCGGGTCGCCAGGAACAGTTGTTATATATATTGTAGCGCGAGTCGGGAGAGGTAGTAGTCGGTCGACAGTAGTAGCGGGTGGACGGTTGTACTGAGCGGGCGTCGGCGGCGTGCTCTGCTCGTCTCGCGACTCTGGTCACGGTTCGGGACGATGTATAGTATATTGTGTTACAATCAAAAGGTGGTGTGACGCTGCATTGCGCAAATCTGATAACGTATGTTCATTGTACTTATTTTGTTCAACAACAAAAGCCCCACTATTACTTTTTTTCTAAAGTAACTTTTGTCTCTTAACGAAAAACATTCACGTTTTAAAGACTACTTCCTATGGCATTTCCCTCCAAGGAGTGCAATTAATTACCAGCCAGCACTCATTCATTGCACACAGCTGTGTAAGGGGTATCTACAATTGAGGAGCGGATATAAATGCAATTTTTTGTTTTTTTTGTTTTTTTTTTGTGTGTGTGTTGTAACCTCCCAGCAAAATTTAAAACAATGGACAATGTTATTTACGGATGCTAATGGACATTGCGCTAATTGTAACCTCGCCCACAATGAGAGGTATTGAAAATGGCAACAAAAATGTGAAATTCGCAATCTGACTCAAATATAAAGTCTTCACACAACATTTAAAAAAGTCCGTTCAGTGACAAGAAACTTCAATTAAACCGAAATATCGGTCTTTGGCCCTGTGCAAAACAATCAGAATTAAAGTCTTACCTCCGAATAAATGGATGTCACATTTCTGCTCTGGTTGTTGCGCAGCGCTTGAAGGAACTGCATTGCAAATAATAATATTCTCTTTTTTTGTGATTTTAGTGGCATTTTTCTTCAAAGAAGTGGAATGAAATGTGAAGTGCAACGAACTCTTTAGTTCAATACAAAATTAAATGTTTGAAAAATGCTTTTGAAATAAAACCTATTATTGGGGAACTTGTTGGAGAATAATTACAATAAATACAATTTTTCATTATCTAATGATTATATTAATTAACAGTATACCTTATTCACCATCTTGACCAGTGTTGCCGACCGCCTACATCACACAACCGCACTCGGCTGCTACTACTGACCGACCGCTCTGCATGACGACTATTAGCGTACTGCACGCGACGACTACTGACAGAGTACAGCCCTCAACTACACAGAGCTACGGACTCGCAACGACTACTGACAGACTGACTGACTGACTGACTGACTGACTGAGAACCGCTCGCAACACTCGCGCAGTCCAGCGCAAACTCTCTGGTCACAGATGCTACAATGTCTCGCCATCGCTACTATGTTACATACGTGTTTCAGTGTCTTTTTCATGAAAGGGAAGCAGTGGTTGAGAAGGGAGTAAGACAGGGTTGTAGCCTCTCCCCGATGTTGTTCAATCTGTATATTGAGCAAGCAGTAAAGGAAACAAAAGAAAAATTCGGAGTAGGTATTAAAATTCATGGAGAAGAAATAAAAACTTTGAGGTTCGCCGATGACATTGTAATTCTGTCAGAGACAGCAAAGGACTTGGAAGAGCAGTTGAATGGAATGGACAGTGTCTTGAAAGGAGGATATAAGATGAACATCAACAAAAGCAAAACAAGGATAATGGAATGTAGTCTAATTAAGTCAGGTGATGCTGAGGGAATTAGATTAGGAAATGAGGCACTTAAAGTAGTAAAGGAGTTTTGCTATTTGGGGAGCAAAATAACTGATGATGGTCGAAGTAGAGAGGATATAAAATGTAGGCTGGCAATGGCAAGGAAAGCGTTTCTGAAGAAGAGAAATTTGTTAACATCCAGTATAGATTTAAGTGTCAGGAAGTCATTTCTGAAAGTATTCGTATGGAGTGTAGCCATGTATGGAAGTGAAACATGGACGATAAATAGTTTGGACAAGAAGAGAATAGAAGCTTTCGAAATGTGGTGCTACAGAAGAATGCTGAAGATTAGATGGGTAGATCACATAACTAATGAGGAAGTATTGAATAGGATTGGGGAGAAGAGAAGTTTGTGGCACAACTTGACCAGAAGAAGGGATCGGTTGGTAGGACATGTTCTGAGGCATCAAGGGATCACCAATTTAGTATTGGAGGGCAGCGTGGAGGGTAAAAATCGTAGAGGGAGACCAAGAGATGAATACACTAAGCAGATTCAGAAGGATGTAGGTTGCAGTAGGTACTGGGAGATGAAAAAGCTTGCACAGGATAGAGTAGCATGGAGAGCTGCATCAAACCAGTCTCAGGACTGAAGACCACAACAACAAACAACGATCTTTGGCTCTTTTTATTCTGAATACAGGGCCAAAGGTCAACGCTGCTGCCCTTATACAATTTATCAGGTTTCATTATGTCTGTTGCAATGTTACATACGGTTCACTCTTTCATTAATATTATCGTTGGGTTTGTTTTGTAGGGACGTTAACATTCTGGCACATTTTTATTATCATCGGACTCTCTGCTATTTGTGCAGGGAGGTTATACCTGGGTCCATTTCCATTTCCATTTACATTTTAATATTGATAGACTTTTTGTTTTCTTTTTTGTTTCTTGTTGTTTTTCCTTCTTTTTTTTTGTTGTTTTTTTTTTTTTTTTTTTTTTGTTGTTTTGTTTTTCCCGCTCTCACCACCACCGCCGCATCACGCCTTCCGTTTTCTTGGTTTCTTTTCTGTTCTTCAACTGCTTCAACATCACCGCGCCCCATTTCCACACCACAGCCATCAGCCTCCGAGACGGGCGGGCGCAGTGTGCCATTTCCGGCGCACAAGCACACCCGTACGGTACTCTCCTCGCCCCCACGCCACCAACAACACAGCGACCACGCGGCTTTCAGGCATGGCATGGCACGGCACGGCACCGGCGAAATGCGCCGCCCCCGCCCCTCCGCGCATCCGTCCGTCTCGCCACGTTCACTGACAGCCGCGTCTGCGGCTACACCACGACAACCACAACACCGCTCCCCTCCCTGGCAACTCACATTGTTTTTCTCCTCCTCTTTTGCACAAACCACAACGCCGAGCACAGGCGCAAGCCACCCACACCGCGCCCCTCCCCGTCCCGTCTTTGGCCGCCGCTCCTCGTTTCCTCGTTTGCCCCCTCCCATCTCCCGAAATGCCATGCCAGCAGCGTTACGCATGCCCCTCCCCTGTCCACACAACACTACCGCCTAACGAACAGCCTTTTCCGGGCCACATCCAGGGCACGCCCACCTCCAAACACTGCCAATTCACGGACGCACACACACACACACACACACACACTCACTCACTTTCTCGACACCTTTCTGTACGGAGGGTGCGTCATCTCGACCGTGACAGAGTGACGGCAACTATCGACGATCCATTTCCCCCCACTGGTAAAACATGTCCACTAACACCTACATACATCATTCAAGTACACAGACAATAGCATACACACAATGGGAGGGCACACGAACATGGACGGCACGGCACTGTCATACACTCTTCCTCAGAACCATATCAACAAACGTTACGTACATCCGGGAAAGCGAAAGCGAACGCGAACGCGAAAGCGAAAGCGAAAGCAAAGGCAAAGGCAAAGCCCAATGCAGCCGTCAAAGGTAACGTTCACCACGGCAGACACTTGCAGCCGCGCCGCCGTTAAACGCATTTCAGTGCGGCTCCAATACGCCTCCGACACGGGAACGTTCCGTTGCTCTACGAATGCGTTTCTCCCCTTTTTCCCTTCCTCTCTCTTTTGCCCCCCCTCCTTGCACTCTTGCCTCATTCCTCACGTTCTGCCCAGACATTCGACCGATCAAAGTCAACCTTTCGTTACCGTTCTCAGCGCGACGGTGTACAACAGTATGACGGGTGTGCCCAAGACTTCGGTTCAGTTGCGTGACGCCGGTCTATCGCGCCGATCGACAGTTACTCAGGGGGCGACGGATCGGACCACGTCACCGACACACAAAACACTTTCAAACAAACAAATACATACCGGATGGACACAGACAAACACGTGTACAGACATTCGCCAAACAAACGACCGCCGCCGTCGTCGTCTAGCGTGCATCTTGAATGACGACATCGGTGTGCGTGCGTCGTACGCAATCAGTCAGACACGGCTATCAAACATCAGAGTCGAATGGTACATCATCGTGCGTGTCGCCGTACACGTACAGTACAATACAACAACAATGCGTCTTAATGGCACGTTCATTTCAACGTCACTCACACACCTCCACGCTGCAGTTACGTCGCACCATTGTCAAACTCGGCGTACAGCAAAGGGAATAGTGGGCGGCAAAAAAAAAACCAAACAAAAACATTTCACATTTCACCCTCGCCATGTATGATGTGCAAAAAAAACAAACCCGCAAACGGCCGTCGTTACGGTGACACAAAAGTCGCCGATCGCACTGTCCCCCCTCGCAGACGGGTAACACACACACACACACACACCAACAACACCAATGGGTCAAAAACCACGCCAACGAGGCGTGCCACCATTCCACGCCACGGCGACCAACCTCGTGGCCGTACCCCGCGCAACACGCTTTGACGCGCCCCCCCACCCACAATCAAAATGCACACATACATCACAGCCGTCCACACAAACAACAACAACAACAATTCCGCCCTTCCCGCAAAAGGCAAGTTGGTGGCCCTGAAAAGGGCCGTTTTGCCGCTCTCGCAACGGAGGAGCCTTCTCCATCCTTCCTTCCATTCCAGAGCCACCTCCTTACTTGGAGCTCGTGTACTTGGTCACCGCCTTCGTGCCCTCGCTCACGGCGTGCTTGGCCAGCTCGCCAGGCAGCAACAGCCGCACAGCGGTCTGGATCTCGCGGGACGTGATGGTCGAGCGCTTGTTGTAGTGCGCCAGGCGAGAAGCCTCGGCCGCAATGCGCTCGAAAATGTCGTTCACGAAGCTGTTCATGATGCTCATCGCCTTCGACGAGATGCCCGTGTCAGGGTGCACCTGCTTCAGCACCTTGTAGATGTAGATGGCATAGCTCTCCTTCCTCTTGCGCTTCTTCTTCTTGTCGCCCTTCGAAATGTTCTTCTGCGCCTTGCCAGCCTTCTTGGCGGCCTTCCCGCTAGTCTTGGGCGGCATCTCGAACCAACGTACGGCAGCAGCAACACCAGTAGCAAGCGCTCCGCTCTAGTCAGCGTCTCCCCACACAGTGGCACCCGCCGACCGACCTGATATGTTTGGGGTTTTCTCCCCCTTTGTTAATTGAAGTACCGGCATCCTAATGATGCCCTGACTTTCGAGATGGTACCTTTTGGTTAAGATTGGCTTTTTGTCTGTAACTGTTTGGGGGTGTTCCCCGGGTATATGAACTGTGTTTGATTAATGATGGTTATGATATGAGTGGATGAAAGTCAGTGTAGCTCGTCATCTGAACTGACGGTGAATGGTAGTGATGGGAGTTCTGTGTGTAGGGAGAATATCTGGTCCCAGGGATCTAATGAGGGGGAAAGGTGAAGAATGAGATGTTTCATAGAATTTCGTTGACTTGATTTTTATGAGATGGTTAAATGCTGGTTGACCTAGCATACCTCTAATTTCCTCGTTACTGGAGAACCAGGGGGCATCTGTGATTATTCTAAACGTCTTATTTTGTATCACTTCTAGTGAGGCCAGGTGTGTGTTTGCCGCCATGCTCCACACCTCCGATCCATAAAGAATAACTGGCAAAATTATTGTTTTCCATATTCGGAGCTTCGCCTCTGTTGATAAGCCCCTGCCCTTAAGAAGGGGATACAGTTGGTAGAGCCGGGCGGAACCTTTGTTTTTGGCCTCTGTTATATGCTGTTTGAACGTGAGATTTTTGTCTATGTTCAGTCCCAGGTATTTTATAACTTTTCTCCATGGGAGTTGTTGTCCATTATGGTTGAGATTTCTGATGGGTCTTGTTATTTTGTGTGTGAAAATTATGGCTTGGCACTTGTCCGGATTTACTTTTACTTTCCACAGGTTACACCAGTGGTCGACTTTGTTGAGGTGCCGCTGGAGGCTACACGTTATACGATTTATGTTACGCCCGCTGTGGTATAGCGCTGTGTCATCAGCGTAGAGCGCTATGTTCCCACCCGGCTCTTTTGGGATATCATTTGTGAACACAAGATAGAGGAGGGGGCCAAGCACAGATCCCTGTGGGACACCTGCTTCTATATTAGCTATTGGACTTTTCGCTCCATCAACTGAAGCGAAAAACCTCCTGTCTGTCAGAAATGAGTGAATCATTTTTAACAGGTGATTGGGGCAATTTAGCTTCGACAGCTTGTAGAGTAGGCCGTCATGCCAGACACGGTCAAACGCCTTCTCTATGTCGAGGAATATGGCTGCTGTGCTGTCTCCATGTTGTTTCTCGGCACAGATGTGCTCCACCAGGCGGATGGCTTGCTGGGTGGTGCTATGGCCAGCACGAAAACCGAATTGTTCCGGGGTAAGGATAGTGTTATCGTTTAGGAATTTAAGTAGGGCGTTTAGGATGAGGATTTCGAGAAGTTTTGATAAGTGATTTAATAGCGAGATAGGACGATAGTTTTGTGGGAATAGATGGTCTTTATTGGGTTTGGGGATTGAGATGATCTTGGCAACCTTCCAGGCTGAAGGGAAATATTGTAGTTTGAGACAGTGGTTGAGGATATTTGATAGATGGGAAATGGCAGGTTGTGGAAGGTGTTTAAGAAGTGGGGGTTTTATAAGGTCAGGACCAGGGGCCTTTGCATTGCCGATCCGCCTGATGTAAGCAGTTATTTCGCGTTCATTTGTGTCTGCGAAGGTGGTGTTAATCCTCTCATTGAGTTTTCGTGCGAGGTGCCTCTCGATTCTCCTCTCTAGCCTCTCTGCTTCTCCCTCGTCGTTCTCTACTATGTTTTCTTGGAACTGGAGTTCGTAGGTGTCTGACATGGCGGCCGCCTTATCTGCAGGGGTGTAAACCAGCCCCTGTTGCCCATGCAGTGGTCTTGTGGCTGTCTGGGGTTGCCGCCTAGCCTTTATGATTCGCCAGAATTGTTCAGGGTTTGATTCGGCTGCCTGCAAGCTATGTTGGTACCTGCTGCACCGGAGCATATGCAGTCTGGTTTTGATTTCACGGGCCATTTGGTCCATTATCCTCCTATCTTGAGGGTAACGGTATGTTTGCCATCGCTTCCTGGTCCGGTTTTTGTCTGTTATCAATTGGGCTAGGTCTGGTGGTAAGTTGGTCCTGCCCCTATTTTGTGTGAGTTTGATAGTTGTTACTTGGGCACAGCTTTTGATGATGTTAGTAAAGTCTGCTGCGGCTTTGTCTATGTCTTCTATCGATGCATATTCCGGTGCTGGGTCTGGTATGTGATGTTCCACTAGTTCTTTATATCGTACCCAGTTTGTGTGGTACGTAGTGTGGATGCTTTCTGTTGGTATGATGTGGTCATTTTCGAATCTTAAGATGACTGGGTTATGGTCAGAGTTCAGCGTGTTTATGACTTCTGTGCTTGTGCCCAGGTCAATATTTTTTAGTAAGAATATGTCCAGCTTGTCTGGCAGATGGCGTGAGTTGTACGGGAAGTGGGTGGGTTCATCTGGGGCTACCACTTGGACTGCTGGGTGGGTATCCAGGTATCTCAGCAGCTGGTTCCCACTTGTATTTCCAGTGCGGCAACCCCATGCCCTGTGCTTGGCATTCAGGTCCCCCCCTACTATGGTCCTGTTGTTCACATTTAGCAAGCTGTCGAGGTCACTGTGATGGAAGCGTTCGTTTGGAGGGTGGTAGGTTGCCACCAGGACAGTTGGGTGTTGGTTTAACATGATTTCTATTGCTGTTGCCTCTGTGTTGATTAGAGGTGGGATGGTGACTTGTCGGTGGCATATCCGGTGTTTTATGAGGACTCCAGTTCCTCCACCAGGTCTGTTAGGACGGTCAGTCCGGATTAGAATGTAATTTTTGACTCGAAATTGTTCATCAGGGGTTAGATGGGTTTCATTTACTAGTGCTACGTCGATGCCGTAATCTTCTAGAAACATTTCCAGTTCGTGTCGGTCGTGGAATACTCCGTCTGCATTCCAGATGGCGATGGTGATGTGTCGTTTTCTATTCGCCATCGGAAAACAGTGGGAGAATGGTGGTGAAAAACATTGATACCTTCGTGAAGGTGTCTGGAGCTGCTAGGATTTGGCTTATTGCTTTTTTCACTTTCGTGAAGAAGTCGGTGGTTAATAATTTCTGGATAAGGTTTATAACCTTCTTGACGAAGTCCCAGGGCTGGTTTTGGTTTGGACTATGCTCCTGGGTATTTCGGTTTTGTTGGATATGTGGTGATTGGTGCTGTGTTGGAGATGCTGTGATCTCGACAGTTCTGATATCTGATTCTGTGTGGGGTGTTGTGGAAGAGATGGGGGCTTGCAGGAGCTGCTGGGATGCTGTTTGTGGTGGTGGAGTTGTTGTGGTGGTTGGTGCCAGTAGTGGCAGGGGAGGTACTTCTGTGGATGTTGCTGCTGGTGATAGCATGGGTGTGGGGAGAGTTGGTGAGTCTGGATTGTTGGCAGGGTTTGTGGGCAGAGGGGGGTTTTTTGTCCTTTTGGGGGAGGGCCATGAGACCTGGGTGGCAACCAGTTGGTTTGGTGGGGTGGTTGGGCGTCTTTGCGCTGCTGGTAGACGTTGGGGTCGTGGTTGGGCTTCTGGTTTTGTCGCCTTTGCCGGTTGGGGGTTTGTTTTTACCACCTGGGCTAAGGTGCGGTTATCGTTTCTGTGTTCTTTAGGTGGTCCTGTTGTGCAGTCTTGCGGAGGAGGTGGTGAAGTGGTTTGGTTATTAGGGCTTCTTCCCGCGTTTGCGGGTGTTGGTGGCGTGGGGAAGTGCGCTTCCTCCAAGATTGATGGTGGGGGGGGTGGGGGTGGGGCATTTCTGGCTGTGGTCGTGTGTCTCGCTTCCCAGGCCTCGACAAGCTTGATACGTACTGGGCATCCCCCATAGGATGCAGGGTGAGCCCCTCCACAGTTTGCGCAAGTGGCTGGCGTGTCTCTCGATTTTGTGCAGGTGCTCGACAGGTGTGGTCCAGCACACTTCACACACCTTGGGGCCATGTTGCATTGCTGAGCTCCGTGCCTGAAGCGTTGGCAAATGTAGCATTGGGTTGGTCCTGCTGGTTTTTTATAAAGCTCTACTGCGATCGTCATGTGCAGCAGTCTTTGCAGCTTGAAAATCTTTCTGGATTCTGCTGTATTTAGTAAGTTTACTTGGAAGTTCCTGGTCTTCCTGCGTGGGGCAGAGATGACTCTACCTTCTGCATCTATTTCTGTTTGTGGCTGCGCCACCTGGTACACGCCCTGCACCTGAAAGCCGCTTTCTAATAGTGCCTCCTTCACTTCGTCTGGGGTCCAATGTGGGGTTAATCTCTTTATGACCACTTTTAGTGTGTGTTTGGGGTCATCATTATAAGTATAGAATTCTATTTGTCTTTTACGGAATTCCTGCTTTAGGAAATAGAAGTCTTCTGAGTTTGTCGCCTGGTAGACAATACTGTCTCCCTTGTATGTTGTGCTGAGGGCCCCTTTTAGCTTGCCTTGTATCTGGCCGATAAAAGTTGTGTACCCCTTTGTCTCGAAGACTGTAATGGGGGGTATTTTTCTTCCCCTGACTTGTGATGCCTTTGGTATTTGGGTGAGGCTACCCCTCCATGGAGCGCCCGCACGACTTTGAACATCAGGAGGCCAAAATGGACCCACCTGCAAACCTGTCAATATCATCTTCTGCCCCACATCCCCCACTAATCTCACCAATTCATACACCTTCACTGAGCAGCAGCTCTGACTCAGATAAGCTCATAGTAGACACCGACTCTTCTGGCTCTGACAGCACCTCCAATTCCTCAACACCTGGAATTGAACCAAATTCTCCCCTCCATCTCCGAAACGGAAAGAGAGTGACACTTATGAGGCAAGAGCAACAACTGCCTACAACCAAAAACATCGCGGAGCCAGCCCAAAAAGGCAACCACAAAACCATCCCACAAGAAACGAGCAGGCGCGATGCAGCGAATCAGGAGCCAACTACATCACAACAAGGAGAGTTGGACACTGCCCAGCCTGCACCGCAAAAGAAAGACACACAAGTCACCCAAATACCAAAGGCATCACAAGTCAGGCCAGCCGCCGCCGCACCTTTACCAGCTCGCCCTGTTGCGGCCGCCGACCAATGGGGCGCGCGCGCAACCGGCCGCCGCACCCGAGCCCATAAAGCACCCCCACCCCGGCTGCGCCGGCACTCGCTGAGTAGCAGTCGAGGGTTGAGCACCGCTCCTCTCACTCGCGTACTGTCAGCCATAGGCCCCCGCTAGTACGGGAGTACAAACAGAAGTGTTCTCCGGCTCTGTTTTTATTAAAACATTGACGGGCACTTGCGCCTAGGTCTTAGCACGGACGGCACTTGGAGAAAATTTTGCATGGCGTCGCCTGGCAGAGTTGTCGTGTCTTCTCGCCGTTGTGGAATGTCGAGCTTGGGTGGCGCCTTGGGGTCGCGGCGGTCTCTTTCCGCCGACGACACGAGGCGCGTTTTCTTGTTGCCGCGGGCCGCGCGGCCGGCCATCTCGAGCACCTCAGCTGCCGCAGAGTCAGTCTCTGCCCCCCCCAAGAATAGGGAAAAAGTAGGCCAGGACCTGGAAGCGGGCCGCGGAACCACAGAGAGGTTTTCCGCCGCCCCCGTCCAGAATTCCGCGTCTGCCATCGTAATAGTAGGGTCAGCAATGCCACCGGAAAACCTAACGGTGACAACAAAGGTGGTAACTGACAATAACCTGGCAGCAAGCCCCCTTTCCGCTACTGACATGGCAAAACTACATAAAACGCAGACAGATAAATACATCGTCAGGACTTGCGATCCCGCCCCTCCCTCCGCTCTCCTCAGCCCTCTCCTGCTTGCCAACGGCTGTGGCCTCCTTGCTGAGCATATCCGCAGCCTAAATGGCAAGCAGAAGCCCAGTCAACCGACTAAGATCCTCCCCAAACCCGCAACTGCCACCCAACCCCCTACCCGATCCCAGTTCCTAAAATCCCCCCCACTCAAGTCCACCACATCCCGACAAAGGCGTGTAAGGAAGAACAAGCAGGAGAAGCACTCCAAGGGGAAAAAGCAATCCTCCACCCCCATCCCAACCACTTCCACACCCTCTGAGGAGCCCGCGCCCCCGACAGCACCTGTCGTCGTCCTAGGAGGGGACCAGGAAACACCGGAACTGGAAGGGAACCGCATAAACGGGCAGGATTCGGATGGTTTCGTGCTGGCGAGGAAAACCTTTCGCCAGCCGAGGCTCCCGCCGGCCCGTGGAGTGGAACCCACCCCGAACAGGTTCCAGGCGGTGGCCGATGAGCCAGAGGCACCACAAGACACTACAACACAAACACAAAATCATGTCACCCACCACCTCCCTCCGATCGTCGCAGAGTTCACTGAGAACTACGAGGAACTCTACGAAATGTTAAAAACAGCAATCGGGGGAGGCAATTTCAAGGCGAAACCTGCTGGTGGTGACAAAATAAAAATTACATTAATCACACTCGAGCACTACACCACAATAAGAACACTTCTGAACAGCAAAAACATACCCCACTACACTTTCCCCACAACAAAAACACGTAATAAAAACATAGTCATCAGGGACCTACCAAGACGAGTGGCCCCCCAGGCGATCAAAACAGACCTGACTGCCCAGGGGTACATCGTCAAGGCGGTCCAACAGATGGGAAACATTGGGAGCAAATGGCCCCTGTATCAGGTGACACTGCCGGACGTCCCACAAAACAAAAGGGACATTAAGATGATTCTGGCGGTCCCTGTGACCACTGAACCACTGCGCCGCAAAAACAAGACGGTGCAGTGCTTCAGATGTCAGGGCCTCAACCACATTGCGGCACACTGCTCCATGGCAGTGAGGTGCAGAAAATGCGCCGAGGCCCATGACACAAGAACTTGTAACGTAAAACACACGGACCCGCAAATAAGGTGCGCGCTGTGTGGCAAAAACCACACAGCGGGCTACCAAGGTTGCGAGGTCCATAAAAAACACACACAACAGGCAAAGGGCGCAAAGGCCGCCCCCCACACACGAAAAGGAAACACCACGAACCCATCCAGACACACAAGACACCAAAACATGACAACACACACAGACAAGGCCTGGGTAAAACCAAGGCCGGACACACCGAGGGCGACTTACGCGGAAGTGGTTTCTCCTCCGAAAAACCATGAAAGCGTGGCCCAATCATCGCAACACCAGACACTATCACAACAACAACACCGGGAAACACACAGCAACAACGACCAGGTCCTCCATGACGGAGGAAGCTCTAGGGAACCCCACACACACTCCCCCCCCATGGATCAGTTGTTAGGCGTGATGGTGCAGACCATGAACCTCGTCATGGAAATGATGAAGGAATTCAGGGAAGCCCAAAAGCAAAACACACAGATCCTCGTCGCCCTTCAGGCAACAGTCCAGCAGTCGCTCCCCTCTGCGACTTCCCCAGTAGTATCAACACCCCATCATGAATAGACGCCCGAATATTCAAGGCCTGACAATGTGCGTCTTTAACGCAGACGGCATTGTTAATCAAGAGGTCGAGTTCAGAGAACTCATGAAGGAGTTCTCCATCGACATATGCATGATGGGGGAAACCCACCTGAAACCGGGAGTAAAAGCGACAGTTCCCAACTACATTAGCTACCGTAAAGACAGGCCAACCCAAGGCGGAGGAGTGGCCATATACGTAAAAAGAGGGATCCCCCACCACCAGGTATTCTTACCAGCTACCAACAAAATCGAAGCAGTGGCAGTGGAAGTAACCACTGCCACTGGACCCCTAACAATTGTTGCAGTCTACCGACCCCCACATGACCAGATAGATGAGGGAGACATAGCTGCTCTAGGGCAAATTGAAGGCAAACTCGTAATAGGGGGAGACTTCAATGCCAAACACCCTGACTGGAATTCTAGAGTAACCTCCAGAGCAGGCGCCAAGCTGCAACAACTAGCGCGCGTCCACCACTTCGAAACATGGGGTCCAGTCGAGCCCACACATTTTCCGAAAAACGGAAGCAGGCCCGATGTGTTAGACATAGCTCTCACTAGGAGGATCGCAGGATTTGTGACCGCAAGGACAATCAACAGAATGTCCTCCGACCACAACCCAGTGATTCTAGAAGTCGATGTGGGAGAATGGGTAGCACTCCCACGGTACCAGACGTCTTACAAACGAATAGACTGGGAGCGATACCAAGAAACTGTCGCCTCTGATATCGCTCGCGCTCCGCCACCTACTGCCGAAACAGTAGATCAAGCGCTACTAGACTTGACAGGCACCATCTTGCAGGCAGCGGAAGAGGCCACCCCACCACAAAGGGATGGCCCTCCACCGCAAATACAGCTCCCGGAACACTTACTAGCTCAAATCCGTCACAAGAACAGAGTGGCAAAAGAGTGGAAGATCACCAGAAATCAGGCCACCAGGAGGCTGCTCAATCGTCTACAGAGAGAACTGAAGGTAGCGCTCAATGAGCACAGAAACCAGCAATGGCAAAACCGCCTCACAGCTCTCAAAGTAGACGATCATACACTTTGGCAAGCAACCAAACAATTCACAAAAAGACGCGCTAGGATGCCGCCACTGCACGGCGAGCGGGGATTGGTCTACAGCAATGCTGAGAAGGCCAACGCCCTCGCCGACTCCTTCGAGAAGCAGTTCCAAACGGCAGAACCCGAGGATGAAGAGCATGAAGAGGTAGTCAGTCGTCAACTGGCTGTCTTCCTCAATGCTGAGGAGGACCCAGAGGACGAACCCATACTTTTTGCCCCCGAGGACGTGGCAAGAGTAATCAGGTCCCTCCCTACAAAAAAGGCGCCAGGGCACGACAGTGTCACAAACCAGTTAGTCAAAAAACTCCCACCCACAGCGATCACACACCTCGCGAACGTCCTCAACGAGATTACTCGTTCCCGTGAGTTCCCAGCTTGCTGGAAACATGCGGAAGTGGTCGCGATACACAAACCAGGAAAAGACCCTCTATTCCCGCAGCACTACAGGCCGATTAGCCTCTTGCCAACACTCAGCAAGATCTATGAGCGCCTCCTGCTAAAACCCATGCAAGAACATATTACCAGAGAGCAAATTCTGCCGGATTTCCAATTTGGATTCCGGCAGAATCACTCTGCCCCACAACAGGTCATGAGAATGGTTGAAGCAGCCACAGAGGGCTTCAACCACAGAGGCTACTGCGGGATAGTGCTACTAGACGTAGCCAAAGCCTTTGATTCAGTATGGCATAGAGGGCTACTCTACAAGTTGTACTCACAAGGGTTTCCAGGGAGCATAGTTCAGCTAATCAAGAGCTACCTCACGAATAGGACTTTCTCCGTCAAAGTAGAAACTGCCACCTCCACCAGAAGGCGCATTCGTGCTGGAGTGCCACAGGGATCGGTCCTGGGGCCCGTATTGTACAGCTTGTACACTGCGGACACTCCAACGGCCCCCCTGGTGCACACCGCGCAGTACGCCGATGACACAGCCTTTTACACGAGAAATGCGAACAAGGACCTGGTCATTCGTAGGCTACAAAGGGTTTTAGATGACACAGAAACCTGGGCCCGTCGCTGGCGCATCACCATCAACTCGGAAAAGACGCAGGCAATGCTGATTACCCGCAGGCTCGGAAGGCGCGAACCTCCTCAACGTCCCCCCCTCCACCTCCACCTAAATGGAACCCAACTCCCCTGGCGCAGAACCGCCAAGTACCTTGGCGTAACCTTGGACTCTCGTCTCACGTGGAAACCCCACATAGACGAGGTCCACAGGAAGGTCTGCGCCAGAATGTCCATCCTATACCCTATCCTGAACACAAACAGCTCCCTTCCCTGCCCAGTAGCACTGAACGTCTATCAGGCCCTGATCCGGCCAGTAATGGAGTATGCGTGCCCTGTCTGGGGATACGCGGCGAAGCAGCACCTGGACAAACTCCAGAGGCTGCAGAACCGCGCCCTCAGAAGGGCACTGCATCTACCTCTCGGTTTCCCCACAGACGACCTGCACGCCGCAGCCGATATCCCACTCCTGAGAGAGCGTTTCCAGGATCTGGCAAGGGCCTTCTATGAAGGTACTTCCAGATCCGGAAATGCACTCATCCACTCCCTTGGTCGGTATGACATGTCCCGTGACAAACACAAGCGCCCTAGGACGATCTTCGACGATTAAGTCGAAGAGAAAAATCCCAATACCCAATCCCTAATCCAGTTCCTTCCCATATATCACCAATCATCTCGCCTACCTCAGGCAAGTCCCAGATACACACACAACAATTCATCACATATCACAGACACCAAACATATATAGAAAAATCACACACACATGTACACAGGGGAGTAAAAGCCAAAAGGCTATAAACTCCCCCTCACACTTCCCCAAAGAGGGGAAAGTATTAGATGAGTGCAGCAGTGCAGCAGCAGCAGGCTGCGCCGGCACGCACTCCGCTGCTCGACTCGCTGCCGCTCGCACCGGTCGTTTTCGTTTCCGTTTCGTGTGCACCGTCGCTAGCCCATCGCCATGTCCGGACGCGGAAAGGGAGGCAAAGTCAAGGGCAAGTCAAAGTCCCGCTCAAGCAGGGCTGGGCTCCAGTTCCCGGTCGGCAGAATCCACCGCCTCCTGCGCAAGGGAAACTACGCAGAGCGCGTCGGCGCCGGGGCGCCCGTCTACCTCGCCGCCGTCATGGAGTACCTCGCGGCTGAGGTGCTCGAGCTGGCCGGAAACGCGGCCCGCGACAACAAGAAGACGCGCATCATCCCGCGCCACCTGCAGCTTGCCATCCGCAACGACGAGGAGCTCAACAAGCTCCTGTCGGGCGTCACCATCGCACAGGGTGGTGTCCTGCCCAACATCCAGGCCGTCCTGCTGCCAAAGAAGACCGAGAAGAAGGCCTAAAGGAGGCCAGGCAATCGCAGCGCCGCGTGCTCCCCTGCACGCAACGCGCTTTGCCGGCTCGGCCCACAACAATCGGCCCTTTTCAGGGCCACCACACAAACCTACGTCCAAAGCAAAATTTCAGTCGTCCTCGCCGCACCTTGTTTTGTTTTAACTTTGCACTGTCACAGCACAGCCGCCGCCGGCGCACGTCCGCCATCTTGTCGTCCACACAGCCCGTGTGGCCCAACACACACACACACACACACACACACACATTTTGCACGGTCGCAGTCGCCTTCCAAACCGACAACGGCAGCAATAATGACCATTGTTAAAGGGAGGCGTGTCGACACACCGCCCTCCACTCCCGCGCGCAACGGCCGTCGACACGAACGAAACAGCTGATCCGGCCGCCTATGCCCACACGCCTTGCCTCGGAAACCCCAACGCCGCCGCAAACAAACACACAGAGCCAAACCACGCAAGCAAATAATCACCGCCTCTCGCACAACAACACACAGCCCGCCATCTCCGTCGCGATCGATACAAAGACACACAATAACAAACACACAAACGAAGCAGCTCCACACACAGCCAGCCACATGACACGTTTCCTTTCCTTCTCCCCTCCCAGTCACATCACGTCGCTCAAAACGGAAAGAAAGAAAGAAACAAACAAACAAACAAACAACACAGCGCACACACGCAGCAACAACACAGACTCTTTCGCACTTTTCAACTTCCGAACAGTGTGGTGGCCCTGAAAAGGGCCGTTTTCTAGTCTCTCCCACCCACAAGCACGGCCGCGGGAAGGCCAGCGCCCGCTGCGACGCAGCCTAACCGCCGAAACCGTACAGGGTGCGCCCCTGCCTCTTCAGGGCGTACACCACGTCCATGGCCGTCACAGTCTTGCGCTTGGCGTGCTCAGTGTACGTCACCGCGTCGCGGATCACGTTCTCCAGGAACACCTTCAGCACCCCGCGGGTCTCCTCGTAGATCAGACCAGAGATGCGCTTCACGCCGCCCCTGCGAGCCAGGCGGCGGATGGCGGGCTTCGTGATGCCCTGGATGTTGTCGCGCAACACCTTGCGGTGCCGCTTGGCGCCACCCTTGCCGAGCCCCTTTCCTCCCTTGCCGCGGCCTGTCATCCTTCCTTCCTCGGGCAAAGCAAAACGTGCACAAACAGCAGCTGCAGCGGCTGGCGAGTCGGCTACGGTCTGCGCCCAGCGCGCCCGCCGCCCCCCTATATAGACTCTGGCCCGCCCTCCCCCCACCACGCGCAACCGAGGGCATATAAGCGCAGCACGGAGGCGCGCGGGCCCGTTGTCAAGGCAGCACCGGACGCCGCGCCGCACCTAACCTCCACGCACGCCGCTCCGCTACCGCTACCGCCATGGCCCGCACAAAGCAAACGGCCCGCAAGTCCACCGGCGGAAAGGCGCCGCGCAAACAGCTCGCCACCAAGGCGGCGAGGAAGAGCGCGCCCGCCACCGGAGGCGTCAAGAAGCCCCACCGCTACAGGCCGGGCACCGTCGCCCTGCGAGAAATCAGGCGCTACCAGAAGAGCACAGAGCTGCTCATCCGCAAGCTGCCATTCCAGCGCCTAGTGCGCGAGATCGCCCAGGACTTCAAGACCGACCTGCGCTTCCAGAGCTCCGCAGTCATGGCCCTGCAGGAGGCCAGCGAGGCCTACCTCGTCGGCCTCTTCGAAGACACCAACCTGTGCGCAATCCACGCCAAGCGCGTCACCATCATGCCCAAGGACATCCAGCTCGCGCGCCGCATCCGCGGCGAGCGCGCCTAAACCGCGCCGCGGCACCGCACCGCACAAACAAAAACGGCCCTTTTCAGGGCCACTAACATCTCTCCGTCGCGAGCAAACTTTGTCGGTCGCCTGCCTCTCGCCCCGCAACCCAAAAACAAAAACCACCACTTCCCGTCCGTCCGCCACACCCGCTCACTCTGCCTGCCTGCTAGCAGCGCGCAACAATCACACATCATCCCTCCCCGGCGCTCAAAGCGCACAATACCCAACGGCCGACGTCACACCGCACGGGTGGCTGGCCGGCCGCCGCTTTCGTTTCGAAAACAAAAAAACCCGCACTCCACTCCGACGGCCAACGGCCAGGCAGGCGCGCTCGCTCGCTCTACACGCCACCGAAATCCCCGCCGACTCCTTCCACATCTCAACGTGCCCCCCGTTGCAAAACATAACACACACACACACAAAGGAACAAAACAAAACAAAGACCAGACACGACTCGACTCGACAAGACAGACATCCGAGAAGAACGAACGCAGGCAAGCCAACCAACGTATTCAAACAAAACAACGTGACAGAAAACCAACCGTCGGCCGCCGCCACAAACACGGCGACAATCAACCACGACAACAACAACAACAACAACAACACCGCTTACCGCTACCGCCGCCCACACCCGCCACCGACCCCCGCAATCCAACCACCACGGCACGCAAACAGCATCCCCACGGGCATACAGAAACGCCAGACAGACACCCACACCAAACGCAACACGACAATCAAAACCTTCCCCGACGTGCTTTGATGGCCCTGAGAAGGGCCGTTTTGGGCCGCGCGTCTCTTGCGCGCCACTAGACGACGACGGGGGGTGGGGACGACGGAGTCAAGCGCCAAACCCTTCCTTTCTCCCATCTCTTTCTCCTCTACTCTACTTCTTCTTCTTGGGCGAAGCCTTCGCCTTAGACGGCGTCGTCGCCTTCTTCGGGCGCGGCGCCTTCGGCTTCTTCGTCGGAACCTTGGCGGCCTTCTTCGCCTTCGACGGCGACTTGGCCTTGGCCGGCTTGGCCGCAGCCGCCTTCTTCGCACCCGCGGGAGCGGCCGACGCCGCAGACGCCTTCTTGGCGGCGCCCGCCTTCCGACCGGTCGCCGCCTTCACGCCACCAGCCTTCTTTGCGCCGGCCGCACGGGCGCCCTTCTTCTCCTTGCTGGCCGGAGCGGCGCGCTTCTTCTTGGCACCGCCAGCACGAGCCTTGCCGCCCTCGGCCGCCCCCCCGCCGCCGGCGCCGGCAAGCTTGAACGAGCCGGACGCGCCCTTCCCCTTCGTCTGCACCAGCTCGCCCGCCACGACGGCCGACTTGAGGTACTTCTTGATAAACGGCGCCAGCTTCTCCGCGTCCAGCTTGTAGTGCGCGGCTATGTACTTCTTGATCGCCTGCAGCGACGACCCGCCGCGCTCCTTCAGACTCTTGATGGCGGCCGTCACCATCTCAGAGGTGCGCGGGTGCGCAGGCTTGGCGCGCGGCTTCTTCGCAGACGACGCAGACTTGGCCTTCTTCGTAGTGCCGGTGGCGGCGGGTGCCGCAGCAGTCTCGTTCGTAGCCGCCTGATCTGCCATTTCGACGACGCGCGTAACACACAGCGAGAGCGAGCGGGACGGCAGGCACGCAAGCACAGCACAGCAGCAGAGCAGAGAATCACTTTTTTTTTTTTTTTTTTTTTTTTTTTTTTTTTTTTTTTTTTTTTTTTTTTTGTGTGATGGCTGGGGTTCTAGCTCCTTAGGAGCTTGGTCCCCCGAGTGTGCAGGATAGGTTTTTCTTAATTGGGGGCTCCATTTATTTATTAGCAAGAACAAATAATGGGGTCTCCTTTTTCAGCGCTTTGGGACTCACTGTGGACACTTTCGCCCTTTTGTGGTCCTCATTTAATGGTGGTTGATGGGCTTTGAGTATTGTTTCTTGTATTCTACTTGTTTGTGTTCTTTCTTCACTCTCATCGGTTCCTCAGTAGGTGCTTACTATTGTTGGTTCCTAATGATTGATAGAGGTACCTTGACTTTGTGCCAGGCGGTTGGTTCCACCGTGGCGATGTCTTCAAGCCTGTTGTTCGTGGGTCTGAGTCTCTCTATCTTTGTCACCAGTTTCCTGGTGGCTTCTTCGATTTGTTCAGCTATTCGTGGCATCTCGAGCTCCCTGTGGATTGCCTCTGTGCTGGTCCATGGAGGTGCGTGTAGGGTGAGTTTTAGGCACCTGTTCTGGAGTGTTTGCAGTTCCTTGATGTTCGTCTTGCACGTGATGCCCCATGCGGAGCACCCGTACAGGATGGCCGGCTGTATTATTGCCTTGTAAATCTGCATCTTAGTCCGGGTTGTCATTTCTTTGCTTGTCAGAAGTGGGTAGATAGTGTGGATTGCCCTTGTGATTTTCATCTTCTTCTCCTTGATGTGGTCAGTGAATAACATTTTCTTGTCAAGTGTGACTCCTAGATATTTTACTTTGTTTGTCCAGTTGATTCTATGTCCGTTGAGTTGTATTCTGTCTTGTATGTCCGGTCTGCGTCTTGTGAACAGGATGGCTTTGGTCTTTTCTGCGTTAATTTTTATTTTATTTAGCTTTGCCCACTTTTCAGTTAGGTTAGTTTGTTCTTGTAGTCGTCTCATTGTGGTGTCTAGTCTTCTGTGGCTTGTCAGTATTGCCGTGTCATCGGCGAATTGGGCCAGTACTGTATCCTCTGTTTTTGGAAAGTCATTCACGTACACTGTGAAGAGGGTGGGAGACAGTACCGATCCCTGAGGAATCCCTTCCTCCAAGGTCTTGGTTTCAGATCTTTGCCCGTTTATTTTTACAAAAAATCGTCTGTTTGTCATGAAGCTGTTGATCATGCGTAAGTAGCACCTGGGTATGTCGGTATCTTCTTTTAGCTTCACCAGCAGATTGTTCCTCCACACCTTGTCGTATGCTTTTTCGACGTCCAGCATTAGTGCTGCTGTGTACTTTGCCAGGTTCATTGCTTTTGTGATCTCCTCTGTGATTCTTAGCAGCTGGAGCTCCGCTGATAACGTTTGTTGGTAAGCGAACTGTTCTCTCCTGATGACGTTCCCATCCAGGAGGGGTTGTCTTATTCGCGGGAGCAGCACGCGTTCTAAAAGCTTCGACATGGTGCAGAGTAGGCTAATCGGGCGGTGGTTCTCGGGCTTCTTTAGATCTTTCTCTGCCTTGGGGATCGGTACTATCTTGCTGATTTTCCACGCATCTGGAAAGTAGTTTAGCATCATGCACGCATTTATGATGCGTGTTAGTAGTACCAGCGGCTTTCGTGGGATTTGTTTCAGCTGTTCGTTTGTGATGTTGTCTGGTCCAGGTGCTGAGCGTGTTCCTAGTCTTGCTATTATTCTCCGGACCTCTGTTGGTGTCGTCAGTTCTGGCCTATCATCTGCTGGTATGTTTTTTATTGCGTCAGCCTCCTGGTTGATGTGTCTGGCGAATTCTATCTCTTCTAGTGTTGGGTTACCCTCCTCTTCTATCTTGTTCTGCTCCTCATAGGTCTGGGCGAAGAGCTCTGCTTGTCGTAGTGCGTCAAATACTACGGTGTTTCCGTCCATTAGTGCTGACTTTCTTGGTTTAGGGTTCTTTAGGCTTTTGATCAGCTTCCAGTCCTCTCTTCCTCTGAGTGTTAGCTCACTCATGCGGTCCTCCCACTTTTCCGCCTTCCATTCTAGCACTCTTTTGTGTATTTCACGCGTGAGTCTGTTCACCTCTCTTCTGTCTTCTGGGTTTCTGTCTCGAATCCATCGCTTTCTCGCTCTGTTTTTGAGGTACTTGAGGTCTTGGATCAACGGTGGGAGCTCGCTGTACTTTCCTTCCACGAATGTCATTTTGGTTGTGGCCTTTCTTTGCGCGTTTTTGATTTTGTCCGCGAGGGTGCCAATCACCTCGTCAATTTGCTGTTCATTGTTGAGTGGGGCAGTGGGGTTGACGTTGTTATTCAGCCAGCGGCTGAATTGGTTCCAGTCTGTTGTTATTTTTTGACTTTGTGGTGGGGGTTCTATTGTCTCGCCTAATTGAGTGATTACTGGAAGATGGTCTGATGTTAGGCTGTTTCTAACCTGCATTTCCATATCTGGATCCATATTCTTGACGATGAATATGTCCAGGACGTCTGGTTGGTGTCTGCTGTTGAAAGGTACATAGGTCGCTTCCAGGGGGGCTGTGACGACGGCTTGGAGCCTTACTTCCAGGTTGTGTAGTGCTTCTCCTCTGGCGTTGCTCCTGTGTGCATTCCATGCTTCGTTCTTCGCATTTAGGTCGCCTGCCAGTAGTATGCGGTCGTGGTTATCGAAGATCTGTGTCAGATCATTTTCTTCCAGGTTCGCTCTTGGGCTGAGGTATGCTGCTACTAGTAGCAGTTTGCCATTGGACGTCTCTATGTTCACCAGTGTTGCCTCCAGAGCTGTCATTGGAGGGGTTGGCTCTGGGTGATGTATTATGTTTTGTCTGAGGTATATGGCAGTTCCTCCACCCATCCTGTTTACTCTGTCTGTGCGGTGACATATCATGTTCCTCAGTTTGCAGCTTTGGGATGGACGTAAGTGGGTCTCTGTGACTATTAGCACATCTATTTTGTTTTGCTCAATGAATTCGTTGAGGAGGTCCTTTTTGTTTTTGATACCACATGCGTTGAAGTTGCAGATGCGCAGTAGTTTCTGTCCTCTCCTGTTAATTTCCATTAAAGATTTCGAAAATTTTCATCGCTCCTCCAGCGATAGCCATCAATTTTGACATGGCGTCAGGTGCTGAGTTTACTTCTTGTAGTGTTGATCGTGCTGTGTTCAGTACTTGTCTCCAGTTGAAGGATGCCCAGATGGATTTTACTTCATCAATGAAGCCCTTGACTCCTTCCATCATCCCTTGGTTTCCTGTTGTTTGTTCTGCTCCTTGTGTGTTAATGTTGCCCCATGCTCTTCTTCTCCCTCTTTGTTGTGCCTCTGCTGGTGTTGGCATCGCTGTCGGTCTTATCTGTTGTTGTTGTTGTCTTGTTTGTCTTTGCAGGTGTTGTTGGTTTTCTCTTCCGTACGCTTCTGCTGCTTCCTGATAAGCCCTGCAGCCTCTGTGGGACGCTGCATGCCCGTCTTCTCCACAGTTGATGCAGTGTGGGATGGCATTTGTTGGTAGCTGGCAATCTTTTGCTCTGTGATCACCTCCACATCTTGCGCATCTGGTGGGCATGCCACAGTATCCCGCTGTGTGAAAAAATCCTTGGCACTTCTTACACTGTGGCGGTCCATCTCTGTTTTTGTAAGTCTCAATTGTTACTTTTGTGTCAAGTAGGTATCTCAAGTTGTAGATGTTCTGGTTTTCAGGTTTTTTGTCTAGTGATATGCAGAACACGTCCATGGGTTTAAGCTCCCTTGTTTCAGGAATCCTTTTCTTGTACTGGTGTACATTATTCGGGTGGAAGTTGTTGTATCTTAAGTCAGCGTTGAGTTCGTCTTCTGTGACTGTGTCAGGCAGACCTTTGATGACTACTTTCAGCTGTCTGTCTTCTTGAAGCTGGTGGGTGTAATTTCCGATTTGGTGGCGTCTGAAGAAGGCCAGTGCTGTTCTTTGGTCTCTGACCGACTCAAAGTGGTACTTTATTGACTTTCCTTTGTGTATCACCCTAATGGGTCCTTCCATTTCTTTTTTCAGTGCTGCGTTCAATGTCAGGTAGTGGCCTGCATACTGTATGGTTATGGGAGGTACCCTGGGCTTTTTCGGCGTTATTCTCTGCGATGTTGTCGGGTTTTGGCTCTGTTGAGGCGTCTCTTGTGGTATACCGTTCCCTGTTTGCAGGTTTTGGGTATTCTGCAAGGTGTCAAATCTATTCCTCGTTTCGATTGTGAACTGCTTGTTTTGGGAGTCGGTTTCAGCGGAGTTTTTCCTCTTGATTGTTTTTCTTGGCACTCTGAAGCCCTCGTTATCTTCGTATAGCTCCATTTGTTGCATTTGGTACGTGTTTTGATCTATTTGTGGCGTGTCTTGGTCCATTTCTTCGTCCTCGCTCGATGACGCATAATGTTCCGTTTTTCTTCCTTCCGCTCCCACTAGGTGGTTTGTTTCATGCTGGCTTTGCTGGTTGGTGCTATATATGTCTCTGATATCAATTTGGTGTCGTTCGGTTGGTGTTATAGCGCCGGCGGCCATCTTGGTTTCTTCCGCGGCGGCAGCAGCTGCGGCGGCCATCTTGCGCTTTTCCGCTTCTATGGCAGCGGCTCCGGCTTCAGTTGTAGCCGTAGTGGTTTTTCCCCCGTTGGGGGCAGTTGTCTTGGCTGTTTCCAGGGTTTTCGGGCGTTCCGAACTTTCCCTTCGTAGTTTTTCGATGGTTTGGAGCATTGCCTGTTCCATGGTGGGCGTCGTACCTGTTGTCAGTTCCCTCTCGGCGCTCGTGTGGTAGTGTCTTTCGACGGTACGATGGAGAGACTCAGACCTACTCGCGGAACTAGGCCTTGCCCTGCTTCTTGATCTGTGCCTGAAGGCGCGCGGACGTACCCCGCCCAGGGAGTCGGCCACCTGTCGGTCGACTGCCTGGTGAGGAGGCCCTGGTGCCTCTTCATTCCCTATGCTAAACATTCCTAGCCCATCCGGCTATCCCGGAGGATCTCGCCTATCACTAGTAAGACGGCCCTATCAGGACACAATTGCTTTTTTAACACGCAGTGGGAGCACTTCAAACTTAAAAGTTCGTAGCGCACCCCCCGCGTGTGCACACAGCTCGGCTGCTCGGAGACCGATGCAGAGAATCACAAGGCCCAGCCAGTGTCGCGGGCGGGCGCGGACGGCCGAGAGAGCGGCCGCCACTCTGCGCGCCGCCGCGCCGCGCCTCCCGCGCTTGCTACCGCCCAACGTCCGACAGCCTGTGCGGAGCAGCCCCAAACCTGCGCCACAACCGCCCGCGCCTTTCAAACCACCGAGGATGGGGCTACACACAGCCACACCACAGTCGCCAACCAGTCGCCACGGCAGCGCCGCAAACCACGGCCAAACTGCAGCTACCGCGCGCTACAGCCTGCGTCGGCCCGCCGAGAATCGCCGCCCCCGCCCAAATGCCGCCCCCACAGCCCCAGCCGACGACCCGCCACAATGGCCAAACCTTTGGCAAAACTCCCACACCGTCGCCGCGGCAGCCCGGCCAGCGCGGCCGGCGCCACAGCCACACAAGCCGAGGCGTGCGGCGATGACGGCCGTGCAAACGCGCCTCCGCCGCCCCATCGCCTTCCGTCGCCCTCCCGCCGTTTCCCGATCGGCCCGCAGCCGTCGGGCCACATCGCGCGCCGTCCTCCTCCTCTCGCCCGCCAACATTCACAGCCGTTTCTCAACAATTGCCCGCCGCAAACGGACGCCGCCTGCGCAACAGGCGCCGCCGCCCCTCGCCGCTTCCGACCCAACCCCTCGACCGAGGCAAACCGCAATCCGAATCTACAGACCAACCCAATCTGCCGTCAAGCACACACGACAGCCGACCTTACACGTTACGCGTTACACATTACGTTTACACGTCTACGTTAGGTTAGGTTAGGTGGACGTGGGTTAGGTTAAGGGGACTTGGGTTAGGTTAAGCGTCAAACTTAGGTTAAGCATTCAAACACGTCAGGCGTCAGAGGTTAGGTTAGGTTAGGTTAGGTTAGGTTAGGTTAGGTTAGGTTAGTGCTAGGTTGAGAAGCGTCAAACGTAGGTTAAAAAGGCGTTCAAACGTGAGGCGTGAGCCGGACAGCTTACCTTACGTAGACGTTAGGGGCTCACAGGCTGAGCTCACCTCGCCACACCACAGGTTCGGTTCGGTTCGCTCGGCTCAGCGTAAAGCGCCGAGGTCAGGGTTACGTTCGTTCACCTTCGGGCGCCACACTTTCGGTTGAAAGGTCGCGACGGGACGACGTCGGCAGGCACGCCGCAAACGAACAAAAACGTACAGACGACGTCGGAAACCGCCGACAGACGGGGGAGCAGCACGACCACGACCAGACACCGAGCGCGAACGAGACACACGCGAACCACCCCCACCGGCCAAAGGGCACCACACAACAACCCAGAGCACCACGTGTCGACACCAGAGCAACCCGCCGCTCACGCGACATGGCTGGCACCGAAGGGCAACCGCCCGCAACTGCGCTTTCCGCGCCGGCCCGGATGCACGTCGTGCTACAACAACACCACTACCGTACACAGCCGCTGTTCACAACATCACTATCAATGGCGCGCCCGCGGCTCGCCGCCGTCGCAGTCGCAGCCCCAACGCCAGCACTTTTGCACCACCATTCACACGCACCGCAACACAGCTCGCCGACACAGCCGAACAAAACAAACACCACACAACAACAGCAACAACGCCGCCGCCTCTACTTGTGCCGGCGACCCACCCCGCCGATGGCGCACCTTTCGCCAGCCGGCAATCGACACACACGCACCCACCCACCGGGGCCCAGTGCAAAAAAAAAAAAAAAAAAAACACACAAAAACAAAAAAACCAAACAACACAAACGACACGGGAAGCGCACACCGCCACTTCGCGCGCACGCCACCAACCAGTCGTCGTCTCAAAATAACAAACACAAACAAAATAAACTAACAACTAGGGCAACACAAAACAAAAACGCCTCGCACGAACCGCCCACAAAAAGGACAAGCACACGCACAGCCTCTGCTGACGACCACGACGCAGCGGCACGCTGCTCCTGTCCCGCGCCCCGCGCCCCACTCGATTCACAACTCACGCGACACCGTCAACGACGGGCTCGCTTCCCGCAACCTACCACCTTTCCGCCACGACGCACAGCCCCAGCCCCACCCGACGACGCCCGTGGCAACGACTGCACTTTCACCACCGCCTCCCCCTTCCCCCCCAAAACACACACACACACACAGCCAGCCAAAAACGCACTCGCGACCCACACATGCACGTGCATCGGCACACGCCAACCAGTCAACGTCGACAACCACACGCAAGGCTCGAAACGAAACCGGCGTCCTTCCACGTTGCCATCAAGCTACGCGACACAAGACACAAGGAACCAACACAACAGCCGGCCCCACTAATTCCCACTCTCACGCCGCAAAAAGCACACCGAAACCGCCAAACGCACGCACATTCCCCTTCGCACTGACACCACCGACCGGCTCGCTACCACACACCTCTCGGCAGCCGTTTCACGCCAATTCGCCACACCGCCCACACAGTCGACAAGCGCCCGCCCTGTACGGCACACGCAACGACGCAGCGCAGCAAAGGGCGCCCGCAACACATACCTCTCCGCCGCCCGACGCGCCAACCGCCACACCACACCGCCAGCCACTCGCAAATTGTGCACTGCCACCAGCCACACGTCCAACACGCCGCGCCGCCTCCGGCCACCCGCCAGGGGGCGCTCACGTCCGCGACAACAGCGCGGCCCGCCGGGCCGGGCCGGGCCGAACCGAACCGAGCCGCCGCTGCTCTGCACTCGGCACGGCCACACCCTGCTGCAGACCGGGCTCGTCCCTCTGTACGCGTCTGCCTGCGCATCAACACAACACGACCTTTTTTTTTTTTTTTTTTTTTTTCTCTCTACCGCCATCCCTCCTTCTCGCGTTTTACTCGTTGTTGCAGCAGCGGCGCACACCTACACATCCACAGCCCCAGCCCCAGCCGAGCCGGCCTCACCTCAGGGCCCGCCGCCAGCGTCTCCTCCTCGGGCACAGGTGCGGTGCTGTGGCCGCCCATCCAACCGCATTGCTGGCCGTCCAGCCACCAGGCGTTCCTACTGCCGCGAGCCACGCCGCGCACCGACCCTGCTGCAGAAAACGAAGCATAGCCAGAGACCGACCGATACACAAAGCAAGCCGTCGCCTCGCCTCTTGTCCTTCCTGCCTTCCTTCCGCCCCCGCCCTTCTCACACCACCGCCTCTCCACTTTCGCCCCCCCCTCCTTTTTTTGTTTTTTTTTTTGTTTTCTTCTTTCTTTCTTTCTTTCTTTCTTTGGCCCTCTCTCCTTCCCGCCATGGCGGTTACGGCACCGCCTGCAGCGGCAGATTTTTTGCGCCCACACGCCTACTCCTACCACCATTAACCTTGCCCTGCCCTGCCCTGCCCTGCCCATCAACGTCGCAGTCGAACCGACGCTTGCCAACACACTGCCCACGTTCCTTTCTCTTTTCGGCCTACGCCCATTACGCGCCGCCGCCACAGCACCTTCCCTTCCCACAACACACCGACGTCATCACACGCACCCAAAACAGGGGCCACGACCGTGTTCCTCGCCCACTCCCATCCCGCACGGTACGCACATTCCCAACTACTAACCGCGCACCCTCCCTTTCCAATCTGTGTGTCTCTGTGTCTGTGTCCTGTCCGCGCGTGACGCCTCTCAACATCCGCCGTCCCCCGTCCCGTTTTCGCCCCCATGCCGTCGTCGCGCCGCCTCCTCCCCGTCCACCGCCGCCCCTGTCCGCCCCGCACCACACCATACACCGCTGCTTGTCCCGGCCGTTGCCACCAAAGGCGCCGACCGCAAACGCGCCACGCCGCAGCCCCCGTGCGTCTCGCGCTCGCTTGCATCTCCGTGCCGACGCTGCCTCTCTTCCCACTCGCACTCGACCTCGACAACACAGTCTTTGGCTCCGCCACTGCGTGTTCCGGTGGTACGCACGCTGCAACACGTATGTATTCATTACCAGAGCGATGGCGAGGCATGACAGCATCTCTGTCTGACCAGAGAGTTCTTTCTCGCTGCTAGTCGGCGCTTGGACCGCGCCAGACGACAGTAGTGGCACGCACCGGGTCGCCAGGAACAGTTGTTATATATATTGTAGCGCGAGTCGGGAGAGGTAGTAGTCGGTCGACAGTAGTAGCGGGTGGACGGTTGTACTGAGCGGGCGTCGGCGGCGTGCTCTGCTCGTCTCGCGACTCTGGTCACGGTTCGGGACGATGTATAGTATATTGTGTTACAATCAAAAGGTGGTGTGACGCTGCATTGCGCAAATCTGATAACGTATGTTCATTGTACTTATTTTGTTCAACAACAAAAGCCCCACTATTACTTTTTTTCTAAAGTAACTTTTGTCTCTTAACGAAAAACATTCACGTTTTAAAGACTACTTCCTATGGCATTTCCCTCCAAGGAGTGCAATTAATTACCAGCCAGCACTCATTCATTGCACACAGCTGTGTAAGGGGTATCTACAATTGAGGAGCGGATATAAATGCAATTTTTTGTTTTTTTTGTTTTTTTTTTGTGTGTGTGTTGTAACCTCCCAGCAAAATTTAAAACAATGGACAATGTTATTTACGGATGCTAATGGACATTGCGCTAATTGTAACCTCGCCCACAATGAGAGGTATTGAAAATGGCAACAAAAATGTGAAATTCGCAATCTGACTCAAATATAAAGTCTTCACACAACATTTAAAAAAGTCCGTTCAGTGACAAGAAACTTCAATTAAACCGAAATATCGGTCTTTGGCCCTGTGCAAAACAATCAGAATTAAAGTCTTACCTCCGAATAAATGGATGTCACATTTCTGCTCTGGTTGTTGCGCAGCGCTTGAAGGAACTGCATTGCAAATAATAATATTCTCTTTTTTTGTGATTTTAGTGGCATTTTTCTTCAAAGAAGTGGAATGAAATGTGAAGTGCAACGAACTCTTTAGTTCAATACAAAATTAAATGTTTGAAAAATGCTTTTGAAATAAAACCTATTATTGGGGAACTTGTTGGAGAATAATTACAATAAATACAATTTTTCATTATCTAATGATTATATTAATTAACAGTATACCTTATTCACCATCTTGACCAGTGTTGCCGACCGCCTACATCACACAACCGCACTCGGCTGCTACTACTGACCGACCGCTCTGCATGACGACTATTAGCGTACTGCACGCGACGACTACTGACAGAGTACAGCCCTCAACTACACAGAGCTACGGACTCGCAACGACTACTGACAGACTGACTGACTGACTGACTGACTGACTGAGAACCGCTCGCAACACTCGCGCAGTCCAGCGCAAACTCTCTGGTCACAGATGCTACAATGTCTCGCCATCGCTACTATGTTACATACGTGTTTCAGTGTCTTTTTCATTGGGGTAACGATCTTTGGCTCTTTTTATTCTGAATACAGGGCCAAAGGTCAACGCTGCTGCCCTTATACAATTTATCAGGTTTCATTATGTCTGTTGCAATGTTACATACGGTTCACTCTTTCATTAATATTATCGTTGGGTTTGTTTTGTAGGGACGTTAACATTCTGGCACATTTTTATTATCATCGGACTCTCTGCTATTTGTGCAGGGAGGTTATACCTGGGTCCATTTCCATTTCCATTTACATTTTAATATTGATAGACTTTTTGTTTTCTTTTTTGTTTCTTGTTGTTTTTCCTTCTTTTTTTTTGTTGTTTTTTTTTTTTTTTTTTTTTTTTGTTTTGTTTTTCCCGCTCTCACCACCACCGCCGCATCACGCCTTCCGTTTTCTTGGTTTCTTTTCTGTTCTTCAACTGCTTCAACATCACCGCGCCCCATTTCCACACCACAGCCATCAGCCTCCGAGACGGGCGGGCGCAGTGTGCCATTTCCGGCGCACAAGCACACCCGTACGGTACTCTCCTCGCCCCCACGCCACCAACAACACAGCGACCACGCGGCTTTCAGGCATGGCATGGCACGGCACGGCACCGGCGAAATGCGCCGCCCCCGCCCCTCCGCGCATCCGTCCGTCTCGCCACGTTCACTGACAGCCGCGTCTGCGGCTACACCACGACAACCACAACACCGCTCCCCTCCCTGGCAACTCACATTGTTTTTCTCCTCCTCTTTTGCACAAACCACAACGCCGAGCACAGGCGCAAGCCACCCACACCGCGCCCCTCCCCGTCCCGTCTTTGGCCGCCGCTCCTCGTTTCCTCGTTTGCCCCCTCCCATCTCCCGAAATGCCATGCCAGCAGCGTTACGCATGCCCCTCCCCTGTCCACACAACACTACCGCCTAACGAACAGCCTTTTCCGGGCCACATCCAGGGCACGCCCACCTCCAAACACTGCCAATTCACGGACGCACACACACACACACACACACACACTCACTCACTTTCTCGACACCTTTCTGTACGGAGGGTGCGTCATCTCGACCGTGACAGAGTGACGGCAACTATCGACGATCCATTTCCCCCCACTGGTAAAACATGTCCACTAACACCTACATACATCATTCAAGTACACAGACAATAGCATACACACAATGGGAGGGCACACGAACATGGACGGCACGGCACTGTCATACACTCTTCCTCAGAACCATATCAACAAACGTTACGTACATCCGGGAAAGCGAAAGCGAACGCGAACGCGAAAGCGAAAGCGAAAGCAAAGGCAAAGGCAAAGCCCAATGCAGCCGTCAAAGGTAACGTTCACCACGGCAGACACTTGCAGCCGCGCCGCCGTTAAACGCATTTCAGTGCGGCTCCAATACGCCTCCGACACGGGAACGTTCCGTTGCTCTACGAATGCGTTTCTCCCCTTTTTCCCTTCCTCTCTCTTTTGCCCCCCCTCCTTGCACTCTTGCCTCATTCCTCACGTTCTGCCCAGACATTCGACCGATCAAAGTCAACCTTTCGTTACCGTTCTCAGCGCGACGGTGTACAACAGTATGACGGGTGTGCCCAAGACTTCGGTTCAGTTGCGTGACGCCGGTCTATCGCGCCGATCGACAGTTACTCAGGGGGCGACGGATCGGACCACGTCACCGACACACAAAACACTTTCAAACAAACAAATACATACCGGATGGACACAGACAAACACGTGTACAGACATTCGCCAAACAAACGACCGCCGCCGTCGTCGTCTAGCGTGCATCTTGAATGACGACATCGGTGTGCGTGCGTCGTACGCAATCAGTCAGACACGGCTATCAAACATCAGAGTCGAATGGTACATCATCGTGCGTGTCGCCGTACACGTACAGTACAATACAACAACAATGCGTCTTAATGGCACGTTCATTTCAACGTCACTCACACACCTCCACGCTGCAGTTACGTCGCAGCATTGTCAAACTCGGCGTACAGCAAAGGGAATAGTGGGCGGCAAAAAAAAAACCAAACAAAAACATTTCACATTTCACCCTCGCCATGTATGATGTGCAAAAAAAACAAACCCGCAAACGGCCGTCGTTACGGTGACACAAAAGTCGCCGATCGCACTGTCCCCCCTCGCAGACGGGTAACACACACACACACACACACACCAACAACACCAATGGGTCAAAAACCACGCCAACGAGGCGTGCCACCATTCCACGCCACGGCGACCAACCTCGTGGCCGTACCCCGCGCAACACGCTTTGACGCGCCCCCCCACCCACAATCAAAATGCACACATACATCACAGCCGTCCACACAAACAACAACAACAACAATTCCGCCCTTCCCGCAAAAGGCAAGTTGGTGGCCCTGAAAAGGGCCGTTTTGCCGCTCTCGCAACGGAGGAGCCTTCTCCATCCTTCCTTCCATTCCAGAGCCACCTCCTTACTTGGAGCTCGTGTACTTGGTCACCGCCTTCGTGCCCTCGCTCACGGCGTGCTTGGCCAGCTCGCCAGGCAGCAACAGCCGCACAGCGGTCTGGATCTCGCGGGACGTGATGGTCGAGCGCTTGTTGTAGTGCGCCAGGCGAGAAGCCTCGGCCGCAATGCGCTCGAAAATGTCGTTCACGAAGCTGTTCATGATGCTCATCGCCTTCGACGAGATGCCCGTGTCAGGGTGCACCTGCTTCAGCACCTTGTAGATGTAGATGGCATAGCTCTCCTTCCTCTTGTGCTTCTTCTTCTTGTCGCCCTTCGAAATGTTCTTCTGCGCCTTGCCAGCCTTCTTGGCGGCCTTCCCGCTAGTCTTGGGCGGCATCTCGAACCAACGTACGGCAGCAGCAACACCAGTAGCAAGCGCTCCGCTCTAGTCAGCGTCTCCCCACACAGTGGCACCCGCCGCCAGCCGCCGCCGCACCTTTACCAGCTCGCCCTGTTGCGGCCGCCGACCAATGGGGCGCGCGCGCAACCGGCCGCCGCACCCGAGCCCATAAAGCACCCCCACCCCGGCTGCGCCGGCACTCGCTGAGTAGCTTCTGGAGAGTGCGGACGCGTGTGCAGGGCTGCGCTAGCACTTTCCCTCTTCGTTGCTACTCAGCCATAGGAACCTGCTTGCGGGTTTAGTCGCTGATTGTCCTAGCGCTTTTGCTGGACGGTTCGGCACTAAGGCTTCCGAGCTCCTGATTTTTTCAAATTTGGAGCGGAGTAGCGTGAAGATTACGGCGCGGGCGGCTGATTTGACAGCTGCTTGTGAGCATAATTGTCGTTGCGGGTTGCGGGCTGTGGGTTGGCGCGCGTTGGTGCGCGTCCTCTTGCTGCCGCTGGCCGCTTTTCCGGCTACGTCGAGCACCTCAGTCGTCACAAGAACTCCTGCTGCCGCAGAGGCTAGCTCTGCCCCCCCTAGCTTAGGGAAATCTGCACGCCAGGGCCTGGTCGCTGGCCAGTTACCCGCGCGTGATAGGCCGATTAGGGTCGGACTCGCCTGCTTGAGACCTAACGGTGCCAACCAAGGCAGCGACCGACACTCCCTTGGCAGCCACTCTCACCGTTTCGGACATGGCACTACCACCGGTCTTACTAACAATAACGAGGCAAGAAAATTCCCCTGGCAGTTACGAGGTCCACAGGACTGACCAGACGGACAGCCAAGGTGAAATAAGCCCCAAATCTCGCCTCTTACTAGCGAACGCGATAGCGGGATTAACGGGGAAGGATAGAAAAAAGTACGAGCGACGTCTCGAGAGGGCACTCAAACCACGCCCAGAGAGCGAAACTACACCAACTCGTCCACGCCCACTAAAAGCGAGCCCCAAGTCAAACAAGAAAAAGACCCCCATGAAAAAGCGAAAGTCGCCGCTGAGGAAAACTTCGTCAAAGACGAGGAAAACTCAGCGCGCGGAAAGACCGGCTAGCCCGAACGAGGCACAGCCGACCGAGTCAGCGCAGGACGCGCCCGAGCAGACAAAGGCCACCACGCGCCCAGGTAACGGAGCGGGCGGCCCCGCGCAGGTACAATGCGCCGAGGCGCGAGGCGAGCACAATGGCCCGGCCGCGTCACCCGGCCCGTCGCGGGAACAAAGCCGCGACGCAGGTACCTCGCCAGCACCGGCGGCCGCCGTGCAGCGCGCTGCTGCGGGCACGCCGCGGCATGAGAATGCAACGGCGGGCGGGCAGCAGTGCGCGGACGTGGCTGACGCCGAAGCTACCACACCACACGACGATGACGGTTTCCAGAGGCCCAAAAGAACCGCCGGCCGCTCCCCTGTGCTGCACACAACCTCCCCGGTAGCAACAAGTAACAGGTTCTCCCCCATAGAAGACCCCCCTCACACACAGGACAACACCATCCAGCCAACCGACACAGACGGAGACACGGAGGAGAGACGATATAGGATCCCTCCTCTTACAATCCATTACAATAAATCGTACTCGGAGTTGTATAACGACATCAATGAAACTCTCGGCGAAAACAAATTCACTGCAAAAACAACCGGGGAGGACCAACTCAAGATCACACTAAAGACAGTCGACGATTACAAAGCGGTGAAGGCCATGCTAAAAGAAAAGCAAACTCACTTCTATACCTTCCCCATAGCGGCCAAAAAGCCAATAAAAATAGTGTTCAGGGGCATGCCGCACAAGACGGACACAGAGGAAATAAAACATTACTTGGAAAGGGAAGGTTTCGAAGTGAGCTCGGTCGTCAAGACAAACCCTAGACGACCGTGGCCGCTACACACAGTCACCCTACCAGACTCCGCCCAGAATCGAAAGATATGGGAAGTGACAATGATCATGCGAGTAACAGTCACGCCGGAGAAACTGAAGAAAAGATCGGGCCCAGGGCGATGTTTCAATTGCCAAAAAGTAGGGCACATGGCTAGGGACTGCGACATGCCTATGAGGTGTGTCAGGTGCGGTGAAAAGCACAAGTATGAGGAATGCCCGGTACCGCAGGGGGAGGGCAAGGAGAAGTGCTGCAATTGTGCAGGCGCGCATCCTGCCAGCTACCTGGGGTGCCCGGAATTCCGCAAAGCTAGGGACCGCCTAAGGGGAAAGCAACCACAGACAGCAGGGGCAAAGCATCGCACCGCACCTCCACCACCGCCACCAAGCCGATATCCAAGATCCACAGCGACAAGGGTATTTCAATCCAGAACATACTCGTCAGCTGTCAGTGCCCCAACTCGCCCTCCACCACACAACCAGGTTCCTGTCAACGGAGAATCGCCTAGGGAAGCCCCCCCCTACTCACTAGAGCCCAGTCTGCGTGACACTACACAGAACGTCTCGGTAGAACACTTAGCAGCGACCATAAAGGCCCTTCAGGCTCAGGTGAACCAACTGGCAAACATCTTGGCCACCATGACCCAACACCCCGCCGAGCACTTATCGGCAGCAAAGCAGGCGCCGTCATCGGCGATGACTTCAGGAAACCCCACCCCCCGACATGGATAGACGACCTAACATACAAGGTCTAAAAATGTGCGTCTTCAACGCAAACGGTCTATTCCAGCAAGCCCTCGAATTCAGGGAATTCATAAAAGAGGAAGACATTGACATATGCTTAGTGGCCGAAACACACCTGAAGCCAGGTGTAAGAGCATCTGTAGCTAACTACAACTGCTACAGACGCGATCGGCCTACCGCTGGAGGCGGGGTTGCAGTATATGTCAAACGAGGTATTAGACACCATCAAGTGTACCCACCAGCAACTCGCCAAATTGAAACAGTCGCAATAGAAATTGCCACTGTAACAGGGCCCCTCACAGTCGTTGCAGCCTACCGCCCCCCTTCCCAAACGTTAGAAGAAGAGGACATAGCTGCACTAGGGAGAATAAGAGGCAAACTCCTAATAGGAGGAGACCTCAATGCCAAGCACGCAGACTGGCACTCACGAGTAAGCAACAGAGCTGGTCGACAACTGCAACGACTCGCGCGCACCCACCAGTTTCAGGTATGGGGCCCCGAGGAGCCCACCCACTTCCCAAACAACGGAAACAGGGCGGACGTCCTCGACATCGCACTCACGAAACACGTCACGGGTTTCGTGTCTGCCAGTTCGATAAACAGGATGTCGTCGGACCACAATCCAGTTATCCTAGAGGTCGACATGGGAGAATGGCTCTCGCTCCCACAGCGCACCACAAATTACAAACGAACAAACTGGGAACAGTTCAGCAACGGAATAGCTGCTGAACTTGCCCAAGCCCCGCCTCCAACAGCAGAGACTGCTGAACAAGCGCTGGACGACTTCACTAAAGCGATCCTGCAAGCAGCTGAGGAAGCAACGCCTGCGCCAGCGGGAGCCCCCCGCTCCAGGCAGCTCCCACAGCACCTGCTTGCCCAAATAAGACACAAAAATAGGATCGCCAAAGAATGGAAACTTACTAGGAACAAAACCACAAGGAGGCTGCTCAACAGACTACAAAGAGAGTTGAAAGTTACACTCACTGAGTATCGCAACCAGCAATGGTCAGAACGACTATCAACTCTCAAACTAGATGACCACAGCTTGTGGCAAGCCACAAAGCAGTTCACGAGAAGACGCGCAAAAATGCCCCCTCTGCATGGTGAACGTGGACTGCAATTCAGCACTGAAGACAAAGCAAATGCGCTAGCAGACGTGTTCGAAAAACAATTTACGCCAGCAGAGGTACAAGACAGAGAACACGTCGCAATCGTCCGCAGACAACTGGCCACCTTTTTAGAGGCAGACGACGATGAGGAATACACGCCGATCTTCAGTTCCGAAGACGTGGCGAGTGTCATCAAATCGCTGCCAACAAAAAAGGCACCAGGCCACGACCAGCTCACCAACGAACTATTAAAACATATCCCGCCCATGGCAATAACACACTTAACAGATATACTTAACGAAATTACGCGATCGCTAAAATTCCCGACACAGTGGAAACACGCTGAAGTAGTCTCGATCGCAAAACCTGGAAAAGACCCGGTGTTCCCGCAACACTACAGACCAATTAGTCTACTGCCTACCCTCAGTAAACTATATGAGCGCCTCCTCTTAGTACCGATACAGGATCACATCAGTAGAGAGCAAATCCTGCCCAAATTCCAGTTTGGGTTTCGCCCACATCATTCGGCCCCCCAACAAATAATGAGGGTGGTTGAAGCAGCCACAGAAAGCTTCAACCGCAAAGGCTACTGCGGGATAGTCTTACTAGACGTGGCAAAAGCCTTTGATTCTGTTTGGCACACCGGGCTACTCCACAAAATGTACACCCAGGGCTTCCCCGGAAAGATTGTGAAACTTATAAAAAGCTATCTCTCCGGTAGGACATTCTCCGTAAAAGTAGAAACATCACTGTCAAGCAGGAGAAGAATACATGCAGGGGTACCACAGGGTTCGGTTCTTGGACCAACCCTGTACAGTCTCTACACTGCAGACATACCAACCACACAACACGTACAAACAGCACAGTATGCTGATGACACTGCATTCTTCTCCTGCTCAACAAACAGGAACCTGGTCACGAGACGTCTTCAAACCGCCCTGAACAAGACAGACGAATGGGCCAAACAATGGCGAATCTCACTTAACTCCGAGAAAACACAAGCCATGCTGATGACTAGACGTCTCGGTAAACGCCGCCCCCCCAGAAGACCCTACCAAATGCTGCACCTGCAGGGCCAAAACCTCCCCTGGAGAAACTCTGCGAGGTACCTCGGTGTGACACTAGACAAGCGTCTGACTTGGAAGTGCCACATCGAGGAGGTTCGCAAAAAGGCCCTAGGCAGGATGCAGATCCTTTACCCAATACTCAACAGTACAAGTTCCCTTGACCCGAGCACAGGAGTAGCCGTATATCGAAGTCTAATTAGACCGATACTGGAGTATGCGTGCCCAGTATGGGGTTACGCTGCTAGATCGACGGTAGAACGGCTACAAAAAATTCAAAACAGAGCGCTCAGAAGAGCCCTACACACACCGCCGCGCTTCCCGACGGAAGACCTCCACATAGCGGCCGACATTGTAAAATTAAGCACGCGATTCCGTACCCTGGCGGAGCAGTTCTACGCCAACGCGGAAAGGTCGCCAAACGATTTAATAAACTCACTTGGTCGGTACAATAACGTACCAGACCGATACAAAAGACCAAAGGCATTACTCGTAGCTTAAAATAAAAAAAAAAAAAAAAAAAAAATATATATAAATAAATAAATAGAAAACAAAAAAGACGTCACCACTAGAGTGACAGAAGAGAAACACATAATACTCTAAAGAACAGAAATAACAAAAGATAGGCACATCCAAAAACTAACCAAAAATTGAAGGAAATGTCCGAATAGGACAAAAACCTTCGCAGTAAACATCCTCTCTCTAAAGACAGAGGAAGAAATTAGAGTGTGCTGCTGCTGCGCCGGCGGATTCCCGCTCACGCCGCGGAGAGTACACGTTAGTTCGTTGTCGCTGTTGCTTATCGTGATGTCGGGACGCGGAAGTGGACGCAAAGCTGCTGCCTTGGCGGAGTTTCTGCTCACGTTAGCAGGACCTGCCGGGAAGAAGAAGAAGAAGTCTACACCGCAGTGCTTTCGCTGCCAAAAGCTTGGCCACGTTGCCAAGCAATGCAGCGGAGCAGTCGCGTGCTTGAAGTGTGCGCAAGCACACGACACACGCGACTGCAAGAAGCCGAAGGACGCCCCCTGCACTTGCGCCAACTGCGGCGGCGCTCACGCGGCAAATGCCCGTTCCTGCGCCTACAGAAGGAACTGGCGGGGACCGGCGAAGAAGACCCAGAAGCAAGTGACCACCACACACGAAGAGGTGGTCACTTGCACAGAAGACGACGTGACCAGGCGCCTTAACGGCGCCGTGGAGGAAGCCATGTCCGCCTTCAAATCCGCCATGGCGGAAGAGAGGGCGGCCATGCTGGCGGAACTGGGCGAGGCTCGCCGTCAGATCGCTGAGCTGACGCGGGAGCTTCGCTCAGCCAAAGCAGCTTCCGCCACAGCAGTCGACGCCGCCAGCCAGACGACTCCTCCACGAGAGAAGAAGTTGGAGACAGTGGCCACGCAGACCGACGTGCCTGCCGAAGGGGAGGCAACACTGCCCAAGACGGACGCAGAAGCAGAAGCGCAAGAAGAAGGGTGGGAAGAAGTCCCATTCCTCCCGCTTCCCGACATGTACAGCGCAAGCGCTGTGACGCAGAAGCTAGCTGCATCGCTTCGCGACGGTACATATCCCCACCACGACAACCCTTATCCTTTCGTTCCTCCTAACCTTTCTAAACCTTCACCCCCACACCAACCAGTTGCGTACCCAGAAGGCCTTGTTGGTCTTTCCAGGGAGGATTACGAACTGATCAATTCCTTCCCCATATTCACTGAGTGGCAAATGCGCTACGTTATCTTCGCTCTGGTCCACGGAGAGTACGAGAGAGCAGGATACACCATATCCACTATCCCAACCGAGGGAGAGCCCTCAAGTAAGAAGAAGAAGAAGAAAAGCCGTCATTTCGACAAAGTCAAGAAATAGGACATCGGCATTCCTTGCCAGTTGAGAAAAACCTATTAGCAAAGAAAGAAGATTCAAGAGTCCCAGGGGAGTAAACGCCAACAGGCCACAAACTTCCACCTGAACCTCCTCGCAGAGAGGAAGTCAGAAAAGGAGCAGGAGAGAGAGGCTGCGCCGGCACGCACTCCGCTGCTCGACTCGCTGCCGCTCGCACCGGTCGTTTTCGTTTCCGTTTCGTGTGCACCGTCGCTAGCCCATCGCCATGTCCGGACGCGGAAAGGGAGGCAAAGTCAAGGGCAAGTCAAAGTCCCGCTCAAGCAGGGCTGGGCTCCAGTTCCCGGTCGGCAGAATCCACCGCCTCCTGCGCAAGGGAAACTACGCAGAGCGCGTCGGCGCCGGGGCGCCCGTCTACCTCGCCGCCGTCATGGAGTACCTCGCGGCTGAGGTGCTCGAGCTGGCCGGAAACGCGGCCCGCGACAACAAGAAGACGCGCATCATCCCGCGCCACCTGCAGCTTGCCATCCGCAACGACGAGGAGCTCAACAAGCTCCTGTCGGGCGTCACCATCGCACAGGGTGGTGTCCTGCCCAACATCCAGGCCGTCCTGCTGCCAAAGAAGACCGAGAAGAAGGCCTAAAGGAGGCCAGGCAATCGCAGCGCCGCGTGCTCCCCTGCACGCAACGCGCTTTGCCGGCTCGGCCCACAACAATCGGCCCTTTTCAGGGCCACCACACAAACCTACGTCCAAAGCAAAATTTCAGTCGTCCTCGCCGCACCTTGTTTTGTTTTAACTTTGCACTGTCACAGCACAGCCGCCGCCGGCGCACGTCCGCCATCTTGTCGTCCACACAGCCCGTGTGGCCCAACACACACACACACACACACACACACACATTTTGCACGGTCGCAGTCGCCTTCCAAACCGACAACGGCAGCAATAATGACCATTGTTAAAGGGAGGCGTGTCGACACACCGCCCTCCACTCCCGCGCGCAACGGCCGTCGACACGAACGAAACAGCTGATCCGGCCGCCTATGCCCACACGCCTTGCCTCGGAAACCCCAACGCCGCCGCAAACAAACACACAGAGCCAAACCACGCAAGCAAATAATCACCGCCTCTCGCACAACAACACACAGCCCGCCATCTCCGTCGCGATCGATACAAAGACACACAATAACAAACACACAAACGAAGCAGCTCCACACACAGCCAGCCACATGACACGTTTCCTTTCCTTCTCCCCTCCCAGTCACATCACGTCGCTCAAAACGGAAAGAAAGAAAGAAACAAACAAACAAACAAACAACACAGCGCACACACGCAGCAACAACACAGACTCTTTCGCACTTTTCAACTTCCGAACAGTGTGGTGGCCCTGAAAAGGGCCGTTTTCTAGTCTCTCCCACCCACAAGCACGGCCGCGGGAAGGCCAGCGCCCGCTGCGACGCAGCCTAACCGCCGAAACCGTACAGGGTGCGCCCCTGCCTCTTCAGGGCGTACACCACGTCCATGGCCGTCACAGTCTTGCGCTTGGCGTGCTCAGTGTACGTCACCGCGTCGCGGATCACGTTCTCCAGGAACACCTTCAGCACCCCGCGGGTCTCCTCGTAGATCAGACCAGAGATGCGCTTCACGCCGCCCCTGCGAGCCAGGCGGCGGATGGCGGGCTTCGTGATGCCCTGGATGTTGTCGCGCAACACCTTGCGGTGCCGCTTGGCGCCACCCTTGCCGAGCCCCTTTCCTCCCTTGCCGCGGCCTGTCATCCTTCCTTCCTCGGGCAAAGCAAAACGTGCACAAACAGCAGCTGCAGCGGCTGGCGAGTCGGCTACGGTCTGCGCCCAGCGCGCCCGCCGCCCCCCTATATAGACTCTGGCCCGCCCTCCCCCCACCACGCGCAACCGAGGGCATATAAGCGCAGCACGGAGGCGCGCGGGCCCGTTGTCAAGGCAGCACCGGACGCCGCGCCGCACCTAACCTCCACGCACGCCGCTCCGCTACCGCTACCGCCATGGCCCGCACAAAGCAAACGGCCCGCAAGTCCACCGGCGGAAAGGCGCCGCGCAAACAGCTCGCCACCAAGGCGGCGAGGAAGAGCGCGCCCGCCACCGGAGGCGTCAAGAAGCCCCACCGCTACAGGCCGGGCACCGTCGCCCTGCGAGAAATCAGGCGCTACCAGAAGAGCACAGAGCTGCTCATCCGCAAGCTGCCATTCCAGCGCCTAGTGCGCGAGATCGCCCAGGACTTCAAGACCGACCTGCGCTTCCAGAGCTCCGCAGTCATGGCCCTGCAGGAGGCCAGCGAGGCCTACCTCGTCGGCCTCTTCGAAGACACCAACCTGTGCGCAATCCACGCCAAGCGCGTCACCATCATGCCCAAGGACATCCAGCTCGCGCGCCGCATCCGCGGCGAGCGCGCCTAAACCGCGCCGCGGCACCGCACCGCACAAACAAAAACGGCCCTTTTCAGGGCCACTAACATCTCTCCGTCGCGAGCAAACTTTGTCGGTCGCCTGCCTCTCGCCCCGCAACCCAAAAACAAAAACCACCACTTCCCGTCCGTCCGCCACACCCGCTCACTCTGCCTGCCTGCTAGCAGCGCGCAACAATCACACATCATCCCTCCCCGGCGCTCAAAGCGCACAATACCCAACGGCCGACGTCACACCGCACGGGTGGCTGGCCGGCCGCCGCTTTCGTTTCGAAAACAAAAAAACCCGCACTCCACTCCGACGGCCAACGGCCAGGCAGGCGCGCTCGCTCGCTCTACACGCCACCGAAATCCCCGCCGACTCCTTCCACATCTCAACGTGCCCCCCGTTGCAAAACATAACACACACACACACAAAGGAACAAAACAAAACAAAGACCAGACACGACTCGACTCGACAAGACAGACATCCGAGAAGAACGAACGCAGGCAAGCCAACCAACGTATTCAAACAAAACAACGTGACAGAAAACCAACCGTCGGCCGCCGCCACAAACACGGCGACAATCAACCACGACAACAACAACAACAACAACAACACCGCTTACCGCTACCGCCGCCCACACCCGCCACCGACCCCCGCAATCCAACCACCACGGCACGCAAACAGCATCCCCACGGGCATACAGAAACGCCAGACAGACACCCACACCAAACGCAACACGACAATCAAAACCTTCCCCGACGTGCTTTGATGGCCCTGAGAAGGGCCGTTTTGGGCCGCGCGTCTCTTGCGCGCCACTAGACGACGACGGGGGGTGGGGACGACGGAGTCAAGCGCCAAACCCTTCCTTTCTCCCATCTCTTTCTCCTCTACTCTACTTCTTCTTCTTGGGCGAAGCCTTCGCCTTAGACGGCGTCGTCGCCTTCTTCGGGCGCGGCGCCTTCGGCTTCTTCGTCGGAACCTTGGCGGCCTTCTTCGCCTTCGACGGCGACTTGGCCTTGGCCGGCTTGGCCGCAGCCGCCTTCTTCGCACCCGCGGGAGCGGCCGACGCCGCAGACGCCTTCTTGGCGGCGCCCGCCTTCCGACCGGTCGCCGCCTTCACGCCACCAGCCTTCTTTGCGCCGGCCGCACGGGCGCCCTTCTTCTCCTTGCTGGCCGGAGCGGCGCGCTTCTTCTTGGCACCGCCAGCACGAGCCTTGCCGCCCTCGGCCGCCCCCCCGCCGCCGGCGCCGGCAAGCTTGAACGAGCCGGACGCGCCCTTCCCCTTCGTCTGCACCAGCTCGCCCGCCACGACGGCCGACTTGAGGTACTTCTTGATAAACGGCGCCAGCTTCTCCGCGTCCAGCTTGTAGTGCGCGGCTATGTACTTCTTGATCGCCTGCAGCGACGACCCGCCGCGCTCCTTCAGACTCTTGATGGCGGCCGTCACCATCTCAGAGGTGCGCGGGTGCGCAGGCTTGGCGCGCGGCTTCTTCGCAGACGACGCAGACTTGGCCTTCTTCGTAGTGCCGGTGGCGGCGGGTGCCGCAGCAGTCTCGTTCGTAGCCGCCTGATCTGCCATTTCGACGACGCGCGTAACACACAGCGAGAGCGAGCGGGACGGCAGGCACGCAAGCACAGCACAGCAGCAGAGCAGAGAATCACAAGGCCCAGCCAGTGTCGCGGGCGGGCGCGGACGGCCGAGAGAGCGGCCGCCACTCTGCGCGCCGCCGCGCCGCGCCTCCCGCGCTTGCTACCGCCCAACGTCCGACAGCCTGTGCGGAGCAGCCCCAAACCTGCGCCACAACCGCCCGCGCCTTTCAAACCACCGAGGATGGGGCTACACACAGCCACACCACAGTCGCCAACCAGTCGCCACGGCAGCGCCGCAAACCACGGCCAAACTGCAGCTACCGCGCGCTACAGCCTGCGTCGGCCCGCCGAGAATCGCCGCCCCCGCCCAAATGCCGCCCCCACAGCCCCAGCCGACGACCCGCCACAATGGCCAAACCTTCGGCAAAACTCCCACACCGTCGCCGCGGCAGCCCGGCCAGCGCGGCCGGCGCCACAGCCACACAAGCCGAGGCGTGCGGCGATGACGGCCGTGCAAACGCGCCTCCGCCGCCCCATCGCCTTCCGTCGCCCTCCCGCCGTTTCCCGATCGGCCCGCAGCCGTCGGGCCACATCGCGCGCCGTCCTCCTCCTCTCGCCCGCCAACATTCACAGCCGTTTCTCAACAATTGCCCGCCGCAAACGGACGCCGCCTGCGCAACAGGCGCCGCCGCCCCTCGCCGCTTCCGACCCAACCCCTCGACCGAGGCAAACCGCAATCCGAATCTACAGACCAACCCAATCTGCCGTCAAGCACACACGACAGCCGACCTTACACGTTACGCGTTACACATTACGTTTACACGTCTACGTTAGGTTAGGTTAGGTGGACGTGGGTTAGGTTAAGGGGACTTGGGTTAGGTTAAGCGTCAAACTTAGGTTAAGCATTCAAACACGTCAGGCGTCAGAGGTTAGGTTAGGTTAGGTTAGGTTAGGTTAGGTTAGGTTAGGTTAGTGCTAGGTTGAGAAGCGTCAAACGTAGGTTAAAAAGGCGTTCAAACGTGAGGCGTGAGCCGGACAGCTTACCTTACGTAGACGTTAGGGGCTCACAGGCTGAGCTCACCTCGCCACACCACAGGTTCGGTTCGGTTCGCTCGGCTCAGCGTAAAGCGCCGAGGTCAGGGTTACGTTCGTTCACCTTCGGGCGCCACACTTTCGGTTGAAAGGTCGCGACGGGACGACGTCGGCAGGCACGCCGCAAACGAACAAAAACGTACAGACGACGTCGGAAACCGCCGACAGACGGGGGAGCAGCACGACCACGACCAGACACCGAGCGCGAACGAGACACACGCGAACCACCCCCACCGGCCAAAGGGCACCACACAACAACCCAGAGCACCACGTGTCGACACCAGAGCAACCCGCCGCTCACGCGACATGGCTGGCACCGAAGGGCAACCGCCCGCAACTGCGCTTTCCGCGCCGGCCCGGATGCACGTCGTGCTACAACAACACCACTACCGTACACAGCCGCTGTTCACAACATCACTATCAATGGCGCGCCCGCGGCTCGCCGCCGTCGCAGTCGCAGCCCCAACGCCAGCACTTTTGCACCACCATTCACACGCACCGCAACACAGCTCGCCGACACAGCCGAACAAAACAAACACCACACAACAACAGCAACAACGCCGCCGCCTCTACTTGTGCCGGCGACCCACCCCGCCGATGGCGCACCTTTCGCCAGCCGGCAATCGACACACACGCACCCACCCACCGGGGCCCAGTGCAAAAAACAAAAAACACACAAAAACAAAAAAACCAAACAACACAAACGACACGGGAAGCGCACACCGCCACTTCGCGCGCACGCCACCAACCAGTCGTCGTCTCAAAATAACAAACACAAACAAAATAAACTAACAACTAGGGCAACACAAAACAAAAAAAAAAACGCCTCGCACGAACCGCCCACAAAAAGGACAAGCACACGCACAGCCTCTGCTGACGACCACGACGCAGCGGCACGCTGCTCCTGTCCCGCGCCCCGCGCCCCACTCGATTCACAACTCACGCGACACCGTCAACGACGGGCTCGCTTCCCGCAACCTACCACCTTTCCGCCACGACGCACAGCCCCAGCCCCACCCGACGACGCCCGTGGCAACGACTGCACTTTCACCACCGCCTCCCCCTTCCCCCCCAAAAACACACACACACACACACACACAGCCAGCCAAAAACGCACTCGCGACCCACACATGCACGTGCATCGGCACACGCCAACCAGTCAACGTCGACAACCACACGCAAGGCTCGAAACGAAACCGGCGTCCTTCCACGTTGCCATCAAGCTACGCGACACAAGACACAAGGAACCAACACAACAGCCGGCCCCACTAATTCCCACTCTCACGCCGCAAAAAGCACACCGAAACCGCCAAACGCACGCACATTCCCCTTCGCACTGACACCACCGACCGGCTCGCTACCACACACCTCTCGGCAGCCGTTTCACGCCAATTCGCCACACCGCCCACACAGTCGACAAGCGCCCGCCCTGTACGGCACACGCAACGACGCAGCGCAGCAAAGGGCGCCCGCAACACATACCTCTCCGCCGCCCGACGCGCCAACCGCCACACCACACCGCCAGCCACTCGCAAATTGTGCACTGCCACCAGCCACACGTCCAACACGCCGCGCCGCCTCCGGCCACCCGCCAGGGGGCGCTCACGTCCGCGACAACAGCGCGGCCCGCCGGGCCGGGCCGGGCCGAACCGAACCGAGCCGCCGCTGCTCTGCACTCGGCACGGCCACACCCTGCTGCAGACCGGGCTCGTCCCTCTGTACGCGTCTGCCTGCGCATCAACACAACACGACCTTTTTTTTTTTTTTTTTTTTTTTTTTCTCTCTACCGCCATCCCTCCTTCTCGCGTTTTACTCGTTGTTGCAGCAGCGGCGCACACCTACACATCCACAGCCCCAGCCCCAGCCGAGCCGGCCTCACCTCAGGGCCCGCCGCCAGCGTCTCCTCCTCGGGCACAGGTGCGGTGCTGTGGCCGCCCATCCAACCGCATTGCTGGCCGTCCAGCCACCAGGCGTTCCCACTGCCGCGAGCCACGCCGCGCACCGACCCTGCTGCAGAAAACGAAGCATAGCCAGAGACCGACCGATACACAAAGCAAGCCGTCGCCTCGCCTCTTGTCCTTCCTGCCTTCCTTCCGCCCCCGCCCTTCTCACACCACCGCCTCTCCACTTTCGCCCCCCCCTCCTTTTTTTGTTTTTTTTTTTTGTTTTCTTCTTTCTTTCTTTCTTTCTTTCTTTGGCCCTCTCTCCTTCCCGCCATAGCGGTTACGGCACCGCCTGCAGCGGCAGATTTTTTGCGCCCACACGCCTACTCCTACCACCATTAACCTTGCCCTGCCCTGCCCTGCCCTGCCCATCAACGTCGCAGTCGAACCGACGCTTGCCAACACACTGCCCACGTTCCTTTCTCTTTTCGGCCTACGCCCATTACGCGCCGCCGCCACAGCACCTTCCCTTCCCACAACACACCGACGTCATCACACGCACCCAAAACAGGGGCCACGACCGTGTTCCTCGCCCACTCCCATCCCGCACGGTACGCACATTCCCAACTACTAACCGCGCACCCTCCCTTTCCAATCTGTGTGTCTCTGTGTCTGTGTCCTGTCCGCGCGTGACGCCTCTCAACATCCGCCGTCCCCCGTCCCGTTTTCGCCCCCATGCCGTCGTCGCGCCGCCTCCTCCCCGTCCACCGCCGCCCCTGTCCGCCCCGCACCACACCATACACCGCTGCTTGTCCCGGCCGTTGCCACCAAAGGCGCCGACCGCAAACGCGCCACGCCGCAGCCCCCGTGCGTCTCGCGCTCGCTTGCATCTCCGTGCCGACGCTGCCTCTCTTCCCACTCGCACTCGACCTCGACAACACAGTCTTTGGCTCCGCCACTGCGTGTTCCGGTGGTACGCACGCTGCAACACGTATGTATTCATTACCAGAGCGATGGCGAGGCATGACAGCATCTCTGTCTGACCAGAGAGTTCTTTCTCGCTGCTAGTCGGCGCTTGGACCGCGCCAGACGACAGTAGTGGCACGCACCGGGTCGCCAGGAACAGTTGTTATATATATTGTAGCGCGAGTCGGGAGAGGTAGTAGTCGGTCGACAGTAGTAGCGGGTGGACGGTTGTACTGAGCGGGCGTCGGCGGCGTGCTCTGCTCGTCTCGCGACTCTGGTCACGGTTCGGGACGATGTATAGTATATTGTGTTACAATCAAAAGGTGGTGTGACGCTGCATTGCGCAAATCTGATAACGTATGTTCATTGTACTTATTTTGTTCAACAACAAAAGCCCCACTATTACTTTTTTTCTAAAGTAACTTTTGTCTCTTAACGAAAAACATTCACGTTTTAAAGACTACTTCCTATGGCATTTCCCTCCAAGGAGTGCAATTAATTACCAGCCAGCACTCATTCATTGCACACAGCTGTGTAAGGGGTATCTACAATTGAGGAGCGGATATAAATGCAATTTTTTGTTTTTTTTGTTTTTTTTTGTGTGTGTGTTGTAACCTCCCAGCAAAATTTAAAACAATGGACAATGTTATTTACGGATGCTAATGGACATTGCGCTAATTGTAACCTCGCCCACAATGAGAGGTATTGAAAATGGCAACAAAAATGTGAAATTCGCAATCTGACTCAAATATAAAGTCTTCACACAACATTTAAAAAAGTCCGTTCAGTGACAAGAAACTTCAATTAAACCGAAATATCGGTCTTTGGCCCTGTGCAAAACAATCAGAATTAAAGTCTTACCTCCGAATAAATGGATGTCACATTTCTGCTCTGGTTGTTGCGCAGCGCTTGAAGGAACTGCATTGCAAATAATAATATTCTCTTTTTTTGTGATTTTAGTGGCATTTTTCTTCAAAGAAGTGGAATGAAATGTGAAGTGCAACGAACTCTTTAGTTCAATACAAAATTAAATGTTTGAAAAATGCTTTTGAAATAAAACCTATTATTGGGGAACTTGTTGGAGAATAATTACAATAAATACAATTTTTCATTATCTAATGATTATATTAATTAACAGTATACCTTATTCACCATCTTGACCAGTGTTGCCGACCGCCTACATCACACAACCGCACTCGGCTGCTACTACTGACCGACCGCTCTGCATGACGACTATTAGCGTACTGCACGCGACGACTACTGACAGAGTACAGCCCTCAACTACACAGAGCTACGGACTCGCAACGACTACTGACAGACTGACTGACTGACTGACTGACTGACTGAGAACCGCTCGCAACACTCGCGCAGTCCAGCGCAAACTCTCTGGTCACAGATGCTACAATGTCTCGCCATCGCTACTATGTTACATACGTGTTTCAGTGTCTTTTTCATTGGGGTAACGATCTTTGGCTCTTTTTATTCTGAATACAGGGCCAAAGGTCAACGCTGCTGCCCTTATACAATTTATCAGGTTTCATTATGTCTGTTGCAATGTTACATACGGTTCACTCTTTCATTAATATTATCGTTGGGTTTGTTTTGTAGGGACGTTAACATTCTGGCACATTTTTATTATCATCGGACTCTCTGCTATTTGTGCAGGGAGGTTATACCTGGGTCCATTTCCATTTCCATTTACATTTTAATATTGATAGACTTTTTGTTTTCTTTTTTGTTTCTTGTTGTTTTTCCTTCTTTTTTTTGTTGTTTTTTTTTTTTTTTTTTTTTTTTTGTTGTTTTGTTTTTCCCGCTCTCACCACCACCGCCGCATCACGCCTTCCGTTTTCTTGGTTTCTTTTCTGTTCTTCAACTGCTTCAACATCACCGCGCCCCATTTCCACACCACAGCCATCAGCCTCCGAGACGGGCGGGCGCAGTGTGCCATTTCCGGCGCACAAGCACACCCGTACGGTACTCTCCTCGCCCCCACGCCACCAACAACACAGCGACCACGCGGCTTTCAGGCATGGCATGGCACGGCACGGCACCGGCGAAATGCGCCGCCCCCGCCCCTCCGCGCATCCGTCCGTCTCGCCACGTTCACTGACAGCCGCGTCTGCGGCTACACCACGACAACCACAACACCGCTCCCCTCCCTGGCAACTCACATTGTTTTTCTCCTCCTCTTTTGCACAAACCACAACGCCGAGCACAGGCGCAAGCCACCCACACCGCGCCCCTCCCCGTCCCGTCTTTGGCCGCCGCTCCTCGTTTCCTCGTTTGCCCCCTCCCATCTCCCGAAATGCCATGCCAGCAGCGTTACGCATGCCCCTCCCCTGTCCACACAACACTACCGCCTAACGAACAGCCTTTTCCGGGCCACATCCAGGGCACGCCCACCTCCAAACACTGCCAATTCACGGACGCACACACACACACACACACACACACTCACTCACTTTCTCGACACCTTTCTGTACGGAGGGTGCGTCATCTCGACCGTGACAGAGTGACGGCAACTATCGACGATCCATTTCCCCCCACTGGTAAAACATGTCCACTAACACCTACATACATCATTCAAGTACACAGACAATAGCATACACACAATGGGAGGGCACACGAACATGGACGGCACGGCACTGTCATACACTCTTCCTCAGAACCATATCAACAAACGTTACGTACATCCGGGAAAGCGAAAGCGAACGCGAACGCGAAAGCGAAAGCGAAAGCAAAGGCAAAGGCAAAGCCCAATGCAGCCGTCAAAGGTAACGTTCACCACGGCAGACACTTGCAGCCGCGCCGCCGTTAAACGCATTTCAGTGCGGCTCCAATACGCCTCCGACACGGGAACGTTCCGTTGCTCTACGAATGCGTTTCTCCCCTTTTTCCCTTCCTCTCTCTTTTGCCCCCCCTCCTTGCACTCTTGCCTCATTCCTCACGTTCTGCCCAGACATTCGACCGATCAAAGTCAACCTTTCGTTACCGTTCTCAGCGCGACGGTGTACAACAGTATGACGGGTGTGCCCAAGACTTCGGTTCAGTTGCGTGACGCCGGTCTATCGCGCCGATCGACAGTTACTCAGGGGGCGACGGATCGGACCACGTCACCGACACACAAAACACTTTCAAACAAACAAATACATACCGGATGGACACAGACAAACACGTGTACAGACATTCGCCAAACAAACGACCGCCGCCGTCGTCGTCTAGCGTGCATCTTGAATGACGACATCGGTGTGCGTGCGTCGTACGCAATCAGTCAGACACGGCTATCAAACATCAGAGTCGAATGGTACATCATCGTGCGTGTCGCCGTACACGTACAGTACAATACAACAACAATGCGTCTTAATGGCACGTTCATTTCAACGTCACTCACACATCTCCACGCTGCAGTTACGTCGCACCATTGTCAAACTCGGCGTACAGCAAAGGGAATAGTGGGCGGCAAAAAAAAAAACCAAACAAAAACATTTCACATTTCACCCTCGCCATGTATGATGTGCAAAAAAAACAAACCCGCAAACGGCCGTCGTTACGGTGACACAAAAGTCGCCGATCGCACTGTCCCCCCTCGCAGACGGGTAACACACACACACACACACACCAACAACACCAATGGGTCAAAAACCACGCCAACGAGGCGTGCCACCATTCCACGCCACGGCGACCAACCTCGTGGCCGTACCCCGCGCAACACGCTTTGACGCGCCCCCCCACCCACAATCAAAATGCACACATACATCACAGCCGTCCACACAAACAACAACAACAACAATTCCGCCCTTCCCGCAAAAGGCAAGTTGGTGGCCCTGAAAAGGGCCGTTTTGCCGCTCTCGCAACGGAGGAGCCTTCTCCATCCTTCCTTCCATTCCAGAGCCACCTCCTTACTTGGAGCTCGTGTACTTGGTCACCGCCTTCGTGCCCTCGCTCACGGCGTGCTTGGCCAGCTCGCCAGGCAGCAACAGCCGCACAGCGGTCTGGATCTCGCGGGACGTGATGGTCGAGCGCTTGTTGTAGTGCGCCAGGCGAGAAGCCTCGGCCGCAATGCGCTCGAAAATGTCGTTCACGAAGCTGTTCATGATGCTCATCGCCTTCGACGAGATGCCCGTGTCAGGGTGCACCTGCTTCAGCACCTTGTAGATGTAGATGGCATAGCTCTCCTTCCTCTTGCGCTTCTTCTTCTTGTCGCCCTTCGAAATGTTCTTCTGCGCCTTGCCAGCCTTCTTGGCGGCCTTCCCGCTAGTCTTGGGCGGCATCTCGAACCAACGTACGGCAGCAGCAACACCAGTAGCAAGCGCTCCGCTCTAGTCAGCGTCTCCCCACACAGTGGCACCCGCCGCCAGCCGCCGCCGCACCTTTACCAGCTCGCCCTGTTGCGGCCGCCGACCAATGGGGCGCGCGCGCAACCGGCCGCCGCACCCGAGCCCATAAAGCACCCCCACCCCGGCTGCGCCGGCACGCACTCCGCTGCTCGACTCGCTGCCGCTCGCACCGGTCGTTTTCGTTTCCGTTTCGTGTGCACCGTCGCTAGCCCATCGCCATGTCCGGACGCGGAAAGGGAGGCAAAGTCAAGGGCAAGTCAAAGTCCCGCTCAAGCAGGGCTGGGCTCCAGTTCCCGGTCGGCAGAATCCACCGCCTCCTGCGCAAGGGAAACTACGCAGAGCGCGTCGGCGCCGGGGCGCCCGTCTACCTCGCCGCCGTCATGGAGTACCTCGCGGCTGAGGTGCTCGAGCTGGCCGGAAACGCGGCCCGCGACAACAAGAAGACGCGCATCATCCCGCGCCACCTGCAGCTTGCCATCCGCAACGACGAGGAGCTCAACAAGCTCCTGTCGGGCGTCACCATCGCACAGGGTGGTGTCCTGCCCAACATCCAGGCCGTCCTGCTGCCAAAGAAGGCCGAGAAGAAGGCCTAAAGGAGGCCAGGCAATCGCAGCGCCGCGTGCTCCCCTGCACGCAACGCGCTTTGCCGGCTCGGCCCACAACAATCGGCCCTTTTCAGGGCCACCACACAAACCTACGTCCAAAGCAAAATTTCAGTCGTCCTCGCCGCACCTTGTTTTGTTTTAACTTTGCACTGTCACAGCACAGCCGCCGCCGGCGCACGTCCGCCATCTTGTCGTCCACACAGCCCGTGTGGCCCAACACACACACACACACACACACACACACACATTTTGCACGGTCGCAGTCGCCTTCCAAACCGACAACGGCAGCAATAATGACCATTGTTAAAGGGAGGCATGTCGACACACCGCCCTCCACTCCCGCGCGCAACGGCCGTCGACACGAACGAAACAGCTGATCCGGCCGCCTATGCCCACACGCCTTGCCTCGGAAACCCCAACGCCGCCGCAAACAAACACACAGAGCCAAACCACGCAAGCAAATAATCACCGCCTCTCGCACAACAACACACAGCCCGCCATCTCCGTCGCGATCGATACAAAGACACACAATAACAAACACACAAACGAAGCAGCTCCACACACAGCCAGCCACATGACACGTTTCCTTTCCTTCTCCCCTCCCAGTCACATCACGTCGCTCAAAACGGAAAGAAAGAAAGAAACAAACAAACAAACAAACAACACAGCGCACACACGCAGCAACAACACAGACTCTTTCGCACTTTTCAACTTCCGAACAGTGTGGTGGCCCTGAAAAGGGCCGTTTTCTAGTCTCTCCCACCCACAAGCACGGCCGCGGGAAGGCCAGCGCCCGCTGCGACGCAGCCTAACCGCCGAAACCGTACAGGGTGCGCCCCTGCCTCTTCAGGGCGTACACCACGTCCATGGCCGTCACAGTCTTGCGCTTGGCGTGCTCAGTGTACGTCACCGCGTCGCGGATCACGTTCTCCAGGAACACCTTCAGCACCCCGCGGGTCTCCTCGTAGATCAGACCAGAGATGCGCTTCACGCCGCCCCTGCGAGCCAGGCGGCGGATGGCGGGCTTCGTGATGCCCTGGATGTTGTCGCGCAACACCTTGCGGTGCCGCTTGGCGCCACCCTTGCCGAGCCCCTTTCCTCCCTTGCCGCGGCCTGTCATCCTTCCTTCCTCGGGCAAAGCAAAACGTGCACAAACAGCAGCTGCAGCGGCTGGCGAGTCGGCTACGGTCTGCGCCCAGCGCGCCCGCCGCCCCCCTATATAGACTCTGGCCCGCCCTCCCCCCACCACGCGCAACCGAGGGCATATAAGCGCAGCACGGAGGCGCGCGGGCCCGTTGTCAAGGCAGCACCGGACGCCGCGCCGCACCTAACCTCCACGCACGCCGCTCCGCTACCGCTACCGCCATGGCCCGCACAAAGCAAACGGCCCGCAAGTCCACCGGCGGAAAGGCGCCGCGCAAACAGCTCGCCACCAAGGCGGCGAGGAAGAGCGCGCCCGCCACCGGAGGCGTCAAGAAGCCCCACCGCTACAGGCCGGGCACCGTCGCCCTGCGAGAAATCAGGCGCTACCAGAAGAGCACAGAGCTGCTCATCCGCAAGCTGCCATTCCAGCGCCTAGTGCGCGAGATCGCCCAGGACTTCAAGACCGACCTGCGCTTCCAGAGCTCCGCAGTCATGGCCCTGCAGGAGGCCAGCGAGGCCTACCTCGTCGGCCTCTTCGAAGACACCAACCTGTGCGCAATCCACGCCAAGCGCGTCACCATCATGCCCAAGGACATCCAGCTCGCGCGCCGCATCCGCGGCGAGCGCGCCTAAACCGCGCCGCGGCACCGCACCGCACAAACAAAAACGGCCCTTTTCAGGGCCACTAACATCTCTCCGTCGCGAGCAAACTTTGTCGGTCGCCTGCCTCTCGCCCCGCAACCCAAAAACAAAAACCACCACTTCCCGTCCGTCCGCCACACCCGCTCACTCTGCCTGCCTGCTAGCAGCGCGCAACAATCACACATCATCCCTCCCCGGCGCTCAAAGCGCACAATACCCAACGGCCGACGTCACACCGCACGGGTGGCTGGCCGGCCGCCGCTTTCGTTTCGAAAACAAAAAAACCCGCACTCCACTCCGACGGCCAACGGCCAGGCAGGCGCGCTCGCTCGCTCTACACGCCACCGAAATCCCCGCCGACTCCTTCCACATCTCAACGTGCCCCCCGTTGCAAAACATAACACACACACACACAAAGGAACAAAACAAAACAAAGACCAGACACGACTCGACTCGACAAGACAGACATCCGAGAAGAACGAACGCAGGCAAGCCAACCAACGTATTCAAACAAAACAACGTGACAGAAAACCAACCGTCGGCCGCCGCCACAAACACGGCGACAATCAACCACGACAACAACAACAACAACAACAACACCGCTTACCGCTACCGCCGCCCACACCCGCCACCGACCCCCGCAATCCAACCACCACGGCACGCAAACAGCATCCCCACGGGCATACAGAAACGCCAGACAGACACCCACACCAAACGCAACACGACAATCAAAACCTTCCCCGACGTGCTTTGATGGCCCTGAGAAGGGCCGTTTTGGGCCGCGCGTCTCTTGCGCGCCACTAGACGACGACGGGGGGTGGGGACGACGGAGTCAAGCGCCAAACCCTTCCTTTCTCCCATCTCTTTCTCCTCTACTCTACTTCTTCTTCTTGGGCGAAGCCTTCGCCTTAGACGGCGTCGTCGCCTTCTTCGGGCGCGGCGCCTTCGGCTTCTTCGTCGGAACCTTGGCGGCCTTCTTCGCCTTCGACGGCGACTTGGCCTTGGCCGGCTTGGCCGCAGCCGCCTTCTTCGCACCCGCGGGAGCGGCCGACGCCGCAGACGCCTTCTTGGCGGCGCCCGCCTTCCGACCGGTCGCCGCCTTCACGCCACCAGCCTTCTTTGCGCCGGCCGCACGGGCGCCCTTCTTCTCCTTGCTGGCCGGAGCGGCGCGCTTCTTCTTGGCACCGCCAGCACGAGCCTTGCCGCCCTCGGCCGCCCCCCCGCCGCCGGCGCCGGCAAGCTTGAACGAGCCGGACGCGCCCTTCCCCTTCGTCTGCACCAGCTCGCCCGCCACGACGGCCGACTTGAGGTACTTCTTGATAAACGGCGCCAGCTTCTCCGCGTCCAGCTTGTAGTGCGCGGCTATGTACTTCTTGATCGCCTGCAGCGACGACCCGCCGCGCTCCTTCAGACTCTTGATGGCGGCCGTCACCATCTCAGAGGTGCGCGGGTGCGCAGGCTTGGCGCGCGGCTTCTTCGCAGACGACGCAGACTTGGCCTTCTTCGTAGTGCCGGTGGCGGCGGGTGCCGCAGCAGTCTCGTTCGTAGCCGCCTGATCTGCCATTTCGACGACGCGCGTAACACACAGCGAGAGCGAGCGGGACGGCAGGCACGCAAGCACAGCACAGCAGCAGAGCAGAGAATCACAAGGCCCAGCCAGTGTCGCGGGCGGGCGCGGACGGCCGAGAGAGCGGCCGCCACTCTGCGCGCCGCCGCGCCGCGCCTCCCGCGCTTGCTACCGCCCAACGTCCGACAGCCTGTGCGGAGCAGCCCCAAACCTGCGCCACAACCGCCCGCGCCTTTCAAACCACCGAGGATGGGGCTACACACAGCCACACCACAGTCGCCAACCAGTCGCCACGGCAGCGCCGCAAACCACGGCCAAACTGCAGCTACCGCGCGCTACAGCCTGCGTCGGCCCGCCGAGAATCGCCGCCCCCGCCCAAATGCCGCCCCCACAGCCCCAGCCGACGACCCGCCACAATGGCCAAACCTTCGGCAAAACTCCCACACCGTCGCCGCGGCAGCCCGGCCAGCGCGGCCGGCGCCACAGCCACACAAGCCGAGGCGTGCGGCGATGACGGCCGTGCAAACGCGCCTCCGCCGCCCCATCGCCTTCCGTCGCCCTCCCGCCGTTTCCCGATCGGCCCGCAGCCGTCGGGCCACATCGCGCGCCGTCCTCCTCCTCTCGCCCGCCAACATTCACAGCCGTTTCTCAACAATTGCCCGCCGCAAACGGACGCCGCCTGCGCAACAGGCGCCGCCGCCCCTCGCCGCTTCCGACCCAACCCCTCGACCGAGGCAAACCGCAATCCGAATCTACAGACCAACCCAATCTGCCGTCAAGCACACACGACAGCCGACCTTACACGTTACGCGTTACACATTACGTTTACACGTCTACGTTAGGTTAGGTTAGGTGGACGTGGGTTAGGTTAAGGGGACTTGGGTTAGGTTAAGCGTCAAACTTAGGTTAAGCATTCAAACACGTCAGGCGTCAGAGGTTAGGTTAGGTTAGGTTAGGTTAGGTTAGGTTAGGTTAGGTTAGTGCTAGGTTGAGAAGCGTCAAACGTAGGTTAAAAAGGCGTTCAAACGTGAGGCGTGAGCCGGACAGCTTACCTTACGTAGACGTTAGGGGCTCACAGGCTGAGCTCACCTCGCCACACCACAGGTTCGGTTCGGTTCGCTCGGCTCAGCGTAAAGCGCCGAGGTCAGGGTTACGTTCGTTCACCTTCGGGCGCCACACTTTCGGTTGAAAGGTCGCGACGGGACGACGTCGGCAGGCACGCCGCAAACGAACAAAAACGTACAGACGACGTCGGAAACCGCCGACAGACGGGGGAGCAGCACGACCACGACCAGACACCGAGCGCGAACGAGACACACGCGAACCACCCCCACCGGCCAAAGGGCACCACACAACAACCCAGAGCACCACGTGTCGACACCAGAGCAACCCGCCGCTCACGCGACATGGCTGGCACCGAAGGGCAACCGCCCGCAACTGCGCTTTCCGCGCCGGCCCGGATGCACGTCGTGCTACAACAACACCACTACCGTACACAGCCGCTGTTCACAACATCACTATCAATGGCGCGCCCGCGGCTCGCCGCCGTCGCAGTCGCAGCCCCAACGCCAGCACTTTTGCACCACCATTCACACGCACCGCAACACAGCTCGCCGACACAGCCGAACAAAACAAACACCACACAACAACAGCAACAACGCCGCCGCCTCTACTTGTGCCGGCGACCCACCCCGCCGATGGCGCACCTTTCGCCAGCCGGCAATCGACACACACGCACCCACCCACCGGGGCCCAGTGCAAAAAACAAAAAACACACAAAAACAAAAAAACCAAACAACACAAACGACACGGGAAGCGCACACCGCCACTTCGCGCGCACGCCACCAACCAGTCGTCGTCTCAAAATAACAAACACAAACAAAATAAACTAACAACTAGGGCAACACAAAACAAAAAAAAAAACGCCTCGCACGAACCGCCCACAAAAAGGACAAGCACACGCACAGCCTCTGCTGACGACCACGACGCAGCGGCACGCTGCTCCTGTCCCGCGCCCCGCGCCCCACTCGATTCACAACTCACGCGACACCGTCAACGACGGGCTCGCTTCCCGCAACCTACCACCTTTCCGCCACGACGCACAGCCCCAGCCCCACCCGACGACGCCCGTGGCAACGACTGCACTTTCACCACCGCCTCCCCCTTCCCCCCCAAAAACACACACACACACACACACACAGCCAGCCAAAAACGCACTCGCGACCCACACATGCACGTGCATCGGCACACGCCAACCAGTCAACGTCGACAACCACACGCAAGGCTCGAAACGAAACCGGCGTCCTTCCACGTTGCCATCAAGCTACGCGACACAAGACACAAGGAACCAACACAACAGCCGGCCCCACTAATTCCCACTCTCACGCCGCAAAAAGCACACCGAAACCGCCAAACGCACGCACATTCCCCTTCGCACTGACACCACCGACCGGCTCGCTACCACACACCTCTCGGCAGCCGTTTCACGCCAATTCGCCACACCGCCCACACAGTCGACAAGCGCCCGCCCTGTACGGCACACGCAACGACGCAGCGCAGCAAAGGGCGCCCGCAACACATACCTCTCCGCCGCCCGACGCGCCAACCGCCACACCACACCGCCAGCCACTCGCAAATTGTGCACTGCCACCAGCCACACGTCCAACACGCCGCGCCGCCTCCGGCCACCCGCCAGGGGGCGCTCACGTCCGCGACAACAGCGCGGCCCGCCGGGCCGGGCCGGGCCGAACCGAACCGAGCCGCCGCTGCTCTGCACTCGGCACGGCCACACCCTGCTGCAGACCGGGCTCGTCCCTCTGTACGCGTCTGCCTGCGCATCAACACAACACGACCTTTTTTTTTTTTTTTTTTTTTTTTTCTCTCTACCGCCATCCCTCCTTCTCGCGTTTTACTCGTTGTTGCAGCAGCGGCGCACACCTACACATCCACAGCCCCAGCCCCAGCCGAGCCGGCCTCACCTCAGGGCCCGCCGCCAGCGTCTCCTCCTCGGGCACAGGTGCGGTGCTGTGGCCGCCCATCCAACCGCATTGCTGGCCGTCCAGCCACCAGGCGTTCCCACTGCCGCGAGCCACGCCGCGCACCGACCCTGCTGCAGAAAACGAAGCATAGCCAGAGACCGACCGATACACAAAGCAAGCCGTCGCCTCGCCTCTTGTCCTTCCTGCCTTCCTTCCGCCCCCGCCCTTCTCACACCACCGCCTCTCCACTTTCGCCCCCCCCTCCTTTTTTTGTTTTTTTTTTTTGTTTTGTTTTCTTCTTTCTTTCTTTCTTTCTTTCTTTCTTTGGCCCTCTCTCCTTCCCGCCATGGCGGTTACGGCACCGCCTGCAGCGGCAGATTTTTTGCGCCCACACGCCTACTCCTACCACCATTAACCTTGCCCTGCCCTGCCCTGCCCTGCCCATCAACGTCGCAGTCGAACCGACGCTTGCCAACACACTGCCCACGTTCCTTTCTCTTTTCGGCCTACGCCCATTACGCGCCGCCGCCACAGCACCTTCCCTTCCCACAACACACCGACGTCATCACACGCACCCAAAACAGGGGCCACGACCGTGTTCCTCGCCCACTCCCATCCCGCACGGTACGCACATTCCCAACTACTAACCGCGCACCCTCCCTTTCCAATCTGTGTGTCTCTGTGTCTGTGTCCTGTCCGCGCGTGACGCCTCTCAACATCCGCCGTCCCCCGTCCCGTTTTCGCCCCCATGCCGTCGTCGCGCCGCCTCCTCCCCGTCCACCGCCGCCCCTGTCCGCCCCGCACCACACCATACACCGCTGCTTGTCCCGGCCGTTGCCACCAAAGGCGCCGACCGCAAACGCGCCACGCCGCAGCCCCCGTGCGTCTCGCGCTCGCTTGCATCTCCGTGCCGACGCTGCCTCTCTTCCCACTCGCACTCGACCTCGACAACACAGTCTTTGGCTCCGCCACTGCGTGTTCCGGTGGTACGCACGCTGCAACACGTATGTATTCATTACCAGAGCGATGGCGAGGCATGACAGCATCTCTGTCTGACCAGAGAGTTCTTTCTCGCTGCTAGTCGGCGCTTGGACCGCGCCAGACGACAGTAGTGGCACGCACCGGGTCGCCAGGAACAGTTGTTATATATATTGTAGCGCGAGTCGGGAGAGGTAGTAGTCGGTCGACAGTAGTAGCGGGTGGACGGTTGTACTGAGCGGGCGTCGGCGGCGTGCTCTGCTCGTCTCGCGACTCTGGTCACGGTTCGGGACGATGTATAGTATATTGTGTTACAATCAAAAGGTGGTGTGACGCTGCATTGCGCAAATCTGATAACGTATGTTCATTGTACTTATTTTGTTCAACAACAAAAGCCCCACTATTACTTTTTTTCTAAAGTAACTTTTGTCTCTTAACGAAAAACATTCACGTTTTAAAGACTACTTCCTATGGCATTTCCCTCCAAGGAGTGCAATTAATTACCAGCCAGCACTCATTCATTGCACACAGCTGTGTAAGGGGTATCTACAATTGAGGAGCGGATATAAATGCAATTTTTTGTTTTTTTTGTTTTTTTTTTGTGTGTGTGTTGTAACCTCCCAGCAAAATTTAAAACAATGGACAATGTTATTTACGGATGCTAATGGACATTGCGCTAATTGTAACCTCGCCCACAATGAGAGGTATTGAAAATGGCAACAAAAATGTGAAATTCGCAATCTGACTCAAATATAAAGTCTTCACACAACATTTAAAAAAGTCCGTTCAGTGACAAGAAACTTCAATTAAACCGAAATATCGGTCTTTGGCCCTGTGCAAAACAATCAGAATTAAAGTCTTACCTCCGAATAAATGGATGTCACATTTCTGCTCTGGTTGTTGCGCAGCGCTTGAAGGAACTGCATTGCAAATAATAATATTCTCTTTTTTTGTGATTTTAGTGGCATTTTTCTTCAAAGAAGTGGAATGAAATGTGAAGTGCAACGAACTCTTTAGTTCAATACAAAATTAAATGTTTGAAAAATGCTTTTGAAATAAAACCTATTATTGGGGAACTTGTTGGAGAATAATTACAATAAATACAATTTTTCATTATCTAATGATTATATTAATTAACAGTATACCTTATTCACCATCTTGACCAGTGTTGCCGACCGCCTACATCACACAACCGCACTCGGCTGCTACTACTGACCGACCGCTCTGCATGACGACTATTAGCGTACTGCACGCGACGACTACTGACAGAGTACAGCCCTCAACTACACAGAGCTACGGACTCGCAACGACTACTGACAGACTGACTGACTGACTGACTGACTGACTGAGAACCGCTCGCAACACTCGCGCAGTCCAGCGCAAACTCTCTGGTCACAGATGCTACAATGTCTCGCCATCGCTACTATGTTACATACGTGTTTCAGTGTCTTTTTCATTGGGGTAACGATCTTTGGCTCTTTTTATTCTGAATACAGGGCCAAAGGTCAACGCTGCTGCCCTTATACAATTTATCAGGTTTCATTATGTCTGTTGCAATGTTACATACGGTTCACTCTTTCATTAATATTATCGTTGGGTTTGTTTTGTAGGGACGTTAACATTCTGGCACATTTTTATTATCATCGGACTCTCTGCTATTTGTGCAGGGAGGTTATACCTGGGTCCATTTCCATTTCCATTTACATTTTAATATTGATAGACTTTTTGTTTTCTTTTTTGTTTCTTGTTGTTTTTCCTTCTTTTTTTTGTTGTTTTTTTTTTTTTTTTTTTTTTTTTGTTGTTTTGTTTTTCCCGCTCTCACCACCACCGCCGCATCACGCCTTCCGTTTTCTTGGTTTCTTTTCTGTTCTTCAACTGCTTCAACATCACCGCGCCCCATTTCCACACCACAGCCATCAGCCTCCGAGACGGGCGGGCGCAGTGTGCCATTTCCGGCGCACAAGCACACCCGTACGGTACTCTCCTCGCCCCCACGCCACCAACAACACAGCGACCACGCGGCTTTCAGGCATGGCATGGCACGGCACGGCACCGGCGAAATGCGCCGCCCCCGCCCCTCCGCGCATCCGTCCGTCTCGCCACGTTCACTGACAGCCGCGTCTGCGGCTACACCACGACAACCACAACACCGCTCCCCTCCCTGGCAACTCACATTGTTTTTCTCCTCCTCTTTTGCACAAACCACAACGCCGAGCACAGGCGCAAGCCACCCACACCGCGCCCCTCCCCGTCCCGTCTTTGGCCGCCGCTCCTCGTTTCCTCGTTTGCCCCCTCCCATCTCCCGAAATGCCATGCCAGCAGCGTTACGCATGCCCCTCCCCTGTCCACACAACACTACCGCCTAACGAACAGCCTTTTCCGGGCCACATCCAGGGCACGCCCACCTCCAAACACTGCCAATTCACGGACGCACACACACACACACACACACACACTCACTCACTTTCTCGACACCTTTCTGTACGGAGGGTGCGTCATCTCGACCGTGACAGAGTGACGGCAACTATCGACGATCCATTTCCCCCCACTGGTAAAACATGTCCACTAACACCTACATACATCATTCAAGTACACAGACAATAGCATACACACAATGGGAGGGCACACGAACATGGACGGCACGGCACTGTCATACACTCTTCCTCAGAACCATATCAACAAACGTTACGTACATCCGGGAAAGCGAAAGCGAACGCGAACGCGAAAGCGAAAGCGAAAGCAAAGGCAAAGGCAAAGCCCAATGCAGCCGTCAAAGGTAACGTTCACCACGGCAGACACTTGCAGCCGCGCCGCCGTTAAACGCATTTCAGTGCGGCTCCAATACGCCTCCGACACGGGAACGTTCCGTTGCTCTACGAATGCGTTTCTCCCCTTTTTCCCTTCCTCTCTCTTTTGCCCCCCCTCCTTGCACTCTTGCCTCATTCCTCACGTTCTGCCCAGACATTCGACCGATCAAAGTCAACCTTTCGTTACCGTTCTCAGCGCGACGGTGTACAACAGTATGACGGGTGTGCCCAAGACTTCGGTTCAGTTGCGTGACGCCGGTCTATCGCGCCGATCGACAGTTACTCAGGGGGCGACGGATCGGACCACGTCACCGACACACAAAACACTTTCAAACAAACAAATACATACCGGATGGACACAGACAAACACGTGTACAGACATTCGCCAAACAAACGACCGCCGCCGTCGTCGTCTAGCGTGCATCTTGAATGACGACATCGGTGTGCGTGCGTCGTACGCAATCAGTCAGACACGGCTATCAAACATCAGAGTCGAATGGTACATCATCGTGCGTGTCGCCGTACACGTACAGTACAATACAACAACAATGCGTCTTAATGGCACGTTCATTTCAACGTCACTCACACACCTCCACGCTGCAGTTACGTCGCACCATTGTCAAACTCGGCGTACAGCAAAGGGAATAGTGGGCGGCAAAAAAAAAACCAAACAAAAACATTTCACATTTCACCCTCGCCATGTATGATGTGCAAAAAAAACAAACCCGCAAACGGCCGTCGTTACGGTGACACAAAAGTCGCCGATCGCACTGTCCCCCCTCGCAGACGGGTAACACACACACACACACACACCAACAACACCAATGGGTCAAAAACCACGCCAACGAGGCGTGCCACCATTCCACGCCACGGCGACCAACCTCGTGGCCGTACCCCGCGCAACACGCTTTGACGCGCCCCCCCACCCACAATCAAAATGCACACATACATCACAGCCGTCCACACAAACAACAACAACAACAATTCCGCCCTTCCCGCAAAAGGCAAGTTGGTGGCCCTGAAAAGGGCCGTTTTGCCGCTCTCGCAACGGAGGAGCCTTCTCCATCCTTCCTTCCATTCCAGAGCCACCTCCTTACTTGGAGCTCGTGTACTTGGTCACCGCCTTCGTGCCCTCGCTCACGGCGTGCTTGGCCAGCTCGCCAGGCAGCAACAGCCGCACAGCGGTCTGGATCTCGCGGGACGTGATGGTCGAGCGCTTGTTGTAGTGCGCCAGGCGAGAAGCCTCGGCCGCAATGCGCTCGAAAATGTCGTTCACGAAGCTGTTCATGATGCTCATCGCCTTCGACGAGATGCCCGTGTCAGGGTGCACCTGCTTCAGCACCTTGTAGATGTAGATGGCATAGCTCTCCTTCCTCTTGCGCTTCTTCTTCTTGTCGCCCTTCGAAATGTTCTTCTGCGCCTTGCCAGCCTTCTTGGCGGCCTTCCCGCTAGTCTTGGGCGGCATCTCGAACCAACGTACGGCAGCAGCAACACCAGTAGCAAGCGCTCCGCTCTAGTCAGCGTCTCCCCACACAGTGGCACCCGCCGCTTGTGCACCTCTTGTTGAAACTCCTTTGTGGGTTTCTGGTTTTCACGAAGTTTCAGCACGTAGTGTGCTCTTCCTTCCAATTTTTCTTCTTTTCTTGCGAGATCTTTAGTTTCCTAGTTTTCGGTTGTCCATGTTTTGGTGCTTTAGAATTTCGAGATTGATTGCTTCTTCGTCAGCGTGCCTGTCGAAGATGGTGTGGCCAGCGCAGGTGCGCTCTCCACTCTTCTCGGCTGCCGAGTAGTCGTATTTTTATGTTCTGCGACTTTTCGGCGATGGTGTAAAATTTTACAGCCTGTTCTTCGATTCTTCTACGGAGTCTCTGGGTGTCCGCAATTTGATGGAGTTCCTCGCTCGGGAAGTCCGTCGGCAGATGGAGTGCCCATTTCAGTGCTCTGTTCTGCACTGCCTGGATCCGTTGTAAGTTGGTTGGTGCCGTGTTTCCCCATACGACCGCGGCGTATTCCAGCACTGGTCGTATGAGGGATTTGTAGAGGACCACCCCTAGGTGGTCTGGTAATGAAGAGCGTGGGTTTAGGATGGGGTACAGCAAGTTCATGCGCCCCATTGCCTTCTTCCTCGTTTCTTCAATATGTGGGCGCCACGTTAGTCGTTTGTCTAGTGTGACGCCCAGATATTTGGCCGTTGCGCTCCAGGGGACCGGTCTTCCTCGTATTATCATCTCCTGGAGGTCAGCCGGCACGTTTCGGTGAGCAATGACGATTGCCTGTGATTTGGCGGCGTTGTACGCCAGCCGCCACTTTGCCGCCCAGTCTTCCAAATTGTTGGCTGCGGATTGCAGTCGCCTTTGAAGGAGTTGCGGCTGCATGCTGCGGCAGTACACTGCAGTATCGTCCGCGTACAGGGCGAGTTGCACCCGATCTGTGCGCGGAAGGTCGGCAGTGTACAGCGAGTATAGCACTGGACCCAGGACCGAACCTTGCGGGACTCCGGCGAGTATTCGGCGTTCTGTGGAGATTCCACAGTCTGCCCGTACGTGAAACGTGCGACCCGCGAGGTAACTCTGCAGGAGTTTCACGTGTGGCCCAGGAATCCCCAATGTAAATAGTTTATAAAGGAGACCTTTGTGCCACACTGAATCAAATGCACGAGACACGTCGAGCAGTAGCGCGCCGAAGTACTCGCGTCGGTCCAGGGCACAGAAGGCTTCCTCTGTCAGCCGCAGTAGTTGCTGGGTGGTGGAGTGTCCCTTCCGGAATCCAAACTGCTCGTCGGGCAGGATGCCTTCCGCGTCGATGTGGATTCCCAGCCGCCTCAGGTACAACCTCTCGAAGACCTTCGAGAGTGCTGGCAGCAGGCTGATCGGGCGGTAGTTGTTCGCCCGCCTGTGATCCTTCCCTGGCTTGGGAAGGGCCACGATCTCGGCGTGCTTCCAGCACTCTGGAAATACGCCAGTGCGGATGATGGAGTTGAAGATCTCCGTGAGGTGCCCGATTGCGATGGGCGGCAGTTGCTTGAGGAGCTGGTTCGTGACAAGATCGGGGCCTGCTGCCTTCTTGCCGTTGAGATATCGTAGCTGGATCTCGACTTCCGCTTCCTCGATCGGCTCGATGACGGTGTCGTTGTCCTCGGCCGCTAAGAAGACCGGAAGTCGCTCCTCAACCAGTGCCACGTGTGCCAGGTCGACAGGATCTTCCACTGGAGTGAAGTTTTCAGCGAACACGTCCGCGAGGGCGTTGGCCTTAGCGTCCGGTTCGCTGACGAAGACATTCCCGACTTGCAGTGGCGGTATTTTGGTGGTGCGGCGGATGAATCCCTTCACCGCGTGCCAGGCAGTTCCGTCCTCTGTTTTCAAGGAGGCGACTTTCTGCGCCCACTCTTCTATTCTGTGGGCGTCTGCGGCTGCTTTTATTTCCCGCTGCATCCTGTTTAGTTGCCGCTTCGTTGCGGGATTCCGTGTTAGCTGCCATTCGCGGCGAAGTCTATTCTTCTCCGTGATGGCAGCTTTGAGATGTTGCGGGAATTCACGGGCGTGTGGCTTCTCTGTTCTTCCGTTTGGAGTGGCTGCCGCCACAGCTTCTGCGACTCCTCGGGTGAGGTGCCGCAGCGCCGCTTCCGCCCCATGTTCAGTCGGGTTCGGCGCGTCTCCGATTTTGGCCGCCATTTCTGTTTGGTACGTGTCCCATGTGATGCCCCTGATGTCATGGCCGCGTTTGGTCGTTTGGACGATGTCCGCATTCAGTTCAAAGACCACGGGGGCGTGGTCGGACGCCATCGTGGCCCTCGTTGTGGCGGAGATGAAGTGTCTCACCCCGCGGACGATGGCCACGTCTATGACGTCCGGTTGCGCACCTCTTCGTGTCGGGAAGATGGTCGGCTGGTGCGGTCCTATCACCGCCGCTCCGAGCTGCTCGGCCACCCGATGTAGACGGCGGCCGCTTGTGTTCGTGGTCCTGGAGTTCCAGATGATGTTCTTGGCGTTAACGTCGCCTCCGAGGAATGTGTTTCCAGGGAGGGAAATCAACGCCGCGAACTCATCCGGCTGCAGCAGTCCCCTTGGAGGTCGGTATATCGCCACAAAGTTTATCTGCCCCTGGTCCGTTTGTACGGCTACTCCCGTGGCTTCTATTGTGGCGAGTTGTGGCAGGTGAACCCTGTGGTGGCGCATCGTCCTCCTTACGTACACCGCCGTGCCGCCACCCGCGGTTGCCCGGTCGTCCCGGTAGCAGTGGTAGTTGGCCACTCCCACTTTCACGCCGGGCTTCAGGTGTGTTTCCGCGACGAGACAGATGTCTAGATTCTCGTCGCAGATGAAGCTTCTGAATTCCGCGTCCTGGCGACGCAAGCCGTTGGCGTTAAAGACGCCGATTTTTACACCACGGTCGTGTCTATCCATGATGTTTTGTGGAGATGGCCAAGGTGATCGTCTGTGTGATCTGCTCCACAGACGCCGCGTATTTGTTTGGAAGGTCCTCGATCACATGGAGGACCCTGTCTATGAGGCCTGCCAACAGTTGCAGCATTTGGGTGGCCTTGTCTTCCTCCTGTGGTTGTTTTGGAGGATGGGGCGCGTCGATGTGCCGCTGTTGGTAGCGGCTTCCACGCTGGCGCATTTCCGGGAAGTCAACGGGGCTGTCTAATCTCGGAGGGCGCCGCCCGGGGGCTGCGTCTTCGTTATTTGTGCGCGCTCGTTGCGCGCGCCCGGTAGCAGTAGTGGCTGCCGTCAGATCAGCTGATCGCTGCCGTGCCCATGCGTTAGCACGGGGTGCCGGCTGCGGCCGCGCGGTGCTGCCACCTGTGAGCGGCGCGCCTCTCTGGGCGCCACTTGCCGCTGGCTGTGTCCGTGAGGTGCTGCCACCACGCGGCGGGTTGCGGGACTCCGTCGTAGTAGCGGCCTCCGGGATTGTGTTGTAGGTAGCCGTGGCGGCTGCCTTACCGGCTGCTGGCTGCAACGTCTGCATGCTGCTGCCCTCTGGTGGCGTCGAGCTGTACTCGGCGGCTGGCTTTCCCGGTTGCGTCCGGGAGGTGCTGCCCTCTCGCGGCGAGTTTTGAGACTCGCGCGTAGGGGAGGTGGCTGGGACTGCACTGCCGGTCGCGTCGCGAGCTGCCTTACCGACTGTTGGCGGCTGCCTCTGCGTACTCGGCCGGGAGGTGCTGGCTCCTGGCGGCGCTGGGTTGTATCCGGCGCGTCGACCTCCACGTGTCCGGCGGCGTCGTCGTCTTTGTGGCTGACCGGTTGCCGGCCAGTTCTGCGAGTCGCGGAATGCGGTTTTCCCGTTTCTGGCCGTCTTCCCTCCGCGCAGCTGTTGTCCTTGGGCGCGCTCGAGGAAGGCTATGTGCCGTTCACAGCCTCTATACGCGGCCAGGTGGTTTCCACCACACAAGGCGCACTTCGGTGTGAAGTCCTTGTGTGGTATTCCTTTGATAGGGCAATCGCGAGATGCGTGTTCGCCTGCGCATCTCACACATCTCTCGTCCATGCCGCAGTGTTTTTGGACGTGACCGAGTTGTTGGCACCTGAAGCACTGTGCGTATGGTTGTTTAGTGCGCAAGTTTTCAGGTGTCACACTGCAGTTGGCGATTAATCGGAGCTGGAACAGCTGCCTGTTGCGCTCTGTGTTGGGAGCATACACACAGAAGAGCGGCGAGTCTTTTCTCGTTTGTGGATTTTTCATTTTGGACACGCCGCTCACAGCATATCCCATGTCCTCCAGCTCCTCTTTGATGTGGCTTGGTTCCGTTTTATACGAGAACCCTCGGTACACTACTCGCAGCGGTTTCTCCCTCGTTGCAGAGTACGTGTAGAATTTGATGCCCTTGTCTGTTACTTCTTTGTTCAGCGTCATGTAGTCCGTGGTGCTGTTCGTCTGGACTTTGAACAGCTCTCCAGACACTCGTATTATGAAGTTGTTCTTCCCTAGCACCTTCTGCAGCAGTTGTTGCAGCTCGCGGAATGTGCCAGGGTAGTCCAGGACGAGCGGTGGCGGTTTAGAGCGGCGTGGCGGTGCGGGCGTCATCTGCACGTCGTCTTCGCTGTCTTCGTCGCTCAGAGCGTTGTATTGGTTTTCCACAGCTATCGGGGTGGAGGACGGGATGTTGGCGCGCTTTGCCGGTTTCTTCACTTGTTGGAAGCCGTCTGCGTCTGCCTGCTGTTGCGCTCCCTCTCCATTGCTGCGTTTACGACCTTTGGCCGTCGCCTTGGGCCGTGCGGCGGGGCCTGTAGCCTTCCGGAATTTCCGTACGTTAGCTGGCACGGGAGCGTCACCGTCAGAATGCCGTCTCTTATTCTGAATGGTTTGGTGCTCCATTTCAGCGACATCGACGGCGTTTTCCTGGTTTGGGGCGCTGTTGGCGTGCGCCTCCAATAATGTGTTGGACTTCGGCAGGAGGTCCAACAAGGAGTTCAGCGCTGCCTCCGCAACTCCTGCTTCAAGGTTTGCAGGCGTTGTTGTTGCAGGTGCGGTGCTAGCTGTGGTTTCAGGAGTCTCGTTCTCGTCGTCGAGGACGTAGAAGCTCCCTTCAGTGTCCATGCATGCCTCCCTTAACTCCTTTCTGATGTGTTGGAGATCCATTGCATCGAGGGAGTGAGTGGAAGCGCACTCTGTTTCAACAGTCGCTTCAGCGGATGTGTTGCTACCGACACTGGTTGCGTTCAAGGACGCGGCCTTGTCTGCTGATGCGTTGCCTACGGGGGCAACGCTACGCGATGGAGGAGGAGTACTATCGGAAGGCCGCGAGTGCTCTCCCGACGTACTCGACTCGACTCCCCATGCGTGCAGGGACGCGGCCCTGTCCGCTGTCGACATATTAGCGAGCGGTGGCGCGGAGCGCTCGGCGCGTGCGTCCGTCTCACGCGGCATCGCTAACTCGAGTAATCTGCGCCCAGCGCGCCCGCCGCCCCCCTATATAGACTCTGGCCCGCCCTCCCCCCACCACGCGCAACCGAGGGCATATAAGCGCAGCACGGAGGCGCGCGGGCCCGTTGTCAAGGCAGCACCGGACGCCGCGCCGCACCTAACCTCCACGCACGCCGCTCCGCTACCGCTACCGCCATGGCCCGCACAAAGCAAACGGCCCGCAAGTCCACCGGCGGAAAGGCGCCGCGCAAACAGCTCGCCACCAAGGCGGCGAGGAAGAGCGCGCCCGCCACCGGAGGCGTCAAGAAGCCCCACCGCTACAGGCCGGGCACCGTCGCCCTGCGAGAAATCAGGCGCTACCAGAAGAGCACAGAGCTGCTCATCCGCAAGCTGCCATTCCAGCGCCTAGTGCGCGAGATCGCCCAGGACTTCAAGACCGACCTGCGCTTCCAGAGCTCCGCAGTCATGGCCCTGCAGGAGGCCAGCGAGGCCTACCTCGTCGGCCTCTTCGAAGACACCAACCTGTGCGCAATCCACGCCAAGCGCGTCACCATCATGCCCAAGGACATCCAGCTCGCGCGCCGCATCCGCGGCGAGCGCGCCTAAACCGCGCCGCGGCACCGCACCGCACAAACAAAAACGGCCCTTTTCAGGGCCACTAACATCTCTCCGTCGCGAGCAAACTTTGTCGGTCGCCTGCCTCTCGCCCCGCAACCCAAAAACAAAAACCACCACTTCCCGTCCGTCCGCCACACCCGCTCACTCTGCCTGCCTGCTAGCAGCGCGCAACAATCACACATCATCCCTCCCCGGCGCTCAAAGCGCACAATACCCAACGGCCGACGTCACACCGCACGGGTGGCTGGCCGGCCGCCGCTTTCGTTTCGAAAACAAAAAAACCCGCACTCCACTCCGACGGCCAACGGCCAGGCAGGCGCGCTCGCTCGCTCTACACGCCACCGAAATCCCCGCCGACTCCTTCCACATCTCAACGTGCCCCCCGTTGCAAAACATAACACACACACACACAAAGGAACAAAACAAAACAAAGACCAGACACGACTCGACTCGACAAGACAGACATCCGAGAAGAACGAACGCAGGCAAGCCAACCAACGTATTCAAACAAAACAACGTGACAGAAAACCAACCGTCGGCCGCCGCCACAAACACGGCGACAATCAACCACGACAACAACAACAACAACAACAACAACACCGCTTACCGCTACCGCCGCCCACACCCGCCACCGACCCCCGCAATCCAACCACCACGGCACGCAAACAGCATCCCCACGGGCATACAGAAACGCCAGACAGACACCCACACCAAACGCAACACGACAATCAAAACCTTCCCCGACGTGCTTTGATGGCCCTGAGAAGGGCCGTTTTGGGCCGCGCGTCTCTTGCGCGCCACTAGACGACGACGGGGGGTGGGGACGACGGAGTCAAGCGCCAAACCCTTCCTTTCTCCCATCTCTTTCTCCTCTACTCTACTTCTTCTTCTTGGGCGAAGCCTTCGCCTTAGACGGCGTCGTCGCCTTCTTCGGGCGCGGCGCCTTCGGCTTCTTCGTCGGAACCTTGGCGGCCTTCTTCGCCTTCGACGGCGACTTGGCCTTGGCCGGCTTGGCCGCAGCCGCCTTCTTCGCACCCGCGGGAGCGGCCGACGCCGCAGACGCCTTCTTGGCGGCGCCCGCCTTCCGACCGGTCGCCGCCTTCACGCCACCAGCCTTCTTTGCGCCGGCCGCACGGGCGCCCTTCTTCTCCTTGCTGGCCGGAGCGGCGCGCTTCTTCTTGGCACCGCCAGCACGAGCCTTGCCGCCCTCGGCCGCCCCCCCGCCGCCGGCGCCGGCAAGCTTGAACGAGCCGGACGCGCCCTTCCCCTTCGTCTGCACCAGCTCGCCCGCCACGACGGCCGACTTGAGGTACTTCTTGATAAACGGCGCCAGCTTCTCCGCGTCCAGCTTGTAGTGCGCGGCTATGTACTTCTTGATCGCCTGCAGCGACGACCCGCCGCGCTCCTTCAGACTCTTGATGGCGGCCGTCACCATCTCAGAGGTGCGCGGGTGCGCAGGCTTGGCGCGCGGCTTCTTCGCAGACGACGCAGACTTGGCCTTCTTCGTAGTGCCGGTGGCGGCGGGTGCCGCAGCAGTCTCGTTCGTAGCCGCCTGATCTGCCATTTCGACGACGCGCGTAACACACAGCGAGAGCGAGCGGGACGGCAGGCACGCAAGCACAGCACAGCAGCAGAGCAGAGAATCACAAGGCCCAGCCAGTGTCGCGGGCGGGCGCGGACGGCCGAGAGAGCGGCCGCCACTCTGCGCGCCGCCGCGCCGCGCCTCCCGCGCTTGCTACCGCCCAACGTCCGACAGCCTGTGCGGAGCAGCCCCAAACCTGCGCCACAACCGCCCGCGCCTTTCAAACCACCGAGGATGGGGCTACACACAGCCACACCACAGTCGCCAACCAGTCGCCACGGCAGCGCCGCAAACCACGGCCAAACTGCAGCTACCGCGCGCTACAGCCTGCGTCGGCCCGCCGAGAATCGCCGCCCCCGCCCAAATGCCGCCCCCACAGCCCCAGCCGACGACCCGCCACAATGGCCAAACCTTCGGCAAAACTCCCACACCGTCGCCGCGGCAGCCCGGCCAGCGCGGCCGGCGCCACAGCCACACAAGCCGAGGCGTGCGGCGATGACGGCCGTGCAAACGCGCCTCCGCCGCCCCATCGCCTTCCGTCGCCCTCCCGCCGTTTCCCGATCGGCCCGCAGCCGTCGGGCCACATCGCGCGCCGTCCTCCTCCTCTCGCCCGCCAACATTCACAGCCGTTTCTCAACAATTGCCCGCCGCAAACGGACGCCGCCTGCGCAACAGGCGCCGCCGCCCCTCGCCGCTTCCGACCCAACCCCTCGACCGAGGCAAACCGCAATCCGAATCTACAGACCAACCCAATCTGCCGTCAAGCACACACGACAGCCGACCTTACACGTTACGCGTTACACATTACGTTTACACGTCTACGTTAGGTTAGGTTAGGTGGACGTGGGTTAGGTTAAGGGGACTTGGGTTAGGTTAAGCGTCAAACTTAGGTTAAGCATTCAAACACGTCAGGCGTCAGAGGTTAGGTTAGGTTAGGTTAGGTTAGGTTAGGTTAGGTTAGGTTAGTGCTAGGTTGAGAAGCGTCAAACGTAGGTTAAAAAGGCGTTCAAACGTGAGGCGTGAGCCGGACAGCTTACCTTACGTAGACGTTAGGGGCTCACAGGCTGAGCTCACCTCGCCACACCACAGGTTCGGTTCGGTTCGCTCGGCTCAGCGTAAAGCGCCGAGGTCAGGGTTACGTTCGTTCACCTTCGGGCGCCACACTTTCGGTTGAAAGGTCGCGACGGGACGACGTCGGCAGGCACGCCGCAAACGAACAAAAACGTACAGACGACGTCGGAAACCGCCGACAGACGGGGGAGCAGCACGACCACGACCAGACACCGAGCGCGAACGAGACACACGCGAACCACCCCCACCGGCCAAAGGGCACCACACAACAACCCAGAGCACCACGTGTCGACACCAGAGCAACCCGCCGCTCACGCGACATGGCTGGCACCGAAGGGCAACCGCCCGCAACTGCGCTTTCCGCGCCGGCCCGGATGCACGTCGTGCTACAACAACACCACTACCGTACACAGCCGCTGTTCACAACATCACTATCAATGGCGCGCCCGCGGCTCGCCGCCGTCGCAGTCGCAGCCCCAACGCCAGCACTTTTGCACCACCATTCACACGCACCGCAACACAGCTCGCCGACACAGCCGAACAAAACAAACACCACACAACAACAGCAACAACGCCGCCGCCTCTACTTGTGCCGGCGACCCACCCCGCCGATGGCGCACCTTTCGCCAGCCGGCAATCGACACACACGCACCCACCCACCGGGGCCCAGTGCAAAAAACAAAAAACACACAAAAACAAAGAAACCAAACAACACAAACGACACGGGAAGCGCACACCGCCACTTCGCGCGCACGCCACCAACCAGTCGTCGTCTCAAAATAACAAACACAAACAAAATAAACTAACAACTAGGGCAACACAAAACAAAAAAAAAAACGCCTCGCACGAACCGCCCACAAAAAGGACAAGCACACGCACAGCCTCTGCTGACGACCACGACGCAGCGGCACGCTGCTCCTGTCCCGCGCCCCGCGCCCCACTCGATTCACAACTCACGCGACACCGTCAACGACGGGCTCGCTTCCCGCAACCTACCACCTTTCCGCCACGACGCACAGCCCCAGCCCCACCCGACGACGCCCGTGGCAACGACTGCACTTTCACCACCGCCTCCCCCTTCCCCCCCAAAAACACACACACACACACACACACAGCCAGCCAAAAACGCACTCGCGACCCACACATGCACGTGCATCGGCACACGCCAACCAGTCAACGTCGACAACCACACGCAAGGCTCGAAACGAAACCGGCGTCCTTCCACGTTGCCATCAAGCTACGCGACACAAGACACAAGGAACCAACACAACAGCCGGCCCCACTAATTCCCACTCTCACGCCGCAAAAAGCACACCGAAACCGCCAAACGCACGCACATTCCCCTTCGCACTGACACCACCGACCGGCTCGCTACCACACACCTCTCGGCAGCCGTTTCACGCCAATTCGCCACACCGCCCACACAGTCGACAAGCGCCCGCCCTGTACGGCACACGCAACGACGCAGCGCAGCAAAGGGCGCCCGCAACACATACCTCTCCGCCGCCCGACGCGCCAACCGCCACACCACACCGCCAGCCACTCGCAAATTGTGCACTGCCACCAGCCACACGTCCAACACGCCGCGCCGCCTCCGGCCACCCGCCAGGGGGCGCTCACGTCCGCGACAACAGCGCGGCCCGCCGGGCCGGGCCGGGCCGAACCGAACCGAGCCGCCGCTGCTCTGCACTCGGCACGGCCACACCCTGCTGCAGACCGGGCTCGTCCCTCTGTACGCGTCTGCCTGCGCATCAACACAACACGACCTTTTTTTATTTTTTTTTTTTTTTTTTCTCTCTACCGCCATCCCTCCTTCTCGCGTTTTACTCGTTGTTGCAGCAGCGGCGCACACCTACACATCCACAGCCCCAGCCCCAGCCGAGCCGGCCTCACCTCAGGGCCCGCCGCCAGCGTCTCCTCCTCGGGCACAGGTGCGGTGCTGTGGCCGCCCATCCAACCGCATTGCTGGCCGTCCAGCCACCAGGCGTTCCCACTGCCGCGAGCCACGCCGCGCACCGACCCTGCTGCAGAAAACGAAGCATAGCCAGAGACCGACCGATACACAAAGCAAGCCGTCGCCTCGCCTCTTGTCCTTCCTGCCTTCCTTCCGCCCCCGCCCTTCTCACACCACCGCCTCTCCACTTTCGCCCCCCCCTCCTTTTTTTGTTTTTTTTTTTTTGTTTTCTTCTTTCTTTCTTTCTTTCTTTCTTTGGCCCTCTCTCCTTCCCGCCATGGCGGTTACGGCACCGCCTGCAGCGGCAGATTTTTTGCGCCCACACGCCTACTCCTACCACCATTAACCTTGCCCTGCCCTGCCCTGCCCTGCCCATCAACGTCGCAGTCGAACCGACGCTTGCCAACACACTGCCCACGTTCCTTTCTCTTTTCGGCCTACGCCCATTACGCGCCGCCGCCACAGCACCTTCCCTTCCCACAACACACCGACGTCATCACACGCACCCAAAACAGGGGCCACGACCGTGTTCCTCGCCCACTCCCATCCCGCACGGTACGCACATTCCCAACTACTAACCGCGCACCCTCCCTTTCCAATCTGTGTGTCTCTGTGTCTGTGTCCTGTCCGCGCGTGACGCCTCTCAACATCCGCCGTCCCCCGTCCCGTTTTCGCCCCCATGCCGTCGTCGCGCCGCCTCCTCCCCGTCCACCGCCGCCCCTGTCCGCCCCGCACCACACCATACACCGCTGCTTGTCCCGGCCGTTGCCACCAAAGGCGCCGACCGCAAACGCGCCACGCCGCAGCCCCCGTGCGTCTCGCGCTCGCTTGCATCTCCGTGCCGACGCTGCCTCTCTTCCCACTCGCACTCGACCTCGACAACACAGTCTTTGGCTCCGCCACTGCGTGTTCCGGTGGTACGCACGCTGCAACACGTATGTATTCATTACCAGAGCGATGGCGAGGCATGACAGCATCTCTGTCTGACCAGAGAGTTCTTTCTCGCTGCTAGTCGGCGCTTGGACCGCGCCAGACGACAGTAGTGGCACGCACCGGGTCGCCAGGAACAGTTGTTATATATATTGTAGCGCGAGTCGGGAGAGGTAGTAGTCGGTCGACAGTAGTAGCGGGTGGACGGTTGTACTGAGCGGGCGTCGGCGGCGTGCTCTGCTCGTCTCGCGACTCTGGTCACGGTTCGGGACGATGTATAGTATATTGTGTTACAATCAAAAGGTGGTGTGACGCTGCATTGCGCAAATCTGATAACGTATGTTCATTGTACTTATTTTGTTCAACAACAAAAGCCCCACTATTACTTTTTTTCTAAAGTAACTTTTGTCTCTTAACGAAAAACATTCACGTTTTAAAGACTACTTCCTATGGCATTTCCCTCCAAGGAGTGCAATTAATTACCAGCCAGCACTCATTCATTGCACACAGCTGTGTAAGGGGTATCTACAATTGAGGAGCGGATATAAATGCAATTTTTTGTTTTTTTTGTTTTTTTTTTGTGTGTGTGTTGTAACCTCCCAGCAAAATTTAAAACAATGGACAATGTTATTTACGGATGCTAGTGGACATTGCGCTAATTGTAACCTCGCCCACAATGAGAGGTATTGAAAATGGCAACAAAAATGTGAAATTCGCAATCTGACTCAAATATAAAGTCTTCACACAACATTTAAAAAAGTCCGTTCAGTGACAAGAAACTTCAATTAAACCGAAATATCGGTCTTTGGCCCTGTGCAAAACAATCAGAATTAAAGTCTTACCTCCGAATAAATGGATGTCACATTTCTGCTCTGGTTGTTGCGCAGCGCTTGAAGGAACTGCATTGCAAATAATAATATTCTCTTTTTTTGTGATTTTAGTGGCATTTTTCTTCAAAGAAGTGGAATGAAATGTGAAGTGCAACGAACTCTTTAGTTCAATACAAAATTAAATGTTTGAAAAATGCTTTTGAAATAAAACCTATTATTGGGGAACTTGTTGGAGAATAATTACAATAAATACAATTTTTCATTATCTAATGATTATATTAATTAACAGTATACCTTATTCACCATCTTGACCAGTGTTGCCGACCGCCTACATCACACAACCGCACTCGGCTGCTACTACTGACCGACCGCTCTGCATGACGACTATTAGCGTACTGCACGCGACGACTACTGACAGAGTACAGCCCTCAACTACACAGAGCTACGGACTCGCAACGACTACTGACAGACTGACTGACTGACTGACTGACTGACTGAGAACCGCTCGCAACACTCGCGCAGTCCAGCGCAAACTCTCTGGTCACAGATGCTACAATGTCTCGCCATCGCTACTATGTTACATACGTGTTTCAGTGTCTTTTTCATTGGGGTAACGATCTTTGGCTCTTTTTATTCTGAATACAGGGCCAAAGGTCAACGCTGCTGCCCTTATACAATTTATCAGGTTTCATTATGTCTGTTGCAATGTTACATACGGTTCACTCTTTCATTAATATTATCGTTGGGTTTGTTTTGTAGGGACGTTAACATTCTGGCACATTTTTATTATCATCGGACTCTCTGCTATTTGTGCAGGGAGGTTATACCTGGGTCCATTTCCATTTCCATTTACATTTTAATATTGATAGACTTTTTGTTTTCTTTTTTGTTTCTTGTTGTTTTTCCTTCTTTTTTTTTGTTGTTTTTTTTTTTTTTTTTTTTTTGTTTTGTTTTTCCCGCTCTCACCACCACCGCCGCATCACGCCTTCCGTTTTCTTGGTTTCTTTTCTGTTCTTCAACTGCTTCAACATCACCGCGCCCCATTTCCACACCACAGCCATCAGCCTCCGAGACGGGCGGGCGCAGTGTGCCATTTCCGGCGCACAAGCACACCCGTACGGTACTCTCCTCGCCCCCACGCCACCAACAACACAGCGACCACGCGGCTTTCAGGCATGGCATGGCACGGCACGGCACCGGCGAAATGCGCCGCCCCCGCCCCTCCGCGCATCCGTCCGTCTCGCCACGTTCACTGACAGCCGCGTCTGCGGCTACACCACGACAACCACAACACCGCTCCCCTCCCTGGCAACTCACATTGTTTTTCTCCTCCTCTTTTGCACAAACCACAACGCCGAGCACAGGCGCAAGCCACCCACACCGCGCCCCTCCCCGTCCCGTCTTTGGCCGCCGCTCCTCGTTTCCTCGTTTGCCCCCTCCCATCTCCCGAAATGCCATGCCAGCAGCGTTACGCATGCCCCTCCCCTGTCCACACAACACTACCGCCTAACGAACAGCCTTTTCCGGGCCACATCCAGGGCACGCCCACCTCCAAACACTGCCAATTCACGGACGCACACACACACACACACACACACACTCACTCACTTTCTCGACACCTTTCTGTACGGAGGGTGCGTCATCTCGACCGTGACAGAGTGACGGCAACTATCGACGATCCATTTCCCCCCACTGGTAAAACATGTCCACTAACACCTACATACATCATTCAAGTACACAGACAATAGCATACACACAATGGGAGGGCACACGAACATGGACGGCACGGCACTGTCATACACTCTTCCTCAGAACCATATCAACAAACGTTACGTACATCCGGGAAAGCGAAAGCGAACGCGAACGCGAAAGCGAAAGCGAAAGCAAAGGCAAAGGCAAAGCCCAATGCAGCCGTCAAAGGTAACGTTCACCACGGCAGACACTTGCAGCCGCGCCGCCGTTAAACGCATTTCAGTGCGGCTCCAATACGCCTCCGACACGGGAACGTTCCGTTGCTCTACGAATGCGTTTCTCCCCTTTTTCCCTTCCTCTCTCTTTTGCCCCCCCTCCTTGCACTCTTGCCTCATTCCTCACGTTCTGCCCAGACATTCGACCGATCAAAGTCAACCTTTCGTTACCGTTCTCAGCGCGACGGTGTACAACAGTATGACGGGTGTGCCCAAGACTTCGGTTCAGTTGCGTGACGCCGGTCTATCGCGCCGATCGACAGTTACTCAGGGGGCGACGGATCGGACCACGTCACCGACACACAAAACACTTTCAAACAAACAAATACATACCGGATGGACACAGACAAACACGTGTACAGACATTTGCCAAACAAACGACCGCCGCCGTCGTCGTCTAGCGTGCATCTTGAATGACGACATCGGTGTGCGTGCGTCGTACGCAATCAGTCAGACACGGCTATCAAACATCAGAGTCGAATGGTACATCATCGTGCGTGTCGCCGTACACGTACAGTACAATACAACAACAATGCGTCTTAATGGCACGTTCATTTCAACGTCACTCACACACCTCCACGCTGCAGTTACGTCGCACCATTGTCAAACTCGGCGTACAGCAAAGGGAATAGTGGGCGGCAAAAAAAAAACCAAACAAAAACATTTCACATTTCACCCTCGCCATGTATGATGTGCAAAAAAAACAAACCCGCAAACGGCCGTCGTTACGGTGACACAAAAGTCGCCGATCGCACTGTCCCCCCTCGCAGACGGGTAACACACACACACACACACACCAACAACACCAATGGGTCAAAAACCACGCCAACGAGGCGTGCCACCATTCCACGCCACGGCGACCAACCTCGTGGCCGTACCCCGCGCAACACGCTTTGACGCGCCCCCCCACCCACAATCAAAATGCACACATACATCACAGCCGTCCACACAAACAACAACAACAACAATTCCGCCCTTCCCGCAAAAGGCAAGTTGGTGGCCCTGAAAAGGGCCGTTTTGCCGCTCTCGCAACGGAGGAGCCTTCTCCATCCTTCCTTCCATTCCAGAGCCACCTCCTTACTTGGAGCTCGTGTACTTGGTCACCGCCTTCGTGCCCTCGCTCACGGCGTGCTTGGCCAGCTCGCCAGGCAGCAACAGCCGCACAGCGGTCTGGATCTCGCGGGACGTGATGGTCGAGCGCTTGTTGTAGTGCGCCAGGCGAGAAGCCTCGGCCGCAATGCGCTCGAAAATGTCGTTCACGAAGCTGTTCATGATGCTCATCGCCTTCGACGAGATGCCCGTGTCAGGGTGCACCTGCTTCAGCACCTTGTAGATGTAGATGGCATAGCTCTCCTTCCTCTTGCGCTTCTTCTTCTTGTCGCCCTTCGAAATGTTCTTCTGCGCCTTGCCAGCCTTCTTGGCGGCCTTCCCGCTAGTCTTGGGCGGCATCTCGAACCAACGTACGGCAGCAGCAACACCAGTAGCAAGCGCTCCGCTCTAGTCAGCGTCTCCCCACACAGTGGCACCCGCCGCCAGCCGCCGCCGCACCTTTACCAGCTCGCCCTGTTGCGGCCGCCGACCAATGGGGCGCGCGCGCAACCGGCCGCCGCACCCGAGCCCATAAAGCACCCCCACCCCGGCTGCGCCGGCACGCACTCCGCTGCTCGACTCGCTGCCGCTCGCACCGGTCGTTTTCGTTTCCGTTTCGTGTGCACCGTCGCTAGCCCATCGCCATGTCCGGACGCGGAAAGGGAGGCAAAGTCAAGGGCAAGTCAAAGTCCCGCTCAAGCAGGGCTGGGCTCCAGTTCCCGGTCGGCAGAATCCACCGCCTCCTGCGCAAGGGAAACTACGCAGAGCGCGTCGGCGCCGGGGCGCCCGTCTACCTCGCCGCCGTCATGGAGTACCTCGCGGCTGAGGTGCTCGAGCTGGCCGGAAACGCGGCCCGCGACAACAAGAAGACGCGCATCATCCCGCGCCACCTGCAGCTTGCCATCCGCAACGACGAGGAGCTCAACAAGCTCCTGTCGGGCGTCACCATCGCACAGGGTGGTGTCCTGCCCAACATCCAGGCCGTCCTGCTGCCAAAGAAGACCGAGAAGAAGGCCTAAAGGAGGCCAGGCAATCGCAGCGCCGCGTGCTCCCCTGCACGCAACGCGCTTTGCCGGCTCGGCCCACAACAATCGGCCCTTTTCAGGGCCACCACACAAACCTACGTCCAAAGCAAAATTTCAGTCGTCCTCGCCGCACCTTGTTTTGTTTTAACTTTGCACTGTCACAGCACAGCCGCCGCCGGCGCACGTCCGCCATCTTGTCGTCCACACAGCCCGTGTGGCCCAACACACACACACACACACACACACACACACATTTTGCACGGTCGCAGTCGCCTTCCAAACCGACAACGGCAGCAATAATGACCATTGTTAAAGGGAGGCGTGTCGACACACCGCCCTCCACTCCCGCGCGCAACGGCCGTCGACACGAACGAAACAGCTGATCCGGCCGCCTATGCCCACACGCCTTGCCTCGGAAACCCCAACGCCGCCGCAAACAAACACACAGAGCCAAACCACGCAAGCAAATAATCACCGCCTCTCGCACAACAACACACAGCCCGCCATCTCCGTCGCGATCGATACAAAGACACACAATAACAAACACACAAACGAAGCAGCTCCACACACAGCCAGCCACATGACACGTTTCCTTTCCTTCTCCCCTCCCAGTCACATCACGTCGCTCAAAACGGAAAGAAAGAAAGAAACAAACAAACAAACAAACAACACAGCGCACACACGCAGCAACAACACAGACTCTTTCGCACTTTTCAACTTCCGAACAGTGTGGTGGCCCTGAAAAGGGCCGTTTTCTAGTCTCTCCCACCCACAAGCACGGCCGCGGGAAGGCCAGCGCCCGCTGCGACGCAGCCTAACCGCCGAAACCGTACAGGGTGCGCCCCTGCCTCTTCAGGGCGTACACCACGTCCATGGCCGTCACAGTCTTGCGCTTGGCGTGCTCAGTGTACGTCACCGCGTCGCGGATCACGTTCTCCAGGAACACCTTCAGCACCCCGCGGGTCTCCTCGTAGATCAGACCAGAGATGCGCTTCACGCCGCCCCTGCGAGCCAGGCGGCGGATGGCGGGCTTCGTGATGCCCTGGATGTTGTCGCGCAACACCTTGCGGTGCCGCTTGGCGCCACCCTTGCCGAGCCCCTTTCCTCCCTTGCCGCGGCCTGTCATCCTTCCTTCCTCGGGCAAAGCAAAACGTGCACAAACAGCAGCTGCAGCGGCTGGCGAGTCGGCTACGGTCTGCGCCCAGCGCGCCCGCCGCCCCCCTATATAGACTCTGGCCCGCCCTCCCCCCACCACGCGCAACCGAGGGCATATAAGCGCAGCACGGAGGCGCGCGGGCCCGTTGTCAAGGCAGCACCGGACGCCGCGCCGCACCTAACCTCCACGCACGCCGCTCCGCTACCGCTACCGCCATGGCCCGCACAAAGCAAACGGCCCGCAAGTCCACCGGCGGAAAGGCGCCGCGCAAACAGCTCGCCACCAAGGCGGCGAGGAAGAGCGCGCCCGCCACCGGAGGCGTCAAGAAGCCCCACCGCTACAGGCCGGGCACCGTCGCCCTGCGAGAAATCAGGCGCTACCAGAAGAGCACAGAGCTGCTCATCCGCAAGCTGCCATTCCAGCGCCTAGTGCGCGAGATCGCCCAGGACTTCAAGACCGACCTGCGCTTCCAGAGCTCCGCAGTCATGGCCCTGCAGGAGGCCAGCGAGGCCTACCTCGTCGGCCTCTTCGAAGACACCAACCTGTGCGCAATCCACGCCAAGCGCGTCACCATCATGCCCAAGGACATCCAGCTCGCGCGCCGCATCCGCGGCGAGCGCGCCTAAACCGCGCCGCGGCACCGCACCGCACAAACAAAAACGGCCCTTTTCAGGGCCACTAACATCTCTCCGTCGCGAGCAAACTTTGTCGGTCGCCTGCCTCTCGCCCCGCAACCCAAAAACAAAAACCACCACTTCCCGTCCGTCCGCCACACCCGCTCACTCTGCCTGCCTGCTAGCAGCGCGCAACAATCACACATCATCCCTCCCCGGCGCTCAAAGCGCACAATACCCAACGGCCGACGTCACACCGCACGGGTGGCTGGCCGGCCGCCGCTTTCGTTTCGAAAACAAAAAAACCCGCACTCCACTCCGACGGCCAACGGCCAGGCAGGCGCGCTCGCTCGCTCTACACGCCACCGAAATCCCCGCCGACTCCTTCCACATCTCAACGTGCCCCCCGTTGCAAAACATAACACACACACACACAAAGGAACAAAACAAAACAAAGACCAGACACGACTCGACTCGACAAGACAGACATCCGAGAAGAACGAACGCAGGCAAGCCAACCAACGTATTCAAACAAAACAACGTGACAGAAAACCAACCGTCGGCCGCCGCCACAAACACGGCGACAATCAACCACGACAACAACAACAACAACAACAACACCGCTTACCGCTACCGCCGCCCACACCCGCCACCGACCCCCGCAATCCAACCACCACGGCACGCAAACAGCATCCCCACGGGCATACAGAAACGCCAGACAGACACCCACACCAAACGCAACACGACAATCAAAACCTTCCCCGACGTGCTTTGATGGCCCTGAGAAGGGCCGTTTTGGGCCGCGCGTCTCTTGCGCGCCACTAGACGACGACGGGGGGTGGGGACGACGGAGTCAAGCGCCAAACCCTTCCTTTCTCCCATCTCTTTCTCCTCTACTCTACTTCTTCTTCTTGGGCGAAGCCTTCGCCTTAGACGGCGTCGTCGCCTTCTTCGGGCGCGGCGCCTTCGGCTTCTTCGTCGGAACCTTGGCGGCCTTCTTCGCCTTCGACGGCGACTTGGCCTTGGCCGGCTTGGCCGCAGCCGCCTTCTTCGCACCCGCGGGAGCGGCCGACGCCGCAGACGCCTTCTTGGCGGCGCCCGCCTTCCGACCGGTCGCCGCCTTCACGCCACCAGCCTTCTTTGCGCCGGCCGCACGGGCGCCCTTCTTCTCCTTGCTGGCCGGAGCGGCGCGCTTCTTCTTGGCACCGCCAGCACGAGCCTTGCCGCCCTCGGCCGCCCCCCCGCCGCCGGCGCCGGCAAGCTTGAACGAGCCGGACGCGCCCTTCCCCTTCGTCTGCACCAGCTCGCCCGCCACGACGGCCGACTTGAGGTACTTCTTGATAAACGGCGCCAGCTTCTCCGCGTCCAGCTTGTAGTGCGCGGCTATGTACTTCTTGATCGCCTGCAGCGACGACCCGCCGCGCTCCTTCAGACTCTTGATGGCGGCCGTCACCATCTCAGAGGTGCGCGGGTGCGCAGGCTTGGCGCGCGGCTTCTTCGCAGACTTGGCCTTCTTCGTAGTGCCGGTGGCGGCGGGTGCCGCAGCAGTCTCGTTCGTAGCCGCCTGATCTGCCATTTCGACGACGCGCGTAACACACAGCGAGAGCGAGCGGGACGGCAGGCACGCAAGCACAGCACAGCAGCAGAGCAGAGAATCACAAGGCCCAGCCAGTGTCGCGGGCGGGCGCGGACGGCCGAGAGAGCGGCCGCCACTCTGCGCGCCGCCGCGCCGCGCCTCCCGCGCTTGCTACCGCCCAACGTCCGACAGCCTGTGCGGAGCAGCCCCAAACCTGCGCCACAACCGCCCGCGCCTTTCAAACCACCGAGGATGGGGCTACACACAGCCACACCACAGTCGCCAACCAGTCGCCACGGCAGCGCCGCAAACCACGGCCAAACTGCAGCTACCGCGCGCTACAGCCTGCGTCGGCCCGCCGAGAATCGCCGCCCCCGCCCAAATGCCGCCCCCACAGCCCCAGCCGACGACCCGCCACAATGGCCAAACCTTCGGCAAAACTCCCACACCGTCGCCGCGGCAGCCCGGCCAGCGCGGCCGGCGCCACAGCCACACAAGCCGAGGCGTGCGGCGATGACGGCCGTGCAAACGCGCCTCCGCCGCCCCATCGCCTTCCGTCGCCCTCCCGCCGTTTCCCGATCGGCCCGCAGCCGTCGGGCCACATCGCGCGCCGTCCTCCTCCTCTCGCCCGCCAACATTCACAGCCGTTTCTCAACAATTGCCCGCCGCAAACGGACGCCGCCTGCGCAACAGGCGCCGCCGCCCCTCGCCGCTTCCGACCCAACCCCTCGACCGAGGCAAACCGCAATCCGAATCTACAGACCAACCCAATCTGCCGTCAAGCACACACGACAGCCGACCTTACACGTTACGCGTTACACATTACGTTTACACGTCTACGTTAGGTTAGGTTAGGTGGACGTGGGTTAGGTTAAGGGGACTTGGGTTAGGTTAAGCGTCAAACTTAGGTTAAGCATTCAAACACGTCAGGCGTCAGAGGTTAGGTTAGGTTAGGTTAGGTTAGGTTAGGTTAGGTTAGGTTAGTGCTAGGTTGAGAAGCGTCAAACGTAGGTTAAAAAGGCGTTCAAACGTGAGGCGTGAGCCGGACAGCTTACCTTACGTAGACGTTAGGGGCTCACAGGCTGAGCTCACCTCGCCACACCACAGGTTCGGTTCGGTTCGCTCGGCTCAGCGTAAAGCGCCGAGGTCAGGGTTACGTTCGTTCACCTTCGGGCGCCACACTTTCGGTTGAAAGGTCGCGACGGGACGACGTCGGCAGGCACGCCGCAAACGAACAAAAACGTACAGACGACGTCGGAAACCGCCGACAGACGGGGGAGCAGCACGACCACGACCAGACACCGAGCGCGAACGAGACACACGCGAACCACCCCCACCGGCCAAAGGGCACCACACAACAACCCAGAGCACCACGTGTCGACACCAGAGCAACCCGCCGCTCACGCGACATGGCTGGCACCGAAGGGCAACCGCCCGCAACTGCGCTTTCCGCGCCGGCCCGGATGCACGTCGTGCTACAACAACACCACTACCGTACACAGCCGCTGTTCACAACATCACTATCAATGGCGCGCCCGCGGCTCGCCGCCGTCGCAGTCGCAGCCCCAACGCCAGCACTTTTGCACCACCATTCACACGCACCGCAACACAGCTCGCCGACACAGCCGAACAAAACAAACACCACACAACAACAGCAACAACGCCGCCGCCTCTACTTGTGCCGGCGACCCACCCCGCCGATGGCGCACCTTTCGCCAGCCGGCAATCGACACACACGCACCCACCCACCGGGGCCCAGTGCAAAAAACAAAAAACACACAAAAACAAAAAAACCAAACAACACAAACGACACGGGAAGCGCACACCGCCACTTCGCGCGCACGCCACCAACCAGTCGTCGTCTCAAAATAACAAACACAAACAAAATAAACTAACAACTAGGGCAACACAAAACAAAAAAAAAAACGCCTCGCACGAACCGCCCACAAAAAGGACAAGCACACGCACAGCCTCTGCTGACGACCACGACGCAGCGGCACGCTGCTCCTGTCCCGCGCCCCGCGCCCCACTCGATTCACAACTCACGCGACACCGTCAACGACGGGCTCGCTTCCCGCAACCTACCACCTTTCCGCCACGACGCACAGCCCCAGCCCCACCCGACGACGCCCGTGGCAACGACTGCACTTTCACCACCGCCTCCCCCTTCCCCCCCAAAAACACACACACACACACACACACAGCCAGCCAAAAACGCACTCGCGACCCACACATGCACGTGCATCGGCACACGCCAACCAGTCAACGTCGACAACCACACGCAAGGCTCGAAACGAAACCGGCGTCCTTCCACGTTGCCATCAAGCTACGCGACACAAGACACAAGGAACCAACACAACAGCCGGCCCCACTAATTCCCACTCTCACGCCGCAAAAAGCACACCGAAACCGCCAAACGCACGCACATTCCCCTTCGCACTGACACCACCGACCGGCTCGCTACCACACACCTCTCGGCAGCCGTTTCACGCCAATTCGCCACACCGCCCACACAGTCGACAAGCGCCCGCCCTGTACGGCACACGCAACGACGCAGCGCAGCAAAGGGCGCCCGCAACACATACCTCTCCGCCGCCCGACGCGCCAACCGCCACACCACACCGCCAGCCACTCGCAAATTGTGCACTGCCACCAGCCACACGTCCAACACGCCGCGCCGCCTCCGGCCACCCGCCAGGGGGCGCTCACGTCCGCGACAACAGCGCGGCCCGCCGGGCCGGGCCGGGCCGAACCGAACCGAGCCGCCGCTGCTCTGCACTCGGCACGGCCACACCCTGCTGCAGACCGGGCTCGTCCCTCTGTACGCGTCTGCCTGCGCATCAACACAACACGACCTTTTTTTATTTTTTTTTTTTTTTTTCTCTCTACCGCCATCCCTCCTTCTCGCGTTTTACTCGTTGTTGCAGCAGCGGCGCACACCTACACATCCACAGCCCCAGCCCCAGCCGAGCCGGCCTCACCTCAGGGCCCGCCGCCAGCGTCTCCTCCTCGGGCACAGGTGCGGTGCTGTGGCCGCCCATCCAACCGCATTGCTGGCCGTCCAGCCACCAGGCGTTCCCACTGCCGCGAGCCACGCCGCGCACCGACCCTGCTGCAGAAAACGAAGCATAGCCAGAGACCGACCGATACACAAAGCAAGCCGTCGCCTCGCCTCTTGTCCTTCCTGCCTTCCTTCCGCCCCCGCCCTTCTCACACCACCGCCTCTCCACTTTCGCCCCCCCCTCCTTTTTTTGTTTTTTTTTTTTGTTTTGTTTTCTTCTTTCTTTCTTTCTTTCTTTCTTTCTTTGGCCCTCTCTCCTTCCCGCCATGGCGGTTACGGCACCGCCTGCAGCGGCAGATTTTTTGCGCCCACACGCCTACTCCTACCACCATTAACCTTGCCCTGCCCTGCCCTGCCCTGCCCATCAACGTCGCAGTCGAACCGACGCTTGCCAACACACTGCCCACGTTCCTTTCTCTTTTCGGCCTACGCCCATTACGCGCCGCCGCCACAGCACCTTCCCTTCCCACAACACACCGACGTCATCACACGCACCCAAAACAGGGGCCACGACCGTGTTCCTCGCCCACTCCCATCCCGCACGGTACGCACATTCCCAACTACTAACCGCGCACCCTCCCTTTCCAATCTGTGTGTCTCTGTGTCTGTGTCCTGTCCGCGCGTGACGCCTCTCAACATCCGCCGTCCCCCGTCCCGTTTTCGCCCCCATGCCGTCGTCGCGCCGCCTCCTCCCCGTCCACCGCCGCCCCTGTCCGCCCCGCACCACACCATACACCGCTGCTTGTCCCGGCCGTTGCCACCAAAGGCGCCGACCGCAAACGCGCCACGCCGCAGCCCCCGTGCGTCTCGCGCTCGCTTGCATCTCCGTGCCGACGCTGCCTCTCTTCCCACTCGCACTCGACCTCGACAACACAGTCTTTGGCTCCGCCACTGCGTGTTCCGGTGGTACGCACGCTGCAACACGTATGTATTCATTACCAGAGCGATGGCGAGGCATGACAGCATCTCTGTCTGACCAGAGAGTTCTTTCTCGCTGCTAGTCGGCGCTTGGACCGCGCCAGACGACAGTAGTGGCACGCACCGGGTCGCCAGGAACAGTTGTTATATATATTGTAGCGCGAGTCGGGAGAGGTAGTAGTCGGTCGACAGTAGTAGCGGGTGGACGGTTGTACTGAGCGGGCGTCGGCGGCGTGCTCTGCTCGTCTCGCGACTCTGGTCACGGTTCGGGACGATGTATAGTATATTGTGTTACAATCAAAAGGTGGTGTGACGCTGCATTGCGCAAATCTGATAACGTATGTTCATTGTACTTATTTTGTTCAACAACAAAAGCCCCACTATTACTTTTTTTCTAAAGTAACTTTTGTCTCTTAACGAAAAACATTCACGTTTTAAAGACTACTTCCTATGGCATTTCCCTCCAAGGAGTGCAATTAATTACCAGCCAGCACTCATTCATTGCACACAGCTGTGTAAGGGGTATCTACAATTGAGGAGCGGATATAAATGCAATTTTTTGTTTTTTTTGTTTTTTTTTGTGTGTGTGTTGTAACCTCCCAGCAAAATTTAAAACAATGGACAATGTTATTTACGGATGCTAATGGACATTGCGCTAATTGTAACCTCGCCCACAATGAGAGGTATTGAAAATGGCAACAAAAATGTGAAATTCGCAATCTGACTCAAATATAAAGTCTTCACACAACATTTAAAAAAGTCCGTTCAGTGACAAGAAACTTCAATTAAACCGAAATATCGGTCTTTGGCCCTGTGCAAAACAATCAGAATTAAAGTCTTACCTCCGAATAAATGGATGTCACATTTCTGCTCTGGTTGTTGCGCAGCGCTTGAAGGAACTGCATTGCAAATAATAATATTCTCTTTTTTTGTGATTTTAGTGGCATTTTTCTTCAAAGAAGTGGAATGAAATGTGAAGTGCAACGAACTCTTTAGTTCAATACAAAATTAAATGTTTGAAAAATGCTTTTGAAATAAAACCTATTATTGGGGAACTTGTTGGAGAATAATTACAATAAATACAATTTTTCATTATCTAATGATTATATTAATTAACAGTATACCTTATTCACCATCTTGACCAGTGTTGCCGACCGCCTACATCACACAACCGCACTCGGCTGCTACTACTGACCGACCGCTCTGCATGACGACTATTAGCGTACTGCACGCGACGACTACTGACAGAGTACAGCCCTCAACTACACAGAGCTACGGACTCGCAACGACTACTGACAGACTGACTGACTGACTGACTGACTGACTGAGAACCGCTCGCAACACTCGCGCAGTCCAGCGCAAACTCTCTGGTCACAGATGCTACAATGTCTCGCCATCGCTACTATGTTACATACGTGTTTCAGTGTCTTTTTCATTGGGGTAACGATCTTTGGCTCTTTTTATTCTGAATACAGGGCCAAAGGTCAACGCTGCTGCCCTTATACAATTTATCAGGTTTCATTATGTCTGTTGCAATGTTACATACGGTTCACTCTTTCATTAATATTATCGTTGGGTTTGTTTTGTAGGGACGTTAACATTCTGGCACATTTTTATTATCATCGGACTCTCTGCTATTTGTGCAGGGAGGTTATACCTGGGTCCATTTCCATTTCCATTTACATTTTAATATTGATAGACTTTTTGTTTTCTTTTTTGTTTCTTGTTGTTTTTCCTTCTTTTTTTTTGTTGTTTTTTTTTTTTTTTTTTGTTGTTGTTTTGTTTTTCCCGCTCTCACCACCACCGCCGCATCACGCCTTCCGTTTTCTTGGTTTCTTTTCTGTTCTTCAACTGCTTCAACATCACCGCGCCCCATTTCCACACCACAGCCATCAGCCTCCGAGACGGGCGGGCGCAGTGTGCCATTTCCGGCGCACAAGCACACCCGTACGGTACTCTCCTCGCCCCCACGCCACCAACAACACAGCGACCACGCGGCTTTCAGGCATGGCATGGCACGGCACGGCACCGGCGAAATGCGCCGCCCCCGCCCCTCCGCGCATCCGTCCGTCTCGCCACGTTCACTGACAGCCGCGTCTGCGGCTACACCACGACAACCACAACACCGCTCCCCTCCCTGGCAACTCACATTGTTTTTCTCCTCCTCTTTTGCACAAACCACAACGCCGAGCACAGGCGCAAGCCACCCACACCGCGCCCCTCCCCGTCCCGTCTTTGGCCGCCGCTCCTCGTTTCCTCGTTTGCCCCCTCCCATCTCCCGAAATGCCATGCCAGCAGCGTTACGCATGCCCCTCCCCTGTCCACACAACACTACCGCCTAACGAACAGCCTTTTCCGGGCCACATCCAGGGCACGCCCACCTCCAAACACTGCCAATTCACGGACGCACACACACACACACACACACACACTCACTCACTTTCTCGACACCTTTCTGTACGGAGGGTGCGTCATCTCGACCGTGACAGAGTGACGGCAACTATCGACGATCCATTTCCCCCCACTGGTAAAACATGTCCACTAACACCTACATACATCATTCAAGTACACAGACAATAGCATACACACAATGGGAGGGCACACGAACATGGACGGCACGGCACTGTCATACACTCTTCCTCAGAACCATATCAACAAACGTTACGTACATCCGGGAAAGCGAAAGCGAACGCGAACGCGAAAGCGAAAGCGAAAGCAAAGGCAAAGGCAAAGCCCAATGCAGCCGTCAAAGGTAACGTTCACCACGGCAGACACTTGCAGCCGCGCCGCCGTTAAACGCATTTCAGTGCGGCTCCAATACGCCTCCGACACGGGAACGTTCCGTTGCTCTACGAATGCGTTTCTCCCCTTTTTCCCTTCCTCTCTCTTTTGCCCCCCCTCCTTGCACTCTTGCCTCATTCCTCACGTTCTGCCCAGACATTCGACCGATCAAAGTCAACCTTTCGTTACCGTTCTCAGCGCGACGGTGTACAACAGTATGACGGGTGTGCCCAAGACTTCGGTTCAGTTGCGTGACGCCGGTCTATCGCGCCGATCGACAGTTACTCAGGGGGCGACGGATCGGACCACGTCACCGACACACAAAACACTTTCAAACAAACAAATACATACCGGATGGACACAGACAAACACGTGTACAGACATTCGCCAAACAAACGACCGCCGCCGTCGTCGTCTAGCGTGCATCTTGAATGACGACATCGGTGTGCGTGCGTCGTACGCAATCAGTCAGACACGGCTATCAAACATCAGAGTCGAATGGTACATCATCGTGCGTGTCGCCGTACACGTACAGTACAATACAACAACAATGCGTCTTAATGGCACGTTCATTTCAACGTCACTCACACACCTCCACGCTGCAGTTACGTCGCACCATTGTCAAACTCGGCGTACAGCAAAGGGAATAGTGGGCGGCAAAAAAAAAACCAAACAAAAACATTTCACATTTCACCCTCGCCATGTATGATGTGCAAAAAAAACAAACCCGCAAACGGCCGTCGTTACGGTGACACAAAAGTCGCCGATCGCACTGTCCCCCCTCGCAGACGGGTAACACACACACACACACACACACCAACAACACCAATGGGTCAAAAACCACGCCAACGAGGCGTGCCACCATTCCACGCCACGGCGACCAACCTCGTGGCCGTACCCCGCGCAACACGCTTTGACGCGCCCCCCCACCCACAATCAAAATGCACACATACATCACAGCCGTCCACACAAACAACAACAACAACAATTCCGCCCTTCCCGCAAAAGGCAAGTTGGTGGCCCTGAAAAGGGCCGTTTTGCCGCTCTCGCAACGGAGGAGCCTTCTCCATCCTTCCTTCCATTCCAGAGCCACCTCCTTACTTGGAGCTCGTGTACTTGGTCACCGCCTTCGTGCCCTCGCTCACGGCGTGCTTGGCCAGCTCGCCAGGCAGCAACAGCCGCACAGCGGTCTGGATCTCGCGGGACGTGATGGTCGAGCGCTTGTTGTAGTGCGCCAGGCGAGAAGCCTCGGCCGCAATGCGCTCGAAAATGTCGTTCACGAAGCTGTTCATGATGCTCATCGCCTTCGACGAGATGCCCGTGTCAGGGTGCACCTGCTTCAGCACCTTGTAGATGTAGATGGCATAGCTCTCCTTCCTCTTGCGCTTCTTCTTCTTGTCGCCCTTCGAAATGTTCTTCTGCGCCTTGCCAGCCTTCTTGGCGGCCTTCCCGCTAGTCTTGGGCGGCATCTCGAACCAACGTACGGCAGCAGCAACACCAGTAGCAAGCGCTCCGCTCTAGTCAGCGTCTCCCCACACAGTGGCACCCGCCGCCAGCCGCCGCCGCACCTTTACCAGCTCGCCCTGTTGCGGCCGCCGACCAATGGGGCGCGCGCGCAACCGGCCGCCGCACCCGAGCCCATAAAGCATCCCAGTCTGCGCGACAGCAGTGCAGCAGAGCACCAAGAAGAGCTCGACTGCCGCAACACAGACTGGGGAAGAAGAAGCCGATGCCACACAGCAGCGGGCCAAGACATCTACGCGAGCTCCACCACTCCACGTCCAGTACAAAGGCGGGAAAACGTGGACTGAGCTGCGCAAGGAACTCGCCAGCCTACTGAAGGACGAGTTCACGGCGAGCTGCACCAGTGAGGGTAACACCTTCTCACTGACGTTCGCCACCTGGGACGACTACGACACGGCGAAGGTCTTCCTCGAAGGCCACCACGCAGAGAAGCCCGTCCCGAAAGCAGCAAAGTGGGGGCGAACCATCCAGGCCACCATAAGAGGCCTGCCTTGGATCGTCTCCACACACGAGGTCGCCGACGAAGTCCAACAGCTGGGCTTCCTAGGCGCTGTCGAACTCCGCCAGCGCTCAAACAGAGGAAGGCCCCCGGTCTTCCTCTTTGTCGGGCCAGCCTGGCACTCCAGAAACAACGAGATATTCTCTCTGGAGACAATACTGAGTTTCGGTGTGAGGATAACACCGACACAACGGGACATGGAACAGAGGCCGCAGTGTTTCCAGTGCCAACAATACGGGCACATCGCGAAACACTGCGGCAATGATCCCGCGTGTGTAAAGTGCGCAGGCGCGCACGACTCGCGCGATTGCCGGCAGGGCAAAGAAGACCCGCCGCTATGCAGAAACTGTGGCGGCCAGCACGTAGCGAGCTTCAGGGGCTGCAAAGTCTTCATAGAGTGGCTCCAGGAGCAGCTGCACAAGCCGCCACAGCAAAGACGGAAGAAATCCCGGCGAGGCGGGAAGGCTCGCCGAAAGAAGACGACGATAGCCGGCTCAGAGCCGGCAGTCAGCCGAGAAAGGGACCGCGTGGACGCGCAGGCGGCCGCCCCGACCCCCCACCACTCCGCCGCAGGCCGTGGAGGGGGTAGCGGGCCACACCGCCGCACCCAGCGGCCCACGCAGCAGCGAGAGCAGTCGGCCGCCGGCGACGGCCGCGGCAGGTCGCACACTGCGGCCACGCTAGCGCCCGCCGCCACCTCGACGCCGGCTGCGCAACCGCCGCCGCCAACCACAGAAGAACGGATGTCCTGCAGCCCAATATCCGAAGAGGGGCTTGCAGGAATCCTTCTGAAGAGGATAACCGCCATGGAGGAGGTCATTCTTCTCCTGGCGCGCAGCCAGCCCGCCTTCGACGCGAGCGCCAGATGGACTTATACTCCGGGAGAGGGGTGGGACCAACAGAGGTCTTCCCCGCCACTGGAGCAGAAGAACACCAGCAACCAGGAGTCCACAGGCGTGTAACGCGCCACCAGGTCGAGGACTCCCACACCCGTCCGGACACCCCCTTTCATCACATCAGCCATTTCACCATCCCCCTGCTGGCACGCCCAGCAATTTGTTTATAAAGCACTTGCTATACCGCTAGGACCATAAATCACCCGTTAGGAAGTCTTCCTGTTAGTTTGGAGTAAATGTCAAAGGACAATACACTCCACCTTCTCCAGATGACCTTAGTGGCCGTCTATCATATAGCAGAGAGAGAGAGCTGCGCCGGCACGCACTCCGCTGCTCGACTCGCTGCCGCTCGCACCGGTCGTTTTCGTTTCCGTTTCGTGTGCACCGTCGCTAGCCCATCGCCATGTCCGGACGCGGAAAGGGAGGCAAAGTCAAGGGCAAGTCAAAGTCCCGCTCAAGCAGGGCTGGGCTCCAGTTCCCGGTCGGCAGAATCCACCGCCTCCTGCGCAAGGGAAACTACGCAGAGCGCGTCGGCGCCGGGGCGCCCGTCTACCTCGCCGCCGTCATGGAGTACCTCGCGGCTGAGGTGCTCGAGCTGGCCGGAAACGCGGCCCGCGACAACAAGAAGACGCGCATCATCCCGCGCCACCTGCAGCTTGCCATCCGCAACGACGAGGAGCTCAACAAGCTCCTGTCGGGCGTCACCATCGCACAGGGTGGTGTCCTGCCCAACATCCAGGCCGTCCTGCTGCCAAAGAAGACCGAGAAGAAGGCCTAAAGGAGGCCAGGCAATCGCAGCGCCGCGTGCTCCCCTGCACGCAACGCGCTTTGCCGGCTCGGCCCACAACAATCGGCCCTTTTCAGGGCCACCACACAAACCTACGTCCAAAGCAAAATTTCAGTCGTCCTCGCCGCACCTTGTTTTGTTTTAACTTTGCACTGTCACAGCACAGCCGCCGCCGGCGCACGTCCGCCATCTTGTCGTCCACACAGCCCGTGTGGCCCAACACACACACACACACACACATTTTGCACGGTCGCAGTCGCCTTCCAAACCGACAACGGCAGCAATAATGACCATTGTTAAAGGGAGGCGTGTCGACACACCGCCCTCCACTCCCGCGCGCAACGGCCGTCGACACGAACGAAACAGCTGATCCGGCCGCCTATGCCCACACGCCTTGCCTCGGAAACCCCAACGCCGCCGCAAACAAACACACAGAGCCAAACCACGCAAGCAAATAATCACCGCCTCTCGCACAACAACACACAGCCCGCCATCTCCGTCGCGATCGATACAAAGACACACAATAACAAACACACAAACGAAGCAGCTCCACACACAGCCAGCCACATGACACGTTTCCTTTCCTTCTCCCCTCCCAGTCACATCACGTCGCTCAAAACGGAAAGAAAGAAAGAAACAAACAAACAAACAAACAACACAGCGCACACACGCAGCAACAACACAGACTCTTTCGCACTTTTCAACTTCCGAACAGTGTGGTGGCCCTGAAAAGGGCCGTTTTCTAGTCTCTCCCACCCACAAGCACGGCCGCGGGAAGGCCAGCGCCCGCTGCGACGCAGCCTAACCGCCGAAACCGTACAGGGTGCGCCCCTGCCTCTTCAGGGCGTACACCACGTCCATGGCCGTCACAGTCTTGCGCTTGGCGTGCTCAGTGTACGTCACCGCGTCGCGGATCACGTTCTCCAGGAACACCTTCAGCACCCCGCGGGTCTCCTCGTAGATCAGACCAGAGATGCGCTTCACGCCGCCCCTGCGAGCCAGGCGGCGGATGGCGGGCTTCGTGATGCCCTGGATGTTGTCGCGCAACACCTTGCGGTGCCGCTTGGCGCCACCCTTGCCGAGCCCCTTTCCTCCCTTGCCGCGGCCTGTCATCCTTCCTTCCTCGGGCAAAGCAAAACGTGCACAAACAGCAGCTGCAGCGGCTGGCGAGTCGGCTACGGTCTGCGCCCAGCGCGCCCGCCGCCCCCCTATATAGACTCTGGCCCGCCCTCCCCCCACCACGCGCAACCGAGGGCATATAAGCGCAGCACGGAGGCGCGCGGGCCCGTTGTCAAGGCAGCACCGGACGCCGCGCCGCACCTAACCTCCACGCACGCCGCTCCGCTACCGCTACCGCCATGGCCCGCACAAAGCAAACGGCCCGCAAGTCCACCGGCGGAAAGGCGCCGCGCAAACAGCTCGCCACCAAGGCGGCGAGGAAGAGCGCGCCCGCCACCGGAGGCGTCAAGAAGCCCCACCGCTACAGGCCGGGCACCGACGCCCTGCGAGAAATCAGGCGCTACCAGAAGAGCACAGAGCTGCTCATCCGCAAGCTGCCATTCCAGCGCCTAGTGCGCGAGATCGCCCAGGACTTCAAGACCGACCTGCGCTTCCAGAGCTCCGCAGTCATGGCCCTGCAGGAGGCCAGCGAGGCCTACCTCGTCGGCCTCTTCGAAGACACCAACCTGTGCGCAATCCACGCCAAGCGCGTCACCATCATGCCCAAGGACATCCAGCTCGCGCGCCGCATCCGCGGCGAGCGCGCCTAAACCGCGCCGCGGCACCGCACCGCACAAACAAAAACGGCCCTTTTCAGGGCCACTAACATCTCTCCGTCGCGAGCAAACTTTGTCGGTCGCCTGCCTCTCGCCCCGCAACCCAAAAACAAAAACCACCACTTCCCGTCCGTCCGCCACACCCGCTCACTCTGCCTGCCTGCTAGCAGCGCGCAACAATCACACATCATCCCTCCCCGGCGCTCAAAGCGCACAATACCCAACGGCCGACGTCACACCGCACGGGTGGCTGGCCGGCCGCCGCTTTCGTTTCGAAAACAAAAAAACCCGCACTCCACTCCGACGGCCAACGGCCAGGCAGGCGCGCTCGCTCGCTCTACACGCCACCGAAATCCCCGCCGACTCCTTCCACATCTCAACGTGCCCCCCGTTGCAAAACATAACACACACACACACAAAGGAACAAAACAAAACAAAGACCAGACACGACTCGACTCGACAAGACAGACATCCGAGAAGAACGAACGCAGGCAAGCCAACCAACGTATTCAAACAAAACAACGTGACAGAAAACCAACCGTCGGCCGCCGCCACAAACACGGCGACAATCAACCACGACAACAACAACAACAACAACAACACCGCTTACCGCTACCGCCGCCCACACCCGCCACCGACCCCCGCAATCCAACCACCACGGCACGCAAACAGCATCCCCACGGGCATACAGAAACGCCAGACAGACACCCACACCAAACGCAACACGACAATCAAAACCTTCCCCGACGTGCTTTGATGGCCCTGAGAAGGGCCGTTTTGGGCCGCGCGTCTCTTGCGCGCCACTAGACGACGACGGGGGGTGGGGACGACGGAGTCAAGCGCCAAACCCTTCCTTTCTCCCATCTCTTTCTCCTCTACTCTACTTCTTCTTCTTGGGCGAAGCCTTCGCCTTAGACGGCGTCGTCGCCTTCTTCGGGCGCGGCGCCTTCGGCTTCTTCGTCGGAACCTTGGCGGCCTTCTTCGCCTTCGACGGCGACTTGGCCTTGGCCGGCTTGGCCGCAGCCGCCTTCTTCGCACCCGCGGGAGCGGCCGACGCCGCAGACGCCTTCTTGGCGGCGCCCGCCTTCCGACCGGTCGCCGCCTTCACGCCACCAGCCTTCTTTGCGCCGGCCGCACGGGCGCCCTTCTTCTCCTTGCTGGCCGGAGCGGCGCGCTTCTTCTTGGCACCGCCAGCACGAGCCTTGCCGCCCTCGGCCGCCCCCCCGCCGCCGGCGCCGGCAAGCTTGAACGAGCCGGACGCGCCCTTCCCCTTCGTCTGCACCAGCTCGCCCGCCACGACGGCCGACTTGAGGTACTTCTTGATAAACGGCGCCAGCTTCTCCGCGTCCAGCTTGTAGTGCGCGGCTATGTACTTCTTGATCGCCTGCAGCGACGACCCGCCGCGCTCCTTCAGACTCTTGATGGCGGCCGTCACCATCTCAGAGGTGCGCGGGTGCGCAGGCTTGGCGCGCGGCTTCTTCGCAGACTTGGCCTTCTTCGTAGTGCCGGTGGCGGCGGGTGCCGCAGCAGTCTCGTTCGTAGCCGCCTGATCTGCCATTTCGACGACGCGCGTAACACACAGCGAGAGCGAGCGGGACGGCAGGCACGCAAGCACAGCACAGCAGCAGAGCAGAGAATCACAAGGCCCAGCCAGTGTCGCGGGCGTGCGCGGACGGCCGAGAGAGCGGCCGCCACTCTGCGCGCCGCCGCGCCGCGCCTCCCGCGCTTGCTACCGCCCAACGTCCGACAGCCTGTGCGGAGCAGCCCCAAACCTGCGCCACAACCGCCCGCGCCTTTCAAACCACCGAGGATGGGGCTACACACAGCCACACCACAGTCGCCAACCAGTCGCCACGGCAGCGCCGCAAACCACGGCCAAACTGCAGCTACCGCGCGCTACAGCCTGCGTCGGCCCGCCGAGAATCGCCGCCCCCGCCCAAATGCCGCCCCCACAGCCCCAGCCGACGACCCGCCACAATGGCCAAACCTTCGGCAAAACTCCCACACCGTCGCCGCGGCAGCCCGGCCAGCGCGGCCGGCGCCACAGCCACACAAGCCGAGGCGTGCGGCGATGACGGCCGTGCAAACGCGCCTCCGCCGCCCCATCGCCTTCCGTCGCCCTCCCGCCGTTTCCCGATCGGCCCGCAGCCGTCGGGCCACATCGCGCGCCGTCCTCCTCCTCTCGCCCGCCAACATTCACAGCCGTTTCTCAACAATTGCCCGCCGCAAACGGACGCCGCCTGCGCAACAGGCGCCGCCGCCCCTCGCCGCTTCCGACCCAACCCCTCGACCGAGGCAAACCGCAATCCGAATCTACAGACCAACCCAATCTGCCGTCAAGCACACACGACAGCCGACCTTACACGTTACGCGTTACACATTACGTTTACACGTCTACGTTAGGTTAGGTTAAGTGGACGTGGGTTAGGTTAAGGGGACTTGGGTTAGGTTAAGCGTCAAACTTAGGTTAAGCATTCAAACACGTCAGGCGTCAGAGGTTAGGTTAGGTTAGGTTAGGTTAGGTTAGGTTAGGTTAGGTTAGTGCTAGGTTGAGAAGCGTCAAACGTAGGTTAAAAAGGCGTTCAAACGTGAGGCGTGAGCCGGACAGCTTACCTTACGTAGACGTTAGGGGCTCACAGGCTGAGCTCACCTCGCCACACCACAGGTTCGGTTCGGTTCGCTCGGCTCAGCGTAAAGCGCCGAGGTCAGGGTTACGTTCGTTCACCTTCGGGCGCCACACTTTCGGTTGAAAGGTCGCGACGGGACGACGTCGGCAGGCACGCCGCAAACGAACAAAAACGTACAGACGACGTCGGAAACCGCCGACAGACGGGGGAGCAGCACGACCACGACCAGACACCGAGCGCGAACGAGACACACGCGAACCACCCCCACCGGCCAAAGGGCACCACACAACAACCCAGAGCACCACGTGTCGACACCAGAGCAACCCGCCGCTCACGCGACATGGCTGGCACCGAAGGGCAACCGCCCGCAACTGCGCTTTCCGCGCCGGCACGGATGCACGTCGTGCTACAACAACACCACTACCGTACACAGCCGCTGTTCACAACATCACTATCAATGGCGCGCCCGCGGCTCGCCGCCGTCGCAGTCGCAGCCCCAACGCCAGCACTTTTGCACCACCATTCACACGCACCGCAACACAGCTCGCCGACACAGCCGAACAAAACAAACACCACACAACAACAGCAACAACGCCGCCGCCTCTACTTGTGCCGGCGACCCACCCCGCCGATGGCGCACCTTTCGCCAGCCGGCAATCGACACACACGCACCCACCCACCGGGGCCCAGTGCAAAAAACAAAAAACACACAAAAACAAAAAAACCAAACAACACAAACGACACGGGAAGCGCACACCGCCACTTCGCGCGCACGCCACCAACCAGTCGTCGTCTCAAAATAACAAACACAAACAAAATAAACTAACAACTAGGGCAACACAAAACAAAAAAAAAAACGCCTCGCACGAACCGCCCACAAAAAGGACAAGCACACGCACAGCCTCTGCTGACGACCACGACGCAGCGGCACGCTGCTCCTGTCCCGCGCCCCGCGCCCCACTCGATTCACAACTCACGCGACACCGTCAACGACGGGCTCGCTTCCCGCAACCTACCACCTTTCCGCCACGACGCACAGCCCCAGCCCCACCCGACGACGCCCGTGGCAACGACTGCACTTTCACCACCGCCTCCCCCTTCCCCCCCAAAAACACACACACACACACACACACACAGCCAGCCAAAAACGCACTCGCGACCCACACATGCACGTGCATCGGCACACGCCAACCAGTCAACGTCGACAACCACACGCAAGGCTCGAAACGAAACCGGCGTCCTTCCACGTTGCCATCAAGCTACGCGACACAAGACACAAGGAACCAACACAACAGCCGGCCCCACTAATTCCCACTCTCACGCCGCAAAAAGCACACCGAAACCGCCAAACGCACGCACATTCCCCTTCGCACTGACACCACCGACCGGCTCGCTACCACACACCTCTCGGCAGCCGTTTCACGCCAATTCGCCACACCGCCCACACAGTCGACAAGCGCCCGCCCTGTACGGCACACGCAACGACGCAGCGCAGCAAAGGGCGCCCGCAACACATACCTCTCCGCCGCCCGACGCGCCAACCGCCACACCACACCGCCAGCCACTCGCAAATTGTGCACTGCCACCAGCCACACGTCCAACACGCCGCGCCGCCTCCGGCCACCCGCCAGGGGGCGCTCACGTCCGCGACAACAGCGCGGCCCGCCGGGCCGGGCCGGGCCGAACCGAACCGAGCCGCCGCTGCTCTGCACTCGGCACGGCCACACCCTGCTGCAGACCGGGCTCGTCCCTCTGTACGCGTCTGCCTGCGCATCAACACAACACGACCTTTTTTTATTTTTTTTTTTTTTTTCTCTCTACCGCCATCCCTCCTTCTCGCGTTTTACTCGTTGTTGCAGCAGCGGCGCACACCTACACATCCACAGCCCCAGCCCCAGCCGAGCCGGCCTCACCTCAGGGCCCGCCGCCAGCGTCTCCTCCTCGGGCACAGGTGCGGTGCTGTGGCCGCCCATCCAACCGCATTGCTGGCCGTCCAGCCACCAGGCGTTCCCACTGCCGCGAGCCACGCCGCGCACCGACCCTGCTGCAGAAAACGAAGCATAGCCAGAGACCGACCGATACACAAAGCAAGCCGTCGCCTCGCCTCTTGTCCTTCCTGCCTTCCTTCCGCCCCCGCCCTTCTCACACCACCGCCTCTCCACTTTCGCCCCCCCCTCCTTTTTTTGTTTTTTTTTTTGTTTTCTTCTTTCTTTCTTTCTTTCTTTCTTTGGCCCTCTCTCCTTCCCGCCATGGCGGTTACGGCACCGCCTGCAGCGGCAGATTTTTTGCGCCCACACGCCTACTCCTACCACCATTAACCTTGCCCTGCCCTGCCCTGCCCTGCCCATCAACGTCGCAGTCGAACCGACGCTTGCCAACACACTGCCCACGTTCCTTTCTCTTTTCGGCCTACGCCCATTACGCGCCGCCGCCACAGCACCTTCCCTTCCCACAACACACCGACGTCATCACACGCACCCAAAACAGGGGCCACGACCGTGTTCCTCGCCCACTCCCATCCCGCACGGTACGCACATTCCCAACTACTAACCGCGCACCCTCCCTTTCCAATCTGTGTGTCTCTGTGTCTGTGTCCTGTCCGCGCGTGACGCCTCTCAACATCCGCCGTCCCCCGTCCCGTTTTCGCCCCCATGCCGTCGTCGCGCCGCCTCCTCCCCGTCCACCGCCGCCCCTGTCCGCCCCGCACCACACCATACACCGCTGCTTGTCCCGGCCGTTGCCACCAAAGGCGCCGACCGCAAACGCGCCACGCCGCAGCCCCCGTGCGTCTCGCGCTCGCTTGCATCTCCGTGCCGACGCTGCCTCTCTTCCCACTCGCACTCGACCTCGACAACACAGTCTTTGGCTCCGCCACTGCGTGTTCCGGTGGTACGCACGCTGCAACACGTATGTATTCATTACCAGAGCGATGGCGAGGCATGACAGCATCTCTGTCTGACCAGAGAGTTCTTTCTCGCTGCTAGTCGGCGCTTGGACCGCGCCAGACGACAGTAGTGGCACGCACCGGGTCGCCAGGAACAGTTGTTATATATATTGTAGCGCGAGTCGGGAGAGGTAGTAGTCGGTCGACAGTAGTAGCGGGTGGACGGTTGTACTGAGCGGGCGTCGGCGGCGTGCTCTGCTCGTCTCGCGACTCTGGTCACGGTTCGGGACGATGTATAGTATATTGTGTTACAATCAAAAGGTGGTGTGACGCTGCATTGCGCAAATCTGATAACGTATGTTCATTGTACTTATTTTGTTCAACAACAAAAGCCCCACTATTACTTTTTTTCTAAAGTAACTTTTGTCTCTTAACGAAAAACATTCACGTTTTAAAGACTACTTCCTATGGCATTTCCCTCCAAGGAGTGCAATTAATTACCAGCCAGCACTCATTCATTGCACACAGCTGTGTAAGGGGTATCTACAATTGAGGAGCGGATATAAATGCAATTTTTTGTTTTTTTTGTTTTTTTTTTGTGTGTGTGTTGTAACCTCCCAGCAAAATTTAAAACAATGGACAATGTTATTTACGGATGCTAATGGACATTGCGCTAATTGTAACCTCGCCCACAATGAGAGGTATTGAAAATGGCAACAAAAATGTGAAATTCGCAATCTGACTCAAATATAAAGTCTTCACACAACATTTAAAAAAGTCCGTTCAGTGACAAGAAACTTCAATTAAACCGAAATATCGGTCTTTGGCCCTGTGCAAAACAATCAGAATTAAAGTCTTACCTCCGAATAAATGGATGTCACATTTCTGCTCTGGTTGTTGCGCAGCGCTTGAAGGAACTGCATTGCAAATAATAATATTCTCTTTTTTTGTGATTTTAGTGGCATTTTTCTTCAAAGAAGTGGAATGAAATGTGAAGTGCAACGAACTCTTTAGTTCAATACAAAATTAAATGTTTGAAAAATGCTTTTGAAATAAAACCTATTATTGGGGAACTTGTTGGAGAATAATTACAATAAATACAATTTTTCATTATCTAATGATTATATTAATTAACAGTATACCTTATTCACCATCTTGACCAGTGTTGCCGACCGCCTACATCACACAACCGCACTCGGCTGCTACTACTGACCGACCGCTCTGCATGACGACTATTAGCGTACTGCACGCGACGACTACTGACAGAGTACAGCCCTCAACTACACAGAGCTACGGACTCGCAACGACTACTGACAGACTGACTGACTGACTGACTGACTGACTGAGAACCGCTCGCAACACTCGCGCAGTCCAGCGCAAACTCTCTGGTCACAGATGCTACAATGTCTCGCCATCGCTACTATGTTACATACGTGTTTCAGTGTCTTTTTCATTGGGGTAACGATCTTTGGCTCTTTTTATTCTGAATACAGGGCCAAAGGTCAACGCTGCTGCCCTTATACAATTTATCAGGTTTCATTATGTCTGTTGCAATGTTACATACGGTTCACTCTTTCATTAATATTATCGTTGGGTTTGTTTTGTAGGGACGTTAACATTCTGGCACATTTTTATTATCATCGGACTCTCTGCTATTTGTGCAGGGAGGTTATACCTGGGTCCATTTCCATTTCCATTTACATTTTAATATTGATAGACTTTTTGTTTTCTTTTTTGTTTCTTGTTGTTTTTCCTTCTTTTTTTTTGTTGTTTTTTTTTTTTTTTTTGTTGTTGTTTTGTTTTTCCCGCTCTCACCACCACCGCCGCATCACGCCTTCCGTTTTCTTGGTTTCTTTTCTGTTCTTCAACTGCTTCAACATCACCGCGCCCCATTTCCACACCACAGCCATCAGCCTCCGAGACGAGCGGGCGCAGTGTGCCATTTCCGGCGCACAAGCACACCCGTACGGTACTCTCCTCGCCCCCACGCCACCAACAACACAGCGACCACGCGGCTTTCAGGCATGGCATGGCACGGCACGGCACCGGCGAAATGCGCCGCCCCCGCCCCTCCGCGCATCCGTCCGTCTCGCCACGTTCACTGACAGCCGCGTCTGCGGCTACACCACGACAACCACAACACCGCTCCCCTCCCTGGCAACTCACATTGTTTTTCTCCTCCTCTTTTGCACAAACCACAACGCCGAGCACAGGCGCAAGCCACCCACACCGCGCCCCTCCCCGTCCCGTCTTTGGCCGCCGCTCCTCGTTTCCTCGTTTGCCCCCTCCCATCTCCCGAAATGCCATGCCAGCAGCGTTACGCATGCCCCTCCCCTGTCCACACAACACTACCGCCTAACGAACAGCCTTTTCCGGGCCACATCCAGGGCACGCCCACCTCCAAACACTGCCAATTCACGGACGCACACACACACACACACACACACACTCACTCACTTTCTCGACACCTTTCTGTACGGAGGGTGCGTCATCTCGACCGTGACAGAGTGACGGCAACTATCGACGATCCATTTCCCCCCACTGGTAAAACATGTCCACTAACACCTACATACATCATTCAAGTACACAGACAATAGCATACACACAATGGGAGGGCACACGAACATGGACGGCACGGCACTGTCATACACTCTTCCTCAGAACCATATCAACAAACGTTACGTACATCCGGGAAAGCGAAAGCGAACGCGAAAGCGAAAGCGAAAGCAAAGGCAAAGGCAAAGCCCAATGCAGCCGTCAAAGGTAACGTTCACCACGGCAGACACTTGCAGCCGCGCCGCCGTTAAACGCATTTCAGTGCGGCTCCAATACGCCTCCGACACGGGAACGTTCCGTTGCTCTACGAATGCGTTTCTCCCCTTTTTCCCTTCCTCTCTCTTTTGCCCCCCCTCCTTGCACTCTTGCCTCATTCCTCACGTTCTGCCCAGACATTCGACCGATCAAAGTCAACCTTTCGTTACCGTTCTCAGCGCGACGGTGTACAACAGTATGACGGGTGTGCCCAAGACTTCGGTTCAGTTGCGTGACGCCGGTCTATCGCGCCGATCGACAGTTACTCAGGGGGCGACGGATCGGACCACGTCACCGACACACAAAACACTTTCAAACAAACAAATACATACCGGATGGACACAGACAAACACGTGTACAGACATTCGCCAAACAAACGACCGCCGCCGTCGTCGTCTAGCGTGCATCTTGAATGACGACATCGGTGTGCGTGCGTCGTACGCAATCAGTCAGACACGGCTATCAAACATCAGAGTCGAATGGTACATCATCGTGCGTGTCGCCGTACACGTACAGTACAATACAACAACAATGCGTCTTAATGGCACGTTCATTTCAACGTCACTCACACACCTCCACGCTGCAGTTACGTCGCACCATTGTCAAACTCGGCGTACAGCAAAGGGAATAGTGGGCGGCAAAAAAAAAACCAAACAAAAACATTTCACATTTCACCCTCGCCATGTATGATGTGCAAAAAAAACAAACCCGCAAACGGCCGTCGTTACGGTGACACAAAAGTCGCCGATCGCACTGTCCCCCCTCGCAGACGGGTAACACACACACACACACACACCAACAACACCAATGGGTCAAAAACCACGCCAACGAGGCGTGCCACCATTCCACGCCACGGCGACCAACCTCGTGGCCGTACCCCGCGCAACACGCTTTGACGCGCCCCCCCACCCACAATCAAAATGCACACATACATCACAGCCGTCCACACAAACAACAACAACAACAATTCCGCCCTTCCCGCAAAAGGCAAGTTGGTGGCCCTGAAAAGGGCCGTTTTGCCGCTCTCGCAACGGAGGAGCCTTCTCCATCCTTCCTTCCATTCCAGAGCCACCTCCTTACTTGGAGCTCGTGTACTTGGTCACCGCCTTCGTGCCCTCGCTCACGGCGTGCTTGGCCAGCTCGCCAGGCAGCAACAGCCGCACAGCGGTCTGGATCTCGCGGGACGTGATGGTCGAGCGCTTGTTGTAGTGCGCCAGGCGAGAAGCCTCGGCCGCAATGCGCTCGAAAATGTCGTTCACGAAGCTGTTCATGATGCTCATCGCCTTCGACGAGATGCCCGTGTCAGGGTGCACCTGCTTCAGCACCTTGTAGATGTAGATGGCATAGCTCTCCTTCCTCTTGCGCTTCTTCTTCTTGTCGCCCTTCGAAATGTTCTTCTGCGCCTTGCCAGCCTTCTTGGCGGCCTTCCCGCTAGTCTTGGGCGGCATCTCGAACCAACGTACGGCAGCAGCAACACCAGTAGCAAGCGCTCCGCTCTAGTCAGCGTCTCCCCACACAGTGGCACCCGCCGCCAGCCGCCGCCGCACCTTTACCAGCTCGCCCTGTTGCGGCCGCCGACCAATGGGGCGCGCGCGCAACCGGCCGCCGCACCCGAGCCCATAAAGCACCCCCACCCCGGCTGCGCCGGCACGCACTCCGCTGCTCGACTCGCTGCCGCTCGCACCGGTCGTTTTCGTTTCCGTTTCGTGTGCACCGTCGCTAGCCCATCGCCATGTCCGGACGCGGAAAGGGAGGCAAAGTCAAGGGCAAGTCAAAGTCCCGCTCAAGCAGGGCTGGGCTCCAGTTCCCGGTCGGCAGAATCCACCGCCTCCTGCGCAAGGGAAACTACGCAGAGCGCGTCGGCGCCGGGGCGCCCGTCTACCTCGCCGCCGTCATGGAGTACCTCGCGGCTGAGGTGCTCGAGCTGGCCCGAAACGCGGCCCGCGACAACAAGAAGACGCGCATCATCCCGCGCCACCTGCAGCTTGCCATCCGCAACGACGAGGAGCTCAACAAGCTCCTGTCGGGCGTCACCATCGCACAGGGTGGTGTCCTGCCCAACATCCAGGCCGTCCTGCTGCCAAAGAAGACCGAGAAGAAGGCCTAAAGGAGGCCAGGCAATCGCAGCGCCGCGTGCTCCCCTGCACGCAACGCGCTTTGCCGGCTCGGCCCACAACAATCGGCCCTTTTCAGGGCCACCACACAAACCTACGTCCAAAGCAAAATTTCAGTCGTCCTCGCCGCACCTTGTTTTGTTTTAACTTTGCACTGTCACAGCACAGCCGCCGCCGGCGCACGTCCGCCATCTTGTCGTCCACACAGCCCGTGTGGCCCAACACACACACACACACACACACACACACACACACATTTTGCACGGTCGCAGTCGCCTTCCAAACCGACAACGGCAGCAATAATGACCATTGTTAAAGGGAGGCGTGTCGACACACCGCCCTCCACTCCCGCGCGCAACGGCCGTCGACACGAACGAAACAGCTGATCCGGCCGCCTATGCCCACACGCCTTGCCTCGGAAACCCCAACGCCGCCGCAAACAAACACACAGAGCCAAACCACGCAAGCAAATAATCACCGCCTCTCGCACAACAACACACAGCCCGCCATCTCCGTCGCGATCGATACAAAGACACACAATAACAAACACACAAACGAAGCAGCTCCACACACAGCCAGCCACATGACACGTTTCCTTTCCTTCTCCCCTCCCAGTCACATCACGTCGCTCAAAACGGAAAGAAAGAAAGAAACAAACAAACAAACAAACAACACAGCGCACACACGCAGCAACAACACAGACTCTTTCGCACTTTTCAACTTCCGAACAGTGTGGTGGCCCTGAAAAGGGCCGTTTTCTAGTCTCTCCCACCCACAAGCACGGCCGCGGGAAGGCCAGCGCCCGCTGCGACGCAGCCTAACCGCCGAAACCGTACAGGGTGCGCCCCTGCCTCTTCAGGGCGTACACCACATCCATGGCCGTCACAGTCTTGCGCTTGGCGTGCTCAGTGTACGTCACCGCGTCGCGGATCACGTTCTCCAGGAACACCTTCAGCACCCCGCGGGTCTCCTCGTAGATCAGACCAGAGATGCGCTTCACGCCGCCCCTGCGAGCCAGGCGGCGGATGGCGGGCTTCGTGATGCCCTGGATGTTGTCGCGCAACACCTTGCGGTGCCGCTTGGCGCCACCCTTGCCGAGCCCCTTTCCTCCCTTGCCGCGGCCTGTCATCCTTCCTTCCTCGGGCAAAGCAAAACGTGCACAAACAGCAGCTGCAGCGGCTGGCGAGTCGGCTACGGTCTGCGCCCAGCGCGCCCGCCGCCCCCCTATATAGACTCTGGCCCGCCCTCCCCCCACCACGCGCAACCGAGGGCATATAAGCGCAGCACGGAGGCGCGCGGGCCCGTTGTCAAGGCAGCACCGGACGCCGCGCCGCACCTAACCTCCACGCACGCCGCTCCGCTACCGCTACCGCCATGGCCCGCACAAAGCAAACGGCCCGCAAGTCCACCGGCGGAAAGGCGCCGCGCAAACAGCTCGCCACCAAGGCGGCGAGGAAGAGCGCGCCCGCCACCGGAGGCGTCAAGAAGCCCCACCGCTACAGGCCGGGCACCGTCGCCCTGCGAGAAATCAGGCGCTACCAGAAGAGCACAGAGCTGCTCATCCGCAAGCTGCCATTCCAGCGCCTAGTGCGCGAGATCGCCCAGGACTTCAAGACCGACCTGCGCTTCCAGAGCTCCGCAGTCATGGCCCTGCAGGAGGCCAGCGAGGCCTACCTCGTTGGCCTCTTCGAAGACACCAACCTGTGCGCAATCCACGCCAAGCGCGTCACCATCATGCCCAAGGACATCCAGCTCGCGCGCCGCATCCGCGGCGAGCGCGCCTAAACCGCGCCGCGGCACCGCACCGCACAAACAAAAACGGCCCTTTTCAGGGCCACTAACATCTCTCCGTCGCGAGCAAACTTTGTCGGTCGCCTGCCTCTCGCCCCGCAACCCAAAAACAAAAACCACCACTTCCCGTCCGTCCGCCACACCCGCTCACTCTGCCTGCCTGCTAGCAGCGCGCAACAATCACACATCATCCCTCCCCGGCGCTCAAAGCGCACAATACCCAACGGCCGACGTCACACCGCACGGGTGGCTGGCCGGCCGCCGCTTTCGTTTCGAAAACAAAAAAACCCGCACTCCACTCCGACGGCCAACGGCCAGGCAGGCGCGCTCGCTCGCTCTACACGCCACCGAAATCCCCGCCGACTCCTTCCACATCTCAACGTGCCCCCCGTTGCAAAACATAACACACACACACACAAAGGAACAAAACAAAACAAAGACCAGACACGACTCGACTCGACAAGACAGACATCCGAGAAGAACGAACGCAGGCAAGCCAACCAACGTATTCAAACAAAACAACGTGACAGAAAACCAACCGTCGGCCGCCGCCACAAACACGGCGACAATCAACCACGACAACAACAACAACAACAACAACACCGCTTACCGCTACCGCCGCCCACACCCGCCACCGACCCCCGCAATCCAACCACCACGGCACGCAAACAGCATCCCCACGGGCATACAGAAACGCCAGACAGACACCCACACCAAACGCAACACGACAATCAAAACCTTCCCCGACGTGCTTTGATGGCCCTGAGAAGGGCCGTTTTGGGCCGCGCGTCTCTTGCGCGCCACTAGACGACGACGGGGGGTGGGGACGACGGAGTCAAGCGCCAAACCCTTCCTTTCTCCCATCTCTTTCTCCTCTACTCTACTTCTTCTTCTTGGGCGAAGCCTTCGCCTTAGACGGCGTCGTCGCCTTCTTCGGGCGCGGCGCCTTCGGCTTCTTCGTCGGAACCTTGGCGGCCTTCTTCGCCTTCGACGGCGACTTGGCCTTGGCCGGCTTGGCCGCAGCCGCCTTCTTCGCACCCGCGGGAGCGGCCGACGCCGCAGACGCCTTCTTGGCGGCGCCCGCCTTCCGACCGGTCGCCGCCTTCACGCCACCAGCCTTCTTTGCGCCGGCCGCACGGGCGCCCTTCTTCTCCTTGCTGGCCGGAGCGGCGCGCTTCTTCTTGGCACCGCCAGCACGAGCCTTGCCGCCCTCGGCCGCCCCCCCGCCGCCGGCGCCGGCAAGCTTGAACGAGCCGGACGCGCCCTTCCCCTTCGTCTGCACCAGCTCGCCCGCCACGACGGCCGACTTGAGGTACTTCTTGATAAACGGCGCCAGCTTCTCCGCGTCCAGCTTGTAGTGCGCGGCTATGTACTTCTTGATCGCCTGCAGCGACGACCCGCCGCGCTCCTTCAGACTCTTGATGGCGGCCGTCACCATCTCAGAGGTGCGCGGGTGCGCAGGCTTGGCGCGCGGCTTCTTCGCAGACTTGGCCTTCTTCGTAGTGCCGGTGGCGGCGGGTGCCGCAGCAGTCTCGTTCGTAGCCGCCTGATCTGCCATTTCGACGACGCGCGTAACACACAGCGAGAGCGAGCGGGACGGCAGGCACGCAAGCACAGCACAGCAGCAGAGCAGAGAATCACAAGGCCCAGCCAGTGTCGCGGGCGGGCGCGGACGGCCGAGAGAGCGGCCGCCACTCTGCGCGCCGCCGCGCCGCGCCTCCCGCGCTTGCTACCGCCCAACGTCCGACAGCCTGTGCGGAGCAGCCCCAAACCTGCGCCACAACCGCCCGCGCCTTTCAAACCACCGAGGATGGGGCTACACACAGCCACACCACAGTCGCCAACCAGTCGCCACGGCAGCGCCGCAAACCACGGCCAAACTGCAGCTACCGCGCGCTACAGCCTGCGTCGGCCCGCCGAGAATCGCCGCCCCCGCCCAAATGCCGCCCCCACAGCCCCAGCCGACGACCCGCCACAATGGCCAAACCTTCGGCAAAACTCCCACACCGTCGCCGCGGCAGCCCGGCCAGCGCGGCCGGCGCCACAGCCACACAAGCCGAGGCGTGCGGCGATGACGGCCGTGCAAACGCGCCTCCGCCGCCCCATCGCCTTCCGTCGCCCTCCCGCCGTTTCCCGATCGGCCCGCAGCCGTCGGGCCACATCGCGCGCCGTCCTCCTCCTCTCGCCCGCCAACATTCACAGCCGTTTCTCAACAATTGCCCGCCGCAAACGGACGCCGCCTGCGCAACAGGCGCCGCCGCCCCTCGCCGCTTCCGACCCAACCCCTCGACCGAGGCAAACCGCAATCCGAATCTACAGACCAACCCAATCTGCCGTCAAGCACACACGACAGCCGACCTTACACGTTACGCGTTACACATTACGTTTACACGTCTACGTTAGGTTAGGTTAGGTGGACGTGGGTTAGGTTAAGGGGACTTGGGTTAGGTTAAGCGTCAAACTTAGGTTAAGCATTCAAACACGTCAGGCGTCAGAGGTTAGGTTAGGTTAGGTTAGGTTAGGTTAGGTTAGGTTAGGTTAGTGCTAGGTTGAGAAGCGTCAAACGTAGGTTAAAAAGGCGTTCAAACGTGAGGCGTGAGCCGGACAGCTTACCTTACGTAGACGTTAGGGGCTCACAGGCTGAGCTCACCTCGCCACACCACAGGTTCGGTTCGGTTCGCTCGGCTCAGCGTAAAGCGCCGAGGTCAGGGTTACGTTCGTTCACCTTCGGGCGCCACACTTTCGGTTGAAAGGTCGCGACGGGACGACGTCGGCAGGCACGCCGCAAACGAACAAAAACGTACAGACGACGTCGGAAACCGCCGACAGACGGGGGAGCAGCACGACCACGACCAGACACCGAGCGCGAACGAGACACACGCGAACCACCCCCACCGGCCAAAGGGCACCACACAACAACCCAGAGCACCACGTGTCGACACCAGAGCAACCCGCCGCTCACGCGACATGGCTGGCACCGAAGGGCAACCGCCCGCAACTGCGCTTTCCGCGCCGGCCCGGATGCACGTCGTGCTACAACAACACCACTACCGTACACAGCCGCTGTTCACAACATCACTATCAATGGCGCGCCCGCGGCTCGCCGCCGTCGCAGTCGCAGCCCCAACGCCAGCACTTTTGCACCACCATTCACACGCACCGCAACACAGCTCGCCGACACAGCCGAACAAAACAAACACCACACAACAACAGCAACAACGCCGCCGCCTCTACTTGTGCCGGCGACCCACCCCGCCGATGGCGCACCTTTCGCCAGCCGGCAATCGACACACACGCACCCACCCACCGGGGCCCAGTGCAAAAAACAAAAAACACACAAAAACAAAAAAACCAAACAACACAAACGACACGGGAAGCGCACACCGCCACTTCGCGCGCACGCCACCAACCAGTCGTCGTCTCAAAATAACAAACACAAACAAAATAAACTAACAACTAGGGCAACACAAAACAAAAAAAAAAACGCCTCGCACGAACCGCCCACAAAAAGGACAAGCACACGCACAGCCTCTGCTGACGACCACGACGCAGCGGCACGCTGCTCCTGTCCCGCGCCCCGCGCCCCACTCGATTCACAACTCACGCGACACCGTCAACGACGGGCTCGCTTCCCGCAACCTACCACCTTTCCGCCACGACGCACAGCCCCAGCCCCACCCGACGACGCCCGTGGCAACGACTGCACTTTCACCACCGCCTCCCCCTTCCCCCCCAAAAACACACACACACACACACACACAGCCAGCCAAAAACGCACTCGCGACCCACACATGCACGTGCATCGGCACACGCCAACCAGTCAACGTCGACAACCACACGCAAGGCTCGAAACGAAACCGGCGTCCTTCCACGTTGCCATCAAGCTACGCGACACAAGACACAAGGAACCAACACAACAGCCGGCCCCACTAATTCCCACTCTCACGCCGCAAAAAGCACACCGAAACCGCCAAACGCACGCACATTCCCCTTCGCACTGACACCACCGACCGGCTCGCTACCACACACCTCTCGGCAGCCGTTTCACGCCAATTCGCCACACCGCCCACACAGTCGACAAGCGCCCGCCCTGTACGGCACACGCAACGACGCAGCGCAGCAAAGGGCGCCCGCAACACATACCTCTCCGCCGCCCGACGCGCCAACCGCCACACCACACCGCCAGCCACTCGCAAATTGTGCACTGCCACCAGCCACACGTCCAACACGCCGCGCCGCCTCCGGCCTTCCGCCAGGGGGCGCTCACGTCCGCGACAACAGCGCGGCCCGCCGGGCCGGGCCGGGCCGAACCGAACCGAGCCGCCGCTGCTCTGCACTCGGCACGGCCACACCCTGCTGCAGACCGGGCTCGTCCCTCTGTACGCGTCTGCCTGCGCATCAACACAACACGACCTTTTTTTTTTTTTTTTTTTTTTTTCTCTCTACCGCCATCCCTCCTTCTCGCGTTTTACTCGTTGTTGCAGCAGCGGCGCACACCTACACATCCACAGCCCCAGCCCCAGCCGAGCCGGCCTCACCTCAGGGCCCGCCGCCAGCGTCTCCTCCTCGGGCACAGGTGCGGTGCTGTGGCCGCCCATCCAACCGCATTGCTGGCCGTCCAGCCACCAGGCGTTCCCACTGCCGCGAGCCACGCCGCGCACCGACCCTGCTGCAGAAAACGAAGCATAGCCAGAGACCGACCGATACGCAAAGCAAGCCGTCGCCTCGCCTCTTGTCCTTCCTGCCTTCCTTCCGCCCCCGCCCTTCTCACACCACCGCCTCTCCACTTTCGCCCCCCCCTCCTTTTTTTGTTTTTTTTTTTTTGTTTTCTTCTTTCTTTCTTTCTTTCTTTCTTTGGCCCTCTCTCCTTCCCGCCATGGCGGTTACGGCACCGCCTGCAGCGGCAGATTTTTTGCGCCCACACGCCTACTCCTACCACCATTAACCTTGCCCTGCCCTGCCCTGCCCTGCCCATCAACGTCGCAGTCGAACCGACGCTTGCCAACACACTGCCCACGTTCCTTTCTCTTTTCGGCCTACGCCCATTACGCGCCGCCGCCACAGCACCTTCCCTTCCCACAACACACCGACGTCATCACACGCACCCAAAACAGGGGCCACGACCGTGTTCCTCGCCCACTCCCATCCCGCACGGTACGCACATTCCCAACTACTAACCGCGCACCCTCCCTTTCCAATCTGTGTGTCTCTGTGTCTGTGTCCTGTCCGCGCGTGACGCCTCTCAACATCCGCCGTCCCCCGTCCCGTTTTCGCCCCCATGCCGTCGTCGCGCCGCCTCCTCCCCGTCCACCGCCGCCCCTGTCCGCCCCGCACCACACCATACACCGCTGCTTGTCCCGGCCGTTGCCACCAAAGGCGCCGACCGCAAACGCGCCACGCCGCAGCCCCCGTGCGTCTCGCGCTCGCTTGCATCTCCGTGCCGACGCTGCCTCTCTTCCCACTCGCACTCGACCTCGACAACACAGTCTTTGGCTCCGCCACTGCGTGTTCCGGTGGTACGCACGCTGCAACACGTATGTATTCATTACCAGAGCGATGGCGAGGCATGACAGCATCTCTGTCTGACCAGAGAGTTCTTTCTCGCTGCTAGTCGGCGCTTGGACCGCGCCAGACGACAGTAGTGGCACGCACCGGGTCGCCAGGAACAGTTGTTATATATATTGTAGCGCGAGTCGGGAGAGGTAGTAGTCGGTCGACAGTAGTAGCGGGTGGACGGTTGTACTGAGCGGGCGTCGGCGGCGTGCTCTGCTCGTCTCGCGACTCTGGTCACGGTTCGGGACGATGTATAGTATATTGTGTTACAATCAAAAGGTGGTGTGACGCTGCATTGCGCAAATCTGATAACGTATGTTCATTGTACTTATTTTGTTCAACAACAAAAGCCCCACTATTACTTTTTTTCTAAAGTAACTTTTGTCTCTTAACGAAAAACATTCACGTTTTAAAGACTACTTCCTATGGCATTTCCCTCCAAGGAGTGCAATTAATTACCAGCCAGCACTCATTCATTGCACACAGCTGTGTAAGGGGTATCTACAATTGAGGAGCGGATATAAATGCAATTTTTTGTTTTTTTTGTTTTTTTTTGTGTGTGTGTTGTAACCTCCCAGCAAAATTTAAAACAATGGACAATGTTATTTACGGATGCTAATGGACATTGCGCTAATTGTAACCTCGCCCACAATGAGAGGTATTGAAAATGGCAACAAAAATGTGAAATTCGCAATCTGACTCAAATATAAAGTCTTCACACAACATTTAAAAAAGTCCGTTCAGTGACAAGAAACTTCAATTAAACCGAAATATCGGTCTTTGGCCCTGTGCAAAACAATCAGAATTAAAGTCTTACCTCCGAATAAATGGATGTCACATTTCTGCTCTGGTTGTTGCGCAGCGCTTGAAGGAACTGCATTGCAAATAATAATATTCTCTTTTTTTGTGATTTTAGTGGCATTTTTCTTCAAAGAAGTGGAATGAAATGTGAAGTGCAACGAACTCTTTAGTTCAATACAAAATTAAATGTTTGAAAAATGCTTTTGAAATAAAACCTATTATTGGGGAACTTGTTGGAGAATAATTACAATAAATACAATTTTTCATTATCTAATGATTATATTAATTAACAGTATACCTTATTCACCATCTTGACCAGTGTTGCCGACCGCCTACATCACACAACCGCACTCGGCTGCTACTACTGACCGACCGCTCTGCATGACGACTATTAGCGTACTGCACGCGACGACTACTGACAGAGTACAGCCCTCAACTACACAGAGCTACGGACTCGCAACGACTACTGACAGACTGACTGACTGACTGACTGACTGACTGAGAACCGCTCGCAACACTCGCGCAGTCCAGCGCAAACTCTCTGGTCACAGATGCTACAATGTCTCGCCATCGCTACTATGTTACATACGTGTTTCAGTGTCTTTTTCATTGGGGTAACGATCTTTGGCTCTTTTTATTCTGAATACAGGGCCAAAGGTCAACGCTGCTGCCCTTATACAATTTATCAGGTTTCATTATGTCTGTTGCAATGTTACATACGGTTCACTCTTTCATTAATATTATCGTTGGGTTTGTTTTGTAGGGACGTTAACATTCTGGCACATTTTTATTATCATCGGACTCTCTGCTATTTGTGCAGGGAGGTTATACCTGGGTCCATTTCCATTTCCATTTACATTTTAATATTGATAGACTTTTTGTTTTCTTTTTTGTTTCTTGTTGTTTTTCCTTCTTTTTTTTTGTTTTTTTTTTTTTTTTTTTTTTTTGTTGTTTTGTTTTTCCCGCTCTCACCACCACCGCCGCATCACGCCTTCCGTTTTCTTGGTTTCTTTTCTGTTCTTCAACTGCTTCAACATCACCGCGCCCCATTTCCACACCACAGCCATCAGCCTCCGAGACGGGCGGGCGCAGTGTGCCATTTCCGGCGCACAAGCACACCCGTACGGTACTCTCCTCGCCCCCACGCCACCAACAACACAGCGACCACGCGGCTTTCAGGCATGGCATGGCACGGCACGGCACCGGCGAAATGCGCCGCCCCCGCCCCTCCGCGCATCCGTCCGTCTCGCCACGTTCACTGACAGCCGCGTCTGCGGCTACACCACGACAACCACAACACCGCTCCCCTCCCTGGCAACTCACATTGTTTTTCTCCTCCTCTTTTGCACAAACCACAACGCCGAGCACAGGCGCAAGCCACCCACACCGCGCCCCTCCCCGTCCCGTCTTTGGCCGCCGCTCCTCGTTTCCTCGTTTGCCCCCTCCCATCTCCCGAAATGCCATGCCAGCAGCGTTACGCATGCCCCTCCCCTGTCCACACAACACTACCGCCTAACGAACAGCCTTTTCCGGGCCACATCCAGGGCACGCCCACCTCCAAACACTGCCAATTCACGGACGCACACACACACACACACACACACACACTCACTCACTTTCTCGACACCTTTCTGTACGGAGGGTGCGTCATCTCGACCGTGACAGAGTGACGGCAACTATCGACGATCCATTTCCCCCCACTGGTAAAACATGTCCACTAACACCTACATACATCATTCAAGTACACAGACAATAGCATACACACAATGGGAGGGCACACGAACATGGACGGCACGGCACTGTCATACACTCTTCCTCAGAACCATATCAACAAACGTTACGTACATCCGGGAAAGCGAAAGCGAACGCGAACGCGAAAGCGAAAGCGAAAGCAAAGGCAAAGGCAAAGCCCAATGCAGCCGTCAAAGGTAACGTTCACCACGGCAGACACTTGCAGCCGCGCCGCCGTTAAACGCATTTCAGTGCGGCTCCAATACGCCTCCGACACGGGAACGTTCCGTTGCTCTACGAATGCGTTTCTCCCCTTTTTCCCTTCCTCTCTCTTTTGCCCCCCCTCCTTGCACTCTTGCCTCATTCCTCACGTTCTGCCCAGACATTCGACCGATCAAAGTCAACCTTTCGTTACCGTTCTCAGCGCGACGGTGTACAACAGTATGACGGGTGTGCCCAAGACTTCGGTTCAGTTGCGTGACGCCGGTCTATCGCGCCGATCGACAGTTACTCAGGGGGCGACGGATCGGACCACGTCACCGACACACAAAACACTTTCAAACAAACAAATACATACCGGATGGACACAGACAAACACGTGTACAGACATTCGCCAAACAAACGACCGCCGCCGTCGTCGTCTAGCGTGCATCTTGAATGACGACATCGGTGTGCGTGCGTCGTACGCAATCAGTCAGACACGGCTATCAAACATCAGAGTCGAATGGTACATCATCGTGCGTGTCGCCGTACACGTACAGTACAATACAACAACAATGCGTCTTAATGGCACGTTCATTTCAACGTCACTCACACACCTCCACGCTGCAGTTACGTCGCACCATTGTCAAACTCGGCGTACAGCAAAGGGAATAGTGGGCGGCAAAAAAAAAACCAAACAAAAACATTTCACATTTCACCCTCGCCATGTATGATGTGCAAAAAAAACAAACCCGCAAACGGCCGTCGTTACGGTGACACAAAAGTCGCCGATCGCACTGTCCCCCCTCGCAGACGGGTAACACACACACACACACACACCAACAACACCAATGGGTCAAAAACCACGCCAACGAGGCGTGCCACCATTCCACGCCACGGCGACCAACCTCGTGGCCGTACCCCGCGCAACACGCTTTGACGCGCCCCCCCACCCACAATCAAAATGCACACATACATCACAGCCGTCCACACAAACAACAACAACAACAATTCCGCCCTTCCCGCAAAAGGCAAGTTGGTGGCCCTGAAAAGGGCCGTTTTGCCGCTCTCGCAACGGAGGAGCCTTCTCCATCCTTCCTTCCATTCCAGAGCCACCTCCTTACTTGGAGCTCGTGTACTTGGTCACCGCCTTCGTGCCCTCGCTCACGGCGTGCTTGGCCAGCTCGCCAGGCAGCAACAGCCGCACAGCGGTCTGGATCTCGCGGGACGTGATGGTCGAGCGCTTGTTGTAGTGCGCCAGGCGAGAAGCCTCGGCCGCAATGCGCTCGAAAATGTCGTTCACGAAGCTGTTCATGATGCTCATCGCCTTCGACGAGATGCCCGTGTCAGGGTGCACCTGCTTCAGCACCTTGTAGATGTAGATGGCATAGCTCTCCTTCCTCTTGCGCTTCTTCTTCTTGTCGCCCTTCGAAATGTTCTTCTGCGCCTTGCCAGCCTTCTTGGCGGCCTTCCCGCTAGTCTTGGGCGGCATCTCGAACCAACGTACGGCAGCAGCAACACCAGTAGCAAGCGCTCCGCTCTAGTCAGCGTCTCCCCACACAGTGGCACCCGCCGCCAGCCGCCGCCGCACCTTTACCAGCTCGCCCTGTTGCGGCCGCCGACCAATGGGGCGCGCGCGCAACCGGCCGCCGCACCCGAGCCCATAAAGCACCCCCACCCCGGCTGCGCCGGCACGCACTCCGCTGCTCGACTCGCTGCCGCTCGCACCGGTCGTTTTCGTTTCCGTTTCGTGTGCACCGTCGCTAGCCCATCGCCATGTCCGGACGCGGAAAGGGAGGCAAAGTCAAGGGCAAGTCAAAGTCCCGCTCAAGCAGGGCTGGGCTCCAGTTCCCGGTCGGCAGAATCCACCGCCTCCTGCGCAAGGGAAACTACGCAGAGCGCGTCGGCGCCGGGGCGCCCGTCTACCTCGCCGCCGTCATGGAGTACCTCGCGGCTGAGGTGCTCGAGCTGGCCGGAAACGCGGCCCGCGACAACAAGAAGACGCGCATCATCCCGCGCCACCTGCAGCTTGCCATCCGCAACGACGAGGAGCTCAACAAGCTCCTGTCGGGCGTCACCATCGCACAGGGTGGTGTCCTGCCCAACATCCAGGCCGTCCTGCTGCCAAAGAAGACCGAGAAGAAGGCCTAAAGGAGGCCAGGCAATCGCAGCGCCGCGTGCTCCCCTGCACGCAACGCGCTTTGCCGGCTCGGCCCACAACAATCGGCCCTTTTCAGGGCCACCACACAAACCTACGTCCAAAGCAAAATTTCAGTCGTCCTCGCCGCACCTTGTTTTGTTTTAACTTTGCACTGTCACAGCACAGCCGCCGCCGGCGCACGTCCGCCATCTTGTCGTCCACACAGCCCGTGTGGCCCAACACACACACACACACACACATTTTGCACGGTCGCAGTCGCCTTCCAAACCGACAACGGCAGCAATAATGACCATTGTTAAAGGGAGGCGTGTCGACACACCGCCCTCCACTCCCGCGCGCAACGGCCGTCGACACGAACGAAACAGCTGATCCGGCCGCCTATGCCCACACGCCTTGCCTCGGAAACCCCAACGCCGCCGCAAACAAACACACAGAGCCAAACCACGCAAGCAAATAATCACCGCCTCTCGCACAACAACACACAGCCCGCCATCTCCGTCGCGATCGATACAAAGACACACAATAACAAACACACAAACGAAGCAGCTCCACACACAGCCAGCCACATGACACGTTTCCTTTCCTTCTCCCCTCCCAGTCACATCACGTCGCTCAAAACGGAAAGAAAGAAAGAAACAAACAAACAAACAAACAACACAGCGCACACACGCAGCAACAACACAGACTCTTTCGCACTTTTCAACTTCCGAACAGTGTGGTGGCCCTGAAAAGGGCCGTTTTCTAGTCTCTCCCACCCACAAGCACGGCCGCGGGAAGGCCAGCGCCCGCTGCGACGCAGCCTAACCGCCGAAACCGTACAGGGTGCGCCCCTGCCTCTTCAGGGCGTACACCACGTCCATGGCCGTCACAGTCTTGCGCTTGGCGTGCTCAGTGTACGTCACCGCGTCGCGGATCACGTTCTCCAGGAACACCTTCAGCACCCCGCGGGTCTCCTCGTAGATCAGACCAGAGATGCGCTTCACGCCGCCCCTGCGAGCCAGGCGGCGGATGGCGGGCTTCGTGATGCCCTGGATGTTGTCGCGCAACACCTTGCGGTGCCGCTTGGCGCCACCCTTGCCGAGCCCCTTTCCTCCCTTGCCGCGGCCTGTCATCCTTCCTTCCTCGGGCAAAGCAAAACGTGCACAAACAGCAGCTGCAGCGGCTGGCGAGTCGGCTACGGTCTGCGCCCAGCGACTCCGACTCCGACTCCGTTACTCATGTGCCTACCTGAGGCACGTGTGTGAGCAGGGTAAGCACTTGTGTGCTGTTCCTGCAGGACCTGAAAGAGATGTTTTTGAAAAGACTTCCTAGCTGTTGTTGGGGTCCTCTCGGTGTATATCTCGTGGGTCCTGGTGTTGTTGGGGGAAGGGTTATTCCCGCAACAGGTCCGGCCAACGGGTAGTTGGTCGATGGTGTTGCTGCTGGCCCAAGCCCCGAATGAGCCGATTGCGGGATTGACCCGCTTTTTGGTAGAACTGACGTGCTAGGACTCGGAATCGGTCCCGCAACGTCAGGATGCCCGTGTCTTCATGGAGAAAGGTGGTTGGGTAGAACCTGGGAAGGCCCAGCGCAAGCTTCAGCGCCTTGTTTTGGACGCATTGTAGCGATCGTATCGAGGAGTCGGCGGCATTGCCCCGCACCACGGCCGCGTACTCTAACACTGGACGTACCAGTGTCAGATACAGCGTGATGCCGTGACGGGAGGGCAATGTGGACTCCGGGTTTAACAAGGGATAGAGTGCACGAAGCCGCCCTATCGCCTTGTTTCGGATCCACTGGATGTGTGGGGCCCAGGTGAGCCGCTGGTCTAGTCTCACTCCGAGGTAGGTAGCTGTTTTTGACCACGGGATGGGGCCTTCCGCGATGTGTAGGGCTTCTAGGTTTGGCGGCACTCTGCGCTTCGTGAACGCCACCGCCTGGCTCTTGCCAGCGTTAAATTTAAGGCGCCACATGGTGGCCCAAGCACCAAGCGCTTCACATCCTTGCTGGAGGCGACGCCCCATGGTATGCGCGTTCATGCTCCGGGTGAACAGAGCAGTGTCGTCCGCATAGAGGGCCAACTCTACTCCGTTCACTCGCGGAGCGTCGGCGGTGAAGAGCGAGTAGAGTATGGGGCCTAGTACCGATCCCTGCGGTACGCCGGCACGTATGGGTCTGTTTGTGGACCTTCCCTGTTCTGCCCTGACGTGGAAAGTCCTGCCAGATAAGTAGGACCTGAGAAGCACTCCGTGCGACGTCGGTACCCCGAGTACAAACAACTTGTAGACGAGGCCGTCATGCCACACGGAGTCGAAGGCGCGTGAGACGTCCAGGAATACCGCCCCAAGGTATTCCCTCGTCTCCAGCGCCCTCATAGCTGGTTCCACGAGGCGGAGCAGCTGGTGGGTCGTGGAGTGACCTCCACGAAAACCAAACTGTTCGTCTGGCAGTATGTCTTCCTGGTCCACGTGTTGCAGAAGTCGCCGCACGTAAAGTCTCTCGAAAACCTTCGAGAGACATGGGAGGAGGCTGATGGGTCTGTAGCTGGATGGCGACCGGGGGTCCTTGTCTTGCTTCGGGATGGCCACCACCTCGGCATGTTTCCACACCGAGGGGTAGACACCCGAGGCCAGGATTTCGTTAAAGACTGTGGCCAGGTATTGCTCGTACTCCTGAGGAAGATTTCTAAGGAGTGAGTTCGGGATGCCGTCGATGCCACCTGCCCTCCGGGCATTGAGCGATCGGAGTTGCAATGCGACTTCTTCGGCGGTGATGGGGTCTATGCTGTCACCCTCCTCTCGTGCTTCGAGGAAGACTGGGAGACGTTCTTCCACTAGACGGACGTGGGCCACGTCGATGTCTTCTACCACGGGTCGGAAGTTTGCCTCAAAGGTGTCCGCTAGGACACTTGCCTTGGCGTCCGGCTCGCAGTAGTGGTCCTGACCGAGTTGCAGGGGGGGAATGCGCTGCCTGCGGCGCAGAAAACCTCTCACGACTCGCCATGCACTGCCGTCATCTGGGTCGAGGGACTCGACAAGGTCGGCCCATGCTTGGTTGCGGTGTTCGCGGACGGCCGCGGTGATGGCACGACGCATGCGGTTTACGCGGCGTTTCGTTTCTGGCTGTCGCGTTATTTGCCACTCACGGAAGAGATGGTTCTTCGCAACTATAAGCTCCCGTATTGCTTGCGGGAGGCGACGCGACCTGTCTTGCGGCTGACGTGTGCGACCAGGTGTGGCAGTCTCTGCAGCTCGCAGGAGCGCCTGATTTAGGGAGGTGATGGCGGCTTCCGCCCCCACCTCCTCCGGATCAGGGGCATCTGTGAGGTACTCCCGTACCTCGGTTTGGAAGTGCTCGACGTTGATATTTTTGAAGGATGGACGACCGGCCCGCACCGCCGCGCCGACGACGTCTATGTCGAAGATCACCGGCAAGTGATCTGATGACAAAGCCGTCCTCGTCTCGGCAGTCGTAAACCGATCGACCCCCCTCAGTATAGCAACGTCGAGAACGTCTGGTTGTCCGCGCACTGGGATGTGGGTTGGGTCGTAGGGCCCTAGAATGATGGCGCCGTGTCTGAGGGCGGCGCGTTCAAGTCGGCGCCCGCTGACATTTGTGAGGCGGGAGTTCCAGTAGGCGGACTTTGCGTTAAAGTCCCCCCCGATGAACAGCCTCCCCTCCATGTCCAGTAGGGTGTCGAAATCGGCCTCTTGCAGAACACCCCGCGGCGGCCGGTATGCCGCCACGAAGGTGATCTTGCCGACAGACGTGTTGACGGTCACGCCGGTGGCTTCAACGTGCTCGAGTTGTGGCAGTTGCACCGGGTAGTGCCGCAGGGACGACCTAACATACGCCGCCGTTCCGCCGCCGTGGGTCGGCCGGTCGGTGCGGTAGCAGCTGTAGTTTGCGACCCTGACGTGCACACCGGGTTTTAGGAATGTTTCACAGACGAGGCAGATGTCTACTGCCTCGCTGTATAGAAATTCCCTGAATTCACCCTGCTGCGGTATGAGACTGTTTGCGTTAAAAACGCAAATAGTCAGGCCATGGGTATGGTCGTTATCCATGACTGGGGGGCTGGGCGATGGCCTGGAGGGCCGTCGCAGCTGCGGAGACTAGACTGGGTAGTTGTGTCATGATTCTGTTTAATGTTTGCAGTAGCGTCTGCAGATCATCTGTGGTAGCGCTCGCGGCCGCGGTGGCGGGTGGCGCTGGGGCTGTACTAGGCTGGCACTGTTTTGCGATGGGTGTCTGCGCAGCAGGGGCAGCCTGTCCATTTTCGGCGCGGGTCGGGGGGGGCGGTGGGAGTAGCCCAGCAGCACTGGGTTCCGGCTGTGTGTTGGTAGGTGGTTGCAGGTTGCGGGCGGGTAGGCGGCGTTCACCGCGAGGCGGGGCCTGCTGTTCAGCAGCCCGTCTCCCGGCAACGGACGCAAAACTGACTCCTGGCTGCACTTTTTTGGCGGCCTTGCCACGCTTGCGGGATTTGAATGCGTTACAGCCCCTGTAGCTGGCAACATGCGGCTCACTGCAGTTGCAGCATTTGGGCTGTTCGTCGCGCTTTTTTACGCAATCACGGCTTTGGTGTGCACCTGCACACTTTACGCAACGCGCGGGCATGGTGCAGTTGTGTGCAACATGGTCTAAGCCTTGGCAAGAGTAACACTGAAGCCTCTTGCCTTTGGCCTTGAGTAGTTCGACTGAGACGTCGATGTCCGCAATTTTGTCGAGTTGGAAGATTTTCCTGTTGTCCTCGTTGTCCACTAGGACGACAAGGAACAACGGCATCTTTTTGTGCGTACGCGGCGATGTCATTAATTCTACCGTGCGCGCGGAAAAACCCGACTCCGCGAGTTCTTGTTTAAGGTGGGCAGGGTCCATCTTGATTGGCAGGTTGCGTATAACCACCTTTAGTAGCTTCAGGGACTCGGTGTTGTGGGTATAGCAATGGAGTCCCTGATCCCTAACGAGATCCATGAGCTTTTTGTGCTCGTCTATGGATGTTGGGAGGATCTTGTAGACGTTATTCGCTTGGACTTTGAATGACTTTACTTCCACCACTTCTTTAATCATGCGGCGGAGGTCCATGAACTCGTCGTCCCACGTCACGACTACTGGAGGGGGGCGTGTGTGTTTACGTGCTGGGGCGGCGGGTTCCGCTTCCATGACAACTTCGGTTGCCTCTGCGAACCGATTTGATGTGGCTGGCGGTGGGGCGAGCACCTTCTCCAGCCTTTTGGGCTTGGCAGTGTGCCGCCGGTTTGGTACGGTAAAACCGTCTTCCTCGGCTGCAGGGGGCGCTGTGGGGGCGTCTGCAGCAGCAGCCTTCTTTTTTGTTTGGCGCCCTTCAGGCGCGGTTACTGCGGTTTGTTCCTCAGAGTCAGAGGTGGCTGGTCGTTTCCGTGATGCCTGTTGCACATCCATCGGCATTTCTGCCGATAGAAGTGTCCCCAGGTTGGCTTCAGGAATTTCTAGTAGAACTGGCGTTGTTGGGTGCCGTGTTGGGTTGGGGTGGTCGCTGTCAGTCAGTCTCTGCGCGGCGAGGACTGGCGCGCTAGCGGCTTCTTCACTGGAATTGTCCGTTGGGGCGATCAGCAGCGCACTGGCTTCTTGAGTAGCCAAGACTGGTGACGCAACACCATTCGGGGCCGCCTCCGCCAGAGCAGCAACATCTTGAGTTGCTACACCCAGCAGGGCTCCTGGCGGAACAATCACCTCTTCTATGGCCGAGCGCGGCAGTTCACTCAGCGGAAAGGAAGACTCTGTTTGCGGCTGTTGTGCCCGGGCGGCGGCTAAGTCGTGGCGCACGAAATGTGCGTACGCCCTTTCCGCGGCCTCTTTTTCTGCGGGTGTTTCTGGCTTTGCTATGCGATTCATAATCACATACAGCTCAACGGCAGAGATGGGGCGGTAGCCTGAGGGGGCGCAAGAAGCGCCGACCGTGGACGCGGTATCGCTGTGGGCGGGTGGTGTGGCGGATGTTGCCGCCGACAGAGTGCGGTCTGTCGTGACAACATCCTCTATGGCGGTTAGGCAGCTATTATTTGGGTCCATGGGGCACCTGTAATTGAGAAAGAAAAGATGTAGATATCTAACTCTAGTGATCGCGGACTGGTCCCACGTGAAGGGGGTCCTGGATCACAGCGTGCCCTAACGTTCCCTAGGCGTGACGCAAATCGATTCCTGAATCGATTTGTGCCACAGCCAGTAGCAGATAACACGACAATTTTGCCGCTAACCAACCCGCGCGCGAGTAGTCAGCAGGAGAGACAAGCTTTTGCTTTTGCCACGCGGACGCCGTTGACCAACGCACCTTAACAAAGGCGCGCAGACAAAGACGCGCGAGAACAATAGCGCGAGCGAGACAATAGCAGCTGCGGTGAGCCAGAGCGTCCTCTCGCTACGGCGGCTCAGCGCGGTGTCTGCCTCTGCGTCTTCTGCGACTGCGCCCAGCGCGCCCGCCGCCCCCCTATATAGACTCTGGCCCGCCCTCCCCCCACCACGCGCAACCGAGGGCATATAAGCGCAGCACGGAGGCGCGCGGGCCCGTTGTCAAGGCAGCACCGGACGCCGCGCCGCACCTAACCTCCACGCACGCCGCTCCGCTACCGCTACCGCCATGGCCCGCACAAAGCAAACGGCCCGCAAGTCCACCGGCGGAAAGGCGCCGCGCAAACAGCTCGCCACCAAGGCGGCGAGGAAGAGCGCGCCCGCCACCGGAGGCGTCAAGAAGCCCCACCGCTACAGGCCGGGCACCGTCGCCCTGCGAGAAATCAGGCGCTACCAGAAGAGCACAGAGCTGCTCATCCGCAAGCTGCCATTCCAGCGCCTAGTGCGCGAGATCGCCCAGGACTTCAAGACCGACCTGCGCTTCCAGAGCTCCGCAGTCATGGCCCTGCAGGAGGCCAGCGAGGCCTACCTCGTCGGCCTCTTCGAAGACACCAACCTGTGCGCAATCCACGCCAAGCGCGTCACCATCATGCCCAAGGACATCCAGCTCGCGCGCCGCATCCGCGGCGAGCGCGCCTAAACCGCGCCGCGGCACCGCACCGCACAAACAAAAACGGCCCTTTTCAGGGCCACTAACATCTCTCCGTCGCGAGCAAACTTTGTCGGTCGCCTGCCTCTCGCCCCGCAACCCAAAAACAAAAACCACCACTTCCCGTCCGTCCGCCACACCCGCTCACTCTGCCTGCCTGCTAGCAGCGCTCAACAATCACACATCATCCCTCCCCGGCGCTCAAAGCGCACAATACCCAACGGCCGACGTCACACCGCACGGGTGGCTGGCCGGCCGCCGCTTTCGTTTCGAAAACAAAAAAACCCGCACTCCACTCCGACGGCCAACGGCCAGGCAGGCGCGCTCGCTCGCTCTACACGCCACCGAAATCCCCGCCGACTCCTTCCACATCTCAACGTGCCCCCCGTTGCAAAACATAACACACACACACACAAAGGAACAAAACAAAACAAAGACCAGACACGACTCGACTCGACAAGACAGACATCCGAGAAGAACGAACGCAGGCAAGCCAACCAACGTATTCAAACAAAACAACGTGACAGAAAACCAACCGTCGGCCGCCGCCACAAACACGGCGACAATCAACCACGACAACAACAACAACAACAACAACACCGCTTACCGCTACCGCCGCCCACACCCGCCACCGACCCCCGCAATCCAACCACCACGGCACGCAAACAGCATCCCCACGGGCATACAGAAACGCCAGACAGACACCCACACCAAACGCAACACGACAATCAAAACCTTCCCCGACGTGCTTTGATGGCCCTGAGAAGGGCCGTTTTGGGCCGCGCGTCTCTTGCGCGCCACTAGACGACGACGGGGGGTGGGGACGACGGAGTCAAGCGCCAAACCCTTCCTTTCTCCCATCTCTTTCTCCTCTACTCTACTTCTTCTTCTTGGGCGAAGCCTTCGCCTTAGACGGCGTCGTCGCCTTCTTCGGGCGCGGCGCCTTCGGCTTCTTCGTCGGAACCTTGGCGGCCTTCTTCGCCTTCGACGGCGACTTGGCCTTGGCCGGCTTGGCCGCAGCCGCCTTCTTCGCACCCGCGGGAGCGGCCGACGCCGCAGACGCCTTCTTGGCGGCGCCCGCCTTCCGACCGGTCGCCGCCTTCACGCCACCAGCCTTCTTTGCGCCGGCCGCACGGGCGCCCTTCTTCTCCTTGCTGGCCGGAGCGGCGCGCTTCTTCTTGGCACCGCCAGCACGAGCCTTGCCGCCCTCGGCCGCCCCCCCGCCGCCGGCGCCGGCAAGCTTGAACGAGCCGGACGCGCCCTTCCCCTTCGTCTGCACCAGCTCGCCCGCCACGACGGCCGACTTGAGGTACTTCTTGATAAACGGCGCCAGCTTCTCCGCGTCCAGCTTGTAGTGCGCGGCTATGTACTTCTTGATCGCCTGCAGCGACGACCCGCCGCGCTCCTTCAGACTCTTGATGGCGGCCGTCACCATCTCAGAGGTGCGCGGGTGCGCAGGCTTGGCGCGCGGCTTCTTCGCAGACGACGCAGACTTGGCCTTCTTCGTAGTGCCGGTGGCGGCGGGTGCCGCAGCAGTCTCGTTCGTAGCCGCCTGATCTGCCATTTCGACGACGCGCGTAACACACAGCGAGAGCGAGCGGGACGGCAGGCACGCAAGCACAGCACAGCAGCAGAGCAGAGAATCACAAGGCCCAGCCAGTGTCGCGGGCGGGCGCGGACGGCCGAGAGAGCGGCCGCCACTCTGCGCGCCGCCGCGCCGCGCCTCCCGCGCTTGCTACCGCCCAACGTCCGACAGCCTGTGCGGAGCAGCCCCAAACCTGCGCCACAACCGCCCGCGCCTTTCAAACCACCGAGGATGGGGCTACACACAGCCACACCACAGTCGCCAACCAGTCGCCACGGCAGCGCCGCAAACCACGGCCAAACTGCAGCTACCGCGCGCTACAGCCTGCGTCGGCCCGCCGAGAATCGCCGCCCCCGCCCAAATGCCGCCCCCACAGCCCCAGCCGACGACCCGCCACAATGGCCAAACCTTCGGCAAAACTCCCACACCGTCGCCGCGGCAGCCCGGCCAGCGCGGCCGGCGCCACAGCCACACAAGCCGAGGCGTGCGGCGATGACGGCCGTGCAAACGCGCCTCCGCCGCCCCATCGCCTTCCGTTGCCCTCCCGCCGTTTCCCGATCGGCCCGCAGCCGTCGGGCCACATCGCGCGCCGTCCTCCTCCTCTCGCCCGCCAACATTCACAGCCGTTTCTCAACAATTGCCCGCCGCAAACGGACGCCGCCTGCGCAACAGGCGCCGCCGCCCCTCGCCGCTTCCGACCCAACCCCTCGACCGAGGCAAACCGCAATCCGAATCTACAGACCAACCCAATCTGCCGTCAAGCACACACGACAGCCGACCTTACACGTTACGCGTTACACATTACGTTTACACGTCTACGTTAGGTTAGGTTAGGTGGACGTGGGTTAGGTTAAGGGGACTTGGGTTAGGTTAAGCGTCAAACTTAGGTTAAGCATTCAAACACGTCAGGCGTCAGAGGTTAGGTTAGGTTAGGTTAGGTTAGGTTAGGTTAGGTTAGGTTAGTGCTAGGTTGAGAAGCGTCAAACGTAGGTTAAAAAGGCGTTCAAACGTGAGGCGTGAGCCGGACAGCTTACCTTACGTAGACGTTAGGGGCTCACAGGCTGAGCTCACCTCGCCACACCACAGGTTCGGTTCGGTTCGCTCGGCTCAGCGTAAAGCGCCGAGGTCAGGGTTACGTTCGTTCACCTTCGGGCGCCACACTTTCGGTTGAAAGGTCGCGACGGGACGACGTCGGCAGGCACGCCGCAAACGAACAAAAACGTACAGACGACGTCGGAAACCGCCGACAGACGGGGGAGCAGCACGACCACGACCAGACACCGAGCGCGAACGAGACACACGCGAACCACCCCCACCGGCCAAAGGGCACCACACAACAACCCAGAGCACCACGTGTCGACACCAGAGCAACCCGCCGCTCACGCGACATGGCTGGCACCGAAGGGCAACCGCCCGCAACTGCGCTTTCCGCGCCGGCCCGGATGCACGTCGTGCTACAACAACACCACTACCGTACACAGCCGCTGTTCACAACATCACTATCAATGGCGCGCCCGCGGCTCGCCGCCGTCGCAGTCGCAGCCCCAACGCCAGCACTTTTGCACCACCATTCACACGCACCGCAACACAGCTCGCCGACACAGCCGAACAAAACAAACACCACACAACAACAGCAACAACGCCGCCGCCTCTACTTGTGCCGGCGACCCACCCCGCCGATGGCGCACCTTTCGCCAGCCGGCAATCGACACACACGCACCCACCCACCGGGGCCCAGTGCAAAAAACAAAAAACACACAAAAACAAAAAAACCAAACAACACAAACGACACGGGAAGCGCACACCGCCACTTCGCGCGCACGCCACCAACCAGTCGTCGTCTCAAAATAACAAACACAAACAAAATAAACTAACAACTAGGGCAACAGAAAACAAAAAAAAAAACGCCTCGCACGAACCGCCCACAAAAAGGACAAGCACACGCACAGCCTCTGCTGACGACCACGACGCAGCGGCACGCTGCTCCTGTCCCGCGCCCCGCGCCCCACTCGATTCACAACTCACGCGACACCGTCAACGACGGGCTCGCTTCCCGCAACCTACCACCTTTCCGCCACGACGCACAGCCCCAGCCCCACCCGACGACGCCCGTGGCAACGACTGCACTTTCACCACCGCCTCCCCCTTCCCCCCCAAAAACACACACACACACACACACACAGCCAGCCAAAAACGCACTCGCGACCCACACATGCACGTGCATCGGCACACGCCAACCAGTCAACGTCGACAACCACACGCAAGGCTCGAAACGAAACCGGCGTCCTTCCACGTTGCCATCAAGCTACGCGACACAAGACACAAGGAACCAACACAACAGCCGGCCCCACTAATTCCCACTCTCACGCCGCAAAAAGCACACCGAAACCGCCAAACGCACGCACATTCCCCTTCGCACTGACACCACCGACCGGCTCGCTACCACACACCTCTCGGCAGCCGTTTCACGCCAATTCGCCACACCGCCCACACAGTCGACAAGCGCCCGCCCTGTACGGCACACGCAACGACGCAGCGCAGCAAAGGGCGCCCGCAACACATACCTCTCCGCCGCCCGACGCGCCAACCGCCACACCACACCGCCAGCCACTCGCAAATTGTGCACTGCCACCAGCCACACGTCCAACACGCCGCGCCGCCTCCGGCCACCCGCCAGGGGGCGCTCACGTCCGCGACAACAGCGCGGCCCGCCGGGCCGGGCCGGGCCGAACCGAACCGAGCCGCCGCTGCTCTGCACTCGGCACGGCCACACCCTGCTGCAGACCGGGCTCGTCCCTCTGTACGCGTCTGCCTGCGCATCAACACAACACGACCTTTTTTTTTTTTTTTTTTTTTTTTCTCTCTACCGCCATCCCTCCTTCTCGCGTTTTACTCGTTGTTGCAGCAGCGGCGCACACCTACACATCCACAGCCCCAGCCCCAGCCGAGCCGGCCTCACCTCAGGGCCCGCCGCCAGCGTCTCCTCCTCGGGCACAGGTGCGGTGCTGTGGCCGCCCATCCAACCGCATTGCTGGCCGTCCAGCCACCAGGCGTTCCCACTGCCGCGAGCCACGCCGCGCACCGACCCTGCTGCAGAAAACGAAGCATAGCCAGAGACCGACCGATACACAAAGCAAGCCGTCGCCTCGCCTCTTGTCCTTCCTGCCTTCCTTCCGCCCCCGCCCTTCTCACACCACCGCCTCTCCACTTTCGCCCCCCCCTCCTTTTTTTGTTTTTTTTTTTTTGTTTTCTTCTTTCTTTCTTTCTTTCTTTCTTTGGCCCTCTCTCCTTCCCGCCATGGCGGTTACGGCACCGCCTGCAGCGGCAGATTTTTTGCGCCCACACGCCTACTCCTACCACCATTAACCTTGCCCTGCCCTGCCCTGCCCTGCCCATCAACGTCGCAGTCGAACCGACGCTTGCCAACACACTGCCCACGTTCCTTTCTCTTTTCGGCCTACGCCCATTACGCGCCGCCGCCACAGCACCTTCCCTTCCCACAACACACCGACGTCATCACACGCACCCAAAACAGGGGCCACGACCGTGTTCCTCGCCCACTCCCATCCCGCACGGTACGCACATTCCCAACTACTAACCGCGCACCCTCCCTTTCCAATCTGTGTGTCTCTGTGTCTGTGTCCTGTCCGCGCGTGACGCCTCTCAACATCCGCCGTCCCCCGTCCCGTTTTCGCCCCCATGCCGTCGTCGCGCCGCCTCCTCCCCGTCCACCGCCGCCCCTGTCCGCCCCGCACCACACCATACACCGCTGCTTGTCCCGGCCGTTGCCACCAAAGGCGCCGACCGCAAACGCGCCACGCCGCAGCCCCCGTGCGTCTCGCGCTCGCTTGCATCTCCGTGCCGACGCTGCCTCTCTTCCCACTCGCACTCGACCTCGACAACACAGTCTTTGGCTCCGCCACTGCGTGTTCCGGTGGTACGCACGCTGCAACACGTATGTATTCATTACCAGAGCGATGGCGAGGCATGACAGCATCTCTGTCTGACCAGAGAGTTCTTTCTCGCTGCTAGTCGGCGCTTGGACCGCGCCAGACGACAGTAGTGGCACGCACCGGGTCGCCAGGAACAGTTGTTATATATATTGTAGCGCGAGTCGGGAGAGGTAGTAGTCGGTCGACAGTAGTAGCGGGTGGACGGTTGTACTGAGCGGGCGTCGGCGGCGTGCTCTGCTCGTCTCGCGACTCTGGTCACGGTTCGGGACGATGTATAGTATATTGTGTTACAATCAAAAGGTGGTGTGACGCTGCATTGCGCAAATCTGATAACGTATGTTCATTGTACTTATTTTGTTCAACAACAAAAGCCCCACTATTACTTTTTTTCTAAAGTAACTTTTGTCTCTTAACGAAAAACATTCACGTTTTAAAGACTACTTCCTATGGCATTTCCCTCCAAGGAGTGCAATTAATTACCAGCCAGCACTCATTCATTGCACACAGCTGTGTAAGGGGTATCTACAATTGAGGAGCGGATATAAATGCAATTTTTTGTTTTTTTTGTTTTTTTTTTGTGTGTGTGTTGTAACCTCCCAGCAAAATTTAAAACAATGGACAATGTTATTTACGGATGCTAATGGACATTGCGCTAATTGTAACCTCGCCCACAATGAGAGGTATTGAAAATGGCAACAAAAATGTGAAATTCGCAATCTGACTCAAATATAAAGTCTTCACACAACATTTAAAAAAGTCCGTTCAGTGACAAGAAACTTCAATTAAACCGAAATATCGGTCTTTGGCCCTGTGCAAAACAATCAGAATTAAAGTCTTACCTCCGAATAAATGGATGTCACATTTCTGCTCTGGTTGTTGCGCAGCGCTTGAAGGAACTGCATTGCAAATAATAATATTCTCTTTTTTTGTGATTTTAGTGGCATTTTTCTTCAAAGAAGTGGAATGAAATGTGAAGTGCAACGAACTCTTTAGTTCAATACAAAATTAAATGTTTGAAAAATGCTTTTGAAATAAAACCTATTATTGGGGAACTTGTTGGAGAATAATTACAATAAATACAATTTTTCATTATCTAATGATTATATTAATTAACAGTATACCTTATTCACCATCTTGACCAGTGTTGCCGACCGCCTACATCACACAACCGCACTCGGCTGCTACTACTGACCGACCGCTCTGCATGACGACTATTAGCGTACTGCACGCGACGACTACTGACAGAGTACAGCCCTCAACTACACAGAGCTACGGACTCGCAACGACTACTGACAGACTGACTGACTGACTGACTGACTGACTGAGAACCGCTCGCAACACTCGCGCAGTCCAGCGCAAACTCTCTGGTCACAGATGCTACAATGTCTCGCCATCGCTACTATGTTACATACGTGTTTCAGTGTCTTTTTCATTGGGGTAACGATCTTTGGCTCTTTTTATTCTGAATACAGGGCCAAAGGTCAACGCTGCTGCCCTTATACAATTTATCAGGTTTCATTATGTCTGTTGCAATGTTACATACGGTTCACTCTTTCATTAATATTATCGTTGGGTTTGTTTTGTAGGGACGTTAACATTCTGGCACATTTTTATTATCATCGGACTCTCTGCTATTTGTGCAGGGAGGTTATACCTGGGTCCATTTCCATTTCCATTTACATTTTAATATTGATAGACTTTTTGTTTTCTTTTTTGTTTCTTGTTGTTTTTCCTTCTTTTTTTTTGTTGTTTTTTTTTTTTTTTTTTTGTTGTTTTGTTTTTCCCGCTCTCACCACCACCGCCGCATCACGCCTTCCGTTTTCTTGGTTTCTTTTCTGTTCTTCAACTGCTTCAACATCACCGCGCCCCATTTCCACACCACAGCCATCAGCCTCCGAGACGGGCGGGCGCAGTGTGCCATTTCCGGCGCACAAGCACACCCGTACGGTACTCTCCTCGCCCCCACGCCACCAACAACACAGCGACCACGCGGCTTTCAGGCATGGCATGGCACGGCACGGCACCGGCGAAATGCGCCGCCCCCGCCCCTCCGCGCATCCGTCCGTCTCGCCACGTTCACTGACAGCCGCGTCTGCGGCTACACCACGACAACCACAACACCGCTCCCCTCCCTGGCAACTCACATTGTTTTTCTCCTCCTCTTTTGCACAAACCACAACGCCGAGCACAGGCGCAAGCCACCCACACCGCGCCCCTCCCCGTCCCGTCTTTGGCCGCCGCTCCTCGTTTCCTCGTTTGCCCCCTCCCATCTCCCGAAATGCCATGCCAGCAGCGTTACGCATGCCCCTCCCCTGTCCACACAACACTACCGCCTAACGAACAGCCTTTTCCGGGCCACATCCAGGGCACGCCCACCTCCAAACACTGCCAATTCACGGACGCACACACACACACACACACACACACACACTCACTCACTTTCTCAACACCTTTCTGTACGGAGGGTGCGTCATCTCGACCGTGACAGAGTGACGGCAACTATCGACGATCCATTTCCCCCCACTGGTAAAACATGTCCACTAACACCTACATACATCATTCAAGTACACAGACAATAGCATACACACAATGGGAGGGCACACGAACATGGACGGCACGGCACTGTCATACACTCTTCCTCAGAACCATATCAACAAACGTTACGTACATCCGGGAAAGCGAAAGCGAACGCGAACGCGAAAGCGAAAGCGAAAGCAAAGGCAAAGGCAAAGCCCAATGCAGCCGTCAAAGGTAACGTTCACCACGGCAGACACTTGCAGCCGCGCCGCCGTTAAACGCATTTCAGTGCGGCTCCAATACGCCTCCGACACGGGAACGTTCCGTTGCTCTACGAATGCGTTTCTCCCCTTTTTCCCTTCCTCTCTCTTTTGCCCCCCCTCCTTGCACTCTTGCCTCATTCCTCACGTTCTGCCCAGACATTCGACCGATCAAAGTCAACCTTTCGTTACCGTTCTCAGCGCGACGGTGTACAACAGTATGACGGGTGTGCCCAAGACTTCGGTTCAGTTGCGTGACGCCGGTCTATCGCGCCGATCGACAGTTACTCAGGGGGCGACGGATCGGACCACGTCACCGACACACAAAACACTTTCAAACAAACAAATACATACCGGATGGACACAGACAAACACGTGTACAGACATTCGCCAAACAAACGACCGCCGCCGTCGTCGTCTAGCGTGCATCTTGAATGACGACATCGGTGTGCGTGCGTCGTACGCAATCAGTCAGACACGGCTATCAAACATCAGAGTCGAATGGTACATCATCGTGCGTGTCGCCGTACACGTACAGTACAATACAACAACAATGCGTCTTAATGGCACGTTCATTTCAACGTCACTCACACACCTCCACGCTGCAGTTACGTCGCACCATTGTCAAACTCGGCGTACAGCAAAGGGAATAGTGGGCGGCAAAAAAAAAACCAAACAAAAACATTTCACATTTCACCCTCGCCATGTATGATGTGCAAAAAAAACAAACCCGCAAACGGCCGTCGTTACGGTGACACAAAAGTCGCCGATCGCACTGTCCCCCCTCGCAGACGGGTAACACACACACACACACACACCAACAACACCAATGGGTCAAAAACCACGCCAACGAGGCGTGCCACCATTCCACGCCACGGCGACCAACCTCGTGGCCGTACCCCGCGCAACACGCTTTGACGCGCCCCCCCACCCACAATCAAAATGCACACATACATCACAGCCGTCCACACAAACAACAACAACAACAATTCCGCCCTTCCCGCAAAAGGCAAGTTGGTGGCCCTGAAAAGGGCCGTTTTGCCGCTCTCGCAACGGAGGAGCCTTCTCCATCCTTCCTTCCATTCCAGAGCCACCTCCTTACTTGGAGCTCGTGTACTTGGTCACCGCCTTCGTGCCCTCGCTCACGGCGTGCTTGGCCAGCTCGCCAGGCAGCAACAGCCGCACAGCAGTCTGGATCTCGCGGGACGTGATGGTCGAGCGCTTGTTGTAGTGCGCCAGGCGAGAAGCCTCGGCCGCAATGCGCTCGAAAATGTCGTTCACGAAGCTGTTCATGATGCTCATCGCCTTCGACGAGATGCCCGTGTCAGGGTGCACCTGCTTCAGCACCTTGTAGATGTAGATGGCATAGCTCTCCTTCCTCTTGCGCTTCTTCTTCTTGTCGCCCTTCGAAATGTTCTTCTGCGCCTTGCCAGCCTTCTTGGCGGCCTTCCCGCTAGTCTTGGGCGGCATCTCGAACCAACGTACGGCAGCAGCAACACCAGTAGCAAGCGCTCCGCTCTAGTCAGCGTCTCCCCACACAGTGGCACCCGCCGCCAGCCGCCGCCGCACCTTTACCAGCTCGCCCTGTTGCGGCCGCCGACCAATGGGGCGCGCGCGCAACCGGCCGCCGCACCCGAGCCCATAAAGCACCCCCACCCCGGCTGCGCCGGCACGCACGCACAGGACGCACGCACAACCCATTCGCGCGAGAGATGTCGAAGCGAACGGAGCTACGTACTGCGAAGGGTGTGGCAGATCGCCGTCCGGCGGAGCTTGCTACGTCGGCGGCCCCATCTGGCCCCCCACTTATGACGGACCACGCAACGAATGAGGACATGATGGATATCGCTATGGATGCGCTTACAGTTCCGCTTCCGGAGTCGGAAGAAGACGAGCCGTCGGGCGTACCACCGCCTCGTCGGCAATCCGGCAAAAGCAGAAGAGAAGAAGATACAGCCCCTACCGGCGGGCGCAGCTCCCCGGTTGAGAAGCGATCGAAACAAACGCCTGCTGACGATGCTGACGGATTCACTCGCCCGAAGCGACGGCATACAGCGCGACGGCGGGTGCTGTCCACCCACGAGCCGGCATCCACTGCCAACACTTTTGCGGCCCTTGAGGATGCCCCTGAGGACCCGCCGCGCCCTTCCACGGCGCCAAGGAGGGATGCGCCACTTCCGCCGATCGTTCTGAAATACGAAGGGACCTTCCGGCAGCTGCAGCAGCTTCTCAATAGCTGGACGACGGCAGTCTACAATGTGAAGGTCGCCGGACGAGACATGTACAAGATTACGCTGCGCTCAGCAGACGACTACCGACGCGTAACGCAGGAGGCGTCTGAAAGGGCAATCCCTTTCTTCACTCACGCCACCACACCGGACCGCGTCCTGAAGATTGTCATCCGGCATCTGCCCTTCAACATGGAGCCGGATCACATTAAAGAAGAACTCGAAGAGCTCGACTTCAGTGTCAGAACTGTGGTCAAGATGAAGCAGCCCAAATCACGTGACTACATGCCCCTGTTTCTCGTCATCGCAACCGATACAATCGAGAACAGGAAGCTCTACCAGCTCACCCGACTCGCCAACGTCTCGGTGACCACAGAAGACTTGCGCGCCAAGAGAGGCCCTGTTCAGTGCTACCGGTGCCAGGGCATCAACCATGTCGCCCGGCATTGCTCCATGCCTGAAAAATGTGTGAAATGCGCCGGTGCACACCCAGCGAAGGACTGCCCCATCCCTCGGAAGCAGCAGCCAACGTGCGCTCTCTGTGGGGGCGCTCACGTTGCCAGCTACCGCGGCTGTGAAGCTTGGAGACGCGCCAGTGCTCGTCAGCGCGGCCAGCCAGTCGCCGCGAAACAGAAGAAGTCTGCCAAGGCTGAACCTACAATCTCCCACGCCACGGTTGTCGCCAGAGGACTGGCGCCCCGCCGACCCAACAGCGATGACGCCGCCCATGCAGGCCCTCAGGCACGTCGCCGCAATGGCGACTCACACACCCGAGATGTTTTTGAAGACGCAGGGGCATGCCATCCACTACTAAACTGCGCCACTCCACCTGCGCAGAATTCGTCGGACCCGGAACCGGGCCCCTCCTCTGCTGCCCTCCCCGTGACGTCTGATGCACGCCCCCAACGCCGCGGCGGCCGGCGCAAGACGGGGGGTCGCACAACCAACGCTCCAGAAGAAGCCACATACAATGGCGAAGAGGTGGCCACTTCCGTCGGCGCCAGAGACGATACGGCTCCTGCCGCCTCCGCCACGGACATCGCCAGTCTGATTACTCAACTCACCGCGCTTGTGGCGAGCACGACAAAACTGCTTGATGTCCTCACGCAGCACCTGACCGCTGCACAGAAGATTGCCGCTCCGGCAGCCACCAGACGCTCCTCCATTACTCATTATGGGAAGTGTTAGAGGACTCACGGTCGTCGCGTGGAACACCCTCTGTCTACGCACACAAGCTGGCGAATTTCGTCAATTTCTTCGCGATGAAGCCGTGGACATCTGTCTGCTCAGCGAAACCCGCCTTAAACCAGGCATTGCAGTCAAAGCGCCGAACTACTCCTGTTACCGTGCTGACAGGCCAACTGCCGGCGGAGGTATGGCCATCTACATACGGAATGGGATCCGTCACCACCAGATTCAACTGCCGCCGCTCGTGACTCTGGAGGCGACTGGAGTTGTCGCGCACACGTCAGCGGGAGCCATAACCTTCATTGCTATCTACAAACCACCGTCGCATCCATGGGTAGATGCGGACTTAGAATCTCTTCTCTCCATCGGAGGCAAGCTGTTCATCGCTGGAGACTATAACTCCAAGCACGTCGCTTGGCGTTCACGACTCACCAACAGAGACGGACGCCGCGTCCTCCGAATCGTGGATCGCAATGACGCCGTGGTAGTGGGTCCCTATGATCCCACCATCTTCCCCGCTAATGGACAACCGGACATCGTCGACTTTGCGGTCGTGAAAGGCATTCCGCACCGCATCCTCGCCTCGACACGGAATGTTCTCTCCTCTGACCACGTGCCAGTTGTTTTTGACGTCGACCTCGACCCACTGCAGTTACCCAGGCGTGGGGTGTCACTCTCTGGAGTCAACTGGGATCTCTTTCGCCACACCCTGACCGAGTCCCTAGCTGGGATGCCTCCTGCCGACGACGCAGAAGCTGAAGATTCCCTCCTCCACTTCACGGACGCCGCCCTCGCCGCAGTCAATGAAGCGGCTCCGCCCAGACGCGAGCGCCAGGACCACTCTCGACAGCTGCCCCCCGATCTCCTTGCACAAATTGCCGAGAAGAACAGAGTGTACCGCGAATGGCAGCGTACACGGAACCCCGCCACCAAACGGCAACTCAACCGTATGCGGCGCGAAATCACGGTGGCTGTGGACAATCACCGCAACCGGGAGTGGGCTAGCCGTGTGGCGACTCTTCAGCTTGACGACGGGTCTGCCTGGAGGACCACGAAACACTTCCTACGGCGAACGCAGCGTATGCCGCCTCTCCGAACTGCAACCGGAACTGTCTGCGAACCGAACGCGAAGGCTGATGCCCTCGCCGATGTTTTCGAAGAGAACTTCAAGCCTGTAGAGGATCCACTGGACGCAGAACATGAAGAGATGGTCGCTGCCCGGCTCCCTCGCTATCTGGAAACGGAGGGCGATGATGACATAGAGGCCACAACTCCTGAAGAAGTCTCGGCGGCTCTGAAGGCCCTCAATCCAAAGAGAGCTGCAGGCCCTGACGACGTCTCCACTGCCATGCTGAAACAACTGCCTGAGGACGCCTCTACTCGCCTGGCTGCAATCTTCAACAAGATCTTTCGCACCGGCCACTTTCCCCTGCAGTGGAAGCATGCTGAGATTGTGGCTATTCCTAAGATGGGAAAAGATCTCCGCCAGCCGAAGAGCTATCGCCCAATTAGTCTGCTGCCTGCCATCTCGAAAGTTTTCGAGCGCATCTACCTGAAGAGGCTACAGCAACACGTCACCGCCGAAGCTCTACTCCCAGATGCCCAGTTCGGCTTCCGTACGGGCCACTCTACGGAGCACCAACTTCTCCGACTCGTGGAGGAAGCCTTCGATTCCCTGGAGAGGCGCGAATACTTCGGAGCAGTCTTCCTTGATGTCTCGCGCGCTTTTGACAGCGTCTGGCACGATGGGCTGCTCTTCAAACTTCTCGAAATGGGGGTCCCTGGATCCCACATCCGTCTGCTACGGTCCTTCCTTGATGGACGGACTTTTCATGTCCGTGCAGAAACTGGCCTGTCAACAGTCCGTCCCATCAGAGCAGGCGTGCCACAGGGGTCGGTCTTGGGGCCGATTCTGTACACGCTCTACACGGCTGATACGCCGACGGTCCCTCGTGTGCACCTAGCACTGTACGCCGACGACACTGCGCTCTACTCACGAAGTATGCGCGCGGACACACTTCGCCAGAGGTTGCAGCACGCTGTCGACACCCTAGCCGATTGGGCCGTCAAGTGGAAACTCCAGTTCAACGGCGCCAAGACGCAATTTTTCATTGCAACCCGTCGTGTCATCCCAGCCGCTCTGCCCCCACTCGTCGTTGGAGGCAGTCCTGTCAACTGGCGACCGACAGCGCAGTATCTTGGGGTCACCATAGATCGCCGCCTCACCTGGGGCCCACACGTGAAGGGCGTCGTAAACAAAGCAAGGGGTCGACTTCTCCAGCTCTACCCCCTGCTCAACCCGACGTCGACTCTTCCTCCGCGACTGGGCGTCACGTTGTACAGGGCGCTAATCCGCCCTGTCTTCGATTACGCGGCTGTCGTCTGGGGGAATGCGGCAGACGACCATCTGAAGAAACTACAATCTCTGCAGAACAGGGCTCTCCGCCTCGCGCTGCACCTGCCGCGGGACTTCCCATCTGGACCACTGCACGACCTCGCTGAGGTCCGCAAAGTCAAGGACCACATCCGTACGGTTGCCCGCCGCTTCTACGAAAAGGCGCGGCAATCCGAGAACCGGTACATACGCTCTCTGGGGCAGAAGATACGGCGCAATGCCAATACACGCTGGCCCCAGCTCCTTACGGCATAGGCTGTCACTGAAGAAGAATAAAGAGTGGAACCAACCAGAAGCCAATCCCCTCTAGAAGACGCACCACCAGAATTAATGGGAGGCAAAACATGTATATGTTGTGAACTCCGCTTTACTCGAAGACTGAAGTTTCTTCGTGAAGGAGCCACGCAGTGCGCCGGCACGCACTCCGCTGCTCGACTCGCTGCCGCTCGCACCGGTCGTTTTCGTTTCCGTTTCGTGTGCACCGTCGCTAGCCCATCGCCATGTCCGGACGCGGAAAGGGAGGCAAAGTCAAGGGCAAGTCAAAGTCCCGCTCAAGCAGGGCTGGGCTCCAGTTCCCGGTCGGCAGAATCCACCGCCTCCTGCGCAAGGGAAACTACGCAGAGCGCGTCGGCGCCGGGGCGCCCGTCTACCTCGCCGCCGTCATGGAGTACCTCGCGGCTGAGGTGCTCGAGCTGGCCGGAAACGCGGCCCGCGACAACAAGAAGACGCGCATCATCCCGCGCCACCTGCAGCTTGCCATCCGCAACGACGAGGAGCTCAACAAGCTCCTGTCGGGCGTCACCATCGCACAGGGTGGTGTCCTGCCCAACATCCAGGCCGTCCTGCTGCCAAAGAAGACCGAGAAGAAGGCCTAAAGGAGGCCAGGCAATCGCAGCGCCGCGTGCTCCCCTGCACGCAACGCGCTTTGCCGGCTCGGCCCACAACAATCGGCCCTTTTCAGGGCCACCACACAAACCTACGTCCAAAGCAAAATTTCAGTCGTCCTCGCCGCACCTTGTTTTGTTTTAACTTTGCACTGTCACAGCACAGCCGCCGCCGGCGCACGTCCGCCATCTTGTCGTCCACACAGCCCGTGTGGCCCAACACACACACACACACACACACACACACACATTTTGCACGGTCGCAGTCGCCTTCCAAACCGACAACGGCAGCAATAATGACCATTGTTAAAGGGAGGCGTGTCGACACACCGCCCTCCACTCCCGCGCGCAACGGCCGTCGACACGAACGAAACAGCTGATCCGGCCGCCTATGCCCACACGCCTTGCCTCGGAAACCCCAACGCCGCCGCAAACAAACACACAGAGCCAAACCACGCAAGCAAATAATCACCGCCTCTCGCACAACAACACACAGCCCGCCATCTCCGTCGCGATCGATACAAAGACACACAATAACAAACACACAAACGAAGCAGCTCCACACACAGCCAGCCACATGACACGTTTCCTTTCCTTCTCCCCTCCCAGTCACATCACGTCGCTCAAAACGGAAAGAAAGAAAGAAACAAACAAACAAACAAACAACACAGCGCACACACGCAGCAACAACACAGACTCTTTCGCACTTTTCAACTTCCGAACAGTGTGGTGGCCCTGAAAAGGGCCGTTTTCTAGTCTCTCCCACCCACAAGCACGGCCGCGGGAAGGCCAGCGCCCGCTGCGACGCAGCCTAACCGCCGAAACCGTACAGGGTGCGCCCCTGCCTCTTCAGGGCGTACACCACGTCCATGGCCGTCACAGTCTTGCGCTTGGCGTGCTCAGTGTACGTCACCGCGTCGCGGATCACGTTCTCCAGGAACACCTTCAGCACCCCGCGGGTCTCCTCGTAGATCAGACCAGAGATGCGCTTCACGCCGCCCCTGCGAGCCAGGCGGCGGATGGCGGGCTTCGTGATGCCCTGGATGTTGTCGCGCAACACCTTGCGGTGCCGCTTGGCGCCACCCTTGCCGAGCCCCTTTCCTCCCTTGCCGCGGCCTGTCATCCTTCCTTCCTCGGGCAAAGCAAAACGTGCACAAACAGCAGCTGCAGCGGCTGGCGAGTCGGCTACGGTCTGCGCCCAGCGCGCCCGCCGCCCCCCTATATAGACTCTGGCCCGCCCTCCCCCCACCACGCGCAACCGAGGGCATATAAGCGCAGCACGGAGGCGCGCGGGCCCGTTGTCAAGGCAGCACCGGACGCCGCGCCGCACCTAACCTCCACGCACGCCGCTCCGCTACCGCTACCGCCATGGCCCGCACAAAGCAAACGGCCCGCAAGTCCACCGGCGGAAAGGCGCCGCGCAAACACCTCGCCACCAAGGCGGCGAGGAAGAGCGCGCCCGCCACCGGAGGCGTCAAGAAGCCCCACCGCTACAGGCCGGGCACCGTCGCCCTGCGAGAAATCAGGCGCTACCAGAAGAGCACAGAGCTGCTCATCCGCAAGCTGCCATTCCAGCGCCTAGTGCGCGAGATCGCCCAGGACTTCAAGACCGACCTGCGCTTCCAGAGCTCCGCAGTCATGGCCCTGCAGGAGGCCAGCGAGGCCTACCTCGTCGGCCTCTTCGAAGACACCAACCTGTGCGCAATCCACGCCAAGCGCGTCACCATCATGCCCAAGGACATCCAGCTCGCGCGCCGCATCCGCGGCGAGCGCGCCTAAACCGCGCCGCGGCACCGCACCGCACAAACAAAAACGGCCCTTTTCAGGGCCACTAACATCTCTCCGTCGCGAGCAAACTTTGTCGGTCGCCTGCCTCTCGCCCCGCAACCCAAAAACAAAAACCACCACTTCCCGTCCGTCCGCCACACCCGCTCACTCTGCCTGCCTGCTAGCAGCGCGCAACAATCACACATCATCCCTCCCCGGCGCTCAAAGCGCACAATACCCAACGGCCGACGTCACACCGCACGGGTGGCTGGCCGGCCGCCGCTTTCGTTTCGAAAACAAAAAAACCCGCACTCCACTCCGACGGCCAACGGCCAGGCAGGCGCGCTCGCTCGCTCTACACGCCACCGAAATCCCCGCCGACTCCTTCCACATCTCAACGTGCCCCCCGTTGCAAAACATAACACACACACACACAAAGGAACAAAACAAAACAAAGACCAGACACGACTCGACTCGACAAGACAGACATCCGAGAAGAACGAACGCAGGCAAGCCAACCAACGTATTCAAACAAAACAACGTGACAGAAAACCAACCGTCGGCCGCCGCCACAAACACGGCGACAATCAACCACGACAACAACAACAACAACAACAACACCGCTTACCGCTACCGCCGCCCACACCCGCCACCGACCCCCGCAATCCAACCACCACGGCACGCAAACAGCATCCCCACGGGCATACAGAAACGCCAGACAGACACCCACACCAAACGCAACACGACAATCAAAACCTTCCCCGACGTGCTTTGATGGCCCTGAGAAGGGCCGTTTTGGGCCGCGCGTCTCTTGCGCGCCACTAGACGACGACGGGGGGTGGGGACGACGGAGTCAAGCGCCAAACCCTTCCTTTCTCCCATCTCTTTCTCCTCTACTCTACTTCTTCTTCTTGGGCGAAGCCTTCGCCTTAGACGGCGTCGTCGCCTTCTTCGGGCGCGGCGCCTTCGGCTTCTTCGTCGGAACCTTGGCGGCCTTCTTCGCCTTCGACGGCGACTTGGCCTTGGCCGGCTTGGCCGCAGCCGCCTTCTTCGCACCCGCGGGAGCGGCCGACGCCGCAGACGCCTTCTTGGCGGCGCCCGCCTTCCGACCGGTCGCCGCCTTCACGCCACCAGCCTTCTTTGCGCCGGCCGCACGGGCGCCCTTCTTCTCCTTGCTGGCCGGAGCGGCGCGCTTCTTCTTGGCACCGCCAGCACGAGCCTTGCCGCCCTCGGCCGCCCCCCCGCCGCCGGCGCCGGCAAGCTTGAACGAGCCGGACGCGCCCTTCCCCTTCGTCTGCACCAGCTCGCCCGCCACGACGGCCGACTTGAGGTACTTCTTGATAAACGGCGCCAGCTTCTCCGCGTCCAGCTTGTAGTGCGCGGCTATGTACTTCTTGATCGCCTGCAGCGACGACCCGCCGCGCTCCTTCAGACTCTTGATGGCGGCCGTCACCATCTCAGAGGTGCGCGGGTGCGCAGGCTTGGCGCGCGGCTTCTTCGCAGACGACGCAGACTTGGCCTTCTTCGTAGTGCCGGTGGCGGCGGGTGCCGCAGCAGTCTCGTTCGTAGCCGCCTGATCTGCCATTTCGACGACGCGCGTAACACACAGCGAGAGCGAGCGGGACGGCAGGCACGCAAGCACAGCACAGCAGCAGAGCAGAGAATCACTTTTTTTTTTTTTTTTTTTTTTTTTTTTTTTTTTTTTTTTTTTGTGTGTGTTGAAGGCAAGGGTGCTATCGCCTGAGGCGATTGGTCCCTCTTGTGTGCTGGTAGGGTTACTTAGTTGGGGTCGCTATTTATTTATAAATAGGGGCACCATTTTTGAATCTTTGGAGGTCCCTTTGGGCACTGATTTGGTCCTTTAGGGCCTCGTTAGTGGTCTTCCTCTGGTCATGGCCTATTTCTTTTCTACTTTTTTGTGGTTTCATAGTCTATCCTAACAATCTTGATGTTTCTATGCTAATTTAGTGACTAATTTTTGCGTTTTCATACCTAGAACGTGTTGATGTTTCTATCCTATGTGCTAATACATTTTCTTGCTGTTTCTAGCCTATTTACTACCTACACTTTCTTGATGTTTCTAACCTATGTACTAGCTATCCTTACTTGATGTTTCTAACCTATGTACTACCTACGCTTGCTTGATGTTTCCACCTAGACCTCGGCCTGGTTCTCTTGATGTTTCCATTTTATTTTACAGTAGTTATCCTAGTCTCTTAGTTGCGAATGATGGTCAATGGCACCCTGATTTTGTGCCAGGGTGCCGGTTCGTACGTGGCGATCTCCTCTAACTGGTTAAGGTCAGGTCTGAGTCTGTTTACCTTGTCCACTAGTCTCGTTGTTGCCTCCTTTACGAGTTCAACCACTCTTGGCATCTCCAGTTCCCTGTGAATTCTGTCGGTGCTGGTCCACGGAGGGGCATTCAAGATCAGTTTCAAGCACCTGTTTTGCAGCGTCTGGAGCCTTGCGAGGTTGGTTCTGCATGTGATGCCCCAGGAGGAGCATCCATATAACATGGCCGGTAGTATAACTGTTTTGTATATTTTTAGTTTCGTCACTGACAGCATGTCTTTGCTAGCCAAGATGGGGTATAGGGCATGGATGGCTTTGGTGGTCTTTGTTTTCTTGTCCTCCAAGTGCGCCTTGAAGGTCATTTTCCTGTCTAGGGTGACACCTAGATAGCGGACTGTTTGCTTCCAGGGGACCCACTCTCCATTTATTTCTATTCTTTCATGCAGTTCCGGGCGTCGTCTGGTGAATAGAATGGCCTCGGTTTTTGACGCATTTATTTTTATCCGGTTTAGTCTCGCCCATGTTTCGGTTAGGTCGACTTGCTCCTGCAGCTTCCGGATCGTGGTATCCAACCTTCTGTTGCTGGCCAGTAGCGCCGTGTCGTCGGCGAACTGGGCCAGTACTGTGTCCTGGGTTTTTGGCAGGTCATTCACGTACACTGTGAACAGTGTGGGTGAGATGACTGATCCTTGTGGGATGCCCTCGTGGAGGGTTTTTATTTCAGATCTTTTCCCGTTTATGGCCACAAAACATCTTCTATTTGTGAGGTAATCGTCTATGAGTTTGAGGTAGCAGCGGGGGAGATCCGTGTCCTCATATAGTTTAACTAGCAGGTTGTCTCTCCATACTTTGTCGTAGGCTTTCTCCACGTCCAGGAGGATTGCCGCCGTGAATCTGGAGAGGTTCATGTTTTTTGTTATGAATTCTGTTATCCTGAGGAGTTGCAGTTCCGCTGACAGGGTTTCCTGATAGGCGAACTGTTCCCTGCGTATGACGTGGTTGTCTAGAAGAGGTTGCCTGATTCGTGGGAGTATTACCCGTTCCAGCACTTTAGACATCGTTGGTAGTAGGCTTATAGGGCGGTGGTTTTCCGGTTTTGTAAGGTCTTTGCCTTTCTTTGGGATGGGGACGATTTTGCACACTTTCCACACGTCAGGGAAGTGACTTTTTTGGAGGCATGCGTTGATTATGCGGGTGAGTAGTACGAGCGGTTTGCGCGGTAGGTGTTTCAGTTGTTCATTGGACACCTTGTCTGGTCCAGGCGCGGAATTGTTGTTAAGTCGTCGTAGAATCGTGCGGACTTCGGCTGTGGTTGCCAGTTCTGCTGCATCGTTGATTGGGTTTGACCTTATTTGTTGGATTGTTGTGCGGATTCTTCTGTTGAACTCTTCTTCATCAGGCAGTTGTGCTGCTCTTTGCTCCACTCTGTTTTGTAATTCATATGTAGAGGCAAAGAGTTCGGCCTGCCTAAGATCGTCAAAGACCATGTTGTTTTCGTCCTTGAGGGCCGGTTTGCGTTGTTTTGATGTCCGTAGATTCCTTATGAGCTTCCAGTCGTCTCGCAGGCGTAGTTGGAGTGCTGACATCCTGTCCTCCCAGACCTCTGCCTTCCACTCTTTTGCTCGCTTGTGGATTTCCCGTGTGAGCCTGTTGACTTCCCTCCTTGCTTGTGGGTCCCTGGTGCGGATCCATCTGCGACGTTCCTGGTTTTTCAGGTATTTGAGGTCCTGAATTAGTGGTGGGAGTGTGTTGTGTTTGACCTCTAGGAATGTTGTTTTGCAGGATGCTCGTTTGTAGGCTGTGCTTATCTTGTCTGTGATAGTGGTGATGGCTTCTTCTATTTGTTGCTCTGTGTTTAGTTCTGCTGTGGGCGTGACGTTGTTGTTTAGCCACCGTTCATATTGTGCCCAGTCGACGTTGATGGTTTGTCGTGGTCGTGGGGGTTCCATTGCGTCACCGATGTGGCCTATTACTGGAAGGTGGTCTGAAGTTAGTGTATTTCGTACTTGTAGGTTTAGTTCTGGGTCTATGTTCTTCGTGATGCAGATGTCAAGTACGTCTGGCCGGTGGAGGCTGTTGAAAGGGATGTATGTTATGTCTTTTGGGGCTGTTATTTCTGCGTTGAGGCGACCTTGTAGCTCATGGAGTCTGTCACCTCTTTCATTGTTCCTTCTGCTGTTCCAGGATTCGTTCTTCGCATTTAGGTCTCCACATAGGAGGACCCGTTCGTGGTTGTCAAAAATCCACGTGAGGTCATGTTCATTGTGTTCAGCTCTGGGGCTGAGGTATGCAGCTACTAGGGCTATTTTTCCTTGCGCCGTTTCTATTTGTACAATTGTGGCCTCAAGTGAGTGCATCGGCGGCGTGATCTCAGGGTGGTGAGTGATGTGGGGACGGATGTATATGGCTGTGCCTCCCCCCCTCCTGTTGACTCTATCTGTCCTGTGGCATATCATGTTGCGGAGGTTTAGTGTTGCGTTTTGCTGTAGGTGGGTTTCAGTGACAAGAAGGACGTCTATCTTCTCCTCTTCAATGAATTCGTTGAGTAGTTCCCTTTTGTTTGCAATTCCATTTGCATTGAAATTGCAGAATCGAAGGTGTTTCTTCTTTGGTGGCCTAAAATCCATTGAAGGTGCCGAAGATAGTCATCATTCCTCCAATGACGGTTGTGATCTTGGACATAATGTCCGGTGCTTGAGTAAAGTTGTTTATGATGGTTGTTATCTGTTGTAGTATGTTTGATGTTTGGACTTTTTCCCATATTGTTTTTAGTTGGTTGACAAAGCTGAGGATTGATTCTAAGCCATTTGTGTTGGCGGTGGCTGTGGCGTTGTTGGTTTGTGGTGGCAGAGTTGCCCAGTTCCTTCTTCCTGTTCGGTTGGCCTCTGCAGGTGTGGGCATTGCCGTTGGTCGAATTGTGGGTCTGGGTGCTTGCATTTGTCTCTGTGGTCGCTGTTTGTTGTATGTTTCAATTGCCTTTTGGTATTCTTCACAGCCTCTGAATGAAGCTGGGTGGCCATCTTTATTGCAGTTTACACAGTGTAGAGTTCCCTCTTTCGGTAGTGGGCACTGGAACGCTCTGTGGTCTCCGCCACATCGGACGCAGCGCGTCGGCATATTGCAGTAATTTGCTGTGTGGAAGAACCCCTGGCACTTTTTACACTGTGGGGGGCCTTCTTTGCTTTTGTATGATTCTACCGTAATTTTGGTGTCAAGTAGGTATCTCGTATTATATATTGCCTCGTTCTCTGGCTTTTTATCTAGCGTTACACAAAAGACATCCATTGGACGTAACTCCTTCGTGTTTTCATCCCTCTTTTTGTATTGGTGTATGTTGGTTGTGGCGAAGTTGTGTTGTTGTAATTCTTCTTCTATTTCTTGTTCTTTGACGGTGTTTGGTAGGCCCTTTATGACCACTTTCAGTTGTCTGTCGGCTTGTGGTTGGTGGGTGAAGTTGCCGATTCGGTGGTGGTTGAAGAAGTCCAGCGCTGTGCGTTGGTCCTTTATCGAGTCAAAATGGTATTTGATTGATTTTCCTTTATGGATGGCTTTGATGGGGCCTTCCATATACTGCTTTAGGGTTTTGTTCAGGGTTAAATAGTGCCCTGGATATTCGATTGTGATCGGCGGGACGCGCGGTCTTTTTGGGACCGCTCGTTGTGCCGGTGCAGTTGTCGTCTGCTGTTGAGGTGGGGAGCCCGCTGGTGTGTCATTAGCGGCGTTCAGGTTTGTGGTGTTGTCATTCAGTGCGTCGTATCTGTTCGTCGTTGGGATGGTGAACTTGTTCGGCGCTTCTGTTTCTGACGAGTTTTTTCTTTTTAGGGTTTTTCTGGCTCGTTGGAATTCTCCCTGGCCATCGTCAAATTCCATTTCCTCGTCACTTGAGAACTTGGGGTTGCCTGTGTTCGTTACAGCGTCGTCGCTGTCTGAGTTGTATGGTACATTGTTGTCGGTGATGTTGTGGCGCGCTAGCTCCTGCCGGTGCTTGGCGGCCATTTTGTCGTCTCTGCTTGCCGTGGATTTGGCATGCTGTGTTTCGCTGGTCGGGAGTGTCATGTTGCCGCAGCGTTCCAGCGACGTGTGTGAGTGGTCTTGTTTCGTCGAAACGGGGTTTCGGCGGGAGGGGTGGGGGTTCACAGACTCAGACCTAGTCCTAGCCCTGTCCGCGGATGCTGACTTTGCCCTATGGTTCAAATCTTTTCTGGAGGCGCGCGGACGTACCCCGCCCAGGGAGTCGGCCACCTGTCGGTCGACTGCCTGGTGAGGAGGCCCTGGTGCCTCTTCATTCCCTATGCTAAACATTCCTAGCCCATCCGGCTATCCGGAGGATCTCGCCTATCACTAGTAAGACGGCCCTATCAGGACACACTTGCTTTTTTAACACGCAGTGGGAGCACTTCAAACTTAAAAGTTCGCAGCGCACCCCCGCGTGTGCACACAGCTCGGCTGCTCGGAGACCGATGCAGAGAATCACAAGGCCCAGCCAGTGTCGCGGGCGGGCGCGGACGGCCGAGAGAGCGGCCGCCACTCTGCGCGCCGCCGCGCCGCGCCTCCCGCGCTTGCTACCGCCCAACGTCCGACAGCCTGTGCGGAGCAGCCCCAAACCTGCGCCACAACCGCCCGCGCCTTTCAAACCACCGAGGATGGGGCTACACACAGCCACACCACAGTCGCCAACCAGTCGCCACGGCAGCGCCGCAAACCACGGCCAAACTGCAGCTACCGCGCGCTACAGCCTGCGTCGGCCCGCCGAGAATCGCCGCCCCCGCCCAAATGCCGCCCCCACAGCCCCAGCCGACGACCCGCCACAATGGCCAAACCTTCGGCAAAACTCCCACACCGTCGCCGCGGCAGCCCGGCCAGCGCGGCCGGCGCCACAGCCACACAAGCCGAGGCGTGCGGCGATGACGGCCGTGCAAACGCGCCTCCGCCGCCCCATCGCCTTCCGTCGCCCTCCCGCCGTTTCCCGATCGGCCCGCAGCCGTCGGGCCACATCGCGCGCCGTCCTCCTCCTCTCGCCCGCCAACATTCACAGCCGTTTCTCAACAATTGCCCGCCGCAAACGGACGCCGCCTGCGCAACAGGCGCCGCCGCCCCTCGCCGCTTCCGACCCAACCCCTCGACCGAGGCAAACCGCAATCCGAATCTACAGACCAACCCAATCTGCCGTCAAGCACACACGACAGCCGACCTTACACGTTACGCGTTACACATTACGTTTACACGTCTACGTTAGGTTAGGTTAGGTGGACGTGGGTTAGGTTAAGGGGACTTGGGTTAGGTTAAGCGTCAAACTTAGGTTAAGCATTCAAACACGTCAGGCGTCAGAGGTTAGGTTAGGTTAGGTTAGGTTAGGTTAGGTTAGGTTAGGTTAGTGCTAGGTTGAGAAGCGTCAAACGTAGGTTAAAAAGGCGTTCAAACGTGAGGCGTGAGCCGGACAGCTTACCTTACGTAGACGTTAGGGGCTCACAGGCTGAGCTCACCTCGCCACACCACAGGTTCGGTTCGGTTCGCTCGGCTCAGCGTAAAGCGCCGAGGTCAGGGTTACGTTCGTTCACCTTCGGGCGCCACACTTTCGGTTGAAAGGTCGCGACGGGACGACGTCGGCAGGCACGCCGCAAACGAACAAAAACGTACAGACGACGTCGGAAACCGCCGACAGACGGGGGAGCAGCACGACCACGACCAGACACCGAGCGCGAACGAGACACACGCGAACCACCCCCACCGGCCAAAGGGCACCACACAACAACCCAGAGCACCACGTGTCGACACCAGAGCAACCCGCCGCTCACGCGACATGGCTGGCACCGAAGGGCAACCGCCCGCAACTGCGCTTTCCGCGCCGGCCCGGATGCACGTCGTGCTACAACAACACCACTACCGTACACAGCCGCTGTTCACAACATCACTATCAATGGCGCGCCCGCGGCTCGCCGCCGTCGCAGTCGCAGCCCCAACGCCAGCACTTTTGCACCACCATTCACACGCACCGCAACACAGCTCGCCGACACAGCCGAACAAAACAAACACCACACAACAACAGCAACAACGCCGCCGCCTCTACTTGTGCCGGCGACCCACCCCGCCGATGGCGCACCTTTCGCCAGCCGGCAATCGACACACACGCACCCACCCACCGGGGCCCAGTGCAAAAAACAAAAAACACACAAAAACAAAAAAACCAAACAACACAAACGACACGGGAAGCGCACACCGCCACTTCGCGCGCACGCCACCAACCAGTCGTCGTCTCAAAATAACAAACACAAACAAAATAAACTAACAACTAGGGCAACACAAAACAAAAAAAAAAACGCCTCGCACGAACCGCCCACAAAAAGGACAAGCACACGCACAGCCTCTGCTGACGACCACGACGCAGCGGCACGCTGCTCCTGTCCCGCGCCCCGCGCCCCACTCGATTCACAACTCACGCGACACCGTCAACGACGGGCTCGCTTCCCGCAACCTACCACCTTTCCGCCACGACGCACAGCCCCAGCCCCACCCGACGACGCCCGTGGCAACGACTGCACTTTCACCACCGCCTCCCCCTTCCCCCCCAAAAACACACACACACACACACACACAGCCAGCCAAAAACGCACTCGCGACCCACACATGCACGTGCATCGGCACACGCCAACCAGTCAACGTCGACAACCACACGCAAGGCTCGAAACGAAACCGGCGTCCTTCCACGTTGCCATCAAGCTACGCGACACAAGACACAAGGAACCAACACAACAGCCGGCCCCACTAATTCCCACTCTCACGCCGCAAAAAGCACACCGAAACCGCCAAACGCACGCACATTCCCCTTCGCACTGACACCACCGACCGGCTCGCTACCACACACCTCTCGGCAGCCGTTTCACGCCAATTCGCCACACCGCCCACACAGTCGACAAGCGCCCGCCCTGTACGGCACACGCAACGACGCAGCGCAGCAAAGGGCGCCCGCAACACATACCTCTCCGCCGCCCGACGCGCCAACCGCCACACCACACCGCCAGCCACTCGCAAATTGTGCACTGCCACCAGCCACACGTCCAACACGCCGCGCCGCCTCCGGCCACCCGCCAGGGGGCGCTCACGTCCGCGACAACAGCGCGGCCCGCCGGGCCGGGCCGGGCCGAACCGAACCGAGCCGCCGCTGCTCTGCACTCGGCACGGCCACACCCTGCTGCAGACCGGGCTCGTCCCTCTGTACGCGTCTGCCTGCGCATCAACACAACACGACCTTTTTTTTTTTTTTTTTCTCTCTACCGCCATCCCTCCTTCTCGCGTTTTACTCGTTGTTGCAGCAGCGGCGCACACCTACACATCCACAGCCCCAGCCGAGCCGGCCTCACCTCAGGGCCCGCCGCCAGCGTCTCCTCCTCGGGCACAGGTGCGGTGCTGTGGCCGCCCATCCAACCGCATTGCTGGCCGTCCAGCCACCAGGCGTTCCCACTGCCGCGAGCCACGCCGCGCACCGACCCTGCTGCAGAAAACGAAGCATAGCCAGAGACCGACCGATACACAAAGCAAGCCGTCGCCTCGCCTCTTGTCCTTCCTGCCTTCCTTCCGCCCCCGCCCTTCTCACACCACCGCCTCTCCACTTTCGCCCCCCCCTCCTTTTTTTGTTTTTTTTTTTTTTGTTTTCTTCTTTCTTTCTTTCTTTCTTTCTTTGGCCCTCTCTCCTTCCCGCCATGGCGGTTACGGCACCGCCTGCAGCGGCAGATTTTTTGCGCCCACACGCCTACTCCTACCACCATTAACCTTGCCCTGCCCTGCCCTGCCCTGCCCATCAACGTCGCAGTCGAACCGACGCTTGCCAACACACTGCCCACGTTCCTTTCTCTTTTCGGCCTACGCCCATTACGCGCCGCCGCCACAGCACCTTCCCTTCCCACAACACACCGACGTCATCACACGCACCCAAAACAGGGGCCACGACCGTGTTCCTCGCCCACTCCCATCCCGCACGGTACGCACATTCCCAACTACTAACCGCGCACCCTCCCTTTCCAATCTGTGTGTCTCTGTGTCTGTGTCCTGTCCGCGCGTGACGCCTCTCAACATCCGCCGTCCCCCGTCCCGTTTTCGCCCCCATGCCGTCGTCGCGCCGCCTCCTCCCCGTCCACCGCCGCCCCTGTCCGCCCCGCACCACACCATACACCGCTGCTTGTCCCGGCCGTTGCCACCAAAGGCGCCGACCGCAAACGCGCCACGCCGCAGCCCCCGTGCGTCTCGCGCTCGCTTGCATCTCCGTGCCGACGCTGCCTCTCTTCCCACTCGCACTCGACCTCGACAACACAGTCTTTGGCTCCGCCACTGCGTGTTCCGGTGGTACGCACGCTGCAACACGTATGTATTCATTACCAGAGCGATGGCGAGGCATGACAGCATCTCTGTCTGACCAGAGAGTTCTTTCTCGCTGCTAGTCGGCGCTTGGACCGCGCCCGACGACAGTAGTGGCACGCACCGGGTCGCCAGGAACAGTTGTTATATATATTGTAGCGCGAGTCGGGAGAGGTAGTAGTCGGTCGACAGTAGTAGCGGGTGGACGGTTGTACTGAGCGGGCGTCGGCGGCGTGCTCTGCTCGTCTCGCGACTCTGGTCACGGTTCGGGACGATGTATAGTATATTGTGTTACAATCAAAAGGTGGTGTGACGCTGCATTGCGCAAATCTGATAACGTATGTTCATTGTACTTATTTTGTTCAACAACAAAAGCCCCACTATTACTTTTTTTCTAAAGTAACTTTTGTCTCTTAACGAAAAACATTCACGTTTTAAAGACTACTTCCTATGGCATTTCCCTCCAAGGAGTGCAATTAATTACCAGCCAGCACTCATTCATTGCACACAGCTGTGTAAGGGGTATCTACAATTGAGGAGCGGATATAAATGCAATTTTTTGTTTTTTTTGTTTTTTTTTTGTGTGTGTGTTGTAACCTCCCAGCAAAATTTAAAACAATGGACAATGTTATTTACGGATGCTAATGGACATTGCGCTAATTGTAACCTCGCCCACAATGAGAGGTATTGAAAATGGCAACAAAAATGTGAAATTCGCAATCTGACTCAAATATAAAGTCTTCACACAACATTTAAAAAAGTCCGTTCAGTGACAAGAAACTTCAATTAAACCGAAATATCGGTCTTTGGCCCTGTGCAAAACAATCAGAATTAAAGTCTTACCTCCGAATAAATGGATGTCACATTTCTGCTCTGGTTGTTGCGCAGCGCTTGAAGGAACTGCATTGCAAATAATAATATTCTCTTTTTTTGTGATTTTAGTGGCATTTTTCTTCAAAGAAGTGGAATGAAATGTGAAGTGCAACGAACTCTTTAGTTCAATACAAAATTAAATGTTTGAAAAATGCTTTTGAAATAAAACCTATTATTGGGGAACTTGTTGGAGAATAATTACAATAAATACAATTTTTCATTATCTAATGATTATATTAATTAACAGTATACCTTATTCACCATCTTGACCAGTGTTGCCGACCGCCTACATCACACAACCGCACTCGGCTGCTACTACTGACCGACCGCTCTGCATGACGACTATTAGCGTACTGCACGCGACGACTACTGACAGAGTACAGCCCTCAACTACACAGAGCTACGGACTCGCAACGACTACTGACAGACTGACTGACTGACTGACTGACTGACTGAGAACCGCTCGCAACACTCGCGCAGTCCAGCGCAAACTCTCTGGTCACAGATGCTACAATGTCTCGCCATCGCTACTATGTTACATACGTGTTTCAGTGTCTTTTTCATTGGGGTAACGATCTTTGGCTCTTTTTATTCTGAATACAGGGCCAAAGGTCAACGCTGCTGCCCTTATACAATTTATCAGGTTTCATTATGTCTGTTGCAATGTTACATACGGTTCACTCTTTCATTAATATTATCGTTGGGTTTGTTTTGTAGGGACGTTAACATTCTGGCACATTTTTATTATCATCGGACTCTCTGCTATTTGTGCAGGGAGGTTATACCTGGGTCCATTTCCATTTCCATTTACATTTTAATATTGATAGACTTTTTGTTTTCTTTTTTGTTTCTTGTTGTTTTTCCTTCTTTTTTTTTGTTGTTTTTTTTTTTTTTTTTTTTTTGTTGTTTTGTTTTTCCCGCTCTCACCACCACCGCCGCATCACGCCTTCCGTTTTCTTGGTTTCTTTTCTGTTCTTCAACTGCTTCAACATCACCGCGCCCCATTTCCACACCACAGCCATCAGCCTCCGAGACGGGCGGGCGCAGTGTGCCATTTCCGGCGCACAAGCACACCCGTACGGTACTCTCCTCGCCCCCACGCCACCAACAACACAGCGACCACGCGGCTTTCAGGCATGGCATGGCACGGCACGGCACCGGCGAAATGCGCCGCCCCCGCCCCTCCGCGCATCCGTCCGTCTCGCCACGTTCACTGACAGCCGCGTCTGCGGCTACACCACGACAACCACAACACCGCTCCCCTCCCTGGCAACTCACATTGTTTTTCTCCTCCTCTTTTGCACAAACCACAACGCCGAGCACAGGCGCAAGCCACCCACACCGCGCCCCTCCCCGTCCCGTCTTTGGCCGCCGCTCCTCGTTTCCTCGTTTGCCCCCTCCCATCTCCCGAAATGCCATGCCAGCAGCGTTACGCATGCCCCTCCCCTGTCCACACAACACTACCGCCTAACGAACAGCCTTTTCCGGGCCACATCCAGGGCACGCCCACCTCCAAACACTGCCAATTCACGGACGCACACACACACACACACACACACACTCACTCACTTTCTCGACACCTTTCTGTACGGAGGGTGCGTCATCTCGACCGTGACAGAGTGACGGCAACTATCGACGATCCATTTCCCCCCACTGGTAAAACATGTCCACTAACACCTACATACATCATTCAAGTACACAGACAATAGCATACACACAATGGGAGGGCACACGAACATGGACGGCACGGCACTGTCATACACTCTTCCTCAGAACCATATCAACAAACGTTACGTACATCCGGGAAAGCGAAAGCGAACGCGAACGCGAAAGCGAAAGCGAAAGCAAAGGCAAAGGCAAAGCCCAATGCAGCCGTCAAAGGTAACGTTCACCACGGCAGACACTTGCAGCCGCGCCGCCGTTAAACGCATTTCAGTGCGGCTCCAATACGCCTCCGACACGGGAACGTTCCGTTGCTCTACGAATGCGTTTCTCCCCTTTTTCCCTTCCTCTCTCTTTTGCCCCCCCTCCTTGCACTCTTGCCTCATTCCTCACGTTCTGCCCAGACATTCGACCGATCAAAGTCAACCTTTCGTTACCGTTCTCAGCGCGACGGTGTACAACAGTATGACGGGTGTGCCCAAGACTTCGGTTCAGTTGCGTGACGCCGGTCTATCGCGCCGATCGACAGTTACTCAGGGGGCGACGGATCGGACCACGTCACTGACACACAAAACACTTTCAAACAAACAAATACATACCGGATGGACACAGACAAACACGTGTACAGACATTCGCCAAACAAACGACCGCCGCCGTCGTCGTCTAGCGTGCATCTTGAATGACGACATCGGTGTGCGTGCGTCGTACGCAATCAGTCAGACACGGCTATCAAACATCAGAGTCGAATGGTACATCATCGTGCGTGTCGCCGTACACGTACAGTACAATACAACAACAATGCGTCTTAATGGCACGTTCATTTCAACGTCACTCACACACCTCCACGCTGCAGTTACGTCGCACCATTGTCAAACTCGGCGTACAGCAAAGGGAATAGTGGGCGGCAAAAAAAAAACCAAACAAAAACATTTCACATTTCACCCTCGCCATGTATGATGTGCAAAAAAAACAAACCCGCAAACGGCCGTCGTTACGGTGACACAAAAGTCGCCGATCGCACTGTCCCCCCTCGCAGACGGGTAACACACACACACACACACACACCAACAACACCAATGGGTCAAAAACCACGCCAACGAGGCGTGCCACCATTCCACGCCACGGCGACCAACCTCGTGGCCGTACCCCGCGCAACACGCTTTGACGCGCCCCCCCACCCACAATCAAAATGCACACATACATCACAGCCGTCCACACAAACAACAACAACAACAATTCCGCCCTTCCCGCAAAAGGCAAGTTGGTGGCCCTGAAAAGGGCCGTTTTGCCGCTCTCGCAACGGAGGAGCCTTCTCCATCCTTCCTTCCATTCCAGAGCCACCTCCTTACTTGGAGCTCGTGTACTTGGTCACCGCCTTCGTGCCCTCGCTCACGGCGTGCTTGGCCAGCTCGCCAGGCAGCAACAGCCGCACAGCGGTCTGGATCTCGCGGGACGTGATGGTCGAGCGCTTGTTGTAGTGCGCCAGGCGAGAAGCCTCGGCCGCAATGCGCTCGAAAATGTCGTTCACGAAGCTGTTCATGATGCTCATCGCCTTCGACGAGATGCCCGTGTCAGGGTGCACCTGCTTCAGCACCTTGTAGATGTAGATGGCATAGCTCTCCTTCCTCTTGCGCTTCTTCTTCTTGTCGCCCTTCGAAATGTTCTTCTGCGCCTTGCCAGCCTTCTTGGCGGCCTTCCCGCTAGTCTTGGGCGGCATCTCGAACCAACGTACGGCAGCAGCAACACCAGTAGCAAGCGCTCCGCTCTAGTCAGCGTCTCCCCACACAGTGGCACCCGCCGCCAGCCGCCGCCGCACCTTTACCAGCTCGCCCTGTTGCGGCCGCCGACCAATGGGGCGCGCGCGCAACCGGCCGCCGCACCCGAGCCCATAAAGCACCCCCACCCCGGCTGCGCCGGCACGCACTCCGCTGCTCGACTCGCTGCCGCTCGCACCGGTCGTTTTCGTTTCCGTTTCGTGTGCACCGTCGCTAGCCCATCGCCATGTCCGGACGCGGAAAGGGAGGCAAAGTCAAGGGCAAGTCAAAGTCCCGCTCAAGCAGGGCTGGGCTCCAGTTCCCGGTCGGCAGAATCCACCGCCTCCTGCGCAAGGGAAACTACGCAGAGCGCGTCGGCGCCGGGGCGCCCGTCTACCTCGCCGCCGTCATGGAGTACCTCGCGGCTGAGGTGCTCGAGCTGGCCGGAAACGCGGCCCGCGACAACAAGAAGACGCGCATCATCCCGCGCCACCTGCAGCTTGCCATCCGCAACGACGAGGAGCTCAACAAGCTCCTGTCGGGCGTCACCATCGCACAGGGTGGTGTCCTGCCCAACATCCAGGCCGTCCTGCTGCCAAAGAAGACCGAGAAGAAGGCCTAAAGGAGGCCAGGCAATCGCAGCGCCGCGTGCTCCCCTGCACGCAACGCGCTTTGCCGGCTCGGCCCACAACAATCGGCCCTTTTCAGGGCCACCACACAAACCTACGTCCAAAGCAAAATTTCAGTCGTCCTCGCCGCACCTTGTTTTGTTTTAACTTTGCACTGTCACAGCACAGCCGCCGCCGGCGCACGTCCGCCATCTTGTCGTCCACACAGCCCGTGTGGCCCAACACACACACACACACACACATTTTGCACGGTCGCAGTCGCCTTCCAAACCGACAACGGCAGCAATAATGACCATTGTTAAAGGGAGGCGTGTCGACACACCGCCCTCCACTCCCGCGCGCAACGGCCGTCGACACGAACGAAACAGCTGATCCGGCCGCCTATGCCCACACGCCTTGCCTCGGAAACCCCAACGCCGCCGCAAACAAACACACAGAGCCAAACCACGCAAGCAAATAATCACCGCCTCTCGCACAACAACACACAGCCCGCCATCTCCGTCGCGATCGATACAAAGACACACAATAACAAACACACAAACGAAGCAGCTCCACACACAGCCAGCCACATGACACGTTTCCTTTCCTTCTCCCCTCCCAGTCACATCACGTCGCTCAAAACGGAAAGAAAGAAAGAAACAAACAAACAAACAAACAACACAGCGCACACACGCAGCAACAACACAGACTCTTTCGCACTTTTCAACTTCCGAACAGTGTGGTGGCCCTGAAAAGGGCCGTTTTCTAGTCTCTCCCACCCACAAGCACGGCCGCGGGAAGGCCAGCGCCCGCTGCGACGCAGCCTAACCGCCGAAACCGTACAGGGTGCGCCCCTGCCTCTTCAGGGCGTACACCACGTCCATGGCCGTCACAGTCTTGCGCTTGGCGTGCTCAGTGTACGTCACCGCGTCGCGGATCACGTTCTCCAGGAACACCTTCAGCACCCCGCGGGTCTCCTCGTAGATCAGACCAGAGATGCGCTTCACGCCGCCCCTGCGAGCCAGGCGGCGGATGGCGGGCTTCGTGATGCCCTGGATGTTGTCGCGCAACACCTTGCGGTGCCGCTTGGCGCCACCCTTGCCGAGCCCCTTTCCTCCCTTGCCGCGGCCTGTCATCCTTCCTTCCTCGGGCAAAGCAAAACGTGCACAAACAGCAGCTGCAGCGGCTGGCGAGTCGGCTACGGTCTGCGCCCAGCGCGCCCGCCGCCCCCCTATATAGACTCTGGCCCGCCCTCCCCCCACCACGCGCAACCGAGGGCATATAAGCGCAGCACGGAGGCGCGCGGGCCCGTTGTCAAGGCAGCACCGGACGCCGCGCCGCACCTAACCTCCACGCACGCCGCTCCGCTACCGCTACCGCCATGGCCCGCACAAAGCAAACGGCCCGCAAGTCCACCGGCGGAAAGGCGCCGCGCAAACAGCTCGCCACCAAGGCGGCGAGGAAGAGCGCGCCCGCCACCGGAGGCGTCAAGAAGCCCCACCGCTACAGGCCGGGCACCGTCGCCCTGCGAGAAATCAGGCGCTACCAGAAGAGCACAGAGCTGCTCATCCGCAAGCTGCCATTCCAGCGCCTAGTGCGCGAGATCGCCCAGGACTTCAAGACCGACCTGCGCTTCCAGAGCTCCGCAGTCATGGCCCTGCAGGAGGCCAGCGAGGCCTACCTCGTCGGCCTCTTCGAAGACACCAACCTGTGCGCAATCCACGCCAAGCGCGTCACCATCATGCCCAAGGACATCCAGCTCGCGCGCCGCATCCGCGGCGAGCGCGCCTAAACCGCGCCGCGGCACCGCACCGCACAAACAAAAACGGCCCTTTTCAGGGCCACTAACATCTCTCCGTCGCGAGCAAACTTTGTCGGTCGCCTGCCTCTCGCCCCGCAACCCAAAAACAAAAACCACCACTTCCCGTCCGTCCGCCACACCCGCTCACTCTGCCTGCCTGCTAGCAGCGCGCAACAATCACACATCATCCCTCCCCGGCGCTCAAAGCGCACAATACCCAACGGCCGACGTCACACCGCACGGGTGGCTGGCCGGCCGCCGCTTTCGTTTCGAAAACAAAAAAACCCGCACTCCACTCCGACGGCCAACGGCCAGGCAGGCGCGCTCGCTCGCTCTACACGCCACCGAAATCCCCGCCGACTCCTTCCACATCTCAACGTGCCCCCCGTTGCAAAACATAACACACACACACACAAAGGAACAAAACAAAACAAAGACCAGACACGACTCGACTCGACAAGACAGACATCCGAGAAGAACGAACGCAGGCAAGCCAACCAACGTATTCAAACAAAACAACGTGACAGAAAACCAACCGTCGGCCGCCGCCACAAACACGGCGACAATCAACCACGACAACAACAACAACAACAACAACACCGCTTACCGCTACCGCCGCCCACACCCGCCACCGACCCCCGCAATCCAACCACCACGGCACGCAAACAGCATCCCCACGGGCATACAGAAACGCCAGACAGACACCCACACCAAACGCAACACGACAATCAAAACCTTCCCCGACGTGCTTTGATGGCCCTGAGAAGGGCCGTTTTGGGCCGCGCGTCTCTTGCGCGCCACTAGACGACGACGGGGGGTGGGGACGACGGAGTCAAGCGCCAAACCCTTCCTTTCTCCCATCTCTTTCTCCTCTACTCTACTTCTTCTTCTTGGGCGAAGCCTTCGCCTTAGACGGCGTCGTCGCCTTCTTCGGGCGCGGCGCCTTCGGCTTCTTCGTCGGAACCTTGGCGGCCTTCTTCGCCTTCGACGGCGACTTGGCCTTGGCCGGCTTGGCCGCAGCCGCCTTCTTCGCACCCGCGGGAGCGGCCGACGCCGCAGACGCCTTCTTGGCGGCGCCCGCCTTCCGACCGGTCGCCGCCTTCACGCCACCAGCCTTCTTTGCGCCGGCCGCACGGGCGCCCTTCTTCTCCTTGCTGGCCGGAGCGGCGCGCTTCTTCTTGGCACCGCCAGCACGAGCCTTGCCGCCCTCGGCCGCCCCCCCGCCGCCGGCGCCGGCAAGCTTGAACGAGCCGGACGCGCCCTTCCCCTTCGTCTGCACCAGCTCGCCCGCCACGACGGCCGACTTGAGGTACTTCTTGATAAACGGCGCCAGCTTCTCCGCGTCCAGCTTGTAGTGCGCGGCTATGTACTTCTTGATCGCCTGCAGCGACGACCCGCCGCGCTCCTTCAGACTCTTGATGGCGGCCGTCACCATCTCAGAGGTGCGCGGGTGCGCAGGCTTGGCGCGCGGCTTCTTCGCAGACGACGCAGACTTGGCCTTCTTCGTAGTGCCGGTGGCGGCGGGTGCCGCAGCAGTCTCGTTCGTAGCCGCCTGATCTGCCATTTCGACGACGCGCGTAACACACAGCGAGAGCGAGCGGGACGGCAGGCACGCAAGCACAGCACAGCAGCAGAGCAGAGAATCACAAGGCCCAGCCAGTGTCGCGGGCGGGCGCGGACGGCCGAGAGAGCGGCCGCCACTCTGCGCGCCGCCGCGCCGCGCCTCCCGCGCTTGCTACCGCCCAACGTCCGACAGCCTGTGCGGAGCAGCCCCAAACCTGCGCCACAACCGCCCGCGCCTTTCAAACCACCGAGGATGGGGCTACACACAGCCACACCACAGTCGCCAACCAGTCGCCACGGCAGCGCCGCAAACCACGGCCAAACTGCAGCTACCGCGCGCTACAGCCTGCGTCGGCCCGCCGAGAATCGCCGCCCCCGCCCAAATGCCGCCCCCACAGCCCCAGCCGACGACCCGCCACAATGGCCAAACCTTCGGCAAAACTCCCACACCGTCGCCGCGGCAGCCCGGCCAGCGCGGCCGGCGCCACAGCCACACAAGCCGAGGCGTGCGGCGATGACGGCCGTGCAAACGCGCCTCCGCCGCCCCATCGCCTTCCGTCGCCCTCCCGCCGTTTCCCGATCGGCCCGCAGCCGTCGGGCCACATCGCGCGCCGTCCTCCTCCTCTCGCCCGCCAACATTCACAGCCGTTTCTCAACAATTGCCCGCCGCAAACGGACGCCGCCTGCGCAACAGGCGCCGCCGCCCCTCGCCGCTTCCGACCCAACCCCTCGACCGAGGCAAACCGCAATCCGAATCTACAGACCAACCCAATCTGCCGTCAAGCACACACGACAGCCGACCTTACACGTTACGCGTTACACATTACGTTTACACGTCTACGTTAGGTTAGGTTAGGTGGACGTGGGTTAGGTTAAGGGGACTTGGGTTAGGTTAAGCGTCAAACTTAGGTTAAGCATTCAAACACGTCAGGCGTCAGAGGTTAGGTTAGGTTAGGTTAGGTTAGGTTAGGTTAGGTTAGGTTAGTGCTAGGTTGAGAAGCGTCAAACGTAGGTTAAAAAGGCGTTCAAACGTGAGGCGTGAGCCGGACAGCTTACCTTACGTAGACGTTAGGGGCTCACAGGCTGAGCTCACCTCGCCACACCACAGGTTCGGTTCGGTTCGCTCGGCTCAGCGTAAAGCGCCGAGGTCAGGGTTACGTTCGTTCACCTTCGGGCGCCACACTTTCGGTTGAAAGGTCGCGACGGGACGACGTCGGCAGGCACGCCGCAAACGAACAAAAACGTACAGACGACGTCGGAAACCGCCGACAGACGGGGGAGCAGCACGACCACGACCAGACACCGAGCGCGAACGAGACACACGCGAACCACCCCCACCGGCCAAAGGGCACCACACAACAACCCAGAGCACCACGTGTCGACACCAGAGCAACCCGCCGCTCACGCGACATGGCTGGCACCGAAGGGCAACCGCCCGCAACTGCGCTTTCCGCGCCGGCCCGGATGCACGTCGTGCTACAACAACACCACTACCGTACACAGCCGCTGTTCACAACATCACTATCAATGGCGCGCCCGCGGCTCGCCGCCGTCGCAGTCGCAGCCCCAACGCCAGCACTTTTGCACCACCATTCACACGCACCGCAACACAGCTCGCCGACACAGCCGAACAAAACAAACACCACACAACAACAGCAACAACGCCGCCGCCTCTACTTGTGCCGGCGACCCACCCCGCCGATGGCGCACCTTTCGCCAGCCGGCAATCGACACACACGCACCCACCCACCGGGGCCCAGTGCAAAAAACAAAAAACACACAAAAACAAAAAAACCAAACAACACAAACGACACGGGGAGCGCACACCGCCACTTCGCGCGCACGCCACCAACCAGTCGTCGTCTCAAAATAACAAACACAAACAAAATAAACTAACAACTAGGGCAACACAAAACAAAAAAAAAAACGCCTCGCACGAACCGCCCACAAAAAGGACAAGCACACGCACAGCCTCTGCTGACGACCACGACGCAGCGGCACGCTGCTCCTGTCCCGCGCCCCGCGCCCCACTCGATTCACAACTCACGCGACACCGTCAACGACGGGCTCGCTTCCCGCAACCTACCACCTTTCCGCCACGACGCACAGCCCCAGCCCCACCCGACGACGCCCGTGGCAACGACTGCACTTTCACCACCGCCTCCCCCTTCCCCCCCAAAAACACACACACACACACACACACACAGCCAGCCAAAAACGCACTCGCGACCCACACATGCACGTGCATCGGCACACGCCAACCAGTCAACGTCGACAACCACACGCAAGGCTCGAAACGAAACCGGCGTCCTTCCACGTTGCCATCAAGCTACGCGACACAAGACACAAGGAACCAACACAACAGCCGGCCCCACTAATTCCCACTCTCACGCCGCAAAAAGCACACCGAAACCGCCAAACGCACGCACATTCCCCTTCGCACTGACACCACCGACCGGCTCGCTACCACACACCTCTCGGCAGCCGTTTCACGCCAATTCGCCACACCGCCCACACAGTCGACAAGCGCCCGCCCTGTACGGCACACGCAACGACGCAGCGCAGCAAAGGGCGCCCGCAACACATACCTCTCCGCCGCCCGACGCGCCAACCGCCACACCACACCGCCAGCCACTCGCAAATTGTGCACTGCCACCAGCCACACGTCCAACACGCCGCGCCGCCTCCGGCCACCCGCCAGGGGGCGCTCACGTCCGCGACAACAGCGCGGCCCGCCGGGCCGGGCCGGGCCGAACCGAACCGAGCCGCCGCTGCTCTGCACTCGGCACGGCCACACCCTGCTGCAGACCGGGCTCGTCCCTCTGTACGCGTCTGCCTGCGCATCAACACAACACGACCTTTTTTTTTTTTTTTTTTTTTTTTCTCTCTACCGCCATCCCTCCTTCTCGCGTTTTACTCGTTGTTGCAGCAGCGGCGCACACCTACACATCCACAGCCCCAGCCCCAGCCGAGCCGGCCTCACCTCAGGGCCCGCCGCCAGCGTCTCCTCCTCGGGCACAGGTGCGGTGCTGTGGCCGCCCATCCAACCGCATTGCTGGCCGTCCAGCCACCAGGCGTTCCCACTGCCGCGAGCCACGCCGCGCACCGACCCTGCTGCAGAAAACGAAGCATAGCCAGAGACCGACCGATACACAAAGCAAGACGTCGCCTCGCCTCTTGTCCTTCCTGCCTTCCTTCCGCCCCCGCCCTTCTCACACCACCGCCTCTCCACTTTCGCCCCCCCCTCCTTTTTTTGTTTTTTTTTTTTGTTTTCTTCTTTCTTTCTTTCTTTCTTTCTTTGGCCCTCTCTCCTTCCCGCCATGGCGGTTACGGCACCGCCTGCAGCGGCAGATTTTTTGCGCCCACACGCCTACTCCTACCACCATTAACCTTGCCCTGCCCTGCCCTGCCCTGCCCATCAACGTCGCAGTCGAACCGACGCTTGCCAACACACTGCCCACGTTCCTTTCTCTTTTCGGCCTACGCCCATTACGCGCCGCCGCCACAGCACCTTCCCTTCCCACAACACACCGACGTCATCACACGCACCCAAAACAGGGGCCACGACCGTGTTCCTCGCCCACTCCCATCCCGCACGGTACGCACATTCCCAACTACTAACCGCGCACCCTCCCTTTCCAATCTGTGTGTCTCTGTGTCTGTGTCCTGTCCGCGCGTGACGCCTCTCAACATCCGCCGTCCCCCGTCCCGTTTTCGCCCCCATGCCGTCGTCGCGCCGCCTCCTCCCCGTCCACCGCCGCCCCTGTCCGCCCCGCACCACACCATACACCGCTGCTTGTCCCGGCCGTTGCCACCAAAGGCGCCGACCGCAAACGCGCCACGCCGCAGCCCCCGTGCGTCTCGCGCTCGCTTGCATCTCCGTGCCGACGCTGCCTCTCTTCCCACTCGCACTCGACCTCGACAACACAGTCTTTGGCTCCGCCACTGCGTGTTCCGGTGGTACGCACGCTGCAACACGTATGTATTCATTACCAGAGCGATGGCGAGGCATGACAGCATCTCTGTCTGACCAGAGAGTTCTTTCTCGCTGCTAGTCGGCGCTTGGACCGCGCCAGACGACAGTAGTGGCACGCACCGGGTCGCCAGGAACAGTTGTTATGTATATTGTAGCGCGAGTCGGGAGAGGTAGTAGTCGGTCGACAGTAGTAGCGGGTGGACGGTTGTACTGAGCGGGCGTCGGCGGCGTGCTCTGCTCGTCTCGCGACTCTGGTCACGGTTCGGGACGATGTATAGTATATTGTGTTACAATCAAAAGGTGGTGTGACGCTGCATTGCGCAAATCTGATAACGTATGTTCATTGTACTTATTTTGTTCAACAACAAAAGCCCCACTATTACTTTTTTTCTAAAGTAACTTTTGTCTCTTAACGAAAAACATTCACGTTTTAAAGACTACTTCCTATGGCATTTCCCTCCAAGGAGTGCAATTAATTACCAGCCAGCACTCATTCATTGCACACAGCTGTGTAAGGGGTATCTACAATTGAGGAGCGGATATAAATGCAATTTTTTGTTTTTTTTGTTTTTTTTTTGTGTGTGTGTTGTAACCTCCCAGCAAAATTTAAAACAATGGACAATGTTATTTACGGATGCTAATGGACATTGCGCTAATTGTAACCTCGCCCACAATGAGAGGTATTGAAAATGGCAACAAAAATGTGAAATTCGCAATCTGACTCAAATATAAAGTCTTCACACAACATTTAAAAAAGTCCGTTCAGTGACAAGAAACTTCAATTAAACCGAAATATCGGTCTTTGGCCCTGTGCAAAACAATCAGAATTAAAGTCTTACCTCCGAATAAATGGATGTCACATTTCTGCTCTGGTTGTTGCGCAGCGCTTGAAGGAACTGCATTGCAAATAATAATATTCTCTTTTTTTGTGATTTTAGTGGCATTTTTCTTCAAAGAAGTGGAATGAAATGTGAAGTGCAACGAACTCTTTAGTTCAATACAAAATTAAATGTTTGAAAAATGCTTTTGAAATAAAACCTATTATTGGGGAACTTGTTGGAGAATAATTACAATAAATACAATTTTTCATTATCTAATGATTATATTAATTAACAGTATACCTTATTCACCATCTTGACCAGTGTTGCCGACCGCCTACATCACACAACCGCACTCGGCTGCTACTACTGACCGACCGCTCTGCATGACGACTATTAGCGTACTGCACGCGACGACTACTGACAGAGTACAGCCCTCAACTACACAGAGCTACGGACTCGCAACGACTACTGACAGACTGACTGACTGACTGACTGAGAACCGCTCGCAACACTCGCGCAGTCCAGCGCAAACTCTCTGGTCACAGATGCTACAATGTCTCGCCATCGCTACTATGTTACATACGTGTTTCAGTGTCTTTTTCATTGGGGTAACGATCTTTGGCTCTTTTTATTCTGAATACAGGGCCAAAGGTCAACGCTGCTGCCCTTATACAATTTATCAGGTTTCATTATGTCTGTTGCAATGTTACATACGGTTCACTCTTTCATTAATATTATCGTTGGGTTTGTTTTGTAGGGACGTTAACATTCTGGCACATTTTTATTATCATCGGACTCTCTGCTATTTGTGCAGGGAGGTTATACCTGGGTCCATTTCCATTTCCATTTACATTTTAATATTGATAGACTTTTTGTTTTCTTTTTTGTTTCTTGTTGTTTTTCCTTCTTTTTTTTTGTTGTTTTTTTTTTTTTTTTTTTTTTGTTGTTTTGTTTTTCCCGCTCTCACCACCACCGCCGCATCACGCCTTCCGTTTTCTTGGTTTCTTTTCTGTTCTTCAACTGCTTCAACATCACCGCGCCCCATTTCCACACCACAGCCATCAGCCTCCGAGACGGGCGGGCGCAGTGTGCCATTTCCGGCGCACAAGCACACCCGTACGGTACTCTCCTCGCCCCCACGCCACCAACAACACAGCGACCACGCGGCTTTCAGGCATGGCATGGCACGGCACGGCACCGGCGAAATGCGCCGCCCCCGCCCCTCCGCGCATCCGTCCGTCTCGCCACGTTCACTGACAGCCGCGTCTGCGGCTACACCACGACAACCACAACACCGCTCCCCTCCCTGGCAACTCACATTGTTTTTCTCCTCCTCTTTTGCACAAACCACAACGCCGAGCACAGGCGCAAGCCACCCACACCGCGCCCCTCCCCGTCCCGTCTTTGGCCGCCGCTCCTCGTTTCCTCGTTTGCCCCCTCCCATCTCCCGAAATGCCATGCCAGCAGCGTTACGCATGCCCCTCCCCTGTCCACACAACACTACCGCCTAACGAACAGCCTTTTCCGGGCCACATCCAGGGCACGCCCACCTCCAAACACTGCCAATTCACGGACGCACACACACACACACACACACACACACTCACTCACTTTCTCGACACCTTTCTGTACAGAGGGTGCGTCATCTCGACCGTGACAGAGTGACGGCAACTATCGACGATCCATTTCCCCCCACTGGTAAAACATGTCCACTAACACCTACATACATCATTCAAGTACACAGACAATAGCATACACACAATGGGAGGGCACACGAACATGGACGGCACGGCACTGTCATACACTCTTCCTCAGAACCATATCAACAAACGTTACGTACATCCGGGAAAGCGAAAGCGAACGCGAACGCGAAAGCGAAAGCGAAAGCAAAGGCAAAGGCAAAGCCCAATGCAGCCGTCAAAGGTAACGTTCACCACGGCAGACACTTGCAGCCGCGCCGCCGTTAAACGCATTTCAGTGCGGCTCCAATACGCCTCCGACACGGGAACGTTCCGTTGCTCTACGAATGCGTTTCTCCCCTTTTTCCCTTCCTCTCTCTTTTGCCCCCCCTCCTTGCACTCTTGCCTCATTCCTCACGTTCTGCCCAGACATTCGACCGATCAAAGTCAACCTTTCGTTACCGTTCTCAGCGCGACGGTGTACAACAGTATGACGGGTGTGCCCAAGACTTCGGTTCAGTTGCGTGACGCCGGTCTATCGCGCCGATCGACAGTTACTCAGGGGGCGACGGATCGGACCACGTCACCGACACACAAAACACTTTCAAACAAACAAATACATACCGGATGGACACAGACAAACACGTGTACAGACATTCGCCAAACAAACGACCGCCGCCGTCGTCGTCTAGCGTGCATCTTGAATGACGACATCGGTGTGCGTGCGTCGTACGCAATCAGTCAGACACGGCTATCAAACATCAGAGTCGAATGGTACATCATCGTGCGTGTCGCCGTACACGTACAGTACAATACAACAACAATGCGTCTTAATGGCACGTTCATTTCAACGTCACTCACACACCTCCACGCTGCAGTTACGTCGCACCATTGTCAAACTCGGCGTACAGCAAAGGGAATAGTGGGCGGCAAAAAAAAAACCAAACAAAAACATTTCACATTTCACCCTCGCCATGTATGATGTGCAAAAAAAACAAACCCGCAAACGGCCGTCGTTACGGTGACACAAAAGTCGCCGATCGCACTGTCCCCCCTCGCAGACGGGTAACACACACACACACACACACCAACAACACCAATGGGTCAAAAACCACGCCAACGAGGCGTGCCACCATTCCACGCCACGGCGACCAACCTCGTGGCCGTACCCCGCGCAACACGCTTTGACGCGCCCCCCCACCCACAATCAAAATGCACACATACATCACAGCCGTCCACACAAACAACAACAACAACAATTCCGCCCTTCCCGCAAAAGGCAAGTTGGTGGCCCTGAAAAGGGCCGTTTTGCCGCTCTCGCAACGGAGGAGCCTTCTCCATCCTTCCTTCCATTCCAGAGCCACCTCCTTACTTGGAGCTCGTGTACTTGGTCACCGCCTTCGTGCCCTCGCTCACGGCGTGCTTGGCCAGCTCGCCAGGCAGCAACAGCCGCACAGCGGTCTGGATCTCGCGGGACGTGATGGTCGAGCGCTTGTTGTAGTGCGCCAGGCGAGAAGCCTCGGCCGCAATGCGCTCGAAAATGTCGTTCACGAAGCTGTTCATGATGCTCATCGCCTTCGACGAGATGCCCGTGTCAGGGTGCACCTGCTTCAGCACCTTGTAGATGTAGATGGCATAGCTCTCCTTCCTCTTGCTCTTCTTCTTCTTGTCGCCCTTCGAAATGCTCTTCTGCGCCTTGCCAGCCTTCTTGGCGGCCTTCCCGCTAGTCTTGGGCGGCATCTCGAACCAACGTACGGCAGCAGCAACACCAGTAGCAAGCGCTCCGCTCTAGTCAGCGTCTCCCCACACAGTGGCACCCGCCGCCAGCCGCCGCCGCACCTTTACCAGCTCGCCCTGTTGCGGCCGCCGACCAATGGGGCGCGCGCGCAACCGGCCGCCGCACCCGAGCCCATAAAGCACCCCCACCCCGGCTGCGCCGGCACGCACTCCGCTGCTCGACTCGCTGCCGCTCGCACCGGTCGTTTTCGTTTCCGTTTCGTGTGCACCGTCGCTAGCCCATCGCCATGTCCGGACGCGGAAAGGGAGGCAAAGTCAAGGGCAAGTCAAAGTCCCGCTCAAGCAGGGCTGGGCTCCAGTTCCCGGTCGGCAGAATCCACCGCCTCCTGCGCAAGGGAAACTACGCAGAGCGCGTCGGCGCCGGGGCGCCCGTCTACCTCGCCGCCGTCATGGAGTACCTCGCGGCTGAGGTGCTCGAGCTGGCCGGAAACGCGGCCCGCGACAACAAGAAGACGCGCATCATCCCGCGCCACCTGCAGCTTGCCATCCGCAACGACGAGGAGCTCAACAAGCTCCTGTCGGGCGTCACCATCGCACAGGGTGGTGTCCTGCCCAACATCCAGGCCGTCCTGCTGCCAAAGAAGACCGAGAAGAAGGCCTAAAGGAGGCCAGGCAATCGCAGCGCCGCGTGCTCCCCTGCACGCAACGCGCTTTGCCGGCTCGGCCCACAACAATCGGCCCTTTTCAGGGCCACCGCACAAACCTACGTCCAAAGCAAAATTTCAGTCGTCCTCGCCGCACCTTGTTTTGTTTTAACTTTGCACTGTCACAGCACAGCCGCCGCCGGCGCACGTCCGCCATCTTGTCGTCCACACAGCCCGTGTGGCCCAACACACACACACACACACACATTTTGCACGGTCGCAGTCGCCTTCCAAACCGACAACGGCAGCAATAATGACCATTGTTAAAGGGAGGCGTGTCGACACACCGCCCTCCACTCCCGCGCGCAACGGCCGTCGACACGAACGAAACAGCTGATCCGGCCGCCTATGCCCACACGCCTTGCCTCGGAAACCCCAACGCCGCCGCAAACAAACACACAGAGCCAAACCACGCAAGCAAATAATCACCGCCTCTCGCACAACAACACACAGCCCGCCATCTCCGTCGCGATCGATACAAAGACACACAATAACAAACACACAAACGAAGCAGCTCCACACACAGCCAGCCACATGACACGTTTCCTTTCCTTCTCCCCTCCCAGTCACATCACGTCGCTCAAAACGGAAAGAAAGAAAGAAACAAACAAACAAACAAACAACACAGCGCACACACGCAGCAACAACACAGACTCTTTCGCACTTTTCAACTTCCGAACAGTGTGGTGGCCCTGAAAAGGGCCGTTTTCTAGTCTCTCCCACCCACAAGCACGGCCGCGGGAAGGCCAGCGCCCGCTGCGACGCAGCCTAACCGCCGAAACCGTACAGGGTGCGCCCCTGCCTCTTCAGGGCGTACACCACGTCCATGGCCGTCACAGTCTTGCGCTTGGCGTGCTCAGTGTACGTCACCGCGTCGCGGATCACGTTCTCCAGGAACACCTTCAGCACCCCGCGGGTCTCCTCGTAGATCAGACCAGAGATGCGCTTCACGCCGCCCCTGCGAGCCAGGCGGCGGATGGCGGGCTTCGTGATGCCCTGGATGTTGTCGCGCAACACCTTGCGGTGCCGCTTGGCGCCACCCTTGCCGAGCCCCTTTCCTCCCTTGCCGCGGCCTGTCATCCTTCCTTCCTCGGGCAAAGCAAAACGTGCACAAACAGCAGCTGCAGCGGCTGGCGAGTCGGCTACGGTCTGCGCCCAGCGCGCCCGCCGCCCCCCTATATAGACTCTGGCCCGCCCTCCCCCCACCACGCGCAACCGAGGGCATATAAGCGCAGCACGGAGGCGCGCGGGCCCGTTGTCAAGGCAGCACCGGACGCCGCGCCGCACCTAACCTCCACGCACGCCGCTCCGCTACCGCTACCGCCATGGCCCGCACAAAGCAAACGGCCCGCAAGTCCACCGGCGGAAAGGCGCCGCGCAAACAGCTCGCCACCAAGGCGGCGAGGAAGAGCGCGCCCGCCACCGGAGGCGTCAAGAAGCCCCACCGCTACAGGCCGGGCACCGTCGCCCTGCGAGAAATCAGGCGCTACCAGAAGAGCACAGAGCTGCTCATCCGCAAGCTGCCATTCCAGCGCCTAGTGCGCGAGATCGCCCAGGACTTCAAGACCGACCTGCGCTTCCAGAGCTCCGCAGTCATGGCCCTGCAGGAGGCCAGCGAGGCCTACCTCGTCGGCCTCTTCGAAGACACCAACCTGTGCGCAATCCACGCCAAGCGCGTCACCATCATGCCCAAGGACATCCAGCTCGCGCGCCGCATCCGCGGCGAGCGCGCCTAAACCGCGCCGCGGCACCGCACCGCACAAACAAAAACGGCCCTTTTCAGGGCCACTAACATCTCTCCGTCGCGAGCAAACTTTGTCGGTCGCCTGCCTCTCGCCCCGCAACCCAAAAACAAAAACCACCACTTCCCGTCCGTCCGCCACACCCGCTCACTCTGCCTGCCTGCTAGCAGCGCGCAACAATCACACATCATCCCTCCCCGGCGCTCAAAGCGCACAATACCCAACGGCCGACGTCACACCGCACGGGTGGCTGGCCGGCCGCCGCTTTCGTTTCGAAAACAAAAAAACCCGCACTCCACTCCGACGGCCAACGGCCAGGCAGGCGCGCTCGCTCGCTCTACACGCCACCGAAATCCCCGCCGACTCCTTCCACATCTCAACGTGCCCCCCGTTGCAAAACATAACACACACACACACAAAGGAACAAAACAAAACAAAGACCAGACACGACTCGACTCGACAAGACAGACATCCGAGAAGAACGAACGCAGGCAAGCCAACCAACGTATTCAAACAAAACAACGTGACAGAAAACCAACCGTCGGCCGCCGCCACAAACACGGCGACAATCAACCACGACAACAACAACAACAACAACAACACCGCTTACCGCTACCGCCGCCCACACCCGCCACCGACCCCCGCAATCCAACCACCACGGCACGCAAACAGCATCCCCACGGGCATACAGAAACGCCAGACAGACACCCACACCAAACGCAACACGACAATCAAAACCTTCCCCGACGTGCTTTGATGGCCCTGAGAAGGGCCGTTTTGGGCCGCGCGTCTCTTGCGCGCCACTAGACGACGACGGGGGGTGGGGACGACGGAGTCAAGCGCCAAACCCTTCCTTTCTCCCATCTCTTTCTCCTCTACTCTACTTCTTCTTCTTGGGCGAAGCCTTCGCCTTAGACGGCGTCGTCGCCTTCTTCGGGCGCGGCGCCTTCGGCTTCTTCGTCGGAACCTTGGCGGCCTTCTTCGCCTTCGACGGCGACTTGGCCTTGGCCGGCTTGGCCGCAGCCGCCTTCTTCGCACCCGCGGGAGCGGCCGACGCCGCAGACGCCTTCTTGGCGGCGCCCGCCTTCCGACCGGTCGCCGCCTTCACGCCACCAGCCTTCTTTGCTCCGGCCGCACGGGCGCCCTTCTTCTCCTTGCTGGCCGGAGCGGCGCGCTTCTTCTTGGCACCGCCAGCACGAGCCTTGCCGCCCTCGGCCGCCCCCCCGCCGCCGGCGCCGGCAAGCTTGAACGAGCCGGACGCGCCCTTCCCCTTCGTCTGCACCAGCTCGCCCGCCACGACGGCCGACTTGAGGTACTTCTTGATAAACGGCGCCAGCTTCTCCGCGTCCAGCTTGTAGTGCGCGGCTATGTACTTCTTGATCGCCTGCAGCGACGACCCGCCGCGCTCCTTCAGACTCTTGATGGCGGCCGTCACCATCTCAGAGGTGCGCGGGTGCGCAGGCTTGGCGCGCGGCTTCTTCGCAGACGACGCAGACTTGGCCTTCTTCGTAGTGCCGGTGGCGGCGGGTGCCGCAGCAGTCTCGTTCGTAGCCGCCTGATCTGCCATTTCGACGACGCGCGTAACACACAGCGAGAGCGAGCGGGACGGCAGGCACGCAAGCACAGCACAGCAGCAGAGCAGAGAATCACAAGGCCCAGCCAGTGTCGCGGGCGGGCGCGGACGGCCGAGAGAGCGGCCGCCACTCTGCGCGCCGCCGCGCCGCGCCTCCCGCGCTTGCTACCGCCCAACGTCCGACAGCCTGTGCGGAGCAGCCCCAAACCTGCGCCACAACCGCCCGCGCCTTTCAAACCACCGAGGATGGGGCTACACACAGCCACACCACAGTCGCCAACCAGTCGCCACGGCAGCGCCGCAAACCACGGCCAAACTGCAGCTACCGCGCGCTACAGCCTGCGTCGGCCCGCCGAGAATCGCCGCCCCCGCCCAAATGCCGCCCCCACAGCCCCAGCCGACGACCCGCCACAATGGCCAAACCTTCGGCAAAACTCCCACACCGTCGCCGCGGCAGCCCGGCCAGCGCGGCCGGCGCCACAGCCACACAAGCCGAGGCGTGCGGCGATGACGGCCGTGCAAACGCGCCTCCGCCGCCCCATCGCCTTCCGTCGCCCTCCCGCCGTTTCCCGATCGGCCCGCAGCCGTCGGGCCACATCGCGCGCCGTCCTCCTCCTCTCGCCCGCCAACATTCACAGCCGTTTCTCAACAATTGCCCGCCGCAAACGGACGCCGCCTGCGCAACAGGCGCCGCCGCCCCTCGCCGCTTCCGACCCAACCCCTCGACCGAGGCAAACCGCAATCCGAATCTACAGACCAACCCAATCTGCCGTCAAGCACACACGACAGCCGACCTTACACGTTACGCGTTACACATTACGTTTACACGTCTACGTTAGGTTAGGTTAGGTGGACGTGGGTTAGGTTAAGGGGACTTGGGTTAGGTTAAGCGTCAAACTTAGGTTAAGCATTCAAACACGTCAGGCGTCAGAGGTTAGGTTAGGTTAGGTTAGGTTAGGTTAGGTTAGGTTAGGTTAGTGCTAGGTTGAGAAGCGTCAAACGTAGGTTAAAAAGGCGTTCAAACGTGAGGCGTGAGCCGGACAGCTTACCTTACGTAGACGTTAGGGGCTCACAGGCTGAGCTCACCTCGCCACACCACAGGTTCGGTTCGGTTCGCTCGGCTCAGCGTAAAGCGCCGAGGTCAGGGTTACGTTCGTTCACCTTCGGGCGCCACACTTTCGGTTGAAAGGTCGCGACGGGACGACGTCGGCAGGCACGCCGCAAACGAACAAAAACGTACAGACGACGTCGGAAACCGCCGACAGACGGGGGAGCAGCACGACCACGACCAGACACCGAGCGCGAACGAGACACACGCGAACCACCCCCACCGGCCAAAGGGCACCACACAACAACCCAGAGCACCACGTGTCGACACCAGAGCAACCCGCCGCTCACGCGACATGGCTGGCACCGAAGGGCAACCGCCCGCAACTGCGCTTTCCGCGCCGGCCCGGATGCACGTCGTGCTACAACAACACCACTACCGTACACAGCCGCTGTTCACAACATCACTATCAATGGCGCGCCCGCGGCTCGCCGCCGTCGCAGTCGCAGCCCCAACGCCAGCACTTTTGCACCACCATTCACACGCACCGCAACACAGCTCGCCGACACAGCCGAACAAAACAAACACCACACAACAACAGCAACAACGCCGCCGCCTCTACTTGTGCCGGCGACCCACCCCGCCGATGGCGCACCTTTCGCCAGCCGGCAATCGACACACACGCACCCACCCACCGGGGCCCAGTGCAAAAAACAAAAAACACACAAAAACAAAAAAACCAAACAACACAAACGACACGGGAAGCGCACACCGCCACTTCGCGCGCACGCCACCAACCAGTCGTCGTCTCAAAATAACAAACACAAACAAAATAAACTAACAACTAGGGCAACACAAAACAAAAAAAAAAACGCCTCGCACGAACCGCCCACAAAAAGGACAAGCACACGCACAGCCTCTGCTGACGACCACGACGCAGCGGCACGCTGCTCCTGTCCCGCGCCCCGCGCCCCACTCGATTCACAACTCACGCGACACCGTCAACGACGGGCTCGCTTCCCGCAACCTACCACCTTTCCGCCACGACGCACAGCCCCAGCCCCACCCGACGACGCCCGTGGCAACGACTGCACTTTCACCACCGCCTCCCCCTTCCCCCCCAAAAACACACACACACACACACACACACAGCCAGCCAAAAACGCACTCGCGACCCACACATGCACGTGCATCGGCACACGCCAACCAGTCAACGTCGACAACCACACGCAAGGCTCGAAACGAAACCGGCGTCCTTCCACGTTGCCATCAAGCTACGCGACACAAGACACAAGGAACCAACACAACAGCCGGCCCCACTAATTCCCACTCTCACGCCGCAAAAAGCACACCGAAACCGCCAAACGCACGCACATTCCCCTTCGCACTGACACCACCGACCGGCTCGCTACCACACACCTCTCGGCAGCCGTTTCACGCCAATTCGCCACACCGCCCACACAGTCGACAAGCGCCCGCCCTGTACGGCACACGCAACGACGCAGCGCAGCAAAGGGCGCCCGCAACACATACCTCTCCGCCGCCCGACGCGCCAACCGCCACACCACACCGCCAGCCACTCGCAAATTGTGCACTGCCACCAGCCACACGTCCAACACGCCGCGCCGCCTCCGGCCACCCGCCAGGGGGCGCTCACGTCCGCGACAACAGCGCGGCCCGCCGGGCCGGGCCGGGCCGAACCGAACCGAGCCGCCGCTGCTCTGCACTCGGCACGGCCACACCCTGCTGCAGACCGGGCTCGTCCCTCTGTACGCGTCTGCCTGCGCATCAACACAACACGACCTTTCTTTTTTTTTTTTTTTTTTTTTCTCTCTACCGCCATCCCTCCTTCTCGCGTTTTACTCGTTGTTGCAGCAGCGGCGCACACCTACACATCCACAGCCCCAGCCCCAGCCGAGCCGGCCTCACCTCAGGGCCCGCCGCCAGCGTCTCCTCCTCGGGCACAGGTGCGGTGCTGTGGCCGCCCATCCAACCGCATTGCTGGCCGTCCAGCCACCAGGCGTTCCCACTGCCGCGAGCCACGCCGCGCACCGACCCTGCTGCAGAAAACGAAGCATAGCCAGAGACCGACCGATACACAAAGCAAGCCGTCGCCTCGCCTCTTGTCCTTCCTGCCTTCCTTCCGCCCCCGCCCTTCTCACACCACCGCCTCTCCACTTTCGCCCCCCCCTCCTTTTTTTGTTTTTTTTTTTGTTTTCTTCTTTCTTTCTTTCTTTCTTTCTTTGGCCCTCTCTCCTTCCCGCCATGGCGGTTACGGCACCGCCTGCAGCGGCAGATTTTTTGCGCCCACACGCCTACTCCTACCACCATTAACCTTGCCCTGCCCTGCCCTGCCCTGCCCATCAACGTCGCAGTCGAACCGACGCTTGCCAACACACTGCCCACGTTCCTTTCTCTTTTCGGCCTACGCCCATTACGCGCCGCCGCCACAGCACCTTCCCTTCCCACAACACACCGACGTCATCACACGCACCCAAAACAGGGGCCACGACCGTGTTCCTCGCCCACTCCCATCCCGCACGGTACGCACATTCCCAACTACTAACCGCGCACCCTCCCTTTCCAATCTGTGTGTCTCTGTGTCTGTGTCCTGTCCGCGCGTGACGCCTCTCAACATCCGCCGTCCCCCGTCCCGTTTTCGCCCCCATGCCGTCGTCGCGCCGCCTCCTCCCCGTCCACCGCCGCCCCTGTCCGCCCCGCACCACACCATACACCGCTGCTTGTCCCGGCCGTTGCCACCAAAGGCGCCGACCGCAAACGCGCCACGCCGCAGCCCCCGTGCGTCTCGCGCTCGCTTGCATCTCCGTGCCGACGCTGCCTCTCTTCCCACTCGCACTCGACCTCGACAACACAGTCTTTGGCTCCGCCACTGCGTGTTCCGGTGGTACGCACGCTGCAACACGTATGTATTCATTACCAGAGCGATGGCGAGGCATGACAGCATCTCTGTCTGACCAGAGAGTTCTTTCTCGCTGCTAGTCGGCGCTTGGACCGCGCCAGACGACAGTAGTGGCACGCACCGGGTCGCCAGGAACAGTTGTTATATATATTGTAGCGCGAGTCGGGAGAGGTAGTAGTCGGTCGACAGTAGTAGCGGGTGGACGGTTGTACTGAGCGGGCGTCGGCGGCGTGCTCTGCTCGTCTCGCGACTCTGGTCACGGTTCGGGACGATGTATAGTATATTGTGTTACAATCAAAAGGTGGTGTGACGCTGCATTGCGCAAATCTGATAACGTATGTTCATTGTACTTATTTTGTTCAACAACAAAAGCCCCACTATTACTTTTTTTCTAAAGTAACTTTTGTCTCTTAACGAAAAACATTCACGTTTTAAAGACTACTTCCTATGGCATTTCCCTCCAAGGAGTGCAATTAATTACCAGCCAGCACTCATTCATTGCACACAGCTGTGTAAGGGGTATCTACAATTGAGGAGCGGATATAAATGCAATTTTTTGTTTTTTTTGTTTTTTTTTTGTGTGTGTGTTGTAACCTCCCAGCAAAATTTAAAACAATGGACAATGTTATTTACGGATGCTAATGGACATTGCGCTAATTGTAACCTCGCCCACAATGAGAGGTATTGAAAATGGCAACAAAAATGTGAAATTCGCAATCTGACTCAAATATAAAGTCTTCACACAACATTTAAAAAAGTCCGTTCAGTGACAAGAAACTTCAATTAAACCGAAATATCGGTCTTTGGCCCTGTGCAAAACAATCAGAATTAAAGTCTTACCTCCGAATAAATGGATGTCACATTTCTGCTCTGGTTGTTGCGCAGCGCTTGAAGGAACTGCATTGCAAATAATAATATTCTCTTTTTTTGTGATTTTAGTGGCATTTTTCTTCAAAGAAGTGGAATGAAATGTGAAGTGCAACGAACTCTTTAGTTCAATACAAAATTAAATGTTTGAAAAATGCTTTTGAAATAAAACCTATTATTGGGGAACTTGTTGGAGAATAATTACAATAAATACAATTTTTCATTATCTAATGATTATATTAATTAACAGTATACCTTATTCACCATCTTGACCAGTGTTGCCGACCGCCTACATCACACAACCGCACTCGGCTGCTACTACTGACCGACCGCTCTGCATGACGACTATTAGCGTACTGCACGCGACGACTACTGACAGAGTACAGCCCTCAACTACACAGAGCTACGGACTCGCAACGACTACTGACAGACTGACTGACTGACTGACTGACTGACTGAGAACCGCTCGCAACACTCGCGCAGTCCAGCGCAAACTCTCTGGTCACAGATGCTACAATGTCTCGCCATCGCTACTATGTTACATACGTGTTTCAGTGTCTTTTTCATTGGGGTAACGATCTTTGGCTCTTTTTATTCTGAATACAGGGCCAAAGGTCAACGCTGCTGCCCTTATACAATTTATCAGGTTTCATTATGTCTGTTGCAATGTTACATACGGTTCACTCTTTCATTAATATTATCGTTGGGTTTGTTTTGTAGGGACGTTAACATTCTGGCACATTTTTATTATCATCGGACTCTCTGCTATTTGTGCAGGGAGGTTATACCTGGGTCCATTTCCATTTCCATTTACATTTTAATATTGATAGACTTTTTGTTTTCTTTTTTGTTTCTTGTTGTTTTTCCTTCTTTTTTTTTGTTGTTTTTTTTTTTTTTTTTTTTTGTTGTTTTGTTTTTCCCGCTCTCACCACCACCGCCGCATCACGCCTTCCGTTTTCTTGGTTTCTTTTCTGTTCTTCAACTGCTTCAACATCACCGCGCCCCATTTCCACACCACAGCCATCAGCCTCCGAGACGGGCGGGCGCAGTGTGCCATTTCCGGCGCACAAGCACACCCGTACGGTACTCTCCTCGCCCCCACGCCACCAACAACACAGCGACCACGCGGCTTTCAGGCATGGCATGGCACGGCACGGCACCGGCGAAATGCGCCGCCCCCGCCCCTCCGCGCATCCGTCCGTCTCGCCACGTTCACTGACAGCCGCGTCTGCGGCTACACCACGACAACCACAACACCGCTCCCCTCCCTGGCAACTCACATTGTTTTTCTCCTCCTCTTTTGCACAAACCACAACGCCGAGCACAGGCGCAAGCCACCCACACCGCGCCCCTCCCCGTCCCGTCTTTGGCCGCCGCTCCTCGTTTCCTCGTTTGCCCCCTCCCATCTCCCGAAATGCCATGCCAGCAGCGTTACGCATGCCCCTCCCCTGTCCACACAACACTACCGCCTAACGAACAGCCTTTTCCGGGCCACATCCAGGGCACGCCCACCTCCAAACACTGCCAATTCACGGACGCACACACACACACACACACACACTCACTCACTTTCTCGACACCTTTCTGTACGGAGGGTGCGTCATCTCGACCGTGACAGAGTGACGGCAACTATCGACGATCCATTTCCCCCCACTGGTAAAACATGTCCACTAACACCTACATACATCATTCAAGTACACAGACAATAGCATACACACAATGGGAGGGCACACGAACATGGACGGCACGGCACTGTCATACACTCTTCCTCAGAACCATATCAACAAACGTTACGTACATCCGGGAAAGCGAAAGCGAACGCGAACGCGAAAGCGAAAGCGAAAGCAAAGGCAAAGGCAAAGCCCAATGCAGCCGTCAAAGGTAACGTTCACCACGGCAGACACTTGCAGCCGCGCCGCCGTTAAACGCATTTCAGTGCGGCTCCAATACGCCTCCGACACGGGAACGTTCCGTTGCTCTACGAATGCGTTTCTCCCCTTTTTCCCTTCCTCTCTCTTTTGCCCCCCCTCCTTGCACTCTTGCCTCATTCCTCACGTTCTGCCCAGACATTCGACCGATCAAAGTCAACCTTTCGTTACCGTTCTCAGCGCGACGGTGTACAACAGTATGACGGGTGTGCCCAAGACTTCGGTTCAGTTGCGTGACGCCGGTCTATCGCGCCGATCGACAGTTACTCAGGGGGCGACGGATCGGACCACGTCACCGACACACAAAACACTTTCAAACAAACAAATACATACCGGATGGACACAGACAAACACGTGTACAGACATTCGCCAAACAAACGACCGCCGCCGTCGTCGTCTAGCGTGCATCTTGAATGACGACATCGGTGTGCGTGCGTCGTACGCAATCAGTCAGACACGGCTATCAAACATCAGAGTCGAATGGTACATCATCGTGCGTGTCGCCGTACACGTACAGTACAATACAACAACAATGCGTCTTAATGGCACGTTCATTTCAACGTCACTCACACACCTCCACGCTGCAGTTACGTCGCACCATTGTCAAACTCGGCGTACAGCAAAGGGAATAGTGGGCGGCAAAAAAAAAACCAAACAAAAACATTTCACATTTCACCCTCGCCATGTATGATGTGCAAAAAAAACAAACCCGCAAACGGCCGTCGTTACGGTGACACAAAAGTCGCCGATCGCACTGTCCCCCCTCGCAGACGGGTAACACACACACACACACACACACCAACAACACCAATGGGTCAAAAACCACGCCAACGAGGCGTGCCACCATTCCACGCCACGGCGACCAACCTCGTGGCCGTACCCCGCGCAACACGCTTTGACGCGCCCCCCCACCCACAATCAAAATGCACACATACATCACAGCCGTCCACACAAACAACAACAACAACAATTCCGCCCTTCCCGCAAAAGGCAAGTTGGTGGCCCTGAAAAGGGCCGTTTTGCCGCTCTCGCAACGGAGGAGCCTTCTCCATCCTTCCTTCCATTCCAGAGCCACCTCCTTACTTGGAGCTCGTGTACTTGGTCACCGCCTTCGTGCCCTCGCTCACGGCGTGCTTGGCCAGCTCGCCAGGCAGCAACAGCCGCACAGCGGTCTGGATCTCGCGGGACGTGATGGTCGAGCGCTTGTTGTAGTGCGCCAGGCGAGAAGCCTCGGCCGCAATGCGCTCGAAAATGTCGTTCACGAAGCTGTTCATGATGCTCATCGCCTTCGACGAGATGCCCGTGTCAGGGTGCACCTGCTTCAGCACCTTGTAGATGTAGATGGCATAGCTCTCCTTCCTCTTGCGCTTCTTCTTCTTGTCGCCCTTCGAAATGTTCTTCTGCGCCTTGCCAGCCTTCTTGGCGGCCTTCCCGCTAGTCTTGGGCGGCATCTCGAACCAACGTACGGCAGCAGCAACACCAGTAGCAAGCGCTCCGCTCTAGTCAGCGTCTCCCCACACAGTGGCACCCGCCGCCAGCCGCCGCCGCACCTTTACCAGCTCGCCCTGTTGCGGCCGCCGACCAATGGGGCGCGCGCGCAACCGGCCGCCGCACCCGAGCCCATAAAGCACCCCCACCCCGGCTGCGCCGGCACGCACTCCGCTGCTCGACTCGCTGCCGCTCGCACCGGTCGTTTTCGTTTCCGTTTCGTGTGCACCGTCGCTAGCCCATCGCCATGTCCGGACGCGGAAAGGGAGGCAAAGTCAAGGGCAAGTCAAAGTCCCGCTCAAGCAGGGCTGGGCTCCAGTTCCCGGTCGGCAGAATCCACCGCCTCCTGCGCAAGGGAAACTACGCAGAGCGCGTCGGCGCCGGGGCGCCCGTCTACCTCGCCGCCGTCATGGAGTACCTCGCGGCTGAGGTGCTCGAGCTGGCCGGAAACGCGGCCCGCGACAACAAGAAGACGCGCATCATCCCGCGCCACCTGCAGCTTGCCATCCGCAACGACGAGGAGCTCAACAAGCTCCTGTCGGGCGTCACCATCGCACAGGGTGGTGTCCTGCCCAACATCCAGGCCGTCCTGCTGCCAAAGAAGACCGAGAAGAAGGCCTAAAGGAGGCCAGGCAATCGCAGCGCCGCGTGCTCCCCTGCACGCAACGCGCTTTGCCGGCTCGGCCCACAACAATCGGCCCTTTTCAGGGCCACCACACAAACCTACGTCCAAAGCAAAATTTCAGTCGTCCTCGCCGCACCTTGTTTTGTTTTAACTTTGCACTGTCACAGCACAGCCGCCGCCGGCGCACGTCCGCCATCTTGTCGTCCACACAGCCCGTGTGGCCCAACACACACACACACACACACATTTTGCACGGTCGCAGTCGCCTTCCAAACCGACAACGGCAGCAATAATGACCATTGTTAAAGGGAGGCGTGTCGACACACCGCCCTCCACTCCCGCGCGCAACGGCCGTCGACACGAACGAAACAGCTGATCCGGCCGCCTATGCCCACACGCCTTGCCTCGGAAACCCCAACGCCGCCGCAAACAAACACACAGAGCCAAACCACGCAAGCAAATAATCACCGCCTCTCGCACAACAACACACAGCCCGCCATCTCCGTCGCGATCGATACAAAGACACACAATAACAAACACACAAACGAAGCAGCTCCACACACAGCCAGCCACATGACACGTTTCCTTTCCTTCTCCCCTCCCAGTCACATCACGTCGCTCAAAACGGAAAGAAAGAAAGAAACAAACAAACAAACAAACAACACAGCGCACACACGCAGCAACAACACAGACTCTTTCGCACTTTTCAACTTCCGAACAGTGTGGTGGCCCTGAAAAGGGCCGTTTTCTAGTCTCTCCCACCCACAAGCACGGCCGCGGGAAGGCCAGCGCCCGCTGCGACGCAGCCTAACCGCCGAAACCGTACAGGGTGCGCCCCTGCCTCTTCAGGGCGTACACCACGTCCATGGCCGTCACAGTCTTGCGCTTGGCGTGCTCAGTGTACGTCACCGCGTCGCGGATCACGTTCTCCAGGAACACCTTCAGCACCCCGCGGGTCTCCTCGTAGATCAGACCAGAGATGCGCTTCACGCCGCCCCTGCGAGCCAGGCGGCGGATGGCGGGCTTCGTGATGCCCTGGATGTTGTCGCGCAACACCTTGCGGTGCCGCTTGGCGCCACCCTTGCCGAGCCCCTTTCCTCCCTTGCCGCGGCCTGTCATCCTTCCTTCCTCGGGCAAAGCAAAACGTGCACAAACAGCAGCTGCAGCGGCTGGCGAGTCGGCTACGGTCTGCGCCCAGCGCGCCCGCCGCCCCCCTATATAGACTCTGGCCCGCCCTCCCCCCACCACGCGCAACCGAGGGCATATAAGCGCAGCACGGAGGCGCGCGGGCCCGTTGTACCGGCAACGGAGCGCGATGGCGGACAGGCCCCGCCCGCCGCGTCACAGCAGGTACAAGCGCGCCATCACGTAGCACCGGCCGCAGCCAACCAGGCCGCAGGCCCCCCTTCCCCGCCGCAGCGCGCCGCGCCAGTGGCGGCCCAGCCGCAGGCAGTTCCCCCGCCCGCGCCCCTACCTCGGCAAGCAGCTCCTACCACCGCGCCTCGCCGTAACGGAGCGGACCAATCAGCGACGCCCGTCCCGGACCGGTCCAGCATGGCCGACTTCCCCGAACCGCGATGGCGGCGGCAGCGGCCAATCACCGCCCATCAGCCTGCTCCAGCAGCCCACACCAACGGCGGCCAGCAGCCCAGCGGAAACCAGGCCACGCGCGACGGCCATTCTGTCGGGCCCCGACAAAATGGCGTACACACCGTCCGCCATGATGTCGGCCCCCGACAAGATGGCGACCGCATCGACCGTCTCCTTGACACGATGCAACTAATGATGGCTCGCGTGACCGAGCTGATGGCCGCAGTACAGCAAGTACTCGCCGTAACCTCGTCCACCGCCCGTCATGCCTGAAAACCCAAGAAGCCTCAAGGTATGCGTATTCAACGCCAATGGCTTGAAAACGCAGGACGGAGAATTCCGGCAGTTTCTGCGCGACGAGGACATAGACATCTGCCTCGTCGCGGAAACTCACCTAAAGCCTGGCGTACGAGTCGGCGTCGCTAATTACGTCTGCCACCGCTACGACAGGCCGACAGCAGGAGGTGGGACGGCCGTTTACGTCCGGCGTTCCATCAGACACCATCGGGTTCCCGTGCCAGAACTGACGTCGACTGAAGCAGCCGCAGTCGCAGTCGACACTGTGCACGGCAGAATAACCTTCTGCGCTGTCTACAGGCCGCCGCGCGGACAACTGGACGTCGCGGATGCCAACAAACTCCTGTCCCTCCAAGGAAACCTCATACTTGGGGGAGACTGGAACGCGAAGCACGCGGCATGGAATAGCCGCCTTACGAACACCAGCGGCAGACGACTACAACGCGTAATAGAGCGTCACGACGCGGTGGCAGTAGGACCACACGACGCCACCATCTACCCAACACGCGGAAGGGAGGACGTGTTGGACTTCATAATTCTGAAAGGCATACGGCAGCATGTGGCGGCCAGCACTCGGACGGCACTCGCGTCCGATCACGTGCCAGTCATCTTCCTCCTCGACGCCGACGTCACGCCGCTGCAACGCAGAGGACTCGACCTGAGAGGAATAAATTGGGAAGAGTACCGAGCGAACGTCACGGAAGCCCTCACGACACTCCCTGACGTCGACGCCGAAGGCGCCGACGCCGCACTTCAACACCTGTCGCAAGCCATCGCAGACGCAGCCACGGCCGCAACACCCGCGAGACGTCCAGCGGAGGAAGTTCACCTCCCTCACCAGCTCCCGGAACGCATCCGAGACGCCATAGCCGCCAAAAACAGGCTGCAACGGGAATGGCAGCTCACGCGAAACCCGCGTACCAAGCGGGAACTAAATCGAATGCGCCGCCACATCAGGGCGGACGTGGATGCACATCGAAACGCTAAATGGGCTGAGAAAATAGGGCAACTCGACATCGAGGACGGGTCGGCGTGGAAGTCCATGAAAAGCTTCCTACGCCGCACGCAGCCCATACCGCCTCTGCTAGTGGGTAACAGGTTTGTTAGCGAACCAGACGCCAAGGCTAATGCACTGGCTGATGCCTTCGCTGCAAACTTTACCCCTATGGAGGACCCAATCGACGAAGAACACGTCCGCCTCGTAGCAGACCGTCTTCCAGTCTTCTTACGTGAACGCGCAGAAGACGACGAGATTCAGCCTGTCTCGTCGGAAGAAGTGCAACTACAGCTTCGCCACCTTCAGCGCAAGAAAGCAGGCGGAGCAGACAACATCACCAACCTGATGCTGAAGCAGCTTCCCGACGCCGCAGCACAACATCTTGCGGCCATTTTTAACGGGATTCTGCACTCCAGCGAGTATCCAGCCTGTTGGAAGCATGCTGAGGTAGTCGCCTTGCCGAAGCCGGGGAAGGACGCACGAATTGCGAAGAACTACCGGCCCATCAGTCTTCTACCAGCAACTTCCAAGGTCTTCGAAAGGCTGTACCTGGTCCGCCTGCTGGCGCATGTAAACGCCGAAGGACTTCTCCCCGACGAGCAGTTCGGGTTCCGTCGGGAACACGCGACGACGCACCAGCTGCTCCGCCTGACGGAGGAAGCGTTTGGAGCCGTTGACCGACGTAAGTATTTCGGCGCTCTCTTGCTGGACGTGTCTCGTGCCTTTGACTCCGTGTGGCATGACGGCCTCCTGTACAAGCTTCTTGTGCAGGGGGTACCTGTGTCGCACGTGAGGCTCCTGCAGAGCTATCTGCAGGAAAGAACGTTTCACGTCCGTGCTTCCAGTGGAATTTCCACGGAGCGCCGTTTACTTGCGGGTGTACCTCAAGGCTCGGTCATCGGTCCTACGCTGTACTCCCTCTATACCGCCGACCTGCCACGCACGAACCGCGTCCAGACGGCACTCTATGCTGACGACACGGCGATCTACAGCAGCAGCTGGAGCGTCGACGTCTTGCAGCGGCGTCTACAGGCAGCCACCGACGAGCTCTCGGAGTGGGCAAGAAAGTGGCGCCTCGCCTACAACGGAGACAAGAGCCAGGCGATAATCATCACAAATCGCCCCCTCCGTCAAGACGCGCCGACAGTCTCGGTGTGTGGTGTGCCAGTACCTTGGAGCCACACCGCCAAGTACTTAGGCGTCACTTTAGACCGGCGTCTCACATGGCAGCAACATATAGAAGCAACCAGAGGAAAGGCACTGGGTAGATTGAGGCTGCTCTACCCAGTGCTCAACCCCACGACAACGCTGCCAGAAGACGTCGGTCTTACGCTGTACAAGGCCGCCATTCGACCGCTGCTGGAGTACGCCGCAGTCGTGTGGGGCAACACGGCTGAAACCAACCTCAAACGCCTGCAAACAATACAAAACAGGGCGTTGCGTCTTGCACTGCATCTACCCAAGGACTTCCCAACAGAGGAGCTCCACCACGTCGCTGGAATCAAGCCGCTGCGGCAACGATTCAGAGATACAGCGACGACCTTCTATGAAAAGGCCGAGAGGTCAGCCAACCAACTGGTTAGAGGACTCGGCCACCGGCCACACTGGCGAGCGTCCCTTCGCTGGCCAGACTTGCTGCGGCAGTAATCACGCAGCATACCCTAACACAAAGTCCGCAGTGCAGGACAGCATAGAAAAACATAAGCCTACCCCATAACGAAGACACTGCTTATTGTAGGAAAAATAGCGATAGGCTATTATAACCTACAACTACATCACGTGGAACAAACACGCATGTTCCACACATTTGCACACACGGCGGGCCCGTTGTCAAGGCAGCACCGGACGCCGCGCCGCACCTAACCTCCACGCACGCCGCTCCGCTACCGCTACCGCCATGGCCCGCACAAAGCAAACGGCCCGCAAGTCCACCGGCGGAAAGGCGCCGCGCAAACAGCTCGCCACCAAGGCGGCGAGGAAGAGCGCGCCCGCCACCGGAGGCGTCAAGAAGCCCCACCGCTACAGGCCGGGCACCGTCGCCCTGCGAGAAATCAGGCGCTACCAGAAGAGCACAGAGCTGCTCATCCGCAAGCTGCCATTCCAGCGCCTAGTGCGCGAGATCGCCCAGGACTTCAAGACCGACCTGCGCTTCCAGAGCTCCGCAGTCATGGCCCTGCAGGAGGCCAGCGAGGCCTACCTCGTCGGCCTCTTCGAAGACACCAACCTGTGCGCAATCCACGCCAAGCGCGTCACCATCATGCCCAAGGACATCCAGCTCGCGCGCCGCATCCGCGGCGAGCGCGCCTAAACCGCGCCGCGGCACCGCACCGCACAAACAAAAACGGCCCTTTTCAGGGCCACTAACATCTCTCCGTCGCGAGCAAACTTTGTCGGTCGCCTGCCTCTCGCCCCGCAACCCAAAAACAAAAACCACCACTTCCCGTCCGTCCGCCACACCCGCTCACTCTGCCTGCCTGCTAGCAGCGCGCAACAATCACACATCATCCCTCCCCGGCGCTCAAAGCGCACAATACCCAACGGCCGACGTCACACCGCACGGGTGGCTGGCCGGCCGCCGCTTTCGTTTCGAAAACAAAAAAACCCGCACTCCACTCCGACGGCCAACGGCCAGGCAGGCGCGCTCGCTCGCTCTACACGCCACCGAAATCCCCGCCGACTCCTTCCACATCTCAACGTGCCCCCCGTTGCAAAACATAACACACACACACACAAAGGAACAAAACAAAACAAAGACCAGACACGACTCGACTCGACAAGACAGACATCCGAGAAGAACGAACGCAGGCAAGCCAACCAACGTATTCAAACAAAACAACGTGACAGAAAACCAACCGTCGGCCGCCGCCACAAACACGGCGACAATCAACCACGACAACAACAACAACAACAACAACACCGCTTACCGCTACCGCCGCCCACACCCGCCACCGACCCCCGCAATCCAACCACCACGGCACGCAAACAGCATCCCCACGGGCATACAGAAACGCCAGACAGACACCCACACCAAACGCAACACGACAATCAAAACCTTCCCCGACGTGCTTTGATGGCCCTGAGAAGGGCCGTTTTGGGCCGCGCGTCTCTTGCGCGCCACTAGACGACGACGGGGGGTGGGGACGACGGAGTCAAGCGCCAAACCCTTCCTTTCTCCCATCTCTTTCTCCTCTACTCTACTTCTTCTTCTTGGGCGAAGCCTTCGCCTTAGACGGCGTCGTCGCCTTCTTCGGGCGCGGCGCCTTCGGCTTCTTCGTCGGAACCTTGGCGGCCTTCTTCGCCTTCGACGGCGACTTGGCCTTGGCCGGCTTGGCCGCAGCCGCCTTCTTCGCACCCGCGGGAGCGGCCGACGCCGCAGACGCCTTCTTGGCGGCGCCCGCCTTCCGACCGGTCGCCGCCTTCACGCCACCAGCCTTCTTTGCGCCGGCCGCACGGGCGCCCTTCTTCTCCTTGCTGGCCGGAGCGGCGCGCTTCTTCTTGGCACCGCCAGCACGAGCCTTGCCGCCCTCGGCCGCCCCCCCGCCGCCGGCGCCGGCAAGCTTGAACGAGCCGGACGCGCCCTTCCCCTTCGTCTGCACCAGCTCGCCCGCCACGACGGCCGACTTGAGGTACTTCTTGATAAACGGCGCCAGCTTCTCCGCGTCCAGCTTGTAGTGCGCGGCTATGTACTTCTTGATCGCCTGCAGCGACGACCCGCCGCGCTCCTTCAGACTCTTGATGGCGGCCGTCACCATCTCAGAGGTGCGCGGGTGCGCAGGCTTGGCGCGCGGCTTCTTCGCAGACGACGCAGACTTGGCCTTCTTCGTAGTGCCGGTGGCGGCGGGTGCCGCAGCAGTCTCGTTCGTAGCCGCCTGATCTGCCATTTCGACGACGCGCGTAACACACAGCGAGAGCGAGCGGGACGGCAGGCACGCAAGCACAGCACAGCAGCAGAGCAGAGAATCACAAGGCCCAGCCAGTGTCGCGGGCGGGCGCGGACGGCCGAGAGAGCGGCCGCCACTCTGCGCGCCGCCGCGCCGCGCCTCCCGCGCTTGCTACCGCCCAACGTCCGACAGCCTGTGCGGAGCAGCCCCAAACCTGCGCCACAACCGCCCGCGCCTTTCAAACCACCGAGGATGGGGCTACACACAGCCACACCACAGTCGCCAACCAGTCGCCACGGCAGCGCCGCAAACCACGGCCAAACTGCAGCTACCGCGCGCTACAGCCTGCGTCGGCCCGCCGAGAATCGCCGCCCCCGCCCAAATGCCGCCCCCACAGCCCCAGCCGACGACCCGCCACAATGGCCAAACCTTCGGCAAAACTCCCACACCGTCGCCGCGGCAGCCCGGCCAGCGCGGCCGGCGCCACAGCCACACAAGCCGAGGCGTGCGGCGATGACGGCCGTGCAAACGCGCCTCCGCCGCCCCATCGCCTTCCGTCGCCCTCCCGCCGTTTCCCGATCGGCCCGCAGCCGTCGGGCCACATCGCGCGCCGTCCTCCTCCTCTCGCCCGCCAACATTCACAGCCGTTTCTCAACAATTGCCCGCCGCAAACGGACGCCGCCTGCGCAACAGGCGCCGCCGCCCCTCGCCGCTTCCGACCCAACCCCTCGACCGAGGCAAACCGCAATCCGAATCTACAGACCAACCCAATCTGCCGTCAAGCACACACGACAGCCGACCTTACACGTTACGCGTTACACATTACGTTTACACGTCTACGTTAGGTTAGGTTAGGTGGACGTGGGTTAGGTTAAGGGGACTTGGGTTAGGTTAAGCGTCAAACTTAGGTTAAGCATTCAAACACGTCAGGCGTCAGAGGTTAGGTTAGGTTAGGTTAGGTTAGGTTAGGTTAGGTTAGTGCTAGGTTGAGAAGCGTCAAACGTAGGTTAAAAAGGCGTTCAAACGTGAGGCGTGAGCCGGACAGCTTACCTTACGTAGACGTTAGGGGCTCACAGGCTGAGCTCACCTCGCCACACCACAGGTTCGGTTCGGTTCGCTCGGCTCAGCGTAAAGCGCCGAGGTCAGGGTTACGTTCGTTCACCTTCGGGCGCCACACTTTCGGTTGAAAGGTCGCGACGGGACGACGTCGGCAGGCACGCCGCAAACGAACAAAAACGTACAGACGACGTCGGAAACCGCCGACAGACGGGGGAGCAGCACGACCACGACCAGACACCGAGCGCGAACGAGACACACGCGAACCACCCCCACCGGCCAAAGGGCACCACACAACAACCCAGAGCACCACGTGTCGACACCAGAGCAACCCGCCGCTCACGCGACATGGCTGGCACCGAAGGGCAACCGCCCGCAACTGCGCTTTCCGCGCCGGCCCGGATGCACGTCGTGCTACAACAACACCACTACCGTACACAGCCGCTGTTCACAACATCACTATCAATGGCGCGCCCGCGGCTCGCCGCCGTCGCAGTCGCAGCCCCAACGCCAGCACTTTTGCACCACCATTCACACGCACCGCAACACAGCTCGCCGACACAGCCGAACAAAACAAACACCACACAACAACAGCAACAACGCCGCCGCCTCTACTTGTGCCGGCGACCCACCCCGCCGATGGCGCACCTTTCGCCAGCCGGCAATCGACACACACGCACCCACCCACCGGGGCCCAGTGCAAAAAACAAAAAACACACAAAAACAAAAAAACCAAACAACACAAACGACACGGGAAGCGCACACCGCCACTTCGCGCGCACGCCACCAACCAGTCGTCGTCTCAAAATAACAAACACAAACAAAATAAACTAACAACTAGGGCAACACAAAACAAAAAAAAAAACGCCTCGCACGAACCGCCCACAAAAAGGACAAGCACACGCACAGCCTCTGCTGACGACCACGACGCAGCGGCACGCTGCTCCTGTCCCGCGCCCCGCGCCCCACTCGATTCACAACTCACGCGACACCGTCAACGACGGGCTCGCTTCCCGCAACCTACCACCTTTCCGCCACGACGCACAGCCCCAGCCCCACCCGACGACGCCCGTGGCAACGACTGCACTTTCACCACCGCCTCCCCCTTCCCCCCCAAAAACACACACACACACACACACACACACAGCCAGCCAAAAACGCACTCGCGACCCACACATGCACGTGCATCGGCACACGCCAACCAGTCAACGTCGACAACCACACGCAAGGCTCGAAACGAAACCGGCGTCCTTCCACGTTGCCATCAAGCTACGCGACACAAGACACAAGGAACCAACACAACAGCCGGCCCCACTAATTCCCACTCTCACGCCGCAAAAAGCACACCGAAACCGCCAAACGCACGCACATTCCCCTTCGCACTGACACCACCGACCGGCTCGCTACCACACACCTCTCGGCTGCCGTTTCACGCCAATTCGCCACACCGCCCACACAGTCGACAAGCGCCCGCCCTGTACGGCACACGCAACGACGCAGCGCAGCAAAGGGCGCCCGCAACACATACCTCTCCGCCGCCCGACGCGCCAACCGCCACACCACACCGCCAGCCACTCGCAAATTGTGCACTGCCACCAGCCACACGTCCAACACGCCGCGCCGCCTCCGGCCACCCGCCAGGGGGCGCTCACGTCCGCGACAACAGCGCGGCCCGCCGGGCCGGGCCGGGCCGAACCGAACCGAGCCGCCGCTGCTCTGCACTCGGCACGGCCACACCCTGCTGCAGACCGGGCTCGTCCCTCTGTACGCGTCTGCCTGCGCATCAACACAACACGACCTTTTTTTTTTTTTTTTTTTTTTTTTCTCTCTACCGCCATCCCTCCTTCTCGCGTTTTACTCGTTGTTGCAGCAGCGGCGCACACCTACACATCCACAGCCCCAGCCCCAGCCGAGCCGGCCTCACCTCAGGGCCCGCCGCCAGCGTCTCCTCCTCGGGCACAGGTGCGGTGCTGTGGCCGCCCATCCAACCGCATTGCTGGCCGTCCAGCCACCAGGCGTTCCCACTGCCGCGAGCCACGCCGCGCACCGACCCTGCTGCAGAAAACGAAGCATAGCCAGAGACCGACCGATACACAAAGCAAGCCGTCGCCTCGCCTCTTGTCCTTCCTGCCTTCCTTCCGCCCCCGCCCTTCTCACACCACCGCCTCTCCACTTTCGCCCCCCCCTCCTTTTTTTGTTTTTTTTTTTTGTTTTCTTCTTTCTTTCTTTCTTTCTTTCTTTGGCCCTCTCTCCTTCCCGCCATGGCGGTTACGGCACCGCCTGCAGCGGCAGATTTTTTGCGCCCACACGCCTACTCCTACCACCATTAACCTTGCCCTGCCCTGCCCTGCCCTGCCCATCAACGTCGCAGTCGAACCGACGCTTGCCAACACACTGCCCACGTTCCTTTCTCTTTTCGGCCTACGCCCATTACGCGCCGCCGCCACAGCACCTTCCCTTCCCACAACACACCGACGTCATCACACGCACCCAAAACAGGGGCCACGACCGTGTTCCTCGCCCACTCCCATCCCGCACGGTACGCACATTCCCAACTACTAACCGCGCACCCTCCCTTTCCAATCTGTGTGTCTCTGTGTCTGTGTCCTGTCCGCGCGTGACGCCTCTCAACATCCGCCGTCCCCCGTCCCGTTTTCGCCCCCATGCCGTCGTCGCGCCGCCTCCTCCCCGTCCACCGCCGCCCCTGTCCGCCCCGCACCACACCATACACCGCTGCTTGTCCCGGCCGTTGCCACCAAAGGCGCCGACCGCAAACGCGCCACGCCGCAGCCCCCGTGCGTCTCGCGCTCGCTTGCATCTCCGTGCCGACGCTGCCTCTCTTCCCACTCGCACTCGACCTCGACAACACAGTCTTTGGCTCCGCCACTGCGTGTTCCGGTGGTACGCACGCTGCAACACGTATGTATTCATTACCAGAGCGATGGCGAGGCATGACAGCATCTCTGTCTGACCAGAGAGTTCTTTCTCGCTGCTAGTCGGCGCTTGGACCGCGCCAGACGACAGTAGTGGCACGCACCGGGTCGCCAGGAACAGTTGTTATATATATTGTAGCGCGAGTCGGGAGAGGTAGTAGTCGGTCGACAGTAGTAGCGGGTGGACGGTTGTACTGAGCGGGCGTCGGCGGCGTGCTCTGCTCGTCTCGCGACTCTGGTCACGGTTCGGGACGATGTATAGTATATTGTGTTACAATCAAAAGGTGGTGTGACGCTGCATTGCGCAAATCTGATAACGTATGTTCATTGTACTTATTTTGTTCAACAACAAAAGCCCCACTATTACTTTTTTTCTAAAGTAACTTTTGTCTCTTAACGAAAAACATTCACGTTTTAAAGACTACTTCCTATGGCATTTCCCTCCAAGGAGTGCAATTAATTACCAGCCAGCACTCATTCATTGCACACAGCTGTGTAAGGGGTATCTACAATTGAGGAGCGGATATAAATGCAATTTTTTGTTTTTTTTGTTTTTTTTTTGTGTGTGTGTTGTAACCTCCCAGCAAAATTTAAAACAATGGACAATGTTATTTACGGATGCTAATGGACATTGCGCTAATTGTAACCTCGCCCACAATGAGAGGTATTGAAAATGGCAACAAAAATGTGAAATTCGCAATCTGACTCAAATATAAAGTCTTCACACAACATTTAAAAAAGTCCGTTCAGTGACAAGAAACTTCAATTAAACCGAAATATCGGTCTTTGGCCCTGTGCAAAACAATCAGAATTAAAGTCTTACCTCCGAATAAATGGATGTCACATTTCTGCTCTGGTTGTTGCGCAGCGCTTGAAGGAACTGCATTGCAAATAATAATATTCTCTTTTTTTGTGATTTTAGTGGCATTTTTCTTCAAAGAAGTGGAATGAAATGTGAAGTGCAACGAACTCTTTAGTTCAATACAAAATTAAATGTTTGAAAAATGCTTTTGAAATAAAACCTATTATTGGGGAACTTGTTGGAGAATAATTACAATAAATACAATTTTTCATTATCTAATGATTATATTAATTAACAGTATACCTTATTCACCATCTTGACCAGTGTTGCCGACCGCCTACATCACACAACCGCACTCGGCTGCTACTACTGACCGACCGCTCTGCATGACGACTATTAGCGTACTGCACGCGACGACTACTGACAGAGTACAGCCCTCAACTACACAGAGCTACGGACTCGCAACGACTACTGACAGACTGACTGACTGACTGACTGACTGACTGAGAACCGCTCGCAACACTCGCGCAGTCCAGCGCAAACTCTCTGGTCACAGATGCTACAATGTCTCGCCATCGCTACTATGTTACATACGTGTTTCAGTGTCTTTTTCATTGGGGTAACGATCTTTGGCTCTTTTTATTCTGAATACAGGGCCAAAGGTCAACGCTGCTGCCCTTATACAATTTATCAGGTTTCATTATGTCTGTTGCAATGTTACATACGGTTCACTCTTTCATTAATATTATCGTTGGGTTTGTTTTGTAGGGACGTTAACATTCTGGCACATTTTTATTATCATCGGACTCTCTGCTATTTGTGCAGGGAGGTTATACCTGGGTCCATTTCCATTTCCATTTACATTTTAATATTGATAGACTTTTTGTTTTCTTTTTTGTTTCTTGTTGTTTTTCCTTCTTTTTTTTTGTTGTTTTTTTTTTTTTTTTTTTGTTGTTTTGTTTTTCCCGCTCTCACCACCACCGCCGCATCACGCCTTCCGTTTTCTTGGTTTCTTTTCTGTTCTTCAACTGCTTCAACATCACCGCGCCCCATTTCCACACCACAGCCATCAGCCTCCGAGACGGGCGGGCGCAGTGTGCCATTTCCGGCGCACAAGCACACCCGTACGGTACTCTCCTCGCCCCCACGCCACCAACAACACAGCGACCACGCGGCTTTCAGGCATGGCATGGCACGGCACGGCACCGGCGAAATGCGCCGCCCCCGCCCCTCCGCGCATCCGTCCGTCTCGCCACGTTCACTGACAGCCGCGTCTGCGGCTACACCACGACAACCACAACACCGCTCCCCTCCCTGGCAACTCACATTGTTTTTCTCCTCCTCTTTTGCACAAACCACAACGCCGAGCACAGGCGCAAGCCACCCACACCGCGCCCCTCCCCGTCCCGTCTTTGGCCGCCGCTCCTCGTTTCCTCGTTTGCCCCCTCCCATCTCCCGAAATGCCATGCCAGCAGCGTTACGCATGCCCCTCCCCTGTCCACACAACACTACCGCCTAACGAACAGCCTTTTCCGGGCCACATCCAGGGCACGCCCACCTCCAAACACTGCCAATTCACGGACGCACACACACACACACACACACACACACTCACTCACTTTCTCGACACCTTTCTGTACGGAGGGTGCGTCATCTCGACCGTGACAGAGTGACGGCAACTATCGACGATCCATTTCCCCCCACTGGTAAAACATGTCCACTAACACCTACATACATCATTCAAGTACACAGACAATAGCATACACACAATGGGAGGGCACACGAACATGGACGGCACGGCACTGTCATACACTCTTCCTCAGAACCATATCAACAAACGTTACGTACATCCGGGAAAGCGAAAGCGAACGCGAACGCGAAAGCGAAAGCGAAAGCAAAGGCAAAGGCAAAGCCCAATGCAGCCGTCAAAGGTAACGTTCACCACGGCAGACACTTGCAGCCGCGCCGCCGTTAAACGCATTTCAGTGCGGCTCCAATACGCCTCCGACACGGGAACGTTCCGTTGCTCTACGAATGCGTTTCTCCCCTTTTTCCCTTCCTCTCTCTTTTGCCCCCCCTCCTTGCACTCTTGCCTCATTCCTCACGTTCTGCCCAGACATTCGACCGATCAAAGTCAACCTTTCGTTACCGTTCTCAGCGCGACGGTGTACAACAGTATGACGGGTGTGCCCAAGACTTCGGTTCAGTTGCGTGACGCCGGTCTATCGCGCCGATCGACAGTTACTCAGGGGGCGACGGATCGGACCACGTCACCGACACACAAAACACTTTCAAACAAACAAATACATACCGGATGGACACAGACAAACACGTGTACAGACATTCGCCAAACAAACGACCGCCGCCGTCGTCGTCTAGCGTGCATCTTGAATGACGACATCGGTGTGCGTGCGTCGTACGCAATCAGTCAGACACGGCTATCAAACATCAGAGTCGAATGGTACATCATCGTGCGTGTCGCCGTACACGTACAGTACAATACAACAACAATGCGTCTTAATGGCACGTTCATTTCAACGTCACTCACACACCTCCACGCTGCAGTTACGTCGCACCATTGTCAAACTCGGCGTACAGCAAAGGGAATAGTGGGCGGCAAAAAAAAAACCAAACAAAAACATTTCACATTTCACCCTCGCCATGTATGATGTGCAAAAAAAACAAACCCGCAAACGGCCGTCGTTACGGTGACACAAAAGTCGCCGATCGCACTGTCCCCCCTCGCAGACGGGTAACACACACACACACACACACCAACAACACCAATGGGTCAAAAACCACGCCAACGAGGCGTGCCACCATTCCACGCCACGGCGACCAACCTCGTGGCCGTACCCCGCGCAACACGCTTTGACGCGCCCCCCCACCCACAATCAAAATGCACACATACATCACAGCCGTCCACACAAACAACAACAACAACAATTCCGCCCTTCCCGCAAAAGGCAAGTTGGTGGCCCTGAAAAGGGCCGTTTTGCCGCTCTCGCAACGGAGGAGCCTTCTCCATCCTTCCTTCCATTCCAGAGCCACCTCCTTACTTGGAGCTCGTGTACTTGGTCACCGCCTTCGTGCCCTCGCTCACGGCGTGCTTGGCCAGCTCGCCAGGCAGCAACAGCCGCACAGCGGTCTGGATCTCGCGGGACGTGATGGTCGAGCGCTTGTTGTAGTGCGCCAGGCGAGAAGCCTCGGCCGCAATGCGCTCGAAAATGTCGTTCACGAAGCTGTTCATGATGCTCATCGCCTTCGACGAGATGCCCGTGTCAGGGTGCACCTGCTTCAGCACCTTGTAGATGTAGATGGCATAGCTCTCCTTCCTCTTGCGCTTCTTCTTCTTGTCGCCCTTCGAAATGTTCTTCTGCGCCTTGCCAGCCTTCTTGGCGGCCTTCCCGCTAGTCTTGGGCGGCATCTCGAACCAACGTACGGCAGCAGCAACACCAGTAGCAAGCGCTCCGCTCTAGTCAGCGTCTCCCCACACAGTGGCACCCGCCGCCAGCCGCCGCCGCACCTTTACCAGCTCGCCCTGTTGCGGCCGCCGACCAATGGGGCGCGCGCGCAACCGGCCGCCGCACCCGAGCCCATAAAGCACCCCCACCCCGGCTGCGCCGGCACGCACTCCGCTGCTCGACTCGCTGCCGCTCGCACCGGTCGTTTTCGTTTCCGTTTCGTGTGCACCGTCGCTAGCCCATCGCCATGTCCGGACGCGGAAAGGGAGGCAAAGTCAAGGGCAAGTCAAAGTCCCGCTCAAGCAGGGCTGGGCTCCAGTTCCCGGTCGGCAGAATCCACCGCCTCCTGCGCAAGGGAAACTACGCAGAGCGCGTCGGCGCCGGGGCGCCCGTCTACCTCGCCGCCGTCATGGAGTACCTCGCGGCTGAGGTGCTCGAGCTGGCCGGAAACGCGGCCCGCGACAACAAGAAGACGCGCATCATCCCGCGCCACCTGCAGCTTGCCATCCGCAACGACGAGGAGCTCAACAAGCTCCTGTCGGGCGTCACCATCGCACAGGGTGGTGTCCTGCCCAACATCCAGGCCGTCCTGCTGCCAAAGAAGACCGAGAAGAAGGCCTAAAGGAGGCCAGGCAATCGCAGCGCCGCGTGCTCCCCTGCACGCAACGCGCTTTGCCGGCTCGGCCCACAACAATCGGCCCTTTTCAGGGCCACCACACAAACCTACGTCCAAAGCAAAATTTCAGTCGTCCTCGCCGCACCTTGTTTTGTTTTAACTTTGCACTGTCACAGCACAGCCGCCGCCGGCGCACGTCCGCCATCTTGTCGTCCACACAGCCCGTGTGGCCCAACACACACACACACACACACATTTTGCACGGTCGCAGTCGCCTTCCAAACCGACAACGGCAGCAATAATGACCATTGTTAAAGGGAGGCGTGTCGACACACCGCCCTCCACTCCCGCGCGCAACGGCCGTCGACACGAACGAAACAGCTGATCCGGCCGCCTATGCCCACACGCCTTGCCTCGGAAACCCCAACGCCGCCGCAAACAAACACACAGAGCCAAACCACGCAAGCAAATAATCACCGCCTCTCGCACAACAACACACAGCCCGCCATCTCCGTCGCGATCGATACAAAGACACACAATAACAAACACACAAACGAAGCAGCTCCACACACAGCCAGCCACATGACACGTTTCCTTTCCTTCTCCCCTCCCAGTCACATCACGTCGCTCAAAACGGAAAGAAAGAAAGAAACAAACAAACAAACAAACAACACAGCGCACACACGCAGCAACAACACAGACTCTTTCGCACTTTTCAACTTCCGAACAGTGTGGTGGCCCTGAAAAGGGCCGTTTTCTAGTCTCTCCCACCCACAAGCACGGCCGCGGGAAGGCCAGCGCCCGCTGCGACGCAGCCTAACCGCCGAAACCGTACAGGGTGCGCCCCTGCCTCTTCAGGGCGTACACCACGTCCATGGCCGTCACAGTCTTGCGCTTGGCGTGCTCAGTGTACGTCACCGCGTCGCGGATCACGTTCTCCAGGAACACCTTCAGCACCCCGCGGGTCTCCTCGTAGATCAGACCAGAGATGCGCTTCACGCCGCCCCTGCGAGCCAGGCGGCGGATGGCGGGCTTCGTGATGCCCTGGATGTTGTCGCGCAACACCTTGCGGTGCCGCTTGGCGCCACCCTTGCCGAGCCCCTTTCCTCCCTTGCCGCGGCCTGTCATCCTTCCTTCCTCGGGCAAAGCAAAACGTGCACAAACAGCAGCTGCAGCGGCTGGCGAGTCGGCTACGGTCTGCGCCCAGCGCTAACTAAGGATGGGGCCCCTCCACGCCCGCACCAACGTGGTGACCAACACAAAAGTTCTATTGTCACCTCCGTATGCATGTTAGTTTTGAATCAAGGCGTCACAGGATGCAGGCTGTGATGTTATCCATGCATCTGGGTAAGGCTACTCATTAACATGGTCCATCAGGAGATAGTAGTGGTCGAAAGCGATCGAAGGGTAGCGGTTGTAAGAGCAGAGGAAAAAAAGTGCCAAGGCCAGCGCCAAGGGAAAAAAACCTCTGCGACAGTAGGACGGGAAGTAAGAGCAGTAGCGGTTTGCTAGCTGCGACAGAGCATGCAAGGTGAGGGGGGTTAGCGTGAGGTATCGTGCAACGTTACCTATGTACTGCGTGGTCGTTCGCTGGGTCAGTCCGGTGCCGCGGCTGGGCTCCCTCGTTGTCTCCTGGGCCGGCCGCAGTGGCTCACTCCCTGTAACACAAAAGTTCGGCGCGGCAGCGCGGCGACGCTTGCGCGATGAAGACTGCCCTGGCGGTTTTCTTCTTTGCACCTTTCACCTGCGGTGCTGCTGGGGCAACCGCTGGGACAGGCGCGCGAACGTCCTTCTGCGAGGTCGCAGGAGTGTTCGCAGGTACGACTGCACTGAGGCCTTGGGCGAAGACTGCACGCAGTTGCCTCAAGGCCTCTTCCTTCTCTGCAGCCACGGCGGCTGCGAAGGCAGCCCTCTCCACCGCCATTACGGCTTTGAGGGCTGCTGTGGCCTCCTTCACGGCGATGCCGAGCTCGAGGTCACATCTCTTCGCGGGAGGGAGAGCTGCGTCCTGGCGGCCCGTTTCCGAGCGGCCGTCCCCGCCCCTGGCAGGTGGATCTGCTGCTGCGCCGTCCCTCAGCTGCACCGGGCTGTTCTCCGCCCTACGCCGTTTCCGACGTCGTCTTCTCTTCTGCTGCTGCGTCGGTGCGGCCGCTTCGCCGCCCCCGGCACGGCTGCGGCTAGAGAAAGCCGCGCAACCGCGCCAGCTGGCGACGTGCGGGCCGCCACACCGGACACAAGTCGGCAGAGCGTTGCTGCCGCGGTCGCAGGCGCGGCTGTCGTGCTCACCTGAGCACTTGACGCACCGCGCCGCGTTGCGGCAGTACTTCGCAACATGGCCCTCGCCCTGGCACCTGAAGCACTGGGGCTGAGGATCCATGGCGGTCGGGAGAGCCTCCGTCGTAACCGGGAAGCCCAGCAACTTCCGCAAGTCGAAGATGTCGCTCCCGCCGTCGACCGCTTGCACGGTCACGGCATAGAGCGGCGCCCTCTTCCTGTTGGTCCGGTTGTGCAACCTTGCGGCTGCATTACCAAACCCGGCTCGCAGCAGCCCTTCCCGGACCGCTGCCTCGTCACAGCACCAAGGCAACCCCCTGAGGAGTGCCTTAGTCGTCTTCATCCTTCCTACGGAAGGTGCCTTCTCACGCGCCGGCGGCGCGTCGACGATGTGGTGCGCCCAGCGCGCCCGCCGCCCCCCTATATAGACTCTGGCCCGCCCTCCCCCCACCACGCGCAACCGAGGGCATATAAGCGCAGCACGGAGGCGCGCGGGCCCGTTGTCAAGGCAGCACCGGACGCCGCGCCGCACCTAACCTCCACGCACGCCGCTCCGCTACCGCTACCGCCATGGCCCGCACAAAGCAAACGGCCCGCAAGTCCACCGGCGGAAAGGCGCCGCGCAAACAGCTCGCCACCAAGGCGGCGAGGAAGAGCGCGCCCGCCACCGGAGGCGTCAAGAAGCCCCACCGCTACAGGCCGGGCACCGTCGCCCTGCGAGAAATCAGGCGCTACCAGAAGAGCACAGAGCTGCTCATCCGCAAGCTGCCATTCCAGCGCCTAGTGCGCGAGATCGCCCAGGACTTCAAGACCGACCTGCGCTTCCAGAGCTCCGCAGTCATGGCCCTGCAGGAGGCCAGCGAGGCCTACCTCGTCGGCCTCTTCGAAGACACCAACCTGTGCGCAATCCACGCCAAGCGCGTCACCATCATGCCCAAGGACATCCAGCTCGCGCGCCGCATCCGCGGCGAGCGCGCCTAAACCGCGCCGCGGCACCGCACCGCACAAACAAAAACGGCCCTTTTCAGGGCCACTAACATCTCTCCGTCGCGAGCAAACTTTGTCGGTCGCCTGCCTCTCGCCCCGCAACCCAAAAACAAAAACCACCACTTCCCGTCCGTCCGCCACACCCGCTCACTCTGCCTGCCTGCTAGCAGCGCGCAACAATCACACATCATCCCTCCCCGGCGCTCAAAGCGCACAATACCCAACGGCCGACGTCACACCGCACGGGTGGCTGGCCGGCCGCCGCTTTCGTTTCGAAAACAAAAAAACCCGCACTCCACTCCGACGGCCAACGGCCAGGCAGGCGCGCTCGCTCGCTCTACACGCCACCGAAATCCCCGCCGACTCCTTCCACATCTCAACGTGCCCCCCGTTGCAAAACATAACACACACACACACAAAGGAACAAAACAAAACAAAGACCAGACACGACTCGACTCGACAAGACAGACATCCGAGAAGAACGAACGCAGGCAAGCCAACCAACGTATTCAAACAAAACAACGTGACAGAAAACCAACCGTCGGCCGCCGCCACAAACACGGCGACAATCAACCACGACAACAACAACAACAACAACAACACCGCTTACCGCTACCGCCGCCCACACCCGCCACCGACCCCCGCAATCCAACCACCACGGCACGCAAACAGCATCCCCACGGGCATACAGAAACGCCAGACAGACACCCACACCAAACGCAACACGACAATCAAAACCTTCCCCGACGTGCTTTGATGGCCCTGAGAAGGGCCGTTTTGGGCCGCGCGTCTCTTGCGCGCCACTAGACGACGACGGGGGGTGGGGACGACGGAGTCAAGCGCCAAACCCTTCCTTTCTCCCATCTCTTTCTCCTCTACTCTACTTCTTCTTCTTGGGCGAAGCCTTCGCCTTAGACGGCGTCGTCGCCTTCTTCGGGCGCGGCGCCTTCGGCTTCTTCGTCGGAACCTTGGCGGCCTTCTTCGCCTTCGACGGCGACTTGGCCTTGGCCGGCTTGGCCGCAGCCGCCTTCTTCGCACCCGCGGGAGCGGCCGACGCCGCAGACGCCTTCTTGGCGGCGCCCGCCTTCCGACCGGTCGCCGCCTTCACGCCACCAGCCTTCTTTGCGCCGGCCGCACGGGCGCCCTTCTTCTCCTTGCTGGCCGGAGCGGCGCGCTTCTTCTTGGCACCGCCAGCACGAGCCTTGCCGCCCTCGGCCGCCCCCCCGCCGCCGGCGCCGGCAAGCTTGAACGAGCCGGACGCGCCCTTCCCCTTCGTCTGCACCAGCTCGCCCGCCACGACGGCCGACTTGAGGTACTTCTTGATAAACGGCGCCAGCTTCTCCGCGTCCAGCTTGTAGTGCGCGGCTATGTACTTCTTGATCGCCTGCAGCGACGACCCGCCGCGCTCCTTCAGACTCTTGATGGCGGCCGTCACCATCTCAGAGGTGCGCGGGTGCGCAGGCTCGGCGCGCGGCTTCTTCGCAGACGACGCAGACTTGGCCTTCTTCGTAGTGCCGGTGGCGGCGGGTGCCGCAGCAGTCTCGTTCGTAGCCGCCTGATCTGCCATTTCGACGACGCGCGTAACACACAGCGAGAGCGAGCGGGACGGCAGGCACGCAAGCACAGCACAGCAGCAGAGCAGAGAATCACAAGGCCCAGCCAGTGTCGCGGGCGGGCGCGGACGGCCGAGAGAGCGGCCGCCACTCTGCGCGCCGCCGCGCCGCGCCTCCCGCGCTTGCTACCGCCCAACGTCCGACAGCCTGTGCGGAGCAGCCCCAAACCTGCGCCACAACCGCCCGCGCCTTTCAAACCACCGAGGATGGGGCTACACACAGCCACACCACAGTCGCCAACCAGTCGCCACGGCAGCGCCGCAAACCACGGCCAAACTGCAGCTACCGCGCGCTACAGCCTGCGTCGGCCCGCCGAGAATCGCCGCCCCCGCCCAAATGCCGCCCCCACAGCCCCAGCCGACGACCCGCCACAATGGCCAAACCTTCAGCAAAACTCCCACACCGTCGCCGCGGCAGCCCGGCCAGCGCGGCCGGCGCCACAGCCACACAAGCCGAGGCGTGCGGCGATGACGGCCGTGCAAACGCGCCTCCGCCGCCCCATCGCCTTCCGTCGCCCTCCCGCCGTTTCCCGATCGGCCCGCAGCCGTCGGGCCACATCGCGCGCCGTCCTCCTCCTCTCGCCCGCCAACATTCACAGCCGTTTCTCAACAATTGCCCGCCGCAAACGGACGCCGCCTGCGCAACAGGCGCCGCCGCCCCTCGCCGCTTCCGACCCAACCCCTCGACCGAGGCAAACCGCAATCCGAATCTACAGACCAACCCAATCTGCCGTCAAGCACACACGACAGCCGACCTTACACGTTACGCGTTACACATTACGTTTACACGTCTACGTTAGGTTAGGTTAGGTGGACGTGGGTTAGGTTAAGGGGACTTGGTTAGGTTAAGCGTCAAACTTAGGTTAAGCATTCAAACACGTCAGGCGTCAGAGGTTAGGTTAGGTTAGGTTAGGTTAGGTTAGGTTAGGTTAGGTTAGTGCTAGGTTGAGAAGCGTCAAACGTAGGTTAAAAAGGCGTTCAAACGTGAGGCGTGAGCCGGACAGCTTACCTTACGTAGACGTTAGGGGCTCACAGGCTGAGCTCACCTCGCCACACCACAGGTTCGGTTCGGTTCGCTCGGCTCAGCGTAAAGCGCCGAGGTCAGGGTTACGTTCGTTCACCTTCGGGCGCCACACTTTCGGTTGAAAGGTCGCGACGGGACGACGTCGGCAGGCACGCCGCAAACGAACAAAAACGTACAGACGACGTCGGAAACCGCCGACAGACGGGGGAGCAGCACGACCACGACCAGACACCGAGCGCGAACGAGACACACGCGAACCACCCCCACCGGCCAAAGGGCACCACACAACAACCCAGAGCACCACGTGTCGACACCAGAGCAACCCGCCGCTCACGCGACATGGCTGGCACCGAAGGGCAACCGCCCGCAACTGCGCTTTCCGCGCCGGCCCGGATGCACGTCGTGCTACAACAACACCACTACCGTACACAGCCGCTGTTCACAACATCACTATCAATGGCGCGCCCGCGGCTCGCCGCCGTCGCAGTCGCAGCCCCAACGCCAGCACTTTTGCACCACCATTCACACGCACCGCAACACAGCTCGCCGACACAGCCGAACAAAACAAACACCACACAACAACAGCAACAACGCCGCCGCCTCTACTTGTGCCGGCGACCCACCCCGCCGATGGCGCACCTTTCGCCAGCCGGCAATCGACACACACGCACCCACCCACCGGGGCCCAGTGCAAAAAACAAAAAACACACAAAAACAAAAAAACCAAACAACACAAACGACACGGGAAGCGCACACCGCCACTTCGCGCGCACGCCACCAACCAGTCGTCGTCTCAAAATAACAAACACAAACAAAATAAACTAACAACTAGGGCAACACAAAACAAAAAAAAAAAACGCCTCGCACGAACCGCCCACAAAAAGGACAAGCACACGCACAGCCTCTGCTGACGACCACGACGCAGCGGCACGCTGCTCCTGTCCCGCGCCCCGCGCCCCACTCGATTCACAACTCACGCGACACCGTCAACGACGGGCTCGCTTCCCGCAACCTACCACCTTTCCGCCACGACGCACAGCCCCAGCCCCACCCGACGACGCCCGTGGCAACGACTGCACTTTCACCACCGCCTCCCCCTTCCCCCCCAAAAACACACACACACACACACACACAGCCAGCCAAAAACGCACTCGCGACCCACACATGCACGTGCATCGGCACACGCCAACCAGTCAACGTCGACAACCACACGCAAGGCTCGAAACGAAACCGGCGTCCTTCCACGTTGCCATCAAGCTACGCGACACAAGACACAAGGAACCAACACAACAGCCGGCCCCACTAATTCCCACTCTCACGCCGCAAAAAGCACACCGAAACCGCCAAACGCACGCACATTCCCCTTCGCACTGACACCACCGACCGGCTCGCTACCACACACCTCTCGGCAGCCGTTTCACGCCAATTCGCCACACCGCCCACACAGTCGACAAGCGCCCGCCCTGTACGGCACACGCAACGACGCAGCGCAGCAAAGGGCGCCCGCAACACATACCTCTCCGCCGCCCGACGCGCCAACCGCCACACCACACCGCCAGCCACTCGCAAATTGTGCACTGCCACCAGCCACACGTCCAACACGCCGCGCCGCCTCCGGCCACCCGCCAGGGGGCGCTCACGTCCGCGACAACAGCGCGGCCCGCCGGGCCGGGCCGGGCCGAACCGAACCGAGCCGCCGCTGCTCTGCACTCGGCACGGCCACACCCTGCTGCAGACCGGGCTCGTCCCTCTGTACGCGTCTGCCTGCGCATCAACACAACACGACCTTTTTTTTTTTTTTTTTTTTTTTTTCTCTCTACCGCCATCCCTCCTTCTCGCGTTTTACTCGTTGTTGCAGCAGCGGCGCACACCTACACATCCACAGCCCCAGCCCCAGCCGAGCCGGCCTCACCTCAGGGCCCGCCGCCAGCGTCTCCTCCTCGGGCACAGGTGCGGTGCTGTGGCCGCCCATCCAACCGCATTGCTGGCCGTCCAGCCACCAGGCGTTCCCACTGCCGCGAGCCACGCCGCGCACCGACCCTGCTGCAGAAAACGAAGCATAGCCAGAGACCGACCGATACACAAAGCAAGCCGTCGCCTCGCCTCTTGTCCTTCCTGCCTTCCTTCCGCCCCCGCCCTTCTCACACCACCGCCTCTCCACTTTCGCCCCCCCCTCCTTTTTTTGTTTTTTTTTTTTTGTTTTCTTCTTTCTTTCTTTCTTTCTTTCTTTGGCCCTCTCTCCTTCCCGCCATGGCGGTTACGGCACCGCCTGCAGCGGCAGATTTTTTGCGCCCACACGCCTACTCCTACCACCATTAACCTTGCCCTGCCCTGCCCTGCCCTGCCCATCAACGTCGCAGTCGAACCGACGCTTGCCAACACACTGCCCACGTTCCTTTCTCTTTTCGGCCTACGCCCATTACGCGCCGCCGCCACAGCACCTTCCCTTCCCACAACACACCGACGTCATCACACGCACCCAAAACAGGGGCCACGACCGTGTTCCTCGCCCACTCCCATCCCGCACGGTACGCACATTCCCAACTACTAACCGCGCACCCTCCCTTTCCAATCTGTGTGTCTCTGTGTCTGTGTCCTGTCCGCGCGTGACGCCTCTCAACATCCGCCGTCCCCCGTCCCGTTTTCGCCCCCATGCCGTCGTCGCGCCGCCTCCTCCCCGTCCACCGCCGCCCCTGTCCGCCCCGCACCACACCATACACCGCTGCTTGTCCCGGCCGTTGCCACCAAAGGCGCCGACCGCAAACGCGCCACGCCGCAGCCCCCGTGCGTCTCGCGCTCGCTTGCATCTCCGTGCCGACGCTGCCTCTCTTCCCACTCGCACTCGACCTCGACAACACAGTCTTTGGCTCCGCCACTGCGTGTTCCGGTGGTACGCACGCTGCAACACGTATGTATTCATTACCAGAGCGATGGCGAGGCATGACAGCATCTCTGTCTGACCAGAGAGTTCTTTCTCGCTGCTAGTCGGCGCTTGGACCGCGCCAGACGACAGTAGTGGCACGCACCGGGTCGCCAGGAACAGTTGTTATATATATTGTAGCGCGAGTCGGGAGAGGTAGTAGTCGGTCGACAGTAGTAGCGGGTGGACGGTTGTACTGAGCGGGCGTCGGCGGCGTGCTCTGCTCGTCTCGCGACTCTGGTCACGGTTCGGGACGATGTATAGTATATTGTGTTACAATCAAAAGGTGGTGTGACGCTGCATTGCGCAAATCTGATAACGTATGTTCATTGTACTTATTTTGTTCAACAACAAAAGCCCCACTATTACTTTTTTTCTAAAGTAACTTTTGTCTCTTAACGAAAAACATTCACGTTTTAAAGACTACTTCCTATGGCATTTCCCTCCAAGGAGTGCAATTAATTACCAGCCAGCACTCATTCATTGCACACAGCTGTGTAAGGGGTATCTACAATTGAGGAGCGGATATAAATGCAATTTTTTGTTTTTTTTGTTTTTTTTTTGTGTGTGTGTTGTAACCTCCCAGCAAAATTTAAAACAATGGACAATGTTATTTACGGATGCTAATGGACATTGCGCTAATTGTAACCTCGCCCACAATGAGAGGTATTGAAAATGGCAACAAAAATGTGAAATTCGCAATCTGACTCAAATATAAAGTCTTCACACAACATTTAAAAAAGTCCGTTCAGTGACAAGAAACTTCAATTAAACCGAAATATCGGTCTTTGGCCCTGTGCAAAACAATCAGAATTAAAGTCTTACCTCCGAATAAATGGATGTCACATTTCTGCTCTGGTTGTTGCGCAGCGCTTGAAGGAACTGCATTGCAAATAATAATATTCTCTTTTTTTGTGATTTTAGTGGCATTTTTCTTCAAAGAAGTGGAATGAAATGTGAAGTGCAACGAACTCTTTAGTTCAATACAAAATTAAATGTTTGAAAAATGCTTTTGAAATAAAACCTATTATTGGGGAACTTGTTGGAGAATAATTACAATAAATACAATTTTTCATTATCTAATGATTATATTAATTAACAGTATACCTTATTCACCATCTTGACCAGTGTTGCCGACCGCCTACATCACACAACCGCACTCGGCTGCTACTACTGACCGACCGCTCTGCATGACGACTATTAGCGTACTGCACGCGACGACTACTGACAGAGTACAGCCCTCAACTACACAGAGCTACGGACTCGCAACGACTACTGACAGACTGACTGACTGACTGACTGACTGACTGAGAACCGCTCGCAACACTCGCGCAGTCCAGCGCAAACTCTCTGGTCACAGATGCTACAATGTCTCGCCATCGCTACTATGTTACATACGTGTTTCAGTGTCTTTTTCATTGGGGTAACGATCTTTGGCTCTTTTTATTCTGAATACAGGGCCAAAGGTCAACGCTGCTGCCCTTATACAATTTATCAGGTTTCATTACGTCTGTTGCAATGTTACATACGGTTCACTCTTTCATTAATATTATCGTTGGGTTTGTTTTGTAGGGACGTTAACATTCTGGCACATTTTTATTATCATCGGACTCTCTGCTATTTGTGCAGGGAGGTTATACCTGGGTCCATTTCCATTTCCATTTACATTTTAATATTGATAGACTTTTTGTTTTCTTTTTTGTTTCTTGTTGTTTTTCCTTCTTTTTTTTTGTTGTTTTTTTTTTTTTTTTTTTTTTGTTGTTTTGTTTTTCCCGCTCTCACCACCACCGCCGCATCACGCCTTCCGTTTTCTTGGTTTCTTTTCTGTTCTTCAACTGCTTCAACATCACCGCGCCCCATTTCCACACCACAGCCATCAGCCTCCGAGACGGGCGGGCGCAGTGTGCCATTTCCGGCGCACAAGCACACCCGTACGGTACTCTCCTCGCCCCCACGCCACCAACAACACAGCGACCACGCGGCTTTCAGGCATGGCATGGCACGGCACGGCACCGGCGAAATGCGCCGCCCCCGCCCCTCCGCGCATCCGTCCGTCTCGCCACGTTCACTGACAGCCGCGTCTGCGGCTACACCACGACAACCACAACACCGCTCCCCTCCCAGGCAACTCACATTGTTTTTCTCCTCCTCTTTTGCACAAACCACAACGCCGAGCACAGGCGCAAGCCACCCACACCGCGCCCCTCCCCGTCCCGTCTTTGGCCGCCGCTCCTCGTTTCCTCGTTTGCCCCCTCCCATCTCCCGAAATGCCATGCCAGCAGCGTTACGCATGCCCCTCCCCTGTCCACACAACACTACCGCCTAACGAACAGCCTTTTCCGGGCCACATCCAGGGCACGCCCACCTCCAAACACTGCCAATTCACGGACGCACACACACACACACACACACACACACTCACTCACTTTCTCGACACCTTTCTGTACGGAGGGTGCGTCATCTCGACCGTGACAGAGTGACGGCAACTATCGACGATCCATTTCCCCCCACTGGTAAAACATGTCCACTAACACCTACATACATCATTCAAGTACACAGACAATAGCATACACACAATGGGAGGGCACACGAACATGGACGGCACGGCACTGTCATACACTCTTCCTCAGAACCATATCAACAAACGTTACGTACATCCGGGAAAGCGAAAGCGAACGCGAACGCGAAAGCGAAAGCGAAAGCAAAGGCAAAGGCAAAGGCAAAGCCCAATGCAGCCGTCAAAGGTAACGTTCACCACGGCAGACACTTGCAGCCGCGCCGCCGTTAAACGCATTTCAGTGCGGCTCCAATACGCCTCCGACACGGGAACGTTCCGTTGCTCTACGAATGCGTTTCTCCCCTTTTTCCCTTCCTCTCTCTTTTGCCCCCCCTCCTTGCACTCTTGCCTCATTCCTCACGTTCTGCCCAGACATTCGACCGATCAAAGTCAACCTTTCGTTACCGTTCTCAGCGCGACGGTGTACAACAGTATGACGGGTGTGCCCAAGACTTCGGTTCAGTTGCGTGACGCCGGTCTATCGCGCCGATCGACAGTTACTCAGGGGGCGACGGATCGGACCACGTCACCGACACACAAAACACTTTCAAACAAACAAATACATACCGGATGGACACAGACAAACACGTGTACAGACATTCGCCAAACAAACGACCGCCGCCGTCGTCGTCTAGCGTGCATCTTGAATGACGACATCGGTGTGCGTGCGTCGTACGCAATCAGTCAGACACGGCTATCAAACATCAGAGTCGAATGGTACATCATCGTGCGTGTCGCCGTACACGTACAGTACAATACAACAACAATGCGTCTTAATGGCACGTTCATTTCAACGTCACTCACACACCTCCACGCTGCAGTTACGTCGCACCATTGTCAAACTCGGCGTACAGCAAAGGGAATAGTGGGCGGCAAAAAAAAAACCAAACAAAAACATTTCACATTTCACCCTCGCCATGTATGATGTGCAAAAAAAACAAACCCGCAAACGGCCGTCGTTACGGTGACACAAAAGTCGCCGATCGCACTGTCCCCCCTCGCAGACGGGTAACACACACACACACACACACCAACAACACCAATGGGTCAAAAACCACGCCAACGAGGCGTGCCACCATTCCACGCCACGGCGACCAACCTCGTGGCCGTACCCCGCGCAACACGCTTTGACGCGCCCCCCCACCCACAATCAAAATGCACACATACATCACAGCCGTCCACACAAACAACAACAACAACAATTCCGCCCTTCCCGCAAAAGGCAAGTTGGTGGCCCTGAAAAGGGCCGTTTTGCCGCTCTCGCAACGGAGGAGCCTTCTCCATCCTTCCTTCCATTCCAGAGCCACCTCCTTACTTGGAGCTCGTGTACTTGGTCACCGCCTTCGTGCCCTCGCTCACGGCGTGCTTGGCCAGCTCGCCAGGCAGCAACAGCCGCACAGCGGTCTGGATCTCGCGGGACGTGATGGTCGAGCGCTTGTTGTAGTGCGCCAGGCGAGAAGCCTCGGCCGCAATGCGCTCGAAAATGTCGTTCACGAAGCTGTTCATGATGCTCATCGCCTTCGACGAGATGCCCGTGTCAGGGTGCACCTGCTTCAGCACCTTGTAGATGTAGATGGCATAGCTCTCCTTCCTCTTGCGCTTCTTCTTCTTGTCGCCCTTCGAAATGTTCTTCTGCGCCTTGCCAGCCTTCTTGGCGGCCTTCCCGCTAGTCTTGGGCGGCATCTCGAACCAACGTACGGCAGCAGCAACACCAGTAGCAAGCGCTCCGCTCTAGTCAGCGTCTCCCCACACAGTGGCACCCGCCGACATGAAAATGGCTGGGTCTATACCCATGGTGTACTTGAAGAACCAGCGTCCTTGAAACGCTCTGTCTTACGAGGTGTTCCTTTATGGTGCGGATTCAGGGTTATATATGGTACTGGCTAGGGGTCGGTTTTCCCCTGGATAGATGATGGTTGTGGAGGCGGCAGCGATGATGATGTAAGTGTATGTTTGCACATGAATTTATATGACTAACGCCTGAATTGGCGATGGATGGTGGCGATTGGTGCTCTCTGGCCAGGGTTTTCATCCCTTCCCAGAGAGTTGATGAGTTGGTGTGGTGATGCATTGGATGATTCGTAGAATTTTAATGATTTTTGTTTTATGAGGTGATAGAATGATGGCTGTCCTAACATTGCTCTGATCTCCTCATTGCTCGAGAACCATGGAGCGTCTGCAACTATACGGAAGGCTTTGTTTTGGATGATTTCCAACTGTTTAAGGTTGGTGTCTGCTGCCATACTCCACGCTTCTGAACCGTAGAGCATGGCTGGCAGGATGATCGTTTTCCAAATTTTGAGCTTGGCAGGTATTGTGAGTCCCCTGCCTTTAAGGAGAGGATATAACTGAAAGAGCCGGGCGGAGCCCTTGTTTCTGGCCTCTTTAATGTGATGCACAAATGTCAGATTCTTATCCAGTTTTAGCCCGAGGTAGGTAACTACTTCTCTCCAGGGTAGTACCTGGTTGTTGTGCGTGATGTTCACTATGGGGCGTTTTATTTTGTGGCTGAATAAGATAGTCTGGCATTTGTCTGCGTTTATCTTTATTTTCCACAGATTGCACCACTTTGTCACTTTGTCTAGGTGTCGCTGTAGGCGGTAGGCTAGATAGTTGATGTTTCTGCCACTGTGGTATAATGCAGTGTCATCTGCATATAGGGCAATGTTACCGCCCGGCTCCTTCGGCAGATCGTTGGTGTATAGTAAGTATAGGAGGGGGCCAAGCACAGATCCCTGTGGGACACCTGCTTCTATTTGTTTTAGCTCGCTGTCTGCTCGATCTACTGTAGAGTAAAATGTCCTTTCCACCAGGAACGAGTGGACTATTTTAAGCAGGTGAAGTGGGCAATTCATCTTCGACAGCTTGTATAGCAGGCCGCCATGCCAAACCCGGTCGAACGCTTTTTCAATGTCCAGGAAAATGGCAGCTGTGCTATTGCCCTGGCTCTTCTCTGTGCAGATGTGCTCCACCAGACGAATGGCTTGTTGTGTTGTGCTATGCCCAGCACGAAATCCAAATTGTTCAGGGATAAGGATATTGTTGGCAGATAGGAATTGTAGTAGGGAGTTTTGGATGAGGATTTCAAGTAATTTAGACAGGTGGTTTAGCAGGGAGATTGGTCGATAGTTTTGAGGGAATAGGTGATCTTTATTTGGTTTTGGAATTGATATTACTTTAGCAACCTTCCAGGTTGAAGGGAAATATTGTGCTGTAAGACAATTATTTAAGATGGCAGTGAGATGGGAGATTGCAGGTTGGGGGAGGGCCTTAAGGAAGGATGGTTTGATGTTGTCAGGACCAGGGGCTTTTGCAGTGCCGATTCGCCTGATGATAGCAGCAACTACACGCTCGCTGGTCAGTTCGAAGGTCGTGTCGGACCTGGTGCGAAGTCTACGATGGAGGTGTCGTTCTACCCGCTGTTCCAGGGCGTCTGCTTCGTCCTCGTCGTCCTCTATGACATTCTCCCGGAATTGGAGCTCGAGGGTGTTTGACATGGCAGTCGCTTTGTCCTCCGGCGTGTATACCAAGCCGTTCTGCCCGTGTAATGGTCTGTTGGCTTTGTGGGGTTGCCGCCTAGCTTTTATTATCCCCCAGAACTTTTCAGAATTTCTCTCAGCTGCCTGAAGACTTTGTTCCCACCTGGAACATCGCAGGAGTTTCAGTCTGGTTTGGATTTCATGGGCCATTTGATTCATGCGTCTCCTATCCTGGGGGTCTCGGTAGGTCTGCCATCTTTTGCGCATGCGGTTTTTATCTGAGATTAATTGTGCTAGTTCTGGGGGCAGGTTGGATCGCCCATTGTTGTGTGTGATTTTGGTGGTGGTAGCCTTTCCACACGCCTTGATAATGTTGGTAAATCGCTCTATTGCCTGGTCAATTTCCACATGGGTTGGCATGTCTGGTGCATGGTCTGGGATATGTAGGGCGACCAGTTGCTTGTACCTATCCCAGTCGGTGTACACCGTTGTATGTATTCTGCTGTTGGGTACGTCTTGATCTCCCTCAAATCTGAGCACCACAGGGCTGTGATCAGAGTTTAGACTGTTGACAACTTCTGTGGTGGTTGCCAGATTGATATTTTTTAACAGAAATATGTCCAGTATGTCTGGTCGACATCTTGAATTATATGGGTAGTGAGTGGGCTCGTCTGGAGAGACGACCTGCACTGCTGGGTGGTTATCAAGGTATCTCAGTAACCGATTTCCACTGGTGTTCGTGGTGCGGCAACCCCATGCCCTGTGCTTGGCGTTCAGGTCCCCTCCTACTATTGTGTTGTGACTGCCATTCAGAAGACCGTCCAGGTCGTGAGGAAATAGTGTCGTGCTTGGTGGGTGGTATACTGCCACCAAGTGTGTGGGGCGGTTGTTCAGAACAACTTCCACCACTGTTGCCTCTGTGTTAATGAGTCTTGGTACAGGTACCTGGCGATGGCATATGCGCCGTTTTATTAGGATACCTGTACCGCCACCTTGTCTGTTAGGACGGTCCGTCCTAATTAGTTGGTAGTTGCGGACCTGAAATGTGTCATCTGGGGTTAGATGTGTCTCACTGAGGAGAGCTACATCAATTCCATGATCATCCAAGAACATCTCAAGCTCGAACCTGTCGTGATAGATGCCATCTGCGTTCCAGATGGCGATGGTGATATGCTGCTTCTCTTCTTCATTTGCCATTGGAGAGCAGTGGTAGGATGTTGGTGGCGAGTATTGAGATTGTAGAGATGAGGTCCGGGGCTGTTGCTATTTTGGTGCATAGCTGAGTTATGCCTTCAAGGAAGGCTGGTGAAATGAGGGACTTTATAAACGCCCAAATCTTAGAGAGCAACTGGAGTGGCTGTTCCTGTTCGACCTGAACGGAACGTTCCTGCGCAGTGGTCTGGCCACTGACGATGTTAATAGTGTTGTTGGTAACTGCTGGTGCAGTTGTGGCTTGGGCGGGTTCGGTGGGTATGTCTTGGGCTGGTATGGCTCTTGGTGGTTGTACGTTTGTGGCCTTTGATGTTGAGGGCAGTGGTGTTGTTGCTGCCTTCTCTGTTACAGGTTGGGTTGGGGTGGGGAGGGGTATGTTTTGTGGGGGAGAGGCGACCTGTTGGGGTGGAGTTCTGTTAATAGGCAGAGTTGCCTTGAGGGGGGATCGTTGAGGCTTTGGTTTAGGGGTATTTGGGGGGGGAGGAGTGCGCCCAGTTTTCACAACCTCGGCTAAAGTCCTGTTGCCAATAGGGCTTTCTTCGTGGCGTGGTTGATGTTGTGGAGCAGATGGTTGTGTACTCCGTTGGGGTTGGGCAGGGTTTGGAAGGCTTGTGGATTCTGCTCTGGCAGAAACCACAACTTCCATGGGGGGAGCTGGAGGGGGGTTGGGGTTTCTCAGTGGAATTCTGGGAAGTGGTTCTTGCCTTCTGGGAGCTGAAGCTCGCTGGCGCTCCCACGCCTGGACGATCTTCAGTCTTTCCGGGCAGCCCCTGAAGGAGGCTGGATGGTTGCCCCTACAGTTGGCACATATGGCCGGTTCTTCCCTTTTCTTTGTGCAGGCGCCAGAAAGATGCGGTCCTGCGCATTTGACGCACCTGGGGGCGAGTTCGCATTGGTTTGCCCCGTGTCGAAATCTCTGGCATAAATAACACTGTGTGGGCCCACTAGGTTTTTGGTATAGTTCTATGGTGACTTTCATATGAAGTAGTCTTTCTACTTTAAATATTTTCCTGGCCTCCGCCGTGTTCAATAGATTGACCTGGAAATTGGCCGTTTTTCTCCTTGGCGCTGATACTACGTTTCCAGAGTCATCGATTTCAGTCTGCGGTTTAGACATTTGGAATACGTCTTGCACCGGAAAGCCCTTCTCGGCGAGTGCATTCTTGACGTCCTCTGGGGTCCAGTAGGGCGTCAGTCTTTTAACGACGACCTTCAGTGTGCTCTTCGGGTCGTCATTGTACGTGAAGAATTCTAGATTGCGCTTTCTGAATTCTTGCTTGAGGTATTGAAAATCCTCCGGGTTTGTAGCCTGGTAGACGATACTATCACCCTTGTATGAGGTACTAAGGGCACCTGTTAGTTTTCCTTGAATCTGCCCTATCAAGGTAGTGTACCCTTTCGTCTCGAACACAGTGATAGGGGGAACCCTTCGGCCTCTGTTAGTTCTTTGGTTTCTATTTTGCGTAGGGCCCCCTTGCGCCTGGGGAGCTACTGGACTTGTTTTCTCCTGTCCCCTGTTGCCGCCCTCTGACGTCATCTGGGTGGCGTTTGGCGTTGGTGCTGCGCTTTCTGTGTTCGCACTAGTATCTGCTGTTGGCTTATGGGGGCGGTCAGATATCGTGGTTTCGATTTCTGTGCCCTGGCATTGTTGTGGCAGTACAGGATTTACCTGTTCTGCCGTTTCGACATGTTTTAGGTTTTCTTTTGTTGAGGCAGGTGGCGTGAGCGGTTGATTTTCTTCCGCAATAGCGGGTTGCAGGGGCTGCCCAGATTTTTCCTGTTTTTGAAGCAGCCTCCCGCTTCGCCGCAGACGTCCCTCGCCCAATGACGAGATAGAGCTGGTGTCACTGTCGGTGGCAATGACAAGATTGTCGGAGTCCGAACTAGTGACTGATGATGGTGATGGGGGTGAGTGATCCATAGAAGAAGAAAGAGATGATGATGAGGTCGTGATAGTTGTCGGGTCCACACTGTGTGAGTCGTCGCTTGGATGTCGGTCTTGTGGGTGCCCCATAGTGGGGCAACCGTGAAATGAAACGGTTTACAGAATTTGTCCTATATTTCGACAATTTCCGTGCCAGTGACCTTTCCCTACACCTAGCAGGCGCGGGATACCACCAAGGGCCTCACAGTCAGTCTGTTTGACTGTGTGGCTCGGCGGGTCCCTGGACTGCAGCTTCCCTAACACCTATGGCACAGAAATTCTCGAACAATATCGCTGATTTATAGTCGCCTACTTGCGGCGCGATGTTCTTCTTTCTTCTCGATCTATCCCATGTCAGAACGAGCGCTCAGTGGTCCAGAATTCCGTCCCTGGTCTTGAGTGTGCAACACGACTTTTGCTTTTCTAGAATCGACAGTTTTGCTTTTCCTGAAAGCACACACTCGACCACGTCCGGAAACCCAGAACAAAGCGCGACCCGCTAGCCCCGACGGTACGGCAAAACACGCCGCTATAGCGCGAGCACGCAAGGCGGCGACCAAGCACACGAGAAGCAAGCAACGAGGCGAGCTCTGAACAAAGGCGGCGAGAGCGCGCGGTGGGAATTTCCAGGGCTGGGAGCACAATAGCGGCGCGGAGCACAGGTAGACGCACGTCCGTCCGCTTCGCAGTCCCACCTCGGAATCTGGCCGGCCGCACCCGCCGCCAGCCGCCGCCGCACCTTTACCAGCTCGCCCTGTTGCGGCCGCCGACCAATGGGGCGCGCGCGCAACCGGCCGCCGCACCCGAGCCCATAAAGCACCCCCACCCCGGCTGCGCCGGCACGCACTCCGCTGCTCGACTCGCTGCCGCTCGCACCGGTCGTTTTCGTTTCCGTTTCGTGTGCACCGTCGCTAGCCCATCGCCATGTCCGGACGCGGAAAGGGAGGCAAAGTCAAGGGCAAGTCAAAGTCCCGCTCAAGCAGGGCTGGGCTCCAGTTCCCGGTCGGCAGAATCCACCGCCTCCTGCGCAAGGGAAACTACGCAGAGCGCGTCGGCGCCGGGGCGCCCGTCTACCTCGCCGCCGTCATGGAGTACCTCGCGGCTGAGGTGCTCGAGCTGGCCGGAAACGCGGCCCGCGACAACAAGAAGACGCGCATCATCCCGCGCCACCTGCAGCTTGCCATCCGCAACGACGAGGAGCTCAACAAGCTCCTGTCGGGCGTCACCATCGCACAGGGTGGTGTCCTGCCCAACATCCAGGCCGTCCTGCTGCCAAAGAAGACCGAGAAGAAGGCCTAAAGGAGGCCAGGCAATCGCAGCGCCGCGTGCTCCCCTGCACGCAACGCGCTTTGCCGGCTCGGCCCACAACAATCGGCCCTTTTCAGGGCCACCACACAAACCTACGTCCAAAGCAAAATTTCAGTCGTCCTCGCCGCACCTTGTTTTGTTTTAACTTTGCACTGTCACAGCACAGCCGCCGCCGGCGCACGTCCGCCATCTTGTCGTCCACACAGCCCGTGTGGCCCAACACACACACACACACACACACACATTTTGCACGGTCGCAGTCGCCTTCCAAACCGACAACGGCAGCAATAATGACCATTGTTAAAGGGAGGCGTGTCGACACACCGCCCTCCACTCCCGCGCGCAACGGCCGTCGACACGAACGAAACAGCTGATCCGGCCGCCTATGCCCACACGCCTTGCCTCGGAAACCCCAACGCCGCCGCAAACAAACACACAGAGCCAAACCACGCAAGCAAATAATCACCGCCTCTCGCACAACAACACACAGCCCGCCATCTCCGTCGCGATCGATACAAAGACACACAATAACAAACACACAAACGAAGCAGCTCCACACACAGCCAGCCACATGACACGTTTCCTTTCCTTCTCCCCTCCCAGTCACATCACGTCGCTCAAAACGGAAAGAAAGAAAGAAAGAAACAAACAAACAAACAACACAGCGCACACACGCAGCAACAACACAGACTCTTTCGCACTTTTCAACTTCCGAACAGTGTGGTGGCCCTGAAAAGGGCCGTTTTCTAGTCTCTCCCACCCACAAGCACGGCCGCGGGAAGGCCAGCGCCCGCTGCGACGCAGCCTAACCGCCGAAACCGTACAGGGTGCGCCCCTGCCTCTTCAGGGCGTACACCACGTCCATGGCCGTCACAGTCTTGCGCTTGGCGTGCTCAGTGTACGTCACCGCGTCGCGGATCACGTTCTCCAGGAACACCTTCAGCACCCCGCGGGTCTCCTCGTAGATCAGACCAGAGATGCGCTTCACGCCGCCCCTGCGAGCCAGGCGGCGGATGGCGGGCTTCGTGATGCCCTGGATGTTGTCGCGCAACACCTTGCGGTGCCGCTTGGCGCCACCCTTGCCGAGCCCCTTTCCTCCCTTGCCGCGGCCTGTCATCCTTCCTTCCTCGGGCAAAGCAAAACGTGCACAAACAGCAGCTGCAGCGGCTGGCGAGTCGGCTACGGTCTGCGCCCAGCGCGCCCGCCGCCCCCCTATATAGACTCTGGCCCGCCCTCCCCCCACCACGCGCAACCGAGGGCATATAAGCGCAGCACGGAGGCGCGCGGGCCCGTTGTCAAGGCAGCACCGGACGCCGCGCCGCACCTAACCTCCACGCACGCCGCTCCGCTACCGCTACCGCCATGGCCCGCACAAAGCAAACGGCCCGCAAGTCCACCGGCGGAAAGGCGCCGCGCAAACAGCTCGCCACCAAGGCGGCGAGGAAGAGCGCGCCCGCCACCGGAGGCGTCAAGAAGCCCCACCGCTACAGGCCGGGCACCGTCGCCCTGCGAGAAATCAGGCGCTACCAGAAGAGCACAGAGCTGCTCATCCGCAAGCTGCCATTCCAGCGCCTAGTGCGCGAGATCGCCCAGGACTTCAAGACCGACCTGCGCTTCCAGAGCTCCGCAGTCATGGCCCTGCAGGAGGCCAGCGAGGCCTACCTCGTCGGCCTCTTCGAAGACACCAACCTGTGCGCAATCCACGCCAAGCGCGTCACCATCATGCCCAAGGACATCCAGCTCGCGCGCCGCATCCGCGGCGAGCGCGCCTAAACCGCGCCGCGGCACCGCACCGCACAAACAAAAACGGCCCTTTTCAGGGCCACTAACATCTCTCCGTCGCGAGCAAACTTTGTCGGTCGCCTGCCTCTCGCCCCGCAACCCAAAAACAAAAACCACCACTTCCCGTCCGTCCGCCACACCCGCTCACTCTGCCTGCCTGCTAGCAGCGCGCAACAATCACACATCATCCCTCCCCGGCGCTCAAAGCGCACAATACCCAACGGCCGACGTCACACCGCACGGGTGGCTGGCCGGCCGCCGCTTTCGTTTCGAAAACAAGAAAACCCGCACTCCACTCCGACGGCCAACGGCCAGGCAGGCGCGCTCGCTCGCTCTACACGCCACCGAAATCCCCGCCGACTCCTTCCACATCTCAACGTGCCCCCCGTTGCAAAACATAACACACACACACACAAAGGAACAAAACAAAACAAAGACCAGACACGACTCGACTCGACAAGACAGACATCCGAGAAGAACGAACGCAGGCAAGCCAACCAACGTATTCAAACAAAACAACGTGACAGAAAACCAACCGTCGGCCGCCGCCACAAACACGGCGACAATCAACCACGACAACAACAACAACAACAACAACACCGCTTACCGCTACCGCCGCCCACACCCGCCACCGACCCCCGCAATCCAACCACCACGGCACGCAAACAGCATCCCCATGGGCATACAGAAACGCCAGACAGACACCCACACCAAACGCAACACGACAATCAAAACCTTCCCCGACGTGCTTTGATGGCCCTGAGAAGGGCCGTTTTGGGCCGCGCGTCTCTTGCGCGCCACTAGACGACGACGGGGGGTGGGGACGACGGAGTCAAGCGCCAAACCCTTCCTTTCTCCCATCTCTTTCTCCTCTACTCTACTTCTTCTTCTTGGGCGAAGCCTTCGCCTTAGACGGCGTCGTCGCCTTCTTCGGGCGCGGCGCCTTCGGCTTCTTCGTCGGAACCTTGGCGGCCTTCTTCGCCTTCGACGGCGACTTGGCCTTGGCCGGCTTGGCCGCAGCCGCCTTCTTCGCACCCGCGGGAGCGGCCGACGCCGCAGACGCCTTCTTGGCGGCGCCCGCCTTCCGACCGGTCGCCGCCTTCACGCCACCAGCCTTCTTTGCGCCGGCCGCACGGGCGCCCTTCTTCTCCTTGCTGGCCGGAGCGGCGCGCTTCTTCTTGGCACCGCCAGCACGAGCCTTGCCGCCCTCGGCCGCCCCCCCGCCGCCGGCGCCGGCAAGCTTGAACGAGCCGGACGCGCCCTTCCCCTTCGTCTGCACCAGCTCGCCCGCCACGACGGCCGACTTGAGGTACTTCTTGATAAACGGCGCCAGCTTCTCCGCGTCCAGCTTGTAGTGCGCGGCTATGTACTTCTTGATCGCCTGCAGCGACGACCCGCCGCGCTCCTTCAGACTCTTGATGGCGGCCGTCACCATCTCAGAGGTGCGCGGGTGCGCAGGCTTGGCGCGCGGCTTCTTCGCAGACGACGCAGACTTGGCCTTCTTCGTAGTGCCGGTGGCGGCGGGTGCCGCAGCAGTCTCGTTCGTAGCCGCCTGATCTGCCATTTCGACGACGCGCGTAACACACAGCGAGAGCGAGCGGGACGGCAGGCACGCAAGCACAGCACAGCAGCAGAGCAGAGAATCACAAGGCCCAGCCAGTGTCGCGGGCGGGCGCGGACGGCCGAGAGAGCGGCCGCCACTCTGCGCGCCGCCGCGCCGCGCCTCCCGCGCTTGCTACCGCCCAACGTCCGACAGCCTGTGCGGAGCAGCCCCAAACCTGCGCCACAACCGCCCGCGCCTTTCAAACCACCGAGGATGGGGCTACACACAGCCACACCACAGTCGCCAACCAGTCGCCACGGCAGCGCCGCAAACCACGGCCAAACTGCAGCTACCGCGCGCTACAGCCTGCGTCGGCCCGCCGAGAATCGCCGCCCCCGCCCAAATGCCGCCCCCACAGCCCCAGCCGACGACCCGCCACAATGGCCAAACCTTCGGCAAAACTCCCACACCGTCGCCGCGGCAGCCCGGCCAGCGCGGCCGGCGCCACAGCCACACAAGCCGAGGCGTGCGGCGATGACGGCCGTGCAAACGCGCCTCCGCCGCCCCATCGCCTTCCGTCGCCCTCCCGCCGTTTCCCGATCGGCCCGCAGCCGTCGGGCCACATCGCGCGCCGTCCTCCTCCTCTCGCCCGCCAACATTCACAGCCGTTTCTCAACAATTGCCCGCCGCAAACGGACGCCGCCTGCGCAACAGGCGCCGCCGCCCCTCGCCGCTTCCGACCCAACCCCTCGACCGAGGCAAACCGCAATCCGAATCTACAGACCAACCCAATCTGCCGTCAAGCACACACGACAGCCGACCTTACACGTTACGCGTTACACATTACGTTTACACGTCTACGTTAGGTTAGGTTAGGTGGACGTGGGTTAGGTTAAGGGGACTTGGGTTAGGTTAAGCGTCAAACTTAGGTTAAGCATTCAAACACGTCAGGCGTCAGAGGTTAGGTTAGGTTAGGTTAGGTTAGGTTAGGTTAGGTTAGGTTAGTGCTAGGTTGAGAAGCGTCAAACGTAGGTTAAAAAGGCGTTCAAACGTGAGGCGTGAGCCGGACAGCTTACCTTACGTAGACGTTAGGGGCTCACAGGCTGAGCTCACCTCGCCACACCACAGGTTCGGTTCGGTTCGCTCGGCTCAGCGTAAAGCGCCGAGGTCAGGGTTACGTTCGTTCACCTTCGGGCGCCACACTTTCGGTTGAAAGGTCGCGACGGGACGACGTCGGCAGGCACGCCGCAAACGAACAAAAACGTACAGACGACGTCGGAAACCGCCGACAGACGGGGGAGCAGCACGACCACGACCAGACACCGAGCGCGAACGAGACACACGCGAACCACCCCCACCGGCCAAAGGGCACCACACAACAACCCAGAGCACCACGTGTCGACACCAGAGCAACCCGCCGCTCACGCGACATGGCTGGCACCGAAGGGCAACCGCCCGCAACTGCGCTTTCCGCGCCGGCCCGGATGCACGTCGTGCTACAACAACACCACTACCGTACACAGCCGCTGTTCACAACATCACTATCAATGGCGCGCCCGCGGCTCGCCGCCGTCGCAGTCGCAGCCCCAACGCCAGCACTTTTGCACCACCATTCACACGCACCGCAACACAGCTCGCCGACACAGCCCAACAAAACAAACACCACACAACAACAGCAACAACGCCGCCGCCTCTACTTGTGCCGGCGACCCACCCCGCCGATGGCGCACCTTTCGCCAGCCGGCAATCGACACACACGCACCCACCCACCGGGGCCCAGTGCAAAAAACAAAAAACACACAAAAACAAAAAAACCAAACAACACAAACGACACGGGAAGCGCACACCGCCACTTCGCGCGCACGCCACCAACCAGTCGTCGTCTCAAAATAACAAACACAAACAAAATAAACTAACAACTAGGGCAACACAAAACAAAAAAAAAAACGCCTCGCACGAACCGCCCACAAAAAGGACAAGCACACGCACAGCCTCTGCTGACGACCACGACGCAGCGGCACGCTGCTCCTGTCCCGCGCCCCGCGCCCCACTCGATTCACAACTCACGCGACACCGTCAACGACGGGCTCGCTTCCCGCAACCTACCACCTTTCCGCCACGACGCACAGCCCCAGCCCCACCCGACGACGCCCGTGGCAACGACTGCACTTTCACCACCGCCTCCCCCTTCCCCCCCAAAAACACACACACACACACACACACAGCCAGCCAAAAACGCACTCGCGACCCACACATGCACGTGCATCGGCACACGCCAACCAGTCAACGTCGACAACCACACGCAAGGCTCGAAACGAAACCGGCGTCCTTCCACGTTGCCATCAAGCTACGCGACACAAGACACAAGGAACCAACACAACAGCCGGCCCCACTAATTCCCACTCTCACGCCGCAAAAAGCACACCGAAACCGCCAAACGCACGCACATTCCCCTTCGCACTGACACCACCGACCGGCTCGCTACCACACACCTCTCGGCAGCCGTTTCACGCCAATTCGCCACACCGCCCACACAGTCGACAAGCGCCCGCCCTGTACGGCACACGCAACGACGCAGCGCAGCAAAGGGCGCCCGCAACACATACCTCTCCGCCGCCCGACGCGCCAACCGCCACACCACACCGCCAGCCACTCGCAAATTGTGCACTGCCACCAGCCACACGTCCAACACGCCGCGCCGCCTCCGGCCACCCGCCAGGGGGCGCTCACGTCCGCGACAACAGCGCGGCCCGCCGGGCCGGGCCGGGCCGAACCGAACCGAGCCGCCGCTGCTCTGCACTCGGCACGGCCACACCCTGCTGCAGACCGGGCTCGTCCCTCTGTACGCGTCTGCCTGCGCATCAACACAACACGACCTTTTTTTTTTTTTTTTTTTTTTTTTCTCTCTACCGCCATCCCTCCTTCTCGCGTTTTACTCGTTGTTGCAGCAGCGGCGCACACCTACACATCCACAGCCCCAGCCCCAGCCGAGCCGGCCTCACCTCAGGGCCCGCCGCCAGCGTCTCCTCCTCGGGCACAGGTGCGGTGCTGTGGCCGCCCATCCAACCGCATTGCTGGCCGTCCAGCCACCAGGCGTTCCCACTGCCGCGAGCCACGCCGCGCACCGACCCTGCTGCAGAAAACGAAGCATAGCCAGAGACCGACCGATACACAAAGCAAGCCGTCGCCTCGCCTCTTGTCCTTCCTGCCTTCCTTCCGCCCCCGCCCTTCTCACACCACCGCCTCTCCACTTTCGCCCCCCCCTCCTTTTTTTGTTTTTTTTTTTTTGTTTTCTTCTTTCTTTCTTTCTTTCTTTCTTTGGCCCTCTCTCCTTCCCGCCATGGCGGTTACGGCACCGCCTGCAGCGGCAGATTTTTTGCGCCCACACGCCTACTCCTACCACCATTAACCTTGCCCTGCCCTGCCCTGCCCTGCCCATCAACGTCGCAGTCGAACCGACGCTTGCCAACACACTGCCCACGTTCCTTTCTCTTTTCGGCCTACGCCCATTACGCGCCGCCGCCACAGCACCTTCCCTTCCCACAACACACCGACGTCATCACACGCACCCAAAACAGGGGCCACGACCGTGTTCCTCGCCCACTCCCATCCCGCACGGTACGCACATTCCCAACTACTAACCGCGCACCCTCCCTTTCCAATCTGTGTGTCTCTGTGTCTGTGTCCTGTCCGCGCGTGACGCCTCTCAACATCCGCCGTCCCCCGTCCCGTTTTCGCCCCCATGCCGTCGTCGCGCCGCCTCCTCCCCGTCCACCGCCGCCCCTGTCCGCCCCGCACCACACCATACACCGCTGCTTGTCCCGGCCGTTGCCACCAAAGGCGCCGACCGCAAACGCGCCACGCCGCAGCCCCCGTGCGTCTCGCGCTCGCTTGCATCTCCGTGCCGACGCTGCCTCTCTTCCCACTCGCACTCGACCTCGACAACACAGTCTTTGGCTCCGCCACTGCGTGTTCCGGTGGTACGCACGCTGCAACACGTATGTATTCATTACCAGAGCGATGGCGAGGCATGACAGCATCTCTGTCTGACCAGAGAGTTCTTTCTCGCTGCTAGTCGGCGCTTGGACCGCGCCAGACGACAGTAGTGGCACGCACCGGGTCGCCAGGAACAGTTGTTATATATATTGTAGCGCGAGTCGGGAGAGGTAGTAGTCGGTCGACAGTAGTAGCGGGTGGACGGTTGTACTGAGCGGGCGTCGGCGGCGTGCTCTGCTCGTCTCGCGACTCTGGTCACGGTTCGGGACGATGTATAGTATATTGTGTTACAATCAAAAGGTGGTGTGACGCTGCATTGCGCAAATCTGATAACGTATGTTCATTGTACTTATTTTGTTCAACAACAAAAGCCCCACTATTACTTTTTTTCTAAAGTAACTTTTGTCTCTTAACGAAAAACATTCACGTTTTAAAGACTACTTCCTATGGCATTTCCCTCCAAGGAGTGCAATTAATTACCAGCCAGCACTCATTCATTGCACACAGCTGTGTAAGGGGTATCTACAATTGAGGAGCGGATATAAATGCAATTTTTTGTTTTTTTTGTTTTTTTTTTGTGTGTGTGTTGTAACCTCCCAGCAAAATTTAAAACAATGGACAATGTTATTTACGGATGCTAATGGACATTGCGCTAATTGTAACCTCGCCCACAATGAGAGGTATTGAAAATGGCAACAAAAATGTGAAATTCGCAATCTGACTCAAATATAAAGTCTTCACACAACATTTAAAAAAGTCCGTTCAGTGACAAGAAACTTCAATTAAACCGAAATATCGGTCTTTGGCCCTGTGCAAAACAATCAGAATTAAAGTCTTACCTCCGAATAAATGGATGTCACATTTCTGCTCTGGTTGTTGCGCAGCGCTTGAAGGAACTGCATTGCAAATAATAATATTCTCTTTTTTTGTGATTTTAGTGGCATTTTTCTTCAAAGAAGTGGAATGAAATGTGAAGTGCAACGAACTCTTTAGTTCAATACAAAATTAAATGTTTGAAAAATGCTTTTGAAATAAAACCTATTATTGGGGAACTTGTTGGAGAATAATTACAATAAATACAATTTTTCATTATCTAATGATTATATTAATTAACAGTATACCTTATTCACCATCTTGACCAGTGTTGCCGACCGCCTACATCACACAACCGCACTCGGCTGCTACTACTGACCGACCGCTCTGCATGACGACTATTAGCGTACTGCACGCGACGACTACTGACAGAGTACAGCCCTCAACTACACAGAGCTACGGACTCGCAACGACTACTGACAGACTGACTGACTGACTGACTGACTGACTGAGAACCGCTCGCAACACTCGCGCAGTCCAGCGCAAACTCTCTGGTCACAGATGCTACAATGTCTCGCCATCGCTACTATGTTACATACGTGTTTCAGTGTCTTTTTCATTGGGGTAACGATCTTTGGCTCTTTTTATTCTGAATACAGGGCCAAAGGTCAACGCTGCTGCCCTTATACAATTTATCAGGTTTCATTATGTCTGTTGCAATGTTACATACGGTTCACTCTTTCATTAATATTATCGTTGGGTTTGTTTTGTAGGGACGTTAACATTCTGGCACATTTTTATTATCATCGGACTCTCTGCTATTTGTGCAGGGAGGTTATACCTGGGTCCATTTCCATTTCCATTTACATTTTAATATTGATAGACTTTTTGTTTTCTTTTTTGTTTCTTGTTGTTTTTCCTTCTTTTTTTTTGTTGTTTTTTTTTTTTTTTTTTTTTTGTTGTTTTGTTTTTCCCGCTCTCACCACCACCGCCGCATCACGCCTTCCGTTTTCTTGGTTTCTTTTCTGTTCTTCAACTGCTTCAACATCACCGCGCCCCATTTCCACACCACAGCCATCAGCCTCCGAGACGGGCGGGCGCAGTGTGCCATTTCCGGCGCACAAGCACACCCGTACGGTACTCTCCTCGCCCCCACGCCACCAACAACACAGCGACCACGCGGCTTTCAGGCATGGCATGGCACGGCACGGCACCGGCGAAATGCGCCGCCCCCGCCCCTCCGCGCATCCGTCCGTCTCGCCACGTTCACTGACAGCCGCGTCTGCGGCTACACCACGACAACCACAACACCGCTCCCCTCCCTGGCAACTCACATTGTTTTTCTCCTCCTCTTTTGCACAAACCACAACGCCGAGCACAGGCGCAAGCCACCCACACCGCGCCCCTCCCCGTCCCGTCTTTGGCCGCCGCTCCTCGTTTCCTCGTTTGCCCCCTCCCATCTCCCGAAATGCCATGCCAGCAGCGTTACGCATGCCCCTCCCCTGTCCACACAACACTACCGCCTAACGAACAGCCTTTTCCGGGCCACATCCAGGGCACGCCCACCTCCAAACACTGCCAATTCACGGACGCACACACACACACACACACACTCACTCACTTTCTCGACACCTTTCTGTACGGAGGGTGCGTCATCTCGACCGTGACAGAGTGACGGCAACTATCGACGATCCATTTCCCCCCACTGGTAAAACATGTCCACTAACACCTACATACATCATTCAAGTACACAGACAATAGCATACACACAATGGGAGGGCACACGAACATGGACGGCACGGCACTGTCATACACTCTTCCTCAGAACCATATCAACAAACGTTACGTACATCCGGGAAAGCGAAAGCGAACGCGAACGCGAAAGCGAAAGCGAAAGCAAAGGCAAAGGCAAAGCCCAATGCAGCCGTCAAAGGTAACGTTCACCACGGCAGACACTTGCAGCCGCGCCGCCGTTAAACGCATTTCAGTGCGGCTCCAATACGCCTCCGACACGGGAACGTTCCGTTGCTCTACGAATGCGTTTCTCCCCTTTTTCCCTTCCTCTCTCTTTTGCCCCCCCTCCTTGCACTCTTGCCTCATTCCTCACGTTCTGCCCAGACATTCGACCGATCAAAGTCAACCTTTCGTTACCGTTCTCAGCGCGACGGTGTACAACAGTATGACGGGTGTGCCCAAGACTTCGGTTCAGTTGCGTGACGCCGGTCTATCGCGCCGATCGACAGTTACTCAGGGGGCGACGGATCGGACCACGTCACCGACACACAAAACACTTTCAAACAAACAAATACATACCGGATGGACACAGACAAACACGTGTACAGACATTCGCCAAACAAACGACCGCCGCCGTCGTCGTCTAGCGTGCATCTTGAATGACGACATCGGTGTGCGTGCGTCGTACGCAATCAGTCAGACACGGCTATCAAACATCAGAGTCGAATGGTACATCATCGTGCGTGTCGCCGTACACGTACAGTACAATACAACAACAATGCGTCTTAATGGCACGTTCATTTCAACGTCACTCACACACCTCCACGCTGCAGTTACGTCGCACCATTGTCAAACTCGGCGTACAGCAAAGGGAATAGTGGGCGGCAAAAAAAAAACCAAACAAAAACATTTCACATTTCACCCTCGCCATGTATGATGTGCAAAAAAAACAAACCCGCAAACGGCCGTCGTTACGGTGACACAAAAGTCGCCGATCGCACTGTCCCCCCTCGCAGACGGGTAACACACACACACACACACACCAACAACACCAATGGGTCAAAAACCACGCCAACGAGGCGTGCCACCATTCCACGCCACGGCGACCAACCTCGTGGCCGTACCCCGCGCAACACGCTTTGACGCGCCCCCCCACCCACAATCAAAATGCACACATACATCACAGCCGTCCACACAAACAACAACAACAACAATTCCGCCCTTCCCGCAAAAGGCAAGTTGGTGGCCCTGAAAAGGGCCGTTTTGCCGCTCTCGCAACGGAGGAGCCTTCTCCATCCTTCCTTCCATTCCAGAGCCACCTCCTTACTTGGAGCTCGTGTACTTGGTCACCGCCTTCGTGCCCTCGCTCACGGCGTGCTTGGCCAGCTCGCCAGGCAGCAACAGCCGCACAGCGGTCTGGATCTCGCGGGACGTGATGGTCGAGCGCTTGTTGTAGTGCGCCAGGCGAGAAGCCTCGGCCGCAATGCGCTCGAAAATGTCGTTCACGAAGCTGTTCATGATGCTCATCGCCTTCGACGAGATGCCCGTGTCAGGGTGCACCTGCTTCAGCACCTTGTAGATGTAGATGGCATAGCTCTCCTTCCTCTTGCGCTTCTTCTTCTTGTCGCCCTTCGAAATGTTCTTCTGCGCCTTGCCAGCCTTCTTGGCGGCCTTCCCGCTAGTCTTGGGCGGCATCTCGAACCAACGTACGGCAGCAGCAACACCAGTAGCAAGCGCTCCGCTCTAGTCAGCGTCTCCCCACACAGTGGCACCCGCCGCCAGCCGCCGCCGCACCTTTACCAGCTCGCCCTGTTGCGGCCGCCGACCAATGGGGCGCGCGCGCAACCGGCCGCCGCACCCGAGCCCATAAAGCACCCCCACCCCGGCTGCGCCGGCACGCACTCCGCTGCTCGACTCGCTGCCGCTCGCACCGGTCGTTTTCGTTTCCGTTTCGTGTGCACCGTCGCTAGCCCATCGCCATGTCCGGACGCGGAAAGGGAGGCAAAGTCAAGGGCAAGTCAAAGTCCCGCTCAAGCAGGGCTGGGCTCCAGTTCCCGGTCGGCAGAATCCACCGCCTCCTGCGCAAGGGAAACTACGCAGAGCGCGTCGGCGCCGGGGCGCCCGTCTACCTCGCCGCCGTCATGGAGTACCTCGCGGCTGAGGTGCTCGAGCTGGCCGGAAACGCGGCCCGCGACAACAAGAAGACGCGCATCATCCCGCGCCACCTGCAGCTTGCCATCCGCAACGACGAGGAGCTCAACAAGCTCCTGTCGGGCGTCACCATCGCACAGGGTGGTGTCCTGCCCAACATCCAGGCCGTCCTCTCCCGCTCACGCCGCGGAGAGTACACGTTAATTCGTTGTCGCTGTTGCTTATCGTGATGTCGGGACGCGGAAGTGGACGCAAAGCTGCTGCCTTGGCGGAGCTTCTGCTCACGTTAGCAGGACCTGCCGGGAAAAAGAAGAAGAAGTCTACACCGCAGTGCTTTCGCTGCCAAAAGCTTGGCCACGTTGCCAAGCAATGCAGCGGAGCAGTCGCGTGCTTGAAGTGTGCGCAAGCACACGACACACGCGACTGCAAGAAGCCGAAGGACGCCCCCTGCACTTGCGCCAACTGCGGCGGCGCTCACGCGGCAAATGCCCGTTCCTGCGCATACAGAAGGAACTGGCGGGGACCGGCGAAGAAGACCCAGAAGCAAGTGACCACCACACACGAAGAGGTGGTGACTTGCACAGAAGACGACGTGACCAGGCGCCTTAACGGTGCCGTGGAGGAGGCCATGTCCGCCTTCAAATCCGCCATGGCGGAAGAGAGGGCGGCCATGCTGGCGGAACTGGGCGAGGCTCGCCGTCAGATCGCCGAGCTGACGCGGGAGCTTCGCTCAGCCAAAGCAGATTCTGCCACAGCAGTCGACGCCGCCAGCCAGACGACTCCTCCACGAGAGAAGAAGTTCGCGACGGTGGCCACGCAGACCGACGTGCCTGCCGAAGGGGAGGCAACACTGCCCAAGACGGACGCAGAAGCAGAAGCGCAAGAAGAAGGGTGGGAAGAAGTCCCATTCCTCCCGCTTCCCGATATGTACAGCGCAAGCGCTGTGACGCAGAAGCTAGCTGCATCGCTTCGCGATGGTACATACCCCCACCATGACAACCCTTATCCTTTCGTTCCTCCTAACATTTCTAAACCTTCACCCCCACACCAACCAGTTGCGTACCCAGAAGGCCTTGTTGGTCTTTCCAGGGAGGATTACGAACTGATCAATTCCTTCCCTATATTCACTGAGTGGCAAATGCGCTACGTCATCTTCGCTCTGGTCCACGGAGAGTACGAGAGAGCAGGATACACCATATCCACTATCCCAACCGAGGGAGAACCCTCAAGTAAGAAGAAGAAGAAGAAAATCCGTCATAACGACAAAGTCAAGAAATAGGACATCGGCACTCCTTGCCAGTTGAGAAAAACCTATTAGTAAAGAAAGAAGATTCAAGAGTCCCAGGGGAGTAAAGGCCAACAGGCCACAAACTTCCACCTGAACCTCCTCACAGAGAGGAAGTCAGAAAAGGAGCAGCAGGGGCTGCGCCGGCACGCACTCCGCTGCTCGACTCGCTGCCGCTCGCACCGGTCGTTTTCGTTTCCGTTTCGTGTGCACCGTCGCTAGCCCATCGCCATGTCCGGACGCGGAAAGGGAGGCAAAGTCAAGGGCAAGTCAAAGTCCCGCTCAAGCAGGGCTGGGCTCCAGTTCCCGGTCGGCAGAATCCACCGCCTCCTGCGCAAGGGAAACTACGCAGAGCGCGTCGGCGCCGGGGCGCCCGTCTACCTCGCCGCCGTCATGGAGTACCTCGCGGCTGAGGTGCTCGAGCTGGCCGGAAACGCGGCCCGCGACAACAAGAAGACGCGCATCATCCCGCGCCACCTGCAGCTTGCCATCCGCAACGACGAGGAGCTCAACAAGCTCCTGTCGGGCGTCACCATCGCACAGGGTGGTGTCCTGCCCAACATCCAGGCCGTCCTGCTGCCAAAGAAGACCGAGAAGAAGGCCTAAAGGAGGCCAGGCAATCGCAGCGCCGCGTGCTCCCCTGCACGCAACGCGCTTTGCCGGCTCGGCCCACAACAATCGGCCCTTTTCAGGGCCACCACACAAACCTACGTCCAAAGCAAAATTTCAGTCGTCCTCGCCGCACCTTGTTTTGTTTTAACTTTGCACTGTCACAGCACAGCCGCCGCCGGCGCACGTCCGCCATCTTGTCGTCCACACAGCCCGTGTGGCCCAACACACACACACACACACACACATTTTGCACGGTCGCAGTCGCCTTCCAAACCGACAACGGCAGCAATAATGACCATTGTTAAAGGGAGGCGTGTCGACACACCGCCCTCCACTCCCGCGCGCAACGGCCGTCGACACGAACGAAACAGCTGATCCGGCCGCCTATGCCCACACGCCTTGCCTCGGAAACCCCAACGCCGCCGCAAACAAACACACAGAGCCAAACCACGCAAGCAAATAATCACCGCCTCTCGCACAACAACACACAGCCCGCCATCTCCGTCGCGATCGATACAAAGACACACAATAACAAACACACAAACGAAGCAGCTCCACACACAGCCAGCCACATGACACGTTTCCTTTCCTTCTCCCCTCCCAGTCACATCACGTCGCTCAAAACGGAAAGAAAGAAAGAAACAAACAAACAAACAAACAACACAGCGCACACACGCAGCAACAACACAGACTCTTTCGCACTTTTCAACTTCCGAACAGTGTGGTGGCCCTGAAAAGGGCCGTTTTCTAGTCTCTCCCACCCACAAGCACGGCCGCGGGAAGGCCAGCGCCCGCTGCGACGCAGCCTAACCGCCGAAACCGTACAGGGTGCGCCCCTGCCTCTTCAGGGCGTACACCACGTCCATGGCCGTCACAGTCTTGCGCTTGGCGTGCTCAGTGTACGTCACCGCGTCGCGGATCACGTTCTCCAGGAACACCTTCAGCACCCCGCGGGTCTCCTCGTAGATCAGACCAGAGATGCGCTTCACGCCGCCCCTGCGAGCCAGGCGGCGGATGGCGGGCTTCGTGATGCCCTGGATGTTGTCGCGCAACACCTTGCGGTGCCGCTTGGCGCCACCCTTGCCGAGCCCCTTTCCTCCCTTGCCGCGGCCTGTCATCCTTCCTTCCTCGGGCAAAGCAAAACGTGCACAAACAGCAGCTGCAGCGGCTGGCGAGTCGGCTACGGTCTGCGCCCAGCGCGCCCGCCGCCCCCCTATATAGACTCTGGCCCGCCCTCCCCCCACCACGCGCAACCGAGGGCATATAAGCGCAGCACGGAGGCGCGCGGGCCCGTTGTCAAGGCAGCACCGGACGCCGCGCCGCACCTAACCTCCACGCACGCCGCTCCGCTACCGCTACCGCCATGGCCCGCACAAAGCAAACGGCCCGCAAGTCCACCGGCGGAAAGGCGCCGCGCAAACAGCTCGCCACCAAGGCGGCGAGGAAGAGCGCGCCCGCCACCGGAGGCGTCAAGAAGCCCCACCGCTACAGGCCGGGCACCGTCGCCCTGCGAGAAATCAGGCGCTACCAGAAGAGCACAGAGCTGCTCATCCGCAAGCTGCCATTCCAGCGCCTAGTGCGCGAGATCGCCCAGGACTTCAAGACCGACCTGCGCTTCCAGAGCTCCGCAGTCATGGCCCTGCAGGAGGCCAGCGAGGCCTACCTCGTCGGCCTCTTCGAAGACACCAACCTGTGCGCAATCCACGCCAAGCGCGTCACCATCATGCCCAAGGACATCCAGCTCGCGCGCCGCATCCGCGGCGAGCGCGCCTAAACCGCGCCGCGGCACCGCACCGCACAAACAAAAACGGCCCTTTTCAGGGCCACTAACATCTCTCCGTCGCGAGCAAACTTTGTCGGTCGCCTGCCTCTCGCCCCGCAACCCAAAAACAAAAACCACCACTTCCCGTCCGTCCGCCACACCCGCTCACTCTGCCTGCCTGCTAGCAGCGCGCAACAATCACACATCATCCCTCCCCGGCGCTCAAAGCGCACAATACCCAACGGCCGACGTCACACCGCACGGGTGGCTGGCCGGCCGCCGCTTTCGTTTCGAAAACAAAAAAACCCGCACTCCACTCCGACGGCCAACGGCCAGGCAGGCGCGCTCGCTCGCTCTACACGCCACCGAAATCCCCGCCGACTCCTTCCACATCTCAACGTGCCCCCCGTTGCAAAACATAACACACACACACACAAAGGAACAAAACAAAACAAAGACCAGACACGACTCGACTCGACAAGACAGACATCCGAGAAGAACGAACGCAGGCAAGCCAACCAACGTATTCAAACAAAACAACGTGACAGAAAACCAACCGTCGGCCGCCGCCACAAACACGGCGACAATCAACCACGACAACAACAACAACAACAACAACACCGCTTACCGCTACCGCCGCCCACACCCGCCACCGACCCCCGCAATCCAACCACCACGGCACGCAAACAGCATCCCCACGGGCATACAGAAACGCCAGACAGACACCCACACCAAACGCAACACGACAATCAAAACCTTCCCCGACGTGCTTTGATGGCCCTGAGAAGGGCCGTTTTGGGCCGCGCGTCTCTTGCGCGCCACTAGACGACGACGGGGGGTGGGGACGACGGAGTCAAGCGCCAAACCCTTCCTTTCTCCCATCTCTTTCTCCTCTACTCTACTTCTTCTTCTTGGGCGAAGCCTTCGCCTTAGACGGCGTCGTCGCCTTCTTCGGGCGCGGCGCCTTCGGCTTCTTCGTCGGAACCTTGGCGGCCTTCTTCGCCTTCGACGGCGACTTGGCCTTGGCCGGCTTGGCCGCAGCCGCCTTCTTCGCACCCGCGGGAGCGGCCGACGCCGCAGACGCCTTCTTGGCGGCGCCCGCCTTCCGACCGGTCGCCGCCTTCACGCCACCAGCCTTCTTTGCGCCGGCCGCACGGGCGCCCTTCTTCTCCTTGCTGGCCGGAGCGGCGCGCTTCTTCTTGGCACCGCCAGCACGAGCCTTGCCGCCCTCGGCCGCCCCCCCGCCGCCGGCGCCGGCAAGCTTGAACGAGCCGGACGCGCCCTTCCCCTTCGTCTGCACCAGCTCGCCCGCCACGACGGCCGACTTGAGGTACTTCTTGATAAACGGCGCCAGCTTCTCCGCGTCCAGCTTGTAGTGCGCGGCTATGTACTTCTTGATCGCCTGCAGCGACGACCCGCCGCGCTCCTTCAGACTCTTGATGGCGGCCGTCACCATCTCAGAGGTGCGCGGGTGCGCAGGCTTGGCGCGCGGCTTCTTCGCAGACGACGCAGACTTGGCCTTCTTCGTAGTGCCGGTGGCGGCGGGTGCCGCAGCAGTCTCGTTCGTAGCCGCCTGATCTGCCATTTCGACGACGCGCGTAACACACAGCGAGAGCGAGCGGGACGGCAGGCACGCAAGCACAGCACAGCAGCAGAGCAGAGAATCACAAGGCCCAGCCAGTGTCGCGGGCGGGCGCGGACGGCCGAGAGAGCGGCCGCCACTCTGCGCGCCGCCGCGCCGCGCCTCCCGCGCTTGCTACCGCCCAACGTCCGACAGCCTGTGCGGAGCAGCCCCAAACCTGCGCCACAACCGCCCGCGCCTTTCAAACCACCGAGGATGGGGCTACACACAGCCACACCACAGTCGCCAACCAGTCGCCACGGCAGCGCCGCAAACCACGGCCAAACTGCAGCTACCGCGCGCTACAGCCTGCGTCGGCCCGCCAAGAATCGCCGCCCCCGCCCAAATGCCGCCCCCACAGCCCCAGCCGACGACCCGCCACAATGGCCAAACCTTCGGCAAAACTCCCACACCGTCGCCGCGGCAGCCCGGCCAGCGCGGCCGGCGCCACAGCCACACAAGCCGAGGCGTGCGGCGATGACGGCCGTGCAAACGCGCCTCCGCCGCCCCATCGCCTTCCGTCGCCCTCCCGCCGTTTCCCGATCGGCCCGCAGCCGTCGGGCCACATCGCGCGCCGTCCTCCTCCTCTCGCCCGCCAACATTCACAGCCGTTTCTCAACAATTGCCCGCCGCAAACGGACGCCGCCTGCGCAACAGGCGCCGCCGCCCCTCGCCGCTTCCGACCCAACCCCTCGACCGAGGCAAACCGCAATCCGAATCTACAGACCAACCCAATCTGCCGTCAAGCACACACGACAGCCGACCTTACACGTTACGCGTTACACATTACGTTTACACGTCTACGTTAGGTTAGGTTAGGTGGACGTGGGTTAGGTTAAGGGGACTTGGGTTAGGTTAAGCGTCAAACTTAGGTTGAGCATTCAAACACGTCAGGCGTCAGAGGTTAGGTTAGGTTAGGTTAGGTTAGGTTAGGTTAGGTTAGGTTAGTGCTAGGTTGAGAAGCGTCAAACGTAGGTTAAAAAGGCGTTCAAACGTGAGGCGTGAGCCGGACAGCTTACCTTACGTAGACGTTAGGGGCTCACAGGCTGAGCTCACCTCGCCACACCACAGGTTCGGTTCGGTTCGCTCGGCTCAGCGTAAAGCGCCGAGGTCAGGGTTACGTTCGTTCACCTTCGGGCGCCACACTTTCGGTTGAAAGGTCGCGACGGGACGACGTCGGCAGGCACGCCGCAAACGAACAAAAACGTACAGACGACGTCGGAAACCGCCGACAGACGGGGGAGCAGCACGACCACGACCAGACACCGAGCGCGAACGAGACACACGCGAACCACCCCCACCGGCCAAAGGGCACCACACAACAACCCAGAGCACCACGTGTCGACACCAGAGCAACCCGCCGCTCACGCGACATGGCTGGCACCGAAGGGCAACCGCCCGCAACTGCGCTTTCCGCGCCGGCCCGGATGCACGTCGTGCTACAACAACACCACTACCGTACACAGCCGCTGTTCACAACATCACTATCAATGGCGCGCCCGCGGCTCGCCGCCGTCGCAGTCGCAGCCCCAACGCCAGCACTTTTGCACCACCATTCACACGCACCGCAACACAGCTCGCCGACACAGCCGAACAAAACAAACACCACACAACAACAGCAACAACGCCGCCGCCTCTACTTGTGCCGGCGACCCACCCCGCCGATGGCGCACCTTTCGCCAGCCGGCAATCGACACACACGCACCCACCCACCGGGGCCCAGTGCAAAAAACAAAAAACACACAAAAACAAAAAAACCAAACAACACAAACGACACGGGAAGCGCACACCGCCACTTCGCGCGCACGCCACCAACCAGTCGTCGTCTCAAAATAACAAACACAAACAAAATAAACTAACAACTAGGGCAACACAAAACAAAAAAAAAAACGCCTCGCACGAACCGCCCACAAAAAGGACAAGCACACGCACAGCCTCTGCTGACGACCACGACGCAGCGGCACGCTGCTCCTGTCCCGCGCCCCGCGCCCCACTCGATTCACAACTCACGCGACACCGTCAACGACGGGCTCGCTTCCCGCAACCTACCACCTTTCCGCCACGACGCACAGCCCCAGCCCCACCCGACGACGCCCGTGGCAACGACTGCACTTTCACCACCGCCTCCCCCTTCCCCCCCAAAAACACACACACACACACACACACAGCCAGCCAAAAACGCACTCGCGACCCACACATGCACGTGCATCGGCACACGCCAACCAGTCAACGTCGACAACCACACGCAAGGCTCGAAACGAAACCGGCGTCCTTCCACGTTGCCATCAAGCTACGCGACACAAGACACAAGGAACCAACACAACAGCCGGCCCCACTAATTCCCACTCTCACGCCGCAAAAAGCACACCGAAACCGCCAAACGCACGCACATTCCCCTTCGCACTGACACCACCGACCGGCTCGCTACCACACACCTCTCGGCAGCCGTTTCACGCCAATTCGCCACACCGCCCACACAGTCGACAAGCGCCCGCCCTGTACGGCACACGCAACGACGCAGCGCAGCAAAGGGCGCCCGCAACACATACCTCTCCGCCGCCCGACGCGCCAACCGCCACACCACACCGCCAGCCACTCGCAAATTGTGCACTGCCACCAGCCACACGTCCAACACGCCGCGCCGCCTCCGGCCACCCGCCAGGGGGCGCTCACGTCCGCGACAACAGCGCGGCCCGCCGGGCCGGGCCGGGCCGAACCGAACCGAGCCGCCGCTGCTCTGCACTCGGCACGGCCACACCCTGCTGCAGACCGGGCTCGTCCCTCTGTACGCGTCTGCCTGCGCATCAACACAACACGACCTTTTTTTTTTTTTTTTTTTTTTTTTCTCTCTACCGCCATCCCTCCTTCTCGCGTTTTACTCGTTGTTGCAGCAGCGGCGCACACCTACACATCCACAGCCCCAGCCCCAGCCGAGCCGGCCTCACCTCAGGGCCCGCCGCCAGCGTCTCCTCCTCGGGCACAGGTGCGGTGCTGTGGCCGCCCATCCAACCGCATTGCTGGCCGTCCAGCCACCAGGCGTTCCCACTGCCGCGAGCCACGCCGCGCACCGACCCTGCTGCAGAAAACGAAGCATAGCCAGAGACCGACCGATACACAAAGCAAGCCGTCGCCTCGCCTCTTGTCCTTCCTGCCTTCCTTCCGCCCCCGCCCTTCTCACACCACCGCCTCTCCACTTTCGGCCCCCCCTCCTTTTTTTGTTTTTTTTTTTTTGTTTTCTTCTTTCTTTCTTTCTTTCTTTCTTTGGCCCTCTCTCCTTCCCGCCATGGCGGTTACGGCACCGCCTGCAGCGGCAGATTTTTTGCGCCCACACGCCTACTCCTACCACCATTAACCTTGCCCTGCCCTGCCCTGCCCTGCCCATCAACGTCGCAGTCGAACCGACGCTTGCCAACACACTGCCCACGTTCCTTTCTCTTTTCGGCCTACGCCCATTACGCGCCGCCGCCACAGCACCTTCCCTTCCCACAACACACCGACGTCATCACACGCACCCAAAACAGGGGCCACGACCGTGTTCCTCGCCCACTCCCATCCCGCACGGTACGCACATTCCCAACTACTAACCGCGCACCCTCCCTTTCCAATCTGTGTGTCTCTGTGTCTGTGTCCTGTCCGCGCGTGACGCCTCTCAACATCCGCCGTCCCCCGTCCCGTTTTCGCCCCCATGCCGTCGTCGCGCCGCCTCCTCCCCGTCCACCGCCGCCCCTGTCCGCCCCGCACCACACCATACACCGCTGCTTGTCCCGGCCGTTGCCACCAAAGGCGCCGACCGCAAACGCGCCACGCCGCAGCCCCCGTGCGTCTCGCGCTCGCTTGCATCTCCGTGCCGACGCTGCCTCTCTTCCCACTCGCACTCGACCTCGACAACACAGTCTTTGGCTCCGCCACTGCGTGTTCCGGTGGTACGCACGCTGCAACACGTATGTATTCATTACCAGAGCGATGGCGAGGCATGACAGCATCTCTGTCTGACCAGAGAGTTCTTTCTCGCTGCTAGTCGGCGCTTGGACCGCGCCAGACGACAGTAGTGGCACGCACCGGGTCGCCAGGAACAGTTGTTATATATATTGTAGCGCGAGTCGGGAGAGGTAGTAGTCGGTCGACAGTAGTAGCGGGTGGACGGTTGTACTGAGCGGGCGTCGGCGGCGTGCTCTGCTCGTCTCGCGACTCTGGTCACGGTTCGGGACGATGTATAGTATATTGTGTTACAATCAAAAGGTGGTGTGACGCTGCATTGCGCAAATCTGATAACGTATGTTCATTGTACTTATTTTGTTCAACAACAAAAGCCCCACTATTACTTTTTTTCTAAAGTAACTTTTGTCTCTTAACGAAAAACATTCACGTTTTAAAGACTACTTCCTATGGCATTTCCCTCCAAGGAGTGCAATTAATTACCAGCCAGCACTCATTCATTGCACACAGCTGTGTAAGGGGTATCTACAATTGAGGAGCGGATATAAATGCAATTTTTTGTTTTTTTTGTTTTTTTTTTGTGTGTGTGTTGTAACCTCCCAGCAAAATTTAAAACAATGGACAATGTTATTTACGGATGCTAATGGACATTGCGCTAATTGTAACCTCGCCCACAATGAGAGGTATTGAAAATGGCAACAAAAATGTGAAATTCGCAATCTGACTCAAATATAAAGTCTTCACACAACATTTAAAAAAGTCCGTTCAGTGACAAGAAACTTCAATTAAACCGAAATATCGGTCTTTGGCCCTGTGCAAAACAATCAGAATTAAAGTCTTACCTCCGAATAAATGGATGTCACATTTCTGCTCTGGTTGTTGCGCAGCGCTTGAAGGAACTGCATTGCAAATAATAATATTCTCTTTTTTTGTGATTTTAGTGGCATTTTTCTTCAAAGAAGTGGAATGAAATGTGAAGTGCAACGAACTCTTTAGTTCAATACAAAATTAAATGTTTGAAAAATGCTTTTGAAATAAAACCTATTATTGGGGAACTTGTTGGAGAATAATTACAATAAATACAATTTTTCATTATCTAATGATTATATTAATTAACAGTATACCTTATTCACCATCTTGACCAGTGTTGCCGACCGCCTACATCACACAACCGCACTCGGCTGCTACTACTGACCGACCGCTCTGCATGACGACTATTAGCGTACTGCACGCGACGACTACTGACAGAGTACAGCCCTCAACTACACAGAGCTACGGACTCGCAACGACTACTGACAGACTGACTGACTGACTGACTGACTGACTGAGAACCGCTCGCAACACTCGCGCAGTCCAGCGCAAACTCTCTGGTCACAGATGCTACAATGTCTCGCCATCGCTACTATGTTACATACGTGTTTCAGTGTCTTTTTCATTGGGGTAACGATCTTTGGCTCTTTTTATTCTGAATACAGGGCCAAAGGTCAACGCTGCTGCCCTTATACAATTTATCAGGTTTCATTATGTCTGTTGCAATGTTACATACGGTTCACTCTTTCATTAATATTATCGTTGGGTTTGTTTTGTAGGGACGTTAACATTCTGGCACATTTTTATTATCATCGGACTCTCTGCTATTTGTGCAGGGAGGTTATACCTGGGTCCATTTCCATTTCCATTTACATTTTAATATTGATAGACTTTTTGTTTTCTTTTTTGTTTCTTGTTGTTTTTCCTTCTTTTTTTTTGTTGTTTTTTTTTTTTTTTTTTTTTTTTGTTGTTTTGTTTTTCCCGCTCTCACCACCACCGCCGCATCACGCCTTCCGTTTTCTTGGTTTCTTTTCTGTTCTTCAACTGCTTCAACATCACCGCGCCCCATTTCCACACCACAGCCATCAGCCTCCGAGACGGGCGGGCGCAGTGTGCCATTTCCGGCGCACAAGCACACCCGTACGGTACTCTCCTCGCCCCCACGCCACCAACAACACAGCGACCACGCGGCTTTCAGGCATGGCATGGCACGGCACGGCACCGGCGAAATGCGCCGCCCCCGCCCCTCCGCGCATCCGTCCGTCTCGCCACGTTCACTGACAGCCGCGTCTGCGGCTACACCACGACAACCACAACACCGCTCCCCTCCCTGGCAACTCACATTGTTTTTCTCCTCCTCTTTTGCACAAACCACAACGCCGAGCACAGGCGCAAGCCACCCACACCGCGCCCCTCCCCGTCCCGTCTTTGGCCGCCGCTCCTCGTTTCCTCGTTTGCCCCCTCCCATCTCCCGAAATGCCATGCCAGCAGCGTTACGCATGCCCCTCCCCTGTCCACACAACACTACCGCCTAACGAACAGCCTTTTCCGGGCCACATCCAGGGCACGCCCACCTCCAAACACTGCCAATTCACGGACGCACACACACACACACACACACACACACTCACTCACTTTCTCGACACCTTTCTGTACGGAGGGTGCGTCATCTCGACCGTGACAGAGTGACGGCAACTATCGACGATCCATTTCCCCCCACTGGTAAAACATGTCCACTAACACCTACATACATCATTCAAGTACACAGACAATAGCATACACACAATGGGAGGGCACACGAACATGGACGGCACGGCACTGTCATACACTCTTCCTCAGAACCATATCAACAAACGTTACGTACATCCGGGAAAGCGAAAGCGAACGCGAACGCGAAAGCGAAAGCGAAAGCAAAGGCAAAGGCAAAGCCCAATGCAGCCGTCAAAGGTAACGTTCACCACGGCAGACACTTGCAGCCGCGCCGCCGTTAAACGCATTTCAGTGCGGCTCCAATACGCCTCCGACACGGGAACGTTCCGTTGCTCTACGAATGCGTTTCTCCCCTTTTTCCCTTCCTCTCTCTTTTGCCCCCCCTCCTTGCACTCTTGCCTCATTCCTCACGTTCTGCCCAGACATTCGACCGATCAAAGTCAACCTTTCGTTACCGTTCTCAGCGCGACGGTGTACAACAGTATGACGGGTGTGCCCAAGACTTCGGTTCAGTTGCGTGACGCCGGTCTATCGCGCCGATCGACAGTTACTCAGGGGGCGACGGATCGGACCACGTCACCGACACACAAAACACTTTCAAACAAACAAATACATACCGGATGGACACAGACAAACACGTGTACAGACATTCGCCAAACAAACGACCGCCGCCGTCGTCGTCTAGCGTGCATCTTGAATGACGACATCGGTGTGCGTGCGTCGTACGCAATCAGTCAGACACGGCTATCAAACATCAGAGTCGAATGGTACATCATCGTGCGTGTCGCCGTACACGTACAGTACAATACAACAACAATGCGTCTTAATGGCACGTTCATTTCAACGTCACTCACACACCTCCACACTGCAGTTACGTCGCACCATTGTCAAACTCGGCGTACAGCAAAGGGAATAGTGGGCGGCAAAAAAAAAACCAAACAAAAACATTTCACATTTCACCCTCGCCATGTATGATGTGCAAAAAAAACAAACCCGCAAACGGCCGTCGTTACGGTGACACAAAAGTCGCCGATCGCACTGTCCCCCCTCGCAGACGGGTAACACACACACACACACACACCAACAACACCAATGGGTCAAAAACCACGCCAACGAGGCGTGCCACCATTCCACGCCACGGCGACCAACCTCGTGGCCGTACCCCGCGCAACACGCTTTGACGCGCCCCCCCACCCACAATCAAAATGCACACATACATCACAGCCGTCCACACAAACAACAACAACAACAATTCCGCCCTTCCCGCAAAAGGCAAGTTGGTGGCCCTGAAAAGGGCCGTTTTGCCGCTCTCGCAACGGAGGAGCCTTCTCCATCCTTCCTTCCATTCCAGAGCCACCTCCTTACTTGGAGCTCGTGTACTTGGTCACCGCCTTCGTGCCCTCGCTCACGGCGTGCTTGGCCAGCTCGCCAGGCAGCAACAGCCGCACAGCGGTCTGGATCTCGCGGGACGTGATGGTCGAGCGCTTGTTGTAGTGCGCCAGGCGAGAAGCCTCGGCCGCAATGCGCTCGAAAATGTCGTTCACGAAGCTGTTCATGATGCTCATCGCCTTCGACGAGATGCCCGTGTCAGGGTGCACCTGCTTCAGCACCTTGTAGATGTAGATGGCATAGCTCTCCTTCCTCTTGCGCTTCTTCTTCTTGTCGCCCTTCGAAATGTTCTTCTGCGCCTTGCCAGCCTTCTTGGCGGCCTTCCCGCTAGTCTTGGGCGGCATCTCGAACCAACGTACGGCAGCAGCAACACCAGTAGCAAGCGCTCCGCTCTAGTCAGCGTCTCCCCACACAGTGGCACCCGCCGCCAGCCGCCGCCGCACCTTTACCAGCTCGCCCTGTTGCGGCCGCCGACCAATGGGGCGCGCGCGCAACCGGCCGCCGCACCCGAGCCCATAAAGCACCCCCACCCCGGCTGCGCACACGGCAAGGGCGGCTGTCCTACAGCCTGCGCTGCCGCTGCCGACCGCCAACGCCTTCCAGGACGCGCCTGATGATGTCTCGGACGACGCCGGGGTGCCACGCCGGCCTGCTGCGTCGCGCCCCCCGCCGATTGTCGTCCAATGGGACGGCCCTTATCGGCTGTTCGAGCAGAAGATCGCCAGGGTGGCGCCAACTGCCAGCGTCAGGACTGCTGGCAATAATCTCTACCGGCTCCTCACGACTTCTGCTGAGGACTACCGTGCAGTCATGGAGGTCATCTGCAAAGATGGCCTCCATTGCTACACGCACCCATCGGAGCCACTCAAACTGCTGAAGGTGGTGTTCCGCCGCCTCCCCCTCCAGTTTGGGGCGGATTATCTACGCGAAGAACTGGAGGACATGGGCTTCGGCATCCGACACACGGGGCTCATGAACTCCCCACGCACCCACCGACCAATGCCGCTGTACCTGGTTGTCCTTGTTGACAACCTGGAAAATCGCAAGATTTTCCAGGTGCAGCGGGTTGGGCGGGTCGATGTCGCAGTGGAGCCACTGAGGGCCAAGGGCAGGAGGGCCCAGTGTTTCTCCTGCCAACGGCTCGACCATGTGTCGCGCTATTGTTCGATGCCGCCCCGCTGTGTCAAGTGCGGGGCCCAGCATCAGAGCAAGGAATGCCCACTCCCGCGAGAGGACAAACCGACGTGCTGCAACTGCAGTGGCGCGCACGTTGCGAGCTACCGGGGATGTCCGGCCTTCCAACGTGGCCGCCAGCAGCATCGCGGCCGGGCTACCCCTTCCCGCAAGGTGCAGCCTGGCACCAGCTTCGCTGATGCCGCCAAGGGGGGGGCGCCCGCCCCCTCTACTCAGCGGCATGCTGCCTCTGATGGCGCTGCGCTGCAGCAGCCTGCCCCGTCAGATGTGGCTGCTCCCCCTTCCCCCCGCCGGCGCCGCCGACGGCCGCGGCGCACCGCCCCTGCGGCGGAACGTCCGGCCACTGCTGCCCCGCGACAGCGGTCTGCCCCTCGGGCTGTGCCGCTGCAAACATCACCTCCTGCGGTCCCACCGCAGCCTGCTGTTCCTGCCTTGGAGGCCGCCCCAGAGGTCCCCACGGCCCCTGATGCAGCTGAGCTCCGCACGCTTTTGCGTTCGTTGAGCCAGCTGCTCGAGCAGCTGCCGGTGTTAGTCACTGCCGTCACGTCCGCCCTCCAGGCCGGCGTTGTTCCTGCGGACCGCCATGGAAAATGAGCATATACATGGGCTCACCGTGTGCGGCTTTAACGCACGCGGCTTAGTTCCCCAACAAGGGGAATTCCGTCAATTCCTCCGAGATGAGGCGATAGACATCTGCCTCGTCTGTGAGACGTTTCTTAAACCTGGCGTGGCCGTCGGTGTGGCGAACTATCGCTGCTACCGCACCGACCGGCCCACCCATGGTGGAGGCACTGCCATATATGTGAAAAACTCACTGAAGCACCATGCTGTCCTGCTGCCGCCTCTAGCTGCGGTGGAGGCCACTGGGGTGGCTGTCACCACCACAGCTGGTGTCATTACCTTCATCGCTGTCTACAGGCCACCGAGGGGCCATCTCCTGGAGGCCGACCTTGATGCCCTCCTAACGCTGCGTGGGAAACTTTTCATTGCGGGTGACTTAAATGCCAAGAGCCCGCAATGGAATTCTCGAGTCACCAACGTCAGCGGGCGACGCCTTCTCCGCGTCACTCAACGCCACGGCGCTCTAGTTCTGGGTCCATTTGACCATACATTCTTTCCCAACAGAGGCCAGCCCGACGTGCTCGACGTCGCAGTCCTGAAAGGCGTCGGGCACTTTACGTCGGCTACCGTCCGCTGCGCCCTGTCCTCTGACCACCTTCCGGTGGTCTACGATATGGACGTTGTCGGCGCCTCCCTGCCGCCTGCTCGCCGCACCTTCCGCGGAATTGACGAAGCCAGATTCCAAGCCGAACTGCTCGGCCGCTTTGAAGATGCCCCAGATCCTGCCCTGGAGGGGGCCGATGCTGCGCTGGCCTTTTTTACGCGGCACACCCTTAGCGCTGCTGCCGCTGCATCTCCCCGACAGCCGCGGCGGCCCCGAGAGATGTCTCGGCAGCTTCCTCCGCACATACTGGAGGCTATAACGGCCAAAAACCGCCTCTTTCGCGAGTGGCAACTCACTAGGCAGCCTGAGACCAAGCGTCGCCTCAATCGGGCACGGCGCGAAATCCGGGCCGCCATCGACCAACACCGAAACCGTGACTGGGCTGGCCTTGTGGCCACCCTGAACACGACTGATGGGAGTGCCTGGCGGACCGCCAAGCGCTTCCTCCGCCGCCATCAGCCTGTTCCTCCGCTCCATGTCGGCGGCGAGGTTGTCTGCGCCCCGGACGCCAAGGCCAACGCACTCGCAGACGTGTTCGCCGACAACTTCCGACCGGTCGCGGATGTTTTCGACGCCGAACACGTCCAACTCGTGGAAAACCACCTACCAGTTTTCCTCGCCGCCAGGGCCGCTGATGATGTGATCACGCCCGTCACAGCTGAAGAGGTTGGACTCCAGCTCCGCCGCCTCAACCCGAAGAAGGCAGGTGGCTCTGATGGAGTCACAAACCACCTCCTGCGGCTATTGCCGCCGGCACTCTATCAGCCACTAGCGGACACTTTTAACTGTGTCCTCAGGTCTGGGATCTACCCTTCCGCGTGGAAACACGCGGAAGTGGTGGCTATCCCAAAGGCCGGCAAGGATCCGCGCCAGGTGGAGCATTACCGGCCGATCAGCCTGCTCCCGTCTCTCTCCAAGATTTTTGAGAGATTGTACGTGGAGCGGCTGTGGCGCCACGTCACCGCTGAAGGGCTCCTTCCAGCTGAGCAGTTCGGATTCCGGCGGGGCCACTCGACCACGCACCAGCTCCTACGCCTGGTGGAACAGGCGATGAGGGCGCTGGAGACGCGGGAGTACCTTGGGGCGGTACTCCTAGACGTCTCCAAGGCGTTCGACAGCGTGTGGCACGAGGGCCTCGTGTACAAGCTCCTTGTACATGGGGTCCCGACGTCGCACGCACTTCTACTGCGGTCCTACCTAGAGGGCCGCACCTTCCACGTCCGGGCCGCCGGCGGCACATCCACCGACCGGCCGATTCGTGCAGGGGTACCGCAGGGGTCGGTTCTCGGCCCCCTGCTGTACACCTTGTACACCGCCGACGCACCGCGGGTGGCACGCGTGGAGTTGGCTCTTTACGCCGACGACACTGCGCTGTTCACCCGCAGCATGAACGTGGTCGCGATGTGCCGCCGACTCCAACTTGCGTGCGACGTCCTGGGGGCGTGGTCCACCAAGTGGCGTCTCAAATTCAACGCCGCCAAGAGCCAGGCGGTCGTCTTCACTCGGAGACGACTGCCTCCTGCCCTGCCGCCTGTCTCGATCTCGGGAGGCCCCATCCCGTGGTCACCAACAGGCCAATACCTCGGTGTGCGGCTGGACCGGCATCTCACCTGGCTACCGCACATCCGCGACATCAGGGGGCGGGCGATTGGGCGTCTCCGGGCGCTCTACCCGCTGCTGAACCCCTCGTCCACTCTCCCCCCTCGGCACGGCCTGACCATGTACTTGGCCCTCGTCCGGCCGGTACTCGAGTACGCCGCCGTGGTGTGGGGGAATGCTGCTCCATCGCACGTTGCGATGCTCCAGCGTGTCCAAAATCGGGCGCTGCGACTCGCACTTCACAAGCCGCCTCGGTACCCCACGAGACTGCTTCATGAGGAAGCTGGCGTCCCGTTGCTACGGGATCGCATCAGGCAGTCCGCCAGGGCGTTCTATGCCTCTGCAGGACACTCTGGCAGTCATCTTATACGTGGACTGGGACACCAAGTCCACCGCAGGCCAACCACGCGCTGGCCTGATCTGCTGCGGGAGTAGCTTCTCCCGCAGCAGCTATGACGCATTTAAAGCAGCGTCCGCCCTCACGCGGGCGCTCACATAGGCCAAACCAACAGTGAGGCCACACAACAGCTCTAGAGGTCCAAACAGGAACAGCAGCTTCGCTGCTTAGCCTGTCCCTCCTCCTGGTAGATGAAACCAGTGAATTGCAGTGCAGTGCAGTGCGCCGGCACGCACTCCGCTGCTCGACTCGCTGCCGCTCGCACCGGTCGTTTTCGTTTCCGTTTCGTGTGCACCGTCGCTAGCCCATCGCCATGTCCGGACGCGGAAAGGGAGGCAAAGTCAAGGGCAAGTCAAAGTCCCGCTCAAGCAGGGCTGGGCTCCAGTTCCCGGTCGGCAGAATCCACCGCCTCCTGCGCAAGGGAAACTACGCAGAGCGCGTCGGCGCCGGGGCGCCCGTCTACCTCGCCGCCGTCATGGAGTACCTCGCGGCTGAGGTGCTCGAGCTGGCCGGAAACGCGGCCCGCGACAACAAGAAGACGCGCATCATCCCGCGCCACCTGCAGCTTGCCATCCGCAACGACGAGGAGCTCAACAAGCTCCTGTCGGGCGTCACCATCGCACAGGGTGGTGTCCTGCCCAACATCCAGGCCGTCCTGCTGCCAAAGAAGACCGAGAAGAAGGCCTAAAGGAGGCCAGGCAATCGCAGCGCCGCGTGCTCCCCTGCACGCAACGCGCTTTGCCGGCTCGGCCCACAACAATCGGCCCTTTTCAGGGCCACCACACAAACCTACGTCCAAAGCAAAATTTCAGTCGTCCTCGCCGCACCTTGTTTTGTTTTAACTTTGCACTGTCACAGCACAGCCGCCGCCGGCGCACGTCCGCCATCTTGTCGTCCACACAGCCCGTGTGGCCCAACACACACACACACACACACATTTTGCACGGTCGCAGTCGCCTTCCAAACCGACAACGGCAGCAATAATGACCATTGTTAAAGGGAGGCGTGTCGACACACCGCCCTCCACTCCCGCGCGCAACGGCCGTCGACACGAACGAAACAGCTGATCCGGCCGCCTATGCCCACACGCCTTGCCTCGGAAACCCCAACGCCGCCGCAAACAAACACACAGAGCCAAACCACGCAAGCAAATAATCACCGCCTCTCGCACAACAACACACAGCCCGCCATCTCCGTCGCGATCGATACAAAGACACACAATAACAAACACACAAACGAAGCAGCTCCACACACAGCCAGCCACATGACACGTTTCCTTTCCTTCTCCCCTCCCAGTCACATCACGTCGCTCAAAACGGAAAGAAAGAAAGAAACAAACAAACAAACAAACAACACAGCGCACACACGCAGCAACAACACAGACTCTTTCGCACTTTTCAACTTCCGAACAGTGTGGTGGCCCTGAAAAGGGCCGTTTTCTAGTCTCTCCCACCCACAAGCACGGCCGCGGGAAGGCCAGCGCCCGCTGCGACGCAGCCTAACCGCCGAAACCGTACAGGGTGCGCCCCTGCCTCTTCAGGGCGTACACCACGTCCATGGCCGTCACAGTCTTGCGCTTGGCGTGCTCAGTGTACGTCACCGCGTCGCGGATCACGTTCTCCAGGAACACCTTCAGCACCCCGCGGGTCTCCTCGTAGATCAGACCAGAGATGCGCTTCACGCCGCCCCTGCGAGCCAGGCGGCGGATGGCGGGCTTCGTGATGCCCTGGATGTTGTCGCGCAACACCTTGCGGTGCCGCTTGGCGCCACCCTTGCCGAGCCCCTTTCCTCCCTTGCCGCGGCCTGTCATCCTTCCTTCCTCGGGCAAAGCAAAACGTGCACAAACAGCAGCTGCAGCGGCTGGCGAGTCGGCTACGGTCTGCGCCCAGCGCGCCCGCCGCCCCCCTATATAGACTCTGGCCCGCCCTCCCCCCACCACGCGCAACCGAGGGCATATAAGCGCAGCACGGAGGCGCGCGGGCCCGTTGTCAAGGCAGCACCGGACGCCGCGCCGCACCTAACCTCCACGCACGCCGCTCCGCTACCGCTACCGCCATGGCCCGCACAAAGCAAACGGCCCGCAAGTCCACCGGCGGAAAGGCGCCGCGCAAACAGCTCGCCACCAAGGCGGCGAGGAAGAGCGCGCCCGCCACCGGAGGCGTCAAGAAGCCCCACCGCTACAGGCCGGGCACCGTCGCCCTGCGAGAAATCAGGCGCTACCAGAAGAGCACAGAGCTGCTCATCCGCAAGCTGCCATTCCAGCGCCTAGTGCGCGAGATCGCCCAGGACTTCAAGACCGACCTGCGCTTCCAGAGCTCCGCAGTCATGGCCCTGCAGGAGGCCAGCGAGGCCTACCTCGTCGGCCTCTTCGAAGACACCAACCTGTGCGCAATCCACGCCAAGCGCGTCACCATCATGCCCAAGGACATCCAGCTCGCGCGCCGCATCCGCGGCGAGCGCGCCTAAACCGCGCCGCGGCACCGCACCGCACAAACAAAAACGGCCCTTTTCAGGGCCACTAACATCTCTCCGTCGCGAGCAAACTTTGTCGGTCGCCTGCCTCTCGCCCCGCAACCCAAAAACAAAAACCACCACTTCCCGTCCGTCCGCCACACCCGCTCACTCTGCCTGCCTGCTAGCAGCGCGCAACAATCACACATCATCCCTCCCCGGCGCTCAAAGCGCACAATACCCAACGGCCGACGTCACACCGCACGGGTGGCTGGCCGGCCGCCGCTTTCGTTTCGAAAACAAAAAAACCCGCACTCCACTCCGACGGCCAACGGCCAGGCAGGCGCGCTCGCTCGCTCTACACGCCACCGAAATCCCCGCCGACTCCTTCCACATCTCAACGTGCCCCCCGTTGCAAAACATAACACACACACACACAAAGGAACAAAACAAAACAAAGACCAGACACGACTCGACTCGACAAGACAGACATCCGAGAAGAACGAACGCAGGCAAGCCAACCAACGTATTCAAACAAAACAACGTGACAGAAAACCAACCGTCGGCCGCCGCCACAAACACGGCGACAATCAACCACGACAACAACAACAACAACAACAACACCGCTTACCGCTACCGCCGCCCACACCCGCCACCGACCCCCGCAATCCAACCACCACGGCACGCAAACAGCATCCCCACGGGCATACAGAAACGCCAGACAGACACCCACACCAAACGCAACACGACAATCAAAACCTTCCCCGACGTGCTTTGATGGCCCTGAGAAGGGCCGTTTTGGGCCGCGCGTCTCTTGCGCGCCACTAGACGACGACGGGGGGTGGGGACGACGGAGTCAAGCGCCAAACCCTTCCTTTCTCCCATCTCTTTCTCCTCTACTCTACTTCTTCTTCTTGGGCGAAGCCTTCGCCTTAGACGGCGTCGTCGCCTTCTTCGGGCGCGGCGCCTTCGGCTTCTTCGTCGGAACCTTGGCGGCCTTCTTCGCCTTCGACGGCGACTTGGCCTTGGCCGGCTTGGCCGCAGCCGCCTTCTTCGCACCCGCGGGAGCGGCCGACGCCGCAGACGCCTTCTTGGCGGCGCCCGCCTTCCGACCGGTCGCCGCCTTCACGCCACCAGCCTTCTTTGCGCCGGCCGCACGGGCGCCCTTCTTCTCCTTGCTGGCCGGAGCGGCGCGCTTCTTCTTGGCACCGCCAGCACGAGCCTTGCCGCCCTCGGCCGCCCCCCCGCCGCCGGCGCCGGCAAGCTTGAACGAGCCGGACGCGCCCTTCCCCTTCGTCTGCACCAGCTCGCCCGCCACGACGGCCGACTTGAGGTACTTCTTGATAAACGGCGCCAGCTTCTCCGCGTCCAGCTTGTAGTGCGCGGCTATGTACTTCTTGATCGCCTGCAGCGACGACCCGCCGCGCTCCTTCAGACTCTTGATGGCGGCCGTCACCATCTCAGAGGTGCGCGGGTGCGCAGGCTTGGCGCGCGGCTTCTTCGCAGACGACGCAGACTTGGCCTTCTTCGTAGTGCCGGTGGCGGCGGGTGCCGCAGCAGTCTCGTTCGTAGCCGCCTGATCTGCCATTTCGACGACGCGCGTAACACACAGCGAGAGCGAGCGGGACGGCAGGCACGCAAGCACAGCACAGCAGCAGAGCAGAGAATCACAAGGCCCAGCCAGTGTCGCGGGCGGGCGCGGACGGCCGAGAGAGCGGCCGCCACTCTGCGCGCCGCCGCGCCGCGCCTCCCGCGCTTGCTACCGCCCAACGTCCGACAGCCTGTGCGGAGCAGCCCCAAACCTGCGCCACAACCGCCCGCGCCTTTCAAACCACCGAGGATGGGGCTACACACAGCCACACCACAGTCGCCAACCAGTCGCCACGGCAGCGCCGCAAACCACGGCCAAACTGCAGCTACCGCGCGCTACAGCCTGCGTCGGCCCGCCGAGAATCGCCGCCCCCGCCCAAATGCCGCCCCCACAGCCCCAGCCGACGACCCGCCACAATGGCCAAACCTTCGGCAAAACTCCCACACCGTCGCCGCGGCAGCCCGGCCAGCGCGGCCGGCGCCACAGCCACACAAGCCGAGGCGTGCGGCGATGACGGCCGTGCAAACGCGCCTCCGCCGCCCCATCGCCTTCCGTCGCCCTCCCGCCGTTTCCCGATCGGCCCGCAGCCGTCGGGCCACATCGCGCGCCGTCCTCCTCCTCTCGCCCGCCAACATTCACAGCCGTTTCTCAACAATTGCCCGCCGCAAACGGACGCCGCCTGCGCAACAGGCGCCGCCGCCCCTCGCCGCTTCCGACCCAACCCCTCGACCGAGGCAAACCGCAATCCGAATCTACAGACCAACCCAATCTGCCGTCAAGCACACACGACAGCCGACCTTACACGTTACGCGTTACACATTACGTTTACACGTCTACGTTAGGTTAGGTTAGGTGGACGTGGGTTAGGTTAAGGGGACTTGGGTTAGGTTAAGCGTCAAACTTAGGTTAAGCATTCAAACACGTCAGGCGTCAGAGGTTAGGTTAGGTTAGGTTAGGTTAGGTTAGGTTAGGTTAGGTTAGTGCTAGGTTGAGAAGCGTCAAACGTAGGTTAAAAAGGCGTTCAAACGTGAGGCGTGAGCCGGACAGCTTACCTTACGTAGACGTTAGGGGCTCACAGGCTGAGCTCACCTCGCCACACCACAGGTTCGGTTCGGTTCGCTCGGCTCAGCGTAAAGCGCCGAGGTCAGGGTTACGTTCGTTCACCTTCGGGCGCCACACTTTCGGTTGAAAGGTCGCGACGGGACGACGTCGGCAGGCACGCCGCAAACGAACAAAAACGTACAGACGACGTCGGAAACCGCCGACAGACGGGGGAGCAGCACGACCACGACCAGACACCGAGCGCGAACGAGACACACGCGAACCACCCCCACCGGCCAAAGGGCACCACACAACAACCCAGAGCACCACGTGTCGACACCAGAGCAACCCGCCGCTCACGCGACATGGCTGGCACCGAAGGGCAACCGCCCGCAACTGCGCTTTCCGCGCCGGCCCGGATGCACGTCGTGCTACAACAACACCACTACCGTACACAGCCGCTGTTCACAACATCACTATCAATGGCGCGCCCGCGGCTCGCCGCCGTCGCAGTCGCAGCCCCAACGCCAGCACTTTTGCACCACCATTCACACGCGCCGCAACACAGCTCGCCGACACAGCCGAACAAAACAAACACCACACAACAACAGCAACAACGCCGCCGCCTCTACTTGTGCCGGCGACCCACCCCGCCGATGGCGCACCTTTCGCCAGCCGGCAATCGACACACACGCACCCACCCACCGGGGCCCAGTGCAAAAAACAAAAAACACACAAAAACAAAAAAACCAAACAACACAAACGACACGGGAAGCGCACACCGCCACTTCGCGCGCACGCCACCAACCAGTCGTCGTCTCAAAATAACAAACACAAACAAAATAAACTAACAACTAGGGCAACACAAAACAAAAAAAAAAACGCCTCGCACGAACCGCCCACAAAAAGGACAAGCACACGCACAGCCTCTGCTGACGACCACGACGCAGCGGCACGCTGCTCCTGTCCCGCGCCCCGCGCCCCACTCGATTCACAACTCACGCGACACCGTCAACGACGGGCTCGCTTCCCGCAACCTACCACCTTTCCGCCACGACGCACAGCCCCAGCCCCACCCGACGACGCCCGTGGCAACGACTGCACTTTCACCACCGCCTCCCCCTTCCCCCCCAAAAACACACACACACACACACACACAGCCAGCCAAAAACGCACTCGCGACCCACACATGCACGTGCATCGGCACACGCCAACCAGTCAACGTCGACAACCACACGCAAGGCTCGAAACGAAACCGGCGTCCTTCCACGTTGCCATCAAGCTACGCGACACAAGACACAAGGAACCAACACAACAGCCGGCCCCACTAATTCCCACTCTCACGCCGCAAAAAGCACACCGAAACCGCCAAACGCACGCACATTCCCCTTCGCACTGACACCACCGACCGGCTCGCTACCACACACCTCTCGGCAGCCGTTTCACGCCAATTCGCCACACCGCCCACACAGTCGACAAGCGCCCGCCCTGTACGGCACACGCAACGACGCAGCGCAGCAAAGGGCGCCCGCAACACATACCTCTCCGCCGCCCGACGCGCCAACCGCCACACCACACCGCCAGCCACTCGCAAATTGTGCACTGCCACCAGCCACACGTCCAACACGCCGCGCCGCCTCCGGCCACCCGCCAGGGGGCGCTCACGTCCGCGACAACAGCGCGGCCCGCCGGGCCGGGCCGGGCCGAACCGAACCGAGCCGCCGCTGCTCTGCACTCGGCACGGCCACACCCTGCTGCAGACCGGGCTCGTCCCTCTGTACGCGTCTGCCTGCGCATCAACACAACACGACCTTTTTTTTTTTTTTTTTTTTTTTTTTCTCTCTACCGCCATCCCTCCTTCTCGCGTTTTACTCGTTGTTGCAGCAGCGGCGCACACCTACACATCCACAGCCCCAGCCCCAGCCGAGCCGGCCTCACCTCAGGGCCCGCCGCCAGCGTCTCCTCCTCGGGCACAGGTGCGGTGCTGTGGCCGCCCATCCAACCGCATTGCTGGCCGTCCAGCCACCAGGCGTTCCCACTGCCGCGAGCCACGCCGCGCACCGACCCTGCTGCAGAAAACGAAGCATAGCCAGAGACCGACCGATACACAAAGCAAGCCGTCGCCTCGCCTCTTGTCCTTCCTGCCTTCCTTCCGCCCCCGCCCTTCTCACACCACCGCCTCTCCACTTTCGCCCCCCCCTCCTTTTTTTGTTTTTTTTTTTTTGTTTTCTTCTTTCTTTCTTTCTTTCTTTCTTTGGCCCTCTCTCCTTCCCGCCATGGCGGTTACGGCACCGCCTGCAGCGGCAGATTTTTTGCGCCCACACGCCTACTCCTACCACCATTAACCTTGCCCTGCCCTGCCCTGCCCTGCCCATCAACGTCGCAGTCGAACCGACGCTTGCCAACACACTGCCCACGTTCCTTTCTCTTTTCGGCCTACGCCCATTACGCGCCGCCGCCACAGCACCTTCCCTTCCCACAACACACCGACGTCATCACACGCACCCAAAACAGGGGCCACGACCGTGTTCCTCGCCCACTCCCATCCCGCACGGTACGCACATTCCCAACTACTAACCGCGCACCCTCCCTTTCCAATCTGTGTGTCTCTGTGTCTGTGTCCTGTCCGCGCGTGACGCCTCTCAACATCCGCCGTCCCCCGTCCCGTTTTCGCCCCCATGCCGTCGTCGCGCCGCCTCCTCCCCGTCCACCGCCGCCCCTGTCCGCCCCGCACCACACCATACACCGCTGCTTGTCCCGGCCGTTGCCACCAAAGGCGCCGACCGCAAACGCGCCACGCCGCAGCCCCCGTGCGTCTCGCGCTCGCTTGCATCTCCGTGCCGACGCTGCCTCTCTTCCCACTCGCACTCGACCTCGACAACACAGTCTTTGGCTCCGCCACTGCGTGTTCCGGTGGTACGCACGCTGCAACACGTATGTATTCATTACCAGAGCGATGGCGAGGCATGACAGCATCTCTGTCTGACCAGAGAGTTCTTTCTCGCTGCTAGTCGGCGCTTGGACCGCGCCAGACGACAGTAGTGGCACGCACCGGGTCGCCAGGAACAGTTGTTATATATATTGTAGCGCGAGTCGGGAGAGGTAGTAGTCGGTCGACAGTAGTAGCGGGTGGACGGTTGTACTGAGCGGGCGTCGGCGGCGTGCTCTGCTCGTCTCGCGACTCTGGTCACGGTTCGGGACGATGTATAGTATATTGTGTTACAATCAAAAGGTGGTGTGACGCTGCATTGCGCAAATCTGATAACGTATGTTCATTGTACTTATTTTGTTCAACAACAAAAGCCCCACTATTACTTTTTTTCTAAAGTAACTTTTGTCTCTTAACGAAAAACATTCACGTTTTAAAGACTACTTCCTATGGCATTTCCCTCCAAGGAGTGCAATTAATTACCAGCCAGCACTCATTCATTGCACACAGCTGTGTAAGGGGTATCTACAATTGAGGAGCGGATATAAATGCAATTTTTTGTTTTTTTTGTTTTTTTTTTGTGTGTGTGTTGTAACCTCCCAGCAAAATTTAAAACAATGGACAATGTTATTTACGGATGCTAATGGACATTGCGCTAATTGTAACCTCGCCCACAATGAGAGGTACTGAAAATGGCAACAAAAATGTGAAATTCGCAATCTGACTCAAATATAAAGTCTTCACACAACATTTAAAAAAGTCCGTTCAGTGACAAGAAACTTCAATTAAACCGAAATATCGGTCTTTGGCCCTGTGCAAAACAATCAGAATTAAAGTCTTACCTCCGAATAAATGGATGTCACATTTCTGCTCTGGTTGTTGCGCAGCGCTTGAAGGAACTGCATTGCAAATAATAATATTCTCTTTTTTTGTGATTTTAGTGGCATTTTTCTTCAAAGAAGTGGAATGAAATGTGAAGTGCAACGAACTCTTTAGTTCAATACAAAATTAAATGTTTGAAAAATGCTTTTGAAATAAAACCTATTATTGGGGAACTTGTTGGAGAATAATTACAATAAATACAATTTTTCATTATCTAATGATTATATTAATTAACAGTATACCTTATTCACCATCTTGACCAGTGTTGCCGACCGCCTACATCACACAACCGCACTCGGCTGCTACTACTGACCGACCGCTCTGCATGACGACTATTAGCGTACTGCACGCGACGACTACTGACAGAGTACAGCCCTCAACTACACAGAGCTACGGACTCGCAACGACTACTGACAGACTGACTGACTGACTGACTGACTGACTGAGAACCGCTCGCAACACTCGCGCAGTCCAGCGCAAACTCTCTGGTCACAGATGCTACAATGTCTCGCCATCGCTACTATGTTACATACGTGTTTCAGTGTCTTTTTCATTGGGGTAACGATCTTTGGCTCTTTTTATTCTGAATACAGGGCCAAAGGTCAACGCTGCTGCCCTTATACAATTTATCAGGTTTCATTATGTCTGTTGCAATGTTACATACGGTTCACTCTTTCATTAATATTATCGTTGGGTTTGTTTTGTAGGGACGTTAACATTCTGGCACATTTTTATTATCATCGGACTCTCTGCTATTTGTGCAGGGAGGTTATACCTGGGTCCATTTCCATTTCCATTTACATTTTAATATTGATAGACTTTTTGTTTTCTTTTTTGTTTCTTGTTGTTTTTCCTTCTTTTTTTTTGTTGTTTTTTTTTTTTTTTTTTTTTTTGTTGTTTTGTTTTTCCCGCTCTCACCACCACCGCCGCATCACGCCTTCCGTTTTCTTGGTTTCTTTTCTGTTCTTCAACTGCTTCAACATCACCGCGCCCCATTTCCACACCACAGCCATCAGCCTCCGAGACGGGCGGGCGCAGTGTGCCATTTCCGGCGCACAAGCACACCCGTACGGTACTCTCCTCGCCCCCACGCCACCAACAACACAGCGACCACGCGGCTTTCAGGCATGGCATGGCACGGCACGGCACCGGCGAAATGCGCCGCCCCCGCCCCTCCGCGCATCCGTCCGTCTCGCCACGTTCACTGACAGCCGCGTCTGCGGCTACACCACGACAACCACAACACCGCTCCCCTCCCTGGCAACTCACATTGTTTTTCTCCTCCTCTTTTGCACAAACCACAACGCCGAGCACAGGCGCAAGCCACCCACACCGCGCCCCTCCCCGTCCCGTCTTTGGCCGCCGCTCCTCGTTTCCTCGTTTGCCCCCTCCCATCTCCCGAAATGCCATGCCAGCAGCGTTACGCATGCCCCTCCCCTGTCCACACAACACTACCGCCTAACGAACAGCCTTTTCCGGGCCACATCCAGGGCACGCCCACCTCCAAACACTGCCAATTCACGGACGCACACACACACACACACACACACACACTCACTCACTTTCTCGACACCTTTCTGTACGGAGGGTGCGTCATCTCGACCGTGACAGAGTGACGGCAACTATCGACGATCCATTTCCCCCCACTGGTAAAACATGTCCACTAACACCTACATACATCATTCAAGTACACAGACAATAGCATACACACAATGGGAGGGCACACGAACATGGACGGCACGGCACTGTCATACACTCTTCCTCAGAACCATATCAACAAACGTTACGTACATCCGGGAAAGCGAAAGCGAACGCGAACGCGAAAGCGAAAGCGAAAGCAAAGGCAAAGGCAAAGCCCAATGCAGCCGTCAAAGGTAACGTTCACCACGGCAGACACTTGCAGCCGCGCCGCCGTTAAACGCATTTCAGTGCGGCTCCAATACGCCTCCGACACGGGAACGTTCCGTTGCTCTACGAATGCGTTTCTCCCCTTTTTCCCTTCCTCTCTCTTTTGCCCCCCCTCCTTGCACTCTTGCCTCATTCCTCACGTTCTGCCCAGACATTCGACCGATCAAAGTCAACCTTTCGTTACCGTTCTCAGCGCGACGGTGTACAACAGTATGACGGGTGTGCCCAAGACTTCGGTTCAGTTGCGTGACGCCGGTCTATCGCGCCGATCGACAGTTACTCAGGGGGCGACGGATCGGACCACGTCACCGACACACAAAACACTTTCAAACAAACAAATACATACCGGATGGACACAGACAAACACGTGTACAGACATTCGCCAAACAAACGACCGCCGCCGTCGTCGTCTAGCGTGCATCTTGAATGACGACATCGGTGTGCGTGCGTCGTACGCAATCAGTCAGACACGGCTATCAAACATCAGAGTCGAATGGTACATCATCGTGCGTGTCGCCGTACACGTACAGTACAATACAACAACAATGCGTCTTAATGGCACGTTCATTTCAACGTCACTCACACACCTCCACGCTGCAGTTACGTCGCACCATTGTCAAACTCGGCGTACAGCAAAGGGAATAGTGGGCGGCAAAAAAAAAACCAAACAAAAACATTTCACATTTCACCCTCGCCATGTATGATGTGCAAAAAAAACAAACCCGCAAACGGCCGTCGTTACGGTGACACAAAAGTCGCCGATCGCACTGTCCCCCCTCGCAGACGGGTAACACACACACACACACACACCAACAACACCAATGGGTCAAAAACCACGCCAACGAGGCGTGCCACCATTCCACGCCACGGCGACCAACCTCGTGGCCGTACCCCGCGCAACACGCTTTGACGCGCCCCCCCACCCACAATCAAAATGCACACATACATCACAGCCGTCCACACAAACAACAACAACAACAATTCCGCCCTTCCCGCAAAAGGCAAGTTGGTGGCCCTGAAAAGGGCCGTTTTGCCGCTCTCGCAACGGAGGAGCCTTCTCCATCCTTCCTTCCATTCCAGAGCCACCTCCTTACTTGGAGCTCGTGTACTTGGTCACCGCCTTCGTGCCCTCGCTCACGGCGTGCTTGGCCAGCTCGCCAGGCAGCAACAGCCGCACAGCGGTCTGGATCTCGCGGGACGTGATGGTCGAGCGCTTGTTGTAGTGCGCCAGGCGAGAAGCCTCGGCCGCAATGCGCTCGAAAATGTCGTTCACGAAGCTGTTCATGATGCTCATCGCCTTCGACGAGATGCCCGTGTCAGGGTGCACCTGCTTCAGCACCTTGTAGATGTAGATGGCATAGCTCTCCTTCCTCTTGCGCTTCTTCTTCTTGTCGCCCTTCGAAATGTTCTTCTGCGCCTTGCCAGCCTTCTTGGCGGCCTTCCCGCTAGTCTTGGGCGGCATCTCGAACCAACGTACGGCAGCAGCAACACCAGTAGCAAGCGCTCCGCTCTAGTCAGCGTCTCCCCACACAGTGGCACCCGCCGCCAGCCGCCGCCGCACCTTTACCAGCTCGCCCTGTTGCGGCCGCCGACCAATGGGGCGCGCGCGCAACCGGCCGCCGCACCCGAGCCCATAAAGCACCCCCACCCCGGCTGCGCCGGCACGCACTCCGCTGCTCGACTCGCTGCCGCTCGCACCGGTCGTTTTCGTTTCCGTTTCGTGTGCACCGTCGCTAGCCCATCGCCATGTCCGGACGCGGAAAGGGAGGCAAAGTCAAGGGCAAGTCAAAGTCCCGCTCAAGCAGGGCTGGGCTCCAGTTCCCGGTCGGCAGAATCCACCGCCTCCTGCGCAAGGGAAACTACGCAGAGCGCGTCGGCGCCGGGGCGCCCGTCTACCTCGCCGCCGTCATGGAGTACCTCGCGGCTGAGGTGCTCGAGCTGGCCGGAAACGCGGCCCGCGACAACAAGAAGACGCGCATCATCCCGCGCCACCTGCAGCTTGCCATCCGCAACGACGAGGAGCTCAACAAGCTCCTGTCGGGCGTCACCATCGCACAGGGTGGTGTCCTGCCCAACATCCAGGCCGTCCTGCTGCCAAAGAAGACCGAGAAGAAGGCCTAAAGGAGGCCAGGCAATCGCAGCGCCGCGTGCTCCCCTGCACGCAACGCGCTTTGCCGGCTCGGCCCACAACAATCGGCCCTTTTCAGGGCCACCACACAAACCTACGTCCAAAGCAAAATTTCAGTCGTCCTCGCCGCACCTTGTTTTGTTTTAACTTTGCACTGTCACAGCACAGCCGCCGCCGGCGCACGTCCGCCATCTTGTCGTCCACACAGCCCGTGTGGCCCAACACACACACACACACACACATTTTGCACGGTCGCAGTCGCCTTCCAAACCGACAACGGCAGCAATAATGACCATTGTTAAAGGGAGGCGTGTCGACACACCGCCCTCCACTCCCGCGCGCAACGGCCGTCGACACGAACGAAACAGCTGATCCGGCCGCCTATGCCCACACGCCTTGCCTCGGAAACCCCAACGCCGCCGCAAACAAACACACAGAGCCAAACCACGCAAGCAAATAATCACCGCCTCTCGCACAACAACACACAGCCCGCCATCTCCGTCGCGATCGATACAAAGACACACAATAACAAACACACAAACGAAGCAGCTCCACACACAGCCAGCCACATGACACGTTTCCTTTCCTTCTCCCCTCCCAGTCACATCACGTCGCTCAAAACGGAAAGAAAGAAAGAAACAAACAAACAAACAAACAACACAGCGCACACACGCAGCAACAACACAGACTCTTTCGCACTTTTCAACTTCCGAACAGTGTGGTGGCCCTGAAAAGGGCCGTTTTCTAGTCTCTCCCACCCACAAGCACGGCCGCGGGAAGGCCAGCGCCCGCTGCGACGCAGCCTAACCGCCGAAACCGTACAGGGTGCGCCCCTGCCTCTTCAGGGCGTACACCACGTCCATGGCCGTCACAGTCTTGCGCTTGGCGTGCTCAGTGTACGTCACCGCGTCGCGGATCACGTTCTCCAGGAACACCTTCAGCACCCCGCGGGTCTCCTCGTAGATCAGACCAGAGATGCGCTTCACGCCGCCCCTGCGAGCCAGGCGGCGGATGGCGGGCTTCGTGATGCCCTGGATGTTGTCGCGCAACACCTTGCGGTGCCGCTTGGCGCCACCCTTGCCGAGCCCCTTTCCTCCCTTGCCGCGGCCTGTCATCCTTCCTTCCTCGGGCAAAGCAAAACGTGCACAAACAGCAGCTGCAGCGGCTGGCGAGTCGGCTACGGTCTGCGCCCAGCGCGCCCGCCGCCCCCCTATATAGACTCTGGCCCGCCCTCCCCCCACCACGCGCAACCGAGGGCATATAAGCGCAGCACGGAGGCGCGCGGGCCCGTTGTCAAGGCAGCACCGGACGCCGCGCCGCACCTAACCTCCACGCACGCCGCTCCGCTACCGCTACCGCCATGGCCCGCACAAAGCAAACGGCCCGCAAGTCCACCGGCGGAAAGGCGCCGCGCAAACAGCTCGCCACCAAGGCGGCGAGGAAGAGCGCGCCCGCCACCGGAGGCGTCAAGAAGCCCCACCGCTACAGGCCGGGCACCGTCGCCCTGCGAGAAATCAGGCGCTACCAGAAGAGCACAGAGCTGCTCATCCGCAAGCTGCCATTCCAGCGCCTAGTGCGCGAGATCGCCCAGGACTTCAAGACCGACCTGCGCTTCCAGAGCTCCGCAGTCATGGCCCTGCAGGAGGCCAGCGAGGCCTACCTCGTCGGCCTCTTCGAAGACACCAACCTGTGCGCAATCCACGCCAAGCGCGTCACCATCATGCCCAAGGACATCCAGCTCGCGCGCCGCATCCGCGGCGAGCGCGCCTAAACCGCGCCGCGGCACCGCACCGCACAAACAAAAACGGCCCTTTTCAGGGCCACTAACATCTCTCCGTCGCGAGCAAACTTTGTCGGTCGCCTGCCTCTCGCCCCGCAACCCAAAAACAAAAACCACCACTTCCCGTCCGTCCGCCACACCCGCTCACTCTGCCTGCCTGCTAGCAGCGCGCAACAATCACACATCATCCCTCCCCGGCGCTCAAAGCGCACAATACCCAACGGCCGACGTCACACCGCACGGGTGGCTGGCCGGCCGCCGCTTTCGTTTCGAAAACAAAAAAACCCGCACTCCACTCCGACGGCCAACGGCCAGGCAGGCGCGCTCGCTCGCTCTACACGCCACCGAAATCCCCGCCGACTCCTTCCACATCTCAACGTGCCCCCCGTTGCAAAACATAACACACACACACACAAAGGAACAAAACAAAACAAAGACCAGACACGACTCGACTCGACAAGACAGACATCCGAGAAGAACGAACGCAGGCAAGCCAACCAACGTATTCAAACAAAACAACGTGACAGAAAACCAACCGTCGGCCGCCGCCACAAACACGGCGACAATCAACCACGACAACAACAACAACAACAACAACACCGCTTACCGCTACCGCCGCCCACACCCGCCACCGACCCCCGCAATCCAACCACCACGGCACGCAAACAGCATCCCCACGGGCATACAGAAACGCCAGACAGACACCCACACCAAACGCAACACGACAATCAAAACCTTCCCCGACGTGCTTTGATGGCCCTGAGAAGGGCCGTTTTGGGCCGCGCGTCTCTTGCGCGCCACTAGACGACGACGGGGGGTGGGGACGACGGAGTCAAGCGCCAAACCCTTCCTTTCTCCCATCTCTTTCTCCTCTACTCTACTTCTTCTTCTTGGGCGAAGCCTTCGCCTTAGACGGCGTCGTCGCCTTCTTCGGGCGCGGCGCCTTCGGCTTCTTCGTCGGAACCTTGGCGGCCTTCTTCGCCTTCGACGGCGACTTGGCCTTGGCCGGCTTGGCCGCAGCCGCCTTCTTCGCACCCGCGGGAGCGGCCGACGCCGCAGACGCCTTCTTGGCGGCGCCCGCCTTCCGACCGGTCGCCGCCTTCACGCCACCAGCCTTCTTTGCGCCGGCCGCACGGGCGCCCTTCTTCTCCTTGCTGGCCGGAGCGGCGCGCTTCTTCTTGGCACCGCCAGCACGAGCCTTGCCGCCCTCGGCCGCCCCCCCGCCGCCGGCGCCGGCAAGCTTGAACGAGCCGGACGCGCCCTTCCCCTTCGTCTGCACCAGCTCGCCCGCCACGACGGCCGACTTGAGGTACTTCTTGATAAACGGCGCCAGCTTCTCCGCGTCCAGCTTGTAGTGCGCGGCTATGTACTTCTTGATCGCCTGCAGCGACGACCCGCCGCGCTCCTTCAGACTCTTGATGGCGGCCGTCACCATCTCAGAGGTGCGCGGGTGCGCAGGCTTGGCGCGCGGCTTCTTCGCAGACGACGCAGACTTGGCCTTCTTCGTAGTGCCGGTGGCGGCGGGTGCCGCAGCAGTCTCGTTCGTAGCCGCCTGATCTGCCATTTCGACGACGCGCGTAACACACAGCGAGAGCGAGCGGGACGGCAGGCACGCAAGCACAGCACAGCAGCAGAGCAGAGAATCACAAGGCCCAGCCAGTGTCGCGGGCGGGCGCGGACGGCCGAGAGAGCGGCCGCCACTCTGCGCGCCGCCGCGCCGCGCCTCCCGCGCTTGCTACCGCCCAACGTCCGACAGCCTGTGCGGAGCAGCCCCAAACCTGCGCCACAACCGCCCGCGCCTTTCAAACCACCGAGGATGGGGCTACACACAGCCACACCACAGTCGCCAACCAGTCGCCACGGCAGCGCCGCAAACCACGGCCAAACTGCAGCTACCGCGCGCTACAGCCTGCGTCGGCCCGCCGAGAATCGCCGCCCCCGCCCAAATGCCGCCCCCACAGCCCCAGCCGACGACCCGCCACAATGGCCAAACCTTCGGCAAAACTCCCACACCGTCGCCGCGGCAGCCCGGCCAGCGCGGCCGGCGCCACAGCCACACAAGCCGAGGCGTGCGGCGATGACGGCCGTGCAAACGCGCCTCCACCGCCCCATCGCCTTCCGTCGCCCTCCCGCCGTTTCCCGATCGGCCCGCAGCCGTCGGGCCACATCGCGCGCCGTCCTCCTCCTCTCGCCCGCCAACATTCACAGCCGTTTCTCAACAATTGCCCGCCGCAAACGGACGCCGCCTGCGCAACAGGCGCCGCCGCCCCTCGCCGCTTCCGACCCAACCCCTCGACCGAGGCAAACCGCAATCCGAATCTACAGACCAACCCAATCTGCCGTCAAGCACACACGACAGCCGACCTTACACGTTACGCGTTACACATTACGTTTACACGTCTACGTTAGGTTAGGTTAGGTGGACGTGGGTTAGGTTAAGGGGACTTGGGTTAGGTTAAGCGTCAAACTTAGGTTAAGCATTCAAACACGTCAGGCGTCAGAGGTTAGGTTAGGTTAGGTTAGGTTAGGTTAGGTTAGGTTAGGTTAGTGCTAGGTTGAGAAGCGTCAAACGTAGGTTAAAAAGGCGTTCAAACGTGAGGCGTGAGCCGGACAGCTTACCTTACGTAGACGTTAGGGGCTCACAGGCTGAGCTCACCTCGCCACACCACAGGTTCGGTTCGGTTCGCTCGGCTCAGCGTAAAGCGCCGAGGTCAGGGTTACGTTCGTTCACCTTCGGGCGCCACACTTTCGGTTGAAAGGTCGCGACGGGACGACGTCGGCAGGCACGCCGCAAACGAACAAAAACGTACAGACGACGTCGGAAACCGCCGACAGACGGGGGAGCAGCACGACCACGACCAGACACCGAGCGCGAACGAGACACACGCGAACCACCCCCACCGGCCAAAGGGCACCACACAACAACCCAGAGCACCACGTGTCGACACCAGAGCAACCCGCCGCTCACGCGACATGGCTGGCACCGAAGGGCAACCGCCCGCAACTGCGCTTTCCGCGCCGGCCCGGATGCACGTCGTGCTACAACAACACCACTACCGTACACAGCCGCTGTTCACAACATCACTATCAATGGCGCGCCCGCGGCTCGCCGCCGTCGCAGTCGCAGCCCCAACGCCAGCACTTTTGCACCACCATTCACACGCACCGCAACACAGCTCGCCGACACAGCCGAACAAAACAAACACCACACAACAACAGCAACAACGCCGCCGCCTCTACTTGTGCCGGCGACCCACCCCGCCGATGGCGCACCTTTCGCCAGCCGGCAATCGACACACACGCACCCACCCACCGGGGCCCAGTGCAAAAAACAAAAAACACACAAAAACAAAAAAACCAAACAACACAAACGACACGGGAAGCGCACACCGCCACTTCGCGCGCACGCCACCAACCAGTCGTCGTCTCAAAATAACAAACACAAACAAAATAAACTAACAACTAGGGCAACACAAAACAAAAAAAAAAACGCCTCGCACGAACCGCCCACAAAAAGGACAAGCACACGCACAGCCTCTGCTGACGACCACGACGCAGCGGCACGCTGCTCCTGTCCCGCGCCCCGCGCCCCACTCGATTCACAACTCACGCGACACCGTCAACGACGGGCTCGCTTCCCGCAACCTACCACCTTTCCGCCACGACGCACAGCCCCAGCCCCACCCGACGACGCCCGTGGCAACGACTGCACTTTCACCACCGCCTCCCCCTTCCCCCCCAAAAACACACACACACACACACACACAGCCAGCCAAAAACGCACTCGCGACCCACACATGCACGTGCATCGGCACACGCCAACCAGTCAACGTCGACAACCACACGCAAGGCTCGAAACGAAACCGGCGTCCTTCCACGTTGCCATCAAGCTACGCGACACAAGACACAAGGAACCAACACAACAGCCGGCCCCACTAATTCCCACTCTCACGCCGCAAAAAGCACACCGAAACCGCCAAACGCACGCACATTCCCCTTCGCACTGACACCACCGACCGGCTCGCTACCACACACCTCTCGGCAGCCGTTTCACGCCAATTCGCCACACCGCCCACACAGTCGACAAGCGCCCGCCCTGTACGGCACACGCAACGACGCAGCGCAGCAAAGGGCGCCCGCAACACATACCTCTCCGCCGCCCGACGCGCCAACCGCCACACCACACCGCCAGCCACTCGCAAATTGTGCACTGCCACCAGCCACACGTCCAACACGCCGCGCCGCCTCCGGCCACCCGCCAGGGGGCGCTCACGTCCGCGACAACAGCGCGGCCCGCCGGGCCGGGCCGGGCCGAACCGAACCGAGCCGCCGCTGCTCTGCACTCGGCACGGCCACACCCTGCTGCAGACCGGGCTCGTCCCTCTGTACGCGTCTGCCTGCGCATCAACACAACACGACCTTTTTTTTTTTTTTTTTTTTTTTCTCTCTACCGCCATCCCTCCTTCTCGCGTTTTACTCGTTGTTGCAGCAGCGGCGCACACCTACACATCCACAGCCCCAGCCCCAGCCGAGCCGGCCTCACCTCAGGGCCCGCCGCCAGCGTCTCCTCCTCGGGCACAGGTGCGGTGCTGTGGCCGCCCATCCAACCGCATTGCTGGCCGTCCAGCCACCAGGCGTTCCCACTGCCGCGAGCCACGCCGCGCACCGACCCTGCTGCAGAAAACGAAGCATAGCCAGAGACCGACCGATACACAAAGCAAGCCGTCGCCTCGCCTCTTGTCCTTCCTGCCTTCCTTCCGCCCCCGCCCTTCTCACACCACCGCCTCTCCACTTTCGCCCCCCCCTCCTTTTTTTGTTTTTTTTTTTTTGTTTTCTTCTTTCTTTCTTTCTTTCTTTCTTTGGCCCTCTCTCCTTCCCGCCATGGCGGTTACGGCACCGCCTGCAGCGGCAGATTTTTTGCGCCCACACGCCTACTCCTACCACCATTAACCTTGCCCTGCCCTGCCCTGCCCTGCCCATCAACGTCGCAGTCGAACCGACGCTTGCCAACACACTGCCCACGTTCCTTTCTCTTTTCGGCCTACGCCCATTACGCGCCGCCGCCACAGCACCTTCCCTTCCCACAACACACCGACGTCATCACACGCACCCAAAACAGGGGCCACGACCGTGTTCCTCGCCCACTCCCATCCCGCACGGTACGCACATTCCCAACTACTAACCGCGCACCCTCCCTTTCCAATCTGTGTGTCTCTGTGTCTGTGTCCTGTCCGCGCGTGACGCCTCTCAACATCCGCCGTCCCCCGTCCCGTTTTCGCCCCCATGCCGTCGTCGCGCCGCCTCCTCCCCGTCCACCGCCGCCCCTGTCCGCCCCGCACCACACCATACACCGCTGCTTGTCCCGGCCGTTGCCACCAAAGGCGCCGACCGCAAACGCGCCACGCCGCAGCCCCCGTGCGTCTCGCGCTCGCTTGCATCTCCGTGCCGACGCTGCCTCTCTTCCCACTCGCACTCGACCTCGACAACACAGTCTTTGGCTCCGCCACTGCGTGTTCCGGTGGTACGCACGCTGCAACACGTATGTATTCATTACCAGAGCGATGGCGAGGCATGACAGCATCTCTGTCTGACCAGAGAGTTCTTTCTCGCTGCTAGTCGGCGCTTGGACCGCGCCAGACGACAGTAGTGGCACGCACCGGGTCGCCAGGAACAGTTGTTATATATATTGTAGCGCGAGTCGGGAGAGGTAGTAGTCGGTCGACAGTAGTAGCGGGTGGACGGTTGTACTGAGCGGGCGTCGGCGGCGTGCTCTGCTCGTCTCGCGACTCTGGTCACGGTTCGGGACGATGTATAGTATATTGTGTTACAATCAAAAGGTGGTGTGACGCTGCATTGCGCAAATCTGATAACGTATGTTCATTGTACTTATTTTGTTCAACAACAAAAGCCCCACTATTACTTTTTTTCTAAAGTAACTTTTGTCTCTTAACGAAAAACATTCACGTTTTAAAGACTACTTCCTATGGCATTTCCCTCCAAGGAGTGCAATTAATTACCAGCCAGCACTCATTCATTGCACACAGCTGTGTAAGGGGTATCTACAATTGAGGAGCGGATATAAATGCAATTTTTTGTTTTTTTTGTTTTTTTTTTGTGTGTGTGTTGTAACCTCCCAGCAAAATTTAAAACAATGGACAATGTTATTTACGGATGCTAATGGACATTGCGCTAATTGTAACCTCGCCCACAATGAGAGGTATTGAAAATGGCAACAAAAATGTGAAATTCGCAATCTGACTCAAATATAAAGTCTTCACACAACATTTAAAAAAGTCCGTTCAGTGACAAGAAACTTCAATTAAACCGAAATATCGGTCTTTGGCCCTGTGCAAAACAATCAGAATTAAAGTCTTACCTCCGAATAAATGGATGTCACATTTCTGCTCTGGTTGTTGCGCAGCGCTTGAAGGAACTGCATTGCAAATAATAATATTCTCTTTTTTTGTGATTTTAGTGGCATTTTTCTTCAAAGAAGTGGAATGAAATGTGAAGTGCAACGAACTCTTTAGTTCAATACAAAATTAAATGTTTGAAAAATGCTTTTGAAATAAAACCTATTATTGGGGAACTTGTTGGAGAATAATTACAATAAATACAATTTTTCATTATCTAATGATTATATTAATTAACAGTATACCTTATTCACCATCTTGACCAGTGTTGCCGACCGCCTACATCACACAACCGCACTCGGCTGCTACTACTGACCGACCGCTCTGCATGACGACTATTAGCGTACTGCACGCGACGACTACTGACAGAGTACAGCCCTCAACTACACAGAGCTACGGACTCGCAACGACTACTGACAGACTGACTGACTGACTGACTGACTGACTGAGAACCGCTCGCAACACTCGCGCAGTCCAGCGCAAACTCTCTGGTCACAGATGCTACAATGTCTCGCCATCGCTACTATGTTACATACGTGTTTCAGTGTCTTTTTCATTGGGGTAACGATCTTTGGCTCTTTTTATTCTGAATACAGGGCCAAAGGTCAACGCTGCTGCCCTTATACAATTTATCAGGTTTCATTATGTCTGTTGCAATGTTACATACGGTTCACTCTTTCATTAATATTATCGTTGGGTTTGTTTTGTAGGGACGTTAACATTCTGGCACATTTTTATTATCATCGGACTCTCTGCTATTTGTGCAGGGAGGTTATACCTGGGTCCATTTCCATTTCCATTTACATTTTAATATTGATAGACTTTTTGTTTTCTTTTTTGTTTCTTGTTGTTTTTCCTTCTTTTTTTTTGTTGTTTTTTTTTTTTTTTTTTTTTGTTGTTTTGTTTTTCCCGCTCTCACCACCACCGCCGCATCACGCCTTCCGTTTTCTTGGTTTCTTTTCTGTTCTTCAACTGCTTCAACATCACCGCGCCCCATTTCCACACCACAGCCATCAGCCTCCGAGACGGGCGGGCGCAGTGTGCCATTTCCGGCGCACAAGCACACCCGTACGGTACTCTCCTCGCCCCCACGCCACCAACAACACAGCGACCACGCGGCTTTCAGGCATGGCATGGCACGGCACGGCACCGGCGAAATGCGCCGCCCCCGCCCCTCCGCGCATCCGTCCGTCTCGCCACGTTCACTGACAGCCGCGTCTGCGGCTACACCACGACAACCACAACACCGCTCCCCTCCCTGGCAACTCACATTGTTTTTCTCCTCCTCTTTTGCACAAACCACAACGCCGAGCACAGGCGCAAGCCACCCACACCGCGCCCCTCCCCGTCCCGTCTTTGGCCGCCGCTCCTCGTTTCCTCGTTTGCCCCCTCCCATCTCCCGAAATGCCATGCCAGCAGCGTTACGCATGCCCCTCCCCTGTCCACACAACACTACCGCCTAACGAACAGCCTTTTCCGGGCCACATCCAGGGCACGCCCACCTCCAAACACTGCCAATTCACGGACGCACACACACACACACACACACACACACTCACTCACTTTCTCGACACCTTTCTGTACGGAGGGTGCGTCATCTCGACCGTGACAGAGTGACGGCAACTATCGACGATCCATTTCCCCCCACTGGTAAAACATGTCCACTAACACCTACATACATCATTCAAGTACACAGACAATAGCATACACACAATGGGAGGGCACACGAACATGGACGGCACGGCACTGTCATACACTCTTCCTCAGAACCATATCAACAAACGTTACGTACATCCGGGAAAGCGAAAGCGAACGCGAACGCGAAAGCGAAAGCGAAAGCAAAGGCAAAGGCAAAGCCCAATGCAGCCGTCAAAGGTAACGTTCACCACGGCAGACACTTGCAGCCGCGCCGCCGTTAAACGCATTTCAGTGCGGCTCCAATACGCCTCCGACACGGGAACGTTCCGTTGCTCTACGAATGCGTTTCTCCCCTTTTTCCCTTCCTCTCTCTTTTGCCCCCCCTCCTTGCACTCTTGCCTCATTCCTCACGTTCTGCCCAGACATTCGACCGATCAAAGTCAACCTTTCGTTACCGTTCTCAGCGCGACGGTGTACAACAGTATGACGGGTGTGCCCAAGACTTCGGTTCAGTTGCGTGACGCCGGTCTATCGCGCCGATCGACAGTTACTCAGGGGGCGACGGATCGGACCACGTCACCGACACACAAAACACTTTCAAACAAACAAATACATACCGGATGGACACAGACAAACACGTGTACAGACATTCGCCAAACAAACGACCGCCGCCGTCGTCGTCTAGCGTGCATCTTGAATGACGACATCGGTGTGCGTGCGTCGTACGCAATCAGTCAGACACGGCTATCAAACATCAGAGTCGAATGGTACATCATCGTGCGTGTCGCCGTACACGTACAGTACAATACAACAACAATGTGTCTTAATGGCACGTTCATTTCAACGTCACTCACACACCTCCACGCTGCAGTTACGTCGCACCATTGTCAAACTCGGCGTACAGCAAAGGGAATAGTGGGCGGCAAAAAAAAAACCAAACAAAAACATTTCACATTTCACCCTCGCCATGTATGATGTGCAAAAAAAACAAACCCGCAAACGGCCGTCGTTACGGTGACACAAAAGTCGCCGATCGCACTGTCCCCCCTCGCAGACGGGTAACACACACACACACACACACCAACAACACCAATGGGTCAAAAACCACGCCAACGAGGCGTGCCACCATTCCACGCCACGGCGACCAACCTCGTGGCCGTACCCCGCGCAACACGCTTTGACGCGCCCCCCCACCCACAATCAAAATGCACACATACATCACAGCCGTCCACACAAACAACAACAACAACAATTCCGCCCTTCCCGCAAAAGGCAAGTTGGTGGCCCTGAAAAGGGCCGTTTTGCCGCTCTCGCAACGGAGGAGCCTTCTCCATCCTTCCTTCCATTCCAGAGCCACCTCCTTACTTGGAGCTCGTGTACTTGGTCACCGCCTTCGTGCCCTCGCTCACGGCGTGCTTGGCCAGCTCGCCAGGCAGCAACAGCCGCACAGCGGTCTGGATCTCGCGGGACGTGATGGTCGAGCGCTTGTTGTAGTGCGCCAGGCGAGAAGCCTCGGCCGCAATGCGCTCGAAAATGTCGTTCACGAAGCTGTTCATGATGCTCATCGCCTTCGACGAGATGCCCGTGTCAGGGTGCACCTGCTTCAGCACCTTGTAGATGTAGATGGCATAGCTCTCCTTCCTCTTGCGCTTCTTCTTCTTGTCGCCCTTCGAAATGTTCTTCTGCGCCTTGCCAGCCTTCTTGGCGGCCTTCCCGCTAGTCTTGGGCGGCATCTCGAACCAACGTACGGCAGCAGCAACACCAGTAGCAAGCGCTCCGCTCTAGTCAGCGTCTCCCCACACAGTGGCACCCGCCGCCAGCCGCCGCCGCACCTTTACCAGCTCGCCCTGTTGCGGCCGCCGACCAATGGGGCGCGCGCGCAACCGGCCGCCGCACCCGAGCCCATAAAGCACCCCCACCCCGGCTGCGCCGGCACGCACTCCGCTGCTCGACTCGCTGCCGCTCGCACCGGTCGTTTTCGTTTCCGTTTCGTGTGCACCGTCGCTAGCCCATCGCCATGTCCGGACGCGGAAAGGGAGGCAAAGTCAAGGGCAAGTCAAAGTCCCGCTCAAGCAGGGCTGGGCTCCAGTTCCCGGTCGGCAGAATCCACCGCCTCCTGCGCAAGGGAAACTACGCAGAGCGCGTCGGCGCCGGGGCGCCCGTCTACCTCGCCGCCGTCATGGAGTACCTCGCGGCTGAGGTGCTCGAGCTGGCCGGAAACGCGGCCCGCGACAACAAGAAGACGCGCATCATCCCGCGCCACCTGCAGCTTGCCATCCGCAACGACGAGGAGCTCAACAAGCTCCTGTCGGGCGTCACCATCGCACAGGGTGGTGTCCTGCCCAACATCCAGGCCGTCCTGCTGCCAAAGAAGACCGAGAAGAAGGCCTAAAGGAGGCCAGGCAATCGCAGCGCCGCGTGCTCCCCTGCACGCAACGCGCTTTGCCGGCTCGGCCCACAACAATCGGCCCTTTTCAGGGCCACCACACAAACCTACGTCCAAAGCAAAATTTCAGTCGTCCTCGCCGCACCTTGTTTTGTTTTAACTTTGCACTGTCACAGCACAGCCGCCGCCGGCGCACGTCCGCCATCTTGTCGTCCACACAGCCCGTGTGGCCCAACACACACACACACACACACATTTTGCACGGTCGCAGTCGCCTTCCAAACCGACAACGGCAGCAATAATGACCATTGTTAAAGGGAGGCGTGTCGACACACCGCCCTCCACTCCCGCGCGCAACGGCCGTCGACACGAACGAAACAGCTGATCCGGCCGCCTATGCCCACACGCCTTGCCTCGGAAACCCCAACGCCGCCGCAAACAAACACACAGAGCCAAACCACGCAAGCAAATAATCACCGCCTCTCGCACAACAACACACAGCCCGCCATCTCCGTCGCGATCGATACAAAGACACACAATAACAAACACACAAACGAAGCAGCTCCACACACAGCCAGCCACATGACACGTTTCCTTTCCTTCTCCCCTCCCAGTCACATCACGTCGCTCAAAACGGAAAGAAAGAAAGAAACAAACAAACAAACAAACAACACAGCGCACACACGCAGCAACAACACAGACTCTTTCGCACTTTTCAACTTCCGAACAGTGTGGTGGCCCTGAAAAGGGCCGTTTTCTAGTCTCTCCCACCCACAAGCACGGCCGCGGGAAGGCCAGCGCCCGCTGCGACGCAGCCTAACCGCCGAAACCGTACAGGGTGCGCCCCTGCCTCTTCAGGGCGTACACCACGTCCATGGCCGTCACAGTCTTGCGCTTGGCGTGCTCAGTGTACGTCACCGCGTCGCGGATCACGTTCTCCAGGAACACCTTCAGCACCCCGCGGGTCTCCTCGTAGATCAGACCAGAGATGCGCTTCACGCCGCCCCTGCGAGCCAGGCGGCGGATGGCGGGCTTCGTGATGCCCTGGATGTTGTCGCGCAACACCTTGCGGTGCCGCTTGGCGCCACCCTTGCCGAGCCCCTTTCCTCCCTTGCCGCGGCCTGTCATCCTTCCTTCCTCGGGCAAAGCAAAACGTGCACAAACAGCAGCTGCAGCGGCTGGCGAGTCGGCTACGGTCTGCGCCCAGCGCGCCCGCCGCCCCCCTATATAGACTCTGGCCCGCCCTCCCCCCACCACGCGCAACCGAGGGCATATAAGCGCAGCACGGAGGCGCGCGGGCCCGTTCCCCACGAGTGGCGCCGGTGAAATTAGCACTCTACGCTGACGACACCGCGCTATTCGTGCGGAGCATGAACGTGAGGGAAATGCGACGCCTCCTCCAGATTGGCTGCGACACCCTGGGCGCGTGGTCAACTAAGTGGCGGCTCAAACAGAACGCCGCAAAGAGCCAGGCAGTAGTATTCACTAGAAGGCTACTGCCTCCCGATTTGCCGCCGGTTACTATCACGGGAAGCCCCGTGCCGTGGAGTAAAACCGGCAAATACCTCGGGGTCACACTCGACCAGAGGCTTACCTGGAGACCACACGTCCAGGACGTTAGGAGCAGGGCTATAGGGCGACTTCACACCCTGTACCCCCTGCTTAACCCATCGTCAACGCTGGCCCCCCAGCACGGCATCACCCTGTACCTAGCGCTGGTCAGACCAGTGCTAGAGTACGCAGCCGTGGTGTGGGGTATGGCAGCCGACACCCATATAGGCACACTACAGAGGGTGCAGAACAGAGCCCTAAAGCTCGCCCTGCGCCTTCCACGAAGATATTCCTCCACTCTGCTACATGAACAGACCGGTATCCTGCATCTGCGGGACCGATTCAGACAGTCGGCACGACTGTTCTACAGTAAGGCTGAGAACTCAGAAAACCGGCTCATACAGGGCCTGGGCCACAACATACACCACAGGCCAACCACACGTTGGCCTGACCTACTGAGGGACTAACAACCCTCAGCAGGCAGGATGCAACTGTATCCCCATAGGCCGAATCAATAAATCAGGCACCATAATCAAAACAACAGGCATAGCAGGAACAACAAAGCATTGTTTACCCTGCTCCTACGCGAGCAAAGGACAGCTCGTAAGGAAGAAGCGAAGCGAAGCGCGGGCCCGTTGTCAAGGCAGCACCGGACGCCGCGCCGCACCTAACCTCCACGCACGCCGCTCCGCTACCGCTACCGCCATGGCCCGCACAAAGCAAACGGCCCGCAAGTCCACCGGCGGAAAGGCGCCGCGCAAACAGCTCGCCACCAAGGCGGCGAGGAAGAGCGCGCCCGCCACCGGAGGCGTCAAGAAGCCCCACCGCTACAGGCCGGGCACCGTCGCCCTGCGAGAAATCAGGCGCTACCAGAAGAGCACAGAGCTGCTCATCCGCAAGCTGCCATTCCAGCGCCTAGTGCGCGAGATCGCCCAGGACTTCAAGACCGACCTGCGCTTCCAGAGCTCCGCAGTCATGGCCCTGCAGGAGGCCAGCGAGGCCTACCTCGTCGGCCTCTTCGAAGACACCAACCTGTGCGCAATCCACGCCAAGCGCGTCACCATCATGCCCAAGGACATCCAGCTCGCGCGCCGCATCCGCGGCGAGCGCGCCTAAACCGCGCCGCGGCACCGCACCGCACAAACAAAAACGGCCCTTTTCAGGGCCACTAACATCTCTCCGTCGCGAGCAAACTTTGTCGGTCGCCTGCCTCTCGCCCCGCAACCCAAAAACAAAAACCACCACTTCCCGTCCGTCCGCCACACCCGCTCACTCTGCCTGCCTGCTAGCAGCGCGCAACAATCACACATCATCCCTCCCCGGCGCTCAAAGCGCACAATACCCAACGGCCGACGTCACACCGCACGGGTGGCTGGCCGGCCGCCGCTTTCGTTTCGAAAACAAAAAAACCCGCACTCCACTCCGACGGCCAACGGCCAGGCAGGCGCGCTCGCTCGCTCTACACGCCACCGAAATCCCCGCCGACTCCTTCCACATCTCAACGTGCCCCCCGTTGCAAAACATAACACACACACACACAAAGGAACAAAACAAAACAAAGACCAGACACGACTCGACTCGACAAGACAGACATCCGAGAAGAACGAACGCAGGCAAGCCAACCAACGTATTCAAACAAAACAACGTGACAGAAAACCAACCGTCGGCCGCCGCCACAAACACGGCGACAATCAACCACGACAACAACAACAACAACAACAACACCGCTTACCGCTACCGCCGCCCACACCCGCCACCGACCCCCGCAATCCAACCACCACGGCACGCAAACAGCATCCCCACGGGCATACAGAAACGCCAGACAGACACCCACACCAAACGCAACACGACAATCAAAACCTTCCCCGACGTGCTTTGATGGCCCTGAGAAGGGCCGTTTTGGGCCGCGCGTCTCTTGCGCGCCACTAGACGACGACGGGGGGTGGGGACGACGGAGTCAAGCGCCAAACCCTTCCTTTCTCCCATCTCTTTCTCCTCTACTCTACTTCTTCTTCTTGGGCGAAGCCTTCGCCTTAGACGGCGTCGTCGCCTTCTTCGGGCGCGGCGCCTTCGGCTTCTTCGTCGGAACCTTGGCGGCCTTCTTCGCCTTCGACGGCGACTTGGCCTTGGCCGGCTTGGCCGCAGCCGCCTTCTTCGCACCCGCGGGAGCGGCCGACGCCGCAGACGCCTTCTTGGCGGCGCCCGCCTTCCGACCGGTCGCCGCCTTCACGCCACCAGCCTTCTTTGCGCCGGCCGCACGGGCGCCCTTCTTCTCCTTGCTGGCCGGAGCGGCGCGCTTCTTCTTGGCACCGCCAGCACGAGCCTTGCCGCCCTCGGCCGCCCCCCCGCCGCCGGCGCCGGCAAGCTTGAACGAGCCGGACGCGCCCTTCCCCTTCGTCTGCACCAGCTCGCCCGCCACGACGGCCGACTTGAGGTACTTCTTGATAAACGGCGCCAGCTTCTCCGCGTCCAGCTTGTAGTGCGCGGCTATGTACTTCTTGATCGCCTGCAGCGACGACCCGCCGCGCTCCTTCAGACTCTTGATGGCGGCCGTCACCATCTCAGAGGTGCGCGGGTGCGCAGGCTTGGCGCGCGGCTTCTTCGCAGACGACGCAGACTTGGCCTTCTTCGTAGTGCCGGTGGCGGCGGGTGCCGCAGCAGTCTCGTTCGTAGCCGCCTGATCTGCCATTTCGACGACGCGCGTAACACACAGCGAGAGCGAGCGGGACGGCAGGCACGCAAGCACAGCACAGCAGCAGAGCAGAGAATCACAAGGCCCAGCCAGTGTCGCGGGCGGGCGCGGACGGCCGAGAGAGCGGCCGCCACTCTGCGCGCCGCCGCGCCGCGCCTCCCGCGCTTGCTACCGCCCAACGTCCGACAGCCTGTGCGGAGCAGCCCCAAACCTGCGCCACAACCGCCCGCGCCTTTCAAACCACCGAGGATGGGGCTACACACAGCCACACCACAGTCGCCAACCAGTCGCCACGGCAGCGCCGCAAACCACGGCCAAACTGCAGCTACCGCGCGCTACAGCCTGCGTCGGCCCGCCGAGAATCGCCGCCCCCGCCCAAATGCCGCCCCCACAGCCCCAGCCGACGACCCGCCACAATGGCCAAACCTTCGGCAAAACTCCCACACCGTCGCCGCGGCAGCCCGGCCAGCGCGGCCGGCGCCACAGCCACACAAGCCGAGGCGTGCGGCGATGACGGCCGTGCAAACGCGCCTCCGCCGCCCCATCGCCTTCCGTCGCCCTCCCGCCGTTTCCCGATCGGCCCGCAGCCGTCGGGCCACATCGCGCGCCGTCCTCCTCCTCTCGCCCGCCAACATTCACAGCCGTTTCTCAACAATTGCCCGCCGCAAACGGACGCCGCCTGCGCAACAGGCGCCGCCGCCCCTCGCCGCTTCCGACCCAACCCCTCGACCGAGGCAAACCGCAATCCGAATCTACAGACCAACCCAATCTGCCGTCAAGCACACACGACAGCCGACCTTACACGTTACGCGTTACACATTACGTTTACACGTCTACGTTAGGTTAGGTTAGGTGGACGTGGGTTAGGTTAAGGGGACTTGGGTTAGGTTAAGCGTCAAACTTAGGTTAAGCATTCAAACACGTCAGGCGTCAGAGGTTAGGTTAGGTTAGGTTAGGTTAGGTTAGGTTAGGTTAGGTTAGTGCTAGGTTGAGAAGCGTCAAACGTAGGTTAAAAAGGCGTTCAAACGTGAGGCGTGAGCCGGACAGCTTACCTTACGTAGACGTTAGGGGCTCACAGGCTGAGCTCACCTCGCCACACCACAGGTTCGGTTCGGTTCGCTCGGCTCAGCGTAAAGCGCCGAGGTCAGGGTTACGTTCGTTCACCTTCGGGCGCCACACTTTCGGTTGAAAGGTCGCGACGGGACGACGTCGGCAGGCACGCCGCAAACGAACAAAAACGTACAGACGACGTCGGAAACCGCCGACAGACGGGGGAGCAGCACGACCACGACCAGACACCGAGCGCGAACGAGACACACGCGAACCACCCCCACCGGCCAAAGGGCACCACACAACAACCCAGAGCACCACGTGTCGACACCAGAGCAACCCGCCGCTCACGCGACATGGCTGGCACCGAAGGGCAACCGCCCGCAACTGCGCTTTCCGCGCCGGCCCGGATGCACGTCGTGCTACAACAACACCACTACCGTACACAGCCGCTGTTCACAACATCACTATCAATGGCGCGCCCGCGGCTCGCCGCCGTCGCAGTCGCAGCCCCAACGCCAGCACTTTTGCACCACCATTCACACGCACCGCAACACAGCTCGCCGACACAGCCGAACAAAACAAACACCACACAACAACAGCAACAACGCCGCCGCCTCTACTTGTGCCGGCGACCCACCCCGCCGATGGCGCACCTTTCGCCAGCCGGCAATCGACACACACGCACCCACCCACCGGGGCCCAGTGCAAAAAACAAAAAACACACAAAAACAAAAAAACCAAACAACACAAACGACACGGGAAGCGCACACCGCCACTTCGCGCGCACGCCACCAACCAGTCGTCGTCTCAAAATAACAAACACAAACAAAATAAACTAACAACTAGGGCAACACAAAACAAAAAAAAAACGCCTCGCACGAACCGCCCACAAAAAGGACAAGCACACGCACAGCCTCTGCTGACGACCACGACGCAGCGGCACGCTGCTCCTGTCCCGCGCCCCGCGCCCCACTCGATTCACAACTCACGCGACACCGTCAACGACGGGCTCGCTTCCCGCAACCTACCACCTTTCCGCCACGACGCACAGCCCCAGCCCCACCCGACGACGCCCGTGGCAACGACTGCACTTTCACCACCGCCTCCCCCTTCCCCCCCAAAAACACACACACACACACACACACAGCCAGCCAAAAACGCACTCGCGACCCACACATGCACGTGCATCGGCACACGCCAACCAGTCAACGTCGACAACCACACGCAAGGCTCGAAACGAAACCGGCGTCCTTCCACGTTGCCATCAAGCTACGCGACACAAGACACAAGGAACCAACACAACAGCCGGCCCCACTAATTCCCACTCTCACGCCGCAAAAAGCACACCGAAACCGCCAAACGCACGCACATTCCCCTTCGCACTGACACCACCGACCGGCTCGCTACCACACACCTCTCGGCAGCCGTTTCACGCCAATTCGCCACACCGCCCACACAGTCGACAAGCGCCCGCCCTGTACGGCACACGCAACGACGCAGCGCAGCAAAGGGCGCCCGCAACACATACCTCTCCGCCGCCCGACGCGCCAACCGCCACACCACACCGCCAGCCACTCGCAAATTGTGCACTGCCACCAGCCACACGTCCAACACGCCGCGCCGCCTCCGGCCACCCGCCAGGGGGCGCTCACGTCCGCGACAACAGCGCGGCCCGCCGGGCCGGGCCGGGTCGAACCGAACCGAGCCGCCGCTGCTCTGCACTCGGCACGGCCACACCCTGCTGCAGACCGGGCTCGTCCCTCTGTACGCGTCTGCCTGCGCATCAACACAACACGACCTTTTTTTTTTTTTTTTTTTTTTTTCTCTCTACCGCCATCCCTCCTTCTCGCGTTTTACTCGTTGTTGCAGCAGCGGCGCACACCTACACATCCACAGCCCCAGCCCCAGCCGAGCCGGCCTCACCTCAGGGCCCGCCGCCAGCGTCTCCTCCTCGGGCACAGGTGCGGTGCTGTGGCCGCCCATCCAACCGCATTGCTGGCCGTCCAGCCACCAGGCGTTCCCACTGCCGCGAGCCACGCCGCGCACCGACCCTGCTGCAGAAAACGAAGCATAGCCAGAGACCGACCGATACACAAAGCAAGCCGTCGCCTCGCCTCTTGTCCTTCCTGCCTTCCTTCCGCCCCCGCCCTTCTCACACCACCGCCTCTCCACTTTCGCCCCCCCCTCCTTTTTTTGTTTTTTTTTTTTTGTTTTCTTCTTTCTTTCTTTCTTTCTTTCTTTGGCCCTCTCTCCTTCCCGCCATGGCGGTTACGGCACCGCCTGCAGCGGCAGATTTTTTGCGCCCACACGCCTACTCCTACCACCATTAACCTTGCCCTGCCCTGCCCTGCCCTGCCCATCAACGTCGCAGTCGAACCGACGCTTGCCAACACACTGCCCACGTTCCTTTCTCTTTTCGGCCTACGCCCATTACGCGCCGCCGCCACAGCACCTTCCCTTCCCACAACACACCGACGTCATCACACGCACCTAAAACAGGGGCCACGACCGTGTTCCTCGCCCACTCCCATCCCGCACGGTACGCACATTCCCAACTACTAACCGCGCACCCTCCCTTTCCAATCTGTGTGTCTCTGTGTCTGTGTCCTGTCCGCGCGTGACGCCTCTCAACATCCGCCGTCCCCCGTCCCGTTTTCGCCCCCATGCCGTCGTCGCGCCGCCTCCTCCCCGTCCACCGCCGCCCCTGTCCGCCCCGCACCACACCATACACCGCTGCTTGTCCCGGCCGTTGCCACCAAAGGCGCCGACCGCAAACGCGCCACGCCGCAGCCCCCGTGCGTCTCGCGCTCGCTTGCATCTCCGTGCCGACGCTGCCTCTCTTCCCACTCGCACTCGACCTCGACAACACAGTCTTTGGCTCCGCCACTGCGTGTTCCGGTGGTACGCACGCTGCAACACGTATGTATTCATTACCAGAGCGATGGCGAGGCATGACAGCATCTCTGTCTGACCAGAGAGTTCTTTCTCGCTGCTAGTCGGCGCTTGGACCGCGCCAGACGACAGTAGTGGCACGCACCGGGTCGCCAGGAACAGTTGTTATATATATTGTAGCGCGAGTCGGGAGAGGTAGTAGTCGGTCGACAGTAGTAGCGGGTGGACGGTTGTACTGAGCGGGCGTCGGCGGCGTGCTCTGCTCGTCTCGCGACTCTGGTCACGGTTCGGGACGATGTATAGTATATTGTGTTACAATCAAAAGGTGGTGTGACGCTGCATTGCGCAAATCTGATAACGTATGTTCATTGTACTTATTTTGTTCAACAACAAAAGCCCCACTATTACTTTTTTTCTAAAGTAACTTTTGTCTCTTAACGAAAAACATTCACGTTTTAAAGACTACTTCCTATGGCATTTCCCTCCAAGGAGTGCAATTAATTACCAGCCAGCACTCATTCATTGCACACAGCTGTGTAAGGGGTATCTACAATTGAGGAGCGGATATAAATGCAATTTTTTGTTTTTTTTGTTTTTTTTTTGTGTGTGTGTTGTAACCTCCCAGCAAAATTTAAAACAATGGACAATGTTATTTACGGATGCTAATGGACATTGCGCTAATTGTAACCTCGCCCACAATGAGAGGTATTGAAAATGGCAACAAAAATGTGAAATTCGCAATCTGACTCAAATATAAAGTCTTCACACAACATTTAAAAAAGTCCGTTCAGTGACAAGAAACTTCAATTAAACCGAAATATCGGTCTTTGGCCCTGTGCAAAACAATCAGAATTAAAGTCTTACCTCCGAATAAATGGATGTCACATTTCTGCTCTGGTTGTTGCGCAGCGCTTGAAGGAACTGCATTGCAAATAATAATATTCTCTTTTTTTGTGATTTTAGTGGCATTTTTCTTCAAAGAAGTGGAATGAAATGTGAAGTGCAACGAACTCTTTAGTTCAATACAAAATTAAATGTTTGAAAAATGCTTTTGAAATAAAACCTATTATTGGGGAACTTGTTGGAGAATAATTACAATAAATACAATTTTTCATTATCTAATGATTATATTAATTAACAGTATACCTTATTCACCATCTTGACCAGTGTTGCCGACCGCCTACATCACACAACCGCACTCGGCTGCTACTACTGACCGACCGCTCTGCATGACGACTATTAGCGTACTGCACGCGACGACTACTGACAGAGTACAGCCCTCAACTACACAGAGCTACGGACTCGCAACGACTACTGACAGACTGACTGACTGACTGACTGACTGACTGAGAACCGCTCGCAACACTCGCGCAGTCCAGCGCAAACTCTCTGGTCACAGATGCTACAATGTCTCGCCATCGCTACTATGTTACATACGTGTTTCAGTGTCTTTTTCATTGGGGTAACGATCTTTGGCTCTTTTTATTCTGAATACAGGGCCAAAGGTCAACGCTGCTGCCCTTATACAATTTATCAGGTTTCATTATGTCTGTTGCAATGTTACATACGGTTCACTCTTTCATTAATATTATCGTTGGGTTTGTTTTGTAGGGACGTTAACATTCTGGCACATTTTTATTATCATCGGACTCTCTGCTATTTGTGCAGGGAGGTTATACCTGGGTCCATTTCCATTTCCATTTACATTTTAATATTGATAGACTTTTTGTTTTCTTTTTTGTTTCTTGTTGTTTTTCCTTCTTTTTTTTTGTTGTTTTTTTTTTTTTTTTTTTGTTGTTTTGTTTTTCCCGCTCTCACCACCACCGCCGCATCACGCCTTCCGTTTTCTTGGTTTCTTTTCTGTTCTTCAACTGCTTCAACATCACCGCGCCCCATTTCCACACCACAGCCATCAGCCTCCGAGACGGGCGGGCGCAGTGTGCCATTTCCGGCGCACAAGCACACCCGTACGGTACTCTCCTCGCCCCCACGCCACCAACAACACAGCGACCACGCGGCTTTCAGGCATGGCATGGCACGGCACGGCACCGGCGAAATGCGCCGCCCCCGCCCCTCCGCGCATCCGTCCGTCTCGCCACGTTCACTGACAGCCGCGTCTGCGGCTACACCACGACAACCACAACACCGCTCCCCTCCCTGGCAACTCACATTGTTTTTCTCCTCCTCTTTTGCACAAACCACAACGCCGAGCACAGGCGCAAGCCACCCACACCGCGCCCCTCCCCGTCCCGTCTTTGGCCGCCGCTCCTCGTTTCCTCGTTTGCCCCCTCCCATCTCCCGAAATGCCATGCCAGCAGCGTTACGCATGCCCCTCCCCTGTCCACACAACACTACCGCCTAACGAACAGCCTTTTCCGGGCCACATCCAGGGCACGCCCACCTCCAAACACTGCCAATTCACGGACGCACACACACACACACACACACACACTCACTCACTTTCTCGACACCTTTCTGTACGGAGGGTGCGTCATCTCGACCGTGACAGAGTGACGGCAACTATCGACGATCCATTTCCCCCCACTGGTAAAACATGTCCACTAACACCTACATACATCATTCAAGTACACAGACAATAGCATACACACAATGGGAGGGCACACGAACATGGACGGCACGGCACTGTCATACACTCTTCCTCAGAACCATATCAACAAACGTTACGTACATCCGGGAAAGCGAAAGCGAACGCGAACGCGAAAGCGAAAGCGAAAGCAAAGGCAAAGGCAAAGCCCAATGCAGCCGTCAAAGGTAACGTTCACCACGGCAGACACTTGCAGCCGCGCCGCCGTTAAACGCATTTCAGTGCGGCTCCAATACGCCTCCGACACGGGAACGTTCCGTTGCTCTACGAATGCGTTTCTCCCCTTTTTCCCTTCCTCTCTCTTTTGCCCCCCCTCCTTGCACTCTTGCCTCATTCCTCACGTTCTGCCCAGACATTCGACCGATCAAAGTCAACCTTTCGTTACCGTTCTCAGCGCGACGGTGTACAACAGTATGACGGGTGTGCCCAAGACTTCGGTTCAGTTGCGTGACGCCGGTCTATCGCGCCGATCGACAGTTACTCAGGGGGCGACGGATCGGACCACGTCACCGACACACAAAACACTTTCAAACAAACAAATACATACCGGATGGACACAGACAAACACGTGTACAGACATTCGCCAAACAAACGACCGCCGCCGTCGTCGTCTAGCGTGCATCTTGAATGACGACATCGGTGTGCGTGCGTCGTACGCAATCAGTCAGACACGGCTATCAAACATCAGAGTCGAATGGTACATCATCGTGCGTGTCGCCGTACACGTACAGTACAATACAACAACAATGCGTCTTAATGGCACGTTCATTTCAACGTCACTCACACACCTCCACGCTGCAGTTACGTCGCACCATTCTCAAACTCGGCGTACAGCAAAGGGAATAGTGGGCGGCAAAAAAAAAACCAAACAAAAACATTTCACATTTCACCCTCGCCATGTATGATGTGCAAAAAAAACAAACCCGCAAACGGCCGTCGTTACGGTGACACAAAAGTCGCCGATCGCACTGTCCCCCCTCGCAGACGGGTAACACACACACACACACACACCAACAACACCAATGGGTCAAAAACCACGCCAACGAGGCGTGCCACCATTCCACGCCACGGCGACCAACCTCGTGGCCGTACCCCGCGCAACACGCTTTGACGCGCCCCCCCACCCACAATCAAAATGCACACATACATCACAGCCGTCCACACAAACAACAACAACAACAATTCCGCCCTTCCCGCAAAAGGCAAGTTGGTGGCCCTGAAAAGGGCCGTTTTGCCGCTCTCGCAACGGAGGAGCCTTCTCCATCCTTCCTTCCATTCCAGAGCCACCTCCTTACTTGGAGCTCGTGTACTTGGTCACCGCCTTCGTGCCCTCGCTCACGGCGTGCTTGGCCAGCTCGCCAGGCAGCAACAGCCGCACAGCGGTCTGGATCTCGCGGGACGTGATGGTCGAGCGCTTGTTGTAGTGCGCCAGGCGAGAAGCCTCGGCCGCAATGCGCTCGAAAATGTCGTTCACGAAGCTGTTCATGATGCTCATCGCCTTCGACGAGATGCCCGTGTCAGGGTGCACCTGCTTCAGCACCTTGTAGATGTAGATGGCATAGCTCTCCTTCCTCTTGCGCTTCTTCTTCTTGTCGCCCTTCGAAATGTTCTTCTGCGCCTTGCCAGCCTTCTTGGCGGCCTTCCCGCTAGTCTTGGGCGGCATCTCGAACCAACGTACGGCAGCAGCAACACCAGTAGCAAGCGCTCCGCTCTAGTCAGCGTCTCCCCACACAGTGGCACCCGCCGCCAGCCGCCGCCGCACCTTTACCAGCTCGCCCTGTTGCGGCCGCCGACCAATGGGGCGCGCGCGCAACCGGCCGCCGCACCCGAGCCCATAAAGCACCCCCACCCCGGCTGCGCCGGCACGCGACGGTGGCATCTCCACAGATAGACACATCCGCGCGGGAGTACCACAAGGGTCGGTACTCGGCCCCCTGCTGTACTCCCTCTACACAGCCGACGCTCCGCGGGTGGCACGCGTGGAGTTAGCACTTTATGCTGACGACACAGCGCTGTTCACCCGCAGCATGAACGCGGCCGAGATGCGCCGTCGCCTCCAGCTCGGATGTGACGTCCTGGGAGCCTGGTCCACCAAATGGCGACTCAAATTTAACGCCGCAAAGAGCCAGGCCATTGTCTTCAGCAGGAAAAGGCTACCTCCGAACCTGCAGCCAGTCACGATCATGGGAGGCCCCATTCCATGGTTGCGGACAGGAAAGTACCTCGGGGTGACGCTCGATCGGCGCCTGACGTGGCTCCCCCACGTCCGCGAGGTCAGGGGGCGAGCAGTGGGACGTCTTCGTGCGCTGTACCCGCTGCTCAACCCCTCCTCCACACTCCCGCCAAGACACGGCCTCTCTCTGTATCTGGCCCTGGTACGGCCAATACTAGAGTATGCGGCCGTGGTGTGGGGCAATGCTGCCGCCACACACATCGCGGTGCTTCAGCGAGTACAGAACAGGGCGCTGCGCCTTGCCCTTCATAAGCCGCCTCGCTATCCTACGAGGCTTCTGCACGAGGAAGCAGGCGTCCCGCTACTGCGGGACCGCTTCCGGCACATCGCCAGAGGGTTCTACAACGCTGCAGAACACTCTGGCAGCCGCCTGATTCGTGGGCTGGGCCACCAGGTCCACCACAGGCCGACTACACGTTGGCCCGACCTCCTGCGGGAGTAAACAAACTCCCACGGAGGCGATGACGCCACATAGAGCGCCTCCCTAGTCAGAGGCGCTCACCGAGGAAAATCCCTGAAGTTAGGAAACCAAATTCAAAAGAGAGGTATATGCAGGAACAGCAGCTACGCTGCTTACCCTGCCTCCACACCTGGCAGATGTTGCCAGTGTTTTGCAGTGAGTGAGTGCGCCGGCACGCACTCCGCTGCTCGACTCGCTGCCGCTCGCACCGGTCGTTTTCGTTTCCGTTTCGTGTGCACCGTCGCTAGCCCATCGCCATGTCCGGACGCGGAAAGGGAGGCAAAGTCAAGGGCAAGTCAAAGTCCCGCTCAAGCAGGGCTGGGCTCCAGTTCCCGGTCGGCAGAATCCACCGCCTCCTGCGCAAGGGAAACTACGCAGAGCGCGTCGGCGCCGGGGCGCCCGTCTACCTCGCCGCCGTCATGGAGTACCTCGCGGCTGAGGTGCTCGAGCTGGCCGGAAACGCGGCCCGCGACAACAAGAAGACGCGCATCATCCCGCGCCACCTGCAGCTTGCCATCCGCAACGACGAGGAGCTCAACAAGCTCCTGTCGGGCGTCACCATCGCACAGGGTGGTGTCCTGCCCAACATCCAGGCCGTCCTGCTGCCAAAGAAGACCGAGAAGAAGGCCTAAAGGAGGCCAGGCAATCGCAGCGCCGCGTGCTCCCCTGCACGCAACGCGCTTTGCCGGCTCGGCCCACAACAATCGGCCCTTTTCAGGGCCACCACACAAACCTACGTCCAAAGCAAAATTTCAGTCGTCCTCGCCGCACCTTGTTTTGTTTTAACTTTGCACTGTCACAGCACAGCCGCCGCCGGCGCACGTCCGCCATCTTGTCGTCCACACAGCCCGTGTGGCCCAACACACACACACACACACACATTTTGCACGGTCGCAGTCGCCTTCCAAACCGACAACGGCAGCAATAATGACCATTGTTAAAGGGAGGCGTGTCGACACACCGCCCTCCACTCCCGCGCGCAACGGCCGTCGACACGAACGAAACAGCTGATCCGGCCGCCTATGCCCACACGCCTTGCCTCGGAAACCCCAACGCCGCCGCAAACAAACACACAGAGCCAAACCACGCAAGCAAATAATCACCGCCTCTCGCACAACAACACACAGCCCGCCATCTCCGTCGCGATCGATACAAAGACACACAATAACAAACACACAAACGAAGCAGCTCCACACACAGCCAGCCACATGACACGTTTCCTTTCCTTCTCCCCTCCCAGTCACATCACGTCGCTCAAAACGGAAAGAAAGAAAGAAACAAACAAACAAACAAACAACACAGCGCACACACGCAGCAACAACACAGACTCTTTCGCACTTTTCAACTTCCGAACAGTGTGGTGGCCCTGAAAAGGGCCGTTTTCTAGTCTCTCCCACCCACAAGCACGGCCGCGGGAAGGCCAGCGCCCGCTGCGACGCAGCCTAACCGCCGAAACCGTACAGGGTGCGCCCCTGCCTCTTCAGGGCGTACACCACGTCCATGGCCGTCACAGTCTTGCGCTTGGCGTGCTCAGTGTACGTCACCGCGTCGCGGATCACGTTCTCCAGGAACACCTTCAGCACCCCGCGGGTCTCCTCGTAGATCAGACCAGAGATGCGCTTCACGCCGCCCCTGCGAGCCAGGCGGCGGATGGCGGGCTTCGTGATGCCCTGGATGTTGTCGCGCAACACCTTGCGGTGCCGCTTGGCGCCACCCTTGCCGAGCCCCTTTCCTCCCTTGCCGCGGCCTGTCATCCTTCCTTCCTCGGGCAAAGCAAAACGTGCACAAACAGCAGCTGCAGCGGCTGGCGAGTCGGCTACGGTCTGCGCCCAGCGTTTTTTTTTTTTTTAAGAGGTGGAGCCCCTCCACGCCCACACCGGCATGATGGCCAACACAAAAGGTCTACTGCCATCTCTGCATAAGGGTTAGTATTCACTAAAGTGAGGTGTCGCAGGATGTGGGTACTGCGATGTTTGCGTACGTCTGGTTAGGATTAACCATTAATACGCGCTCATCTGGAGATAGATTGGTCGAAATCTGACGAAGGGTAGCGGTTTGAAGGGCAGAGGAAAAAAAGTGCCAAGGCAAGAGCCAAGGGAAAAAAACCTCTGCGAAAGTTAGGTCGGGCGGCAAGAGCAGTAGCGGTTGTCTTGCTGCCTGCAATAGGTTGTGCAAGGATAGGCTTTGTTAGTAGTGGGTATCATGCATGTCGATACCTTGACGTTGTGCGTTTGTGCTGCTCGGCGGCTGGCGCTGGGTGCTGGTACAGAGTCCTCGTTCAGCGTCCTGCGACCTGCAACAGTTATGTTTGTTATCGGTCTTGTGTCCGATAGGTCATATACCGGAGGCACAGTGTGGGGGAGTGTTGGGAGATTGTTCGTGCGTCTGTGGGCGAGCTCGTCGGTGTCCCTGCTGTGGCCTGTTGGTCGGCTCTAATAGCAGCTGGTAGTTGCCAGTCAGTATTGCTGTTATGCAGGGGCTTACCGACGTTTGTCGCTGTTTGCGTATGTTAGTTTACCATAGGTGGTTATGCCCTAGCTAGCAGTGTCTTTGGTCGCTTGTGTTTCCACCTGTGGTTGTGATCGTAGTTTCCCAGAGTGAGGATGAAAGGATTGTTCGAGTGTCTCGAGTTCCTGTATAGTCGTGTAGCGTGTTTCTTGAATACTTCCTTGAGGGTATCAAGGCGGTATTCATGGTGAAGATCCACGGTGCGTGTGTAGCGTGGAGCATTGCTAATGATTCGTAGCACTTTGTTCTGTATGATCTGCAGGCGGCGCAGTCGTGTGGGAGCTGCATATCCCCAGACGGGAGCTGCGTACGTCATCAGAGGTCTAATCAGTGTAGTGTATAAGGACCTCGACACCCTCCTATTCAGTGTGCTTTCCCTGTTGAGCATTGGGTAGAGCTGTTTGAGCCTCGCGTGCGCTCGGTTGGCAACGTATTCGATGTGGTCCCCCCACGTAAGTTTCCGGTCCAGCCAGACACCAAGGTATCTGACTTTCTCTCGGAAACGTATTGGGCGTGTATGTAGTGTTATCGGTCTACAGTGTTGGTGTTTGCGCAGTAGTTTCGGTCTGCGTGTGAACAGAACTGCTTCGCACTTGTCGACGTTTACTTTAATACGCCATCGCTCCAGCCAAGGCTCAGCTGTTCTGAGTGCTGTCTGTATTCGTGAGTTGATGTTCGACGGTTTCCAGTCTTGCGCGAGGATGGCTGTGTCATCCGCGTAGACGGCTAACGTCGTGTTTCGTGTCGCTGGGTAGTCATTAATGTACAGGTTAAACAAGATGGGCCCCAGAATGCTTCCTTGGGGTACTCCAGCTTGGATACCGTGTTGTGTTGATTGTTTATCCTGCACGTTAGTGTTGAAACATCTGTTCGTGAGATATGAGTGTATGAGACGTACGAGTCCGTCTGGGAAACCAGCTTCGCTTAGTTTGCGTATGAGTCCGTTGTGCCAGAGACGATCGAAAGCCTTTTCGATGTCTAGGAACACGGCCCCTGTGGCTTTGTTCATGTTGTAGCCGTGTGTTATATGTTCGACTACGCGGAGGAGTTGTTGTGTTGTCGAGTGGTGATTCCTAAAGCCGAATTGCTCCGGTCTTAGGGTGTCGTTGGCGATGCAATGCCTAGTGATACGTTTTAGTATTACCTTCTCAACAATCTTGCTGAGCGAGCACAGCAGACTGATGGGACGGTAATTTTGTGGGAGGGAGTGGTCTTTCCCTGGCTTCCTGAACATCAGGACCTTGGCCGCCTTCCAAAAGTCAGGGAAGTGTTGGTGTGTCAGGATGGCATTCGTTAGGTGTGTGAGGTATTCTACGGCTTTATCCGTGAACTCCTGGAGGACACGGTTTTGAATGCCATCAGGCCCAGGGGCTTTTCTAGCGTTGGTGTGCTTGATAGCCCATGTGACTTCATTTGTGCTAGCACGTCTGATTACGTCGCGCGAGGGCTGGGCTACAAGTCGTGTAACCTCCTGGTCCGTTTCAAGTGTGAATGCTGGGTCTGAAGGAACCAGATTCGGCATGAAGGACGCTGCAAGTGTTGTGGCCATAAGCTCTGCCTTCTCCGTCGCGGAGTAGGCTGGGCCGTCTGGTCCTTGTAACGTGGGAATGTAATGTTTCTCCCTGGTGAAGTGTCTGGCCAGCTGCCACACGCCAGGACGTGTGGTATCCAGCCGAGCGAGTCTCTGTCCCCATTGTTCGTTTCTGAATGTTTGGATTTTATTCCGTATTATGCCCTGGAGTCTGTTGACGTGCAGTTTATAGAACGGACGCCTGGTACGCTGCCAGTATCTCCTGAGGCGGTTCCTCATTGAGATAAGGCCCAGGATTTCCTGGGGCAGGGCCGTCGAGTGTTGTCTTGGTGTTGTAAATGGAATGGCGTCAGTCATTGCGTCTTGGACGGCAGTTGTGAGAGCCTCCACAGCCTCATCGATTTGCTGTGTGTTGTTAATTTCGTGAGTGTCAGGAATGCGACTATCAAGCGTTTCCTTGAACAGTGTCCAGTTCGCACGTTTGTAGTTAAGCATCCTGCGTGGTTCAATGTCCTGCAGTGTCTCTTCCATGTGCAGTATTACAGGCATGTGGTCTGAGTCCAGATCGTTTTCAACCGTTAGGTTGAGTGTGCATGTGATGCCCTTTATGAGGGCTATGTCTAACACGTCTGGCCTATGTCGGGCCTGTGTAGGCACGAACGTCGGAACGTCCGGCCCAAGTATAATGTAGTTTCGGCCTAGTGCGTGTTCGTACAGTTTCTTGCCGTTGGAGGTTCGTATTCGTGAGTTCCAATCGGGGTGTTTTGCGTTGAGGTCTCCAGCGGCTATTACCCGCGGTGCCATGTTGAGTACTGTGCTGATATCGCGTGTTACTATGTTTTTAGGAGGATTGTATAGCGATACCAGTGTGGTGTTGGCTCCGTTGAACTTGACCCTAACGGCCGTAGCCTCCAGTCTTTCAAGTGCTGGGAGCTCGATGTTCGTGTGGTCTATGTCTCTGTGTATAATGATTGCCGTGCCGCCTCCCCTCCTGCCATCCGCTCGGTCGGTACGATAGACGCAATAACCTGGGAGGTTTAGTTGTTTGCGAGGCGTAAGCAGTGTTTCGTTCACAAGAGCGATTCGGATACCCTTTCGCTCCATGAACGCGGCCATCTCGGCTTTTTTGTTTGCGATCCCGTTGGCATTCCAAAACAGGATCTGTGTGACTGCGTTTAAGTCTGCGTTTCGGGGCTGGTGTGGTGTATTATCCATGTAGTAGTGTAAAGAGCGGTGTGATAGTGGCTTGGAAGCTAGTCCAGTTGAGCGTACCCGACATGAACTGCATAAAGAGTTGTGAGACACACCCCATAATCTTCGTGACTATTTCGGTGGTCGTGCGTCCGGGGAATAATGTTTCCATTATTCTCTGGAATGTTGTTGTGATGTTGGTCATGTCGGCCTGGGAGTTGTTGGTCGTGTTAGCGGCCGCTTGTTCCAGTGTTGGCGTTTGGTGAGGGCTGGCCTGCGAGTCGGTTGTTCGTGTGGCAGTTGTGGGCGGCTGTGTATTTTCTGAGGTGAGTGGGTGTGTTATGTGGGTTGTTGAGTTGGTGTCCGGGATGTGTTCGTGGGTGTTGGTGTTCTGTTGCCTGTGTAATTGTTGTGGTGCGGTCGTGTTCCTCGTGCTGCGGCTGTTTCTCCTTCTCCTCCTCCTCTGGCGCTGTGGTTGTCCCTGTGTGTGTGCGTTTTCTGTAGCCTGTGGTGGGCTGCAGTTCGCGATCTCAGGGGGTAGGGTGGTGTTGTTGCTTGTCTCGTGCGGTGTGCCCGGTGCGGGTGTGGTGTCATTTGTTGTGCATGTCTGTTGTGTGCCTGTTGCTGGGGGTGTTTGCTGAGCGTGTTCTGAGCTCTGGGGCTCCTCTGACCGTCCCGCGCTGCTGGGGCTGCCAGCGACCGCTCCAGCGAAGGATAAACCACTTCTTACTGGGCGCGGGGGCGGTTTTGGAACTGTGATGGCGGTTGGTTTCGCATGTTTGGCGATTTTGCGCCTCAGAGCTGCTTTGTATGCAATGCACCCTCTGTAGTTTGCCGGATGGGCAGCACCACAGTTGGCGCACTTGCGAGGTGCTGTATTGGGGAGTTTGCAGCGTTGGGTTGTGTGACCGCCGGCGCATATGCGGCAGCGGGGTGCGAGACCGCATCTGATACCCGCGTGCGCATAGCGCTGGCAGTTGTGGCATTGTTGGGGGGTGCGCGGCGTGTTGTACACCTCTACATTAACGACCATGTGAAGAAATAATTTTAACTTCAGCAGGTCGCGGGATTTGGCCGTGTCAGCCAGCTCCGCCATGTAGTTATGTGACGGTCTCGCTGTGCCGAACTCTGACATCCGGTTTACCCGAATGCACTCCCACCCGAGAGCAGAGAGTTCGTTGTGTACCGTGTCGGTCGGGGTTCGTGAGTCTATCCCCTTAATCACGTACTGTTGTGTTTTTTCCAAGACTGTCCTGTACGTGAAGTGTTCTACCTTCCTTTCTTTGAGAAAGTCCAGTAGATTCGTGTAGTCTGTCTTGTTCGCCACGTACAGTGCGGCGTGTTCCCCGGTGAGCTTGGAGTAGTATGTTGTGGGGCTGTGCTTATTGTTAAATTCTCTGTTTAGGAGACTTAGGTCTCCATAGTTGTGAATGATGACCGGTGGGAAGCCGGTCGCGGTGTTGTTAGTGTTCTGCGTAGCTGCGTGTATGTTTGTGGTTGCTGCAGTCGCAGGGTTGTTTGTGTTGGTCCCTGTGTTGTTATTGTTTGTTCGCGGCGTGGATGGTGTTGGCAGCAGCGCTTGGCCGTTGCCTCGTGAGTTTGTGGGCTCACATGTTTGTGTAGTTGGCTGCTGTTTGCGCCTTGGGCCGACCTGCTGCCATGGCCCGTCTTCATCAGTGTTTGTTGTGTCCTCTGTCGGCTCTGGAACCGGTTCCGTCGGTGCCTGGGCCGCCAGAGGTGATATAGGGGGCATGTCCTGTTGTTCAGCAGGTGCCTGTGTGTGTGGTGTGGGTGTTTCTGTTCGTGTGTTTTCGCTGCCCATCAGCTCTGCGATCAGCTCCAGCTGTTCCGCGATCTGCTGGTCCTTCAGGGCAACCTGCTCCTGGAAGGTGGACAGCGGGACGGATATGATGGCGGGAGTAGCCGGCATTACCGCCTCTTGTGCTGCAGCTTTGCTGCGGGTGAGTGGTGGGGAAGCACAGGAAAGATCGGACATCTTCGCTGTTTCAGGAGTAATTATTTATTTGGATAGGGAAGGATGGAACACGACAATTTTGCTCTTTTTAAGGAGCGACAATAATGCTTTTTAGCGATAGCGCTGTGTATCCTGTTCCTACAGAAGAGGGGGTCCCTACGACCTATCTGCGCGGAGTGCAATGCACGGCGCAAGAGAGCGCGGGTTGAAGAGAGCGGCCTACAGTGCGCGGGGTTATCCGACGTGAACGGGCCCCTGACACTGAGATTACCCTACCAAAGAACGGGAGAGTCCCGCTGGGGAGGTTTGCAACCGAAGTTGCAGGAAGTGGAGCCGAAGCTCTTGCCACTTAGCGCCCGAAAGCGTTAAGCAGCTTGCGCGAGTTCGTGCCGCTCAGAAGAGCGTCACTGGCAGCTACGCCAGTTGTAGCTTATTGGGGACCACTCCAAGGAGCTATCCGCGGGCAGCTACGCCAGGTGCAGAGAGCAGCGTTCCGCTCGGGTCGGCTGCTCGACTGCACTGCGCCCAGCGCGCCCGCCGCCCCCCTATATAGACTCTGGCCCGCCCTCCCCCCACCACGCGCAACCGAGGGCATATAAGCGCAGCACGGAGGCGCGCGGGCCCGTTGTCAAGGCAGCACCGGACGCCGCGCCGCACCTAACCTCCACGCACGCCGCTCCGCTACCGCTACCGCCATGGCCCGCACAAAGCAAACGGCCCGCAAGTCCACCGGCGGAAAGGCGCCGCGCAAACAGCTCGCCACCAAGGCGGCGAGGAAGAGCGCGCCCGCCACCGGAGGCGTCAAGAAGCCCCACCGCTACAGGCCGGGCACCGTCGCCCTGCGAGAAATCAGGCGCTACCAGAAGAGCACAGAGCTGCTCATCCGCAAGCTGCCATTCCAGCGCCTAGTGCGCGAGATCGCCCAGGACTTCAAGACCGACCTGCGCTTCCAGAGCTCCGCAGTCATGGCCCTGCAGGAGGCCAGCGAGGCCTACCTCGTCGGCCTCTTCGAAGACACCAACCTGTGCGCAATCCACGCCAAGCGCGTCACCATCATGCCCAAGGACATCCAGCTCGCGCGCCGCATCCGCGGCGAGCGCGCCTAAACCGCGCCGCGGCACCGCACCGCACAAACAAAAACGGCCCTTTTCAGGGCCACTAACATCTCTCCGTCGCGAGCAAACTTTGTCGGTCGCCTGCCTCTCGCCCCGCAACCCAAAAACAAAAACCACCACTTCCCGTCCGTCCGCCACACCCGCTCACTCTGCCTGCCTGCTAGCAGCGCGCAACAATCACACATCATCCCTCCCCGGCGCTCAAAGCGCACAATACCCAACGGCCGACGTCACACCGCACGGGTGGCTGGCCGGCCGCCGCTTTCGTTTCGAAAACAAAAAAACCCGCACTCCACTCCGACGGCCAACGGCCAGGCAGGCGCGCTCGCTCGCTCTACACGCCACCGAAATCCCCGCCGACTCCTTCCACATCTCAACGTGCCCCCCGTTGCAAAACATAACACACACACACACAAAGGAACAAAACAAAACAAAGACCAGACACGACTCGACTCGACAAGACAGACATCCGAGAAGAACGAACGCAGGCAAGCCAACCAACGTATTCAAACAAAACAACGTGACAGAAAACCAACCGTCGGCCGCCGCCACAAACACGGCGACAATCAACCACGACAACAACAACAACAACAACAACACCGCTTACCGCTACCGCCGCCCACACCCGCCACCGACCCCCGCAATCCAACCACCACGGCACGCAAACAGCATCCCCACGGGCATACAGAAACGCCAGACAGACACCCACACCAAACGCAACACGACAATCAAAACCTTCCCCGACGTGCTTTGATGGCCCTGAGAAGGGCCGTTTTGGGCCGCGCGTCTCTTGCGCGCCACTAGACGACGACGGGGGGTGGGGACGACGGAGTCAAGCGCCAAACCCTTCCTTTCTCCCATCTCTTTCTCCTCTACTCTACTTCTTCTTCTTGGGCGAAGCCTTCGCCTTAGACGGCGTCGTCGCCTTCTTCGGGCGCGGCGCCTTCGGCTTCTTCGTCGGAACCTTGGCGGCCTTCTTCGCCTTCGACGGCGACTTGGCCTTGGCCGGCTTGGCCGCAGCCGCCTTCTTCGCACCCGCGGGAGCGGCCGACGCCGCAGACGCCTTCTTGGCGGCGCCCGCCTTCCGACCGGTCGCCGCCTTCACGCCACCAGCCTTCTTTGCGCCGGCCGCACGGGCGCCCTTCTTCTCCTTGCTGGCCGGAGCGGCGCGCTTCTTCTTGGCACCGCCAGCACGAGCCTTGCCGCCCTCGGCCGCCCCCCCGCCGCCGGCGCCGGCAAGCTTGAACGAGCCGGACGCGCCCTTCCCCTTCGTCTGCACCAGCTCGCCCGCCACGACGGCCGACTTGAGGTACTTCTTGATAAACGGCGCCAGCTTCTCCGCGTCCAGCTTGTAGTGCGCGGCTATGTACTTCTTGATCGCCTGCAGCGACGACCCGCCGCGCTCCTTCAGACTCTTGATGGCGGCCGTCACCATCTCAGAGGTGCGCGGGTGCGCAGGCTTGGCGCGCGGCTTCTTCGCAGACGACGCAGACTTGGCCTTCTTCGTAGTGCCGGTGGCGGCGGGTGCCGCAGCAGTCTCGTTCGTAGCCGCCTGATCTGCCATTTCGACGACGCGCGTAACACACAGCGAGAGCGAGCGGGACGGCAGGCACGCAAGCACAGCACAGCAGCAGAGCAGAGAATCACAAGGCCCAGCCAGTGTCGCGGGCGGGCGCGGACGGCCGAGAGAGCGGCCGCCACTCTGCGCGCCGCCGCGCCGCGCCTCCCGCGCTTGCTACCGCCCAACGTCCGACAGCCTGTGCGGAGCAGCCCCAAACCTGCGCCACAACCGCCCGCGCCTTTCAAACCACCGAGGATGGGGCTACACACAGCCACACCACAGTCGCCAACCAGTCGCCACGGCAGCGCCGCAAACCACGGCCAAACTGCAGCTACCGCGCGCTACAGCCTGCGTCGGCCCGCCGAGAATCGCCGCCCCCGCCCAAATGCCGCCCCCACAGCCCCAGCCGACGACCCGCCACAATGGCCAAACCTTCGGCAAAACTCCCACACCGTCGCCGCGGCAGCCCGGCCAGCGCGGCCGGCGCCACAGCCACACAAGCCGAGGCGTGCGGCGATGACGGCCGTGCAAACGCGCCTCCGCCGCCCCATCGCCTTCCGTCGCCCTCCCGCCGTTTCCCGATCGGCCCGCAGCCGTCGGGCCACATCGCGCGCCGTCCTCCTCCTCTCGCCCGCCAACATTCACAGCCGTTTCTCAACAATTGCCCGCCGCAAACGGACGCCGCCTGCGCAACAGGCGCCGCCGCCCCTCGCCGCTTCCGACCCAACCCCTCGACCGAGGCAAACCGCAATCCGAATCTACAGACCAACCCAATCTGCCGTCAAGCACACACGACAGCCGACCTTACACGTTACGCGTTACACATTACGTTTACACGTCTACGTTAGGTTAGGTTAGGTGGACGTGGGTTAGGTTAAGGGGACTTGGGTTAGGTTAAGCGTCAAACTTAGGTTAAGCATTCAAACACGTCAGGCGTCAGAGGTTAGGTTAGGTTAGGTTAGGTTAGGTTAGGTTAGGTTAGGTTAGTGCTAGGTTGAGAAGCGTCAAACGTAGGTTAAAAAGGCGTTCAAACGTGAGGCGTGAGCCGGACAGCTTACCTTACGTAGACGTTAGGGGCTCACAGGCTGAGCTCACCTCGCCACACCACAGGTTCGGTTCGGTTCGCTCGGCTCAGCGTAAAGCGCCGAGGTCAGGGTTACGTTCGTTCACCTTCGGGCGCCACACTTTCGGTTGAAAGGTCGCGACGGGACGACGTCGGCAGGCACGCCGCAAACGAACAAAAACGTACAGACGACGTCGGAAACCGCCGACAGACGGGGGAGCAGCACGACCACGACCAGACACCGAGCGCGAACGAGACACACGCGAACCACCCCCACCGGCCAAAGGGCACCACACAACAACCCAGAGCACCACGTGTCGACACCAGAGCAACCCGCCGCTCACGCGACATGGCTGGCACCGAAGGGCAACCGCCCGCAACTGCGCTTTCCGCGCCGGCCCGGATGCACGTCGTGCTACAACAACACCACTACCGTACACAGCCGCTGTTCACAACATCACTATCAATGGCGCGCCCGCGGCTCGCCGCCGTCGCAGTCGCAGCCCCAACGCCAGCACTTTTGCACCACCATTCACACGCACCGCAACACAGCTCGCCGACACAGCCGAACAAAACAAACACCACACAACAACAGCAACAACGCCGCCGCCTCTACTTGTGCCGGCGACCCACCCCGCCGATGGCGCACCTTTCGCCAGCCGGCAATCGACACACACGCACCCACCCACCGGGGCCCAGTGCAAAAAACAAAAAACACACAAAAACAAAAAAACCAAACAACACAAACGACACGGGAAGCGCACACCGCCACTTCGCGCGCACGCCACCAACCAGTCGTCGTCTCAAAATAACAAACACAAACAAAATAAACTAACAACTAGGGCAACACAAAACAAAAAAAAAAACGCCTCGCACGAACCGCCCACAAAAAGGACAAGCACACGCACAGCCTCTGCTGACGACCACGACGCAGCGGCACGCTGCTCCTGTCCCGCGCCCCGCGCCCCACTCGATTCACAACTCACGCGACACCGTCAACGACGGGCTCGCTTCCCGCAACCTACCACCTTTCCGCCACGACGCACAGCCCCAGCCCCACCCGACGACGCCCGTGGCAACGACTGCACTTTCACCACCGCCTCCCACTTCCCCCCCAAAAACACACACACACACACAGCCAGCCAAAAACGCACTCGCGACCCACACATGCACGTGCATCGGCACACGCCAACCAGTCAACGTCGACAACCACACGCAAGGCTCGAAACGAAACCGGCGTCCTTCCACGTTGCCATCAAGCTACGCGACACAAGACACAAGGAACCAACACAACAGCCGGCCCCACTAATTCCCACTCTCACGCCGCAAAAAGCACACCGAAACCGCCAAACGCACGCACATTCCCCTTCGCACTGACACCACCGACCGGCTCGCTACCACACACCTCTCGGCAGCCGTTTCACGCCAATTCGCCACACCGCCCACACAGTCGACAAGCGCCCGCCCTGTACGGCACACGCAACGACGCAGCGCAGCAAAGGGCGCCCGCAACACATACCTCTCCGCCGCCCGACGCGCCAACCGCCACACCACACCGCCAGCCACTCGCAAATTGTGCACTGCCACCAGCCACACGTCCAACACGCCGCGCCGCCTCCGGCCACCCGCCAGGGGGCGCTCACGTCCGCGACAACAGCGCGGCCCGCCGGGCCGGGCCGGGCCGAACCGAACCGAGCCGCCGCTGCTCTGCACTCGGCACGGCCACACCCTGCTGCAGACCGGGCTCGTCCCTCTGTACGCGTCTGCCTGCGCATCAACACAACACGACCTTTTTTTTTTTTTTTTTTTTTTTTTCTCTCTACCGCCATCCCTCCTTCTCGCGTTTTACTCGTTGTTGCAGCAGCGGCGCACACCTACACATCCACAGCCCCAGCCCCAGCCGAGCCGGCCTCACCTCAGGGCCCGCCGCCAGCGTCTCCTCCTCGGGCACAGGTGCGGTGCTGTGGCCGCCCATCCAACCGCATTGCTGGCCGTCCAGCCACCAGGCGTTCCCACTGCCGCGAGCCACGCCGCGCACCGACCCTGCTGCAGAAAACGAAGCATAGCCAGAGACCGACCGATACACAAAGCAAGCCGTCGCCTCGCCTCTTGTCCTTCCTGCCTTCCTTCCGCCCCCGCCCTTCTCACACCACCGCCTCTCCACTTTCGCCCCCCCCTCCTTTTTTTGTTTTTTTTTTTTGTTTTCTTCTTTCTTTCTTTCTTTCTTTCTTTGGCCCTCTCTCCTTCCCGCCATGGCGGTTACGGCACCGCCTGCAGCGGCAGATTTTTTGCGCCCACACGCCTACTCCTACCACCATTAACCTTGCCCTGCCCTGCCCTGCCCTGCCCATCAACGTCGCAGTCGAACCGACGCTTGCCAACACACTGCCCACGTTCCTTTCTCTTTTCGGCCTACGCCCATTACGCGCCGCCGCCACAGCACCTTCCCTTCCCACAACACACCGACGTCATCACACGCACCCAAAACAGGGGCCACGACCGTGTTCCTCGCCCACTCCCATCCCGCACGGTACGCACATTCCCAACTACTAACCGCGCACCCTCCCTTTCCAATCTGTGTGTCTCTGTGTCTGTGTCCTGTCCGCGCGTGACGCCTCTCAACATCCGCCGTCCCCCGTCCCGTTTTCGCCCCCATGCCGTCGTCGCGCCGCCTCCTCCCCGTCCACCGCCGCCCCTGTCCGCCCCGCACCACACCATACACCGCTGCTTGTCCCGGCCGTTGCCACCAAAGGCGCCGACCGCAAACGCGCCACGCCGCAGCCCCCGTGCGTCTCGCGCTCGCTTGCATCTCCGTGCCGACGCTGCCTCTCTTCCCACTCGCACTCGACCTCGACAACACAGTCTTTGGCTCCGCCACTGCGTGTTCCGGTGGTACGCACGCTGCAACACGTATGTATTCATTACCAGAGCGATGGCGAGGCATGACAGCATCTCTGTCTGACCAGAGAGTTCTTTCTCGCTGCTAGTCGGCGCTTGGACCGCGCCAGACGACAGTAGTGGCACGCACCGGGTCGCCAGGAACAGTTGTTATATATATTGTAGCGCGAGTCGGGAGAGGTAGTAGTCGGTCGACAGTAGTAGCGGGTGGACGGTTGTACTGAGCGGGCGTCGGCGGCGTGCTCTGCTCGTCTCGCGACTCTGGTCACGGTTCGGGACGATGTATAGTATATTGTGTTACAATCAAAAGGTGGTGTGACGCTGCATTGCGCAAATCTGATAACGTATGTTCATTGTACTTATTTTGTTCAACAACAAAAGCCCCACTATTACTTTTTTTCTAAAGTAACTTTTGTCTCTTAACGAAAAACATTCACGTTTTAAAGACTACTTCCTATGGCATTTCCCTCCAAGGAGTGCAATTAATTACCAGCCAGCACTCATTCATTGCACACAGCTGTGTAAGGGGTATCTACAATTGAGGAGCGGATATAAATGCAATTTTTTGTTTTTTTTGTTTTTTTTTGTGTGTGTGTTGTAACCTCCCAGCAAAATTTAAAACAATGGACAATGTTATTTACGGATGCTAATGGACATTGCGCTAATTGTAACCTCGCCCACAATGAGAGGTATTGAAAATGGCAACAAAAATGTGAAATTCGCAATCTGACTCAAATATAAAGTCTTCACACAACATTTAAAAAAGTCCGTTCAGTGACAAGAAACTTCAATTAAACCGAAATATCGGTCTTTGGCCCTGTGCAAAACAATCAGAATTAAAGTCTTACCTCCGAATAAATGGATGTCACATTTCTGCTCTGGTTGTTGCGCAGCGCTTGAAGGAACTGCATTGCAAATAATAATATTCTCTTTTTTTGTGATTTTAGTGGCATTTTTCTTCAAAGAAGTGGAATGAAATGTGAAGTGCAACGAACTCTTTAGTTCAATACAAAATTAAATGTTTGAAAAATGCTTTTGAAATAAAACCTATTATTGGGGAACTTGTTGGAGAATAATTACAATAAATACAATTTTTCATTATCTAATGATTATATTAATTAACAGTATACCTTATTCACCATCTTGACCAGTGTTGCCGACCGCCTACATCACACAACCGCACTCGGCTGCTACTACTGACCGACCGCTCTGCATGACGACTATTAGCGTACTGCACGCGACGACTACTGACAGAGTACAGCCCTCAACTACACAGAGCTACGGACTCGCAACGACTACTGACAGACTGACTGACTGACTGACTGACTGACTGAGAACCGCTCGCAACACTCGCGCAGTCCAGCGCAAACTCTCTGGTCACAGATGCTACAATGTCTCGCCATCGCTACTATGTTACATACGTGTTTCAGTGTCTTTTTCATTGGGGTAACGATCTTTGGCTCTTTTTATTCTGAATACAGGGCCAAAGGTCAACGCTGCTGCCCTTATACAATTTATCAGGTTTCATTATGTCTGTTGCAATGTTACATACGGTTCACTCTTTCATTAATATTATCGTTGGGTTTGTTTTGTAGGGACGTTAACATTCTGGCACATTTTTATTATCATCGGACTCTCTGCTATTTGTGCAGGGAGGTTATACCTGGGTCCATTTCCATTTCCATTTACATTTTAATATTGATAGACTTTTTGTTTTCTTTTTTGTTTCTTGTTGTTTTTCCTTCTTTTTTTTTGTTGTTTTTTTTTTTTTTTTTTTGTTGTTTTGTTTTTCCCGCTCTCACCACCACCGCCGCATCACGCCTTCCGTTTTCTTGGTTTCTTTTCTGTTCTTCAACTGCTTCAACATCACCGCGCCCCATTTCCACACCACAGCCATCAGCCTCCGAGACGGGCGGGCGCAGTGTGCCATTTCCGGCGCACAAGCACACCCGTACGGTACTCTCCTCGCCCCCACGCCACCAACAACACAGCGACCACGCGGCTTTCAGGCATGGCATGGCACGGCACGGCACCGGCGAAATGCGCCGCCCCCGCCCCTCCGCGCATCCGTCCGTCTCGCCACGTTCACTGACAGCCGCGTCTGCGGCTACACCACGACAACCACAACACCGCTCCCCTCCCTGGCAACTCACATTGTTTTTCTCCTCCTCTTTTGCACAAACCACAACGCCGAGCACAGGCGCAAGCCACCCACACCGCGCCCCTCCCCGTCCCGTCTTTGGCCGCCGCTCCTCGTTTCCTCGTTTGCCCCCTCCCATCTCCCGAAATGCCATGCCAGCAGCGTTACGCATGCCCCTCCCCTGTCCACACAACACTACCGCCTAACGAACAGCCTTTTCCGGGCCACATCCAGGGCACGCCCACCTCCAAACACTGCCAATTCACGGACGCACACACACACACACACACACACACACTCACTCACTTTCTCGACACCTTTCTGTACGGAGGGTGCGTCATCTCGACCGTGACAGAGTGACGGCAACTATCGACGATCCATTTCCCCCCACTGGTAAAACATGTCCACTAACACCTACATACATCATTCAAGTACACAGACAATAGCATACACACAATGGGAGGGCACACGAACATGGACGGCACGGCACTGTCATACACTCTTCCTCAGAACCATATCAACAAACGTTACGTACATCCGGGAAAGCGAAAGCGAACGCGAACGCGAAAGCGAAAGCGAAAGCAAAGGCAAAGGCAAAGCCCAATGCAGCCGTCAAAGGTAACGTTCACCACGGCAGACACTTGCAGCCGCGCCGCCGTTAAACGCATTTCAGTGCGGCTCCAATACGCCTCCGACACGGGAACGTTCCGTTGCTCTACGAATGCGTTTCTCCCCTTTTTCCCTTCCTCTCTCTTTTCCCCCCCTCCTTGCACTCTTGCCTCATTCCTCACGTTCTGCCCAGACATTCGACCGATCAAAGTCAACCTTTCGTTACCGTTCTCAGCGCGACGGTGTACAACAGTATGACGGGTGTGCCCAAGACTTCGGTTCAGTTGCGTGACGCCGGTCTATCGCGCCGATCGACAGTTACTCAGGGGGCGACGGATCGGACCACGTCACCGACACACAAAACACTTTCAAACAAACAAATACATACCGGATGGACACAGACAAACACGTGTACAGACATTCGCCAAACAAACGACCGCCGCCGTCGTCGTCTAGCGTGCATCTTGAATGACGACATCGGTGTGCGTGCGTCGTACGCAATCAGTCAGACACGGCTATCAAACATCAGAGTCGAATGGTACATCATCGTGCGTGTCGCCGTACACGTACAGTACAATACAACAACAATGCGTCTTAATGGCACGTTCATTTCAACGTCACTCACACACCTCCACGCTGCAGTTACGTCGCACCATTGTCAAACTCGGCGTACAGCAAAGGGAATAGTGGGCGGCAAAAAAAAAACCAAACAAAAACATTTCACATTTCACCCTCGCCATGTATGATGTGCAAAAAAAACAAACCCGCAAACGGCCGTCGTTACGGTGACACAAAAGTCGCCGATCGCACTGTCCCCCCTCGCAGACGGGTAACACACACACACACACACACCAACAACACCAATGGGTCAAAAACCACGCCAACGAGGCGTGCCACCATTCCACGCCACGGCGACCAACCTCGTGGCCGTACCCCGCGCAACACGCTTTGACGCGCCCCCCCACCCACAATCAAAATGCACACATACATCACAGCCGTCCACACAAACAACAACAACAACAATTCCGCCCTTCCCGCAAAAGGCAAGTTGGTGGCCCTGAAAAGGGCCGTTTTGCCGCTCTCGCAACGGAGGAGCCTTCTCCATCCTTCCTTCCATTCCAGAGCCACCTCCTTACTTGGAGCTCGTGTACTTGGTCACCGCCTTCGTGCCCTCGCTCACGGCGTGCTTGGCCAGCTCGCCAGGCAGCAACAGCCGCACAGCGGTCTGGATCTCGCGGGACGTGATGGTCGAGCGCTTGTTGTAGTGCGCCAGGCGAGAAGCCTCGGCCGCAATGCGCTCGAAAATGTCGTTCACGAAGCTGTTCATGATGCTCATCGCCTTCGACGAGATGCCCGTGTCAGGGTGCACCTGCTTCAGCACCTTGCAGCGCCGTAGACAAAGCAAACGCGCTAGCCGACGTGTTCGAGAAGCAATTCACGCCAGCAGAGGCACAGGACAGGGAACACGTCGAAACAGTTCGCAGACAACTGGCCACCTTTTTAGCAGCAGAAGACGAAGATGAATACACGCCACTCTTCAGCCCTGAAGACGTGGCAGGAGCCATCAAGTCACTGCCAATAAAAAAGGCACCAGGCCACGACCAGCTCACCAACGAACTCCTAAAACATATCCCGCCACTGGCAATAACCCACTTAGCTGATATCTTCAATGAAATTACGCGATCACAAAAATTCCCGACCCAGTGGAAACATGCAGAAGTAGTCGCGATCGCAAAACCAGGGAAAGACCCGGTGTTCCCGCAGCACTACAGACCAATTAGTCTCCTGCCCACCCTCAGCAAACTGTACGAGCGCCTCCTCTTAACTCCGATTCAAGATCACATCAGAAGAGAGCAAATTATGCCAAAATTTCAATTCGGTTTCCAGCAACAACACTCCGCCCCCCAACAAATAATGAGGGTAGTTGAAGCAGCTACAGAAAGCTTCAACCGAAAGGGCTACTGCGGGATCGTCTTATTAGACGTCGCCAAGGCTTTTGATTCAGTCTGGCACACCGGAATCTTGCACAAAATGTACACCCAAGGCTTCCCAGGGACGATAGTAAAACTTATACAGAGCTATCTAACCAGTAGGACATTCTCCGTTAAGATCAATCGATCACAGTCGAGCAGGAGAAGAATACGCGCTGGAGTGCCCCAAGGGTCCGTACTGGGTCCTACCCTGTACAACCTTTACACAGCCGACATCCCTGTAACGCAGCACGTCCAAACAGCACAATATGCAGACGACACCGCCTTCTTCTCCTGCTCCACGAACAGGAACCTGGTAACGAGAAGACTACAAACGGCACTAAACAGGACTGACTCATGGGCCAAGAAATGGCGCATCTCATTGAATACTGAAAAGACCCAGGCACTTATGATAACAAGACGCATCGGGAAACGCCGCCCCCTAAGAAGACCCATCCAACTGCTGCAGCTACAAGGGCAAAATCTCCCCTGGAGAAACACGGCGAGATACCTCGGTGTGACACTGGACAAGCGACTAACTTGGAAGTGCCACATCGAGGAACTCCGCAAGAAAGCCCTTGGAAGGATGCAAGTCCTCTACCCTATATTGAATGAACGCAGTTCACTAGACCCCAGCACCGGAGTAGCGGTCTATAGAAGCCTTATTAGGCCGATACTGGAATACGCATGCCCCGTATGGGGCTATGCAGCCAGATCGACAATAGGCCGCCTACAAAAAATTCAAAACAGAGCTCTCCGGAGAGCCTTACACTTACCTCCACGATTCCCCACAGCAGATCTACATGCTGCGGCGGATATCGATACACTACAAACACGGTTCCGAAACCTGGCAGAACAGTTCTATGCCACAGCCGGTACCGCACATAATGAACTCATCAACACACTTGGCCAATACGACCAAACAAATGATAAATACAAGCGACCCAAATCAATACTCTCCTGAGTAAAACAACAGAACCACACACCTCTTACGAGTAAAACAACAGAACCACACACCTCTCACCACAACAGATAAAAACAAGAGAACAGTACATCCACAACACACAGCCACAGTGAAGGAAATGTCCCCAAGGGACAATAACCTTCCCAGCAACACCTTCCAATAAGAGGAAGAAATTAGAGAGGAGCGCGCGCTGCGCCGGCACGCACTCCGCTGCTCGACTCGCTGCCGCTCGCACCGGTCGTTTTCGTTTCCGTTTCGTGTGCACCGTCGCTAGCCCATCGCCATGTCCGGACGCGGAAAGGGAGGCAAAGTCAAGGGCAAGTCAAAGTCCCGCTCAAGCAGGGCTGGGCTCCAGTTCCCGGTCGGCAGAATCCACCGCCTCCTGCGCAAGGGAAACTACGCAGAGCGCGTCGGCGCCGGGGCGCCCGTCTACCTCGCCGCCGTCATGGAGTACCTCGCGGCTGAGGTGCTCGAGCTGGCCGGAAACGCGGCCCGCGACAACAAGAAGACGCGCATCATCCCGCGCCACCTGCAGCTTGCCATCCGCAACGACGAGGAGCTCAACAAGCTCCTGTCGGGCGTCACCATCGCACAGGGTGGTGTCCTGCTCAACATCCAGGCCGTCCTGCTGCCAAAGAAGACCGAGAAGAAGGCCTAAAGGAGGCCAGGCAATCGCAGCGCCGCGTGCTCCCCTGCACGCAACGCGCTTTGCCGGCTCGGCCCACAACAATCGGCCCTTTTCAGGGCCACCACACAAACCTACGTCCAAAGCAAAATTTCAGTCGTCCTCGCCGCACCTTGTTTTGTTTTAACTTTGCACTGTCACAGCACAGCCGCCGCCGGCGCACGTCCGCCATCTTGTCGTCCACACAGCCCGTGTGGCCCAACACACACACACACACACACATTTTGCACGGTCGCAGTCGCCTTCCAAACCGACAACGGCAGCAATAATGACCATTGTTAAAGGGAGGCGTGTCGACACACCGCCCTCCACTCCCGCGCGCAACGGCCGTCGACACGAACGAAACAGCTGATCCGGCCGCCTATGCCCACACGCCTTGCCTCGGAAACCCCAACGCCGCCGCAAACAAACACACAGAGCCAAACCACGCAAGCAAATAATCACCGCCTCTCGCACAACAACACACAGCCCGCCATCTCCGTCGCGATCGATACAAAGACACACAATAACAAACACACAAACGAAGCAGCTCCACACACAGCCAGCCACATGACACGTTTCCTTTCCTTCTCCCCTCCCAGTCACATCACGTCGCTCAAAACGGAAAGAAAGAAAGAAAGAAACAAACAAACAAACAACACAGCGCACACACGCAGCAACAACACAGACTCTTTCGCACTTTTCAACTTCCGAACAGTGTGGTGGCCCTGAAAAGGGGCGTTTTCTAGTCTCTCCCACCCACAAGCACGGCCGCGGGAAGGCCAGCGCCCGCTGCGACGCAGCCTAACCGCCGAAACCGTACAGGGTGCGCCCCTGCCTCTTCAGGGCGTACACCACGTCCATGGCCGTCACAGTCTTGCGCTTGGCGTGCTCAGTGTACGTCACCGCGTCGCGGATCACGTTCTCCAGGAACACCTTCAGCACCCCGCGGGTCTCCTCGTAGATCAGACCAGAGATGCGCTTCACGCCGCCCCTGCGAGCCAGGCGGCGGATGGCGGGCTTCGTGATGCCCTGGATGTTGTCGCGCAACACCTTGCGGTGCCGCTTGGCGCCACCCTTGCCGAGCCCCTTTCCTCCCTTGCCGCGGCCTGTCATCCTTCCTTCCTCGGGCAAAGCAAAACGTGCACAAACAGCAGCTGCAGCGGCTGGCGAGTCGGCTACGGTCTGCGCCCAGCGCGCCCGCCGCCCCCCTATATAGACTCTGGCCCGCCCTCCCCCCACCACGCGCAACCGAGGGCATATAAGCGCAGCACGGAGGCGCGCGGGCCCGTTGTCAAGGCAGCACCGGACGCCGCGCCGCACCTAACCTCCACGCACGCCGCTCCGCTACCGCTACCGCCATGGCCCGCACAAAGCAAACGGCCCGCAAGTCCACCGGCGGAAAGGCGCCGCGCAAACAGCTCGCCACCAAGGCGGCGAGGAAGAGCGCGCCCGCCACCGGAGGCGTCAAGAAGCCCCACCGCTACAGGCCGGGCACCGTCGCCCTGCGAGAAATCAGGCGCTACCAGAAGAGCACAGAGCTGCTCATCCGCAAGCTGCCATTCCAGCGCCTAGTGCGCGAGATCGCCCAGGACTTCAAGACCGACCTGCGCTTCCAGAGCTCCGCAGTCATGGCCCTGCAGGAGGCCAGCGAGGCCTACCTCGTCGGCCTCTTCGAAGACACCAACCTGTGCGCAATCCACGCCAAGCGCGTCACCATCATGCCCAAGGACATCCAGCTCGCGCGCCGCATCCGCGGCGAGCGCGCCTAAACCGCGCCGCGGCACCGCACCGCACAAACAAAAACGGCCCTTTTCAGGGCCACTAACATCTCTCCGTCGCGAGCAAACTTTGTCGGTCGCCTGCCTCTCGCCCCGCAACCCAAAAACAAAAACCACCACTTCCCGTCCGTCCGCCACACCCGCTCACTCTGCCTGCCTGCTAGCAGCGCGCAACAATCACACATCATCCCTCCCCGGCGCTCAAAGCGCACAATACCCAACGGCCGACGTCACACCGCACGGGTGGCTGGCCGGCCGCCGCTTTCGTTTCGAAAACAAAAAAACCCGCACTCCACTCCGACGGCCAACGGCCAGGCAGGCGCGCTCGCTCGCTCTACACGCCACCGAAATCCCCGCCGACTCCTTCCACATCTCAACGTGCCCCCCGTTGCAAAACATAACACACACACACACAAAGGAACAAAACAAAACAAAGACCAGACACGACTCGACTCGACAAGACAGACATCCGAGAAGAACGAACGCAGGCAAGCCAACCAACGTATTCAAACAAAACAACGTGACAGAAAACCAACCGTCGGCCGCCGCCACAAACACGGCGACAATCAACCACGACAACAACAACAACAACAACAACACCGCTTACCGCTACCGCCGCCCACACCCGCCACCGACCCCCGCAATCCAACCACCACGGCACGCAAACAGCATCCCCACGGGCATACAGAAACGCCAGACAGACACCCACACCAAACGCAACACGACAATCAAAACCTTCCCCGACGTGCTTTGATGGCCCTGAGAAGGGCCGTTTTGGGCCGCGCGTCTCTTGCGCGCCACTAGACGACGACGGGGGGTGGGGACGACGGAGTCAAGCGCCAAACCCTTCCTTTCTCCCATCTCTTTCTCCTCTACTCTACTTCTTCTTCTTGGGCGAAGCCTTCGCCTTAGACGGCGTCGTCGCCTTCTTCGGGCGCGGCGCCTTCGGCTTCTTCGTCGGAACCTTGGCGGCCTTCTTCGCCTTCGACGGCGACTTGGCCTTGGCCGGCTTGGCCGCAGCCGCCTTCTTCGCACCCGCGGGAGCGGCCGACGCCGCAGACGCCTTCTTGGCGGCGCCCGCCTTCCGACCGGTCGCCGCCTTCACGCCACCAGCCTTCTTTGCGCCGGCCGCACGGGCGCCCTTCTTCTCCTTGCTGGCCGGAGCGGCGCGCTTCTTCTTGGCACCGCCAGCACGAGCCTTGCCGCCCTCGGCCGCCCCCCCGCCGCCGGCGCCGGCAAGCTTGAACGAGCCGGACGCGCCCTTCCCCTTCGTCTGCACCAGCTCGCCCGCCACGACGGCCGACTTGAGGTACTTCTTGATAAACGGCGCCAGCTTCTCCGCGTCCAGCTTGTAGTGCGCGGCTATGTACTTCTTGATCGCCTGCAGCGACGACCCGCCGCGCTCCTTCAGACTCTTGATGGCGGCCGTCACCATCTCAGAGGTGCGCGGGTGCGCAGGCTTGGCGCGCGGCTTCTTCGCAGACGACGCAGACTTGGCCTTCTTCGTAGTGCCGGTGGCGGCGGGTGCCGCAGCAGTCTCGTTCGTAGCCGCCTGATCTGCCATTTCGACGACGCGCGTAACACACAGCGAGAGCGAGCGGGACGGCAGGCACGCAAGCACAGCACAGCAGCAGAGCAGAGAATCACAAGGCCCAGCCAGTGTCGCGGGCGGGCGCGGACGGCCGAGAGAGCGGCCGCCACTCTGCGCGCCGCCGCGCCGCGCCTCCCGCGCTTGCTACCGCCCAACGTCCGACAGCCTGTGCGGAGCAGCCCCAAACCTGCGCCACAACCGCCCGCGCCTTTCAAACCACCGAGGATGGGGCTACACACAGCCACACCACAGTCGCCAACCAGTCGCCACGGCAGCGCCGCAAACCACGGCCAAACTGCAGCTACCGCGCGCTACAGCCTGCGTCGGCCCGCCGAGAATCGCCGCCCCCGCCCAAATGCCGCCCCCACAGCCCCAGCCGACGACCCGCCACAATGGCCAAACCTTCGGCAAAACTCCCACACCGTCGCCGCGGCAGCCCGGCCAGCGCGGCCGGCGCCACAGCCACACAAGCCGAGGCGTGCGGCGATGACGGCCGTGCAAACGCGCCTCCGCCGCCCCATCGCCTTCCGTCGCCCTCCCGCCGTTTCCCGATCGGCCCGCAGCCGTCGGGCCACATCGCGCGCCGTCCTCCTCCTCTCGCCCGCCAACATTCACAGCCGTTTCTCAACAATTGCCCGCCGCAAACGGACGCCGCCTGCGCAACAGGCGCCGCCGCCCCTCGCCGCTTCCGACCCAACCCCTCGACCGAGGCAAACCGCAATCCGAATCTACAGACCAACCCAATCTGCCGTCAAGCACACACGACAGCCGACCTTACACGTTACGCGTTACACATTACGTTTACACGTCTACGTTAGGTTAGGTTAGGTGGACGTGGGTTAGGTTAAGGGGACTTGGGTTAGGTTAAGCGTCAAACTTAGGTTAAGCATTCAAACACGTCAGGCGTCAGAGGTTAGGTTAGGTTAGGTTAGGTTAGGTTAGGTTAGGTTAGGTTAGTGCTAGGTTGAGAAGCGTCAAACGTAGGTTAAAAAGGCGTTCAAACGTGAGGCGTGAGCCGGACAGCTTACCTTACGTAGACGTTAGGGGCTCACAGGCTGAGCTCACCTCGCCACACCACAGGTTCGGTTCGGTTCGCTCGGCTCAGCGTAAAGCGCCGAGGTCAGGGTTACGTTCGTTCACCTTCGGGCGCCACACTTTCGGTTGAAAGGTCGCGACGGGACGACGTCGGCAGGCACGCCGCAAACGAACAAAAACGTACAGACGACGTCGGAAACCGCCGACAGACGGGGGAGCAGCACGACCACGACCAGACACCGAGCGCGAACGAGACACACGCGAACCACCCCCACCGGCCAAAGGGCACCACACAACAACCCAGAGCACCACGTGTCGACACCAGAGCAACCCGCCGCTCACGCGACATGGCTGGCACCGAAGGGCAACCGCCCGCAACTGCGCTTTCCGCGCCGGCCCGGATGCACGTCGTGCTACAACAACACCACTACCGTACACAGCCGCTGTTCACAACATCACTATCAATGGCGCGCCCGCGGCTCGCCGCCGTCGCAGTCGCAGCCCCAACGCCAGCACTTTTGCACCACCATTCACACGCACCGCAACACAGCTCGCCGACACAGCCGAACAAAACAAACACCACACAACAACAGCAACAACGCCGCCGCCTCTACTTGTGCCGGCGACCCACCCCGCCGATGGCGCACCTTTCGCCAGCCGGCAATCGACACACACGCACCCACCCACCGGGGCCCAGTGCAAAAAACAAAAAACACACAAAAACAAAAAAACCAAACAACACAAACGACACGGGAAGCGCACACCGCCACTTCGCGCGCACGCCACCAACCAGTCGTCGTCTCAAAATAACAAACACAAACAAAATAAACTAACAACTAGGGCAACACAAAACAAAAAAAAAAACGCCTCGCACGAACCGCCCACAAAAAGGACAAGCACACGCACAGCCTCTGCTGACGACCACGACGCAGCGGCACGCTGCTCCTGTCCCGCGCCCCGCGCCCCACTCGATTCACAACTCACGCGACACCGTCAACGACGGGCTCGCTTCCCGCAACCTACCACCTTTCCGCCACGACGCACAGCCCCAGCCCCACCCGACGACGCCCGTGGCAACGACTGCACTTTCACCACCGCCTCCCCCTTCCCCCCCAAAAACACACACACACACACAGCCAGCCAAAAACGCACTCGCGACCCACACATGCACGTGCATCGGCACACGCCAACCAGTCAACGTCGACAACCACACGCAAGGCTCGAAACGAAACCGGCGTCCTTCCACGTTGCCATCAAGCTACGCGACACAAGACACAAGGAACCAACACAACAGCCGGCCCCACTAATTCCCACTCTCACGCCGCAAAAAGCACACCGAAACCGCCAAACGCACGCACATTCCCCTTCGCACTGACACCACCGACCGGCTCGCTACCACACACCTCTCGGCAGCCGTTTCACGCCAATTCGCCACACCGCCCACACAGTCGACAAGCGCCCGCCCTGTACGGCACACGCAACGACGCAGCGCAGCAAAGGGCGCCCGCAACACATACCTCTCCGCCGCCCGACGCGCCAACCGCCACACCACACCGCCAGCCACTCGCAAATTGTGCACTGCCACCAGCCACACGTCCAACACGCCGCGCCGCCTCCGGCCACCCGCCAGGGGGCGCTCACGTCCGCGACAACAGCGCGGCCCGCCGGGCCGGGCCGGGCCGAACCGAACCGAGCCGCCGCTGCTCTGCACTCGGCACGGCCACACCCTGCTGCAGACCGGGCTCGTCCCTCTGTACGCGTCTGCCTGCGCATCAACACAACACGACCTTTTTTTTTTTTTTTTTTTTTTTTTCTCTCTACCGCCATCCCTCCTTCTCGCGTTTTACTCGTTGTTGCAGCAGCGGCGCACACCTACACATCCACAGCCCCAGCCCCAGCCGAGCCGGCCTCACCTCAGGGCCCGCCGCCAGCGTCTCCTCCTCGGGCACAGGTGCGGTGCTGTGGCCGCCCATCCAACCGCATTGCTGGCCGTCCAGCCACCAGGCGTTCCCACTGCCGCGAGCCACGCCGCGCACCGACCCTGCTGCAGAAAACGAAGCATAGCCAGAGACCGACCGATACACAAAGCAAGCCGTCGCCTCGCCTCTTGTCCTTCCTGCCTTCCTTCCGCCCCCGCCCTTCTCACACCACCGCCTCTCCACTTTCGCCCCCCCCCTCCTTTTTTTGTTTTTTTTTTTTTGTTTTCTTCTTTCTTTCTTTCTTTCTTTCTTTGGCCCTCTCTCCTTCCCGCCATGGCGGTTACGGCACCGCCTGCAGCGGCAGATTTTTTGCGCCCACACGCCTACTCCTACCACCATTAACCTTGCCCTGCCCTGCCCTGCCCTGCCCATCAACGTCGCAGTCGAACCGACGCTTGCCAACACACTGCCCACGTTCCTTTCTCTTTTCGGCCTACGCCCATTACGCGCCGCCGCCACAGCACCTTCCCTTCCCACAACACACCGACGTCATCACACGCACCCAAAACAGGGGCCACGACCGTGTTCCTCGCCCACTCCCATCCCGCACGGTACGCACATTCCCAACTACTAACCGCGCACCCTCCCTTTCCAATCTGTGTGTCTCTGTGTCTGTGTCCTGTCCGCGCGTGACGCCTCTCAACATCCGCCGTCCCCCGTCCCGTTTTCGCCCCCATGCCGTCGTCGCGCCGCCTCCTCCCCGTCCACCGCCGCCCCTGTCCGCCCCGCACCACACCATACACCGCTGCTTGTCCCGGCCGTTGCCACCAAAGGCGCCGACCGCAAACGCGCCACGCCGCAGCCCCCGTGCGTCTCGCGCTCGCTTGCATCTCCGTGCCGACGCTGCCTCTCTTCCCACTCGCACTCGACCTCGACAACACAGTCTTTGGCTCCGCCACTGCGTGTTCCGGTGGTACGCACGCTGCAACACGTATGTATTCATTACCAGAGCGATGGCGAGGCATGACAGCATCTCTGTCTGACCAGAGAGTTCTTTCTCGCTGCTAGTCGGCGCTTGGACCGCGCCAGACGACAGTAGTGGCACGCACCGGGTCGCCAGGAACAGTTGTTATATATATTGTAGCGCGAGTCGGGAGAGGTAGTAGTCGGTCGACAGTAGTAGCGGGTGGACGGTTGTACTGAGCGGGCGTCGGCGGCGTGCTCTGCTCGTCTCGCGACTCTGGTCACGGTTCGGGACGATGTATAGTATATTGTGTTACAATCAAAAGGTGGTGTGACGCTGCATTGCGCAAATCTGATAACGTATGTTCATTGTACTTATTTTGTTCAACAACAAAAGCCCCACTATTACTTTTTTTCTAAAGTAACTTTTGTCTCTTAACGAAAAACATTCACGTTTTAAAGACTACTTCCTATGGCATTTCCCTCCAAGGAGTGCAATTAATTACCAGCCAGCACTCATTCATTGCACACAGCTGTGTAAGGGGTATCTACAATTGAGGAGCGGATATAAATGCAATTTTTTGTTTTTTTTGTTTTTTTTTTGTGTGTGTGTTGTAACCTCCCAGCAAAATTTAAAACAATGGACAATGTTATTTACGGATGCTAATGGACATTGCGCTAATTGTAACCTCGCCCACAATGAGAGGTATTGAAAATGGCAACAAAAATGTGAAATTCGCAATCTGACTCAAATATAAAGTCTTCACACAACATTTAAAAAAGTCCGTTCAGTGACAAGAAACTTCAATTAAACCGAAATATCGGTCTTTGGCCCTGTGCAAAACAATCAGAATTAAAGTCTTACCTCCGAATAAATGGATGTCACATTTCTGCTCTGGTTGTTGCGCAGCGCTTGAAGGAACTGCATTGCAAATAATAATATTCTCTTTTTTTGTGATTTTAGTGGCATTTTTCTTCAAAGAAGTGGAATGAAATGTGAAGTGCAACGAACTCTTTAGTTCAATACAAAATTAAATGTTTGAAAAATGCTTTTGAAATAAAACCTATTATTGGGGAACTTGTTGGAGAATAATTACAATAAATACAATTTTTCATTATCTAATGATTATATTAATTAACAGTATACCTTATTCACCATCTTGACCAGTGTTGCCGACCGCCTACATCACACAACCGCACTCGGCTGCTACTACTGACCGACCGCTCTGCATGACGACTATTAGCGTACTGCACGCGACGACTACTGACAGAGTACAGCCCTCAACTACACAGAGCTACGGACTCGCAACGACTACTGACAGACTGACTGACTGACTGACTGACTGACTGAGAACCGCTCGCAACACTCGCGCAGTCCAGCGCAAACTCTCTGGTCACAGATGCTACAATGTCTCGCCATCGCTACTATGTTACATACGTGTTTCAGTGTCTTTTTCATTGGGGTAACGATCTTTGGCTCTTTTTATTCTGAATACAGGGCCAAAGGTCAACGCTGCTGCCCTTATACAATTTATCAGGTTTCATTATGTCTGTTGCAATGTTACATACGGTTCACTCTTTCATTAATATTATCGTTGGGTTTGTTTTGTAGGGACGTTAACATTCTGGCACATTTTTATTATCATCGGACTCTCTGCTATTTGTGCAGGGAGGTTATACCTGGGTCCATTTCCATTTCCATTTACATTTTAATATTGATAGACTTTTTGTTTTCTTTTTTGTTTCTTGTTGTTTTTCCTTCTTTTTTTTTGTTGTTTTTTTTTTTTTTTTTTTTTTTTGTTGTTTTGTTTTTCCCGCTCTCACCACCACCGCCGCATCACGCCTTCCGTTTTCTTGGTTTCTTTTCTGTTCTTCAACTGCTTCAACATCACCGCGCCCCATTTCCACACCACAGCCATCAGCCTCCGAGACGGGCGGGCGCAGTGTGCCATTTCCGGCGCACAAGCACACCCGTACGGTACTCTCCTCGCCCCCACGCCACCAACAACACAGCGACCACGCGGCTTTCAGGCATGGCATGGCACGGCACGGCACCGGCGAAATGCGCCGCCCCCGCCCCTCCGCGCATCCGTCCGTCTCGCCACGTTCACTGACAGCCGCGTCTGCGGCTACACCACGACAACCACAACACCGCTCCCCTCCCTGGCAACTCACATTGTTTTTCTCCTCCTCTTTTGCACAAACCACAACGCCGAGCACAGGCGCAAGCCACCCACACCGCGCCCCTCCCCGTCCCGTCTTTGGCCGCCGCTCCTCGTTTCCTCGTTTGCCCCCTCCCATCTCCCGAAATGCCATGCCAGCAGCGTTACGCATGCCCCTCCCCTGTCCACACAACACTACCGCCTAACGAACAGCCTTTTCCGGGCCACATCCAGGGCACGCCCACCTCCAAACACTGCCAATTCACGGACGCACACACACACACACACACACACACACTCACTCACTTTCTCGACACCTTTCTGTACGGAGGGTGCGTCATCTCGACCGTGACAGAGTGACGGCAACTATCGACGATCCATTTCCCCCCACTGGTAAAACATGTCCACTAACACCTACATACATCATTCAAGTACACAGACAATAGCATACACACAATGGGAGGGCACACGAACATGGACGGCACGGCACTGTCATACACTCTTCCTCAGAACCATATCAACAAACGTTACGTACATCCGGGAAAGCGAAAGCGAACGCGAACGCGAAAGCGAAAGCGAAAGCAAAGGCAAAGGCAAAGCCCAATGCAGCCGTCAAAGGTAACGTTCACCACGGCAGACACTTGCAGCCGCGCCGCCGTTAAACGCATTTCAGTGCGGCTCCAATACGCCTCCGACACGGGAACGTTCCGTTGCTCTACGAATGCGTTTCTCCCCTTTTTCCCTTCCTCTCTCTTTTGCCCCCCCTCCTTGCACTCTTGCCTCATTCCTCACGTTCTGCCCAGACATTCGACCGATCAAAGTCAACCTTTCGTTACCGTTCTCAGCGCGACGGTGTACAACAGTATGACGGGTGTGCCCAAGACTTCGGTTCAGTTGCGTGACGCCGGTCTATCGCGCCGATCGACAGTTACTCAGGGGGCGACGGATCGGACCACGTCACCGACACACAAAACACTTTCAAACAAACAAATACATACCGGATGGACACAGACAAACACGTGTACAGACATTCGCCAAACAAACGACCGCCGCCGTCGTCGTCTAGCGTGCATCTTGAATGACGACATCGGTGTGCGTGCGTCGTACGCAATCAGTCAGACACGGCTATCAAACATCAGAGTCGAATGGTACATCATCGTGCGTGTCGCCGTACACGTACAGTACAATACAACAACAATGCGTCTTAATGGCACGTTCATTTCAACGTCACTCACACACCTCCACGCTGCAGTTACGTCGCACCATTGTCAAACTCGGCGTACAGCAAAGGGAATAGTGGGCGGCAAAAAAAAAACCAAACAAAAACATTTCACATTTCACCCTCGCCATGTATGATGTGCAAAAAAAACAAACCCGCAAACGGCCGTCGTTACGGTGACACAAAAGTCGCCGATCGCACTGTCCCCCCTCGCAGACGGGTAACACACACACACACACACACCAACAACACCAATGGGTCAAAAACCACGCCAACGAGGCGTGCCACCATTCCACGCCACGGCGACCAACCTCGTGGCCGTACCCCGCGCAACACGCTTTGACGCGCCCCCCCACCCACAATCAAAATGCACACATACATCACAGCCGTCCACACAAACAACAACAACAACAATTCCGCCCTTCCCGCAAAAGGCAAGTTGGTGGCCCTGAAAAGGGCCGTTTTGCCGCTCTCGCAACGGAGGAGCCTTCTCCATCCTTCCTTCCATTCCAGAGCCACCTCCTTACTTGGAGCTCGTGTACTTGGTCACCGCCTTCGTGCCCTCGCTCACGGCGTGCTTGGCCAGCTCGCCAGGCAGCAACAGCCGCACAGCGGTCTGGATCTCGCGGGACGTGATGGTCGAGCGCTTGTTGTAGTGCGCCAGGCGAGAAGCCTCGGCCGCAATGCGCTCGAAAATGTCGTTCACGAAGCTGTTCATGATGCTCATCGCCTTCGACGAGATGCCCGTGTCAGGGTGCACCTGCTTCAGCACCTTGTAGATGTAGATGGCATAGCTCTCCTTCCTCTTGCGCTTCTTCTTCTTGTCGCCCTTCGAAATGTTCTTCTGCGCCTTGCCAGCCTTCTTGGCGGCCTTCCCGCTAGTCTTGGGCGGCATCTCGAACCAACGTACGGCAGCAGCAACACCAGTAGCAAGCGCTCCGCTCTAGTCAGCGTCTCCCCACACAGTGGCACCCGCCGCCAGCCGCCGCCGCACCTTTACCAGCTCGCCCTGTTGCGGCCGCCGACCAATGGGGCGCGCGCGCAACCGGCCGCCGCACCCGAGCCCATAAAGCACCCCCACCCCGGCTGCGCCGGCACGCACTCCGCTGCTCGACTCGCTGCCGCTCGCACCGGTCGTTTTCGTTTCCGTTTCGTGTGCACCGTCGCTAGCCCATCGCCATGTCCGGACGCGGAAAGGGAGGCAAAGTCAAGGGCAAGTCAAAGTCCCGCTCAAGCAGGGCTGGGCTCCAGTTCCCGGTCGGCAGAATCCACCGCCTCCTGCGCAAGGGAAACTACGCAGAGCGCGTCGGCGCCGGGGCGCCCGTCTACCTCGCCGCCGTCATGGAGTACCTCGCGGCTGAGGTGCTCGAGCTGGCCGGAAACGCGGCCCGCGACAACAAGAAGACGCGCATCATCCCGCGCCACCTGCAGCTTGCCATCCGCAACGACGAGGAGCTCAACAAGCTCCTGTCGGGCGTCACCATCGCACAGGGTGGTGTCCTGCCCAACATCCAGGCCGTCCTGCTGCCAAAGAAGACCGAGAAGAAGGCCTAAAGGAGGCCAGGCAATCGCAGCGCCGCATGCTCCCCTGCACGCAACGCGCTTTGCCGGCTCGGCCCACAACAATCGGCCCTTTTCAGGGCCACCACACAAACCTACGTCCAAAGCAAAATTTCAGTCGTCCTCGCCGCACCTTGTTTTGTTTTAACTTTGCACTGTCACAGCACAGCCGCCGCCGGCGCACGTCCGCCATCTTGTCGTCCACACAGCCCGTGTGGCCCAACACACACACACACACACACACATTTTGCACGGTCGCAGTCGCCTTCCAAACCGACAACGGCAGCAATAATGACCATTGTTAAAGGGAGGCGTGTCGACACACCGCCCTCCACTCCCGCGCGCAACGGCCGTCGACACGAACGAAACAGCTGATCCGGCCGCCTATGCCCACACGCCTTGCCTCGGAAACCCCAACGCCGCCGCAAACAAACACACAGAGCCAAACCACGCAAGCAAATAATCACCGCCTCTCGCACAACAACACACAGCCCGCCATCTCCGTCGCGATCGATACAAAGACACACAATAACAAACACACAAACGAAGCAGCTCCACACACAGCCAGCCACATGACACGTTTCCTTTCCTTCTCCCCTCCCAGTCACATCACGTCGCTCAAAACGGAAAGAAAGAAAGAAAGAAACAAACAAACAAACAACACAGCGCACACACGCAGCAACAACACAGACTCTTTCGCACTTTTCAACTTCCGAACAGTGTGGTGGCCCTGAAAAGGGCCGTTTTCTAGTCTCTCCCACCCACAAGCACGGCCGCGGGAAGGCCAGCGCCCGCTGCGACGCAGCCTAACCGCCGAAACCGTACAGGGTGCGCCCCTGCCTCTTCAGGGCGTACACCACGTCCATGGCCGTCACAGTCTTGCGCTTGGCGTGCTCAGTGTACGTCACCGCGTCGCGGATCACGTTCTCCAGGAACACCTTCAGCACCCCGCGGGTCTCCTCGTAGATCAGACCAGAGATGCGCTTCACGCCGCCCCTGCGAGCCAGGCGGCGGATGGCGGGCTTCGTGATGCCCTGGATGTTGTCGCGCAACACCTTGCGGTGCCGCTTGGCGCCACCCTTGCCGAGCCCCTTTCCTCCCTTGCCGCGGCCTGTCATCCTTCCTTCCTCGGGCAAAGCAAAACGTGCACAAACAGCAGCTGCAGCGGCTGGCGAGTCGGCTACGGTCTGCGCCCAGCGCGCCCGCCGCCCCCCTATATAGACTCTGGCCCGCCCTCCCCCCACCACGCGCAACCGAGGGCATATAAGCGCAGCACGGAGGCGCGCGGGCCCGTTGTCAAGGCAGCACCGGACGCCGCGCCGCACCTAACCTCCACGCACGCCGCTCCGCTACCGCTACCGCCATGGCCCGCACAAAGCAAACGGCCCGCAAGTCCACCGGCGGAAAGGCGCCGCGCAAACAGCTCGCCACCAAGGCGGCGAGGAAGAGCGCGCCCGCCACCGGAGGCGTCAAGAAGCCCCACCGCTACAGGCCGGGCACCGTCGCCCTGCGAGAAATCAGGCGCTACCAGAAGAGCACAGAGCTGCTCATCCGCAAGCTGCCATTCCAGCGCCTAGTGCGCGAGATCGCCCAGGACTTCAAGACCGACCTGCGCTTCCAGAGCTCCGCAGTCATGGCCCTGCAGGAGGCCAGCGAGGCCTACCTCGTCGGCCTCTTCGAAGACACCAACCTGTGCGCAATCCACGCCAAGCGCGTCACCATCATGCCCAAGGACATCCAGCTCGCGCGCCGCATCCGCGGCGAGCGCGCCTAAACCGCGCCGCGGCACCGCACCGCACAAACAAAAACGGCCCTTTTCAGGGCCACTAACATCTCTCCGTCGCGAGCAAACTTTGTCGGTCGCCTGCCTCTCGCCCCGCAACCCAAAAACAAAAACCACCACTTCCCGTCCGTCCGCCACACCCGCTCACTCTGCCTGCCTGCTAGCAGCGCGCAACAATCACACATCATCCCTCCCCGGCGCTCAAAGCGCACAATACCCAACGGCCGACGTCACACCGCACGGGTGGCTGGCCGGCCGCCGCTTTCGTTTCGAAAACAAAAAAACCCGCACTCCACTCCGACGGCCAACGGCCAGGCAGGCGCGCTCGCTCGCTCTACACGCCACCGAAATCCCCGCCGACTCCTTCCACATCTCAACGTGCCCCCCGTTGCAAAACATAACACACACACACACAAAGGAACAAAACAAAACAAAGACCAGACACGACTCGACTCGACAAGACAGACATCCGAGAAGAACGAACGCAGGCAAGCCAACCAACGTATTCAAACAAAACAACGTGACAGAAAACCAACCGTCGGCCGCCGCCACAAACACGGCGACAATCAACCACGACAACAACAACAACACCGCTTACCGCTACCGCCGCCCACACCCGCCACCGACCCCCGCAATCCAACCACCACGGCACGCAAACAGCATCCCCACGGGCATACAGAAACGCCAGACAGACACCCACACCAAACGCAACACGACAATCAAAACCTTCCCCGACGTGCTTTGATGGCCCTGAGAAGGGCCGTTTTGGGCCGCGCGTCTCTTGCGCGCCACTAGACGACGACGGGGGGTGGGGACGACGGAGTCAAGCGCCAAACCCTTCCTTTCTCCCATCTCTTTCTCCTCTACTCTACTTCTTCTTCTTGGGCGAAGCCTTCGCCTTAGACGGCGTCGTCGCCTTCTTCGGGCGCGGCGCCTTCGGCTTCTTCGTCGGAACCTTGGCGGCCTTCTTCGCCTTCGACGGCGACTTGGCCTTGGCCGGCTTGGCCGCAGCCGCCTTCTTCGCACCCGCGGGAGCGGCCGACGCCGCAGACGCCTTCTTGGCGGCGCCCGCCTTCCGACCGGTCGCCGCCTTCACGCCACCAGCCTTCTTTGCGCCGGCCGCACGGGCGCCCTTCTTCTCCTTGCTGGCCGGAGCGGCGCGCTTCTTCTTGGCACCGCCAGCACGAGCCTTGCCGCCCTCGGCCGCCCCCCCGCCGCCGGCGCCGGCAAGCTTGAACGAGCCGGACGCGCCCTTCCCCTTCGTCTGCACCAGCTCGCCCGCCACGACGGCCGACTTGAGGTACTTCTTGATAAACGGCGCCAGCTTCTCCGCGTCCAGCTTGTAGTGCGCGGCTATGTACTTCTTGATCGCCTGCAGCGACGACCCGCCGCGCTCCTTCAGACTCTTGATGGCGGCCGTCACCATCTCAGAGGTGCGCGGGTGCGCAGGCTTGGCGCGCGGCTTCTTCGCAGACGACGCAGACTTGGCCTTCTTCGTAGTGCCGGTGGCGGCGGGTGCCGCAGCAGTCTCGTTCGTAGCCGCCTGATCTGCCATTTCGACGACGCGCGTAACACACAGCGAGAGCGAGCGGGACGGCAGGCACGCAAGCACAGCACAGCAGCAGAGCAGAGAATCACAAGGCCCAGCCAGTGTCGCGGGCGGGCGCGGACGGCCGAGAGAGCGGCCGCCACTCTGCGCGCCGCCGCGCCGCGCCTCCCGCGCTTGCTACCGCCCAACGTCCGACAGCCTGTGCGGAGCAGCCCCAAACCTGCGCCACAACCGCCCGCGCCTTTCAAACCACCGAGGATGGGGCTACACACAGCCACACCACAGTCGCCAACCAGTCGCCACGGCAGCGCCGCAAACCACGGCCAAACTGCAGCTACCGCGCGCTACAGCCTGCGTCGGCCCGCCGAGAATCGCCGCCCCCGCCCAAATGCCGCCCCCACAGCCCCAGCCGACGACCCGCCACAATGGCCAAACCTTCGGCAAAACTCCCACACCGTCGCCGCGGCAGCCCGGCCAGCGCGGCCGGCGCCACAGCCACACAAGCCGAGGCGTGCGGCGATGACGGCCGTGCAAACGCGCCTCCGCCGCCCCATCGCCTTCCGTCGCCCTCCCGCCGTTTCCCGATCGGCCCGCAGCCGTCGGGCCACATCGCGCGCCGTCCTCCTCCTCTCGCCCGCCAACATTCACAGCCGTTTCTCAACAATTGCCCGCCGCAAACGGACGCCGCCTGCGCAACAGGCGCCGCCGCCCCTCGCCGCTTCCGACCCAACCCCTCGACCGAGGCAAACCGCAATCCGAATCTACAGACCAACCCAATCTGCCGTCAAGCACACACGACAGCCGACCTTACACGTTACGCGTTACACATTACGTTTACACGTCTACGTTAGGTTAGGTTAGGTGGACGTGGGTTAGGTTAAGGGGACTTGGGTTAGGTTAAGCGTCAAACTTAGGTTAAGCATTCAAACACGTCAGGCGTCAGAGGTTAGGTTAGGTTAGGTTAGGTTAGGTTAGGTTAGGTTAGGTTAGTGCTAGGTTGAGAAGCGTCAAACGTAGGTTAAAAAGGCGTTCAAACGTGAGGCGTGAGCCGGACAGCTTACCTTACGTAGACGTTAGGGGCTCACAGGCTGAGCTCACCTCGCCACACCACAGGTTCGGTTCGGTTCGCTCGGCTCAGCGTAAAGCGCCGAGGTCAGGGTTACGTTCGTTCACCTTCGGGCGCCACACTTTCGGTTGAAAGGTCGCGACGGGACGACGTCGGCAGGCACGCCGCAAACGAACAAAAACGTACAGACGACGTCGGAAACCGCCGACAGACGGGGGAGCAGCACGACCACGACCAGACACCGAGCGCGAACGAGACACACGCGAACCACCCCCACCGGCCAAAGGGCACCACACAACAACCCAGAGCACCACGTGTCGACACCAGAGCAACCCGCCGCTCACGCGACATGGCTGGCACCGAAGGGCAACCGCCCGCAACTGCGCTTTCCGCGCCGGCCCGGATGCACGTCGTGCTACAACAACACCACTACCGTACACAGCCGCTGTTCACAACATCACTATCAATGGCGCGCCCGCGGCTCGCCGCCGTCGCAGTCGCAGCCCCAACGCCAGCACTTTTGCACCACCATTCACACGCACCGCAACACAGCTCGCCGACACAGCCGAACAAAACAAACACCACACAACAACAGCAACAACGCCGCCGCCTCTACTTGTGCCGGCGACCCACCCCGCCGATGGCGCACCTTTCGCCAGCCGGCAATCGACACACACGCACCCACCCACCGGGGCCCAGTGCAAAAAACAAAAAACACACAAAAACAAAAAAACCAAACAACACAAACGACACGGGAAGCGCACACCGCCACTTCGCGCGCACGCCACCAACCAGTCGTCGTCTCAAAATAACAAACACAAACAAAATAAACTAACAACTAGGGCAACACAAAACAAAAAAAAAAACGCCTCGCACGAACCGCCCACAAAAAGGACAAGCACACGCACAGCCTCTGCTGACGACCACGACGCAGCGGCACGCTGCTCCTGTCCCGCGCCCCGCGCCCCACTCGATTCACAACTCACGCGACACCGTCAACGACGGGCTCGCTTCCCGCAACCTACCACCTTTCCGCCACGACGCACAGCCCCAGCCCCACCCGACGACGCCCGTGGCAACGACTGCACTTTCACCACCGCCTCCCCCTTCCCCCCCAAAAACACACACACACACACACACACAGCCAGCCAAAAACGCACTCGCGACCCACACATGCACGTGCATCGGCACACGCCAACCAGTCAACGTCGACAACCACACGCAAGGCTCGAAACGAAACCGGCGTCCTTCCACGTTGCCATCAAGCTACGCGACACAAGACACAAGGAACCAACACAACAGCCGGCCCCACTAATTCCCACTCTCACGCCGCAAAAAGCACACCGAAACCGCCAAACGCACGCACATTCCCCTTCGCACTGACACCACCGACCGGCTCGCTACCACACACCTCTCGGCAGCCGTTTCACGCCAATTCGCCACACCGCCCACACAGTCGACAAGCGCCCGCCCTGTACGGCACACACAACGACGCAGCGCAGCAAAGGGCGCCCGCAACACATACCTCTCCGCCGCCCGACGCGCCAACCGCCACACCACACCGCCAGCCACTCGCAAATTGTGCACTGCCACCAGCCACACGTCCAACACGCCGCGCCGCCTCCGGCCACCCGCCAGGGGGCGCTCACGTCCGCGACAACAGCGCGGCCCGCCGGGCCGGGCCGGGCCGAACCGAACCGAGCCGCCGCTGCTCTGCACTCGGCACGGCCACACCCTGCTGCAGACCGGGCTCGTCCCTCTGTACGCGTCTGCCTGCGCATCAACACAACACGACCTTTTTTTTTTTTTTTTTTTTTTCTCTCTACCGCCATCCCTCCTTCTCGCGTTTTACTCGTTGTTGCAGCAGCGGCGCACACCTACACATCCACAGCCCCAGCCCCAGCCGAGCCGGCCTCACCTCAGGGCCCGCCGCCAGCGTCTCCTCCTCGGGCACAGGTGCGGTGCTGTGGCCGCCCATCCAACCGCATTGCTGGCCGTCCAGCCACCAGGCGTTCCCACTGCCGCGAGCCACGCCGCGCACCGACCCTGCTGCAGAAAACGAAGCATAGCCAGAGACCGACCGATACACAAAGCAAGCCGTCGCCTCGCCTCTTGTCCTTCCTGCCTTCCTTCCGCCCCCGCCCTTCTCACACCACCGCCTCTCCACTTTCGCCCCCCCCTCCTTTTTTTGTTTTTTTTTTTTTGTTTTCTTCTTTCTTTCTTTCTTTCTTTCTTTGGCCCTCTCTCCTTCCCGCCATGGCGGTTACGGCACCGCCTGCAGCGGCAGATTTTTTGCGCCCACACGCCTACTCCTACCACCATTAACCTTGCCCTGCCCTGCCCTGCCCTGCCCATCAACGTCGCAGTCGAACCGACGCTTGCCAACACACTGCCCACGTTCCTTTCTCTTTTCGGCCTACGCCCATTACGCGCCGCCGCCACAGCACCTTCCCTTCCCACAACACACCGACGTCATCACACGCACCTAAAACAGGGGCCACGACCGTGTTCCTCGCCCACTCCCATCCCGCACGGTACGCACATTCCCAACTACTAACCGCGCACCCTCCCTTTCCAATCTGTGTGTCTCTGTGTCTGTGTCCTGTCCGCGCGTGACGCCTCTCAACATCCGCCGTCCCCCGTCCCGTTTTCGCCCCCATGCCGTCGTCGCGCCGCCTCCTCCCCGTCCACCGCCGCCCCTGTCCGCCCCGCACCACACCATACACCGCTGCTTGTCCCGGCCGTTGCCACCAAAGGCGCCGACCGCAAACGCGCCACGCCGCAGCCCCCGTGCGTCTCGCGCTCGCTTGCATCTCCGTGCCGACGCTGCCTCTCTTCCCACTCGCACTCGACCTCGACAACACAGTCTTTGGCTCCGCCACTGCGTGTTCCGGTGGTACGCACGCTGCAACACGTATGTATTCATTACCAGAGCGATGGCGAGGCATGACAGCATCTCTGTCTGACCAGAGAGTTCTTTCTCGCTGCTAGTCGGCGCTTGGACCGCGCCAGACGACAGTAGTGGCACGCACCGGGTCGCCAGGAACAGTTGTTATATATATTGTAGCGCGAGTCGGGAGAGGTAGTAGTCGGTCGACAGTAGTAGCGGGTGGACGGTTGTACTGAGCGGGCGTCGGCGGCGTGCTCTGCTCGTCTCGCGACTCTGGTCACGGTTCGGGACGATGTATAGTATATTGTGTTACAATCAAAAGGTGGTGTGACGCTGCATTGCGCAAATCTGATAACGTATGTTCATTGTACTTATTTTGTTCAACAACAAAAGCCCCACTATTACTTTTTTTCTAAAGTAACTTTTGTCTCTTAACGAAAGACATTCACGTTTTAAAGACTACTTCCTATGGCATTTCCCTCCAAGGAGTGCAATTAATTACCAGCCAGCACTCATTCATTGCACACAGCTGTGTAAGGGGTATCTACAATTGAGGAGCGGATATAAATGCAATTTTTTGTTTTTTTTGTTTTTTTTTTGTGTGTGTGTTGTAACCTCCCAGCAAAATTTAAAACAATGGACAATGTTATTTACGGATGCTAATGGACATTGCGCTAATTGTAACCTCGCCCACAATGAGAGGTATTGAAAATGGCAACAAAAATGTGAAATTCGCAATCTGACTCAAATATAAAGTCTTCACACAACATTTAAAAAAGTCCGTTCAGTGACAAGAAACTTCAATTAAACCGAAATATCGGTCTTTGGCCCTGTGCAAAACAATCAGAATTAAAGTCTTACCTCCGAATAAATGGATGTCACATTTCTGCTCTGGTTGTTGCGCAGCGCTTGAAGGAACTGCATTGCAAATAATAATATTCTCTTTTTTTGTGATTTTAGTGGCATTTTTCTTCAAAGAAGTGGAATGAAATGTGAAGTGCAACGAACTCTTTAGTTCAATACAAAATTAAATGTTTGAAAAATGCTTTTGAAATAAAACCTATTATTGGGGAACTTGTTGGAGAATAATTACAATAAATACAATTTTTCATTATCTAATGATTATATTAATTAACAGTATACCTTATTCACCATCTTGACCAGTGTTGCCGACCGCCTACATCACACAACCGCACTCGGCTGCTACTACTGACCGACCGCTCTGCATGACGACTATTAGCGTACTGCACGCGACGACTACTGACAGAGTACAGCCCTCAACTACACAGAGCTACGGACTCGCAACGACTACTGACAGACTGACTGACTGACTGACTGACTGACTGAGAACCGCTCGCAACACTCGCGCAGTCCAGCGCAAACTCTCTGGTCACAGATGCTACAATGTCTCGCCATCGCTACTATGTTACATACGTGTTTCAGTGTCTTTTTCATTGGGGTAACGATCTTTGGCTCTTTTTATTCTGAATACAGGGCCAAAGGTCAACGCTGCTGCCCTTATACAATTTATCAGGTTTCATTATGTCTGTTGCAATGTTACATACGGTTCACTCTTTCATTAATATTATCGTTGGGTTTGTTTTGTAGGGACGTTAACATTCTGGCACATTTTTATTATCATCGGACTCTCTGCTATTTGTGCAGGGAGGTTATACCTGGGTCCATTTCCATTTCCATTTACATTTTAATATTGATAGACTTTTTGTTTTCTTTTTTGTTTCTTGTTGTTTTTCCTTCTTTTTTTTTGTTGTTTTTTTTTTTTTTTTTTGTTGTTTTGTTTTTCCCGCTCTCACCACCACCGCCGCATCACGCCTTCCGTTTTCTTGGTTTCTTTTCTGTTCTTCAACTGCTTCAACATCACCGCGCCCCATTTCCACACCACAGCCATCAGCCTCCGAGACGGGCGGGCGCAGTGTGCCATTTCCGGCGCACAAGCACACCCGTACGGTACTCTCCTCGCCCCCACGCCACCAACAACACAGCGACCACGCGGCTTTCAGGCATGGCATGGCACGGCACGGCACCGGCGAAATGCGCCGCCCCCGCCCCTCCGCGCATCCGTCCGTCTCGCCACGTTCACTGACAGCCGCGTCTGCGGCTACACCACGACAACCACAACACCGCTCCCCTCCCTGGCAACTCACATTGTTTTTCTCCTCCTCTTTTGCACAAACCACAACGCCGAGCACAGGCGCAAGCCACCCACACCGCGCCCCTCCCCGTCCCGTCTTTGGCCGCCGCTCCTCGTTTCCTCGTTTGCCCCCTCCCATCTCCCGAAATGCCATGCCAGCAGCGTTACGCATGCCCCTCCCCTGTCCACACAACACTACCGCCTAACGAACAGCCTTTTCCGGGCCACATCCAGGGCACGCCCACCTCCAAACACTGCCAATTCACGGACGCACACACACACACACACACACACACACACTCACTCACTTTCTCGACACCTTTCTGTACGGAGGGTGCGTCATCTCGACCGTGACAGAGTGACGGCAACTATCGACGATCCATTTCCCCCCACTGGTAAAACATGTCCACTAACACCTACATACATCATTCAAGTACACAGACAATAGCATACACACAATGGGAGGGCACACGAACATGGACGGCACGGCACTGTCATACACTCTTCCTCAGAACCATATCAACAAACGTTACGTACATCCGGGAAAGCGAAAGCGAACGCGAAAGCGAAAGCAAAGGCAAAGGCAAAGCCCAATGCAGCCGTCAAAGGTAACGTTCACCACGGCAGACACTTGCAGCCGCGCCGCCGTTAAACGCATTTCAGTGCGGCTCCAATACGCCTCCGACACGGGAACGTTCCGTTGCTCTACGAATGCGTTTCTCCCCTTTTTCCCTTCCTCTCTCTTTTGCCCCCCCTCCTTGCACTCTTGCCTCATTCCTCACGTTCTGCCCAGACATTCGACCGATCAAAGTCAACCTTTCGTTACCGTTCTCAGCGCGACGGTGTACAACAGTATGACGGGTGTGCCCAAGACTTCGGTTCAGTTGCGTGACGCCGGTCTATCGCGCCGATCGACAGTTACTCAGGGGGCGACGGATCGGACCACGTCACCGACACACAAAACACTTTCAAACAAACAAATACATACCGGATGGACACAGACAAACACGTGTACAGACATTCGCCAAACAAACGACCGCCGCCGTCGTCGTCTAGCGTGCATCTTGAATGACGACATCGGTGTGCGTGCGTCGTACGCAATCAGTCAGACACGGCTATCAAACATCAGAGTCGAATGGTACATCATCGTGCGTGTCGCCGTACACGTACAGTACAATACAACAACAATGCGTCTTAATGGCACGTTCATTTCAACGTCACTCACACACCTCCACGCTGCAGTTACGTCGCACCATTGTCAAACTCGGCGTACAGCAAAGGGAATAGTGGGCGGCAAAAAAAAAACCAAACAAAAACATTTCACATTTCACCCTCGCCATGTATGATGTGCAAAAAAAACAAACCCGCAAACGGCCGTCGTTACGGTGACACAAAAGTCGCCGATCGCACTGTCCCCCCTCGCAGACGGGTAACACACACACACACACACACCAACAACACCAATGGGTCAAAAACCACGCCAACGAGGCGTGCCACCATTCCACGCCACGGCGACCAACCTCGTGGCCGTACCCCGCGCAACACGCTTTGACGCGCCCCCCCACCCACAATCAAAATGCACACATACATCACAGCCGTCCACACAAACAACAACAACAACAATTCCGCCCTTCCCGCAAAAGGCAAGTTGGTGGCCCTGAAAAGGGCCGTTTTGCCGCTCTCGCAACGGAGGAGCCTTCTCCATCCTTCCTTCCATTCCAGAGCCACCTCCTTACTTGGAGCTCGTGTACTTGGTCACCGCCTTCGTGCCCTCGCTCACGGCGTGCTTGGCCAGCTCGCCAGGCAGCAACAGCCGCACAGCGGTCTGGATCTCGCGGGACGTGATGGTCGAGCGCTTGTTGTAGTGCGCCAGGCGAGAAGCCTCGGCCGCAATGCGCTCGAAAATGTCGTTCACGAAGCTGTTCATGATGCTCATCGCCTTCGACGAGATGCCCGTGTCAGGGTGCACCTGCTTCAGCACCTTGTAGATGTAGATGGCATAGCTCTCCTTCCTCTTGCGCTTCTTCTTCTTGTCGCCCTTCGAAATGTTCTTCTGCGCCTTGCCAGCCTTCTTGGCGGCCTTCCCGCTAGTCTTGGGCGGCATCTCGAACCAACGTACGGCAGCAGCAACACCAGTAGCAAGCGCTCCGCTCTAGTCAGCGTCTCCCCACACAGTGGCACCCGCCGCCAGCCGCCGCCGCACCTTTACCAGCTCGCCCTGTTGCGGCCGCCGACCAATGGGGCGCGCGCGCAACCGGCCGCCGCACCCGAGCCCATAAAGCACCCCCACCCCGGCTGCGCCGGCACGCGACGGTGGCATCTCCACAGATAGACACATCCGCGCGGGAGTACCACAAGGGTCGGTACTCGGCCCCCTGCTGTACTCCCTCTACACAGCCGACGCTCCGCGGGTGGCACGCGTGGAGTTAGCACTTTATGCTGACGACACAGCGCTGTTCACCCGCAGCATGAACGCGGCCGAGATGCGCCGTCGCCTCCAGCTCGGATGTGACGTCCTGGGAGCCTGGTCCACCAAATGGCGACTCAAATTTAACGCCGCAAAGAGCCAGGCCATTGTCTTCAGCAGGAAAAGGCTACCTCCGAACCTGCAGCCAGTCACGATCATGGGAGGCCCCATTCCATGGTTGCGGACAGGAAAGTACCTCGGGGTGACGCTCGATCGGCGCCTGACGTGGCTCCCCCACGTCCGCGAGGTCAGGGGGCGAGCAGTGGGACGTCTTCGTGCGCTGTACCCGCTGCTCAACCCCTCCTCCACACTCCCGCCAAGACACGGCCTCTCTCTGTATCTGGCCCTGGTACGGCCGATACTAGAGTATGCGGCCGTGGTGTGGGGCAATGCTGCCGCCACACACATCGCGGTGCTTCAGCGAGTACAGAACAGGGCGCTGCGCCTTGCCCTTCATAAGCCGCCTCGCTATCCTACGAGGCTTCTGCACGAGGAAGCAGGCGTCCCGCTACTGCGGGACCGCTTCCGGCACATCGCCAGAGGGTTCTACAACGCTGCAGAACACTCTGGCAGCCGCCTGATTCGTGGGCTGGGCCACCAGGTCCACCACAGGCCGACTACACGTTGGCCCGACCTCCTGCGGGAGTAAACAAACTCCCACGGAGGCGATGACGCCACATAGAGCGCCTCCCTAGTCAGAGGCGCTCACCGAGGAAAATCCCTGAAGTTAGGAAACCAAATTCAAAAGAGAGGTATATGCAGGAACAGCAGCTACGCTGCTTACCCTGCCTCCACACCTGGCAGATGTTGCCAGTGTTTTGCAGTGAGTGAGTGCGCCGGCACGCACTCCGCTGCTCGACTCGCTGCCGCTCGCACCGGTCGTTTTCGTTTCCGTTTCGTGTGCACCGTCGCTAGCCCATCGCCATGTCCGGACGCGGAAAGGGAGGCAAAGTCAAGGGCAAGTCAAAGTCCCGCTCAAGCAGGGCTGGGCTCCAGTTCCCGGTCGGCAGAATCCACCGCCTCCTGCGCAAGGGAAACTACGCAGAGCGCGTCGGCGCCGGGGCGCCCGTCTACCTCGCCGCCGTCATGGAGTACCTCGCGGCTGAGGTGCTCGAGCTGGCCGGAAACGCGGCCCGCGACAACAAGAAGACGCGCATCATCCCGCGCCACCTGCAGCTTGCCATCCGCAACGACGAGGAGCTCAACAAGCTCCTGTCGGGCGTCACCATCGCACAGGGTGGTGTCCTGCCCAACATCCAGGCCGTCCTGCTGCCAAAGAAGACCGAGAAGAAGGCCTAAAGGAGGCCAGGCAATCGCAGCGCCGCGTGCTCCCCTGCACGCAACGCGCTTTGCCGGCTCGGCCCACAACAATCGGCCCTTTTCAGGGCCACCACACAAACCTACGTCCAAAGCAAAATTTCAGTCGTCCTCGCCGCACCTTGTTTTGTTTTAACTTTGCACTGTCACAGCACAGCCGCCGCCGGCGCACGTCCGCCATCTTGTCGTCCACACAGCCCGTGTGGCCCAACACACACACACACACACACATTTTGCACGGTCGCAGTCGCCTTCCAAACCGACAACGGCAGCAATAATGACCATTGTTAAAGGGAGGCGTGTCGACACACCGCCCTCCACTCCCGCGCGCAACGGCCGTCGACACGAACGAAACAGCTGATCCGGCCGCCTATGCCCACACGCCTTGCCTCGGAAACCCCAACGCCGCCGCAAACAAACACACAGAGCCAAACCACGCAAGCAAATAATCACCGCCTCTCGCACAACAACACACAGCCCGCCATCTCCGTCGCGATCGATACAAAGACACACAATAACAAACACACAAACGAAGCAGCTCCACACACAGCCAGCCACATGACACGTTTCCTTTCCTTCTCCCCTCCCAGTCACATCACGTCGCTCAAAACGGAAAGAAAGAAAGAAACAAACAAACAAACAAACAACACAGCGCACACACGCAGCAACAACACAGACTCTTTCGCACTTTTCAACTTCCGAACAGTGTGGTGGCCCTGAAAAGGGCCGTTTTCTAGTCTCTCCCACCCACAAGCACGGCCGCGGGAAGGCCAGCGCCCGCTGCGACGCAGCCTAACCGCCGAAACCGTACAGGGTGCGCCCCTGCCTCTTCAGGGCGTACACCACGTCCATGGCCGTCACAGTCTTGCGCTTGGCGTGCTCAGTGTACGTCACCGCGTCGCGGATCACGTTCTCCAGGAACACCTTCAGCACCCCGCGGGTCTCCTCGTAGATCAGACCAGAGATGCGCTTCACGCCGCCCCTGCGAGCCAGGCGGCGGATGGCGGGCTTCGTGATGCCCTGGATGTTGTCGCGCAACACCTTGCGGTGCCGCTTGGCGCCACCCTTGCCGAGCCCCTTTCCTCCCTTGCCGCGGCCTGTCATCCTTCCTTCCTCGGGCAAAGCAAAACGTGCACAAACAGCAGCTGCAGCGGCTGGCGAGTCGGCTACGGTCTGCGCCCAGCGTTTTTTTTTTTTTTAAGAGGTGGAGCCCCTCCACGCCCACACCGGCATGATGGCCAACACAAAAGGTCTACTGCCATCTCTGCATAAGGGTTAGTATTCACTAAAGTGAGGTGTCGCAGGATGTGGGTACTGCGATGTTTGCGTACGTCTGGTTAGGATTAACCATTAATACGCGCTCATCTGGAGATAGATTGGTCGAAATCTGACGAAGGGTAGCGGTTTGAAGGGCAGAGGAAAAAAAGTGCCAAGGCAAGAGCCAAGGGAAAAAAACCTCTGCGAAAGTTAGGTCGGGCGGCAAGAGCAGTAGCGGTTGTCTTGCTGCCTGCGATAGGTTGTGCAAGGATAGGCTTTGTTAGTAGTGGGTATCATGCATGTCGATACCTTGACGTTGTGCGTTTGTGCTGCTCGGCGGCTGGCGCTGGGTGCTGGTACAGAGTCCTCGTTCAGCGTCCTGCGACCTGCAACAGTTATGTTTGTTATCGGTCTTGTGTCCGATAGGTCATATACCGGAGGCACAGTGTGGGGGAGTGTTGGGAGATTGTTCGTGCGTCTGTGGGCGAGCTCGTCGGTGTCCCTGCTGTGGCCTGTTGGTCGGCTCTAATAGCAGCTGGTAGTTGCCAGTCAGTATTGCTGTTATGCAGGGGCTTACCGACGTTTGTCGCTGTTTGCGTATGTTAGTTTACCATAGGTGGTTATGCCCTAGCTAGCAGTGTCTTTGGTCGCTTGTGTTTCCACCTGTGGTTGTGATCGTAGTTTCCCAGAGTGAGGATGAAAGGATTGTTCGAGTGTCTCGAGTTCCTGTATAGTCGTGTAGCGTGTTTCTTGAATACTTCCTTGAGGGTATCAAGGCGGTATTCATGGTGAAGATCCACGGTGCGTGTGTAGCGTGGAGCATTGCTAATGATTCGTAGCACTTTGTTCTGTATGATCTGCAGGCGGCGCAGTCGTGTGGGAGCTGCATATCCCCAGACGGGAGCTGCGTACGTCATCAGAGGTCTAATCAGTGTAGTGTATAAGGACCTCGACACCCTCCTATTCAGTGTGCTTTCCCTGTTGAGCATTGGGTAGAGCTGTTTGAGCCTCGCGTGCGCTCGGTTGGCAACGTATTCGATGTGGTCCCCCCACGTAAGTTTCCGGTCCAGCCAGACACCAAGGTATCTGACTTTCTCTCGGAAACGTATTGGGCGTGTATGTAGTGTTATCGGTCTACAGTGTTGGTGTTTGCGCAGTAGTTTCGGTCTGCGTGTGAACAGAACTGCTTCGCACTTGTCGACGTTTACTTTAATACGCCATCGCTCCAGCCAAGGCTCAGCTGTTCTGAGTGCTGTCTGTATTCGTGAGTTGATGTTCGACGGTTTCCAGTCTTGCGCGAGGATGGCTGTGTCATCCGCGTAGACGGCTAACGTCGTGTTTCGTGTCGCTGGGTAGTCATTAATGTACAGGTTAAACAAGATGGGCCCCAGAATGCTTCCTTGGGGTACTCCAGCTTGGATACCGTGTTGTGTTGATTGTTTATCCTGCACGTTAGTGTTGAAACATCTGTTCGTGAGATATGAGTGTATGAGACGTACGAGTCCGTCTGGGAAACCAGCTTCGCTTAGTTTGCGTATGAGTCCGTTGTGCCAGAGACGATCGAAAGCCTTTTCGATGTCTAGGAACACGGCCCCTGTGGCTTTGTTCATGTTGTAGCCGTGTGTTATATGTTCGACTACGCGGAGGAGTTGTTGTGTTGTCGAGTGGTGATTCCTAAAGCCGAATTGCTCCGGTCTTAGGGTGTCGTTGGCGATGCAATGCCTAGTGATACGTTTTAGTATTACCTTCTCAACAATCTTGCTGAGCGAGCACAGCAGACTGATGGGACGGTAATTTTGTGGGAGGGAGTGGTCTTTCCCTGGCTTCCTGAACATCAGGACCTTGGCCGCCTTCCAAAAGTCAGGGAAGTGTTGGTGTGTCAGGATGGCATTCGTTAGGTGTGTGAGGTATTCTACGGCTTTATCCGTGAACTCCTGGAGGACACGGTTTTGAATGCCATCAGGCCCAGGGGCTTTTCTAGCGTTGGTGTGCTTGATAGCCCATGTGACTTCATTTGTGCTAGCACGTCTGATTACGTCGCGCGAGGGCTGGGCTACAAGTCGTGTAACCTCCTGGTCCGTTTCAAGTGTGAATGCTGGGTCTGAAGGAACCAGATTCGGCATGAAGGACGCTGCAAGTGTTGTGGCCATAAGCTCTGCCTTCTCCGTCGCGGAGTAGGCTGGGCCGTCTGGTCCTTGTAACGTGGGAATGTAATGTTTCTCCCTGGTGAAGTGTCTGGCCAGCTGCCACACGCCAGGACGTGTGGTATCCAGCCGAGCGAGTCTCTGTCCCCATTGTTCGTTTCTGAATGTTTGGATTTTATTCCGTATTATGCCCTGGAGTCTGTTGACGTGCAGTTTATAGAACGGACGCCTGGTACGCTGCCAGTATCTCCTGAGGCGGTTCCTCATTGAGATAAGGCCCAGGATTTCCTGGGGCAGGGCCGTCGAGTGTTGTCTTGGTGTTGTAAATGGAATGGCGTCAGTCATTGCGTCTTGGACGGCAGTTGTGAGAGCCTCCACAGCCTCATCGATTTGCTGTGTGTTGTTAATTTCGTGAGTGTCAGGAATGCGACTATCAAGCGTTTCCTTGAACAGTGTCCAGTTCGCACGTTTGTAGTTAAGCATCCTGCGTGGTTCAATGTCCTGCAGTGTCTCTTCCATGTGCAGTATTACAGGCATGTGGTCTGAGTCCAGATCGTTTTCAACCGTTAGGTTGAGTGTGCATGTGATGCCCTTTATGAGGGCTATGTCTAACACGTCTGGCCTATGTCGGGCCTGTGTAGGCACGAACGTCGGAACGTCCGGCCCAAGTATAATGTAGTTTCGGCCTAGTGCGTGTTCGTACAGTTTCTTGCCGTTGGAGGTTCGTATTCGTGAGTTCCAATCGGGGTGTTTTGCGTTGAGGTCTCCAGCGGCTATTACCCGCGGTGCCATGTTGAGTACTGTGCTGATATCGCGTGTTACTATGTTTTTAGGAGGATTGTATAGCGATACCAGTGTGGTGTTGGCTCCGTTGAACTTGACCCTAACGGCCGTAGCCTCCAGTCTTTCAAGTGCTGGGAGCTCGATGTTCGTGTGGTCTATGTCTCTGTGTATAATGATTGCCGTGCCGCCTCCCCTCCTGCCATCCGCTCGGTCGGTACGATAGACGCAATAACCTGGGAGGTTTAGTTGTTTGCGAGGCGTAAGCAGTGTTTCGTTCACAAGAGCGATTCGGATACCCTTTCGCTCCATGAACGCGGCCATCTCGGCTTTTTTGTTTGCGATCCCGTTGGCATTCCAAAACAGGATCTGTGTGACTGCGTTTAAGTCTGCGTTTCGGGGCTGGTGTGGTGTATTATCCATGTAGTAGTGTAAAGAGCGGTGTGATAGTGGCTTGGAAGCTAGTCCAGTTGAGCGTACCCGACATGAACTGCATAAAGAGTTGTGAGACACACCCCATAATCTTCGTGACTATTTCGGTGGTCGTGCGTCCGGGGAATAATGTTTCCATTATTCTCTGGAATGTTGTTGTGATGTTGGTCATGTCGGCCTGGGAGTTGTTGGTCGTGTTAGCGGCCGCTTGTTCCAGTGTTGGCGTTTGGTGAGGGCTGGCCTGCGAGTCGGTTGTTCGTGTGGCAGTTGTGGGCGGCTGTGTATTTTCTGAGGTGAGTGGGTGTGTTATGTGGGTTGTTGAGTTGGTGTCCGGGATGTGTTCGTGGGTGTTGGTGTTCTGTTGCCTGTGTAATTGTTGTGGTGCGGTCGTGTTCCTCGTGCTGCGGCTGTTTCTCCTTCTCCTCCTCCTCTGGCGCTGTGGTTGTCCCTGTGTGTGTGCGTTTTCTGTAGCCTGTGGTGGGCTGCAGTTCGCGATCTCAGGGGGTAGGGTGGTGTTGTTGCTTGTCTCGTGCGGTGTGCCCGGTGCGGGTGTGGTGTCATTTGTTGTGCATGTCTGTTGTGTGCCTGTTGCTGGGGGTGTTTGCTGAGCGTGTTCTGAGCTCTGGGGCTCCTCTGACCGTCCCGCGCTGCTGGGGCTGCCAGCGACCGCTCCAGCGAAGGATAAACCACTTCTTACTGGGCGCGGGGGCGGTTTTGGAACTGTGATGGCGGTTGGTTTCGCATGTTTGGCGATTTTGCGCCTCAGAGCTGCTTTGTATGCAATGCACCCTCTGTAGTTTGCCGGATGGGCAGCACCACAGTTGGCGCACTTGCGAGGTGCTGTATTGGGGAGTTTGCAGCGTTGGGTTGTGTGACCGCCGGCGCATATGCGGCAGCGGGGTGCGAGACCGCATCTGATACCCGCGTGCGCATAGCGCTGGCAGTTGTGGCATTGTTGGGGGGTGCGCGGCGTGTTGTACACCTCTACATTAACGACCATGTGAAGAAATAATTTTAACTTCAGCAGGTCGCGGGATTTGGCCGTGTCAGCCAGCTCCGCCATGTAGTTATGTGACGGTCTCGCTGTGCCGAACTCTGACATCCGGTTTACCCGAATGCACTCCCACCCGAGAGCAGAGAGTTCGTTGTGTACCGTGTCGGTCGGGGTTCGTGAGTCTATCCCCTTAATCACGTACTGTTGTGTTTTTTCCAAGACTGTCCTGTACGTGAAGTGTTCTACCTTCCTTTCTTTGAGAAAGTCCAGTAGATTCGTGTAGTCTGTCTTGTTCGCCACGTACAGTGCGGCGTGTTCCCCGGTGAGCTTGGAGTAGTATGTTGTGGGGCTGTGCTTATTGTTAAATTCTCTGTTTAGGAGACTTAGGTCTCCATAGTTGTGAATGATGACCGGTGGGAAGCCGGTCGCGGTGTTGTTAGTGTTCTGCGTAGCTGCGTGTATGTTTGTGGTTGCTGCAGTCGCAGGGTTGTTTGTGTTGGTCCCTGTGTTGTTATTGTTTGTTCGCGGCGTGGATGGTGTTGGCAGCAGCGCTTGGCCGTTGCCTCGTGAGTTTGTGGGCTCACATGTTTGTGTAGTTGGCTGCTGTTTGCGCCTTGGGCCGACCTGCTGCCATGGCCCGTCTTCATCAGTGTTTGTTGTGTCCTCTGTCGGCTCTGGAACCGGTTCCGTCGGTGCCTGGGCCGCCAGAGGTGATATAGGGGGCATGTCCTGTTGTTCAGCAGGTGCCTGTGTGTGTGGTGTGGGTGTTTCTGTTCGTGTGTTTTCGCTGCCCATCAGCTCTGCGATCAGCTCCAGCTGTTCCGCGATCTGCTGGTCCTTCAGGGCAACCTGCTCCTGGAAGGTGGACAGCGGGACGGATATGATGGCGGGAGTAGCCGGCATTACCGCCTCTTGTGCTGCAGCTTTGCTGCGGGTGAGTGGTGGGGAAGCACAGGAAAGATCGGACATCTTCGCTGTTTCAGGAGTAATTATTTATTTGGATAGGGAAGGATGGAACACGACAATTTTGCTCTTTTTAAGGAGCGACAATAATGCTTTTTAGCGATAGCGCTGTGTATCCTGTTCCTACAGAAGAGGGGGTCCCTACGACCTATCTGCGCGGAGTGCAATGCGCGGCGCAAGAGAGCGCGGGTTGAAGAGAGCGGCCTACAGTGCGCGGGGTTATCCGACGTGAACGGGCCCCTGACACTGAGATTACCCTACCAAAGAACGGGAGAGTCCCGCTGGGGAGGTTTGCAACCGAAGTTGCAGGAAGTGGAGCCGAAGCTCTTGCCACTTAGCGCCCGAAAGCGTTAAGCAGCTTGCGCGAGTTCGTGCCGCTCAGAAGAGCGTCACTGGCAGCTACGCCAGTTGTAGCTTATTGGGGACCACTCCAAGGAGCTATCCGCGGGCAGCTACGCCAGGTGCAGAGAGCAGCGTTCCGCTCGGGTCGGCTGCTCGACTGCACTGCGCCCAGCGCGCCCGCCGCCCCCTATATAGACTCTGGCCCGCCCTCCCCCCACCACGCGCAACCGAGGGCATATAAGCGCAGCACGGAGGCGCGCGGGCCCGTTGTCAAGGCAGCACCGGACGCCGCGCCGCACCTAACCTCCACGCACGCCGCTCCGCTACCGCTACCGCCATGGCCCGCACAAAGCAAACGGCCCGCAAGTCCACCGGCGGAAAGGCGCCGCGCAAACAGCTCGCCACCAAGGCGGCGAGGAAGAGCGCGCCCGCCACCGGAGGCGTCAAGAAGCCCCACCGCTACAGGCCGGGCACCGTCGCCCTGCGAGAAATCAGGCGCTACCAGAAGAGCACAGAGCTGCTCATCCGCAAGCTGCCATTCCAGCGCCTAGTGCGCGAGATCGCCCAGGACTTCAAGACCGACCTGCGCTTCCAGAGCTCCGCAGTCATGGCCCTGCAGGAGGCCAGCGAGGCCTACCTCGTCGGCCTCTTCGAAGACACCAACCTGTGCGCAATCCACGCCAAGCGCGTCACCATCATGCCCAAGGACATCCAGCTCGCGCGCCGCATCCGCGGCGAGCGCGCCTAAACCGCGCCGCGGCACCGCACCGCACAAACAAAAACGGCCCTTTTCAGGGCCACTAACATCTCTCCGTCGCGAGCAAACTTTGTCGGTCGCCTGCCTCTCGCCCCGCAACCCAAAAACAAAAACCACCACTTCCCGTCCGTCCGCCACACCCGCTCACTCTGCCTGCCTGCTAGCAGCGCGCAACAATCACACATCATCCCTCCCCGGCGCTCAAAGCGCACAATACCCAACGGCCGACGTCACACCGCACGGGTGGCTGGCCGGCCGCCGCTTTCGTTTCGAAAACAAAAAAACCCGCACTCCACTCCGACGGCCAACGGCCAGGCAGGCGCGCTCGCTCGCTCTACACGCCACCGAAATCCCCGCCGACTCCTTCCACATCTCAACGTGCCCCCCGTTGCAAAACATAACACACACACACACAAAGGAACAAAACAAAACAAAGACCAGACACGACTCGACTCGACAAGACAGACATCCGAGAAGAACGAACGCAGGCAAGCCAACCAACGTATTCAAACAAAACAACGTGACAGAAAACCAACCGTCGGCCGCCGCCACAAACACGGCGACAATCAACCACGACAACAACAACAACAACAACAACACCGCTTACCGCTACCGCCGCCCACACCCGCCACCGACCCCCGCAATCCAACCACCACGGCACGCAAACAGCATCCCCACGGGCATACAGAAACGCCAGACAGACACCCACACCAAACGCAACACGACAATCAAAACCTTCCCCGACGTGCTTTGATGGCCCTGAGAAGGGCCGTTTTGGGCCGCGCGTCTCTTGCGCGCCACTAGACGACGACGGGGGGTGGGGACGACGGAGTCAAGCGCCAAACCCTTCCTTTCTCCCATCTCTTTCTCCTCTACTCTACTTCTTCTTCTTGGGCGAAGCCTTCGCCTTAGACGGCGTCGTCGCCTTCTTCGGGCGCGGCGCCTTCGGCTTCTTCGTCGGAACCTTGGCGGCCTTCTTCGCCTTCGACGGCGACTTGGCCTTGGCCGGCTTGGCCGCAGCCGCCTTCTTCGCACCCGCGGGAGCGGCCGACGCCGCAGACGCCTTCTTGGCGGCGCCCGCCTTCCGACCGGTCGCCGCCTTCACGCCACCAGCCTTCTTTGCGCCGGCCGCACGGGCGCCCTTCTTCTCCTTGCTGGCCGGAGCGGCGCGCTTCTTCTTGGCACCGCCAGCACGAGCCTTGCCGCCCTCGGCCGCCCCCCCGCCGCCGGCGCCGGCAAGCTTGAACGAGCCGGACGCGCCCTTCCCCTTCGTCTGCACCAGCTCGCCCGCCACGACGGCCGACTTGAGGTACTTCTTGATAAACGGCGCCAGCTTCTCCGCGTCCAGCTTGTAGTGCGCGGCTATGTACTTCTTGATCGCCTGCAGCGACGACCCGCCGCGCTCCTTCAGACTCTTGATGGCGGCCGTCACCATCTCAGAGGTGCGCGGGTGCGCAGGCTTGGCGCGCGGCTTCTTCGCAGACGACGCAGACTTGGCCTTCTTCGTAGTGCCGGTGGCGGCGGGTGCCGCAGCAGTCTCGTTCGTAGCCGCCTGATCTGCCATTTCGACGACGCGCGTAACACACAGCGAGAGCGAGCGGGACGGCAGGCACGCAAGCACAGCACAGCAGCAGAGCAGAGAATCACAAGGCCCAGCCAGTGTCGCGGGCGGGCGCGGACGGCCGAGAGAGCGGCCGCCACTCTGCGCGCCGCCGCGCCGCGCCTCCCGCGCTTGCTACCGCCCAACGTCCGACAGCCTGTGCGGAGCAGCCCCAAACCTGCGCCACAACCGCCCGCGCCTTTCAAACCACCGAGGATGGGGCTACACACAGCCACACCACAGTCGCCAACCAGTCGCCACGGCAGCGCCGCAAACCACGGCCAAACTGCAGCTACCGCGCGCTACAGCCTGCGTCGGCCCGCCGAGAATCGCCGCCCCCGCCCAAATGCCGCCCCCACAGCCCCAGCCGACGACCCGCCACAATGGCCAAACCTTCGGCAAAACTCCCACACCGTCGCCGCGGCAGCCCGGCCAGCGCGGCCGGCGCCACAGCCACACAAGCCGAGGCGTGCGGCGATGACGGCCGTGCAAACGCGCCTCCGCCGCCCCATCGCCTTCCGTCGCCCTCCCGCCGTTTCCCGATCGGCCCGCAGCCGTCGGGCCACATCGTGCGCCGTCCTCCTCCTCTCGCCCGCCAACATTCACAGCCGTTTCTCAACAATTGCCCGCCGCAAACGGACGCCGCCTGCGCAACAGGCGCCGCCGCCCCTCGCCGCTTCCGACCCAACCCCTCGACCGAGGCAAACCGCAATCCGAATCTACAGACCAACCCAATCTGCCGTCAAGCACACACGACAGCCGACCTTACACGTTACGCGTTACACATTACGTTTACACGTCTACGTTAGGTTAGGTTAGGTGGACGTGGGTTAGGTTAAGGGGACTTGGGTTAGGTTAAGCGTCAAACTTAGGTTAAGCATTCAAACACGTCAGGCGTCAGAGGTTAGGTTAGGTTAGGTTAGGTTAGGTTAGGTTAGGTTAGGTTAGTGCTAGGTTGAGAAGCGTCAAACGTAGGTTAAAAAGGCGTTCAAACGTGAGGCGTGAGCCGGACAGCTTACCTTACGTAGACGTTAGGGGCTCACAGGCTGAGCTCACCTCGCCACACCACAGGTTCGGTTCGGTTCGCTCGGCTCAGCGTAAAGCGCCGAGGTCAGGGTTACGTTCGTTCACCTTCGGGCGCCACACTTTCGGTTGAAAGGTCGCGACGGGACGACGTCGGCAGGCACGCCGCAAACGAACAAAAACGTACAGACGACGTCGGAAACCGCCGACAGACGGGGGAGCAGCACGACCACGACCAGACACCGAGCGCGAACGAGACACACGCGAACCACCCCCACCGGCCAAAGGGCACCACACAACAACCCAGAGCACCACGTGTCGACACCAGAGCAACCCGCCGCTCACGCGACATGGCTGGCACCGAAGGGCAACCGCCCGCAACTGCGCTTTCCGCGCCGGCCCGGATGCACGTCGTGCTACAACAACACCACTACCGTACACAGCCGCTGTTCACAACATCACTATCAATGGCGCGCCCGCGGCTCGCCGCCGTCGCAGTCGCAGCCCCAACGCCAGCACTTTTGCACCACCATTCACACGCACCGCAACACAGCTCGCCGACACAGCCGAACAAAACAAACACCACACAACAACAGCAACAACGCCGCCGCCTCTACTTGTGCCGGCGACCCACCCCGCCGATGGCGCACCTTTCGCCAGCCGGCAATCGACACACACGCACCCACCCACCGGGGCCCAGTGCAAAAAACAAAAAACACACAAAAACAAAAAAACCAAACAACACAAACGACACGGGAAGCGCACACCGCCACTTCGCGCGCACGCCACCAACCAGTCGTCGTCTCAAAATAACAAACACAAACAAAATAAACTAACAACTAGGGCAACACAAAACAAAAAAAAAAACGCCTCGCACGAACCGCCCACAAAAAGGACAAGCACACGCACAGCCTCTGCTGACGACCACGACGCAGCGGCACGCTGCTCCTGTCCCGCGCCCCGCGCCCCACTCGATTCACAACTCACGCGACACCGTCAACGACGGGCTCGCTTCCCGCAACCTACCACCTTTCCGCCACGACGCACAGCCCCAGCCCCACCCGACGACGCCCGTGGCAACGACTGCACTTTCACCACCGCCTCCCCCTTCCCCCCCAAAAACACACACACACACACAGCCAGCCAAAAACGCACTCGCGACCCACACATGCACGTGCATCGGCACACGCCAACCAGTCAACGTCGACAACCACACGCAAGGCTCGAAACGAAACCGGCGTCCTTCCACGTTGCCATCAAGCTACGCGACACAAGACACAAGGAACCAACACAACAGCCGGCCCCACTAATTCCCACTCTCACGCCGCAAAAAGCACACCGAAACCGCCAAACGCACGCACATTCCCCTTCGCACTGACACCACCGACCGGCTCGCTACCACACACCTCTCGGCAGCCGTTTCACGCCAATTCGCCACACCGCCCACACAGTCGACAAGCGCCCGCCCTGTACGGCACACGCAACGACGCAGCGCAGCAAAGGGCGCCCGCAACACATACCTCTCCGCCGCCCGACGCGCCAACCGCCACACCACACCGCCAGCCACTCGCAAATTGTGCACTGCCACCAGCCACACGTCCAACACGCCGCGCCGCCTCCGGCCACCCGCCAGGGGGCGCTCACGTCCGCGACAACAGCGCGGCCCGCCGGGCCGGGCCGGGCCGAACCGAACCGAGCCGCCGCTGCTCTGCACTCGGCACGGCCACACCCTGCTGCAGACCGGGCTCGTCCCTCTGTACGCGTCTGCCTGCGCATCAACACAACACGACCTTTTTTTTTTTTTTTTTTTTTTTTCTCTCTACCGCCATCCCTCCTTCTCGCGTTTTACTCGTTGTTGCAGCAGCGGCGCACACCTACACATCCACAGCCCCAGCCCCAGCCGAGCCGGCCTCACCTCAGGGCCCGCCGCCAGCGTCTCCTCCTCGGGCACAGGTGCGGTGCTGTGGCCGCCCATCCAACCGCATTGCTGGCCGTCCAGCCACCAGGCGTTCCCACTGCCGCGAGCCACGCCGCGCACCGACCCTGCTGCAGAAAACGAAGCATAGCCAGAGACCGACCGATACACAAAGCAAGCCGTCGCCTCGCCTCTTGTCCTTCCTGCCTTCCTTCCGCCCCCGCCCTTCTCACACCACCGCCTCTCCACTTTCGCCCCCCCCTCCTTTTTTTGTTTTTTTTTTTTTGTTTTCTTCTTTCTTTCTTTCTTTCTTTCTTTGGCCCTCTCTCCTTCCCGCCATGGCGGTTACGGCACCGCCTGCAGCGGCAGATTTTTTGCGCCCACACGCCTACTCCTACCACCATTAACCTTGCCCTGCCCTGCCCTGCCCTGCCCATCAACGTCGCAGTCGAACCGACGCTTGCCAACACACTGCCCACGTTCCTTTCTCTTTTCGGCCTACGCCCATTACGCGCCGCCGCCACAGCACCTTCCCTTCCCACAACACACCGACGTCATCACACGCACCCAAAACAGGGGCCACGACCGTGTTCCTCGCCCACTCCCATCCCGCACGGTACGCACATTCCCAACTACTAACCGCGCACCCTCCCTTTCCAATCTGTGTGTCTCTGTGTCTGTGTCCTGTCCGCGCGTGACGCCTCTCAACATCCGCCGTCCCCCGTCCCGTTTTCGCCCCCATGCCGTCGTCGCGCCGCCTCCTCCCCGTCCACCGCCGCCCCTGTCCGCCCCGCACCACACCATACACCGCTGCTTGTCCCGGCCGTTGCCACCAAAGGCGCCGACCGCAAACGCGCCACGCCGCAGCCCCCGTGCGTCTCGCGCTCGCTTGCATCTCCGTGCCGACGCTGCCTCTCTTCCCACTCGCACTCGACCTCGACAACACAGTCTTTGGCTCCGCCACTGCGTGTTCCGGTGGTACGCACGCTGCAACACGTATGTATTCATTACCAGAGCGATGGCGAGGCATGACAGCATCTCTGTCTGACCAGAGAGTTCTTTCTCGCTGCTAGTCGGCGCTTGGACCGCGCCAGACGACAGTAGTGGCACGCACCGGGTCGCCAGGAACAGTTGTTATATATATTGTAGCGCGAGTCGGGAGAGGTAGTAGTCGGTCGACAGTAGTAGCGGGTGGACGGTTGTACTGAGCGGGCGTCGGCGGCGTGCTCTGCTCGTCTCGCGACTCTGGTCACGGTTCGGGACGATGTATAGTATATTGTGTTACAATCAAAAGGTGGTGTGACGCTGCATTGCGCAAATCTGATAACGTATGTTCATTGTACTTATTTTGTTCAACAACAAAAGCCCCACTATTACTTTTTTTCTAAAGTAACTTTTGTCTCTTAACGAAAAACATTCACGTTTTAAAGACTACTTCCTATGGCATTTCCCTCCAAGGAGTGCAATTAATTACCAGCCAGCACTCATTCATTGCACACAGCTGTGTAAGGGGTATCTACAATTGAGGAGCGGATATAAATGCAATTTTTTGTTTTTTTTGTTTTTTTTTTGTGTGTGTGTTGTAACCTCCCAGCAAAATTTAAAACAATGGACAATGTTATTTACGGATGCTAATGGACATTGCGCTAATTGTAACCTCGCCCACAATGAGAGGTATTGAAAATGGCAACAAAAATGTGAAATTCGCAATCTGACTCAAATATAAAGTCTTCACACAACATTTAAAAAAGTCCGTTCAGTGACAAGAAACTTCAATTAAACCGAAATATCGGTCTTTGGCCCTGTGCAAAACAATCAGAATTAAAGTCTTACCTCCGAATAAATGGATGTCACATTTCTGCTCTGGTTGTTGCGCAGCGCTTGAAGGAACTGCATTGCAAATAATAATATTCTCTTTTTTTGTGATTTTAGTGGCATTTTTCTTCAAAGAAGTGGAATGAAATGTGAAGTGCAACGAACTCTTTAGTTCAATACAAAATTAAATGTTTGAAAAATGCTTTTGAAATAAAACCTATTATTGGGGAACTTGTTGGAGAATAATTACAATAAATACAATTTTTCATTATCTAATGATTATATTAATTAACAGTATACCTTATTCACCATCTTGACCAGTGTTGCCGACCGCCTACATCACACAACCGCACTCGGCTGCTACTACTGACCGACCGCTCTGCATGACGACTATTAGCGTACTGCACGCGACGACTACTGACAGAGTACAGCCCTCAACTACACAGAGCTACGGACTCGCAACGACTACTGACAGACTGACTGACTGACTGACTGACTGACTGAGAACCGCTCGCAACACTCGCGCAGTCCAGCGCAAACTCTCTGGTCACAGATGCTACAATGTCTCGCCATCGCTACTATGTTACATACGTGTTTCAGTGTCTTTTTCATTGGGGTAACGATCTTTGGCTCTTTTTATTCTGAATACAGGGCCAAAGGTCAACGCTGCTGCCCTTATACAATTTATCAGGTTTCATTATGTCTGTTGCAATGTTACATACGGTTCACTCTTTCATTAATATTATCGTTGGGTTTGTTTTGTAGGGACGTTAACATTCTGGCACATTTTTATTATCATCGGACTCTCTGCTATTTGTGCAGGGAGGTTATACCTGGGTCCATTTCCATTTCCATTTACATTTTAATATTGATAGACTTTTTGTTTTCTTTTTTGTTTCTTGTTGTTTTTCCTTCTTTTTTTTTGTTGTTTTTTTTTTTTTTTTTTTTTGTTGTTTTGTTTTTCCCGCTCTCACCACCACCGCCGCATCACGCCTTCCGTTTTCTTGGTTTCTTTTCTGTTCTTCAACTGCTTCAACATCACCGCGCCCCATTTCCACACCACAGCCATCAGCCTCCGAGACGGGCGGGCGCAGTGTGCCATTTCCGGCGCACAAGCACACCCGTACGGTACTCTCCTCGCCCCCACGCCACCAACAACACAGCGACCACGCGGCTTTCAGGCATGGCATGGCACGGCACGGCACCGGCGAAATGCGCCGCCCCCGCCCCTCCGCGCATCCGTCCGTCTCGCCACGTTCACTGACAGCCGCGTCTGCGGCTACACCACGACAACCACAACACCGCTCCCCTCCCTGGCAACTCACATTGTTTTTCTCCTCCTCTTTTGCACAAACCACAACGCCGAGCACAGGCGCAAGCCACCCACACCGCGCCCCTCCCCGTCCCGTCTTTGGCCGCCGCTCCTCGTTTCCTCGTTTGCCCCCTCCCATCTCCCGAAATGCCATGCCAGCAGCGTTACGCATGCCCCTCCCCTGTCCACACAACACTACCGCCTAACGAACAGCCTTTTCCGGGCCACATCCAGGGCACGCCCACCTCCAAACACTGCCAATTCACGGACGCACACACACACACACACACACACACACTCACTCACTTTCTCGACACCTTTCTGTACGGAGGGTGCGTCATCTCGACCGTGACAGAGTGACGGCAACTATCGACGATCCATTTCCCCCCACTGGTAAAACATGTCCACTAACACCTACATACATCATTCAAGTACACAGACAATAGCATACACACAATGGGAGGGCACACGAACATGGACGGCACGGCACTGTCATACACTCTTCCTCAGAACCATATCAACAAACGTTACGTACATCCGGGAAAGCGAAAGCGAACGCGAACGCGAAAGCGAAAGCGAAAGCAAAGGCAAAGGCAAAGCCCAATGCAGCCGTCAAAGGTAACGTTCACCACGGCAGACACTTGCAGCCGCGCCGCCGTTAAACGCATTTCAGTGCGGCTCCAATACGCCTCCGACACGGGAACGTTCCGTTGCTCTACGAATGCGTTTCTCCCCTTTTTCCCTTCCTCTCTCTTTTGCCCCCCCTCCTTGCACTCTTGCCTCATTCCTCACGTTCTGCCCAGACATTCGACCGATCAAAGTCAACCTTTCGTTACCGTTCTCAGCGCGACGGTGTACAACAGTATGACGGGTGTGCCCAAGACTTCGGTTCAGTTGCGTGACGCCGGTCTATCGCGCCGATCGACAGTTACTCAGGGGGCGACGGATCGGACCACGTCACCGACACACAAAACACTTTCAAACAAACAAATACATACCGGATGGACACAGACAAACACGTGTACAGACATTCGCCAAACAAACGACCGCCGCCGTCGTCGTCTAGCGTGCATCTTGAATGACGACATCGGTGTGCGTGCGTCGTACGCAATCAGTCAGACACGGCTATCAAACATCAGAGTCGAATGGTACATCATCGTGCGTGTCGCCGTACACGTACAGTACAATACAACAACAATGCGTCTTAATGGCACGTTCATTTCAACGTCACTCACACACCTCCACGCTGCAGTTACGTCGCACCATTGTCAAACTCGGCGTACAGCAAAGGGAATAGTGGGCGGCAAAAAAAAAACCAAACAAAAACATTTCACATTTCACCCTCGCCATGTATGATGTGCAAAAAAAACAAACCCGCAAACGGCCGTCGTTACGGTGACACAAAAGTCGCCGATCGCACTGTCCCCCCTCGCAGACGGGTAACACACACACACACACACACCAACAACACCAATGGGTCAAAAACCACGCCAACGAGGCGTGCCACCATTCCACGCCACGGCGACCAACCTCGTGGCCGTACCCCGCGCAACACGCTTTGACGCGCCCCCCCACCCACAATCAAAATGCACACATACATCACAGCCGTCCACACAAACAACAACAACAACAATTCCGCCCTTCCCGCAAAAGGCAAGTTGGTGGCCCTGAAAAGGGCCGTTTTGCCGCTCTCGCAACGGAGGAGCCTTCTCCATCCTTCCTTCCATTCCAGAGCCACCTCCTTACTTGGAGCTCGTGTACTTGGTCACCGCCTTCGTGCCCTCGCTCACGGCGTGCTTGGCCAGCTCGCCAGGCAGCAACAGCCGCACAGCGGTCTGGATCTCGCGGGACGTGATGGTCGAGCGCTTGTTGTAGTGCGCCAGGCGAGAAGCCTCGGCCGCAATGCGCTCGAAAATGTCGTTCACGAAGCTGTTCATGATGCTCATCGCCTTCGACGAGATGCCCGTGTCAGGGTGCACCTGCTTCAGCACCTTGTAGATGTAGATGGCATAGCTCTCCTTCCTCTTGCGCTTCTTCTTCTTGTCGCCCTTCGAAATGTTCTTCTGCGCCTTGCCAGCCTTCTTGGCGGCCTTCCCGCTAGTCTTGGGCGGCATCTCGAACCAACGTACGGCAGCAGCAACACCAGTAGCAAGCGCTCCGCTCTAGTCAGCGTCTCCCCACACAGTGGCACCCGCCGCCAGCCGCCGCCGCACCTTTACCAGCTCGCCCTGTTGCGGCCGCCGACCAATGGGGCGCGCGCGCAACCGGCCGCCGCACCCGAGCCCATAAAGCACCCCCACCCCGGCTGCGCCGGCACGCACTCCGCTGCTCGACTCGCTGCCGCTCGCACCGGTCGTTTTCGTTTCCGTTTCGTGTGCACCGTCGCTAGCCCATCGCCATGTCCGGACGCGGAAAGGGAGGCAAAGTCAAGGGCAAGTCAAAGTCCCGCTCAAGCAGGGCTGGGCTCCAGTTCCCGGTCGGCAGAATCCACCGCCTCCTGCGCAAGGGAAACTACGCAGAGCGCGTCGGCGCCAGGGCGCCCGTCTACCTCGCCGCCGTCATGGAGTACCTCGCGGCTGAGGTGCTCGAGCTGGCCGGAAACGCGGCCCGCGACAACAAGAAGACGCACATCATCCCGCGCCACCTGCAGCTTGCCATCCGCAACGACGAGGAGCTCAACAAGCTCCTGTCGGGCGTCACCATCGCACAGGGTGGTGTCCTGCCCAACATCCAGGCCGTCCTGCTGCCAAAGAAGACCGAGAAGAAGGCCTAAAGGAGGCCAGGCAATCGCAGCGCCGCGTGCTCCCCTGCACGCAACGCGCTTTGCCGGCTCGGCCCACAACAATCGGCCCTTTTCAGGGCCACCACACAAACCTACGTCCAAAGCAAAATTTCAGTCGTCCTCGCCGCACCTTGTTTTGTTTTAACTTTGCACTGTCACAGCACAGCCGCCGCCGGCGCACGTCCGCCATCTTGTCGTCCACACAGCCCGTGTGGCCCAACACACACACACACACACACACATTTTGCACGGTCGCAGTCGCCTTCCAAACCGACAACGGCAGCAATAATGACCATTGTTAAAGGGAGGCGTGTCGACACACCGCCCTCCACTCCCGCGCGCAACGGCCGTCGACACGAACGAAACAGCTGATCCGGCCGCCTATGCCCACACGCCTTGCCTCGGAAACCCCAACGCCGCCGCAAACAAACACACAGAGCCAAACCACGCAAGCAAATAATCACCGCCTCTCGCACAACAACACACAGCCCGCCATCTCCGTCGCGATCGATACAAAGACACACAATAACAAACACACAAACGAAGCAGCTCCACACACAGCCAGCCACATGACACGTTTCCTTTCCTTCTCCCCTCCCAGTCACATCACGTCGCTCAAAACGGAAAGAAAGAAAGAAACAAACAAACAAACAAACAACACAGCGCACACACGCAGCAACAACACAGACTCTTTCGCACTTTTCAACTTCCGAACAGTGTGGTGGCCCTGAAAAGGGCCGTTTTCTAGTCTCTCCCACCCACAAGCACGGCCGCGGGAAGGCCAGCGCCCGCTGCGACGCAGCCTAACCGCCGAAACCGTACAGGGTGCGCCCCTGCCTCTTCAGGGCGTACACCACGTCCATGGCCGTCACAGTCTTGCGCTTGGCGTGCTCAGTGTACGTCACCGCGTCGCGGATCACGTTCTCCAGGAACACCTTCAGCACCCCGCGGGTCTCCTCGTAGATCAGACCAGAGATGCGCTTCACGCCGCCCCTGCGAGCCAGGCGGCGGATGGCGGGCTTCGTGATGCCCTGGATGTTGTCGCGCAACACCTTGCGGTGCCGCTTGGCGCCACCCTTGCCGAGCCCCTTTCCTCCCTTGCCGCGGCCTGTCATCCTTCCTTCCTCGGGCAAAGCAAAACGTGCACAAACAGCAGCTGCAGCGGCTGGCGAGTCGGCTACGGTCTGCGCCCAGCGCGCCCGCCGCCCCCCTATATAGACTCTGGCCCGCCCTCCCCCCACCACGCGCAACCGAGGGCATATAAGCGCAGCACGGAGGCGCGCGGGCCCGTTGTCAAGGCAGCACCGGACGCCGCGCCGCACCTAACCTCCACGCACGCCGCTCCGCTACCGCTACCGCCATGGCCCGCACAAAGCAAACGGCCCGCAAGTCCACCGGCGGAAAGGCGCCGCGCAAACAGCTCGCCACCAAGGCGGCGAGGAAGAGCGCGCCCGCCACCGGAGGCGTCAAGAAGCCCCACAGCTACAGGCCGGGCACCGTCGCCCTGCGAGAAATCAGGCGCTACCAGAAGAGCACAGAGCTGCTCATCCGCAAGCTGCCATTCCAGCGCCTAGTGCGCGAGATCGCCCAGGACTTCAAGACCGACCTGCGCTTCCAGAGCTCCGCAGTCATGGCCCTGCAGGAGGCCAGCGAGGCCTACCTCGTCGGCCTCTTCGAAGACACCAACCTGTGCGCAATCCACGCCAAGCGCGTCACCATCATGCCCAAGGACATCCAGCTCGCGCGCCGCATCCGCGGCGAGCGCGCCTAAACCGCGCCGCGGCACCGCACCGCACAAACAAAAACGGCCCTTTTCAGGGCCACTAACATCTCTCCGTCGCGAGCAAACTTTGTCGGTCGCCTGCCTCTCGCCCCGCAACCCAAAAACAAAAACCACCACTTCCCGTCCGTCCGCCACACCCGCTCACTCTGCCTGCCTGCTAGCAGCGCGCAACAATCACACATCATCCCTCCCCGGCGCTCAAAGCGCACAATACCCAACGGCCGACGTCACACCGCACGGGTGGCTGGCCGGCCGCCGCTTTCGTTTCGAAAACAAAAAAACCCGCACTCCACTCCGACGGCCAACGGCCAGGCAGGCGCGCTCGCTCGCTCTACACGCCACCGAAATCCCCGCCGACTCCTTCCACATCTCAACGTGCCCCCCGTTGCAAAACATAACACACACACACACAAAGGAACAAAACAAAACAAAGACCAGACACGACTCGACTCGACAAGACAGACATCCGAGAAGAACGAACGCAGGCAAGCCAACCAACGTATTCAAACAAAACAACGTGACAGAAAACCAACCGTCGGCCGCCGCCACAAACACGGCGACAATCAACCACGACAACAACAACAACAACAACAACACCGCTTACCGCTACCGCCGCCCACACCCGCCACCGACCCCCGCAATCCAACCACCACGGCACGCAAACAGCATCCCCACGGGCATACAGAAACGCCAGACAGACACCCACACCAAACGCAACACGACAATCAAAACCTTCCCCGACGTGCTTTGATGGCCCTGAGAAGGGCCGTTTTGGGCCGCGCGTCTCTTGCGCGCCACTAGACGACGACGGGGGGTGGGGACGACGGAGTCAAGCGCCAAACCCTTCCTTTCTCCCATCTCTTTCTCCTCTACTCTACTTCTTCTTCTTGGGCGAAGCCTTCGCCTTAGACGGCGTCGTCGCCTTCTTCGGGCGCGGCGCCTTCGGCTTCTTCGTCGGAACCTTGGCGGCCTTCTTCGCCTTCGACGGCGACTTGGCCTTGGCCGGCTTGGCCGCAGCCGCCTTCTTCGCACCCGCGGGAGCGGCCGACGCCGCAGACGCCTTCTTGGCGGCGCCCGCCTTCCGACCGGTCGCCGCCTTCACGCCACCAGCCTTCTTTGCGCCGGCCGCACGGGCGCCCTTCTTCTCCTTGCTGGCCGGAGCGGCGCGCTTCCTCTTGGCACCGCCAGCACGAGCCTTGCCGCCCTCGGCCGCCCCCCCGCCGCCGGCGCCGGCAAGCTTGAACGAGCCGGACGCGCCCTTCCCCTTCGTCTGCACCAGCTCGCCCGCCACGACGGCCGACTTGAGGTACTTCTTGATAAACGGCGCCAGCTTCTCCGCGTCCAGCTTGTAGTGCGCGGCTATGTACTTCTTGATCGCCTGCAGCGACGACCCGCCGCGCTCCTTCAGACTCTTGATGGCGGCCGTCACCATCTCAGAGGTGCGCGGGTGCGCAGGCTTGGCGCGCGGCTTCTTCGCAGACGACGCAGACTTGGCCTTCTTCGTAGTGCCGGTGGCGGCGGGTGCCGCAGCAGTCTCGTTCGTAGCCGCCTGATCTGCCATTTCGACGACGCGCGTAACACACAGCGAGAGCGAGCGGGACGGCAGGCACGCAAGCACAGCACAGCAGCAGAGCAGAGAATCACAAGGCCCAGCCAGTGTCGCGGGCGGGCGCGGACGGCCGAGAGAGCGGCCGCCACTCTGCGCGCCGCCGCGCCGCGCCTCCCGCGCTTGCTACCGCCCAACGTCCGACAGCCTGTGCGGAGCAGCCCCAAAGCTGCGCCACAACCGCCCGCGCCTTTCAAACCACCGAGGATGGGGCTACACACAGCCACACCACAGTCGCCAACCAGTCGCCACGGCAGCGCCGCAAACCACGGCCAAACTGCAGCTACCGCGCGCTACAGCCTGCGTCGGCCCGCCGAGAATCGCCGCCCCCGCCCAAATGCCGCCCCCACAGCCCCAGCCGACGACCCGCCACAATGGCCAAACCTTCGGCAAAACTCCCACACCGTCGCCGCGGCAGCCCGGCCAGCGCGGCCGGCGCCACAGCCACACAAGCCGAGGCGTGCGGCGATGACGGCCGTGCAAACGCGCCTCCGCCGCCCCATCGCCTTCCGTCGCCCTCCCGCCGTTTCCCGATCGGCCCGCAGCCGTCGGGCCACATCGCGCGCCGTCCTCCTCCTCTCGCCCGCCAACATTCACAGCCGTTTCTCAACAATTGCCCGCCGCAAACGGACGCCGCCTGCGCAACAGGCGCCGCCGCCCCTCGCCGCTTCCGACCCAACCCCTCGACCGAGGCAAACCGCAATCCGAATCTACAGACCAACCCAATCTGCCGTCAAGCACACACGACAGCCGACCTTACACGTTACGCGTTACACATTACGTTTACACGTCTACGTTAGGTTAGGTTAGGTGGACGTGGGTTAGGTTAAGGGGACTTGGGTTAGGTTAAGCGTCAAACTTAGGTTAAGCATTCAAACACGTCAGGCGTCAGAGGTTAGGTTAGGTTAGGTTAGGTTAGGTTAGGTTAGGTTAGGTTAGTGCTAGGTTGAGAAGCGTCAAACGTAGGTTAAAAAGGCGTTCAAACGTGAGGCGTGAGCCGGACAGCTTACCTTACGTAGACGTTAGGGGCTCACAGGCTGAGCTCACCTCGCCACACCACAGGTTCGGTTCGGTTCGCTCGGCTCAGCGTAAAGCGCCGAGGTCAGGGTTACGTTCGTTCACCTTCGGGCGCCACACTTTCGGTTGAAAGGTCGCGACGGGACGACGTCGGCAGGCACGCCGCAAACGAACAAAAACGTACAGACGACGTCGGAAACCGCCGACAGACGGGGGAGCAGCACGACCACGACCAGACACCGAGCGCGAACGAGACACACGCGAACCACCCCCACCGGCCAAAGGGCACCACACAACAACCCAGAGCACCACGTGTCGACACCAGAGCAACCCGCCGCTCACGCGACATGGCTGGCACCGAAGGGCAACCGCCCGCAACTGCGCTTTCCGCGCCGGCCCGGATGCACGTCGTGCTACAACAACACCACTACCGTACACAGCCGCTGTTCACAACATCACTATCAATGGCGCGCCCGCGGCTCGCCGCCGTCGCAGTCGCAGCCCCAACGCCAGCACTTTTGCACCACCATTCACACGCACCGCAACACAGCTCGCCGACACAGCCGAACAAAACAAACACCACACAACAACAGCAACAACGCCGCCGCCTCTACTTGTGCCGGCGACCCACCCCGCCGATGGCGCACCTTTCGCCAGCCGGCAATCGACACACACGCACCCACCCACCGGGGCCCAGTGCAAAAAACAAAAAACACACAAAAACAAAAAAACCAAACAACACAAACGACACGGGAAGCGCACACCGCCACTTCGCGCGCACGCCACCAACCAGTCGTCGTCTCAAAATAACAAACACAAACAAAATAAACTAACAACTAGGGCAACACAAAACAAAAAAAAAACGCCTCGCACGAACCGCCCACAAAAAGGACAAGCACACGCACAGCCTCTGCTGACGACCACGACGCAGCGGCACGCTGCTCCTGTCCCGCGCCCCGCGCCCCACTCGATTCACAACTCACGCGACACCGTCAACGACGGGCTCGCTTCCCGCAACCTACCACCTTTCCGCCACGACGCACAGCCCCAGCCCCACCCGACGACGCCCGTGGCAACGACTGCACTTTCACCACCGCCTCCCCCTTCCCCCCCAAAAACACACACACACACACAGCCAGCCAAAAACGCACTCGCGACCCACACATGCACGTGCATCGGCACACGCCAACCAGTCAACGTCGACAACCACACGCAAGGCTCGAAACGAAACCGGCGTCCTTCCACGTTGCCATCAAGCTACGCGACACAAGACACAAGGAACCAACACAACAGCCGGCCCCACTAATTCCCACTCTCACGCCGCAAAAAGCACACCGAAACCGCCAAACGCACGCACATTCCCCTTCGCACTGACACCACCGACCGGCTCGCTACCACACACCTCTCGGCAGCCGTTTCACGCCAATTCGCCACACCGCCCACACAGTCGACAAGCGCCCGCCCTGTACGGCACACGCAACGACGCAGCGCAGCAAAGGGCGCCCGCAACACATACCTCTCCGCCGCCCGACGCGCCAACCGCCACACCACACCGCCAGCCACTCGCAAATTGTGCACTGCCACCAGCCACACGTCCAACACGCCGCGCCGCCTCCGGCCACCCGCCAGGGGGCGCTCACGTCCGCGACAACAGCGCGGCCCGCCGGGCCGGGCCGGGCCGAACCGAACCGAGCCGCCGCTGCTCTGCACTCGGCACGGCCACACCCTGCTGCAGACCGGGCTCGTCCCTCTGTACGCGTCTGCCTGCGCATCAACACAACACGACCTTTTTTTTTTTTTTTTTTTTTTTTCTCTCTACCGCCATCCCTCCTTCTCGCGTTTTACTCGTTGTTGCAGCAGCGGCGCACACCTACACATCCACAGCCCCAGCCCCAGCCGAGCCGGCCTCACCTCAGGGCCCGCCGCCAGCGTCTCCTCCTCGGGCACAGGTGCGGTGCTGTGGCCGCCCATCCAACCGCATTGCTGGCCGTCCAGCCACCAGGCGTTCCCACTGCCGCGAGCCACGCCGCGCACCGACCCTGCTGCAGAAAACGAAGCATAGCCAGAGACCGACCGATACACAAAGCAAGCCGTCGCCTCGCCTCTTGTCCTTCCTGCCTTCCTTCCGCCCCCGCCCTTCTCACACCACCGCCTCTCCACTTTCGCCCCCCCCTCCTTTTTTTGTTTTTTTTTTTTTGTTTTCTTCTTTCTTTCTTTCTTTCTTTCTTTGGCCCTCTCTCCTTCCCGCCATGGCGGTTACGGCACCGCCTGCAGCGGCAGATTTTTTGCGCCCACACGCCTACTCCTACCACCATTAACCTTGCCCTGCCCTGCCCTGCCCTGCCCATCAACGTCGCAGTCGAACCGACGCTTGCCAACACACTGCCCACGTTCCTTTCTCTTTTCGGCCTACGCCCATTACGCGCCGCCGCCACAGCACCTTCCCTTCCCACAACACACCGACGTCATCACACGCACCCAAAACAGGGGCCACGACCGTGTTCCTCGCCCACTCCCATCCCGCACGGTACGCACATTCCCAACTACTAACCGCGCACCCTCCCTTTCCAATCTGTGTGTCTCTGTGTCTGTGTCCTGTCCGCGCGTGACGCCTCTCAACATCCGCCGTCCCCCGTCCCGTTTTCGCCCCCATGCCGTCGTCGCGCCGCCTCCTCCCCGTCCACCGCCGCCCCTGTCCGCCCCGCACCACACCATACACCGCTGCTTGTCCCGGCCGTTGCCACCAAAGGCGCCGACCGCAAACGCGCCACGCCGCAGCCCCCGTGCGTCTCGCGCTCGCTTGCATCTCCGTGCCGACGCTGCCTCTCTTCCCACTCGCACTCGACCTCGACAACACAGTCTTTGGCTCCGCCACTGCGTGTTCCGGTGGTACGCACGCTGCAACACGTATGTATTCATTACCAGAGCGATGGCGAGGCATGACAGCATCTCTGTCTGACCAGAGAGTTCTTTCTCGCTGCTAGTCGGCGCTTGGACCGCGCCAGACGACAGTAGTGGCACGCACCGGGTCGCCAGGAACAGTTGTTATATATATTGTAGCGCGAGTCGGGAGAGGTAGTAGTCGGTCGACAGTAGTAGCGGGTGGACGGTTGTACTGAGCGGGCGTCGGCGGCGTGCTCTGCTCGTCTCGCGACTCTGGTCACGGTTCGGGACGATGTATAGTATATTGTGTTACAATCAAAAGGTGGTGTGACGCTGCATTGCGCAAATCTGATAACGTATGTTCATTGTACTTATTTTGTTCAACAACAAAAGCCCCACTATTACTTTTTTTCTAAAGTAACTTTTGTCTCTTAACGAAAAACATTCACGTTTTAAAGACTACTTCCTATGGCATTTCCCTCCAAGGAGTGCAATTAATTACCAGCCAGCACTCATTCATTGCACACAGCTGTGTAAGGGGTATCTACAATTGAGGAGCGGATATAAATGCAATTTTTTGTTTTTTTTGTTTTTTTTTTGTGTGTGTGTTGTAACCTCCCAGCAAAATTTAAAACAATGGACAATGTTATTTACGGATGCTAATGGACATTGCGCTAATTGTAACCTCGCCCACAATGAGAGGTATTGAAAATGGCAACAAAAATGTGAAATTCGCAATCTGACTCAAATATAAAGTCTTCACACAACATTTAAAAAAGTCCGTTCAGTGACAAGAAACTTCAATTAAACCGAAATATCGGTCTTTGGCCCTGTGCAAAACAATCAGAATTAAAGTCTTACCTCCGAATAAATGGATGTCACATTTCTGCTCTGGTTGTTGCGCAGCGCTTGAAGGAACTGCATTGCAAATAATAATATTCTCTTTTTTTGTGATTTTAGTGGCATTTTTCTTCAAAGAAGTGGAATGAAATGTGAAGTGCAACGAACTCTTTAGTTCAATACAAAATTAAATGTTTGAAAAATGCTTTTGAAATAAAACCTATTATTGGGGAACTTGTTGGAGAATAATTACAATAAATACAATTTTTCATTATCTAATGATTATATTAATTAACAGTATACCTTATTCACCATCTTGACCAGTGTTGCCGACCGCCTACATCACACAACCGCACTCGGCTGCTACTACTGACCGACCGCTCTGCATGACGACTATTAGCGTACTGCACGCGACGACTACTGACAGAGTACAGCCCTCAACTACACAGAGCTACGGACTCGCAACGACTACTGACAGACTGACTGACTGACTGACTGACTGACTGAGAACCGCTCGCAACACTCGCGCAGTCCAGCGCAAACTCTCTGGTCACAGATGCTACAATGTCTCGCCATCGCTACTATGTTACATACATGTTTCAGTGTCTTTTTCATTGGGGTAACGATCTTTGGCTCTTTTTATTCTGAATACAGGGCCAAAGGTCAACGCTGCTGCCCTTATACAATTTATCAGGTTTCATTATGTCTGTTGCAATGTTACATACGGTTCACTCTTTCATTAATATTATCGTTGGGTTTGTTTTGTAGGGACGTTAACATTCTGGCACATTTTTATTATCATCGGACTCTCTGCTATTTGTGCAGGGAGGTTATACCTGGGTCCATTTCCATTTCCATTTACATTTTAATATTGATAGACTTTTTGTTTTCTTTTTTGTTTCTTGTTGTTTTTCCTTCTTTTTTTTTGTTGTTTTTTTTTTTTTTTTTGTTGTTTTGTTTTTCCCGCTCTCACCACCACCGCCGCATCACGCCTTCCGTTTTCTTGGTTTCTTTTCTGTTCTTCAACTGCTTCAACATCACCGCGCCCCATTTCCACACCACAGCCATCAGCCTCCGAGACGGGCGGGCGCAGTGTGCCATTTCCGGCGCACAAGCACACCCGTACGGTACTCTCCTCGCCCCCACGCCACCAACAACACAGCGACCACGCGGCTTTCAGGCATGGCATGGCACGGCACGGCACCGGCGAAATGCGCCGCCCCCGCCCCTCCGCGCATCCGTCCGTCTCGCCACGTTCACTGACAGCCGCGTCTGCGGCTACACCACGACAACCACAACACCGCTCCCCTCCCTGGCAACTCACATTGTTTTTCTCCTCCTCTTTTGCACAAACCACAACGCCGAGCACAGGCGCAAGCCACCCACACCGCGCCCCTCCCCGTCCCGTCTTTGGCCGCCGCTCCTCGTTTCCTCGTTTGCCCCCTCCCATCTCCCGAAATGCCATGCCAGCAGCGTTACGCATGCCCCTCCCCTGTCCACACAACACTACCGCCTAACGAACAGCCTTTTCCGGGCCACATCCAGGGCACGCCCACCTCCAAACACTGCCAATTCACGGACGCACACACACACACACACACACACACACTCACTCACTTTCTCGACACCTTTCTGTACGGAGGGTGCGTCATCTCGACCGTGACAGAGTGACGGCAACTATCGACGATCCATTTCCCCCCACTGGTAAAACATGTCCACTAACACCTACATACATCATTCAAGTACACAGACAATAGCATACACACAATGGGAGGGCACACGAACATGGACGGCACGGCACTGTCATACACTCTTCCTCAGAACCATATCAACAAACGTTACGTACATCCGGGAAAGCGAAAGCGAACGCGAACGCGAAAGCGAAAGCGAAAGCAAAGGCAAAGGCAAAGCCCAATGCAGCCGTCAAAGGTAACGTTCACCACGGCAGACACTTGCAGCCGCGCCGCCGTTAAACGCATTTCAGTGCGGCTCCAATACGCCTCCGACACGGGAACGTTCCGTTGCTCTACGAATGCGTTTCTCCCCTTTTTCCCTTCCTCTCTCTTTTGCCCCCCCTCCTTGCACTCTTGCCTCATTCCTCACGTTCTGCCCAGACATTCGACCGATCAAAGTCAACCTTTCGTTACCGTTCTCAGCGCGACGGTGTACAACAGTATGACGGGTGTGCCCAAGACTTCGGTTCAGTTGCGTGACGCCGGTCTATCGCGCCGATCGACAGTTACTCAGGGGGCGACGGATCGGACCACGTCACCGACACACAAAACACTTTCAAACAAACAAATACATACCGGATGGACACAGACAAACACGTGTACAGACATTCGCCAAACAAACGACCGCCGCCGTCGTCGTCTAGCGTGCATCTTGAATGACGACATCGGTGTGCGTGCGTCGTACGCAATCAGTCAGACACGGCTATCAAACATCAGAGTCGAATGGTACATCATCGTGCGTGTCGCCGTACACGTACAGTACAATACAACAACAATGCGTCTTAATGGCACGTTCATTTCAACGTCACTCACACACCTCCACGCTGCAGTTACGTCGCACCATTGTCAAACTCGGCGTACAGCAAAGGGAATAGTGGGCGGCAAAAAAAAAACCAAACAAAAACATTTCACATTTCACCCTCGCCATGTATGATGTGCAAAAAAAACAAACCCGCAAACGGCCGTCGTTACGGTGACACAAAAGTCGCCGATCGCACTGTCCCCCCTCGCAGACGGGTAACACACACACACACACACACCAACAACACCAATGGGTCAAAAACCACGCCAACGAGGCGTGCCACCATTCCACGCCACGGCGACCAACCTCGTGGCCGTACCCCGCGCAACACGCTTTGACGCGCCCCCCCACCCACAATCAAAATGCACACATACATCACAGCCGTCCACACAAACAACAACAACAACAATTCCGCCCTTCCCGCAAAAGGCAAGTTGGTGGCCCTGAAAAGGGCCGTTTTGCCGCTCTCGCAACGGAGGAGCCTTCTCCATCCTTCCTTCCATTCCAGAGCCACCTCCTTACTTGGAGCTCGTGTACTTGGTCACCGCCTTCGTGCCCTCGCTCACGGCGTGCTTGGCCAGCTCGCCAGGCAGCAACAGCCGCACAGCGGTCTGGATCTCGCGGGACGTGATGGTCGAGCGCTTGTTGTAGTGCGCCAGGCGAGAAGCCTCGGCCGCAATGCGCTCGAAAATGTCGTTCACGAAGCTGTTCATGATGCTCATCGCCTTCGACGAGATGCCCGTGTCAGGGTGCACCTGCTTCAGCACCTTGCAGCGCCGTAGACAAAGCAAACGCGCTAGCCGACGTGTTCGAGAAGCAATTCACGCCAGCAGAGGCACAGGACAGGGAACACGTCGAAACAGTTCGCAGACAACTGGCCACCTTTTTAGCAGCAGAAGACGAAGATGAATACACGCCACTCTTCAGCCCTGAAGACGTGGCAGGAGCCATCAAGTCACTGCCAATAAAAAAGGCACCAGGCCACGACCAGCTCACCAACGAACTCCTAAAACATATCCCGCCACTGGCAATAACCCACTTAGCTGATATCTTCAATGAAATTACGCGATCACAAAAATTCCCGACCCAGTGGAAACATGCAGAAGTAGTCGCGATCGCAAAACCAGGGAAAGACCCGGTGTTCCCGCAGCACTACAGACCAATTAGTCTCCTGCCCACCCTCAGCAAACTGTACGAGCGCCTCCTCTTAACTCCGATTCAAGATCACATCAGAAGAGAGCAAATTATGCCAAAATTTCAATTCGGTTTCCAGCAACAACACTCCGCCCCCCAACAAATAATGAGGGTAGTTGAAGCAGCTACAGAAAGCTTCAACCGAAAGGGCTACTGCGGGATCGTCTTATTAGACGTCGCCAAGGCTTTTGATTCAGTCTGGCACACCGGAATCTTGCACAAAATGTACACCCAAGGCTTCCCAGGGACGATAGTAAAACTTATACAGAGCTATCTAACCAGTAGGACATTCTCCGTTAAGATCAATCGATCACAGTCGAGCAGGAGAAGAATACGCGCTGGAGTGCCCCAAGGGTCCGTACTGGGTCCTACCCTGTACAACCTTTACACAGCCGACATCCCTGTAACGCAGCACGTCCAAACAGCACAATATGCAGACGACACCGCCTTCTTCTCCTGCTCCACGAACAGGAACCTGGTAACGAGAAGACTACAAACGGCACTAAACAGGACTGACTCATGGGCCAAGAAATGGCGCATCTCATTGAATACTGAAAAGACCCAGGCACTTATGATAACAAGACGCATCGGGAAACGCCGCCCCCTAAGAAGACCCATCCAACTGCTGCAGCTACAAGGGCAAAATCTCCCCTGGAGAAACACGGCGAGATACCTCGGTGTGACACTGGACAAGCGACTAACTTGGAAGTGCCACATCGAGGAACTCCGCAAGAAAGCCCTTGGAAGGATGCAAGTCCTCTACCCTATATTGAATGAACGCAGTTCACTAGACCCCAGCACCGGAGTAGCGGTCTATAGAAGCCTTATTAGGCCGATACTGGAATACGCATGCCCCGTATGGGGCTATGCAGCCAGATCGACAATAGGCCGCCTACAAAAAATTCAAAACAGAGCTCTCCGGAGAGCCTTACACTTACCTCCACGATTCCCCACAGCAGATCTACATGCTGCGGCGGATATCGATACACTACAAACACGGTTCCGAAACCTGGCAGAACAGTTCTATGCCACAGCCGGTACCGCACATAATGAACTCATCAACACACTTGGCCAATACGACCAAACAAATGATAAATACAAGCGACCCAAATCAATACTCTCCTGAGTAAAACAACAGAACCACACACCTCTTACGAGTAAAACAACAGAACCACACACCTCTCACCACAACAGATAAAAACAAGAGAACAGTACATCCACAACACACAGCCACAGTGAAGGAAATGTCCCCAAGGGACAATAACCTTCCCAGCAACACCTTCCAATAAGAGGAAGAAATTAGAGAGGAGCGCGCGCTGCGCCGGCACGCACTCCGCTGCTCGACTCGCTGCCGCTCGCACCGGTCGTTTTCGTTTCCGTTTCGTGTGCACCGTCGCTAGCCCATCGCCATGTCCGGACGCGGAAAGGGAGGCAAAGTCAAGGGCAAGTCAAAGTCCCGCTCAAGCAGGGCTGGGCTCCAGTTCCCGGTCGGCAGAATCCACCGCCTCCTGCGCAAGGGAAACTACGCAGAGCGCGTCGGCGCCGGGGCGCCCGTCTACCTCGCCGCCGTCATGGAGTACCTCGCGGCTGAGGTGCTCGAGCTGGCCGGAAACGCGGCCCGCGACAACAAGAAGACGCGCATCATCCCGCGCCACCTGCAGCTTGCCATCCGCAACGACGAGGAGCTCAACAAGCTCCTGTCGGGCGTCACCATCGCACAGGGTGGTGTCCTGCCCAACATCCAGGCCGTCCTGCTGCCAAAGAAGACCGAGAAGAAGGCCTAAAGGAGGCCAGGCAATCGCAGCGCCGCGTGCTCCCCTGCACGCAACGCGCTTTGCCGGCTCGGCCCACAACAATCGGCCCTTTTCAGGGCCACCACACAAACCTACGTCCAAAGCAAAATTTCAGTCGTCCTCTCCGCACCTTGTTTTGTTTTAACTTTGCACTGTCACAGCACAGCCGCCGCCGGCGCACGTCCGCCATCTTGTCGTCCACACAGCCCGTGTGGCCCAACACACACACACACACACACATTTTGCACGGTCGCAGTCGCCTTCCAAACCGACAACGGCAGCAATAATGACCATTGTTAAAGGGAGGCGTGTCGACACACCGCCCTCCACTCCCGCGCGCAACGGCCGTCGACACGAACGAAACAGCTGATCCGGCCGCCTATGCCCACACGCCTTGCCTCGGAAACCCCAACGCCGCCGCAAACAAACACACAGAGCCAAACCACGCAAGCAAATAATCACCGCCTCTCGCACAACAACACACAGCCCGCCATCTCCGTCGCGATCGATACAAAGACACACAATAACAAACACACAAACGAAGCAGCTCCACACACAGCCAGCCACATGACACGTTTCCTTTCCTTCTCCCCTCCCAGTCACATCACGTCGCTCAAAACGGAAAGAAAGAAAGAAAGAAACAAACAAACAAACAACACAGCGCACACACGCAGCAACAACACAGACTCTTTCGCACTTTTCAACTTCCGAACAGTGTGGTGGCCCTGAAAAGGGCCGTTTTCTAGTCTCTCCCACCCACAAGCACGGCCGCGGGAAGGCCAGCGCCCGCTGCGACGCAGCCTAACCGCCGAAACCGTACAGGGTGCGCCCCTGCCTCTTCAGGGCGTACACCACGTCCATGGCCGTCACAGTCTTGCGCTTGGCGTGCTCAGTGTACGTCACCGCGTCGCGGATCACGTTCTCCAGGAACACCTTCAGCACCCCGCGGGTCTCCTCGTAGATCAGACCAGAGATGCGCTTCACGCCGCCCCTGCGAGCCAGGCGGCGGATGGCGGGCTTCGTGATGCCCTGGATGTTGTCGCGCAACACCTTGCGGTGCCGCTTGGCGCCACCCTTGCCGAGCCCCTTTCCTCCCTTGCCGCGGCCTGTCATCCTTCCTTCCTCGGGCAAAGCAAAACGTGCACAAACAGCAGCTGCAGCGGCTGGCGAGTCGGCTACGGTCTGCGCCCAGCGCGCCCGCCGCCCCCCTATATAGACTCTGGCCCGCCCTCCCCCCACCACGCGCAACCGAGGGCATATAAGCGCAGCACGGAGGCGCGCGGGCCCGTTGTCAAGGCAGCACCGGACGCCGCGCCGCACCTAACCTCCACGCACGCCGCTCCGCTACCGCTACCGCCATGGCCCGCACAAAGCAAACGGCCCGCAAGTCCACCGGCGGAAAGGCGCCGCGCAAACAGCTCGCCACCAAGGCGGCGAGGAAGAGCGCGCCCGCCACCGGAGGCGTCAAGAAGCCCCACCGCTACAGGCCGGGCACCGTCGCCCTGCGAGAAATCAGGCGCTACCAGAAGAGCACAGAGCTGCTCATCCGCAAGCTGCCATTCCAGCGCCTAGTGCGCGAGATCGCCCAGGACTTCAAGACCGACCTGCGCTTCCAGAGCTCCGCAGTCATGGCCCTGCAGGAGGCCAGCGAGGCCTACCTCGTCGGCCTCTTCGAAGACACCAACCTGTGCGCAATCCACGCCAAGCGCGTCACCATCATGCCCAAGGACATCCAGCTCGCGCGCCGCATCCGCGGCGAGCGCGCCTAAACCGCGCCGCGGCACCGCACCGCACAAACAAAAACGGCCCTTTTCAGGGCCACTAACATCTCTCCGTCGCGAGCAAACTTTGTCGGTCGCCTGCCTCTCGCCCCGCAACCCAAAAACAAAAACCACCACTTCCCGTCCGTCCGCCACACCCGCTCACTCTGCCTGCCTGCTAGCAGCGCGCAACAATCACACATCATCCCTCCCCGGCGCTCAAAGCGCACAATACCCAACGGCCGACGTCACACCGCACGGGTGGCTGGCCGGCCGCCGCTTTCGTTTCGAAAACAAAAAAACCCGCACTCCACTCCGACGGCCAACGGCCAGGCAGGCGCGCTCGCTCGCTCTACACGCCACCGAAATCCCCGCCGACTCCTTCCACATCTCAACGTGCCCCCCGTTGCAAAACATAACACACACACACACAAAGGAACAAAACAAAACAAAGACCAGACACGACTCGACTCGACAAGACAGACATCCGAGAAGAACGAACGCAGGCAAGCCAACCAACGTATTCAAACAAAACAACGTGACAGAAAACCAACCGTCGGCCGCCGCCACAAACACGGCGACAATCAACCACGACAACAACAACAACAACAACAACACCGCTTACCGCTACCGCCGCCCACACCCGCCACCGACCCCCGCAATCCAACCACCACGGCACGCAAACAGCATCCCCACGGGCATACAGAAACGCCAGACAGACACCCACACCAAACGCAACACGACAATCAAAACCTTCCCCGACGTGCTTTGATGGCCCTGAGAAGGGCCGTTTTGGGCCGCGCGTCTCTTGCGCGCCACTAGACGACGACGGGGGGTGGGGACGACGGAGTCAAGCGCCAAACCCTTCCTTTCTCCCATCTCTTTCTCCTCTACTCTACTTCTTCTTCTTGGGCGAAGCCTTCGCCTTAGACGGCGTCGTCGCCTTCTTCGGGCGCGGCGCCTTCGGCTTCTTCGTCGGAACCTTGGCGGCCTTCTTCGCCTTCGACGGCGACTTGGCCTTGGCCGGCTTGGCCGCAGCCGCCTTCTTCGCACCCGCGGGAGCGGCCGACGCCGCAGACGCCTTCTTGGCGGCGCCCGCCTTCCGACCGGTCGCCGCCTTCACGCCACCAGCCTTCTTTGCGCCGGCCGCACGGGCGCCCTTCTTCTCCTTGCTGGCCGGAGCGGCGCGCTTCTTCTTGGCACCGCCAGCACGAGCCTTGCCGCCCTCGGCCGCCCCCCCGCCGCCGGCGCCGGCAAGCTTGAACGAGCCGGACGCGCCCTTCCCCTTCGTCTGCACCAGCTCGCCCGCCACGACGGCCGACTTGAGGTACTTCTTGATAAACGGCGCCAGCTTCTCCGCGTCCAGCTTGTAGTGCGCGGCTATGTACTTCTTGATCGCCTGCAGCGACGACCCGCCGCGCTCCTTCAGACTCTTGATGGCGGCCGTCACCATCTCAGAGGTGCGCGGGTGCGCAGGCTTGGCGCGCGGCTTCTTCGCAGACGACGCAGACTTGGCCTTCTTCGTAGTGCCGGTGGCGGCGGGTGCCGCAGCAGTCTCGTTCGTAGCCGCCTGATCTGCCATTTCGACGACGCGCGTAACACACAGCGAGAGCGAGCGGGACGGCAGGCACGCAAGCACAGCACAGCAGCAGAGCAGAGAATCGCTCGCTCGCTCGCTTCTACCTTACGGGTCTGCCCTGACCCGTGCAGGTGCAGGCTAAGCAGTCTTCTGCTATTCCTGCGTGAACCTTGCGTATGGAACTGCGGCCTCTCTTCGTGGATTGGCCTCTAGTTTTTTTTCCTGGATGCGGATGTCCTGTCTCTGTTGTGGGAGTTTTCACTCCCGCAGCAGGTCAGGCCAACGGGTTGTTGGCCTGTGGTGTATAGGGTGGCCCAGATCCCTGATGAGCCGGTTTTCGGACCGTTCGGTCCGCTCGTAGAACGTCCGCGCCGATTGCTTGAAGCGGTCGCGGAGGAGGGGGATTCCAGTCTGCTCGTGTAGCCGAGCGGTCGAATATAATCTCGGCAGGCGTAGAGCGAGCTTGAGCGCCCTGCTCTGCACCCTCTGCAGCTTGTTGATGTGTGTTTCGGCCGCGTTGCCCCACACCACAGCTGCGTATTCCAGCACTGGACGTACCAGCGCCAGGTACAGCGTGATGCCGTGGTGAGGTGGCAGCGCAGACGAGGGGTTGAGCAGAGGGTACAGGACGCGTAGGCGCCCTATCGCTCTGCCCCTGACGTCCTCGATGTGCGGCTTCCACGTCAGCTTATGGTCCAGTGTGACCCCCAGGTAGCGGCCAGTCTTGCTCCATGGGACGGGGCTGCCCATGATGGTGACTGGCGGAAGATCAGGCGGCAGTTGTCTTCTCGTGAAGACCACCGCCTGGCTCTTCGCCGCGTTTTGCTTGAGGCGCCACTTGGTTGACCAGGCGCCAAGGGCCTCGCAACCTCTTTGGAGAAGACGGCGCATCTCGACCGCGTTCATGCTCCGCACGAACAGCGCAGTGTCGTCGGCATATAGTGCCAACTTCACCGGCGTCACGCGCGGAGCGTCGGCGGTGTATAGGGAGTACAATAGGGGCCCAAGGACGGACCCCTGCGGCACTCCAGCACGGATGTGTCGATGGGTGGATGTCCCATCGTCCAGTCTGACGTGGAAGGACCGCTCGGCTAGGTATGAGCGGAGGAGGACCCCGTGCGACGTCGGGACCCCGTGTACAAAAAGTTTGTACACGAGGCCGTCGTGCCACACAGAGTCGAATGCCCTGGATACGTCCAGGAACACCGCCCCAAGGTATTCCCGAGTCTCCAGGGCGCGCATCGCTTCTTCTACCAGCCGCATCAGCTGGTGGACGGTGGAATGGCCCCTCCTAAAGCCGAACTGCTCATCGGGTATGATGCCTTCCGCTGTCACGTGGCGGAGCAGTCGTCTGGCGTACAGGCGCTCAAACACCTTCGAGAGCGCCGGCAGCAGGCTGATGGGCCTGTAGTTGGCGGCGTCCCGTGGGTCCTTGTTCGCCTTGGGGATTGCCACCACCTCTGCGTGTTTCCACACAGTGGGGTAGACCCCAGAGCGAAGGACCTCATTGAAGATGCCCGCCAGGAACGGGTATGCGCCCGCCGGCAGGCTCCTCAGCAGATGGTTGGTGACGCCGTCAGCACCGCCAGCCTTCTTGGTGTTGAGCGCTGTAATCTGCGCGGCCACCTCCTCGTCGGAGATGGGGTCGATCTCGTCTGCGTCGTCCCTGGCTTCCAGGAACACAGGGAGCTGCTCTTCCACCCGGTGGAGGTGTTCTTCGTCTACATTGTCATCCACCGGGGTGAATGACAGCTCGAAGTGGTCCGCCAGGACGCCTGCTTTGCCGTCCGGGCTGCAGACGACGTCTTGTCCGACGAGCAGAGGCGGCACGCGCTGCCTTCTGCGTAGAAAGGACTTCACAGTCCGCCACGCGCTGCCGTCCTCAGGGTTGAGGGAGGCGACAAGGTCCGCCCAGACGTTGTTCCTGTGCGCCTCAGCCGCCGCTTTGATTTCTCTCCGCATGCGGTTGAGGCGCCGTTTCGTCGCGGGTTGGCGGGTGAGCTGCCACTCCCGGAAGAGGCGGTTCTTCTCCCGTATTGCGTCCCGGATGGGAGGCGGTAAGTTACGGGAGAAGTCCCTGGTACCCTGTGGAGGGGGAGGGGAGGCCGCGTCGGCTGCTTGCAGCATCTGGCGGGTGAGGAACTGGAGGGCGGCATCCGCACCCACTGCCGCGGGGTCAGGTGAGTTCTCCAATGATGCCAGGACATTGTCCTGGAATCGGTCGCAGTCCAGGCGCCGGTACGTCCGCCGACGTGGCGGGAGCGTGGCTCCAGCGATGTCGATTTGGTAGACCACCGGCAGGTGGTCGGACGACATCGCGCACCGCGTGGTGGCGGTCGTGTGATGCCCGATTCCCTTGATGACGGCCACGTCGAGCACGTCTGACCGCCCCCTGGCCGGGAAGATGGTGTGTTCCCGTGGGCCCAGGACCAGGGCGCCATTCCTCTGGGCAGCGCGAAGAAGTCGGCGGCCACTGACGTTCGTGAGGCGGGAGTTCCATTCCGGGTGCTTCGCGTTGAAGTCACCCGCAATGAATGTCCTTCCCCCAAACGTCAGCAGCTCGTCGATGTCCGCCTCCTGGAGGTGTCCACGCGGCGGCCTGTATGCGGCCACGAAGGTTATTTGCCCCGCAGCCGTGGTGACGTTCACCCCGGTGGCTTCCAGGGTGGCCATGGCTGGGAGCTGCACCTGGTGGTGCCGGAGTGAGGCGCGTACGTAGATGGCGGTACCCCCGCCTGCCGTCGGCCTGTCGTTCCGGTAGCAAACATAGTTTGCCACCTTCACGCGAACTCCCGGCTTGAGGTGAGTTTCGCAGATCAGACACAGGTCGATTGCCTCGTCCTGCATGAACTGACGAAACTCACCTTGTTGTGGGAACAGGCTGTTGGCGTTGAAGCCACAGATGGTCAGGCCATGGATAAGGGCATTATCCATGGTGTGGCTTCGCGGCGACGGTAGTGGCCTGGAGGGCCCCCGTTACGGCGGTGACGAGCACCGGCAGTTGCTGTAGCAAGGCAGAGAGGGAGCTCAACATTGCTCCCAGGTCTGCTGCTTCCAGTCCTGGTGTTGCAGCTGCAGGTGCCGCAATTGCGGCTTGCGGCGTGGCTGTGGTGGGGGGACGGGTTTGGCGTCCGCCCTGGTGTTGGACCTCCCGGGTGCCGGCTGCCTGGTTAGGCGACGTGGTGGCCGGGACTTCCGCCTGCCGCCCCCTGGGGGCGTCCAAAGACTCCCCCTTGGTGGCAGAGGCGACACTGGTGCCTGGTTGCACCTTTCGTGCGGGTGCCGCTCGTCCTTGCTGGCGTGGGCGGCGCTTGAAGGCGGCGCAGCCTCTGTAGCTCGCCACATGTGGCTCGCTGCAGTTACAGCACTTGGGCGCCTCCTCCCTCTTCTTCGTGCAGTCCCGACTCTGGTGGGAGTCGGCGCACTTGACGCAGCGGGCCGGCATCGTGCAGTAGCGCGCCACGTGGTCAAGGCCTTGACAGGAGAAGCACTGGGCGCGCCTCCCCTTGGCCTTGAGCGGCTCCACTTCCACACCGATCCTGGCCACCATCTGCAACTGGAAAATCTTGCGGTTTTCGAAGTTGTCCGGAAGGACAACTAGGAACAGCGGCATGGGTCTCTTCGTCCTGGGAGACTTCATGAGAGTGACCGAGCTGGCCATGTAGCCCAGCGCAGCTAGTTCCCTCTTGAGATGGTCGGTCTCCATTTTTAGCGGAAGGCGGCGGAAAACCACCTTCAGCTGCTTCACTGGCTCAGCATTGTGGGTGAAGCAGTGAAGCTTCTCCACCTCTATGAGCCGCATGGCAGCTCGGTATTCCTCCATCGTGCTGACCCAGACTCTGTATAAGTCCCGGCCAGCACATTTGATCTTGGCGGAGGACGTCACCGCCTGGAACTTCTCGAGGAAGGACTGGTAAGTGTCCGTCCACGATACAGTGATCGGTGGCGGAGCGGGTGCCCGCCTCTTGGGTGCCTCAGCAGCATCCATGGCCTCCTGTTCGTCGGGAATGTCGACGAATGCGTTCGCCGTCGGCAGCGGCTGCACAGTCTCGAGCCGCTTGGCCCGAGCAGTGTGCCGCCGCTTCGGGATAACGAAGCCGTCGTCAGTCCCCTTTTCTGCCTCGGAGGGGGCAGGAGCCTCCGGCATCTTCTTCCTCTGACTCCGCCTGAAATCAGAATCAGAGATTGCGGAGGACTCGTCCTCCTCCGACGCTGCAGGCCTCTTTCTAGAGGGCTGCGATGTGTCCATGTCTGTCTCCTCCATCAGGTCGCCCAGGTTAGCCTCTGGGATCATGCTGTCACGTGGCAGGACGGTGACGTCTTCTGTCGTCACGCCTGGCGGTACAGCAATCGGTGTATATGTGGTCTCTTCGCTGGAAGAGACCGGAGTGGCAGTCAGCAGGACACCAGTTTCTTCTGTAACTGGGCCTGGTGGTGCAACACTCATCGGGGCCGCCACTGGCAGAACAGTGCCGTCTTCATTCGACACGCCTGGCAGGGCTCCCGACGGTACTCTCGCCTCTTCGTATACCACGCAACCGAGTGACCTCAGGTGCTGTTGGAACAAGCGGAGTGCTCGTTCGTCAGCAGCGTATTCAGGGTAAACATTGCCCCGTGATAGACGGTGTACAACGAGGTACACCTGCTCTGGCGTGAGCGGGCTAGTGCTCCTTGGTTGTGCCGTTGCGTAGTCCAGCGTCGGTAGCTGCGTCGTCGTACGTGGGGGGCCGGACGGGGCCGCCGACGGGGCTGGCTCGGTCGCCCGGGCCAGTCCCGCCGGGCAGCGGTCCGCCACACCCTGCGCCTGAGTAGCGTGGTCCTGCTCGCACGGCATGCTAACTCGGAGTGAGCAGAGAATCACAAGGCCCAGCCAGTGTCGCGGGCGGGCGCGGACGGCCGAGAGAGCGGCCGCCACTCTGCGCGCCGCCGCGCCGCGCCTCCCGCGCTTGCTACCGCCCAACGTCCGACAGCCTGTGCGGAGCAGCCCCAAACCTGCGCCACAACCGCCCGCGCCTTTCAAACCACCGAGGATGGGGCTACACACAGCCACACCACAGTCGCCAACCAGTCGCCACGGCAGCGCCGCAAACCACGGCCAAACTGCAGCTACCGCGCGCTACAGCCTGCGTCGGCCCGCCGAGAATCGCCGCCCCCGCCCAAATGCCGCCCCCACAGCCCCAGCCGACGACCCGCCACAATGGCCAAACCTTCGGCAAAACTCCCACACCGTCGCCGCGGCAGCCCGGCCAGCGCGGCCGGCGCCACAGCCACACAAGCCGAGGCGTGCGGCGATGACGGCCGTGCAAACGCGCCTCCGCCGCCCCATCGCCTTCCGTCGCCCTCCCGCCGTTTCCCGATCGGCCCGCAGCCGTCGGGCCACATCGCGCGCCGTCCTCCTCCTCTCGCCCGCCAACATTCACAGCCGTTTCTCAACAATTGCCCGCCGCAAACGGACGCCGCCTGCGCAACAGGCGCCGCCGCCCCTCGCCGCTTCCGACCCAACCCCTCGACCGAGGCAAACCGCAATCCGAATCTACAGACCAACCCAATCTGCCGTCAAGCACACACGACAGCCGACCTTACACGTTACGCGTTACACATTACGTTTACACGTCTACGTTAGGTTAGGTTAGGTGGACGTGGGTTAGGTTAAGGGGACTTGGGTTAGGTTAAGCGTCAAACTTAGGTTAAGCATTCAAACACGTCAGGCGTCAGAGGTTAGGTTAGGTTAGGTTAGGTTAGGTTAGGTTAGGTTAGGTTAGTGCTAGGTTGAGAAGCGTCAAACGTAGGTTAAAAAGGCGTTCAAACGTGAGGCGTGAGCCGGACAGCTTACCTTACGTAGACGTTAGGGGCTCACAGGCTGAGCTCACCTCGCCACACCACAGGTTCGGTTCGGTTCGCTCGGCTCAGCGTAAAGCGCCGAGGTCAGGGTTACGTTCGTTCACCTTCGGGCGCCACACTTTCGGTTGAAAGGTCGCGACGGGACGACGTCGGCAGGCACGCCGCAAACGAACAAAAACGTACAGACGACGTCGGAAACCGCCGACAGACGGGGGAGCAGCACGACCACGACCAGACACCGAGCGCGAACGAGACACACGCGAACCACCCCCACCGGCCAAAGGGCACCACACAACAACCCAGAGCACCACGTGTCGACACCAGAGCAACCCGCCGCTCACGCGACATGGCTGGCACCGAAGGGCAACCGCCCGCAACTGCGCTTTCCGCGCCGGCCCGGATGCACGTCGTGCTACAACAACACCACTACCGTACACAGCCGCTGTTCACAACATCACTATCAATGGCGCGCCCGCGGCTCGCCGCCGTCGCAGTCGCAGCCCCAACGCCAGCACTTTTGCACCACCATTCACACGCACCGCAACACAGCTCGCCGACACAGCCGAACAAAACAAACACCACACAACAACAGCAACAACGCCGCCGCCTCTACTTGTGCCGGCGACCCACCCCGCCGATGGCGCACCTTTCGCCAGCCGGCAATCGACACACACGCACCCACCCACCGGGGCCCAGTGCAAAAAACAAAAAACACACAAAAACAAAAAAACCAAACAACACAAACGACACGGGAAGCGCACACCGCCACTTCGCGCGCACGCCACCAACCAGTCGTCGTCTCAAAATAACAAACACAAACAAAATAAACTAACAACTAGGGCAACACAAAACAAAAAAAAAAACGCCTCGCACGAACCGCCCACAAAAAGGACAAGCACACGCACAGCCTCTGCTGACGACCACGACGCAGCGGCACGCTGCTCCTGTCCCGCGCCCCGCGCCCCACTCGATTCACAACTCACGCGACACCGTCAACGACGGGCTCGCTTCCCGCAACCTACCACCTTTCCGCCACGACGCACAGCCCCAGCCCCACCCGACGACGCCCGTGGCAACGACTGCACTTTCACCACCGCCTCCCCCTTCCCCCCCAAAAACACACACACACACACAGCCAGCCAAAAACGCACTCGCGACCCACACATGCACGTGCATCGGCACACGCCAACCAGTCAACGTCGACAACCACACGCAAGGCTCGAAACGAAACCGGCGTCCTTCCACGTTGCCATCAAGCTACGCGACACAAGACACAAGGAACCAACACAACAGCCGGCCCCACTAATTCCCACTCTCACGCCGCAAAAAGCACACCGAAACCGCCAAACGCACGCACATTCCCCTTCGCACTGACACCACCGACCGGCTCGCTACCACACACCTCTCGGCAGCCGTTTCACGCCAATTCGCCACACCGCCCACACAGTCGACAAGCGCCCGCCCTGTACGGCACACGCAACGACGCAGCGCAGCAAAGGGCGCCCGCAACACATACCTCTCCGCCGCCCGACGCGCCAACCGCCACACCACACCGCCAGCCACTCGCAAATTGTGCACTGCCACCAGCCACACGTCCAACACGCCGCGCCGCCTCCGGCCTTCCGCCAGGGGGCGCTCACGTCCGCGACAACAGCGCGGCCCGCCGGGCCGGGCCGGGCCGAACCGAACCGAGCCGCCGCTGCTCTGCACTCGGCACGGCCACACCCTGCTGCAGACCGGGCTCGTCCCTCTGTACGCGTCTGCCTGCGCATCAACACAACACGACCTTTTTTTTTTTTTTTTTTTTTTTTCTCTCTACCGCCATCCCTCCTTCTCGCGTTTTACTCGTTGTTGCAGCAGCGGCGCACACCTACACATCCACAGCCCCAGCCCCAGCCGAGCCGGCCTCACCTCAGGGCCCGCCGCCAGCGTCTCCTCCTCGGGCACAGGTGCGGTGCTGTGGCCGCCCATCCAACCGCATTGCTGGCCGTCCAGCCACCAGGCGTTCCCACTGCCGCGAGCCACGCCGCGCACCGACCCTGCTGCAGAAAACGAAGCATAGCCAGAGACCGACCGATACGCAAAGCAAGCCGTCGCCTCGCCTCTTGTCCTTCCTGCCTTCCTTCCGCCCCCGCCCTTCTCACACCACCGCCTCTCCACTTTCGCCCCCCCCTCCTTTTTTTGTTTTTTTTTTTTTGTTTTCTTCTTTCTTTCTTTCTTTCTTTCTTTGGCCCTCTCTCCTTCCCGCCATGGCGGTTACGGCACCGCCTGCAGCGGCAGATTTTTTGCGCCCACACGCCTACTCCTACCACCATTAACCTTGCCCTGCCCTGCCCTGCCCTGCCCATCAACGTCGCAGTCGAACCGACGCTTGCCAACACACTGCCCACGTTCCTTTCTCTTTTCGGCCTACGCCCATTACGCGCCGCCGCCACAGCACCTTCCCTTCCCACAACACACCGACGTCATCACACGCACCCAAAACAGGGGCCACGACCGTGTTCCTCGCCCACTCCCATCCCGCACGGTACGCACATTCCCAACTACTAACCGCGCACCCTCCCTTTCCAATCTGTGTGTCTCTGTGTCTGTGTCCTGTCCGCGCGTGACGCCTCTCAACATCCGCCGTCCCCCGTCCCGTTTTCGCCCCCATGCCGTCGTCGCGCCGCCTCCTCCCCGTCCACCGCCGCCCCTGTCCGCCCCGCACCACACCATACACCGCTGCTTGTCCCGGCCGTTGCCACCAAAGGCGCCGACCGCAAACGCGCCACGCCGCAGCCCCCGTGCGTCTCGCGCTCGCTTGCATCTCCGTGCCGACGCTGCCTCTCTTCCCACTCGCACTCGACCTCGACAACACAGTCTTTGGCTCCGCCACTGCGTGTTCCGGTGGTACGCACGCTGCAACACGTATGTATTCATTACCAGAGCGATGGCGAGGCATGACAGCATCTCTGTCTGACCAGAGAGTTCTTTCTCGCTGCTAGTCGGCGCTTGGACCGCGCCAGACGACAGTAGTGGCACGCACCGGGTCGCCAGGAACAGTTGTTATATATATTGTAGCGCGAGTCGGGAGAGGTAGTAGTCGGTCGACAGTAGTAGCGGGTGGACGGTTGTACTGAGCGGGCGTCGGCGGCGTGCTCTGCTCGTCTCGCGACTCTGGTCACGGTTCGGGACGATGTATAGTATATTGTGTTACAATCAAAAGGTGGTGTGACGCTGCATTGCGCAAATCTGATAACGTATGTTCATTGTACTTATTTTGTTCAACAACAAAAGCCCCACTATTACTTTTTTTCTAAAGTAACTTTTGTCTCTTAACGAAAAACATTCACGTTTTAAAGACTACTTCCTATGGCATTTCCCTCCAAGGAGTGCAATTAATTACCAGCCAGCACTCATTCATTGCACACAGCTGTGTAAGGGGTATCTACAATTGAGGAGCGGATATAAATGCAATTTTTTGTTTTTTTTGTTTTTTTTTTGTGTGTGTGTTGTAACCTCCCAGCAAAATTTAAAACAATGGACAATGTTATTTACGGATGCTAATGGACATTGCGCTAATTGTAACCTCGCCCACAATGAGAGGTATTGAAAATGGCAACAAAAATGTGAAATTCGCAATCTGACTCAAATATAAAGTCTTCACACAACATTTAAAAAAGTCCGTTCAGTGACAAGAAACTTCAATTAAACCGAAATATCGGTCTTTGGCCCTGTGCAAAACAATCAGAATTAAAGTCTTACCTCCGAATAAATGGATGTCACATTTCTGCTCTGGTTGTTGCGCAGCGCTTGAAGGAACTGCATTGCAAATAATAATATTCTCTTTTTTTGTGATTTTAGTGGCATTTTTCTTCAAAGAAGTGGAATGAAATGTGAAGTGCAACGAACTCTTTAGTTCAATACAAAATTAAATGTTTGAAAAATGCTTTTGAAATAAAACCTATTATTGGGGAACTTGTTGGAGAATAATTACAATAAATACAATTTTTCATTATCTAATGATTATATTAATTAACAGTATACCTTATTCACCATCTTGACCAGTGTTGCCGACCGCCTACATCACACAACCGCACTCGGCTGCTACTACTGACCGACCGCTCTGCATGACGACTATTAGCGTACTGCACGCGACGACTACTGACAGAGTACAGCCCTCAACTACACAGAGCTACGGACTCGCAACGACTACTGACAGACTGACTGACTGACTGACTGACTGACTGAGAACCGCTCGCAACACTCGCGCAGTCCAGCGCAAACTCTCTGGTCACAGATGCTACAATGTCTCGCCATCGCTACTATGTTACATACGTGTTTCAGTGTCTTTTTCATTGGGGTAACGATCTTTGGCTCTTTTTATTCTGAATACAGGGCCAAAGGTCAACGCTGCTGCCCTTATACAATTTATCAGGTTTCATTATGTCTGTTGCAATGTTACATACGGTTCACTCTTTCATTAATATTATCGTTGGGTTTGTTTTGTAGGGACGTTAACATTCTGGCACATTTTTATTATCATCGGACTCTCTGCTATTTGTGCAGGGAGGTTATACCTGGGTCCATTTCCATTTCCATTTACATTTTAATATTGATAGACTTTTTGTTTTCTTTTTTGTTTCTTGTTGTTTTTCCTTCTTTTTTTTTGTTGTTTTTTTTTTTTTTTTTTTTTGTTGTTTTGTTTTTCCCGCTCTCACCACCACCGCCGCATCACGCCTTCCGTTTTCTTGGTTTCTTTTCTGTTCTTCAACTGCTTCAACATCACCGCGCCCCATTTCCACACCACAGCCATCAGCCTCCGAGACGGGCGGGCGCAGTGTGCCATTTCCGGCGCACAAGCACACCCGTACGGTACTCTCCTCGCCCCCACGCCACCAACAACACAGCGACCACGCGGCTTTCAGGCATGGCATGGCACGGCACGGCACCGGCGAAATGCGCCGCCCCCGCCCCTCCGCGCATCCGTCCGTCTCGCCACGTTCACTGACAGCCGCGTCTGCGGCTACACCACGACAACCACAACACCGCTCCCCTCCCTGGCAACTCACATTGTTTTTCTCCTCCTCTTTTGCACAAACCACAACGCCGAGCACAGGCGCAAGCCACCCACACCGCGCCCCTCCCCGTCCCGTCTTTGGCCGCCGCTCCTCGTTTCCTCGTTTGCCCCCTCCCATCTCCCGAAATGCCATGCCAGCAGCGTTACGCATGCCCCTCCCCTGTCCACACAACACTACCGCCTAACGAACAGCCTTTTCCGGGCCACATCCAGGGCACGCCCACCTCCAAACACTGCCAATTCACGGACGCACACACACACACACACACACACACACTCACTCACTTTCTCGACACCTTTCTGTACGGAGGGTGCGTCATCTCGACCGTGACAGAGTGACGGCAACTATCGACGATCCATTTCCCCCCACTGGTAAAACATGTCCACTAACACCTACATACATCATTCAAGTACACAGACAATAGCATACACACAATGGGAGGGCACACGAACATGGACGGCACGGCACTGTCATACACTCTTCCTCAGAACCATATCAACAAACGTTACGTACATCCGGGAAAGCGAAAGCGAACGCGAACGCGAAAGCGAAAGCGAAAGCAAAGGCAAAGGCAAAGCCCAATGCAGCCGTCAAAGGTAACGTTCACCACGGCAGACACTTGCAGCCGCGCCGCCGTTAAACGCATTTCAGTGCGGCTCCAATACGCCTCCGACACGGGAACGTTCCGTTGCTCTACGAATGCGTTTCTCCCCTTTTTCCCTTCCTCTCTCTTTTGCCCCCCCTCCTTGCACTCTTGCCTCATTCCTCACGTTCTGCCCAGACATTCGACCGATCAAAGTCAACCTTTCGTTACCGTTCTCAGCGCGACGGTGTACAACAGTATGACGGGTGTGCCCAAGACTTCGGTTCAGTTGCGTGACGCCGGTCTATCGCGCCGATCGACAGTTACTCAGGGGGCGACGGATCGGACCACGTCACCGACACACAAAACACTTTCAAACAAACAAATACATACCGGATGGACACAGACAAACACGTGTACAGACATTCGCCAAACAAACGACCGCCGCCGTCGTCGTCTAGCGTGCATCTTGAATGACGACATCGGTGTGCGTGCGTCGTACGCAATCAGTCAGACACGGCTATCAAACATCAGAGTCGAATGGTACATCATCGTGCGTGTCGCCGTACACGTACCGTACAATACAACAACAATACGTCTTAATGGCACGTTCATTTCAACGTCACTCACACACCTCCACGCTGCAGTTACGTCGCACCATTGTCAAACTCGGCGTACAGCAAAGGGAATAGTGGGCGGCAAAAAAAAAACCAAACAAAAACATTTCACATTTCACCCTCGCCATGTATGATGTGCAAAAAAAACAAACCCGCAAACGGCCGTCGTTACGGTGACACAAAAGTCGCCGATCGCACTGTCCCCCCTCGCAGACGGGTAACACACACACACACACACACCAACAACACCAATGGGTCAAAAACCACGCCAACGAGGCGTGCCACCATTCCACGCCACGGCGACCAACCTCGTGGCCGTACCCCGCGCAACACGCTTTGACGCGCCCCCCCACCCACAATCAAAATGCACACATACATCACAGCCGTCCACACAAACAACAACAACAACAATTCCGCCCTTCCCGCAAAAGGCAAGTTGGTGGCCCTGAAAAGGGCCGTTTTGCCGCTCTCGCAACGGAGGAGCCTTCTCCATCCTTCCTTCCATTCCAGAGCCACCTCCTTACTTGGAGCTCGTGTACTTGGTCACCGCCTTCGTGCCCTCGCTCACGGCGTGCTTGGCCAGCTCGCCAGGCAGCAACAGCCGCACAGCGGTCTGGATCTCGCGGGACGTGATGGTCGAGCGCTTGTTGTAGTGCGCCAGGCGAGAAGCCTCGGCCGCAATGCGCTCGAAAATGTCGTTCACGAAGCTGTTCATGATGCTCATCGCCTTCGACGAGATGCCCGTGTCAGGGTGCACCTGCTTCAGCACCTTGTAGATGTAGATGGCATAGCTCTCCTTCCTCTTGCGCTTCTTCTTCTTGTCGCCCTTCGAAATGTTCTTCTGCGCCTTGCCAGCCTTCTTGGCGGCCTTCCCGCTAGTCTTGGGCGGCATCTCGAACCAACGTACGGCAGCAGCAACACCAGTAGCAAGCGCTCCGCTCTAGTCAGCGTCTCCCCACACAGTGGCACCCGCCGCCAGCCGCCGCCGCACCTTTACCAGCTCGCCCTGTTGCGGCCGCCGACCAATGGGGCGCGCGCGCAACCGGCCGCCGCACCCGAGCCCATAAAGCACCCCCACCCCGGCTGCGCCGGCACGCACTCCGCTGCTCGACTCGCTGCCGCTCGCACCGGTCGTTTTCGTTTCCGTTTCGTGTGCACCGTCGCTAGCCCATCGCCATGTCCGGACGCGGAAAGGGAGGCAAAGTCAAGGGCAAGTCAAAGTCCCGCTCAAGCAGGGCTGGGCTCCAGTTCCCGGTCGGCAGAATCCACCGCCTCCTGCGCAAGGGAAACTACGCAGAGCGCGTCGGCGCCGGGGCGCCCGTCTACCTCGCCGCCGTCATGGAGTACCTCGCGGCTGAGGTGCTCGAGCTGGCCGGAAACGCGGCCCGCGACAACAAGAAGACGCGCATCATCCCGCGCCACCTGCAGCTTGCCATCCGCAACGACGAGGAGCTCAACAAGCTCCTGTCGGGCGTCACCATCGCACAGGGTGGTGTCCTGCCCAACATCCAGGCCGTCCTGCTGCCAAAGAAGACCGAGAAGAAGGCCTAAAGGAGGCCAGGCAATCGCAGCGCCGCGTGCTCCCCTGCACGCAACGCGCTTTGCCGGCTCGGCCCACAACAATCGGCCCTTTTCAGGGCCACCACACAAACCTACGTCCAAAGCAAAATTTCAGTCGTCCTCGCCGCACCTTGTTTTGTTTTAACTTTGCACTGTCACAGCACAGCCGCCGCCGGCGCACGTCCGCCATCTTGTCGTCCACACAGCCCGTGTGGCCCAACACACACACACACACACACATTTTGCACGGTCGCAGTCGCCTTCCAAACCGACAACGGCAGCAATAATGACCATTGTTAAAGGGAGGCGTGTCGACACACCGCCCTCCACTCCCGCGCGCAACGGCCGTCGACACGAACGAAACAGCTGATCCGGCCGCCTATGCCCACACGCCTTGCCTCGGAAACCCCAACGCCGCCGCAAACAAACACACAGAGCCAAACCACGCAAGCAAATAATCACCGCCTCTCGCACAACAACACACAGCCCGCCATCTCCGTCGCGATCGATACAAAGACACACAATAACAAACACACAAACGAAGCAGCTCCACACACAGCCAGCCACATGACACGTTTCCTTTCCTTCTCCCCTCCCAGTCACATCACGTCGCTCAAAACGGAAAGAAAGAAAGAAACAAACAAACAAACAAACAACACAGCGCACACACGCAGCAACAACACAGACTCTTTCGCACTTTTCAACTTCCGAACAGTGTGGTGGCCCTGAAAAGGGCCGTTTTCTAGTCTCTCCCACCCACAAGCACGGCCGCGGGAAGGCCAGCGCCCGCTGCGACGCAGCCTAACCGCCGAAACCGTACAGGGTGCGCCCCTGCCTCTTCAGGGCGTACACCACGTCCATGGCCGTCACAGTCTTGCGCTTGGCGTGCTCAGTGTACGTCACCGCGTCGCGGATCACGTTCTCCAGGAACACCTTCAGCACCCCGCGGGTCTCCTCGTAGATCAGACCAGAGATGCGCTTCACGCCGCCCCTGCGAGCCAGGCGGCGGATGGCGGGCTTCGTGATGCCCTGGATGTTGTCGCGCAACACCTTGCGGTGCCGCTTGGCGCCACCCTTGCCGAGCCCCTTTCCTCCCTTGCCGCGGCCTGTCATCCTTCCTTCCTCGGGCAAAGCAAAACGTGCACAAACAGCAGCTGCAGCGGCTGGCGAGTCGGCTACGGTCTGCGCCCAGCGCTCGCTCGCTAGAAAATCACGGACCTCCTCAGTCCGGAGATGGTGGAGGCTTAGCAGTAGTGCTGCTGTTCCTCCTTACTCCTCTGTTGTCGTACTTCTTTTGGCCTCTCGTTGGAATGTGCCTCGGCTACCTCGCTGATTTTAGACCAGCGAAGTAGTTGTTTATCTCTATGTCTTCTGGGGCAGGCTGACGCCTGCCAGAGCGCCACTCCTCCATCACCCACTTCTGTGTGACCCGGCAGAGGTGTTGCCAGTCCGAAGGGGTGAAGATGGGGCGGCTATTGAGCCGAATCAGCTCCTTCTTCGTTACTGCCTCACGTAACATGTCACGCATGAGCGTGAGATCGCACGGTACGTGAGGCAGTGGTGGCTTCGCGCGCGCCGGCGTGAAGGGATATGGGTTATCCCCGTGAGGGTACGACCCGTCCTTCAGCGACGCCGCGATCTTCTTGAGGAAGGGCTGCACGCTCCGCTCGTCTGGGAGCGGGAGGGGCAGCTCTTCGTCTGTTGCTGCTTCTTCGGCTTGTGAAGAAGCGGTCTTCGTCCTATGGGGTTGAGTGGCTGGACAGGCGTTGTTCGAGAACAACGTCTGCAGCACATCGTCCGAGATGAGCTCCGAAGGGGGCACCCGGCATTCTGTCTCCGCCGCAGCAGCAGTGGGTGTCTCCATGTGCGTCACCTCGTCGTGTGCCCGCGGCTCGACCTCCCCGTCGGGAGGGAGAGCAGGCAGCTCCACCTCGATGTCCATGGGAGCCACTACGACGCCCGTTTCATCAACTGGCGGCGCAGGTGGCTCCGTCTGGGTGGAGGCGTCGACCCCCACTGGCCGACTCGCAGCGGAGCTGGCGTTGGTGGCAGACGTCTTCTTGAGGACCCGCAGCTCCTCACGCAGCTGTTGCAGCTGGCGGTGAACAGCCACGAGTTCCTCCCTCATGGCGGCCCTTTCGGCCGCAAAGGCGGTGTGGAAGACGGTCAGTGCGTCGTCCGTGGTGGCTTCGCGACGGCATGGTCCACCATCCCCACGGGAGCGGGGGGGTGGGACGTCCGTCTCGACGCCAGGTACCTCGGCAGGGCGTGGGGCGGCCATCTTGCATCTGTAGCCCCTCACGTAAGCGCAGCTGCGCGAGTTTGCGGCGTGGGCACCGCCGCAGTTCACGCACTTGGCAGCCGCGTCGCGGGGCTTGGTGCAGTTGCGTGTGTCGTGTGCCTCGGCACACTTCAGACACGCAAAAGTGCCCCTGCACACTTTAGCGATGTGCCCCATCCTTTGGCACTTGAAGCATTGCTGCTCCGTGCTCTTCTTCTTCCTGTGGCGCCGACTGCGTCCGCGGTCCGTCCCGATCGCATCGACCAGGAGTTCCAGCGCGGCCGCAATCTTGTTGCCCTTCCCGCGTCCAGCCATGTTCGCTCGTCTGCGTGTAGAGATGCGTGCGCGCCGGCGTTTCCAGCGCGTCTCTCTGCTCTATCTGCGCCCAGCGCGCCCGCCGCCCCCCTATATAGACTCTGGCCCGCCCTCCCCCCACCACGCGCAACCGAGGGCATATAAGCGCAGCACGGAGGCGCGCGGGCCCGTTGTCAAGGCAGCACCGGACGCCGCGCCGCACCTAACCTCCACGCACGCCGCTCCGCTACCGCTACCGCCATGGCCCGCACAAAGCAAACGGCCCGCAAGTCCACCGGCGGAAAGGCGCCGCGCAAACAGCTCGCCACCAAGGCGGCGAGGAAGAGCGCGCCCGCCACCGGAGGCGTCAAGAAGCCCCACCGCTACAGGCCGGGCACCGTCGCCCTGCGAGAAATCAGGCGCTACCAGAAGAGCACAGAGCTGCTCATCCGCAAGCTGCCATTCCAGCGCCTAGTGCGCGAGATCGCCCAGGACTTCAAGACCGACCTGCGCTTCCAGAGCTCCGCAGTCATGGCCCTGCAGGAGGCCAGCGAGGCCTACCTCGTCGGCCTCTTCGAAGACACCAACCTGTGCGCAATCCACGCCAAGCGCGTCACCATCATGCCCAAGGACATCCAGCTCGCGCGCCGCATCCGCGGCGAGCGCGCCTAAACCGCGCCGCGGCACCGCACCGCACAAACAAAAACGGCCCTTTTCAGGGCCACTAACATCTCTCCGTCGCGAGCAAACTTTGTCGGTCGCCTGCCTCTCGCCCCGCAACCCAAAAACAAAAACCACCACTTCCCGTCCGTCCGCCACACCCGCTCACTCTGCCTGCCTGCTAGCAGCGCGCAACAATCACACATCATCCCTCCCCGGCGCTCAAAGCGCACAATACCCAACGGCCGACGTCACACCGCACGGGTGGCTGGCCGGCCGCCGCTTTCGTTTCGAAAACAAAAAAACCCGCACTCCACTCCGACGGCCAACGGCCAGGCAGGCGCGCTCGCTCGCTCTACACGCCACCGAAATCCCCGCCGACTCCTTCCACATCTCAACGTGCCCCCCGTTGCAAAACATAACACACACACACACAAAGGAACAAAACAAAACAAAGACCAGACACGACTCGACTCGACAAGACAGACATCCGAGAAGAACGAACGCAGGCAAGCCAACCAACGTATTCAAACAAAACAACGTGACAGAAAACCAACCGTCGGCCGCCGCCACAAACACGGCGACAATCAACCACGACAACAGCAACAACAACAACAACACCGCTTACCGCTACCGCCGCCCACACCCGCCACCGACCCCCGCAATCCAACCACCACGGCACGCAAACAGCATCCCCACGGGCATACAGAAACGCCAGACAGACACCCACACCAAACGCAACACGACAATCAAAACCTTCCCCGACGTGCTTTGATGGCCCTGAGAAGGGCCGTTTTGGGCCGCGCGTCTCTTGCGCGCCACTAGACGACGACGGGGGGTGGGGACGACGGAGTCAAGCGCCAAACCCTTCCTTTCTCCCATCTCTTTCTCCTCTACTCTACTTCTTCTTCTTGGGCGAAGCCTTCGCCTTAGACGGCGTCGTCGCCTTCTTCGGGCGCGGCGCCTTCGGCTTCTTCGTCGGAACCTTGGCGGCCTTCTTCGCCTTCGACGGCGACTTGGCCTTGGCCGGCTTGGCCGCAGCCGCCTTCTTCGCACCCGCGGGAGCGGCCGACGCCGCAGACGCCTTCTTGGCGGCGCCCGCCTTCCGACCGGTCGCCGCCTTCACGCCACCAGCCTTCTTTGCGCCGGCCGCACGGGCGCCCTTCTTCTCCTTGCTGGCCGGAGCGGCGCGCTTCTTCTTGGCACCGCCAGCACGAGCCTTGCCGCCCTCGGCCGCCCCCCCGCCGCCGGCGCCGGCAAGCTTGAACGAGCCGGACGCGCCCTTCCCCTTCGTCTGCACCAGCTCGCCCGCCACGACGGCCGACTTGAGGTACTTCTTGATAAACGGCGCCAGCTTCTCCGCGTCCAGCTTGTAGTGCGCGGCTATGTACTTCTTGATCGCCTGCAGCGACGACCCGCCGCGCTCCTTCAGACTCTTGATGGCGGCCGTCACCATCTCAGAGGTGCGCGGGTGCGCAGGCTTGGCGCGCGGCTTCTTCGCAGACGACGCAGACTTGGCCTTCTTCGTAGTGCCGGTGGCGGCGGGTGCCGCAGCAGTCTCGTTCGTAGCCGCCTGATCTGCCATTTCGACGACGCGCGTAACACACAGCGAGAGCGAGCGGGACGGCAGGCACGCAAGCACAGCACAGCAGCAGAGCAGAGAATCACAAGGCCCAGCCAGTGTCGCGGGCGGGCGCGGACGGCCGAGAGAGCGGCCGCCACTCTGCGCGCCGCCGCGCCGCGCCTCCCGCGCTTGCTACCGCCCAACGTCCGACAGCCTGTGCGGAGCAGCCCCAAACCTGCGCCACAACCGCCCGCGCCTTTCAAACCACCGAGGATGGGGCTACACACAGCCACACCACAGTCGCCAACCAGTCGCCACGGCAGCGCCGCAAACCACGGCCAAACTGCAGCTACCGCGCGCTACAGCCTGCGTCGGCCCGCCGAGAATCGCCGCCCCCGCCCAAATGCCGCCCCCACAGCCCCAGCCGACGACCCGCCACAATGGCCAAACCTTCGGCAAAACTCCCACACCGTCGCCGCGGCAGCCCGGCCAGCGCGGCCGGCGCCACAGCCACACAAGCCGAGGCGTGCGGCGATGACGGCCGTGCAAACGCGCCTCCGCCGCCCCATCGCCTTCCGTCGCCCTCCCGCCGTTTCCCGATCGGCCCGCAGCCGTCGGGCCACATCGCGCGCCGTCCTCCTCCTCTCGCCCGCCAACATTCACAGCCGTTTCTCAACAATTGCCCGCCGCAAACGGACGCCGCCTGCGCAACAGGCGCCGCCGCCCCTCGCCGCTTCCGACCCAACCCCTCGACCGAGGCAAACCGCAATCCGAATCTACAGACCAACCCAATCTGCCGTCAAGCACACACGACAGCCGACCTTACACGTTACGCGTTACACATTACGTTTACACGTCTACGTTAGGTTAGGTTAGGTGGACGTGGGTTAGGTTAAGGGGACTTGGGTTAGGTTAAGCGTCAAACTTAGGTTAAGCATTCAAACACGTCAGGCGTCAGAGGTTAGGTTAGGTTAGGTTAGGTTAGGTTAGGTTAGGTTAGGTTAGTGCTAGGTTGAGAAGCGTCAAACGTAGGTTAAAAAGGCGTTCAAACGTGAGGCGTGAGCCGGACAGCTTACCTTACGTAGACGTTAGGGGCTCACAGGCTGAGCTCACCTCGCCACACCACAGGTTCGGTTCGGTTCGCTCGGCTCAGCGTAAAGCGCCGAGGTCAGGGTTACGTTCGTTCACCTTCGGGCGCCACACTTTCGGTTGAAAGGTCGCGACGGGACGACGTCGGCAGGCACGCCGCAAACGAACAAAAACGTACAGACGACGTCGGAAACCGCCGACAGACGGGGGAGCAGCACGACCACGACCAGACACCGAGCGCGAACGAGACACACGCGAACCACCCCCACCGGCCAAAGGGCACCACACAACAACCCAGAGCACCACGTGTCGACACCAGAGCAACCCGCCGCTCACGCGACATGGCTGGCACCGAAGGGCAACCGCCCGCAACTGCGCTTTCCGCGCCGGCCCGGATGCACGTCGTGCTACAACAACACCACTACCGTACACAGCCGCTGTTCACAACATCACTATCAATGGCGCGCCCGCGGCTCGCCGCCGTCGCAGTCGCAGCCCCAACGCCAGCACTTTTGCACCACCATTCACACGCACCGCAACACAGCTCGCCGACACAGCCGAACAAAACAAACACCACACAACAACAGCAACAACGCCGCCGCCTCTACTTGTGCCGGCGACCCACCCCGCCGATGGCGCACCTTTCGCCAGCCGGCAATCGACACACACGCACCCACCCACCGGGGCCCAGTGCAAAAAACAAAAAACACACAAAAACAAAAAAACCAAACAACACAAACGACACGGGAAGCGCACACCGCCACTTCGCGCGCACGCCACCAACCAGTCGTCGTCTCAAAATAACAAACACAAACAAAATAAACTAACAACTAGGGCAACACAAAACAAAAAAAAAAACGCCTCGCACGAACCGCCCACAAAAAGGACAAGCACACGCACAGCCTCTGCTGACGACCACGACGCAGCGGCACGCTGCTCCTGTCCCGCGCCCCGCGCCCCACTCGATTCACAACTCACGCGACACCGTCAACGACGGGCTCGCTTCCCGCAACCTACCACCTTTCCGCCACGACGCACAGCCCCAGCCCCACCCGACGACGCCCGTGGCAACGACTGCACTTTCACCACCGCCTCCCCCTTCCCCCCCAAAAACACACACACACACACAGCCAGCCAAAAACGCACTCGCGACCCACACATGCACGTGCATCGGCACACGCCAACCAGTCAACGTCGACAACCACACGCAAGGCTCGAAACGAAACCGGCGTCCTTCCACGTTGCCATCAAGCTACGCGACACAAGACACAAGGAACCAACACAACAGCCGGCCCCACTAATTCCCACTCTCACGCCGCAAAAAGCACACCGAAACCGCCAAACGCACGCACATTCCCCTTCGCACTGACACCACCGACCGGCTCGCTACCACACACCTCTCGGCAGCCGTTTCACGCCAATTCGCCACACCGCCCACACAGTCGACAAGCGCCCGCCCTGTACGGCACACGCAACGACGCAGCGCAGCAAAGGGCGCCCGCAACACATACCTCTCCGCCGCCCGACGCGCCAACCGCCACACCACACCGCCAGCCACTCGCAAATTGTGCACTGCCACCAGCCACACGTCCAACACGCCGCGCCGCCTCCGGCCACCCGCCAGGGGGCGCTCACGTCCGCGACAACAGCGCGGCCCGCCGGGCCGGGCCGGGCCGAACCGAACCGAGCCGCCGCTGCTCTGCACTCGGCACGGCCACACCCTGCTGCAGACCGGGCTCGTCCCTCTGTACGCGTCTGCCTGCGCATCAACACAACACGACCTTTTTTTTTTTTTTTTTTTTTTTTCTCTCTACCGCCATCCCTCCTTCTCGCGTTTTACTCGTTGTTGCAGCAGCGGCGCACACCTACACATCCACAGCCCCAGCCCCAGCCGAGCCGGCCTCACCTCAGGGCCCGCCGCCAGCGTCTCCTCCTCGGGCACAGGTGCGGTGCTGTGGCCGCCCATCCAACCGCATTGCTGGCCGTCCAGCCACCAGGCGTTCCCACTGCCGCGAGCCACGCCGCGCACCGACCCTGCTGCAGAAAACGAAGCATAGCCAGAGACCGACCGATACACAAAGCAAGCCGTCGCCTCGCCTCTTGTCCTTCCTGCCTTCCTTCCGCCCCCGCCCTTCTCACACCACCGCCTCTCCACTTTCGCCCCCCCCTCCTTTTTTTGTTTTTTTTTTTTTGTTTTCTTCTTTCTTTCTTTCTTTCTTTCTTTGGCCCTCTCTCCTTCCCGCCATGGCGGTTACGGCACCGCCTGCAGCGGCAGATTTTTTGCGCCCACACGCCTACTCCTACCACCATTAACCTTGCCCTGCCCTGCCCTGCCCTGCCCATCAACGTCGCAGTCGAACCGACGCTTGCCAACACACTGCCCACGTTCCTTTCTCTTTTCGGCCTACGCCCATTACGCGCCGCCGCCACAGCACCTTCCCTTCCCACAACACACCGACGTCATCACACGCACCCAAAACAGGGGCCACGACCGTGTTCCTCGCCCACTCCCATCCCGCACGGTACGCACATTCCCAACTACTAACCGCGCACCCTCCCTTTCCAATCTGTGTGTCTCTGTGTCTGTGTCCTGTCCGCGCGTGACGCCTCTCAACATCCGCCGTCCCCCGTCCCGTTTTCGCCCCCATGCCGTCGTCGCGCCGCCTCCTCCCCGTCCACCGCCGCCCCTGTCCGCCCCGCACCACACCATACACCGCTGCTTGTCCCGGCCGTTGCCACCAAAGGCGCCGACCGCAAACGCGCCACGCCGCAGCCCCCGTGCGTCTCGCGCTCGCTTGCATCTCCGTGCCGACGCTGCCTCTCTTCCCACTCGCACTCGACCTCGACAACACAGTCTTTGGCTCCGCCACTGCGTGTTCCGGTGGTACGCACGCTGCAACACGTATGTATTCATTACCAGAGCGATGGCGAGGCATGACAGCATCTCTGTCTGACCAGAGAGTTCTTTCTCGCTGCTAGTCGGCGCTTGGACCGCGCCAGACGACAGTAGTGGCACGCACCGGGTCGCCAGGAACAGTTGTTATATATATTGTAGCGCGAGTCGGGAGAGGTAGTAGTCGGTCGACAGTAGTAGCGGGTGGACGGTTGTACTGAGCGGGCGTCGGCGGCGTGCTCTGCTCGTCTCGCGACTCTGGTCACGGTTCGGGACGATGTATAGTATATTGTGTTACAATCAAAAGGTGGTGTGACGCTGCATTGCGCAAATCTGATAACGTATGTTCATTGTACTTATTTTGTTCAACAACAAAAGCCCCACTATTACTTTTTTTCTAAAGTAACTTTTGTCTCTTAACGAAAAACATTCACGTTTTAAAGACTACTTCCTATGGCATTTCCCTCCAAGGAGTGCAATTAATTACCAGCCAGCACTCATTCATTGCACACAGCTGTGTAAGGGGTATCTACAATTGAGGAGCGGATATAAATGCAATTTTTTGTTTTTTTTGTTTTTTTTTTGTGTGTGTGTTGTAACCTCCCAGCAAAATTTAAAACAATGGACAATGTTATTTACGGATGCTAATGGACATTGCGCTAATTGTAACCTCGCCCACAATGAGAGGTATTGAAAATGGCAACAAAAATGTGAAATTCGCAATCTGACTCAAATATAAAGTCTTCACACAACATTTAAAAAAGTCCGTTCAGTGACAAGAAACTTCAATTAAACCGAAATATCGGTCTTTGGCCCTGTGCAAAACAATCAGAATTAAAGTCTTACCTCCGAATAAATGGATGTCACATTTCTGCTCTGGTTGTTGCGCAGCGCTTGAAGGAACTGCATTGCAAATAATAATATTCTCTTTTTTTGTGATTTTAGTGGCATTTTTCTTCAAAGAAGTGGAATGAAATGTGAAGTGCAACGAACTCTTTAGTTCAATACAAAATTAAATGTTTGAAAAATGCTTTTGAAATAAAACCTATTATTGGGGAACTTGTTGGAGAATAATTACAATAAATACAATTTTTCATTATCTAATGATTATATTAATTAACAGTATACCTTATTCACCATCTTGACCAGTGTTGCCGACCGCCTACATCACACAACCGCACTCGGCTGCTACTACTGACCGACCGCTCTGCATGACGACTATTAGCGTACTGCACGCGACGACTACTGACAGAGTACAGCCCTCAACTACACAGAGCTACGGACTCGCAACGACTACTGACAGACTGACTGACTGACTGACTGACTGACTGAGAACCGCTCGCAACACTCGCGCAGTCCAGCGCAAACTCTCTGGTCACAGATGCTACAATGTCTCGCCATCGCTACTATGTTACATACGTGTTTCAGTGTCTTTTTCATTGGGGTAACGATCTTTGGCTCTTTTTATTCTGAATACAGGGCCAAAGGTCAACGCTGCTGCCCTTATACAATTTATCAGGTTTCATTATGTCTGTTGCAATGTTACATACGGTTCACTCTTTCATTAATATTATCGTTGGGTTTGTTTTGTAGGGACGTTAACATTCTGGCACATTTTTATTATCATCGGACTCTCTGCTATTTGTGCAGGGAGGTTATACCTGGGTCCATTTCCATTTCCATTTACATTTTAATATTGATAGACTTTTTGTTTTCTTTTTTGTTTCTTGTTGTTTTTCCTTCTTTTTTTTTTGTTGTTTTTTTTTTTTTTTTTTTTGTTGTTTTGTTTTTCCCGCTCTCACCACCACCGCCGCATCACGCCTTCCGTTTTCTTGGTTTCTTTTCTGTTCTTCAACTGCTTCAACATCACCGCGCCCCATTTCCACACCACAGCCATCAGCCTCCGAGACGGGCGGGCGCAGTGTGCCATTTCCGGCGCACAAGCACACCCGTACGGTACTCTCCTCGCCCCCACGCCACCAACAACACAGCGACCACGCGGCTTTCAGGCATGGCATGGCACGGCACGGCACCGGCGAAATGCGCCGCCCCCGCCCCTCCGCGCATCCGTCCGTCTCGCCACGTTCACTGACAGCCGCGTCTGCGGCTACACCACGACAACCACAACACCGCTCCCCTCCCTGGCAACTCACATTGTTTTTCTCCTCCTCTTTTGCACAAACCACAACGCCGAGCACAGGCGCAAGCCACCCACACCGCGCCCCTCCCCGTCCCGTCTTTGGCCGCCGCTCCTCGTTTCCTCGTTTGCCCCCTCCCATCTCCCGAAATGCCATGCCAGCAGCGTTACGCATGCCCCTACCCTGTCCACACAACACTACCGCCTAACGAACAGCCTTTTCCGGGCCACATCCAGGGCACGCCCACCTCCAAACACTGCCAATTCACGGACGCACACACACACACACACACACACACACTCACTCACTTTCTCGACACCTTTCTGTACGGAGGGTGCGTCATCTCGACCGTGACAGAGTGACGGCAACTATCGACGATCCATTTCCCCCCACTGGTAAAACATGTCCACTAACACCTACATACATCATTCAAGTACACAGACAATAGCATACACACAATGGGAGGGCACACGAACATGGACGGCACGGCACTGTCATACACTCTTCCTCAGAACCATATCAACAAACGTTACGTACATCCGGGAAAGCGAAAGCGAACGCGAACGCGAAAGCGAAAGCGAAAGCAAAGGCAAAGGCAAAGCCCAATGCAGCCGTCAAAGGTAACGTTCACCACGGCAGACACTTGCAGCCGCGCCGCCGTTAAACGCATTTCAGTGCGGCTCCAATACGCCTCCGACACGGGAACGTTCCGTTGCTCTACGAATGCGTTTCTCCCCTTTTTCCCTTCCTCTCTCTTTTGCCCCCCCTCCTTGCACTCTTGCCTCATTCCTCACGTTCTGCCCAGACATTCGACCGATCAAAGTCAACCTTTCGTTACCGTTCTCAGCGCGACGGTGTACAACAGTATGACGGGTGTGCCCAAGACTTCGGTTCAGTTGCGTGACGCCGGTCTATCGCGCCGATCGACAGTTACTCAGGGGGCGACGGATCGGACCACGTCACCGACACACAAAACACTTTCAAACAAACAAATACATACCGGATGGACACAGACAAACACGTGTACAGACATTCGCCAAACAAACGACCGCCGCCGTCGTCGTCTAGCGTGCATCTTGAATGACGACATCGGTGTGCGTGCGTCGTACGCAATCAGTCAGACACGGCTATCAAACATCAGAGTCGAATGGTACATCATCGTGCGTGTCGCCGTACACGTACAGTACAATACAACAACAATGCGTCTTAATGGCACGTTCATTTCAACGTCACTCACACACCTCCACGCTGCAGTTACGTCGCACCATTGTCAAACTCGGCGTACAGCAAAGGGAATAGTGGGCGGCAAAAAAAAACCAAACAAAAACATTTCACATTTCACCCTCGCCATGTATGATGTGCAAAAAAAACAAACCCGCAAACGGCCGTCGTTACGGTGACACAAAAGTCGCCGATCGCACTGTCCCCCCTCGCAGACGGGTAACACACACACACACACACACCAACAACACCAATGGGTCAAAAACCACGCCAACGAGGCGTGCCACCATTCCACGCCACGGCGACCAACCTCGTGGCCGTACCCCGCGCAACACGCTTTGACGCGCCCCCCCACCCACAATCAAAATGCACACATACATCACAGCCGTCCACACAAACAACAACAACAACAATTCCGCCCTTCCCGCAAAAGGCAAGTTGGTGGCCCTGAAAAGGGCCGTTTTGCCGCTCTCGCAACGGAGGAGCCTTCTCCATCCTTCCTTCCATTCCAGAGCCACCTCCTTACTTGGAGCTCGTGTACTTGGTCACCGCCTTCGTGCCCTCGCTCACGGCGTGCTTGGCCAGCTCGCCAGGCAGCAACAGCCGCACAGCGGTCTGGATCTCGCGGGACGTGATGGTCGAGCGCTTGTTGTAGTGCGCCAGGCGAGAAGCCTCGGCCGCAATGCGCTCGAAAATGTCGTTCACGAAGCTGTTCATGATGCTCATCGCCTTCGACGAGATGCCCGTGTCAGGGTGCACCTGCTTCAGCACCTTGTAGATGTAGATGGCATAGCTCTCCTTCCTCTTGCGCTTCTTCTTCTTGTCGCCCTTCGAAATGTTCTTCTGCGCCTTGCCAGCCTTCTTGGCGGCCTTCCCGCTAGTCTTGGGCGGCATCTCGAACCAACGTACGGCAGCAGCAACACCAGTAGCAAGCGCTCCGCTCTAGTCAGCGTCTCCCCACACAGTGGCACCCGCCGCCAGCCGCCGCCGCACCTTTACCAGCTCGCCCTGTTGCGGCCGCCGACCAATGGGGCGCGCGCGCAACCGGCCGCCGCACCCGAGCCCATAAAGCACCCCCACCCCGGCTGCGCCGGCACGCACTCCGCTGCTCGACTCGCTGCCGCTCGCACCGGTCGTTTTCGTTTCCGTTTCGTGTGCACCGTCGCTAGCCCATCGCCATGTCCGGACGCGGAAAGGGAGGCAAAGTCAAGGGCAAGTCAAAGTCCCGCTCAAGCAGGGCTGGGCTCCAGTTCCCGGTCGGCAGAATCCACCGCCTCCTGCGCAAGGGAAACTACGCAGAGCGCGTCGGCGCCGGGGCGCCCGTCTACCTCGCCGCCGTCATGGAGTACCTCGCGGCTGAGGTGCTCGAGCTGGCCGGAAACGCGGCCCGCGACAACAAGAAGACGCGCATCATCCCGCGCCACCTGCAGCTTGCCATCCGCAACGACGAGGAGCTCAACAAGCTCCTGTCGGGCGTCACCATCGCACAGGGTGGTGTCCTGCCCAACATCCAGGCCGTCCTGCTGCCAAAGAAGACCGAGAAGAAGGCCTAAAGGAGGCCAGGCAATCGCAGCGCCGCGTGCTCCCCTGCACGCAACGCGCTTTGCCGGCTCGGCCCACAACAATCGGCCCTTTTCAGGGCCACCACACAAACCTACGTCCAAAGCAAAATTTCAGTCGTCCTCGCCGCACCTTGTTTTGTTTTAACTTTGCACTGTCACAGCACAGCCGCCGCCGGCGCACGTCCGCCATCTTGTCGTCCACACAGCCCGTGTGGCCCAACACACACACACACACACACATTTTGCACGGTCGCAGTCGCCTTCCAAACCGACAACGGCAGCAATAATGACCATTGTTAAAGGGAGGCGTGTCGACACACCGCCCTCCACTCCCGCGCGCAACGGCCGTCGACACGAACGAAACAGCTGATCCGGCCGCCTATGCCCACACGCCTTGCCTCGGAAACCCCAACGCCGCCGCAAACAAACACACAGAGCCAAACCACGCAAGCAAATAATCACCGCCTCTCGCACAACAACACACAGCCCGCCATCTCCGTCGCGATCGATACAAAGACACACAATAACAAACACACAAACGAAGCAGCTCCACACACAGCCAGCCACATGACACGTTTCCTTTCCTTCTCCCCTCCCAGTCACATCACGTCGCTCAAAACGGAAAGAAAGAAAGAAACAAACAAACAAACAAACAACACAGCGCACACACGCAGCAACAACACAGACTCTTTCGCACTTTTCAACTTCCGAACAGTGTGGTGGCCCTGAAAAGGGCCGTTTTCTAGTCTCTCCCACCCACAAGCACGGCCGCGGGAAGGCCAGCGCCCGCTGCGACGCAGCCTAACCGCCGAAACCGTACAGGGTGCGCCCCTGCCTCTTCAGGGCGTACACCACGTCCATGGCCGTCACAGTCTTGCGCTTGGCGTGCTCAGTGTACGTCACCGCGTCGCGGATCACGTTCTCCAGGAACACCTTCAGCACCCCGCGGGTCTCCTCGTAGATCAGACCAGAGATGCGCTTCACGCCGCCCCTGCGAGCCAGGCGGCGGATGGCGGGCTTCGTGATGCCCTGGATGTTGTCGCGCAACACCTTGCGGTGCCGCTTGGCGCCACCCTTGCCGAGCCCCTTTCCTCCCTTGCCGCGGCCTGTCATCCTTCCTTCCTCGGGCAAAGCAAAACGTGCACAAACAGCAGCTGCAGCGGCTGGCGAGTCGGCTACGGTCTGCGCCCAGCGCGCCCGCCGCCCCCCTATATAGACTCTGGCCCGCCCTCCCCCCACCACGCGCAACCGAGGGCATATAAGCGCAGCACGGAGGCGCGCGGGCCCGTTGTCAAGGCAGCACCGGACGCCGCGCCGCACCTAACCTCCACGCACGCCGCTCCGCTACCGCTACCGCCATGGCCCGCACAAAGCAAACGGCCCGCAAGTCCACCGGCGGAAAGGCGCCGCGCAAACAGCTCGCCACCAAGGCGGCGAGGAAGAGCGCGCCCGCCACCGGAGGCGTCAAGAAGCCCCACCGCTACAGGCCGGGCACCGTCGCCCTGCGAGAAATCAGGCGCTACCAGAAGAGCACAGAGCTGCTCATCCGCAAGCTGCCATTCCAGCGCCTAGTGCGCGAGATCGCCCAGGACTTCAAGACCGACCTGCGCTTCCAGAGCTCCGCAGTCATGGCCCTGCAGGAGGCCAGCGAGGCCTACCTCGTCGGCCTCTTCGAAGACACCAACCTGTGCGCAATCCACGCCAAGCGCGTCACCATCATGCCCAAGGACATCCAGCTCGCGCGCCGCATCCGCGGCGAGCGCGCCTAAACCGCGCCGCGGCACCGCACCGCACAAACAAAAACGGCCCTTTTCAGGGCCACTAACATCTCTCCGTCGCGAGCAAACTTTGTCGGTCGCCTGCCTCTCGCCCCGCAACCCAAAAACAAAAACCACCACTTCCCGTCCGTCCGCCACACCCGCTCACTCTGCCTGCCTGCTAGCAGCGCGCAACAATCACACATCATCCCTCCCCGGCGCTCAAAGCGCACAATACCCAACGGCCGACGTCACACCGCACGGGTGGCTGGCCGGCCGCCGCTTTCGTTTCGAAAACAAAAAAACCCGCACTCCACTCCGACGGCCAACGGCCAGGCAGGCGCGCTCGCTCGCTCTACACGCCACCGAAATCCCCGCCGACTCCTTCCACATCTCAACGTGCCCCCCGTTGCAAAACATAACACACACACACACACAAAGGAACAAAACAAAACAAAGACCAGACACGACTCGACTCGACAAGACAGACATCCGAGAAGAACGAACGCAGGCAAGCCAACCAACGTATTCAAACAAAACAACGTGACAGAAAACCAACCGTCGGCCGCCGCCACAAACACGGCGACAATCAACCACGACAACAACAACAACAACAACAACACCGCTTACCGCTACCGCCGCCCACACCCGCCACCGACCCCCGCAATCCAACCACCACGGCACGCAAACAGCATCCCCACGGGCATACAGAAACGCCAGACAGACACCCACACCAAACGCAACACGACAATCAAAACCTTCCCCGACGTGCTTTGATGGCCCTGAGAAGGGCCGTTTTGGGCCGCGCGTCTCTTGCGCGCCACTAGACGACGACGGGGGGTGGGGACGACGGAGTCAAGCGCCAAACCCTTCCTTTCTCCCATCTCTTTCTCCTCTACTCTACTTCTTCTTCTTGGGCGAAGCCTTCGCCTTAGACGGCGTCGTCGCCTTCTTCGGGCGCGGCGCCTTCGGCTTCTTCGTCGGAACCTTGGCGGCCTTCTTCGCCTTCGACGGCGACTTGGCCTTGGCCGGCTTGGCCGCAGCCGCCTTCTTCGCACCCGCGGGAGCGGCCGACGCCGCAGACGCCTTCTTGGCGGCGCCCGCCTTCCGACCGGTCGCCGCCTTCACGCCACCAGCCTTCTTTGCGCCGGCCGCACGGGCGCCCTTCTTCTCCTTGCTGGCCGGAGCGGCGCGCTTCTTCTTGGCACCGCCAGCACGAGCCTTGCCGCCCTCGGCCGCCCCCCCGCCGCCGGCGCCGGCAAGCTTGAACGAGCCGGACGCGCCCTTCCCCTTCGTCTGCACCAGCTCGCCCGCCACGACGGCCGACTTGAGGTACTTCTTGATAAACGGCGCCAGCTTCTCCGCGTCCAGCTTGTAGTGCGCGGCTATGTACTTCTTGATCGCCTGCAGCGACGACCCGCCGCGCTCCTTCAGACTCTTGATGGCGGCCGTCACCATCTCAGAGGTGCGCGGGTGCGCAGGCTTGGCGCGCGGCTTCTTCGCAGACGACGCAGACTTGGCCTTCTTCGTAGTGCCGGTGGCGGCGGGTGCCGCAGCAGTCTCGTTCGTAGCCGCCTGATCTGCCATTTCGACGACGCGCGTAACACACAGCGAGAGCGAGCGGGACGGCAGGCACGCAAGCACAGCACAGCAGCAGAGCAGAGAATCACAAGGCCCAGCCAGTGTCGCGGGCGGGCGCGGACGGCCGAGAGAGCGGCCGCCACTCTGCGCGCCGCCGCGCCGCGCCTCCCGCGCTTGCTACCGCCCAACGTCCGACAGCCTGTGCGGAGCAGCCCCAAACCTGCGCCACAACCGCCCGCGCCTTTCAAACCACCGAGGATGGGGCTACACACAGCCACACCACAGTCGCCAACCAGTCGCCACGGCAGCGCCGCAAACCACGGCCAAACTGCAGCTACCGCGCGCTACAGCCTGCGTCGGCCCGCCGAGAATCGCCGCCCCCGCCCAAATGCCGCCCCCACAGCCCCAGCCGACGACCCGCCACAATGGCCAAACCTTCGGCAAAACTCCCACACCGTCGCCGCGGCAGCCCGGCCAGCGCGGCCGGCGCCACAGCCACACAAGCCGAGGCGTGCGGCGATGACGGCCGTGCAAACGCGCCTCCGCCGCCCCATCGCCTTCCGTCGCCCTCCCGCCGTTTCCCGATCGGCCCGCAGCCGTCGGGCCACATCGCGCGCCGTCCTCCTCCTCTCGCCCGCCAACATTCACAGCCGTTTCTCAACAATTGCCCGCCGCAAACGGACGCCGCCTGCGCAACAGGCGCCGCCGCCCCTCGCCGCTTCCGACCCAACCCCTCGACCGAGGCAAACCGCAATCCGAATCTACAGACCAACCCAATCTGCCGTCAAGCACACACGACAGCCGACCTTACACGTTACGCGTTACACATTACGTTTACACGTCTACGTTAGGTTAGGTTAGGTGGACGTGGGTTAGGTTAAGGGGACTTGGGTTAGGTTAAGCGTCAAACTTAGGTTAAGCATTCAAACACGTCAGGCGTCAGAGGTTAGGTTAGGTTAGGTTAGGTTAGGTTAGGTTAGGTTAGGTTAGTGCTAGGTTGAGAAGCGTCAAACGTAGGTTAAAAAGGCGTTCAAACGTGAGGCGTGAGCCGGACAGCTTACCTTACGTAGACGTTAGGGGCTCACAGGCTGAGCTCACCTCGCCACACCACAGGTTCGGTTCGGTTCGCTCGGCTCAGCGTAAAGCGCCGAGGTCAGGGTTACGTTCGTTCACCTTCGGGCGCCACACTTTCGGTTGAAAGGTCGCGACGGGACGACGTCGGCAGGCACGCCGCAAACGAACAAAAACGTACAGACGACGTCGGAAACCGCCGACAGACGGGGGAGCAGCACGACCACGACCAGACACCGAGCGCGAACGAGACACACGCGAACCACCCCCACCGGCCAAAGGGCACCACACAACAACCCAGAGCACCACGTGTCGACACCAGAGCAACCCGCCGCTCACGCGACATGGCTGGCACCGAAGGGCAACCGCCCGCAACTGCGCTTTCCGCGCCGGCCCGGATGCACGTCGTGCTACAACAACACCACTACCGTACACAGCCGCTGTTCACAACATCACTATCAATGGCGCGCCCGCGGCTCGCCGCCGTCGCAGTCGCAGCCCCAACGCCAGCACTTTTGCACCACCATTCACACGCACCGCAACACAGCTCGCCGACACAGCCGAACAAAACAAACACCACACAACAACAGCAACAACGCCGCCGCCTCTACTTGTGCCGGCGACCCACCCCGCCGATGGCGCACCTTTCGCCAGCCGGCAATCGACACACACGCACCCACCCACCGGGGCCCAGTGCAAAAAACAAAAAACACACAAAAACAAAAAAACCAAACAACACAAACGACACGGGAAGCGCACACCGCCACTTCGCGCGCACGCCACCAACCAGTCGTCGTCTCAAAATAACAAACACAAACAAAATAAACTAACAACTAGGGCAACACAAAACAAAAAAAAAAACGCCTCGCACGAACCGCCCACAAAAAGGACAAGCACACGCACAGCCTCTGCTGACGACCACGACGCAGCGGCACGCTGCTCCTGTCCCGCGCCCCGCGCCCCACTCGATTCACAACTCACGCGACACCGTCAACGACGGGCTCGCTTCCCGCAACCTACCACCTTTCCGCCACGACGCACAGCCCCAGCCCCACCCGACGACGCCCGTGGCAACGACTGCACTTTCACCACCGCCTCCCCCTTCCCCCCCAAAAACACACACACACACACAGCCAGCCAAAAACGCACTCGCGACCCACACATGCACGTGCATCGGCACACGCCAACCAGTCAACGTCGACAACCACACGCAAGGCTCGAAACGAAACCGGCGTCCTTCCACGTTGCCATCAAGCTACGCGACACAAGACACAAGGAACCAACACAACAGCCGGCCCCACTAATTCCCACTCTCACGCCGCAAAAAGCACACCGAAACCGCCAAACGCACGCACATTCCCCTTCGCACTGACACCACCGACCGGCTCGCTACCACACACCTCTCGGCAGCCGTTTCACGCCAATTCGCCACACCGCCCACACAGTCGACAAGCGCCCGCCCTGTACGGCACACGCAACGACGCAGCGCAGCAAAGGGCGCCCGCAACACATACCTCTCCGCCGCCCGACGCGCCAACCGCCACACCACACCGCCAGCCACTCGCAAATTGTGCACTGCCACCAGCCACACGTCCAACACGCCGCGCCGCCTCCGGCCACCCGCCAGGGGGCGCTCACGTCCGCGACAACAGCGCGGCCCGCCGGGCCGGGCCGGGCCGAACCGAACCGAGCCGCCGCTGCTCTGCACTCGGCACGGCCACACCCTGCTGCAGACCGGGCTCGTCCCTCTGTACGCGTCTGCCTGCGCATCAACACAACACGACCTTTTTTTTTTTTTTTTTTTTTTTTTCTCTCTACCGCCATCCCTCCTTCTCGCGTTTTACTCGTTGTTGCAGCAGCGGCGCACACCTACACATCCACAGCCCCAGCCCCAGCCGAGCCGGCCTCACCTCAGGGCCCGCCGCCAGCGTCTCCTCCTCGGGCACAGGTGCGGTGCTGTGGCCGCCCATCCAACCGCATTGCTGGCCGTCCAGCCACCAGGCGTTCCCACTGCCGCGAGCCACGCCGCGCACCGACCCTGCTGCAGAAAACGAAGCATAGCCAGAGACCGACCGATACACAAAGCAAGCCGTCGCCTCGCCTCTTGTCCTTCCTGCCTTCCTTCCGCCCCCGCCCTTCTCACACCACCGCCTCTCCACTTTCGCCCCCCCCCTCCTTTTTTTGTTTTTTTTTTTTGTTTTCTTCTTTCTTTCTTTCTTTCTTTCTTTGGCCCTCTCTCCTTCCCGCCATGGCGGTTACGGCACCGCCTGCAGCGGCAGATTTTTTGCGCCCACACGCCTACTCCTACCACCATTAACCTTGCCCTGCCCTGCCCTGCCCTGCCCATCAACGTCGCAGTCGAACCGACGCTTGCCAACACACTGCCCACGTTCCTTTCTCTTTTCGGCCTACGCCCATTACGCGCCGCCGCCACAGCACCTTCCCTTCCCACAACACACCGACGTCATCACACGCACCCAAAACAGGGGCCACGACCGTGTTCCTCGCCCACTCCCATCCCGCACGGTACGCACATTCCCAACTACTAACCGCGCACCCTCCCTTTCCAATCTGTGTGTCTCTGTGTCTGTGTCCTGTCCGCGCGTGACGCCTCTCAACATCCGCCGTCCCCCGTCCCGTTTTCGCCCCCATGCCGTCGTCGCGCCGCCTCCTCCCCGTCCACCGCCGCCCCTGTCCGCCCCGCACCACACCATACACCGCTGCTTGTCCCGGCCGTTGCCACCAAAGGCGCCGACCGCAAACGCGCCACGCCGCAGCCCCCGTGCGTCTCGCGCTCGCTTGCATCTCCGTGCCGACGCTGCCTCTCTTCCCACTCGCACTCGACCTCGACAACACAGTCTTTGGCTCCGCCACTGCGTGTTCCGGTGGTACGCACGCTGCAACACGTATGTATTCATTACCAGAGCGATGGCGAGGCATGACAGCATCTCTGTCTGACCAGAGAGTTCTTTCTCGCTGCTAGTCGGCGCTTGGACCGCGCCAGACGACAGTAGTGGCACGCACCGGGTCGCCAGGAACAGTTGTTATATATATTGTAGCGCGAGTCGGGAGAGGTAGTAGTCGGTCGACAGTAGTAGCGGGTGGACGGTTGTACTGAGCGGGCGTCGGCGGCGTGCTCTGCTCGTCTCGCGACTCTGGTCACGGTTCGGGACGATGTATAGTATATTGTGTTACAATCAAAAGGTGGTGTGACGCTGCATTGCGCAAATCTGATAACGTATGTTCATTGTACTTATTTTGTTCAACAACAAAAGCCCCACTATTACTTTTTTTCTAAAGTAACTTTTGTCTCTTAACGAAAAACATTCACGTTTTAAAGACTACTTCCTATGGCATTTCCCTCCAAGGAGTGCAATTAATTACCAGCCAGCACTCATTCATTGCACACAGCTGTGTAAGGGGTATCTACAATTGAGGAGCGGATATAAATGCAATTTTTTGTTTTTTTTGTTTCTTTTTTGTGTGTGTGTTGTAACCTCCCAGCAAAATTTAAAACAATGGACAATGTTATTTACGGATGCTAATGGACATTGCGCTAATTGTAACCTCGCCCACAATGAGAGGTATTGAAAATGGCAACAAAAATGTGAAATTCGCAATCTGACTCAAATATAAAGTCTTCACACAACATTTAAAAAAGTCCGTTCAGTGACAAGAAACTTCAATTAAACCGAAATATCGGTCTTTGGCCCTGTGCAAAACAATCAGAATTAAAGTCTTACCTCCGAATAAATGGATGTCACATTTCTGCTCTGGTTGTTGCGCAGCGCTTGAAGGAACTGCATTGCAAATAATAATATTCTCTTTTTTTGTGATTTTAGTGGCATTTTTCTTCAAAGAAGTGGAATGAAATGTGAAGTGCAACGAACTCTTTAGTTCAATACAAAATTAAATGTTTGAAAAATGCTTTTGAAATAAAACCTATTATTGGGGAACTTGTTGGAGAATAATTACAATAAATACAATTTTTCATTATCTAATGATTATATTAATTAACAGTATACCTTATTCACCATCTTGACCAGTGTTGCCGACCGCCTACATCACACAACCGCACTCGGCTGCTACTACTGACCGACCGCTCTGCATGACGACTATTAGCGTACTGCACGCGACGACTACTGACAGAGTACAGCCCTCAACTACACAGAGCTACGGACTCGCAACGACTACTGACAGACTGACTGACTGACTGACTGACTGACTGAGAACCGCTCGCAACACTCGCGCAGTCCAGCGCAAACTCTCTGGTCACAGATGCTACAATGTCTCGCCATCGCTACTATGTTACATACGTGTTTCAGTGTCTTTTTCATTGGGGTAACGATCTTTGGCTCTTTTTATTCTGAATACAGGGCCAAAGGTCAACGCTGCTGCCCTTATACAATTTATCAGGTTTCATTATGTCTGTTGCAATGTTACATACGGTTCACTCTTTCATTAATATTATCGTTGGGTTTGTTTTGTAGGGACGTTAACATTCTGGCACATTTTTATTATCATCGGACTCTCTGCTATTTGTGCAGGGAGGTTATACCTGGGTCCATTTCCATTTCCATTTACATTTTAATATTGATAGACTTTTTGTTTTCTTTTTTGTTTCTTGTTGTTTTTCCTTCTTTTTTTTTGTTGTTTTTTTTTTTTTTTTTTTTTGTTGTTTTGTTTTTCCCGCTCTCACCACCACCGCCGCATCACGCCTTCCGTTTTCTTGGTTTCTTTTCTGTTCTTCAACTGCTTCAACATCACCGCGCCCCATTTCCACACCACAGCCATCAGCCTCCGAGACGGGCGGGCGCAGTGTGCCATTTCCGGCGCACAAGCACACCCGTACGGTACTCTCCTCGCCCCCACGCCACCAACAACACAGCGACCACGCGGCTTTCAGGCATGGCATGGCACGGCACGGCACCGGCGAAATGCGCCGCCCCCGCCCCTCCGCGCATCCGTCCGTCTCGCCACGTTCACTGACAGCCGCGTCTGCGGCTACACCACGACAACCACAACACCGCTCCCCTCCCTGGCAACTCACATTGTTTTTCTCCTCCTCTTTTGCACAAACCACAACGCCGAGCACAGGCGCAAGCCACCCACACCGCGCCCCTCCCCGTCCCGTCTTTGGCCGCCGCTCCTCGTTTCCTCGTTTGCCCCCTCCCATCTCCCGAAATGCCATGCCAGCAGCGTTACGCATGCCCCTCCCCTGTCCACACAACACTACCGCCTAACGAACAGCCTTTTCCGGGCCACATCCAGGGCACGCCCACCTCCAAACACTGCCAATTCACGGACGCACACACACACACACACACACACACACTCACTCACTTTCTCGACACCTTTCTGTACGGAGGGTGCGTCATCTCGACCGTGACAGAGTGACGGCAACTATCGACGATCCATTTCCCCCCACTGGTAAAACATGTCCACTAACACCTACATACATCATTCAAGTACACAGACAATAGCATACACACAATGGGAGGGCACACGAACATGGACGGCACGGCACTGTCATACACTCTTCCTCAGAACCATATCAACAAACGTTACGTACATCCGGGAAAGCGAAAGCGAACGCGAACGCGAAAGCGAAAGCGAAAGCAAAGGCAAAGGCAAAGCCCAATGCAGCCGTCAAAGGTAACGTTCACCACGGCAGACACTTGCAGCCGCGCCGCCGTTAAACGCATTTCAGTGCGGCTCCAATACGCCTCCGACACGGGAACGTTCCGTTGCTCTACGAATGCGTTTCTCCCCTTTTTCCCTTCCTCTCTCTTTTGCCCCCCCTCCTTGCACTCTTGCCTCATTCCTCACGTTCTGCCCAGACATTCGACCGATCAAAGTCAACCTTTCGTTACCGTTCTCAGCGCGACGGTGTACAACAGTATGACGGGTGTGCCCAAGACTTCGGTTCAGTTGCGTGACGCCGGTCTATCGCGCCGATCGACAGTTACTCAGGGGGCGACGGATCGGACCACGTCACCGACACACAAAACACTTTCAAACAAACAAATACATACCGGATGGACACAGACAAACACGTGTACAGACATTCGCCAAACAAACGACCGCCGCCGTCGTCGTCTAGCGTGCATCTTGAATGACGACATCGGTGTGCGTGCGTCGTACGCAATCAGTCAGACACGGCTATCAAACATCAGAGTCGAATGGTACATCATCGTGCGTGTCGCCGTACACGTACAGTACAATACAACAACAATGCGTCTTAATGGCACGTTCATTTCAACGTCACTCACACACCTCCACGCTGCAGTTACGTCGCACCATTGTCAAACTCGGCGTACAGCAAAGGGAATAGTGGGCGGCAAAAAAAAAACCAAACAAAAACATTTCACATTTCACCCTCGCCATGTATGATGTGCAAAAAAAACAAACCCGCAAACGGCCGTCGTTACGGTGACACAAAAGTCGCCGATCGCACTGTCCCCCCTCGCAGACGGGTAACACACACACACACACACACCAACAACACCAATGGGTCAAAAACCACGCCAACGAGGCGTGCCACCATTCCACGCCACGGCGACCAACCTCGTGGCCGTACCCCGCGCAACACGCTTTGACGCGCCCCCCCACCCACAATCAAAATGCACACATACATCACAGCCGTCCACACAAACAACAACAACAACAATTCCGCCCTTCCCGCAAAAGGCAAGTTGGTGGCCCTGAAAAGGGCCGTTTTGCCGCTCTCGCAACGGAGGAGCCTTCTCCATCCTTCCTTCCATTCCAGAGCCACCTCCTTACTTGGAGCTCGTGTACTTGGTCACCGCCTTCGTGCCCTCGCTCACGGCGTGCTTGGCCAGCTCGCCAGGCAGCAACAGCCGCACAGCGGTCTGGATCTCGCGGGACGTGATGGTCGAGCGCTTGTTGTAGTGCGCCAGGCGAGAAGCCTCGGCCGCAATGCGCTCGAAAATGTCGTTCACGAAGCTGTTCATGATGCTCATCGCCTTCGACGAGATGCCCGTGTCAGGGTGCACCTGCTTCAGCACCTTGTAGATGTAGATGGCATAGCTCTCCTTCCTCTTGCGCTTCTTCTTCTTGTCGCCCTTCGAAATGTTCTTCTGCGCCTTGCCAGCCTTCTTGGCGGCCTTCCCGCTAGTCTTGGGCGGCATCTCGAACCAACGTACGGCAGCAGCAACACCAGTAGCAAGCGCTCCGCTCTAGTCAGCGTCTCCCCACACAGTGGCACCCGCCGCCAGCCGCCGCCGCACCTTTACCAGCTCGCCCTGTTGCGGCCGCCGACCAATGGGGCGCGCGCGCAACCGGCCGCCGCACCCGAGCCCATAAAGCACCCCCACCCCGGCTGCGCCGGCACGCACTCCGCTGCTCGACTCGCTGCCGCTCGCACCGGTCGTTTTCGTTTCCGTTTCGTGTGCACCGTCGCTAGCCCATCGCCATGTCCGGACGCGGACAGGGAGGCAAAGTCAAGGGCAAGTCAAAGTCCCGCTCAAGCAGGGCTGGGCTCCAGTTCCCGGTCGGCAGAATCCACCGCCTCCTGCGCAAGGGAAACTACGCAGAGCGCGTCGGCGCCGGGGCGCCCGTCTACCTCGCCGCCGTCATGGAGTACCTCGCGGCTGAGGTGCTCGAGCTGGCCGGAAACGCGGCCCGCGACAACAAGAAGACGCGCATCATCCCGCGCCACCTGCAGCTTGCCATCCGCAACGACGAGGAGCTCAACAAGCTCCTGTCGGGCGTCACCATCGCACAGGGTGGTGTCCTGCCCAACATCCAGGCCGTCCTGCTGCCAAAGAAGACCGAGAAGAAGGCCTAAAGGAGGCCAGGCAATCGCAGCGCCGCGTGCTCCCCTGCACGCAACGCGCTTTGCCGGCTCGGCCCACAACAATCGGCCCTTTTCAGGGCCACCACACAAACCTACGTCCAAAGCAAAATTTCAGTCGTCCTCGCCGCACCTTGTTTTGTTTTAACTTTGCACTGTCACAGCACAGCCGCCGCCGGCGCACGTCCGCCATCTTGTCGTCCACACAGCCCGTGTGGCCCAACACACACACACACACACACATTTTGCACGGTCGCAGTCGCCTTCCAAACCGACAACGGCAGCAATAATGACCATTGTTAAAGGGAGGCGTGTCGACACACCGCCCTCCACTCCCGCGCGCAACGGCCGTCGACACGAACGAAACAGCTGATCCGGCCGCCTATGCCCACACGCCTTGCCTCGGAAACCCCAACGCCGCCGCAAACAAACACACAGAGCCAAACCACGCAAGCAAATAATCACCGCCTCTCGCACAACAACACACAGCCCGCCATCTCCGTCGCGATCGATACAAAGACACACAATAACAAACACACAAACGAAGCAGCTCCACACACAGCCAGCCACATGACACGTTTCCTTTCCTTCTCCCCTCCCAGTCACATCACGTCGCTCAAAACGGAAAGAAAGAAAGAAACAAACAAACAAACAAACAACACAGCGCACACACGCAGCAACAACACAGACTCTTTCGCACTTTTCAACTTCCGAACAGTGTGGTGGCCCTGAAAAGGGCCGTTTTCTAGTCTCTCCCACCCACAAGCACGGCCGCGGGAAGGCCAGCGCCCGCTGCGACGCAGCCTAACCGCCGAAACCGTACAGGGTGCGCCCCTGCCTCTTCAGGGCGTACACCACGTCCATGGCCGTCACAGTCTTGCGCTTGGCGTGCTCAGTGTACGTCACCGCGTCGCGGATCACGTTCTCCAGGAACACCTTCAGCACCCCGCGGGTCTCCTCGTAGATCAGACCAGAGATGCGCTTCACGCCGCCCCTGCGAGCCAGGCGGCGGATGGCGGGCTTCGTGATGCCCTGGATGTTGTCGCGCAACACCTTGCGGTGCCGCTTGGCGCCACCCTTGCCGAGCCCCTTTCCTCCCTTGCCGCGGCCTGTCATCCTTCCTTCCTCGGGCAAAGCAAAACGTGCACAAACAGCAGCTGCAGCGGCTGGCGAGTCGGCTACGGTCTGCGCCCAGCGCGCCCGCCGCCCCCCTATATAGACTCTGGCCCGCCCTCCCCCCACCACGCGCAACCGAGGGCATATAAGCGCAGCACGGAGGCGCGCGGGCCCGTTGTCAAGGCAGCACCGGACGCCGCGCCGCACCTAACCTCCACGCACGCCGCTCCGCTACCGCTACCGCCATGGCCCGCACAAAGCAAACGGCCCGCAAGTCCACCGGCGGAAAGGCGCCGCGCAAACAGCTCGCCACCAAGGCGGCGAGGAAGAGCGCGCCCGCCACCGGAGGCGTCAAGAAGCCCCACCGCTACAGGCCGGGCACCGTCGCCCTGCGAGAAATCAGGCGCTACCAGAAGAGCACAGAGCTGCTCATCCGCAAGCTGCCATTCCAGCGCCTAGTGCGCGAGATCGCCCAGGACTTCAAGACCGACCTGCGCTTCCAGAGCTCCGCAGTCATGGCCCTGCAGGAGGCCAGCGAGGCCTACCTCGTCGGCCTCTTCGAAGACACCAACCTGTGCGCAATCCACGCCAAGCGCGTCACCATCATGCCCAAGGACATCCAGCTCGCGCGCCGCATCCGCGGCGAGCGCGCCTAAACCGCGCCGCGGCACCGCACCGCACAAACAAAAACGGCCCTTTTCAGGGCCACTAACATCTCTCCGTCGCGAGCAAACTTTGTCGGTCGCCTGCCTCTCGCCCCGCAACCCAAAAACAAAAACCACCACTTCCCGTCCGTCCGCCACACCCGCTCACTCTGCCTGCCTGCTAGCAGCGCGCAACAATCACACATCATCCCTCCCCGGCGCTCAAAGCGCACAATACCCAACGGCCGACGTCACACCGCACGGGTGGCTGGCCGGCCGCCGCTTTCGTTTCGAAAACAAAAAAACCCGCACTCCACTCCGACGGCCAACGGCCAGGCAGGCGCGCTCGCTCGCTCTACACGCCACCGAAATCCCCGCCGACTCCTTCCACATCTCAACGTGCCCCCCGTTGCAAAACATAACACACACACACACAAAGGAACAAAACAAAACAAAGACCAGACACGACTCGACTCGACAAGACAGACATCCGAGAAGAACGAACGCAGGCAAGCCAACCAACGTATTCAAACAAAACAACGTGACAGAAAACCAACCGTCGGCCGCCGCCACAAACACGGCGACAATCAACCACGACAACAACAACAACAACAACAACACCGCTTACCGCTACCGCCGCCCACACCCGCCACCGACCCCCGCAATCCAACCACCACGGCACGCAAACAGCATCCCCACGGGCATACAGAAACGCCAGACAGACACCCACACCAAACGCAACACGACAATCAAAACCTTCCCCGACGTGCTTTGATGGCCCTGAGAAGGGCCGTTTTGGGCCGCGCGTCTCTTGCGCGCCACTAGACGACGACGGGGGGTGGGGACGACGGAGTCAAGCGCCAAACCCTTCCTTTCTCCCATCTCTTTCTCCTCTACTCTACTTCTTCTTCTTGGGCGAAGCCTTCGCCTTAGACGGCGTCGTCGCCTTCTTCGGGCGCGGCGCCTTCGGCTTCTTCGTCGGAACCTTGGCGGCCTTCTTCGCCTTCGACGGCGACTTGGCCTTGGCCGGCTTGGCCGCAGCCGCCTTCTTCGCACCCGCGGGAGCGGCCGACGCCGCAGACGCCTTCTTGGCGGCGCCCGCCTTCCGACCGGTCGCCGCCTTCACGCCACCAGCCTTCTTTGCGCCGGCCGCACGGGCGCCCTTCTTCTCCTTGCTGGCCGGAGCGGCGCGCTTCTTCTTGGCACCGCCAGCACGAGCCTTGCCGCCCTCGGCCGCCCCCCCGCCGCCGGCGCCGGCAAGCTTGAACGAGCCGGACGCGCCCTTCCCCTTCGTCTGCACCAGCTCGCCCGCCACGACGGCCGACTTGAGGTACTTCTTGATAAACGGCGCCAGCTTCTCCGCGTCCAGCTTGTAGTGCGCGGCTATGTACTTCTTGATCGCCTGCAGCGACGACCCGCCGCGCTCCTTCAGACTCTTGATGGCGGCCGTCACCATCTCAGAGGTGCGCGGGTGCGCAGGCTTGGCGCGCGGCTTCTTCGCAGACGACGCAGACTTGGCCTTCTTCGTAGTGCCGGTGGCGGCGGGTGCCGCAGCAGTCTCGTTCGTAGCCGCCTGATCTGCCATTTCGACGACGCGCGTAACACACAGCGAGAGCGAGCGGGACGGCAGGCACGCAAGCACAGCACAGCAGCAGAGCAGAGAATGCGTGTGCATAAGTGTGTGTGTGACGCATTTCTGCGTTAACACTTGTGAGGAAGTTTTCAGCGTACTTGACGCTCTTTCTTCCATAAATAGGGTGCACCATGTTAGTATAAGTCTTTGTGAGGTTTTAGTCTTGTTCTGCACTGGAACATCACATGAGGAAAGTCTTCACTTCGCGGCACTATTGTTGCAGGCGAAGGAGATCTGGCCAGCGCAGCGTGGCGCGCCAGTGTGGTCGATGGCCGAGATCGCGTACCTTAGGGTTACGCGATACTTCGACCTTCTCGTAGAAGTCTTGGGCAGCGAGTTGGAACCGCTGTCTGAGTAAGGGAACTCCTGCGACGTGGTGTAGTTCCGCGGTGTTGAAGTCCCACGGAAGATGCAGCACCGTTCTGAGGGCCCTGTTTTGGACCATTTGTAGACGGCGGATGTTGGTCTCGGCTGCGTTGCCCCACACCACCGCTGCATAATCAAACAGCGGGCTGATGGTGGCTTTGTACAAGGTGAGACCTAAGTCTGCTGGTAGCGATGATGTGGGGTTGATGACCGGGTACAACATGCGCAGTCTACCCAGAGCCTTCCTCCTCACTTCTTCGATGTGTTGGCGCCACGTTAGACGCTTGTCTAGCGTGACGCCAAGATACTTGGCACTGTTGTTCCACGGTACGGGTCTTCCGCGGACTGTCAGCTGCTCGAGGTCTGCCGGAACATGCCTGAGCGCGATGATGATCGCCTGGCTTTTCTCGGGATTATAAGCCAGACGCCATTTCGTGGCCCATTCTTCTAGCGCCGCGGTTGCCGCTTGCAGACGCCGTTGTAGAGCTCGGGGGCATCTGCTGCGGCCGTAGACGGCGGTGTCGTCCGCGTACAGGGCGTTGTTCACTGCACCTGTACGTGGGAGGTCCGCTGTGTAGACCGAGTAAAGCGTCGGGCCGATGACCGAGCCTTGCGGTACACCCGCGAGTACCCGGCGCTCCGTGGAGATTCCACTGTCTGCCCGAACGTGGAACGTCCTGTCCCGCAGGTAAGTCTGCAGGAGACTCACGTGTGACACGGGTACCCCCAGTACAAGCAACTTGTACAGGAGGCCTTCGTGCCACACCGAGTCAAAGGCGCGTGACACGTCGAGCATAAGAGCACCGAAATACTCGCGTCGGTCAACTGCTCCGAACGCTTCCTCAGTCAGCCGTAGGACTTGGTGTGTGGCAGAGTGTCCTCGCCGGAACCCAAATTGCTCATCAGGCAGAATTTGTTCGTCGGTGATATGACGCAGGAGGCGCGTCATGTATAGCCGCTCAAAAAGTTTGGATAGCGCCGGCAGCAAGCTAATCGGACGGTAGTTTTTTGCCATCCGCGCGTCCTTCCCTGGTTTTGGTAGGGCCACTATTTCTGCGTGCTTCCAGATTTGCGGAAACTCTTCTGTACGAAGCACTTCATTGAAGAGTTCTGTAAGTTTGGCCACTGCTTCTTCTGGGAGTTGCCTGAGGAGCGAATTTGTCACCATGTCTGGACCCGCGGCTTTGCGACCTTGAAGGTGACGCAGCAGCAGTTTCACCTCGTCGACGGCTATCGGCGTGATGTGGTCGTCTGGGTCCCTCGCCGCAAGGTAGCGGGGAAGACGATCCCTGACGAGTCGAATGTGCGCTGCGTCGACTGGGTCCTCCATCGGTGTGAAATTAGCGGCGAACGCATCGGCCAGGCAGTTGGCCTTTGCATTCGGCTCGCTGACAAAATCTGCTCCGACCTGGAGTGGAGGAACTTTCATCGTGCGACGGATGAAGCTCTTAACCGTTCTCCACGCCGAACCATCTTCCGTGTTGAGCTGGGAGATCTTGGTCGCCCACTCCTGGTGCCTGTGTTTTTCTGCTGCGACCTTGATTTCCCGGCGCAACCGGTTGAGTGTCGGTTTGATGGCCGGATTTCGGGTGCGTTGCCATTCTCTGGCAACCCGGTTTTTCTCGGAGATTAAGTTCTCCAGGTCTCGTGGCAGACGCTGTGGTTTGCAGCTTCGGTGGTCGGCTGCTGGTCTGGGCGGCGTGGCGTTGGTTGCTGCTTCCACCATGCAGTTTGTGTAGTGTTGTAGAGCCGCGTTTACGCCGTTCGCGGCCGGTTCCGGGAGTTGTTCCAATGCTGCCACCATGGCTTCGCGGTATTGGTCCCAGTTGATTCCGCGTAAGTCGAGCCCTCTTCTTGGAATTGGCGCAAGTTCCGCCTCAACTTCGAACATGACTGGGACATGATCGGAGTTGATCGGCGGCCTTGTGCTCGCTGTCAGGTTCTGTCTGACGCCTTTGTTTATCAGTATGTCGATCACGTCAGGCAACCCTCTAGGAGGAAAGATGGTCGGTTCGTGAGGGGCGACAACTACGGCGTTATGGCGCTCTACGATGCGTTGCAGCTGCCGCCCACTCGTGTTCGTGAGTCTGGAATTCCAGACTAGATTTTTGGAATTGTAGTCGCCTCCCAGTAGAAGTTGTCCTGGAAGTGACAACAATTTGTCCATGTCTTCTCGTTGCAGGCGCCGACTCGGTGACTTGTACACGACACCGACCGTGATTTTTCCATGTGCCGTGTTTACTGCGACCGCGGTCGCCTCGGCTGTCTGCAGCGGCGGCAGGTGAATCTTATAGTGGCTTAGCGTCCGACGTACGTATATTGCCGTTCCCCCTCCGTGGGTTGGCCTGTCGTCGCGGTGACACACATAATTCGGTATCCCGACGCGGACTCCGGGTTTCAGGAACGTCTCCGTCACGAGACATAAATCCACATTTTCCGTGCGAATTAACTCGCGAAATTCTGCGGCCTGTTCTCGTAGGCCGCGGGCATTCCAGAGGCATATTTTAATTTCTCGTGGCGCTGCCATGCTGGGTCGTGGGGTTGTTGATATTTGTTGCCTGCTGCATAGCGGCCGCAATCTTGGCAGGAAGTTCGCTGATGACGTTCACGACGAGGGAAATGAATTTTTCCATCATCGCGAACATTCGCTGCTCCATTGCCATCATCATGCGCTCATAGCTGGCGCTCATGCTGCCGACGGCGTCGTGGCGGTCGGCTTGTGGTGTGTTGTCGAGTGCTGCCTGGCGAGCGGCGGTCTCGCCGCCATTGCCGTTGCCGACAAGATGGCGCGTGGCTGCCTGGCCAGCGGCGGGCTCGCCGCCATTGCTGCTGCCGACAAGATGGCGCGTGGCTGCCTGGGGTCCGCCATGCTGTCGGCGCCCGCGCAGGCCGGGGAAGATGGCCGCATCGTTCAGTGGTGGTGCCTCTGGGCCGCCATTTTGTGCCGCTGGCGCGGTGTTCTCCCAGCGGCGCGCGCTCTGATTGGCGCGCGGGCGCTCGGAGGTGGGAGAGGTGGACGGTGTTACCTGCATTTTGCGCCGCTCGGGGATTGCTCCGTCCGCGACGATGGCCGCGCTGGGCGGGACTTGCCTGTCATTTTGTGCGCTGGCCGTCTTCGGTTGGGCTGAAGTCTGCTCGGCCTGGGGACGGTGTGAAGTGTCACCTGGGCGGGGTTTGGAGGTCCTTACCCCGCGCCGGCGACCTCGACGACGGCGACCACCTTTTGTTCGTCCTTCCCCCTCGGCTCCGCGGTGTCTGGAGTTTCCCGCCAAAACTGTGCCTTTCTTCGGCGTCTCCGCTTTCCGGAGGCGCGCAGCGAAGGCTTTGTGCCGTGGACATCCTCGATAAGATGCCACGTGCTCGCCGTTACAGAGTTTACACTTCGGCTTGAAGTCTTTATACGGCTCCCCCTTCACGTCGCACTCGATCGCAGCATGAGGAGCGGCACAACGCACACAGAACGGTTGCATTCCGCAGTGCTTGTCTACATGTCCTAATTCGAGACAGCGGTAGCACTGGGCATAGCCACCTGTTTGGCGTAAGTTTTCTGGTGTTACTTCACACGGGCCTATAAATTTCAATTTGAACAGCTCTCTGTTTTTGTCCGTGCTGTCCGCGCACACGAGTCTTAGAGGGCCGCGCCTGTTGGTTCTTGGGTCCCTCATTTTTGTTACAGATTGAACTATAAAGCCTAGGTCTTCTAAGTCCTCCTTTACATGTTCATTGGAGTACTTTAACGGTACTCCTTTAAAGGCGACCTTCAGAGGTCGTTTGCGTGAAGTGGAATACGTGTAGTACTCCATGCCCTGTGCTCTTGCGGCGTGTAAGAGTTTATTGTACAGGTCACAGTTATTCACGCGCACTTTGTACACCGTGTCACCCGCTGTACGCACTCGATAATTGTTTTTTCCCAGCAGACCATTTAGCATGATCTGTAGGCTCCGGAAGTCTTTTTCATACGCGATCACAAGTGGCGGGGGAAGACGGCCGCGTGGAGCTGTGTTGTCATGCTCCTCTTCCTCCTCACTATCAGAGAGCGCGTCGAACATATTGCTGGTGTTCGCTGCCAGCGTTTCCGACGACGGAACGGCTCTGGCTGTCTTCTTCGGCTGCACAAAACCGTCCTCGTCGGTACTATTGCGTGCGCGGCCGTTACGCCGAGCACGGTGTGTTGACTGCCGTGGTTGGTCAACACTCTTCTTTTTGAGGAAGGAGTGATCCTCATTATCTCCTGTGTTGGCGCGTTTCCTTGTTTTCGACGCACTATTACCTTTATCAGATGTTTCCTGCTCCATTGGCTCCGCTGACGGCGTGGAGCTGTCGGCGGAGGTTGTAGGTGTCGGTAGCAGGTTTATTAGCGTCTGCAGCGCATCTTCAGGGCGCTGCGACGTGCCGACGGCTGCTGCCGTCTCCAGAGACTGTGCCAATGGCACGGTGGGTACTATCGAGTCACCGGCAAAATCTGTCGCGTTCGCGAGCGCGTCGAGTGAAACACTACTACACACGCGTGCGGCGGCGCCGGTTGCGTCGTCCAGTTGAGGGGGAGCACTATCAGGAAAACGCGGGCGTACATCTGATGTGCTCGACTCACCTCCGGGAGCGTGCAGGGACGCGGCCCTGTCCGCTCTAACACTGTCTGACATCTTAGGATGCTAAGGCGCGGAGCGCTCGGCGCGTGCGTCCGGCTCGGCCGGCATCCCAGACTCGAATGGGAGCAGAGAATCACAAGGCCCAGCCAGTGTCGCGGGCGGGCGCGGACGGCCGAGAGAGCGGCCGCCACTCTGCGCGCCGCCGCGCCGCGCCTCCCGCGCTTGCTACCGCCCAACGTCCGACAGCCTGTGCGGAGCAGCCCCAAACCTGCGCCACAACCGCCCGCGCCTTTCAAACCACCGAGGATGGGGCTACACACAGCCACACCACAGTCGCCAACCAGTCGCCACGGCAGCGCCGCAAACCACGGCCAAACTGCAGCTACCGCGCGCTACAGCCTGCGTCGGCCCGCCGAGAATCGCCGCCCCCGCCCAAATGCCGCCCCCACAGCCCCAGCCGACGACCCGCCACAATGGCCAAACCTTCGGCAAAACTCCCACACCGTCGCCGCGGCAGCCCGGCCAGCGCGGCCGGCGCCACAGCCACACAAGCCGAGGCGTGCGGCGATGACGGCCGTGCAAACGCGCCTCCGCCGCCCCATCGCCTTCCGTCGCCCTCCCGCCGTTTCCCGATCGGCCCGCAGCCGTCGGGCCACATCGCGCGCCGTCCTCCTCCTCTCGCCCGCCAACATTCACAGCCGTTTCTCAACAATTGCCCGCCGCAAACGGACGCCGCCTGCGCAACAGGCGCCGCCGCCCCTCGCCGCTTCCGACCCAACCCCTCGACCGAGGCAAACCGCAATCCGAATCTACAGACCAACCCAATCTGCCGTCAAGCACACACGACAGCCGACCTTACACGTTACGCGTTACACATTACGTTTACACGTCTACGTTAGGTTAGGTTAGGTGGACGTGGGTTAGGTTAAGGGGACTTGGGTTAGGTTAAGCGTCAAACTTAGGTTAAGCATTCAAACACGTCAGGCGTCAGAGGTTAGGTTAGGTTAGGTTAGGTTAGGTTAGGTTAGGTTAGGTTAGTGCTAGGTTGAGAAGCGTCAAACGTAGGTTAAAAAGGCGTTCAAACGTGAGGCGTGAGCCGGACAGCTTACCTTACGTAGACGTTAGGGGCTCACAGGCTGAGCTCACCTCGCCACACCACAGGTTCGGTTCGGTTCGCTCGGCTCAGCGTAAAGCGCCGAGGTCAGGGTTACGTTCGTTCACCTTCGGGCGCCACACTTTCGGTTGAAAGGTCGCGACGGGACGACGTCGGCAGGCACGCCGCAAACGAACAAAAACGTACAGACGACGTCGGAAACCGCCGACAGACGGGGGAGCAGCACGACCACGACCAGACACCGAGCGCGAACGAGACACACGCGAACCACCCCCACCGGCCAAAGGGCACCACACAACAACCCAGAGCACCACGTGTCGACACCAGAGCAACCCGCCGCTCACGCGACATGGCTGGCACCGAAGGGCAACCGCCCGCAACTGCGCTTTCCGCGCCGGCCCGGATGCACGTCGTGCTACAACAACACCACTACCGTACACAGCCGCTGTTCACAACATCACTATCAATGGCGCGCCCGCGGCTCGCCGCCGTCGCAGTCGCAGCCCCAACGCCAGCACTTTTGCACCACCATTCACACGCACCGCAACACAGCTCGCCGACACAGCCGAACAAAACAAACACCACACAACAACAGCAACAACGCCGCCGCCTCTACTTGTGCCGGCGACCCACCCCGCCGATGGCGCACCTTTCGCCAGCCGGCAATCGACACACACGCACCCACCCACCGGGGCCCAGTGCAAAAAACAAAAAACACACAAAAACAAAAAAACCAAACAACACAAACGACACGGGAAGCGCACACCGCCACTTCGCGCGCACGCCACCAACCAGTCGTCGTCTCAAAATAACAAACACAAACAAAATAAACTAACAACTAGGGCAACACAAAACAAAAAAAAAAAAAAAAAAAAAAAAAAAAAAACGCCTCGCACGAACCGCCCACAAAAAGGACAAGCACACGCACAGCCTCTGCTGACGACCACGACGCAGCGGCACGCTGCTCCTGTCCCGCGCCCCGCGCCCCACTCGATTCACAACTCACGCGACACCGTCAACGACGGGCTCGCTTCCCGCAACCTACCACCTTTCCGCCACGACGCACAGCCCCAGCCCCACCCGACGACGCCCGTGGCAACGACTGCACTTTCACCACCGCCTCCCCCTTCCCCCCCAAAAACACACACACACACACAGCCAGCCAAAAACGCACTCGCGACCCACACATGCACGTGCATCGGCACACGCCAACCAGTCAACGTCGACAACCACACGCAAGGCTCGAAACGAAACCGGCGTCCTTCCACGTTGCCATCAAGCTACGCGACACAAGACACAAGGAACCAACACAACAGCCGGCCCCACTAATTCCCACTCTCACGCCGCAAAAAGCACACCGAAACCGCCAAACGCACGCACATTCCCCTTCGCACTGACACCACCGACCGGCTCGCTACCACACACCTCTCGGCAGCCGTTTCACGCCAATTCGCCACACCGCCCACACAGTCGACAAGCGCCCGCCCTGTACGGCACACGCAACGACGCAGCGCAGCAAAGGGCGCCCGCAACACATACCTCTCCGCCGCCCGACGCGCCAACCGCCACACCACACCGCCAGCCACTCGCAAATTGTGCACTGCCACCAGCCACACGTCCAACACGCCGCGCCGCCTCCGGCCACCCGCCAGGGGGCGCTCACGTCCGCGACAACAGCGCGGCCCGCCGGGCCGGGCCGGGCCGAACCGAACCGAGCCGCCGCTGCTCTGCACTCGGCACGGCCACACCCTGCTGCAGACCGGGCTCGTCCCTCTGTACGCGTCTGCCTGCGCATCAACACAACACGACCTTTTTTTTTTTTTTTTTTTTTTTTTCTCTCTACCGCCATCCCTCCTTCTCGCGTTTTACTCGTTGTTGCAGCAGCGGCGCACACCTACACATCCACAGCCCCAGCCCCAGCCGAGCCGGCCTCACCTCAGGGCCCGCCGCCAGCGTCTCCTCCTCGGGCACAGGTGCGGTGCTGTGGCCGCCCATCCAACCGCATTGCTGGCCGTCCAGCCACCAGGCGTTCCCACTGCCGCGAGCCACGCCGCGCACCGACCCTGCTGCAGAAAACGAAGCATAGCCAGAGACCGACCGATACACAAAGCAAGCCGTCGCCTCGCCTCTTGTCCTTCCTGCCTTCCTTCCGCCCCCGCCCTTCTCACACCACCGCCTCTCCACTTTCGCCCCCCCCTCCTTTTTTTGTTTTTTTTTTTTTTGTTTTCTTCTTTCTTTCTTTCTTTCTTTCTTTGGCCCTCTCTCCTTCCCGCCATGGCGGTTACGGCACCGCCTGCAGCGGCAGATTTTTTGCGCCCACACGCCTACTCCTACCACCATTAACCTTGCCCTGCCCTGCCCTGCCCTGCCCATCAACGTCGCAGTCGAACCGACGCTTGCCAACACACTGCCCACGTTCCTTTCTCTTTTCGGCCTACGCCCATTACGCGCCGCCGCCACAGCACCTTCCCTTCCCACAACACACCGACGTCATCACACGCACCCAAAACAGGGGCCACGACCGTGTTCCTCGCCCACTCCCATCCCGCACGGTACGCACATTCCCAACTACTAACCGCGCACCCTCCCTTTCCAATCTGTGTGTCTCTGTGTCTGTGTCCTGTCCGCGCGTGACGCCTCTCAACATCCGCCGTCCCCCGTCCCGTTTTCGCCCCCATGCCGTCGTCGCGCCGCCTCCTCCCCGTCCACCGCCGCCCCTGTCCGCCCCGCACCACACCATACACCGCTGCTTGTCCCGGCCGTTGCCACCAAAGGCGCCGACCGCAAACGCGCCACGCCGCAGCCCCCGTGCGTCTCGCGCTCGCTTGCATCTCCGTGCCGACGCTGCCTCTCTTCCCACTCGCACTCGACCTCGACAACACAGTCTTTGGCTCCGCCACTGCGTGTTCCGGTGGTACGCACGCTGCAACACGTATGTATTCATTACCAGAGCGATGGCGAGGCATGACAGCATCTCTGTCTGACCAGAGAGTTCTTTCTCGCTGCTAGTCGGCGCTTGGACCGCGCCAGACGACAGTAGTGGCACGCACCGGGTCGCCAGGAACAGTTGTTATATATATTGTAGCGCGAGTCGGGAGAGGTAGTAGTCGGTCGACAGTAGTAGCGGGTGGACGGTTGTACTGAGCGGGCGTCGGCGGCGTGCTCTGCTCGTCTCGCGACTCTGGTCACGGTTCGGGACGATGTATAGTATATTGTGTTACAATCAAAAGGTGGTGTGACGCTGCATTGCGCAAATCTGATAACGTATGTTCATTGTACTTATTTTGTTCAACAACAAAAGCCCCACTATTACTTTTTTTCTAAAGTAACTTTTGTCTCTTAACGAAAAACATTCACGTTTTAAAGACTACTTCCTATGGCATTTCCCTCCAAGGAGTGCAATTAATTACCAGCCAGCACTCATTCATTGCACACAGCTGTGTAAGGGGTATCTACAATTGAGGAGCGGATATAAATGCAATTTTTTGTTTTTTTTGTTTTTTTTTTGTGTGTGTGTTGTAACCTCCCAGCAAAATTTAAAACAATGGACAATGTTATTTACGGATGCTAATGGACATTGCGCTAATTGTAACCTCGCCCACAATGAGAGGTATTGAAAATGGCAACAAAAATGTGAAATTCGCAATCTGACTCAAATATAAAGTCTTCACACAACATTTAAAAAAGTCCGTTCAGTGACAAGAAACTTCAATTAAACCGAAATATCGGTCTTTGGCCCTGTGCAAAACAATCAGAATTAAAGTCTTACCTCCGAATAAATGGATGTCACATTTCTGCTCTGGTTGTTGCGCAGCGCTTGAAGGAACTGCATTGCAAATAATAATATTCTCTTTTTTTGTGATTTTAGTGGCATTTTTCTTCAAAGAAGTGGAATGAAATGTGAAGTGCAACGAACTCTTTAGTTCAATACAAAATTAAATGTTTGAAAAATGCTTTTGAAATAAAACCTATTATTGGGGAACTTGTTGGAGAATAATTACAATAAATACAATTTTTCATTATCTAATGATTATATTAATTAACAGTATACCTTATTCACCATCTTGACCAGTGTTGCCGACCGCCTACATCACACAACCGCACTCGGCTGCTACTACTGACCGACCGCTCTGCATGACGACTATTAGCGTACTGCACGCGACGACTACTGACAGAGTACAGCCCTCAACTACACAGAGCTACGGACTCGCAACGACTACTGACAGACTGACTGACTGACTGACTGACTGACTGAGAACCGCTCGCAACACTCGCGCAGTCCAGCGCAAACTCTCTGGTCACAGATGCTACAATGTCTCGCCATCGCTACTATGTTACATACGTGTTTCAGTGTCTTTTTCATTGGGGTAACGATCTTTGGCTCTTTTTATTCTGAATACAGGGCCAAAGGTCAACGCTGCTGCCCTTATACAATTTATCAGGTTTCATTATGTCTGTTGCAATGTTACATACGGTTCACTCTTTCATTAATATTATCGTTGGGTTTGTTTTGTAGGGACGTTAACATTCTGGCACATTTTTATTATCATCGGACTCTCTGCTATTTGTGCAGGGAGGTTATACCTGGGTCCATTTCCATTTCCATTTACATTTTAATATTGATAGACTTTTTGTTTTCTTTTTTGTTTCTTGTTGTTTTTCCTTCTTTTTTTTGTTGTTTTTTTTTTTTTTTTTTTGTTGTTTTGTTTTTCCCGCTCTCACCACCACCGCCGCATCACGCCTTCCGTTTTCTTGGTTTCTTTTCTGTTCTTCAACTGCTTCAACATCACCGCGCCCCATTTCCACACCACAGCCATCAGCCTCCGAGACGGGCGGGCGCAGTGTGCCATTTCCGGCGCACAAGCACACCCGTACGGTACTCTCCTCGCCCCCACGCCACCAACAACACAGCGACCACGCGGCTTTCAGGCATGGCATGGCACGGCACGGCACCGGCGAAATGCGCCGCCCCCGCCCCTCCGCGCATCCGTCCGTCTCGCCACGTTCACTGACAGCCGCGTCTGCGGCTACACCACGACAACCACAACACCGCTCCCCTCCCTGGCAACTCACATTGTTTTTCTCCTCCTCTTTTGCACAAACCACAACGCCGAGCACAGGCGCAAGCCACCCACACCGCGCCCCTCCCCGTCCCGTCTTTGGCCGCCGCTCCTCGTTTCCTCGTTTGCCCCCTCCCATCTCCCGAAATGCCATGCCAGCAGCGTTACGCATGCCCCTCCCCTGTCCACACAACACTACCGCCTAACGAACAGCCTTTTCCGGGCCACATCCAGGGCACGCCCACCTCCAAACACTGCCAATTCACGGACGCACACACACACACACACACACACACACACTCACTCACTTTCTCGACACCTTTCTGTACGGAGGGTGCGTCATCTCGACCGTGACAGAGTGACGGCAACTATCGACGATCCATTTCCCCCCACTGGTAAAACATGTCCACTAACACCTACATACATCATTCAAGTACACAGACAATAGCATACACACAATGGGAGGGCACACGAACATGGACGGCACGGCACTGTCACACACTCTTCCTCAGAACCATATCAACAAACGTTACGTACATCCGGGAAAGCGAAAGCGAACGCGAAAGCGAAAGCGAAAGCAAAGGCAAAGGCAAAGCCCAATGCAGCCGTCAAAGGTAACGTTCACCACGGCAGACACTTGCAGCCGCGCCGCCGTTAAACGCATTTCAGTGCGGCTCCAATACGCCTCCGACACGGGAACGTTCCGTTGCTCTACGAATGCGTTTCTCCCCTTTTTCCCTTCCTCTCTCTTTTGCCCCCCCTCCTTGCACTCTTGCCTCATTCCTCACGTTCTGCCCAGACATTCGACCGATCAAAGTCAACCTTTCGTTACCGTTCTCAGCGCGACGGTGTACAACAGTATGACGGGTGTGCCCAAGACTTCGGTTCAGTTGCGTGACGCCGGTCTATCGCGCCGATCGACAGTTACTCAGGGGGCGACGGATCGGACCACGTCACCGACACACAAAACACTTTCAAACAAACAAATACATACCGGATGGACACAGACAAACACGTGTACAGACATTCGCCAAACAAACGACCGCCGCCGTCGTCGTCTAGCGTGCATCTTGAATGACGACATCGGTGTGCGTGCGTCGTACGCAATCAGTCAGACACGGCTATCAAACATCAGAGTCGAATGGTACATCATCGTGCGTGTCGCCGTACACGTACAGTACAATACAACAACAATGCGTCTTAATGGCACGTTCATTTCAACGTCACTCACACACCTCCACGCTGCAGTTACGTCGCACCATTGTCAAACTCGGCGTACAGCAAAGGGAATAGTGGGCGGCAAAAAAAAAACCAAACAAAAACATTTCACATTTCACCCTCGCCATGTATGATGTGCAAAAAAAACAAACCCGCAAACGGCCGTCGTTACGGTGACACAAAAGTCGCCGATCGCACTGTCCCCCCTCGCAGACGGGTAACACACACACACACACACACACCAACAACACCAATGGGTCAAAAACCACGCCAACGAGGCGTGCCACCATTCCACGCCACGGCGACCAACCTCGTGGCCGTACCCCGCGCAACACGCTTTGACGCGCCCCCCCACCCACAATCAAAATGCACACATACATCACAGCCGTCCACACAAACAACAACAACAACAATTCCGCCCTTCCCGCAAAAGGCAAGTTGGTGGCCCTGAAAAGGGCCGTTTTGCCGCTCTCGCAACGGAGGAGCCTTCTCCATCCTTCCTTCCATTCCAGAGCCACCTCCTTACTTGGAGCTCGTGTACTTGGTCACCGCCTTCGTGCCCTCGCTCACGGCGTGCTTGGCCAGCTCGCCAGGCAGCAACAGCCGCACAGCGGTCTGGATCTCGCGGGACGTGATGGTCGAGCGCTTGTTGTAGTGCGCCAGGCGAGAAGCCTCGGCCGCAATGCGCTCGAAAATGTCGTTCACGAAGCTGTTCATGATGCTCATCGCCTTCGACGAGATGCCCGTGTCAGGGTGCACCTGCTTCAGCACCTTGTAGATGTAGATGGCATAGCTCTCCTTCCTCTTGCGCTTCTTCTTCTTGTCGCCCTTCGAAATGTTCTTCTGCGCCTTGCCAGCCTTCTTGGCGGCCTTCCCGCTAGTCTTGGGCGGCATCTCGAACCAACGTACGGCAGCAGCAACACCAGTAGCAAGCGCTCCGCTCTAGTCAGCGTCTCCCCACACAGTGGCACCCGCCGCCAGCCGCCGCCGCACCTTTACCAGCTCGCCCTGTTGCGGCCGCCGACCAATGGGGCGCGCGCGCAACCGGCCGCCGCACCCGAGCCCATAAAGCACCCCCACCCCGGCTGCGCCGGCACGCACTCCGCTGCTCGACTCGCTGCCGCTCGCACCGGTCGTTTTCGTTTCCGTTTCGTGTGCACCGTCGCTAGCCCATCGCCATGTCCGGACGCGGAAAGGGAGGCAAAGTCAAGGGCAAGTCAAAGTCCCGCTCAAGCAGGGCTGGGCTCCAGTTCCCGGTCGGCAGAATCCACCGCCTCCTGCGCAAGGGAAACTACGCAGAGCGCGTCGGCGCCGGGGCGCCCGTCTACCTCGCCGCCGTCATGGAGTACCTCGCGGCTGAGGTGCTCGAGCTGGCCGGAAACGCGGCCCGCGACAACAAGAAGACGCGCATCATCCCGCGCCACCTGCAGCTTGCCATCCGCAACGACGAGGAGCTCAACAAGCTCCTGTCGGGCGTCACCATCGCACAGGGTGGTGTCCTGCCCAACATCCAGGCCGTCCTGCTGCCAAAGAAGACCGAGAAGAAGGCCTAAAGGAGGCCAGGCAATCGCAGCGCCGCGTGCTCCCCTGCACGCAACGCGCTTTGCCGGCTCGGCCCACAACAATCGGCCCTTTTCAGGGCCACCACACAAACCTACGTCCAAAGCAAAATTTCAGTCGTCCTCGCCGCACCTTGTTTTGTTTTAACTTTGCACTGTCACAGCACAGCCGCCGCCGGCGCACGTCCGCCATCTTGTCGTCCACACAGCCCGTGTGGCCCAACACACACACACACACACACATTTTGCACGGTCGCAGTCGCCTTCCAAACCGACAACGGCAGCAATAATGACCATTGTTAAAGGGAGGCGTGTCGACACACCGCCCTCCACTCCCGCGCGCAACGGCCGTCGACACGAACGAAACAGCTGATCCGGCCGCCTATGCCCACACGCCTTGCCTCGGAAACCCCAACGCCGCCGCAAACAAACACACAGAGCCAAACCACGCAAGCAAATAATCACCGCCTCTCGCACAACAACACACAGCCCGCCATCTCCGTCGCGATCGATACAAAGACACACAATAACAAACACACAAACGAAGCAGCTCCACACACAGCCAGCCACATGACACGTTTCCTTTCCTTCTCCCCTCCCAGTCACATCACGTCGCTCAAAACGGAAAGAAAGAAAGAAACAAACAAACAAACAAACAACACAGCGCACACACGCAGCAACAACACAGACTCTTTCGCACTTTTCAACTTCCGAACAGTGTGGTGGCCCTGAAAAGGGCCGTTTTCTAGTCTCTCCCACCCACAAGCACGGCCGCGGGAAGGCCAGCGCCCGCTGCGACGCAGCCTAACCGCCGAAACCGTACAGGGTGCGCCCCTGCCTCTTCAGGGCGTACACCACGTCCATGGCCGTCACAGTCTTGCGCTTGGCGTGCTCAGTGTACGTCACCGCGTCGCGGATCACGTTCTCCAGGAACACCTTCAGCACCCCGCGGGTCTCCTCGTAGATCAGACCAGAGATGCGCTTCACGCCGCCCCTGCGAGCCAGGCGGCGGATGGCGGGCTTCGTGATGCCCTGGATGTTGTCGCGCAACACCTTGCGGTGCCGCTTGGCGCCACCCTTGCCGAGCCCCTTTCCTCCCTTGCCGCGGCCTGTCATCCTTCCTTCCTCGGGCAAAGCAAAACGTGCACAAACAGCAGCTGCAGCGGCTGGCGAGTCGGCTACGGTCTGCGCCCAGCGCGCCCGCCGCCCCCCTATATAGACTCTGGCCCGCCCTCCCCCCACCACGCGCAACCGAGGGCATATAAGCGCAGCACGGAGGCGCGCGGGCGCGAGAAGGACGTACCTGCGCCTGCTAGCGACGCGAAGGGTGTGGCAGATCGCCGTTCGGCCGCGCTTGCGCTGTCGACGGCCCCATCTGGCCCCCCACCTATGACGACCACTGCTACGGCTATGGATTTGACGGACACTGCTACGGAAACGTTGAAGACTGCGCTGTCTGCTCCGCTGCCAGATTCTGACGATGAGTGCACTGCCGCCCCTCGGCCACGCGGACGCAGCGGGAAACAGAAGAGGAGGGCACCAGCTGCGACGGCTGCTGCTCGCAGCTCGCCGATTGAGAAGAGGGCCAAGCAAGACTTCGCCCCTGACGCTGACGGTTTCGTCCCGGCCCGGCGCACTGCAAGACGCATGCTGTCATCGACGACGCCACCAACTGTCGTCGCCAACTCCTTCGATGCGCTCGAGGACGCGCCGGACCCGCCGCCGAGCAATCCTGCGCCGAAGACAGACTCCCATCTTCCGCCGGTGGTTCTTCAGTTTCGGCCGCCCTATGGAGAACTGCAGAAGCTGTTGCGCAGCTGGACGACGGCCGTGTACACCGTGAAGCCTGCGGGGCGAGACCTATACAGGGTCACACTCCGCACTGCTGATGACTATCGCCGGGTCACCCAGGAGGCGTCTGAGCGTGGTATCCCTTTCTATACCCACGCCTCCGCACCTGACAAGGTCCTGAAGATCGTATTTCGCGACCTTCCGTTCAACATGGAAGCCGATCACCTGCATCGAGAACTCGCAGACCTGGGCTTCTACATACGGGCAGTTGTGAAGATGAAGTCGCCAAAATCACGCGAAGATATGCCGCTCTTCCTGGTCGTCTGCTCTGACACCGTGGAGAACCGCAAACTCTACCAATTGACGCGGGTCGCCGACGTTCCGGTCCAGACCGAAGATCTTCGTTCCCGGAGAGGCCCTGTGCAGTGCTTTCGCTGCCAGGGAATCAACCACGTCGCGCGCCACTGTTCTATGCCGGACAGATGCGTTAAATGCGCCGGCGCCCATGCAGGAAGTGCGTGCCCCCGTCCGCCCTCCGAGAAGCCTACATGTGCACTCTGTGGCGGTGCTCATGTGGCCAGTTATCGTGGGTGTGAGGTATGGAAGCGTGCCATTGCTCGCCAGCGTGGCCAAACACCAGCGCCACATCAGAAGAAGCTCGCAACGAGACGGCCAGGCGTCTCTTTCGCGGCGGCAACGTCAGGGACGCCCTCCGCCGCCCCGGCTACGTCGGTTCCTGCTCCCGCCGCATCCGAGGCCGTACCGACACCGGAGGCTCCTGCGCCTCCACCACCGCCGCCAGTGGCGGTACCGGGTACTGCCTCTCCCGGGCCGTCGGCCGGACCGCGCCCCACCAACCGCCGGCGCGGGGGTCACCGCCCAGTGGGTACCCAACGCTCAGCACCGTCCGTCGAGCAGCCCCAGGTGGACTCTCACAGCGAAGCAGCCACGCCCCCCCTTTCCTGCGCCGGGGCCGCGCCGGCTGTCTCCACCGCTGACCTGGCCAACCTCGTCGCGCAGCTCACAGCCCTGGTGACCAGTGCTACGAAGTTGATTGAAGTCCTGTCGCAGCAACTCACCGCTGCAGTGCCGATGGCCTCTCCGGCCCCAACCGCTGCCAACACTCAACAGCCGCACCATGGCCAGCGTTAGAGGGCTCACGGTCGTCGCGTGGAATGCCAACGGCGTCCGCACCCAAGCTGGCGAACTTCGCCAATTTCTCCGCGATGAAGCCGTCGACGTCTGCCTTATCAATGAAACACACCTGAAGCCTGGGGTAGACGTCAGGGCGGCCAACTACTCAAGCTATCGCACCGATCGACTGACGGCGGGTGGGGGGACAGCCGTCTACGTCCGCCATGGCATACGTCACCATGTGATACAACTTCCACCACTGGCGACGCTGGAGGCCACTGGTGTCGTTGTTCACACCTCGGCGGGCGCCATCACGTTCGTCGCGGCCTCTCGGCCGCCGTCTCGTCCCCTGGACCCTGCTGACATCAATGCTCTGCTTTCCTTGAGGGGGCCAGTGTTCGTCGCCGGGGACTTCAATAGCAAACATGTCTCCTGGAACTCCAGGATCACCAACGCCGCTGGCCGCTGCCTGCTCCGGATAGCGGAACGTCACCATGCGCTTGTGGTGGGGCCGTACGACCCGACAATTTTCCCTGCTCGTGGCCTCCCAGATATAATTGACATCGCAGTCGTCAAGGGCATCCCTCATCGGATCACCGCCACGACGCGGACTGCACTGTCGTCGGATCATGTCCCTGTGGTTTTTGACATCGACCTCGACGCCCTCCAGCAGCCCAGGCGCGGTATCTCACTTGCTGGCATCGACTGGGACAGGTTTCAAGAAGCCGTGACGCACTCACTAGCCGCCGCACCGCCCCCTGCGGAAGTTGGAGCGGACGAAGCACTTTTGCACTTCGCGGCAACCACGATCGACGCTGCCACCTTAGCGACGCCGCCCCGACCACGCCCCCCGCCTGACTACTCCCGACAGCTGCCGCCGGACATCCTTGCGGCCATCACTGAGAAGAACCGGGTCTACCGGGAGTGGCAGAGGACGCGAAATGCCAACACCAAGCGCCTCCTCAACAGGATGCGTCGGGACATCCGGGCCGCCATTGACGATCATCGCAATCGCGACTGGAATAACAAGGTCGCCGCCCTTTGTCTTGAAGATGGCACAGCCTGGCAGATGACGAAGCGTTTCCTACGCCGCACGCAACGTATCCCCCCGCTGCTGGTCCAAGGTCAGGCTGTCTGCGAACCAGCTGCGAAGGCTGATGCTCTTGCTGACGTCTTTGAGGCGGCGTTTACGCCTCTCGAAGACCCGACTGACGCTGTCACCGACGACCTGGTTGCTGACCGGCTCCCACGCTACCTGGAGGCGCGTGACGACGATGACGTCATTGAAGAGACAACGGCGGAGGAGGTGTCGACCATCCTGCGTGCCCTGCACCCCAGGAAAGCTGCCGGCCCAGACGAAGTTTCCAACGCCCTGCTCCGGAAGTTGCCGCCCGTGGCTGTCACTCATCTTGCTGACGTCTTTAATGTCATCCTCCGGTCCTGCAGCTTTCCTCAGTCCTGGAAGCATGCGGAAATCGTGGCGATTCCGAAGATGGGGAAGGATCTGCGGCAGCCCGTGAACTACAGACCTATTAGTCTCCTGCCGGCCGTCTCTAAGGTCTTTGAGAGGGTGTACATCAGGCGGCTGCAGCGCCACGTCGACGAGGAAGGCCTCCTGCCCGAAGAGCAGTTCGGGTTTCGCAGGGGCCACTCAGCCGTTCATCAACTCCTTCGGTTAGTGGAAGATGCGTTCGTCGCCCTCGAGCAGCGCGAGTTCTTCGGCGCGGTGTTCCTGGACGTGTCGCGTGCTTTCGACAGCGTGTGGCACCGCGGCCTCTTGTTCAAGCTTTTTGAACTTGGGGTCCCGACGTCGCACGTGCGTCTCATCGCTTCCTATCTTGCTGATAGAACCTTCCATGTGCGGGCCGCGCAGGGCTTGTCCTCCGTCCGCCGCATCAACGCCGGGGTGCCGCAGGGCTCGGTCTTGGGGCCACTCCTGTACTCGCTGTACACGTCTGATGCGCCGAAGATCGACCGTGTGCAGCTCGCCCTGTACGCGGATGATACGGCTCTCTACACTCGGAGCCTCAATGCCGCTGTCATGCGCCGCCGTCTGCAGCTCGCCGTTGACACCCTGGCAGCCTGGGCAGTCAAGTGGCGTCTCCTATTCAATGGTGCCAAGACTCAGTTCCTGATCGTCACCAGGCGACTCGTTCCTGCAGGTCTGCAGCCGCTCGCTGTCGGTGGAAGCCCTGTCCCGTGGCGCCCAACGGCGCATTACCTCGGCGTCACCATTGACCGCCGACTCACGTGGGCTCCACACATTCGCGACGTGAAGGCCAAAGTGCGGAACAGGCTCCGCACCCTGTACCCTTTGCTGAACCCTGGTTCCCAACTACCACCGCGGCTGGGCATCACCCTGTACAAGGCGCTGCTCCGTCCTGTACTCCAATACGCCGCCGTCGTCTGGGGGAACGCCGCCGACACGAACCTGAAGAAGCTGGAGACTCTGCAGAATCGCATCCTTCGGCTGGCCTTACACCTGCCTTACGATTTTCCCACTGCTCATCTTCACGACGTCGCGGAAGTACCTCTACTCCGTGACCTCTTCCAGACGGCCGCCCGCACCTTTTACGACAGTGCTGGTCGGTCGCACAACGCCCAAATCCGGACGCTGGGCCACAAATTGCAACGCAGCGTCACCACCCGCTGGCCACACCTGCTAGCTATGTAGCTGGCTCTGCCGAACTGTGCTGAGGAGACACCCAAGAAGACATCCCACATGTGAAGACGCAACATCAGCATGCATGGGAGGCAAAGCATTAACTGCTGCGAACTCCATCACACATCGGAGGAAAAGTATCTCCGTGCAGATCCATGCGATGCGATGCGATGCGCGGGCCCGTTGTCAAGGCAGCACCGGACGCCGCGCCGCACCTAACCTCCACGCACGCCGCTCCGCTACCGCTACCGCCATGGCCCGCACAAAGCAAACGGCCCGCAAGTCCACCGGCGGAAAGGCGCCGCGCAAACAGCTCGCCACCAAGGCGGCGAGGAAGAGCGCGCCCGCCACCGGAGGCGTCAAGAAGCCCCACCGCTACAGGCCGGGCACCGTCGCCCTGCGAGAAATCAGGCGCTACCAGAAGAGCACAGAGCTGCTCATCCGCAAGCTGCCATTCCAGCGCCTAGTGCGCGAGATCGCCCAGGACTTCAAGACCGACCTGCGCTTCCAGAGCTCCGCAGTCATGGCCCTGCAGGAGGCCAGCGAGGCCTACCTCGTCGGCCTCTTCGAAGACACCAACCTGTGCGCAATCCACGCCAAGCGCGTCACCATCATGCCCAAGGACATCCAGCTCGCGCGCCGCATCCGCGGCGAGCGCGCCTAAACCGCGCCGCGGCACCGCACCGCACAAACAAAAACGGCCCTTTTCAGGGCCACTAACATCTCTCCGTCGCGAGCAAACTTTGTCGGTCGCCTGCCTCTCGCCCCGCAACCCAAAAACAAAAACCACCACTTCCCGTCCGTCCGCCACACCCGCTCACTCTGCCTGCCTGCTAGCAGCGCGCAACAATCACACATCATCCCTCCCCGGCGCTCAAAGCGCACAATACCCAACGGCCGACGTCACACCGCACGGGTGGCTGGCCGGCCGCCGCTTTCGTTTCGAAAACAAAAAAACCCGCACTCCACTCCGACGGCCAACGGCCAGGCAGGCGCGCTCGCTCGCTCTACACGCCACCGAAATCCCCGCCGACTCCTTCCACATCTCAACGTGCCCCCCGTTGCAAAACATAACACACACACACACAAAGGAACAAAACAAAACAAAGACCAGACACGACTCGACTCGACAAGACAGACATCCGAGAAGAACGAACGCAGGCAAGCCAACCAACGTATTCAAACAAAACAACGTGACAGAAAACCAACCGTCGGCCGCCGCCACAAACACGGCGACAATCAACCACGACAACAACAACAACAACAACAACACCGCTTACCGCTACCGCCGCCCACACCCGCCACCGACCCCCGCAATCCAACCACCACGGCACGCAAACAGCATCCCCACGGGCATACAGAAACGCCAGACAGACACCCACACCAAACGCAACACGACAATCAAAACCTTCCCCGACGTGCTTTGATGGCCCTGAGAAGGGCCGTTTTGGGCCGCGCGTCTCTTGCGCGCCACTAGACGACGACGGGGGGTGGGGACGACGGAGTCAAGCGCCAAACCCTTCCTTTCTCCCATCTCTTTCTCCTCTACTCTACTTCTTCTTCTTGGGCGAAGCCTTCGCCTTAGACGGCGTCGTCGCCTTCTTCGGGCGCGGCGCCTTCGGCTTCTTCGTCGGAACCTTGGCGGCCTTCTTCGCCTTCGACGGCGACTTGGCCTTGGCCGGCTTGGCCGCAGCCGCCTTCTTCGCACCCGCGGGAGCGGCCGACGCCGCAGACGCCTTCTTGGCGGCGCCCGCCTTCCGACCGGTCGCCGCCTTCACGCCACCAGCCTTCTTTGCGCCGGCCGCACGGGCGCCCTTCTTCTCCTTGCTGGCCGGAGCGGCGCGCTTCTTCTTGGCACCGCCAGCACGAGCCTTGCCGCCCTCGGCCGCCCCCCCGCCGCCGGCGCCGGCAAGCTTGAACGAGCCGGACGCGCCCTTCCCCTTCGTCTGCACCAGCTCGCCCGCCACGACGGCCGACTTGAGGTACTTCTTGATAAACGGCGCCAGCTTCTCCGCGTCCAGCTTGTAGTGCGCGGCTATGTACTTCTTGATCGCCTGCAGCGACGACCCGCCGCGCTCCTTCAGACTCTTGATGGCGGCCGTCACCATCTCAGAGGTGCGCGGGTGCGCAGGCTTGGCGCGCGGCTTCTTCGCAGACGACGCAGACTTGGCCTTCTTCGTAGTGCCGGTGGCGGCGGGTGCCGCAGCAGTCTCGTTCGTAGCCGCCTGATCTGCCATTTCGACGACGCGCGTAACACACAGCGAGAGCGAGCGGGACGGCAGGCACGCAAGCACAGCACAGCAGCAGAGCAGAGAATCACAAGGCCCAGCCAGTGTCGCGGGCGGGCGCGGACGGCCGAGAGAGCGGCCGCCACTCTGCACGCCGCCGCGCCGCGCCTCCCGCGCTTGCTACCGCCCAACGTCCGACAGCCTGTGCGGAGCAGCCCCAAACCTGCGCCACAACCGCCCGCGCCTTTCAAACCACCGAGGATGGGGCTACACACAGCCACACCACAGTCGCCAACCAGTCGCCACGGCAGCGCCGCAAACCACGGCCAAACTGCAGCTACCGCGCGCTACAGCCTGCGTCGGCCCGCCGAGAATCGCCGCCCCCGCCCAAATGCCGCCCCCACAGCCCCAGCCGACGACCCGCCACAATGGCCAAACCTTCGGCAAAACTCCCACACCGTCGCCGCGGCAGCCCGGCCAGCGCGGCCGGCGCCACAGCCACACAAGCCGAGGCGTGCGGCGATGACGGCCGTGCAAACGCGCCTCCGCCGCCCCATCGCCTTCCGTCGCCCTCCCGCCGTTTCCCGATCGGCCCGCAGCCGTCGGGCCACATCGCGCGCCGTCCTCCTCCTCTCGCCCGCCAACATTCACAGCCGTTTCTCAACAATTGCCCGCCGCAAACGGACGCCGCCTGCGCAACAGGCGCCGCCGCCCCTCGCCGCTTCCGACCCAACCCCTCGACCGAGGCAAACCGCAATCCGAATCTACAGACCAACCCAATCTGCCGTCAAGCACACACGACAGCCGACCTTACACGTTACGCGTTACACATTACGTTTACACGTCTACGTTAGGTTAGGTTAGGTGGACGTGGGTTAGGTTAAGGGGACTTGGGTTAGGTTAAGCGTCAAACTTAGGTTAAGCATTCAAACACGTCAGGCGTCAGAGGTTAGGTTAGGTTAGGTTAGGTTAGGTTAGGTTAGGTTAGGTTAGTGCTAGGTTGAGAAGCGTCAAACGTAGGTTAAAAAGGCGTTCAAACGTGAGGCGTGAGCCGGACAGCTTACCTTACGTAGACGTTAGGGGCTCACAGGCTGAGCTCACCTCGCCACACCACAGGTTCGGTTCGGTTCGCTCGGCTCAGCGTAAAGCGCCGAGGTCAGGGTTACGTTCGTTCACCTTCGGGCGCCACACTTTCGGTTGAAAGGTCGCGACGGGACGACGTCGGCAGGCACGCCGCAAACGAACAAAAACGTACAGACGACGTCGGAAACCGCCGACAGACGGGGGAGCAGCACGACCACGACCAGACACCGAGCGCGAACGAGACACACGCGAACCACCCCCACCGGCCAAAGGGCACCACACAACAACCCAGAGCACCACGTGTCGACACCAGAGCAACCCGCCGCTCACGCGACATGGCTGGCACCGAAGGGCAACCGCCCGCAACTGCGCTTTCCGCGCCGGCCCGGATGCACGTCGTGCTACAACAACACCACTACCGTACACAGCCGCTGTTCACAACATCACTATCAATGGCGCGCCCGCGGCTCGCCGCCGTCGCAGTCGCAGCCCCAACGCCAGCACTTTTGCACCACCATTCACACGCACCGCAACACAGCTCGCCGACACAGCCGAACAAAACAAACACCACACAACAACAGCAACAACGCCGCCGCCTCTACTTGTGCCGGCGACCCACCCCGCCGATGGCGCACCTTTCGCCAGCCGGCAATCGACACACACGCACCCACCCACCGGGGCCCAGTGCAAAAAACAAAAAACACACAAAAACAAAAAAACCAAACAACACAAACGACACGGGAAGCGCACACCGCCACTTCGCGCGCACGCCACCAACCAGTCGTCGTCTCAAAATAACAAACACAAACAAAATAAACTAACAACTAGGGCAACACAAAACAAAAAAAAAAACGCCTCGCACGAACCGCCCACAAAAAGGACAAGCACACGCACAGCCTCTGCTGACGACCACGACGCAGCGGCACGCTGCTCCTGTCCCGCGCCCCGCGCCCCACTCGATTCACAACTCACGCGACACCGTCAACGACGGGCTCGCTTCCCGCAACCTACCACCTTTCCGCCACGACGCACAGCCCCAGCCCCACCCGACGACGCCCGTGGCAACGACTGCACTTTCACCACCGCCTCCCCCTTCCCCCCCAAAAACACACACACACACACACACACAGCCAGCCAAAAACGCACTCGCGACCCACACATGCACGTGCATCGGCACACGCCAACCAGTCAACGTCGACAACCACACGCAAGGCTCGAAACGAAACCGGCGTCCTTCCACGTTGCCATCAAGCTACGCGACACAAGACACAAGGAACCAACACAACAGCCGGCCCCACTAATTCCCACTCTCACGCCGCAAAAAGCACACCGAAACCGCCAAACGCACGCACATTCCCCTTCGCACTGACACCACCGACCGGCTCGCTACCACACACCTCTCGGCAGCCGTTTCACGCCAATTCGCCACACCGCCCACACAGTCGACAAGCGCCCGCCCTGTACGGCACACGCAACGACGCAGCGCAGCAAAGGGCGCCCGCAACACATACCTCTCCGCCGCCCGACGCGCCAACCGCCACACCACACCGCCAGCCACTCGCAAATTGTGCACTGCCACCAGCCACACGTCCAACACGCCGCGCCGCCTCCGGCCACCCGCCAGGGGGCGCTCACGTCCGCGACAACAGCGCGGCCCGCCGGGCCGGGCCGGGCCGAACCGAACCGAGCCGCCGCTGCTCTGCACTCGGCACGGCCACACCCTGCTGCAGACCGGGCTCGTCCCTCTGTACGCGTCTGCCTGCGCATCAACACAACACGACCTTTTTTTTTTTTTTTTTTTTTTTTTTCTCTCTACCGCCATCCCTCCTTCTCGCGTTTTACTCGTTGTTGCAGCAGCGGCGCACACCTACACATCCACAGCCCCAGCCCCAGCCGAGCCGGCCTCACCTCAGGGCCCGCCGCCAGCGTCTCCTCCTCGGGCACAGGTGCGGTGCTGTGGCCGCCCATCCAACCGCATTGCTGGCCGTCCAGCCACCAGGCGTTCCCACTGCCGCGAGCCACGCCGCGCACCGACCCTGCTGCAGAAAACGAAGCATAGCCAGAGACCGACCGATACACAAAGCAAGCCGTCGCCTCGCCTCTTGTCCTTCCTGCCTTCCTTCCGCCCCCGCCCTTCTCACACCACCGCCTCTCCACTTTCGCCCCCCCCTCCTTTTTTTGTTTTTTTTTTTTTGTTTTCTTCTTTCTTTCTTTCTTTCTTTCTTTGGCCCTCTCTCCTTCCCGCCATGGCGGTTACGGCACCGCCTGCAGCGGCAGATTTTTTGCGCCCACACGCCTACTCCTACCACCATTAACCTTGCCCTGCCCTGCCCTGCCCTGCCCATCAACGTCGCAGTCGAACCGACGCTTGCCAACACACTGCCCACGTTCCTTTCTCTTTTCGGCCTACGCCCATTACGCGCCGCCGCCACAGCACCTTCCCTTCCCACAACACACCGACGTCATCACACGCACCCAAAACAGGGGCCACGACCGTGTTCCTCGCCCACTCCCATCCCGCACGGTACGCACATTCCCAACTACTAACCGCGCACCCTCCCTTTCCAATCTGTGTGTCTCTGTGTCTGTGTCCTGTCCGCGCGTGACGCCTCTCAACATCCGCCGTCCCCCGTCCCGTTTTCGCCCCCATGCCGTCGTCGCGCCGCCTCCTCCCCGTCCACCGCCGCCCCTGTCCGCCCCGCACCACACCATACACCGCTGCTTGTCCCGGCCGTTGCCACCAAAGGCGCCGACCGCAAACGCGCCACGCCGCAGCCCCCGTGCGTCTCGCGCTCGCTTGCATCTCCGTGCCGACGCTGCCTCTCTTCCCACTCGCACTCGACCTCGACAACACAGTCTTTGGCTCCGCCACTGCGTGTTCCGGTGGTACGCACGCTGCAACACGTATGTATTCATTACCAGAGCGATGGCGAGGCATGACAGCATCTCTGTCTGACCAGAGAGTTCTTTCTCGCTGCTAGTCGGCGCTTGGACCGCGCCAGACGACAGTAGTGGCACGCACCGGGTCGCCAGGAACAGTTGTTATATATATTGTAGCGCGAGTCGGGAGAGGTAGTAGTCGGTCGACAGTAGTAGCGGGTGGACGGTTGTACTGAGCGGGCGTCGGCGGCGTGCTCTGCTCGTCTCGCGACTCTGGTCACGGTTCGGGACGATGTATAGTATATTGTGTTACAATCAAAAGGTGGTGTGACGCTGCATTGCGCAAATCTGATAACGTATGTTCATTGTACTTATTTTGTTCAACAACAAAAGCCCCACTATTACTTTTTTTCTAAAGTAACTTTTGTCTCTTAACGAAAAACATTCACGTTTTAAAGACTACTTCCTATGGCATTTCCCTCCAAGGAGTGCAATTAATTACCAGCCAGCACTCATTCATTGCACACAGCTGTGTAAGGGGTATCTACAATTGAGGAGCGGATATAAATGCAATTTTTTGTTTTTTTTGTTTTTTTTTTGTGTGTGTGTTGTAACCTCCCAGCAAAATTTAAAACAATGGACAATGTTATTTACGGATGCTAATGGACATTGCGCTAATTGTAACCTCGCCCACAATGAGAGGTATTGAAAATGGCAACAAAAATGTGAAATTCGCAATCTGACTCAAATATAAAGTCTTCACACAACATTTAAAAATGTCCGTTCAGTGACAAGAAACTTCAATTAAACCGAAATATCGGTCTTTGGCCCTGTGCAAAACAATCAGAATTAAAGTCTTACCTCCGAATAAATGGATGTCACATTTCTGCTCTGGTTGTTGCGCAGCGCTTGAAGGAACTGCATTGCAAATAATAATATTCTCTTTTTTTGTGATTTTAGTGGCATTTTTCTTCAAAGAAGTGGAATGAAATGTGAAGTGCAACGAACTCTTTAGTTCAATACAAAATTAAATGTTTGAAAAATGCTTTTGAAATAAAACCTATTATTGGGGAACTTGTTGGAGAATAATTACAATAAATACAATTTTTCATTATCTAATGATTATATTAATTAACAGTATACCTTATTCACCATCTTGACCAGTGTTGCCGACCGCCTACATCACACAACCGCACTCGGCTGCTACTACTGACCGACCGCTCTGCATGACGACTATTAGCGTACTGCACGCGACGACTACTGACAGAGTACAGCCCTCAACTACACAGAGCTACGGACTCGCAACGACTACTGACAGACTGACTGACTGACTGACTGACTGACTGAGAACCGCTCGCAACACTCGCGCAGTCCAGCGCAAACTCTCTGGTCACAGATGCTACAATGTCTCGCCATCGCTACTATGTTACATACGTGTTTCAGTGTCTTTTTCATTGGGGTAACGATCTTTGGCTCTTTTTATTCTGAATACAGGGCCAAAGGTCAACGCTGCTGCCCTTATACAATTTATCAGGTTTCATTATGTCTGTTGCAATGTTACATACGGTTCACTCTTTCATTAATATTATCGTTGGGTTTGTTTTGTAGGGACGTTAACATTCTGGCACATTTTTATTATCATCGGACTCTCTGCTATTTGTGCAGGGAGGTTATACCTGGGTCCATTTCCATTTCCATTTACATTTTAATATTGATAGACTTTTTGTTTTCTTTTTTGTTTCTTGTTGTTTTTCCTTCTTTTTTTTTGTTGTTTTTTTTTTTTTTTTTTTTTTGTTTTGTTTTTCCCGCTCTCACCACCACCGCCGCATCACGCCTTCCGTTTTCTTGGTTTCTTTTCTGTTCTTCAACTGCTTCAACATCACCGCGCCCCATTTCCACACCACAGCCATCAGCCTCCGAGACGGGCGGGCGCAGTGTGCCATTTCCGGCGCACAAGCACACCCGTACGGTACTCTCCTCGCCCCCACGCCACCAACAACACAGCGACCACGCGGCTTTCAGGCATGGCATGGCACGGCACGGCACCGGCGAAATGCGCCGCCCCCGCCCCTCCGCGCATCCGTCCGTCTCGCCACGTTCACTGACAGCCGCGTCTGCGGCTACACCACGACAACCACAACACCGCTCCCCTCCCTGGCAACTCACATTGTTTTTCTCCTCCTCTTTTGCACAAACCACAACGCCGAGCACAGGCGCAAGCCACCCACACCGCGCCCCTCCCCGTCCCGTCTTTGGCCGCCGCTCCTCGTTTCCTCGTTTGCCCCCTCCCATCTCCCGAAATGCCATGCCAGCAGCGTTACGCATGCCCCTCCCCTGTCCACACAACACTACCGCCTAACGAACAGCCTTTTCCGGGCCACATCCAGGGCACGCCCACCTCCAAACACTGCCAATTCACGGACGCACACACACACACACACACACACACACTCACTCACTTTCTCGACACCTTTCTGTACGGAGGGTGCGTCATCTCGACCGTGACAGAGTGACGGCAACTATCGACGATCCATTTCCCCCCACTGGTAAAACATGTCCACTAACACCTACATACATCATTCAAGTACACAGACAATAGCATACACACAATGGGAGGGCACACGAACATGGACGGCACGGCACTGTCATACACTCTTCCTCAGAACCATATCAACAAACGTTACGTACATCCGGGAAAGCGAAAGCGAACGCGAAAGCGAAAGCGAAAGCAAAGGCAAAGGCAAAGCCCAATGCAGCCGTCAAAGGTAACGTTCACCACGGCAGACACTTGCAGCCGCGCCGCCGTTAAACGCATTTCAGTGCGGCTCCAATACGCCTCCGACACGGGAACGTTCCGTTGCTCTACGAATGCGTTTCTCCCCTTTTTCCCTTCCTCTCTCTTTTGCCCCCCCTCCTTGCACTCTTGCCTCATTCCTCACGTTCTGCCCAGACATTCGACCGATCAAAGTCAACCTTTCGTTACCGTTCTCAGCGCGACGGTGTACAACAGTATGACGGGTGTGCCCAAGACTTCGGTTCAGTTGCGTGACGCCGGTCTATCGCGCCGATCGACAGTTACTCAGGGGGCGACGGATCGGACCACGTCACCGACACACAAAACACTTTCAAACAAACAAATACATACCGGATGGACACAGACAAACACGTGTACAGACATTCGCCAAACAAACGACCGCCGCCGTCGTCGTCTAGCGTGCATCTTGAATGACGACATCGGTGTGCGTGCGTCGTACGCAATCAGTCAGACACGGCTATCAAACATCAGAGTCGAATGGTACATCATCGTGCGTGTCGCCGTACACGTACAGTACAATACAACAACAATGCGTCTTAATGGCACGTTCATTTCAACGTCACTCACACACCTCCACGCTGCAGTTACGTCGCACCATTGTCAAACTCGGCGTACAGCAAAGGGAATAGTGGGCGGCAAAAAAAAAACCAAACAAAAACATTTCACATTTCACCCTCGCCATGTATGATGTGCAAAAAAAACAAACCCGCAAACGGCCGTCGTTACGGTGACACAAAAGTCGCCGATCGCACTGTCCCCCCTCGCAGACGGGTAACACACACACACACACACACACCAACAACACCAATGGGTCAAAAACCACGCCAACGAGGCGTGCCACCATTCCACGCCACGGCGACCAACCTCGTGGCCGTACCCCGCGCAACACGCTTTGACGCGCCCCCCCACCCACAATCAAAATGCACACATACATCACAGCCGTCCACACAAACAACAACAACAACAATTCCGCCCTTCCCGCAAAAGGCAAGTTGGTGGCCCTGAAAAGGGCCGTTTTGCCGCTCTCGCAACGGAGGAGCCTTCTCCATCCTTCCTTCCATTCCAGAGCCACCTCCTTACTTGGAGCTCGTGTACTTGGTCACCGCCTTCGTGCCCTCGCTCACGGCGTGCTTGGCCAGCTCGCCAGGCAGCAACAGCCGCACAGCGGTCTGGATCTCGCGGGACGTGATGGTCGAGCGCTTGTTGTAGTGCGCCAGGCGAGAAGCCTCGGCCGCAATGCGCTCGAAAATGTCGTTCACGAAGCTGTTCATGATGCTCATCGCCTTCGACGAGATGCCCGTGTCAGGGTGCACCTGCTTCAGCACCTTGTAGATGTAGATGGCATAGCTCTCCTTCCTCTTGCGCTTCTTCTTCTTGTCGCCCTTCGAAATGTTCTTCTGCGCCTTGCCAGCCTTCTTGGCGGCCTTCCCGCTAGTCTTGGGCGGCATCTCGAACCAACGTACGGCAGCAGCAACACCAGTAGCAAGCGCTCCGCTCTAGTCAGCGTCTCCCCACACAGTGGCACCCGCCGCCAGCCGCCGCCGCACCTTTACCAGCTCGCCCTGTTGCGGCCGCCGACCAATGGGGCGCGCGCGCAACCGGCCGCCGCACCCGAGCCCATAAAGCACCCCCACCCCGGCTGCGCCGGCACGCACTCCGCTGCTCGACTCGCTGCCGCTCGCACCGGTCGTTTTCGTTTCCGTTTCGTGTGCACCGTCGCTAGCCCATCGCCATGTCCGGACGCGGAAAGGGAGGCAAAGTCAAGGGCAAGTCAAAGTCCCGCTCAAGCAGGGCTGGGCTCCAGTTCCCGGTCGGCAGAATCCACCGCCTCCTGCGCAAGGGAAACTACGCAGAGCGCGTCGGCGCCGGGGCGCCCGTCTACCTCGCCGCCGTCATGGAGTACCTCGCGGCTGAGGTGCTCGAGCTGGCCGGAAACGCGGCCCGCGACAACAAGAAGACGCGCATCATCCCGCGCCACCTGCAGCTTGCCATCCGCAACGACGAGGAGCTCAACAAGCTCCTGTCGGGCGTCACCATCGCACAGGGTGGTGTCCTGCCCAACATCCAGGCCGTCCTGCTGCCAAAGAAGACCGAGAAGAAGGCCTAAAGGAGGCCAGGCAATCGCAGCGCCGCGTGCTCCCCTGCACGCAACGCGCTTTGCCGGCTCGGCCCACAACAATCGGCCCTTTTCAGGGCCACCACACAAACCTACGTCCAAAGCAAAATTTCAGTCGTCCTCGCCGCACCTTGTTTTGTTTTAACTTTGCACTGTCACAGCACAGCCGCCGCCGGCGCACGTCCGCCATCTTGTCGTCCACACAGCCCGTGTGGCCCAACACACACACACACACACACATTTTGCACGGTCGCAGTCGCCTTCCAAACCGACAACGGCAGCAATAATGACCATTGTTAAAGGGAGGCGTGTCGACACACCGCCCTCCACTCCCGCGCGCAACGGCCGTCGACACGAACGAAACAGCTGATCCGGCCGCCTATGCCCACACGCCTTGCCTCGGAAACCCCAACGCCGCCGCAAACAAACACACAGAGCCAAACCACGCAAGCAAATAATCACCGCCTCTCGCACAACAACACACAGCCCGCCATCTCCGTCGCGATCGATACAAAGACACACAATAACAAACACACAAACGAAGCAGCTCCACACACAGCCAGCCACATGACACGTTTCCTTTCCTTCTCCCCTCCCAGTCACATCACGTCGCTCAAAACGGAAAGAAAGAAAGAAACAAACAAACAAACAAACAACACAGCGCACACACGCAGCAACAACACAGACTCTTTCGCACTTTTCAACTTCCGAACAGTGTGGTGGCCCTGAAAAGGGCCGTTTTCTAGTCTCTCCCACCCACAAGCACGGCCGCGGGAAGGCCAGCGCCCGCTGCGACGCAGCCTAACCGCCGAAACCGTACAGGGTGCGCCCCTGCCTCTTCAGGGCGTACACCACGTCCATGGCCGTCACAGTCTTGCGCTTGGCGTGCTCAGTGTACGTCACCGCGTCGCGGATCACGTTCTCCAGGAACACCTTCAGCACCCCGCGGGTCTCCTCGTAGATCAGACCAGAGATGCGCTTCACGCCGCCCCTGCGAGCCAGGCGGCGGATGGCGGGCTTCGTGATGCCCTGGATGTTGTCGCGCAACACCTTGCGGTGCCGCTTGGCGCCACCCTTGCCGAGCCCCTTTCCTCCCTTGCCGCGGCCTGTCATCCTTCCTTCCTCGGGCAAAGCAAAACGTGCACAAACAGCAGCTGCAGCGGCTGGCGAGTCGGCTACGGTCTGCGCCCAGCGCGCCCGCCGCCCCCCTATATAGACTCTGGCCCGCCCTCCCCCCACCACGCGCAACCGAGGGCATATAAGCGCAGCACGGAGGCGCGCGGGCCCGTTGTCAAGGCAGCACCGGACGCCGCGCCGCACCTAACCTCCACGCACGCCGCTCCGCTACCGCTACCGCCATGGCCCGCACAAAGCAAACGGCCCGCAAGTCCACCGGCGGAAAGGCGCCGCGCAAACAGCTCGCCACCAAGGCGGCGAGGAAGAGCGCGCCCGCCACCGGAGGCGTCAAGAAGCCCCACCGCTACAGGCCGGGCACCGTCGCCCTGCGAGAAATCAGGCGCTACCAGAAGAGCACAGAGCTGCTCATCCGCAAGCTGCCATTCCAGCGCCTAGTGCGCGAGATCGCCCAGGACTTCAAGACCGACCTGCGCTTCCAGAGCTCCGCAGTCATGGCCCTGCAGGAGGCCAGCGAGGCCTACCTCGTCGGCCTCTTCGAAGACACCAACCTGTGCGCAATCCACGCCAAGCGCGTCACCATCATGCCCAAGGACATCCAGCTCGCGCGCCGCATCCGCGGCGAGCGCGCCTAAACCGCGCCGCGGCACCGCACCGCACAAACAAAAACGGCCCTTTTCAGGGCCACTAACATCTCTCCGTCGCGAGCAAACTTTGTCGGTCGCCTGCCTCTCGCCCCGCAACCCAAAAACAAAAACCACCACTTCCCGTCCGTCCGCCACACCCGCTCACTCTGCCTGCCTGCTAGCAGCGCGCAACAATCACACATCATCCCTCCCCGGCGCTCAAAGCGCACAATACCCAACGGCCGACGTCACACCGCACGGGTGGCTGGCCGGCCGCCGCTTTCGTTTCGAAAACAAAAAAACCCGCACTCCACTCCGACGGCCAACGGCCAGGCAGGCGCGCTCGCTCGCTCTACACGCCACCGAAATCCCCGCCGACTCCTTCCACATCTCAACGTGCCCCCCGTTGCAAAACATAACACACACACACACAAAGGAACAAAACAAAACAAAGACCAGACACGACTCGACTCGACAAGACAGACATCCGAGAAGAACGAACGCAGGCAAGCCAACCAACGTATTCAAACAAAACAACGTGACAGAAAACCAACCGTCGGCCGCCGCCACAAACACGGCGACAATCAACCACGACAACAACAACAACAACAACAACACCGCTTACCGCTACCGCCGCCCACACCCGCCACCGACCCCCGCAATCCAACCACCACGGCACGCAAACAGCATCCCCACGGGCATACAGAAACGCCAGACAGACACCCACACCAAACGCAACACGACAATCAAAACCTTCCCCGACGTGCTTTGATGGCCCTGAGAAGGGCCGTTTTGGGCCGCGCGTCTCTTGCGCGCCACTAGACGACGACGGGGGGTGGGGACGACGGAGTCAAGCGCCAAACCCTTCCTTTCTCCCATCTCTTTCTCCTCTACTCTACTTCTTCTTCTTGGGCGAAGCCTTCGCCTTAGACGGCGTCGTCGCCTTCTTCGGGCGCGGCGCCTTCGGCTTCTTCGTCGGAACCTTGGCGGCCTTCTTCGCCTTCGACGGCGACTTGGCCTTGGCCGGCTTGGCCGCAGCCGCCTTCTTCGCACCCGCGGGAGCGGCCGACGCCGCAGACGCCTTCTTGGCGGCGCCCGCCTTCCGACCGGTCGCCGCCTTCACGCCACCAGCCTTCTTTGCGCCGGCCGCACGGGCGCCCTTCTTCTCCTTGCTGGCCGGAGCGGCGCGCTTCTTCTTGGCACCGCCAGCACGAGCCTTGCCGCCCTCGGCCGCCCCCCCGCCGCCGGCGCCGGCAAGCTTGAACGAGCCGGACGCGCCCTTCCCCTTCGTCTGCACCAGCTCGCCCGCCACGACGGCCGACTTGAGGTACTTCTTGATAAACGGCGCCAGCTTCTCCGCGTCCAGCTTGTAGTGCGCGGCTATGTACTTCTTGATCGCCTGCAGCGACGACCCGCCGCGCTCCTTCAGACTCTTGATGGCGGCCGTCACCATCTCAGAGGTGCGCGGGTGCGCAGGCTTGGCGCGCGGCTTCTTCGCAGACGACGCAGACTTGGCCTTCTTCGTAGTGCCGGTGGCGGCGGGTGCCGCAGCAGTCTCGTTCGTAGCCGCCTGATCTGCCATTTCGACGACGCGCGTAACACACAGCGAGAGCGAGCGGGACGGCAGGCACGCAAGCACAGCACAGCAGCAGAGCAGAGAATCACAAGGCCCAGCCAGTGTCGCGGGCGGGCGCGGACGGCCGAGAGAGCGGCCGCCACTCTGCGCGCCGCCGCGCCGCGCCTCCCGCGCTTGCTACCGCCCAACGTCCGACAGCCTGTGCGGAGCAGCCCCAAACCTGCGCCACAACCGCCCGCGCCTTTCAAACCACCGAGGATGGGGCTACACACAGCCACACCACAGTCGCCAACCAGTCGCCACGGCAGCGCCGCAAACCACGGCCAAACTGCAGCTACCGCGCGCTACAGCCTGCGTCGGCCCGCCGAGAATCGCCGCCCCCGCCCAAATGCCGCCCCCACAGCCCCAGCCGACGACCCGCCACAATGGCCAAACCTTCGGCAAAACTCCCACACCGTCGCCGCGGCAGCCCGGCCAGCGCGGCCGGCGCCACAGCCACACAAGCCGAGGCGTGCGGCGATGACGGCCGTGCAAACGCGCCTCCGCCGCCCCATCGCCTTCCGTCGCCCTCCCGCCGTTTCCCGATCGGCCCGCAGCCGTCGGGCCACATCGCGCGCCGTCCTCCTCCTCTCGCCCGCCAACATTCACAGCCGTTTCTCAACAATTGCCCGCCGCAAACGGACGCCGCCTGCGCAACAGGCGCCGCCGCCCCTCGCCGCTTCCGACCCAACCCCTCGACCGAGGCAAACCGCAATCCGAATCTACAGACCAACCCAATCTGCCGTCAAGCACACACGACAGCCGACCTTACACGTTACGCGTTACACATTACGTTTACACGTCTACGTTAGGTTAGGTTAGGTGGACGTGGGTTAGGTTAAGGGGACTTGGGTTAGGTTAAGCGTCAAACTTAGGTTAAGCATTCAAACACGTCAGGCGTCAGAGGTTAGGTTAGGTTAGGTTAGGTTAGGTTAGGTTAGGTTAGGTTAGTGCTAGGTTGAGAAGCGTCAAACGTAGGTTAAAAAGGCGTTCAAACGTGAGGCGTGAGCCGGACAGCTTACCTTACGTAGACGTTAGGGGCTCACAGGCTGAGCTCACCTCGCCACACCACAGGTTCGGTTCGGTTCGCTCGGCTCAGCGTAAAGCGCCGAGGTCAGGGTTACGTTCGTTCACCTTCGGGCGCCACACTTTCGGTTGAAAGGTCGCGACGGGACGACGTCGGCAGGCACGCCGCAAACGAACAAAAACGTACAGACGACGTCGGAAACCGCCGACAGACGGGGGAGCAGCACGACCACGACCAGACACCGAGCGCGAACGAGACACACGCGAACCACCCCCACCGGCCAAAGGGCACCACACAACAACCCAGAGCACCACGTGTCGACACCAGAGCAACCCGCCGCTCACGCGACATGGCTGGCACCGAAGGGCAACCGCCCGCAACTGCGCTTTCCGCGCCGGCCCGGATGCACGTCGTGCTACAACAACACCACTACCGTACACAGCCGCTGTTCACAACATCACTATCAATGGCGCGCCCGCGGCTCGCCGCCGTCGCAGTCGCAGCCCCAACGCCAGCACTTTTGCACCACCATTCACACGCACCGCAACACAGCTCGCCGACACAGCCGAACAAAACAAACACCACACAACAACAGCAACAACGCCGCCGCCTCTACTTGTGCCGGCGACCCACCCTGCCGATGGCGCACCTTTCGCCAGCCGGCAATCGACACACACGCACCCACCCACCGGGGCCCAGTGCAAAAAACAAAAAACACACAAAAACAAAAAAACCAAACAACACAAACGACACGGGAAGCGCACACCGCCACTTCGCGCGCACGCCACCAACCAGTCGTCGTCTCAAAATAACAAACACAAACAAAATAAACTAACAACTAGGGCAACACAAAACAAAAAAAAAAACGCCTCGCACGAACCGCCCACAAAAAGGACAAGCACACGCACAGCCTCTGCTGACGACCACGACGCAGCGGCACGCTGCTCCTGTCCCGCGCCCCGCGCCCCACTCGATTCACAACTCACGCGACACCGTCAACGACGGGCTCGCTTCCCGCAACCTACCACCTTTCCGCCACGACGCACAGCCCCAGCCCCACCCGACGACGCCCGTGGCAACGACTGCACTTTCACCACCGCCTCCCCCTTCCCCCCCAAAAACACACACACACACACACACACAGCCAGCCAAAAACGCACTCGCGACCCACACATGCACGTGCATCGGCACACGCCAACCAGTCAACGTCGACAACCACACGCAAGGCTCGAAACGAAACCGGCGTCCTTCCACGTTGCCATCAAGCTACGCGACACAAGACACAAGGAACCAACACAACAGCCGGCCCCACTAATTCCCACTCTCACGCCGCAAAAAGCACACCGAAACCGCCAAACGCACGCACATTCCCCTTCGCACTGACACCACCGACCGGCTCGCTACCACACACCTCTCGGCAGCCGTTTCACGCCAATTCGCCACACCGCCCACACAGTCGACAAGCGCCCGCCCTGTACGGCACACGCAACGACGCAGCGCAGCAAAGGGCGCCCGCAACACATACCTCTCCGCCGCCCGACGCGCCAACCGCCACACCACACCGCCAGCCACTCGCAAATTGTGCACTGCCACCAGCCACACGTCCAACACGCCGCGCCGCCTCCGGCCACCCGCCAGGGGGCGCTCACGTCCGCGACAACAGCGCGGCCCGCCGGGCCGGGCCGGGTCGAACCGAACCGAGCCGCCGCTGCTCTGCACTCGGCACGGCCACACCCTGCTGCAGACCGGGCTCGTCCCTCTGTACGCGTCTGCCTGCGCATCAACACAACACGACCTTTTTTTTTTTTTTTTTTTTTTTCTCTCTACCGCCATCCCTCCTTCTCGCGTTTTACTCGTTGTTGCAGCAGCGGCGCACACCTACACATCCACAGCCCCAGCCCCAGCCGAGCCGGCCTCACCTCAGGGCCCGCCGCCAGCGTCTCCTCCTCGGGCACAGGTGCGGTGCTGTGGCCGCCCATCCAACCGCATTGCTGGCCGTCCAGCCACCAGGCGTTCCCACTGCCGCGAGCCACGCCGCGCACCGACCCTGCTGCAGAAAACGAAGCATAGCCAGAGACCGACCGATACACAAAGCAAGCCGTCGCCTCGCCTCTTGTCCTTCCTGCCTTCCTTCCGCCCCCGCCCTTCTCACACCACCGCCTCTCCACTTTCGCCCCCCCCTCCTTTTTTTGTTTTTTTTTTTTTGTTTTCTTCTTTCTTTCTTTCTTTCTTTCTTTGGCCCTCTCTCCTTCCCGCCATGGCGGTTACGGCACCGCCTGCAGCGGCAGATTTTTTGCGCCCACACGCCTACTCCTACCACCATTAACCTTGCCCTGCCCTGCCCTGCCCTGCCCATCAACGTCGCAGTCGAACCGACGCTTGCCAACACACTGCCCACGTTCCTTTCTCTTTTCGGCCTACGCCCATTACGCGCCGCCGCCACAGCACCTTCCCTTCCCACAACACACCGACGTCATCACACGCACCTAAAACAGGGGCCACGACCGTGTTCCTCGCCCACTCCCATCCCGCACGGTACGCACATTCCCAACTACTAACCGCGCACCCTCCCTTTCCAATCTGTGTGTCTCTGTGTCTGTGTCCTGTCCGCGCGTGACGCCTCTCAACATCCGCCGTCCCCCGTCCCGTTTTCGCCCCCATGCCGTCGTCGCGCCGCCTCCTCCCCGTCCACCGCCGCCCCTGTCCGCCCCGCACCACACCATACACCGCTGCTTGTCCCGGCCGTTGCCACCAAAGGCGCCGACCGCAAACGCGCCACGCCGCAGCCCCCGTGCGTCTCGCGCTCGCTTGCATCTCCGTGCCGACGCTGCCTCTCTTCCCACTCGCACTCGACCTCGACAACACAGTCTTTGGCTCCGCCACTGCGTGTTCCGGTGGTACGCACGCTGCAACACGTATGTATTCATTACCAGAGCGATGGCGAGGCATGACAGCATCTCTGTCTGACCAGAGAGTTCTTTCTCGCTGCTAGTCGGCGCTTGGACCGCGCCAGACGACAGTAGTGGCACGCACCGGGTCGCCAGGAACAGTTGTTATATATATTGTAGCGCGAGTCGGGAGAGGTAGTAGTCGGTCGACAGTAGTAGCGGGTGGACGGTTGTACTGAGCGGGCGTCGGCGGCGTGCTCTGCTCGTCTCGCGACTCTGGTCACGGTTCGGGACGATGTATAGTATATTGTGTTACAATCAAAAGGTGGTGTGACGCTGCATTGCGCAAATCTGATAACGTATGTTCATTGTACTTATTTTGTTCAACAACAAAAGCCCCACTATTACTTTTTTTCTAAAGTAACTTTTGTCTCTTAACGAAAAACATTCACGTTTTAAAGACTACTTCCTATGGCATTTCCCTCCAAGGAGTGCAATTAATTACCAGCCAGCACTCATTCATTGCACACAGCTGTGTAAGGGGTATCTACAATTGAGGAGCGGATATAAATGCAATTTTTTGTTTTTTTTGTTTTTTTTTTGTGTGTGTGTTGTAACCTCCCAGCAAAATTTAAAACAATGGACAATGTTATTTACGGATGCTAATGGACATTGCGCTAATTGTAACCTCGCCCACAATGAGAGGTATTGAAAATGGCAACAAAAATGTGAAATTCGCAATCTGACTCAAATATAAAGTCTTCACACAACATTTAAAAATGTCCGTTCAGTGACAAGAAACTTCAATTAAACCGAAATATCGGTCTTTGGCCCTGTGCAAAACAATCAGAATTAAAGTCTTACCTCCGAATAAATGGATGTCACATTTCTGCTCTGGTTGTTGCGCAGCGCTTGAAGGAACTGCATTGCAAATAATAATATTCTCTTTTTTTGTGATTTTAGTGGCATTTTTCTTCAAAGAAGTGGAATGAAATGTGAAGTGCAACGAACTCTTTAGTTCAATACAAAATTAAATGTTTGAAAAATGCTTTTGAAATAAAACCTATTATTGGGGAACTTGTTGGAGAATAATTACAATAAATACAATTTTTCATTATCTAATGATTATATTAATTAACAGTATACCTTATTCACCATCTTGACCAGTGTTGCCGACCGCCTACATCACACAACCGCACTCGGCTGCTACTACTGACCGACCGCTCTGCATGACGACTATTAGCGTACTGCACGCGACGACTACTGACAGAGTACAGCCCTCAACTACACAGAGCTACGGACTCGCAACGACTACTGACAGACTGACTGACTGACTGACTGACTGACTGAGAACCGCTCGCAACACTCGCGCAGTCCAGCGCAAACTCTCTGGTCACAGATGCTACAATGTCTCGCCATCGCTACTATGTTACATACGTGTTTCAGTGTCTTTTTCATTGGGGTAACGATCTTTGGCTCTTTTTATTCTGAATACAGGGCCAAAGGTCAACGCTGCTGCCCTTATACAATTTATCAGGTTTCATTATGTCTGTTGCAATGTTACATACGGTTCACTCTTTCATTAATATTATCGTTGGGTTTGTTTTGTAGGGACGTTAACATTCTGGCACATTTTTATTATCATCGGACTCTCTGCTATTTGTGCAGGGAGGTTATACCTGGGTCCATTTCCATTTCCATTTACATTTTAATATTGATAGACTTTTTGTTTTCTTTTTTGTTTCTTGTTGTTTTTCCTTCTTTTTTTTTGTTGTTTTTTTTTTTTTTTTTTGTTGTTTTGTTTTTCCCGCTCTCACCACCACCGCCGCATCACGCCTTCCGTTTTCTTGGTTTCTTTTCTGTTCTTCAACTGCTTCAACATCACCGCGCCCCATTTCCACACCACAGCCATCAGCCTCCGAGACGGGCGGGCGCAGTGTGCCATTTCCGGCGCACAAGCACACCCGTACGGTACTCTCCTCGCCCCCACGCCACCAACAACACAGCGACCACGCGGCTTTCAGGCATGGCATGGCACGGCACGGCACCGGCGAAATGCGCCGCCCCCGCCCCTCCGCGCATCCGTCCGTCTCGCCACGTTCACTGACAGCCGCGTCTGCGGCTACACCACGACAACCACAACACCGCTCCCCTCCCTGGCAACTCACATTGTTTTTCTCCTCCTCTTTTGCACAAACCACAACGCCGAGCACAGGCGCAAGCCACCCACACCGCGCCCCTCCCCGTCCCGTCTTTGGCCGCCGCTCCTCGTTTCCTCGTTTGCCCCCTCCCATCTCCCGAAATGCCATGCCAGCAGCGTTACGCATGCCCCTCCCCTGTCCACACAACACTACCGCCTAACGAACAGCCTTTTCCGGGCCACATCCAGGGCACGCCCACCTCCAAACACTGCCAATTCACGGACGCACACACACACACACACACACACACACACTCACTCACTTTCTCGACACCTTTCTGTACGGAGGGTGCGTCATCTCGACCGTGACAGAGTGACGGCAACTATCGACGATCCATTTCCCCCCACTGGTAAAACATGTCCACTAACACCTACATACATCATTCAAGTACACAGACAATAGCATACACACAATGGGAGGGCACACGAACATGGACGGCACGGCACTGTCATACACTCTTCCTCAGAACCATATCAACAAACGTTACGTACATCCGGGAAAGCGAAAGCGAACGCGAAAGCGAAAGCAAAGGCAAAGGCAAAGCCCAATGCAGCCGTCAAAGGTAACGTTCACCACGGCAGACACTTGCAGCCGCGCCGCCGTTAAACGCATTTCAGTGCGGCTCCAATACGCCTCCGACACGGGAACGTTCCGTTGCTCTACGAATGCGTTTCTCCCCTTTTTCCCTTCCTCTCTCTTTTGCCCCCCCTCCTTGCACTCTTGCCTCATTCCTCACGTTCTGCCCAGACATTCGACCGATCAAAGTCAACCTTTCGTTACCGTTCTCAGCGCGACGGTGTACAACAGTATGACGGGTGTGCCCAAGACTTCGGTTCAGTTGCGTGACGCCGGTCTATCGCGCCGATCGACAGTTACTCAGGGGGCGACGGATCGGACCACGTCACCGACACACAAAACACTTTCAAACAAACAAATACATACCGGATGGACACAGACAAACACGTGTACAGACATTCGCCAAACAAACGACCGCCGCCGTCGTCGTCTAGCGTGCATCTTGAATGACGACATCGGTGTGCGTGCGTCGTACGCAATCAGTCAGACACGGCTATCAAACATCAGAGTCGAATGGTACATCATCGTGCGTGTCGCCGTACACGTACAGTACAATACAACAACAATGCGTCTTAATGGCACGTTCATTTCAACGTCACTCACACACCTCCACGCTGCAGTTACGTCGCACCATTCTCAAACTCGGCGTACAGCAAAGGGAATAGTGGGCGGCAAAAAAAAAACCAAACAAAAACATTTCACATTTCACCCTCGCCATGTATGATGTGCAAAAAAAACAAACCCGCAAACGGCCGTCGTTACGGTGACACAAAAGTCGCCGATCGCACTGTCCCCCCTCGCAGACGGGTAACACACACACACACACACACCAACAACACCAATGGGTCAAAAACCACGCCAACGAGGCGTGCCACCATTCCACGCCACGGCGACCAACCTCGTGGCCGTACCCCGCGCAACACGCTTTGACGCGCCCCCCCACCCACAATCAAAATGCACACATACATCACAGCCGTCCACACAAACAACAACAACAACAATTCCGCCCTTCCCGCAAAAGGCAAGTTGGTGGCCCTGAAAAGGGCCGTTTTGCCGCTCTCGCAACGGAGGAGCCTTCTCCATCCTTCCTTCCATTCCAGAGCCACCTCCTTACTTGGAGCTCGTGTACTTGGTCACCGCCTTCGTGCCCTCGCTCACGGCGTGCTTGGCCAGCTCGCCAGGCAGCAACAGCCGCACAGCGGTCTGGATCTCGCGGGACGTGATGGTCGAGCGCTTGTTGTAGTGCGCCAGGCGAGAAGCCTCGGCCGCAATGCGCTCGAAAATGTCGTTCACGAAGCTGTTCATGATGCTCATCGCCTTCGACGAGATGCCCGTGTCAGGGTGCACCTGCTTCAGCACCTTGTAGATGTAGATGGCATAGCTCTCCTTCCTCTTGCGCTTCTTCTTCTTGTCGCCCTTCGAAATGTTCTTCTGCGCCTTGCCAGCCTTCTTGGCGGCCTTCCCGCTAGTCTTGGGCGGCATCTCGAACCAACGTACGGCAGCAGCAACACCAGTAGCAAGCGCTCCGCTCTAGTCAGCGTCTCCCCACACAGTGGCACCCGCCGCCAGCCGCCGCCGCACCTTTACCAGCTCGCCCTGTTGCGGCCGCCGACCAATGGGGCGCGCGCGCAACCGGCCGCCGCACCCGAGCCCATAAAGCACCCCCACCCCGGCTGCGCCGGCACGCGACGGTGGCATCTCCACAGATAGACACATCCGCGCGGGAGTACCACAAGGGTCGGTACTCGGCCCCCTGCTGTACTCCCTCTACACAGCCGACGCTCCGCGGGTGGCACGCGTGGAGTTAGCACTTTATGCTGACGACACAGCGCTGTTCACCCGCAGCATGAACGCGGCCGAGATGCGCCGTCGCCTCCAGCTCGGATGTGACGTCCTGGGAGCCTGGTCCACCAAATGGCGACTCAAATTTAACGCCGCAAAGAGCCAGGCCATTGTCTTCAGCAGGAAAAGGCTACCTCCGAACCTGCAGCCAGTCACGATCATGGGAGGCCCCATTCCATGGTTGCGGACAGGAAAGTACCTCGGGGTGACGCTCGATCGGCGCCTGACGTGGCTCCCCCACGTCCGCGAGGTCAGGGGGCGAGCAGTGGGACGTCTTCGTGCGCTGTACCCGCTGCTCAACCCCTCCTCCACACTCCCGCCAAGACACGGCCTCTCTCTGTATCTGGCCCTGGTACGGCCGATACTAGAGTATGCGGCCGTGGTGTGGGGCAATGCTGCCGCCACACACATCGCGGTGCTTCAGCGAGTACAGAACAGGGCGCTGCGCCTTGCCCTTCATAAGCCGCCTCGCTATCCTACGAGGCTTCTGCACGAGGAAGCAGGCGTCCCGCTACTGCGGGACCGCTTCCGGCACATCGCCAGAGGGTTCTACAACGCTGCAGAACACTCTGGCAGCCGCCTGATTCGTGGGCTGGGCCACCAGGTCCACCACAGGCCGACTACACGTTGGCCCGACCTCCTGCGGGAGTAAACAAACTCCCACGGAGGCGATGACGCCACATAGAGCGCCTCCCTAGTCAGAGGCGCTCACCGAGGAAAATCCCTGAAGTTAGGAAACCAAATTCAAAAGAGAGGTATATGCAGGAACAGCAGCTACGCTGCTTACCCTGCCTCCACACCTGGCAGATGTTGCCAGTGTTTTGCAGTGAGTGAGTGCGCCGGCACGCACTCCGCTGCTCGACTCGCTGCCGCTCGCACCGGTCGTTTTCGTTTCCGTTTCGTGTGCACGGTCGCTAGCCCATCGCCATGTCCGGACGCGGAAAGGGAGGCAAAGTCAAGGGCAAGTCAAAGTCCCGCTCAAGCAGGGCTGGGCTCCAGTTCCCGGTCGGCAGAATCCACCGCCTCCTGCGCAAGGGAAACTACGCAGAGCGCGTCGGCGCCGGGGCGCCCGTCTACCTCGCCGCCGTCATGGAGTACCTCGCGGCTGAGGTGCTCGAGCTGGCCGGAAACGCGGCCCGCGACAACAAGAAGACGCGCATCATCCCGCGCCACCTGCAGCTTGCCATCCGCAACGACGAGGAGCTCAACAAGCTCCTGTCGGGCGTCACCATCGCACAGGGTGGTGTCCTGCCCAACATCCAGGCCGTCCTGCTGCCAAAGAAGACCGAGAAGAAGGCCTAAAGGAGGCCAGGCAATCGCAGCGCCGCGTGCTCCCCTGCACGCAACGCGCTTTGCCGGCTCGGCCCACAACAATCGGCCCTTTTCAGGGCCACCACACAAACCTACGTCCAAAGCAAAATTTCAGTCGTCCTCGCCGCACCTTGTTTTGTTTTAACTTTGCACTGTCACAGCACAGCCGCCGCCGGCGCACGTCCGCCATCTTGTCGTCCACACAGCCCGTGTGGCCCAACACACACACACACACACACATTTTGCACGGTCGCAGTCGCCTTCCAAACCGACAACGGCAGCAATAATGACCATTGTTAAAGGGAGGCGTGTCGACACACCGCCCTCCACTCCCGCGCGCAACGGCCGTCGACACGAACGAAACAGCTGATCCGGCCGCCTATGCCCACACGCCTTGCCTCGGAAACCCCAACGCCGCCGCAAACAAACACACAGAGCCAAACCACGCAAGCAAATAATCACCGCCTCTCGCACAACAACACACAGCCCGCCATCTCCGTCGCGATCGATACAAAGACACACAATAACAAACACACAAACGAAGCAGCTCCACACACAGCCAGCCACATGACACGTTTCCTTTCCTTCTCCCCTCCCAGTCACATCACGTCGCTCAAAACGGAAAGAAAGAAAGAAACAAACAAACAAACAAACAACACAGCGCACACACGCAGCAACAACACAGACTCTTTCGCACTTTTCAACTTCCGAACAGTGTGGTGGCCCTGAAAAGGGCCGTTTTCTAGTCTCTCCCACCCACAAGCACGGCCGCGGGAAGGCCAGCGCCCGCTGCGACGCAGCCTAACCGCCGAAACCGTACAGGGTGCGCCCCTGCCTCTTCAGGGCGTACACCACGTCCATGGCCGTCACAGTCTTGCGCTTGGCGTGCTCAGTGTACGTCACCGCGTCGCGGATCACGTTCTCCAGGAACACCTTCAGCACCCCGCGGGTCTCCTCGTAGATCAGACCAGAGATGCGCTTCACGCCGCCCCTGCGAGCCAGGCGGCGGATGGCGGGCTTCGTGATGCCCTGGATGTTGTCGCGCAACACCTTGCGGTGCCGCTTGGCGCCACCCTTGCCGAGCCCCTTTCCTCCCTTGCCGCGGCCTGTCATCCTTCCTTCCTCGGGCAAAGCAAAACGTGCACAAACAGCAGCTGCAGCGGCTGGCGAGTCGGCTACGGTCTGCGCCCAGCGTTTTTTTTTTTTTTAAGAGGTGGAGCCCCTCCACGCCCACACCGGCATGATGGCCAACACAAAAGGTCTACTGCCATCTCTGCATAAGGGTTAGTATTCACTAAAGTGAGGTGTCGCAGGATGTGGGTACTGCGATGTTTGCGTACGTCTGGTTAGGATTAACCATTAATACGCGCTCATCTGGAGATAGATTGGTCGAAATCTGACGAAGGGTAGCGGTTTGAAGGGCAGAGGAAAAAAAGTGCCAAGGCAAGAGCCAAGGGAAAAAAACCTCTGCGAAAGTTAGGTCGGGCGGCAAGAGCAGTAGCGGTTGTCTTGCTGCCTGCGATAGGTTGTGCAAGGATAGGCTTTGTTAGTAGTGGGTATCATGCATGTCGATACCTTGACGTTGTGCGTTTGTGCTGCTCGGCGGCTGGCGCTGGGTGCTGGTACAGAGTCCTCGTTCAGCGTCCTGCGACCTGCAACAGTTATGTTTGTTATCGGTCTTGTGTCCGATAGGTCATATACCGGAGGCACAGTGTGGGGGAGTGTTGGGAGATTGTTCGTGCGTCTGTGGGCGAGCTCGTCGGTGTCCCTGCTGTGGCCTGTTGGTCGGCTCTAATAGCAGCTGGTAGTTGCCAGTCAGTATTGCTGTTATGCAGGGGCTTACCGACGTTTGTCGCTGTTTGCGTATGTTAGTTTACCATAGGTGGTTATGCCCTAGCTAGCAGTGTCTTTGGTCGCTTGTGTTTCCACCTGTGGTTGTGATCGTAGTTTCCCAGAGTGAGGATGAAAGGATTGTTCGAGTGTCTCGAGTTCCTGTATAGTCGTGTAGCGTGTTTCTTGAATACTTCCTTGAGGGTATCAAGGCGGTATTCATGGTGAAGATCCACGGTGCGTGTGTAGCGTGGAGCATTGCTAATGATTCGTAGCACTTTGTTCTGTATGATCTGCAGGCGGCGCAGTCGTGTGGGAGCTGCATATCCCCAGACGGGAGCTGCGTACGTCATCAGAGGTCTAATCAGTGTAGTGTATAAGGACCTCGACACCCTCCTATTCAGTGTGCTTTCCCTGTTGAGCATTGGGTAGAGCTGTTTGAGCCTCGCGTGCGCTCGGTTGGCAACGTATTCGATGTGGTCCCCCCACGTAAGTTTCCGGTCCAGCCAGACACCAAGGTATCTGACTTTCTCTCGGAAACGTATTGGGCGTGTATGTAGTGTTATCGGTCTACAGTGTTGGTGTTTGCGCAGTAGTTTCGGTCTGCGTGTGAACAGAACTGCTTCGCACTTGTCGACGTTTACTTTAATACGCCATCGCTCCAGCCAAGGCTCAGCTGTTCTGAGTGCTGTCTGTATTCGTGAGTTGATGTTCGACGGTTTCCAGTCTTGCGCGAGGATGGCTGTGTCATCCGCGTAGACGGCTAACGTCGTGTTTCGTGTCGCTGGGTAGTCATTAATGTACAGGTTAAACAAGATGGGCCCCAGAATGCTTCCTTGGGGTACTCCAGCTTGGATACCGTGTTGTGTTGATTGTTTATCCTGCACGTTAGTGTTGAAACATCTGTTCGTGAGATATGAGTGTATGAGACGTACGAGTCCGTCTGGGAAACCAGCTTCGCTTAGTTTGCGTATGAGTCCGTTGTGCCAGAGACGATCGAAAGCCTTTTCGATGTCTAGGAACACGGCCCCTGTGGCTTTGTTCATGTTGTAGCCGTGTGTTATATGTTCGACTACGCGGAGGAGTTGTTGTGTTGTCGAGTGGTGATTCCTAAAGCCGAATTGCTCCGGTCTTAGGGTGTCGTTGGCGATGCAATGCCTAGTGATACGTTTTAGTATTACCTTCTCAACAATCTTGCTGAGCGAGCACAGCAGACTGATGGGACGGTAATTTTGTGGGAGGGAGTGGTCTTTCCCTGGCTTCCTGAACATCAGGACCTTGGCCGCCTTCCAAAAGTCAGGGAAGTGTTGGTGTGTCAGGATGGCATTCGTTAGGTGTGTGAGGTATTCTACGGCTTTATCCGTGAACTCCTGGAGGACACGGTTTTGAATGCCATCAGGCCCAGGGGCTTTTCTAGCGTTGGTGTGCTTGATAGCCCATGTGACTTCATTTGTGCTAGCACGTCTGATTACGTCGCGCGAGGGCTGGGCTACAAGTCGTGTAACCTCCTGGTCCGTTTCAAGTGTGAATGCTGGGTCTGAAGGAACCAGATTCGGCATGAAGGACGCTGCAAGTGTTGTGGCCATAAGCTCTGCCTTCTCCGTCGCGGAGTAGGCTGGGCCGTCTGGTCCTTGTAACGTGGGAATGTAATGTTTCTCCCTGGTGAAGTGTCTGGCCAGCTGCCACACGCCAGGACGTGTGGTATCCAGCCGAGCGAGTCTCTGTCCCCATTGTTCGTTTCTGAATGTTTGGATTTTATTCCGTATTATGCCCTGGAGTCTGTTGACGTGCAGTTTATAGAACGGACGCCTGGTACGCTGCCAGTATCTCCTGAGGCGGTTCCTCATTGAGATAAGGCCCAGGATTTCCTGGGGCAGGGCCGTCGAGTGTTGTCTTGGTGTTGTAAATGGAATGGCGTCAGTCATTGCGTCTTGGACGGCAGTTGTGAGAGCCTCCACAGCCTCATCGATTTGCTGTGTGTTGTTAATTTCGTGAGTGTCAGGAATGCGACTATCAAGCGTTTCCTTGAACAGTGTCCAGTTCGCACGTTTGTAGTTAAGCATCCTGCGTGGTTCAATGTCCTGCAGTGTCTCTTCCATGTGCAGTATTACAGGCATGTGGTCTGAGTCCAGATCGTTTTCAACCGTTAGGTTGAGTGTGCATGTGATGCCCTTTATGAGGGCTATGTCTAACACGTCTGGCCTATGTCGGGCCTGTGTAGGCACGAACGTCGGAACGTCCGGCCCAAGTATAATGTAGTTTCGGCCTAGTGCGTGTTCGTACAGTTTCTTGCCGTTGGAGGTTCGTATTCGTGAGTTCCAATCGGGGTGTTTTGCGTTGAGGTCTCCAGCGGCTATTACCCGCGGTGCCATGTTGAGTACTGTGCTGATATCGCGTGTTACTATGTTTTTAGGAGGATTGTATAGCGATACCAGTGTGGTGTTGGCTCCGTTGAACTTGACCCTAACGGCCGTAGCCTCCAGTCTTTCAAGTGCTGGGAGCTCGATGTTCGTGTGGTCTATGTCTCTGTGTATAATGATTGCCGTGCCGCCTCCCCTCCTGCCATCCGCTCGGTCGGTACGATAGACGCAATAACCTGGGAGGTTTAGTTGTTTGCGAGGCGTAAGCAGTGTTTCGTTCACAAGAGCGATTCGGATACCCTTTCGCTCCATGAACGCGGCCATCTCGGCTTTTTTGTTTGCGATCCCGTTGGCATTCCAAAACAGGATCTGTGTGACTGCGTTTAAGTCTGCGTTTCGGGGCTGGTGTGGTGTATTATCCATGTAGTAGTGTAAAGAGCGGTGTGATAGTGGCTTGGAAGCTAGTCCAGTTGAGCGTACCCGACATGAACTGCATAAAGAGTTGTGAGACACACCCCATAATCTTCGTGACTATTTCGGTGGTCGTGCGTCCGGGGAATAATGTTTCCATTATTCTCTGGAATGTTGTTGTGATGTTGGTCATGTCGGCCTGGGAGTTGTTGGTCGTGTTAGCGGCCGCTTGTTCCAGTGTTGGCGTTTGGTGAGGGCTGGCCTGCGAGTCAGTTGTTCGTGTGGCAGTTGTGGGCGGCTGTGTATTTTCTGAGGTGAGTGGGTGTGTTATGTGGGTTGTTGAGTTGGTGTCCGGGATGTGTTCGTGGGTGTTGGTGTTCTGTTGCCTGTGTAATTGTTGTGGTGCGGTCGTGTTCCTCGTGCTGCGGCTGTTTCTCCTTCTCCTCCTCCTCTGGCGCTGTGGTTGTCCCTGTGTGTGTGCGTTTTCTGTAGCCTGTGGTGGGCTGCAGTTCGCGATCTCAGGGGGTAGGGTGGTGTTGTTGCTTGTCTCGTGCGGTGTGCCCGGTGCGGGTGTGGTGTCATTTGTTGTGCATGTCTGTTGTGTGCCTGTTGCTGGGGGTGTTTGCTGAGCGTGTTCTGAGCTCTGGGGCTCCTCTGACCGTCCCGCGCTGCTGGGGCTGCCAGCGACCGCTCCAGCGAAGGATAAACCACTTCTTACTGGGCGCGGGGGCGGTTTTGGAACTGTGATGGCGGTTGGTTTCGCATGTTTGGCGATTTTGCGCCTCAGAGCTGCTTTGTATGCAATGCACCCTCTGTAGTTTGCCGGATGGGCAGCACCACAGTTGGCGCACTTGCGAGGTGCTGTATTGGGGAGTTTGCAGCGTTGGGTTGTGTGACCGCCGGCGCATATGCGGCAGCGGGGTGCGAGACCGCATCTGATACCCGCATGCGCATAGCGCTGGCAGTTGTGGCATTGTTGGGGGGTGCGCGGCGTGTTGTACACCTCTACATTAACGACCATGTGAAGAAATAATTTTAACTTCAGCAGGTCGCGGGATTTGGCCGTGTCAGCCAGCTCCGCCATGTAGTTATGTGACGGTCTCGCTGTGCCGAACTCTGACATCCGGTTTACCCGAATGCACTCCCACCCGAGAGCAGAGAGTTCGTTGTGTACCGTGTCGGTCGGGGTTCGTGAGTCTATCCCCTTAATCACGTACTGTTGTGTTTTTTCCAAGACTGTCCTGTACGTGAAGTGTTCTACCTTCCTTTCTTTGAGAAAGTCCAGTAGATTCGTGTAGTCTGTCTTGTTCGCCACGTACAGTGCGGCGTGTTCCCCGGTGAGCTTGGAGTAGTATGTTGTGGGGCTGTGCTTATTGTTAAATTCTCTGTTTAGGAGACTTAGGTCTCCATAGTTGTGAATGATGACCGGTGGGAAGCCGGTCGCGGTGTTGTTAGTGTTCTGCGTAGCTGCGTGTATGTTTGTGGTTGCTGCAGTCGCAGGGTTGTTTGTGTTGGTCCCTGTGTTGTTATTGTTTGTTCGCGGCGTGGATGGTGTTGGCAGCAGCGCTTGGCCGTTGCCTCGTGAGTTTGTGGGCTCACATGTTTGTGTAGTTGGCTGCTGTTTGCGCCTTGGGCCGACCTGCTGCCATGGCCCGTCTTCATCAGTGTTTGTTGTGTCCTCTGTCGGCTCTGGAACCGGTTCCGTCGGTGCCTGGGCCGCCAGAGGTGATATAGGGGGCATGTCCTGTTGTTCAGCAGGTGCCTGTGTGTGTGGTGTGGGTGTTTCTGTTCGTGTGTTTTCGCTGCCCATCAGCTCTGCGATCAGCTCCAGCTGTTCCGCGATCTGCTGGTCCTTCAGGGCAACCTGCTCCTGGAAGGTGGACAGCGGGACGGATATGATGGCGGGAGTAGCCGGCATTACCGCCTCTTGTGCTGCAGCTTTGCTGCGGGTGAGTGGTGGGGAAGCACAGGAAAGATCGGACATCTTCGCTGTTTCAGGAGTAATTATTTATTTGGATAGGGAAGGATGGAACACGACAATTTTGCTCTTTTTAAGGAGCGACAATAATGCTTTTTAGCGATAGCGCTGTGTATCCTGTTCCTACAGAAGAGGGGGTCCCTACGACCTATCTGCGCGGAGTGCAATGCGCGGCGCAAGAGAGCGCGGGTTGAAGAGAGCGGCCTACAGTGCGCGGGGTTATCCGACGTGAACGGGCCCCTGACACTGAGATTACCCTACCAAAGAACGGGAGAGTCCCGCTGGGGAGGTTTGCAACCGAAGTTGCAGGAAGTGGAGCCGAAGCTCTTGCCACTTAGCGCCCGAAAGCGTTAAGCAGCTTGCGCGAGTTCGTGCCGCTCAGAAGAGCGTCACTGGCAGCTACGCCAGTTGTAGCTTATTGGGGACCACTCCAAGGAGCTATCCGCGGGCAGCTACGCCAGGTGCAGAGAGCAGCGTTCCGCTCGGGTCGGCTGCTCGACTGCACTGCGCCCAGCGCGCCCGCCGCCCCCCTATATAGACTCTGGCCCGCCCTCCCCCCACCACGCGCAACCGAGGGCATATAAGCGCAGCACGGAGGCGCGCGGGCCCGTTGTCAAGGCAGCACCGGACGCCGCGCCGCACCTAACCTCCACGCACGCCGCTCCGCTACCGCTACCGCCATGGCCCGCACAAAGCAAACGGCCCGCAAGTCCACCGGCGGAAAGGCGCCGCGCAAACAGCTCGCCACCAAGGCGGCGAGGAAGAGCGCGCCCGCCACCGGAGGCGTCAAGAAGCCCCACCGCTACAGGCCGGGCACCGTCGCCCTGCGAGAAATCAGGCGCTACCAGAAGAGCACAGAGCTGCTCATCCGCAAGCTGCCATTCCAGCGCCTAGTGCGCGAGATCGCCCAGGACTTCAAGACCGACCTGCGCTTCCAGAGCTCCGCAGTCATGGCCCTGCAGGAGGCCAGCGAGGCCTACCTCGTCGGCCTCTTCGAAGACACCAACCTGTGCGCAATCCACGCCAAGCGCGTCACCATCATGCCCAAGGACATCCAGCTCGCGCGCCGCATCCGCGGCGAGCGCGCCTAAACCGCGCCGCGGCACCGCACCGCACAAACAAAAACGGCCCTTTTCAGGGCCACTAACATCTCTCCGTCGCGAGCAAACTTTGTCGGTCGCCTGCCTCTCGCCCCGCAACCCAAAAACAAAAACCACCACTTCCCGTCCGTCCGCCACACCCGCTCACTCTGCCTGCCTGCTAGCAGCGCGCAACAATCACACATCATCCCTCCCCGGCGCTCAAAGCGCACAATACCCAACGGCCGACGTCACACCGCACGGGTGGCTGGCCGGCCGCCGCTTTCGTTTCGAAAACAAAAAAACCCGCACTCCACTCCGACGGCCAACGGCCAGGCAGGCGCGCTCGCTCGCTCTACACGCCACCGAAATCCCCGCCGACTCCTTCCACATCTCAACGTGCCCCCCGTTGCAAAACATAACACACACACACACAAAGGAACAAAACAAAACAAAGACCAGACACGACTCGACTCGACAAGACAGACATCCGAGAAGAACGAACGCAGGCAAGCCAACCAACGTATTCAAACAAAACAACGTGACAGAAAACCAACCGTCGGCCGCCGCCACAAACACGGCGACAATCAACCACGACAACAACAACAACAACAACAACACCGCTTACCGCTACCGCCGCCCACACCCGCCACCGACCCCCGCAATCCAACCACCACGGCACGCAAACAGCATCCCCACGGGCATACAGAAACGCCAGACAGACACCCACACCAAACGCAACACGACAATCAAAACCTTCCCCGACGTGCTTTGATGGCCCTGAGAAGGGCCGTTTTGGGCCGCGCGTCTCTTGCGCGCCACTAGACGACGACGGGGGGTGGGGACGACGGAGTCAAGCGCCAAACCCTTCCTTTCTCCCATCTCTTTCTCCTCTACTCTACTTCTTCTTCTTGGGCGAAGCCTTCGCCTTAGACGGCGTCGTCGCCTTCTTCGGGCGCGGCGCCTTCGGCTTCTTCGTCGGAACCTTGGCGGCCTTCTTCGCCTTCGACGGCGACTTGGCCTTGGCCGGCTTGGCCGCAGCCGCCTTCTTCGCACCCGCGGGAGCGGCCGACGCCGCAGACGCCTTCTTGGCGGCGCCCGCCTTCCGACCGGTCGCCGCCTTCACGCCACCAGCCTTCTTTGCGCCGGCCGCACGGGCGCCCTTCTTCTCCTTGCTGGCCGGAGCGGCGCGCTTCTTCTTGGCACCGCCAGCACGAGCCTTGCCGCCCTCGGCCGCCCCCCCGCCGCCGGCGCCGGCAAGCTTGAACGAGCCGGACGCGCCCTTCCCCTTCGTCTGCACCAGCTCGCCCGCCACGACGGCCGACTTGAGGTACTTCTTGATAAACGGCGCCAGCTTCTCCGCGTCCAGCTTGTAGTGCGCGGCTATGTACTTCTTGATCGCCTGCAGCGACGACCCGCCGCGCTCCTTCAGACTCTTGATGGCGGCCGTCACCATCTCAGAGGTGCGCGGGTGCGCAGGCTTGGCGCGCGGCTTCTTCGCAGACGACGCAGACTTGGCCTTCTTCGTAGTGCCGGTGGCGGCGGGTGCCGCAGCAGTCTCGTTCGTAGCCGCCTGATCTGCCATTTCGACGACGCGCGTAACACACAGCGAGAGCGAGCGGGACGGCAGGCACGCAAGCACAGCACAGCAGCAGAGCAGAGAATCACAAGGCCCAGCCAGTGTCGCGGGCGGGCGCGGACGGCCGAGAGAGCGGCCGCCACTCTGCGCGCCGCCGCGCCGCGCCTCCCGCGCTTGCTACCGCCCAACGTCCGACAGCCTGTGCGGAGCAGCCCCAAACCTGCGCCACAACCGCCCGCGCCTTTCAAACCACCGAGGATGGGGCTACACACAGCCACACCACAGTCGCCAACCAGTCGCCACGGCAGCGCCGCAAACCACGGCCAAACTGCAGCTACCGCGCGCTACAGCCTGCGTCGGCCCGCCGAGAATCGCCGCCCCCGCCCAAATGCCGCCCCCACAGCCCCAGCCGACGACCCGCCACAATGGCCAAACCTTCGGCAAAACTCCCACACCGTCGCCGCGGCAGCCCGGCCAGCGCGGCCGGCGCCACAGCCACACAAGCCGAGGCGTGCGGCGATGACGGCCGTGCAAACGCGCCTCCGCCGCCCCATCGCCTTCCGTCGCCCTCCCGCCGTTTCCCGATCGGCCCGCAGCCGTCGGGCCACATCGCGCGCCGTCCTCCTCCTCTCGCCCGCCAACATTCACAGCCGTTTCTCAACAATTGCCCGCCGCAAACGGACGCCGCCTGCGCAACAGGCGCCGCCGCCCCTCGCCGCTTCCGACCCAACCCCTCGACCGAGGCAAACCGCAATCCGAATCTACAGACCAACCCAATCTGCCGTCAAGCACACACGACAGCCGACCTTACACGTTACGCGTTACACATTACGTTTACACGTCTACGTTAGGTTAGGTTAGGTGGACGTGGGTTAGGTTAAGGGGACTTGGGTTAGGTTAAGCGTCAAACTTAGGTTAAGCATTCAAACACGTCAGGCGTCAGAGGTTAGGTTAGGTTAGGTTAGGTTAGGTTAGGTTAGGTTAGGTTAGTGCTAGGTTGAGAAGCGTCAAACGTAGGTTAAAAAGGCGTTCAAACGTGAGGCGTGAGCCGGACAGCTTACCTTACGTAGACGTTAGGGGCTCACAGGCTGAGCTCACCTCGCCACACCACAGGTTCGGTTCGGTTCGCTCGGCTCAGCGTAAAGCGCCGAGGTCAGGGTTACGTTCGTTCACCTTCGGGCGCCACACTTTCGGTTGAAAGGTCGCGACGGGACGACGTCGGCAGGCACGCCGCAAACGAACAAAAACGTACAGACGACGTCGGAAACCGCCGACAGACGGGGGAGCAGCACGACCACGACCAGACACCGAGCGCGAACGAGACACACGCGAACCACCCCCACCGGCCAAAGGGCACCACACAACAACCCAGAGCACCACGTGTCGACACCAGAGCAACCCGCCGCTCACGCGACATGGCTGGCACCGAAGGGCAACCGCCCGCAACTGCGCTTTCCGCGCCGGCCCGGATGCACGTCGTGCTACAACAACACCACTACCGTACACAGCCGCTGTTCACAACATCACTATCAATGGCGCGCCCGCGGCTCGCCGCCGTCGCAGTCGCAGCCCCAACGCCAGCACTTTTGCACCACCATTCACACGCACCGCAACACAGCTCGCCGACACAGCCGAACAAAACAAACACCACACAACAACAGCAACAACGCCGCCGCCTCTACTTGTGCCGGCGACCCACCCCGCCGATGGCGCACCTTTCGCCAGCCGGCAATCGACACACACGCACCCACCCACCGGGGCCCAGTGCAAAAAACAAAAAACACACAAAAACAAAAAAACCAAACAACACAAACGACACGGGAAGCGCACACCGCCACTTCGCGCGCACGCCACCAACCAGTCGTCGTCTCAAAATAACAAACACAAACAAAATAAACTAACAACTAGGGCAACACAAAACAAAAAAAAAAACGCCTCGCACGAACCGCCCACAAAAAGGACAAGCACACGCACAGCCTCTGCTGACGACCACGACGCAGCGGCACGCTGCTCCTGTCCCGCGCCCCGCGCCCCACTCGATTCACAACTCACGCGACACCGTCAACGACGGGCTCGCTTCCCGCAACCTACCACCTTTCCGCCACGACGCACAGCCCCAGCCCCACCCGACGACGCCCGTGGCAACGACTGCACTTTCACCACCGCCTCCCCCTTCCCCCCCAAAAACACACACACACACACAGCCAGCCAAAAACGCACTCGCGACCCACACATGCACGTGCATCGGCACACGCCAACCAGTCAACGTCGACAACCACACGCAAGGCTCGAAACGAAACCGGCGTCCTTCCACGTTGCCATCAAGCTACGCGACACAAGACACAAGGAACCAACACAACAGCCGGCCCCACTAATTCCCACTCTCACGCCGCAAAAAGCACACCGAAACCGCCAAACGCACGCACATTCCCCTTCGCACTGACACCACCGACCGGCTCGCTACCACACACCTCTCGGCAGCCGTTTCACGCCAATTCGCCACACCGCCCACACAGTCGACAAGCGCCCGCCCTGTACGGCACACGCAACGACGCAGCGCAGCAAAGGGCGCCCGCAACACATACCTCTCCGCCGCCCGACGCGCCAACCGCCACACCACACCGCCAGCCACTCGCAAATTGTGCACTGCCACCAGCCACACGTCCAACACGCCGCGCCGCCTCCGGCCACCCGCCAGGGGGCGCTCACGTCCGCGACAACAGCGCGGCCCGCCGGGCCGGGCCGGGCCGAACCGAACCGAGCCGCCGCTGCTCTGCACTCGGCACGGCCACACCCTGCTGCAGACCGGGCTCGTCCCTCTGTACGCGTCTGCCTGCGCATCAACACAACACGACCTTTTTTTTTTTTTTTTTTTTTTTTCTCTCTACCGCCATCCCTCCTTCTCGCGTTTTACTCGTTGTTGCAGCAGCGGCGCACACCTACACATCCACAGCCCCAGCCCCAGCCGAGCCGGCCTCACCTCAGGGCCCGCCGCCAGCGTCTCCTCCTCGGGCACAGGTGCGGTGCTGTGGCCGCCCATCCAACCGCATTGCTGGCCGTCCAGCCACCAGGCGTTCCCACTGCCGCGAGCCACGCCGCGCACCGACCCTGCTGCAGAAAACGAAGCATAGCCAGAGACCGACCGATACACAAAGCAAGCCGTCGCCTCGCCTCTTGTCCTTCCTGCCTTCCTTCCGCCCCCGCCCTTCTCACACCACCGCCTCTCCACTTTCGCCCCCCCCCTCCTTTTTTTGTTTTTTTTTTTTGTTTTCTTCTTTCTTTCTTTCTTTCTTTCTTTGGCCCTCTCTCCTTCCCGCCATGGCGGTTACGGCACCGCCTGCAGCGGCAGATTTTTTGCGCCCACACGCCTACTCCTACCACCATTAACCTTGCCCTGCCCTGCCCTGCCCTGCCCATCAACGTCGCAGTCGAACCGACGCTTGCCAACACACTGCCCACGTTCCTTTCTCTTTTCGGCCTACGCCCATTACGCGCCGCCGCCACAGCACCTTCCCTTCCCACAACACACCGACGTCATCACACGCACCCAAGACAGGGGCCACGACCGTGTTCCTCGCCCACTCCCATCCCGCACGGTACGCACATTCCCAACTACTAACCGCGCACCCTCCCTTTCCAATCTGTGTGTCTCTGTGTCTGTGTCCTGTCCGCGCGTGACGCCTCTCAACATCCGCCGTCCCCCGTCCCGTTTTCGCCCCCATGCCGTCGTCGCGCCGCCTCCTCCCCGTCCACCGCCGCCCCTGTCCGCCCCGCACCACACCATACACCGCTGCTTGTCCCGGCCGTTGCCACCAAAGGCGCCGACCGCAAACGCGCCACGCCGCAGCCCCCGTGCGTCTCGCGCTCGCTTGCATCTCCGTGCCGACGCTGCCTCTCTTCCCACTCGCACTCGACCTCGACAACACAGTCTTTGGCTCCGCCACTGCGTGTTCCGGTGGTACGCACGCTGCAACACGTATGTATTCATTACCAGAGCGATGGCGAGGCATGACAGCATCTCTGTCTGACCAGAGAGTTCTTTCTCGCTGCTAGTCGGCGCTTGGACCGCGCCAGACGACAGTAGTGGCACGCACCGGGTCGCCAGGAACAGTTGTTATATATATTGTAGCGCGAGTCGGGAGAGGTAGTAGTCGGTCGACAGTAGTAGCGGGTGGACGGTTGTACTGAGCGGGCGTCGGCGGCGTGCTCTGCTCGTCTCGCGACTCTGGTCACGGTTCGGGACGATGTATAGTATATTGTGTTACAATCAAAAGGTGGTGTGACGCTGCATTGCGCAAATCTGATAACGTATGTTCATTGTACTTATTTTGTTCAACAACAAAAGCCCCACTATTACTTTTTTTCTAAAGTAACTTTTGTCTCTTAACGAAAAACATTCACGTTTTAAAGACTACTTCCTATGGCATTTCCCTCCAAGGAGTGCAATTAATTACCAGCCAGCACTCATTCATTGCACACAGCTGTGTAAGGGGTATCTACAATTGAGGAGCGGATATAAATGCAATTTTTTGTTTTTTTTGTTTTTTTTTTGTGTGTGTGTTGTAACCTCCCAGCAAAATTTAAAACAATGGACAATGTTATTTACGGATGCTAATGGACATTGCGCTAATTGTAACCTCGCCCACAATGAGAGGTATTGAAAATGGCAACAAAAATGTGAAATTCGCAATCTGACTCAAATATAAAGTCTTCACACAACATTTAAAAAAGTCCGTTCAGTGACAAGAAACTTCAATTAAACCGAAATATCGGTCTTTGGCCCTGTGCAAAACAATCAGAATTAAAGTCTTACCTCCGAATAAATGGATGTCACATTTCTGCTCTGGTTGTTGCGCAGCACTTGAAGGAACTGCATTGCAAATAATAATATTCTCTTTTTTTGTGATTTTAGTGGCATTTTTCTTCAAAGAAGTGGAATGAAATGTGAAGTGCAACGAACTCTTTAGTTCAATACAAAATTAAATGTTTGAAAAATGCTTTTGAAATAAAACCTATTATTGGGGAACTTGTTGGAGAATAATTACAATAAATACAATTTTTCATTATCTAATGATTATATTAATTAACAGTATACCTTATTCACCATCTTGACCAGTGTTGCCGACCGCCTACATCACACAACCGCACTCGGCTGCTACTACTGACCGACCGCTCTGCATGACGACTATTAGCGTACTGCACGCGACGACTACTGACAGAGTACAGCCCTCAACTACACAGAGCTACGGACTCGCAACGACTACTGACAGACTGACTGACTGACTGACTGACTGACTGAGAACCGCTCGCAACACTCGCGCAGTCCAGCGCAAACTCTCTGGTCACAGATGCTACAATGTCTCGCCATCGCTACTATGTTACATACGTGTTTCAGTGTCTTTTTCATTGGGGTAACGATCTTTGGCTCTTTTTATTCTGAATACAGGGCCAAAGGTCAACGCTGCTGCCCTTATACAATTTATCAGGTTTCATTATGTCTGTTGCAATGTTACATACGGTTCACTCTTTCATTAATATTATCGTTGGGTTTGTTTTGTAGGGACGTTAACATTCTGGCACATTTTTATTATCATCGGACTCTCTGCTATTTGTGCAGGGAGGTTATACCTGGGTCCATTTCCATTTCCATTTACATTTTAATATTGATAGACTTTTTGTTTTCTTTTTTGTTTCTTGTTGTTTTTCCTTCTTTTTTTTTGTTGTTTTTTTTTTTTTTTTTTGTTGTTTTGTTTTTCCCGCTCTCACCACCACCGCCGCATCACGCCTTCCGTTTTCTTGGTTTCTTTTCTGTTCTTCAACTGCTTCAACATCACCGCGCCCCATTTCCACACCACAGCCATCAGCCTCCGAGACGGGCGGGCGCAGTGTGCCATTTCCGGCGCACAAGCACACCCGTACGGTACTCTCCTCGCCCCCACGCCACCAACAACACAGCGACCACGCGGCTTTCAGGCATGGCATGGCACGGCACGGCACCGGCGAAATGCGCCGCCCCCGCCCCTCCGCGCATCCGTCCGTCTCGCCACGTTCACTGACAGCCGCGTCTGCGGCTACACCACGACAACCACAACACCGCTCCCCTCCCTGGCAACTCACATTGTTTTTCTCCTCCTCTTTTGCACAAACCACAACGCCGAGCACAGGCGCAAGCCACCCACACCGCGCCCCTCCCCGTCCCGTCTTTGGCCGCCGCTCCTCGTTTCCTCGTTTGCCCCCTCCCATCTCCCGAAATGCCATGCCAGCAGCGTTACGCATGCCCCTCCCCTGTCCACACAACACTACCGCCTAACGAACAGCCTTTTCCGGGCCACATCCAGGGCACGCCCACCTCCAAACACTGCCAATTCACGGACGCACACACACACACACACACACACACACTCACTCACTTTCTCGACACCTTTCTGTACGGAGGGTGCGTCATCTCGACCGTGACAGAGTGACGGCAACTATCGACGATCCATTTCCCCCCACTGGTAAAACATGTCCACTAACACCTACATACATCATTCAAGTACACAGACAATAGCATACACACAATGGGAGGGCACACGAACATGGACGGCACGGCACTGTCATACACTCTTCCTCAGAACCATATCAACAAACGTTACGTACATCCAGGAAAGCGAAAGCGAACGCGAACGCGAAAGCGAAAGCGAAAGCAAAGGCAAAGGCAAAGCCCAATGCAGCCGTCAAAGGTAACGTTCACCACGGCAGACACTTGCAGCCGCGCCGCCGTTAAACGCATTTCAGTGCGGCTCCAATACGCCTCCGACACGGGAACGTTCCGTTGCTCTACGAATGCGTTTCTCCCCTTTTTCCCTTCCTCTCTCTTTTGCCCCCCCTCCTTGCACTCTTGCCTCATTCCTCACGTTCTGCCCAGACATTCGACCGATCAAAGTCAACCTTTCGTTACCGTTCTCAGCGCGACGGTGTACAACAGTATGACGGGTGTGCCCAAGACTTCGGTTCAGTTGCGTGACGCCGGTCTATCGCGCCGATCGACAGTTACTCAGGGGGCGACGGATCGGACCACGTCACCGACACACAAAACACTTTCAAACAAACAAATACATACCGGATGGACACAGACAAACACGTGTACAGACATTCGCCAAACAAACGACCGCCGCCGTCGTCGTCTAGCGTGCATCTTGAATGACGACATCGGTGTGCGTGCGTCGTACGCAATCAGTCAGACACGGCTATCAAACATCAGAGTCGAATGGTACATCATCGTGCGTGTCGCCGTACACGTACAGTACAATACAACAACAATGCGTCTTAATGGCACGTTCATTTCAACGTCACTCACACACCTCCACGCTGCAGTTACGTCGCACCATTGTCAAACTCGGCGTACAGCAAAGGGAATAGTGGGCGGCAAAAAAAAAACCAAACAAAAACATTTCACATTTCACCCTCGCCATGTATGATGTGCAAAAAAAACAAACCCGCAAACGGCCGTCGTTACGGTGACACAAAAGTCGCCGATCGCACTGTCCCCCCTCGCAGACGGGTAACACACACACACACACACACCAACAACACCAATGGGTCAAAAACCACGCCAACGAGGCGTGCCACCATTCCACGCCACGGCGACCAACCTCGTGGCCGTACCCCGCGCAACACGCTTTGACGCGCCCCCCCACCCACAATCAAAATGCACACATACATCACAGCCGTCCACACAAACAACAACAACAACAATTCCGCCCTTCCCGCAAAAGGCAAGTTGGTGGCCCTGAAAAGGGCCGTTTTGCCGCTCTCGCAACGGAGGAGCCTTCTCCATCCTTCCTTCCATTCCAGAGCCACCTCCTTACTTGGAGCTCGTGTACTTGGTCACCGCCTTCGTGCCCTCGCTCACGGCGTGCTTGGCCAGCTCGCCAGGCAGCAACAGCCGCACAGCGGTCTGGATCTCGCGGGACGTGATGGTCGAGCGCTTGTTGTAGTGCGCCAGGCGAGAAGCCTCGGCCGCAATGCGCTCGAAAATGTCGTTCACGAAGCTGTTCATGATGCTCATCGCCTTCGACGAGATGCCCGTGTCAGGGTGCACCTGCTTCAGCACCTTGTAGATGTAGATGGCATAGCTCTCCTTCCTCTTGCGCTTCTTCTTCTTGTCGCCCTTCGAAATGTTCTTCTGCGCCTTGCCAGCCTTCTTGGCGGCCTTCCCGCTAGTCTTGGGCGGCATCTCGAACCAACGTACGGCAGCAGCAACACCAGTAGCAAGCGCTCCGCTCTAGTCAGCGTCTCCCCTCACAGTGGCACCCGCCGCCACCACCACCACCACCACCGCAAACTTGACGGGACTTTCGTCCACTGATGTGCCGAAGGATCGCCTTAGGCCTGCCTTCAGATTGAGTATTAGGTTCGAAATGGCTTTGTTATGTGTCTAGGTCGATAGAAATGATAAAGTTTGACAGATTAAAAAGATCAGTAGATACGCAACTGCAGTGAAACCGTCAGTTGGGACGGTACCGGCGCTGGAGTATCAGCGTCGGATGAGCGTAAGGTGTGTCTCCAACAGCACGACTAAGAACTGTGAGGTGATCATGAGGTGAGTTTTGTAGGAAGGTAAGGGTATTTGAGGCGCGAAGGCGGATTTGATGGACAAGGGGTGGAATGTGGAGAAGACGGCGGATGTCGTAGTTGGAGACATAACGCGGAGCGTTTAATATGATCCTGAGTGATTTGCTTTGCACTATTTGGACCTGGAGTACGTGAGTGTCAGCAGCTAGTCCCCATAGTTCACATCCATATAGCAGGAGTGACAGGACACAGGACGTCCAGATAAGCAACTTGGATTGTATCGAAAGGCCGGGGCTCTTCAACAGAGGGTAGAGTTTGTGTATCATTCCGTAAGCCTTGTGGCAGGCGCCATCAACGTGGGGTTTCCACGTGAGGCGGCTGTCGAAGGTGAGACCTAGGTAGGTTACTGTCTGTGACCAGGGAATGTGTCGGCCTTCGAGTTCCACCAGGCGAGCTGGCGGAGTTCGTTTGTTTGTAAAGAGGATGGCCTGTGTCTTGTCTGCGTTAATTTTTATTTTCCATATGTTGCTCCATTGAGTGATTTGTTCTAGGTGGCGTGTAAGGTTCAGAGCGATAAACTGGAGGTTTCGGTGTGAAGTGAAGACGGCAGTATCATCAGCATAGAGGGCCAGATGGTTGGAGACACGGGAGGGGATATCATTAGTGTAAATAGCGTACAGAATCGGGGAGAGGAGAGACCCCTGGGGCACACCAGCTTCCACGGCCCGGATTGAGCTTCGGCTTCGGCCTTGCATGACATAAAATGTACGCCCAGTTAAGAAGCGTCTGAGAATGTGAATGATGTGGAGAGGGCAACCATATTCGTCAAGCTTATATAGTAAGCCCTCGTGCCACACTCGGTCAAATGCTTTTTCAATGTCTAGTAAGACCATGCCTGTGCTTTGTCGCTCCAGTTGCGCTCTGCGGATGGTGTCGTGGAGGCGGATGAGTTGGTGGACCGTGCCATGGCCCGCCCGAAACCCAAACTGTTGGGGAATGAGGGTAGAATGAGAATCGAGGAAGGATTGAAGGTGGGAGAGGATGATGCGTTCTAGAATCTTGCCGAGGAAGTTGAGGAGGGAGATGGGACGGTAGTTCTGTGGGAAGAGTGGATCTTTGCGAGGTTTCGGGAGGGCAATGACACGGGCCAGTTTCCATACGGGAGGGAAGTAGTTGTAGGAAAGGCAGCTATTGTAAAGATTAACCAGGTACGAAAGTGCAACTGGAGAGAGGTGATGAAGAAGGGTCGGCCGGATACCGTCAGGACCAGGGGCCTTTCGGGCTGGAATACTACTAATGTAAGTCGCCACCACCGGGAGAGTGACCGGTGGAAAGATGGTGTCTGTACGACGGCGAAGAAGCTGACGGACCCGACGATGAACGCGGGTCTCGTGGGCGTCAGCCTCGTCGTCGTCGACTTCGTTGAGGCGAAATTGCCGCTCAAGGCTGTGTGCGAGGGCCTCCGCCTTGTCCTGAGGCGAGTAAACCAGGCCTTGGGGACCATGGAGGGGCTGAGAAGGAGGGGGAGTGGTTGTAGTCTCCTTGACTATGCGCCACAGTCGGTCAGGACGGTCTGCGGCCTCTCGAAGGCGTTGGTTCCATGCCTGATCATGGACTTCTTGTAAGCGTACCCGAAGCTCTTGAGCCAGTGACTTCCAAATTCGTTTGTCGATTGGGTCGCGGAGGCGTTGCCACCGGCGACGAAATCGACGTTTGGTACGAATTAGTTCCTGGACGTCTGGCGGAAGGTCCAGGCGACGAGGAGGCTGGAGGACTCGTCGGGAAGAGGTGCGGTAGCATTCGGTGAGGATTTTTGCAAAACGGTCCGCCGACGGATCGATGTGGCTGCGGCGGGTAATGGGCGGAAGCTCAAGGACATGAAGGTCAACAAGTTGTTGGTAGCGCTCCCAGTCTGTGTTGATAACGTAAGCCGGACGGAGCTGGTCTTGTGGGCGAGCGTCTAGGAATTCGAGGGTCACCGGATTGTGATCGGAATCAAGTTCCGAAATCACAGAGATCCGGTGGACCCACGGAATGTCCCGCGCCAGGAAAATGTCGAGGATGTCAGGACGGTAAAGACCGGATTTGTGATAGTGTGTGGGAGAGTCTGGTGCAATAACACGGATAGCGGCATTCAGTTCTAGGTACTGGAATAGCCGACGTCCATTTGCATTTGTGGAACGGCATCCCCACGTCCCGTGCTTGGAATTGAAGTCCCCTCCCACGAGGACCTTGGGGCCCAGGTGGAAGAGGATATCCAAGTCGGCCGGGAGTATAGCGCGAGCGGGGGAGTTGTAAGCTGCGGCAAGAGTCAACGACTGTCCATATAGCTGTATATCTATAGCTGTGGCCTCCAGGTGTTGTAGTTGCGGTATCTGTCGAAGTCTGTGCGTATGGCACTGTTTGACTAGGACAAGAGTACCTCCATGTGGCCGATCCGCGCGGTCGGATCGGTATGCGTAATAATTAGGAACGGAAAACTGTTGATGTGGTTTTAAGTGCGTTTCGCAAATAAGGGCAATGTCGATCCCCCTGTCATCGAGAAAGCCCTCAAGACAATGACGTTGGCGGAGAACACCATCGGCGTTCCAACTGAATATACGAAATGGGCGGTGTAGATTACGGTCCATCGGAGAAGTAAGAGATGAAGGCAGACAGAATTATCATTAATTTACTGAACGGATCAGAAGCTGAATTGAGTTGTTGGATAGTTGAACGGAATGTAGAAATGATTTTGCGGATGTTGAACTGCTGCAGTAAGGCAGCAAGATCTGCAAGATGGTTTGAGAATGGGAAGGAGAAGGTAGGGGGCGGGGGTGTAGAAGGCTCTGGGGATGGGTTTGTTTTTCCCCAAGCAGAGTGGGAAGCTGTCTCTGGGCGTGAAGCTGGACGACGCGGAGGCAAGGGCCCCGGGCCGGCAGCAGAGGAAGAAGGTGAGGGAGGGGCACGACGTGCTCGCAGGTTTGGAAAGTTAGTAGTGTCAGCTGGTGGAGCAGCTGGCGTCGAAGGCGCCGAGGCTGCCGGAGTGGAAGAACTGCGAGAGTTCGCCAGTGCTTTTTGATATGCAGAGCATTTACGATAATTAGCTGGGTGAGCCTGACCGCAATTACAGCATTTGGGCGGTTCATTAGGCTTCTTTTGGCAGAGTCGGGTGAGATGGTCTCCGGCACACTTGACGCAACGCGGCAGACGGCCGCAGTTGCGGGAGCCGTGACCAAAACGCTGGCAGTTAAAGCATTGTGTCAAGCCAGATTCATTTCGGTAGGATTCTACATCCACTTTCATGTGCAGGAGGAATTTAATTTTGTAGACGTCGTAGACATTCGGTGTACAATGCAGTACAGCGACGAATAGAGGCCACTTGACGTCGGTCAGTTTTCCCTGTGCGTCTGGCACTTGCTGGTGCATAACAGCGACAGATTGCACAGTGAAGCCCAGCTCCTCCAGCGCTTCCTTAACGTCAGCGGGAGGGGTGGTGGGCTCAAGGTGCCTGACGACGACCTTCAAAATTTTGAAAGGGTCGAGATCATATGTGTGGTACTGAATGGCACGAGTCTTGAGATAATCGATCATGTATCGATAATCTGATGGGTGTTCAAACTCGTAACGGATATTACCTCTTTTATATTGGCAGGAAAAGGAACCCTTCAGGTGCCCCTTCAGTTCTCTGACGCGATCGAGGTAGTTGACCGTGTCGTGAACTATAATAGGTGGCACCTTGGGGGCCTTGACAGGAGTAGGAGCCGGCATATTGTCTGGAATGTCTTGGTCAGCTGGTGTGACGTCATCTAAACTTTCAAATCTGTTCGACGTTGGAACTGTGACCTCGTAGTCAGTCGCCATGTCGACCAGACTGGAGTCGGTCGCCGCATGGGAAGCGGAGGCGTCCTGAAGCGAAACAGGGTCCTGACGGTCGGTTGATTGCTTCTTCCTGTCAGGCGCCCTGGATTCAGCTGATTCAGAGTCGGTATGCGAAGGGGGATGCGCATGCTTACGTGAAGCATGCGAGTATGGAGCATCCCGCGCCTTCGTGGATTTCGTCGATTTTCGACGCGTTACAGGCGGTGCAGCGTCAGCGGAGCCGGGTGTAGGGGCGACCAGGACGGCATCGTTGTCACCGTTAGGTATCCCGCCGGAGCCTGGCCCCACGCTACTCGGCCCTGGGCCGGATGAACCCAGCTCAACGCTGTCCTGCTGCATCTGATCGGTCGCCTGATTGACTTGTTCTGACGTAAACTGAATTGTAGGATCCGACAGCCGACGGTGGACTGATCGAGAGATAGGCAGACAAGACTCTGATGAATACGACAGCAATTCAGCGCATGACATGATATTCTTGCCAGACGAGGGAAACAAACCTCGAGAACCGGCTGAAGAACTGGCCATCGTGGCCTTTGACTCCGCCGCGAACGACGAAATCAACGCGCGCGACGACCAACACCAACGCAGAAAATAACCGCTCCGACTGAAAGACGACGCGGAAAAACGTAGAAAAAGAACGTTCGACTAACGCCGAATACTCAGAATCGCGCGGAAAACACACTAAACTATCGCGACGGCAGCAACACCAGTAGCAAGCGCTCCGCTCTAGTCAGCGTCTCCCCACACAGTGGCACCCGCCGCCAGCCGCCGCCGCACCTTTACCAGCTCGCCCTGTTGCGGCCGCCGACCAATGGGGCGCGCGCGCAACCGGCCGCCGCACCCGAGCCCATAAAGCACCCCCACCCCGGCTGCGCCGGCACGCACTCCGCTGCTCGACTCGCTGCCGCTCGCACCGGTCGTTTTCGTTTCCGTTTCGTGTGCACCGTCGCTAGCCCATCGCCATGTCCGGACGCGGAAAGGGAGGCAAAGTCAAGGGCAAGTCAAAGTCCCGCTCAAGCAGGGCTGGGCTCCAGTTCCCGGTCGGCAGAATCCACCGCCTCCTGCGCAAGGGAAACTACGCAGAGCGCGTCGGCGCCGGGGCGCCCGTCTACCTCGCCGCCGTCATGGAGTACCTCGCGGCTGAGGTGCTCGAGCTGGCCGGAAACGCGGCCCGCGACAACAAGAAGACGCGCATCATCCCGCGCCACCTGCAGCTTGCCATCCGCAACGACGAGGAGCTCAACAAGCTCCTGTCGGGCGTCACCATCGCACAGGGTGGTGTCCTGCCCAACATCCAGGCCGTCCTGCTGCCAAAGAAGACCGAGAAGAAGGCCTAAAGGAGGCCAGGCAATCGCAGCGCCGCGTGCTCCCCTGCACGCAACGCGCTTTGCCGGCTCGGCCCACAACAATCGGCCCTTTTCAGGGCCACCACACAAACCTACGTCCAAAGCAAAATTTCAGTCGTCCTCGCCGCACCTTGTTTTGTTTTAACTTTGCACTGTCACAGCACAGCCGCCGCCGGCGCACGTCCGCCATCTTGTCGTCCACACAGCCCGTGTGGCCCAACACACACACACACACACACATTTTGCACGGTCGCAGTCGCCTTCCAAACCGACAACGGCAGCAATAATGACCATTGTTAAAGGGAGGCGTGTCGACACACCGCCCTCCACTCCCGCGCGCAACGGCCGTCGACACGAACGAAACAGCTGATCCGGCCGCCTATGCCCACACGCCTTGCCTCGGAAACCCCAACGCCGCCGCAAACAAACACACAGAGCCAAACCACGCAAGCAAATAATCACCGCCTCTCGCACAACAACACACAGCCCGCCATCTCCGTCGCGATCGATACAAAGACACACAATAACAAACACACAAACGAAGCAGCTCCACACACAGCCAGCCACATGACACGTTTCCTTTCCTTCTCCCCTCCCAGTCACATCACGTCGCTCAAAACGGAAAGAAAGAAAGAAACAAACAAACAAACAAACAACACAGCGCACACACGCAGCAACAACACAGACTCTTTCGCACTTTTCAACTTCCGAACAGTGTGGTGGCCCTGAAAAGGGCCGTTTTCTAGTCTCTCCCACCCACAAGCACGGCCGCGGGAAGGCCAGCGCCCGCTGCGACGCAGCCTAACCGCCGAAACCGTACAGGGTGCGCCCCTGCCTCTTCAGGGCGTACACCACGTCCATGGCCGTCACAGTCTTGCGCTTGGCGTGCTCAGTGTACGTCACCGCGTCGCGGATCACGTTCTCCAGGAACACCTTCAGCACCCCGCGGGTCTCCTCGTAGATCAGACCAGAGATGCGCTTCACGCCGCCCCTGCGAGCCAGGCGGCGGATGGCGGGCTTCGTGATGCCCTGGATGTTGTCGCGCAACACCTTGCGGTGCCGCTTGGCGCCACCCTTGCCGAGCCCCTTTCCTCCCTTGCCGCGGCCTGTCATCCTTCCTTCCTCGGGCAAAGCAAAACGTGCACAAACAGCAGCTGCAGCGGCTGGCGAGTCGGCTACGGTCTGCGCCCAGCGCGCCCGCCGCCCCCCTATATAGACTCTGGCCCGCCCTCCCCCCACCACGCGCAACCGAGGGCATATAAGCGCAGCACGGAGGCGCGCGGGCCCGTTGTCAAGGCAGCACCGGACGCCGCGCCGCACCTAACCTCCACGCACGCCGCTCCGCTACCGCTACCGCCATGGCCCGCACAAAGCAAACGGCCCGCAAGTCCACCGGCGGAAAGGCGCCGCGCAAACAGCTCGCCACCAAGGCGGCGAGGAAGAGCGCGCCCGCCACCGGAGGCGTCAAGAAGCCCCACCGCTACAGGCCGGGCACCGTCGCCCTGCGAGAAATCAGGCGCTACCAGAAGAGCACAGAGCTGCTCATCCGCAAGCTGCCATTCCAGCGCCTAGTGCGCGAGATCGCCCAGGACTTCAAGACCGACCTGCGCTTCCAGAGCTCCGCAGTCATGGCCCTGCAGGAGGCCAGCGAGGCCTACCTCGTCGGCCTCTTCGAAGACACCAACCTGTGCGCAATCCACGCCAAGCGCGTCACCATCATGCCCAAGGACATCCAGCTCGCGCGCCGCATCCGCGGCGAGCGCGCCTAAACCGCGCCGCGGCACCGCACCGCACAAACAAAAACGGCCCTTTTCAGGGCCACTAACATCTCTCCGTCGCGAGCAAACTTTGTCGGTCGCCTGCCTCTCGCCCCGCAACCCAAAAACAAAAACCACCACTTCCCGTCCGTCCGCCACACCCGCTCACTCTGCCTGCCTGCTAGCAGCGCGCAACAATCACACATCATCCCTCCCCGGCGCTCAAAGCGCACAATACCCAACGGCCGACGTCACACCGCACGGGTGGCTGGCCGGCCGCCGCTTTCGTTTCGAAAACAAAAAAACCCGCACTCCACTCCGACGGCCAACGGCCAGGCAGGCGCGCTCGCTCGCTCTACACGCCACCGAAATCCCCGCCGACTCCTTCCACATCTCAACGTGCCCCCCGTTGCAAAACATAACACACACACACACAAAGGAACAAAACAAAACAAAGACCAGACACGACTCGACTCGACAAGACAGACATCCGAGAAGAACGAACGCAGGCAAGCCAACCAACGTATTCAAACAAAACAACGTGACAGAAAACCAACCGTCGGCCGCCGCCACAAACACGGCGACAATCAACCACGACAACAACAACAACAACAACAACACCGCTTACCGCTACCGCCGCCCACACCCGCCACCGACCCCCGCAATCCAACCACCACGGCACGCAAACAGCATCCCCACGGGCATACAGAAACGCCAGACAGACACCCACACCAAACGCAACACGACAATCAAAACCTTCCCCGACGTGCTTTGATGGCCCTGAGAAGGGCCGTTTTGGGCCGCGCGTCTCTTGCGCGCCACTAGACGACGACGGGGGGTGGGGACGACGGAGTCAAGCGCCAAACCCTTCCTTTCTCCCATCTCTTTCTCCTCTACTCTACTTCTTCTTCTTGGGCGAAGCCTTCGCCTTAGACGGCGTCGTCGCCTTCTTCGGGCGCGGCGCCTTCGGCTTCTTCGTCGGAACCTTGGCGGCCTTCTTCGCCTTCGACGGCGACTTGGCCTTGGCCGGCTTGGCCGCAGCCGCCTTCTTCGCACCCGCGGGAGCGGCCGACGCCGCAGACGCCTTCTTGGCGGCGCCCGCCTTCCGACCGGTCGCCGCCTTCACGCCACCAGCCTTCTTTGCGCCGGCCGCACGGGCGCCCTTCTTCTCCTTGCTGGCCGGAGCGGCGCGCTTCTTCTTGGCACCGCCAGCACGAGCCTTGCCGCCCTCGGCCGCCCCCCCGCCGCCGGCGCCGGCAAGCTTGAACGAGCCGGACGCGCCCTTCCCCTTCGTCTGCACCAGCTCGCCCGCCACGACGGCCGACTTGAGGTACTTCTTGATAAACGGCGCCAGCTTCTCCGCGTCCAGCTTGTAGTGCGCGGCTATGTACTTCTTGATCGCCTGCAGCGACGACCCGCCGCGCTCCTTCAGACTCTTGATGGCGGCCGTCACCATCTCAGAGGTGCGCGGGTGCGCAGGCTTGGCGCGCGGCTTCTTCGCAGACGACGCAGACTTGGCCTTCTTCGTAGTGCCGGTGGCGGCGGGTGCCGCAGCAGTCTCGTTCGTAGCCGCCTGATCTGCCATTTCGACGACGCGCGTAACACACAGCGAGAGCGAGCGGGACGGCAGGCACGCAAGCACAGCACAGCAGCAGAGCAGAGAATGAGATGCTCAGGTTGTTATAGTGTACCGAAGTTCCACTGGGCTGTGCCCGTCTGACTTCAAGTTATGCGCTTGGGGATTTATGAAAGTGAGGTATTGTGCTATGTGCGTGTTTTTATGTAAATGTTTGTTCTGTGTGTGGGTAAGTGTTCCCTAAATGTCTCTAAACTGACGGGTGAGTGTTAGTTTTGGGCGCTTATGTTGAAAATCGGGGTGTTCGCGACCTAAATTTTGTATGAGGTTGTGGGGCGATGTTTGTGCTTTCTCATATAGTTTGGTGGACTTCTCCTTTATGAGGGAGTATATGGTTGGGTGGCCTAAAAATTCTCTAATTTGTGTGTTTCGGACGTATCTGTCAGCGCCTGTGATGACTCGGAAGGTTTTGTTCTGGAGTCGCTGTAATCGTGCCAGCGTGGTGTCTGACGCCATCGACCATACTTCCGATCCATACAAGATGGCCGGTAGCATGAGCTGGCGCCAGAGAAGCATTTTGCAGCTTAGGGTGAGGCCGTCACCCTTTAGGAGGGGGTATAGCTGCGACAGGAGGGCGCAGCCTTTGTTGGCAGTTTTGTGGACGTGTTGTTGCCACGTAAGACGCCTGTCTATTTCGAGCCCTAAGTATGTAATACGGTTACGCCAGGCTAGGTCCCGACCACCAATGGTGAGTTGTTGGTCTGGAAGTTTCAGCCTGGTCGTAAAGTATATTGCTTGGGATTTCTCGGGGTTAACCTTGATTTTCCAAATGTTGCACCACTGAGTGATGACGTCGAGGTGTTCTTGTAGCTTGCGTCGTATGAATGCAAGGTTACGACAGCTCCTGAAGATTGCTGTATCGTCGGCGTAGAGAGCAATCCCTCCGCCGACCTGCTTGGGTATGTCGTTAGTGTAGACTGAGTATAGAACGGGACCCAAGACCGAACCCTGCGGTACTCCGGCCGCAATCGGTCGTGTCTGGCTCGATCTCGATCCACTTCTTACGAAGAATTGACGCTCCGCAAGAAATGAATCAATGATCTGTATTAGATGTCCTGGGCACCCTATTTGATCTAGTTTATATATTAGGCCATCGTGCCAGACGCGGTCAAATGCCTTCTCTATATCCAGGAACACTGCTCCTGTCGATTCTCTCTTTGCCCTGGCCAGGCAAATGTGCTCTACCAAGCGCAGGCATTGTTGGGTTGTGGAGTGTTCAGAGCGGAATCCAAACTGCTCGGGCATCAGGATGTTGTGTGCAGTAAGGAAGTGTTGAAGGGGTGAGAGGATGAGCAGCTCGAGTATTTTACTCATGCCATTTAGTAGGGAGATAGGTCTATAGCTTTCTGGAAGGAGCAGGTTTTTATTAGGTTTGGGGAGGGTGATTACTTTCGCAGTTTTCCACACTGAGGGGAAGTAGGTGAGCTTTAGGCAAGCGTTGAAGACGCTTGCCAGAAATGTTATGGCAGGAGGTGGAAGGTGCTTTAGGAGTGGGCTGCGGATGCGGTCAGGGCCAGGAGCTTTGTGGTTTCCCTGACGCTTGATAAGTGCGCATATTGTCGGCTCGTTTACGGGCACGAATTCTGTATTTGGGCGCGTATTTCTAATCTGAGTCACTCGTCCGACGACTAATCTTTCCTGCCTTTCACTCTCGTCATCGTCGATGACGTGAGTTCGGAATTGTGACTCTAGTGATTGTGCCATTATTTCCGCCTTATCGTGATCTTCGTACACTAGACCGTTCACGCCGTGGAGTGGCCTGTTCTCTCTGGTGGGGGTTTTCCGCTGCCGGGCTATTCGCCAGATCTTGCGTTTGCTGCTCTCTGTTTCGGCGGTTTGTAACATCTCCTCCCAGCAGCGGCTCCTGTGCTCCTGCAGTCGGAGTTTCACCTGATCCTCCAGTCGCCGCAGCCGGCGGCGGTCAGCTGGGTCGCGGTGACGCTGCCACAGCTTACGCAACCTGCGTTTGGCGACTATGAGGTCCCAGATGTCAGGGGGCAGGTCCCTGGCGCCAGGCTCTGTGGTGAGCCTGACGCTTGTAGCGCGAGCACAGGCGTGGAGGGCGTCTGTGAAGTTGGTGATTGCTTCATCTATCTCTTCTTTTGTTTCCATCTGTGGGATTTCCTCCACGTGCTCACCCACCAGGTATTTGTATCGGTCCCAATTTGTTATTACTTCTGTTTTTGCCATCCTCCCGGCTTCGTCTTCGACACTGGCTATGTCCAGAACGACCGGGTTGTGGTCAGAGTTCAGCTCGTAGTGCACAGTGACTGTCGCGTCGAGAGCAAAGTTTTTAACGACAAAAATATCCAGGATATCCGGGTTTTTTGTCGGGTCCGCAGGGATATGCGTAGGCTCTTCGGGTGCGATGACGCTGAGGGCGGCACGCCTCTCGACGAGTCCATGCAATCTCACACCACTTCTGTTCTCGGCGCGGCAGCCAAAGGCCGCATGTTTCGAGTTTAGGTCCCCTCCCATAATCACACGAGCGCCAGTACCCAGCAGAGCCTGAAGGTCCTGTGTCAGTATGGTGGTGCCCGGGGGGTGATAGGTGGAGATGATGGTGTATGGTATGTTTTGAATTTTTATTTCTATACCGGCTGCCTCGATGCTGGGTGTCTGCGGTAGGTCCACTGTGCGGAAACACCTTCTGCCTTTTACAAGGACCGCTACTCCGCCGCGCTCGCGGCCTACGCGGTCTACTCTATGGATGGAGTAATTTCTCACAGAAAAGCGGTCCTTGGGCTTAAGGTGGGTTTCCGTCAGGCACACAACGTCGATCGCATACCGGTCTAGAAACTCCTCTAGGATATGTTTTTGTGTTTTTACGCCATTGGCGTTAAAATTTAAAATGGTGAACTTCCTGGATCTAGGGGGATCCATTAAAAGCGTCGAATAATGAAATTGCTCCCTCTGCGAGGGCCATGAATTTACTTAGGCCATCAGGCGCCGCCCGCACGCGCGCCATGGTGTCCCTAATTGTAAACATGATGTTTGTCAGGCTGAAGCCCGCAAACAGTTGGCGCAGCTCGTCAAAGACGCCGAGCGGCGTCCCTGGCTGCTGGCCAGCAGCCGACTGAGGCGGCGCGGCAGCTGCGGGCGCCTCAGTGCGCTGGTGACGTGGAGGGGGAGGCCAGGCGGCAGCTGCCGTCGGGGCGCGTGGTGGGGGAAGCGAGGGAAAGGCATCTCGCCCCGGCACAGTCGCTCTGCGGCTGCTGGCGGAGGCAGAGCTGGCTGCCTGCGCGTTGGCCGCAGATGTTAGCGGCGGCGTCGTGGAGGCGGAAGCGCCTCGAGACAGGGCAGCACCGTTTACCGACCGAGGGGGGCGGGTGGACATCAACTGTATTCGTGTGGGGCATCGGCTGTAGTTCGCCGGGTGATCGCCCCCACATAGGGCGCAGTTTGCCGGGGTTGCACGGCTCTTCTTACATGTGTTTGTCAAGTGTGGGCCGGCACACTTGACACACTTTGGAGGATGGTGACACTGCTCTGCAGAGTGGAACAACTGTTGGCATTGGTGGCACTGGACAGGACCTTCAGGTTGGCGATACCTCTCTACCGTAACCTTGCAGTTCATGAACAGCTCGATTTTTAGTAGTTCTCTGTTTCTCTCGTCCGGGTGTAATATTACTTTGAAGGAAGCTCTCTTCCTGCGCCCCTCTCCCGGGTTGCTCGGGTCAGATGCCTTGGTCTCCTGTTTGACCTCGATAACCCTGAAGTGACGCGCAAGGAGAAGCTCCTTTATCTCCGCGGGATCAGTGTCACTGGGGAGACCTTTGATCACCGCCTTGTACGCGTTTTTCTCAGTGACCGGGTAGGTGTGATAGGGTATTTTTTTCTGAGTAAAATAGGCTGTGAGAAATCTGTAGTCGGGTAGGGTAGACGGTTGAAATTTTACGGAGGACCCCCTGCATGAGGTATTTAGTCCTCCTTTTAGTTGAGGGGCGACCTCCTTTATGATTTTCATCGTACCGTTTACGATTGTGGCAAGAATTGGGGGGACTTTTTCCCGCTTCGGCCTCGATTGCGCTTGCGCGCCCGAGGTCGAGGAACGGGTAGGCATTGTTTCAGTCGTTTCCGCTCCGTCGGTGTCAATCGGAGCGAAACTATTTGATGTTGGTATGTTTGCGATGACTGCTTCACCCCCTACTTCCATGTCATCACTCACAGGTTGCTCTGTTTCCTCAGCGAGCCGGCTTGGGGCCGGACGCTTAGGCGCTGGCATTACGTCCGAGTCTTGTACGCGTGTTTTTGCTTTGCTAATGGCTGAAGTTGGTTGGCCGCGGGTACCCAGTGACTGGGTGCCGCAGCGGACTGGGGCTTTGGGCTTACCCAAGATGACTGTGTCAGCGGAACTTGAAGTCTGACATTTACTGCCCAGGGGCACTGGTTGTTCGTTCGTTGGCACCGTTAGGTATCCCCGAACAGCGCCAGCCCTACCATTGACTGCACGCGGGTTACCGGGTAGTACCACGGACCCTGGCGCAGGAATTTCCCTACTCTTGGAGGAGCAGGGAGGATGCCCTGCGGCAGTATCTGGATGATTCACGTCTGAGGCAGATCAGACGACCGGTGAACTAGAAAGCCACGGCCCTCGCCGCCACCGCGCTGCCAGTAGACCGGCAGCCGCTGCACGACAAAGGGACCACGTAAGCGTCCTACCACGACAAATTTGCGGCGCAATCGCTAAGCGTGCGCACCCACACACGACAATTTTTGCTTGCGTTGTGCACGCACAACGCACACGACAAATTTTGCTGTGCTACGGCTAGCGTAGCGCTCCCAAGGGATCTCCCAGCAGCGCGCGGCAGTATAGCGTCCGCTCACGGCCGATCCACCCCCTCGAATGAGCAGAGAATCACAAGGCCCAGCCAGTGTCGCGGGCGGGCGCGGACGGCCGAGAGAGCGGCCGCCACTCTGCGCGCCGCCGCGCCGCGCCTCCCGCGCTTGCTACCGCCCAACGTCCGACAGCCTGTGCGGAGCAGCCCCAAACCTGCGCCACAACCGCCCGCGCCTTTCAAACCACCGAGGATGGGGCTACACACAGCCACACCACAGTCGCCAACCAGTCGCCACGGCAGCGCCGCAAACCACGGCCAAACTGCAGCTACCGCGCGCTACAGCCTGCGTCGGCCCGCCGAGAATCGCCGCCCCCGCCCAAATGCCGCCCCCACAGCCCCAGCCGACGACCCGCCACAATGGCCAAACCTTCGGCAAAACTCCCACACCGTCGCCGCGGCAGCCCGGCCAGCGCGGCCGGCGCCACAGCCACACAAGCCGAGGCGTGCGGCGATGACGGCCGTGCAAACGCGCCTCCGCCGCCCCATCGCCTTCCGTCGCCCTCCCGCCGTTTCCCGATCGGCCCGCAGCCGTCGGGCCACATCGCGCGCCGTCCTCCTCCTCTCGCCCGCCAACATTCACAGCCGTTTCTCAACAATTGCCCGCCGCAAACGGACGCCGCCTGCGCAACAGGCGCCGCCGCCCCTCGCCGCTTCCGACCCAACCCCTCGACCGAGGCAAACCGCAATCCGAATCTACAGACCAACCCAATCTGCCGTCAAGCACACACGACAGCCGACCTTACACGTTACGCGTTACACATTACGTTTACACGTCTACGTTAGGTTAGGTTAGGTGGACGTGGGTTAGGTTAAGGGGACTTGGGTTAGGTTAAGCGTCAAACTTAGGTTAAGCATTCAAACACGTCAGGCGTCAGAGGTTAGGTTAGGTTAGGTTAGGTTAGGTTAGGTTAGGTTAGGTTAGTGCTAGGTTGAGAAGCGTCAAACGTAGGTTAAAAAGGCGTTCAAACGTGAGGCGTGAGCCGGACAGCTTACCTTACGTAGACGTTAGGGGCTCACAGGCTGAGCTCACCTCGCCACACCACAGGTTCGGTTCGGTTCGCTCGGCTCAGCGTAAAGCGCCGAGGTCAGGGTTACGTTCGTTCACCTTCGGGCGCCACACTTTCGGTTGAAAGGTCGCGACGGGACGACGTCGGCAGGCACGCCGCAAACGAACAAAAACGTACAGACGACGTCGGAAACCGCCGACAGACGGGGGAGCAGCACGACCACGACCAGACACCGAGCGCGAACGAGACACACGCGAACCACCCCCACCGGCCAAAGGGCACCACACAACAACCCAGAGCACCACGTGTCGACACCAGAGCAACCCGCCGCTCACGCGACATGGCTGGCACCGAAGGGCAACCGCCCGCAACTGCGCTTTCCGCGCCGGCCCGGATGCACGTCGTGCTACAACAACACCACTACCGTACACAGCCGCTGTTCACAACATCACTATCAATGGCGCGCCCGCGGCTCGCCGCCGTCGCAGTCGCAGCCCCAACGCCAGCACTTTTGCACCACCATTCACACGCACCGCAACACAGCTCGCCGACACAGCCGAACAAAACAAACACCACACAACAACAGCAACAACGCCGCCGCCTCTACTTGTGCCGGCGACCCACCCCGCCGATGGCGCACCTTTCGCCAGCCGGCAATCGACACACACGCACCCACCCACCGGGGCCCAGTGCAAAAAACAAAAAACACACAAAAACAAAAAAACCAAACAACACAAACGACACGGGAAGCGCACACCGCCACTTCGCGCGCACGCCACCAACCAGTCGTCGTCTCAAAATAACAAACACAAACAAAATAAACTAACAACTAGGGCAACACAAAACAAAAAAAAAAAACGCCTCGCACGAACCGCCCACAAAAAGGACAAGCACACGCACAGCCTCTGCTGACGACCACGACGCAGCGGCACGCTGCTCCTGTCCCGCGCCCCGCGCCCCACTCGATTCACAACTCACGCGACACCGTCAACGACGGGCTCGCTTCCCGCAACCTACCACCTTTCCGCCACGACGCACAGCCCCAGCCCCACCCGACGACGCCCGTGGCAACGACTGCACTTTCACCACCGCCTCCCCCTTCCCCCCCAAAAACACACACACACACACAGCCAGCCAAAAACGCACTCGCGACCCACACATGCACGTGCATCGGCACACGCCAACCAGTCAACGTCGACAACCACACGCAAGGCTCGAAACGAAACCGGCGTCCTTCCACGTTGCCATCAAGCTACGCGACACAAGACACAAGGAACCAACACAACAGCCGGCCCCACTAATTCCCACTCTCACGCCGCAAAAAGCACACCGAAACCGCCAAACGCACGCACATTCCCCTTCGCACTGACACCACCGACCGGCTCGCTACCACACACCTCTCGGCAGCCGTTTCACGCCAATTCGCCACACCGCCCACACAGTCGACAAGCGCCCGCCCTGTACGGCACACGCAACGACGCAGCGCAGCAAAGGGCGCCCGCAACACATACCTCTCCGCCGCCCGACGCGCCAACCGCCACACCACACCGCCAGCCACTCGCAAATTGTGCACTGCCACCAGCCACACGTCCAACACGCCGCGCCGCCTCCGGCCACCCGCCAGGGGGCGCTCACGTCCGCGACAACAGCGCGGCCCGCCGGGCCGGGCCGGGCCGAACCGAACCGAGCCGCCGCTGCTCTGCACTCGGCACGGCCACACCCTGCTGCAGACCGGGCTCGTCCCTCTGTACGCGTCTGCCTGCGCATCAACACAACACGACCTTTTTTTTTTTTTTTTTTTTTTTTCTCTCTACCGCCATCCCTCCTTCTCGCGTTTTACTCGTTGTTGCAGCAGCGGCGCACACCTACACATCCACAGCCCCAGCCCCAGCCGAGCCGGCCTCACCTCAGGGCCCGCCGCCAGCGTCTCCTCCTCGGGCACAGGTGCGGTGCTGTGGCCGCCCATCCAACCGCATTGCTGGCCGTCCAGCCACCAGGCGTTCCCACTGCCGCGAGCCACGCCGCGCACCGACCCTGCTGCAGAAAACGAAGCATAGCCAGAGACCGACCGATACACAAAGCAAGCCGTCGCCTCGCCTCTTGTCCTTCCTGCCTTCCTTCCGCCCCCGCCCTTCTCACACCACCGCCTCTCCACTTTCGCCCCCCCCTCCTTTTTTTGTTTTTTTTTTTTTGTTTTCTTCTTTCTTTCTTTCTTTCTTTCTTTGGCCCTCTCTCCTTCCCGCCATGGCGGTTACGGCACCGCCTGCAGCGGCAGATTTTTTGCGCCCACACGCCTACTCCTACCACCATTAACCTTGCCCTGCCCTGCCCTGCCCTGCCCATCAACGTCGCAGTCGAACCGACGCTTGCCAACACACTGCCCACGTTCCTTTCTCTTTTCGGCCTACGCCCATTACGCGCCGCCGCCACAGCACCTTCCCTTCCCACAACACACCGACGTCATCACACGCACCCAAAACAGGGGCCACGACCGTGTTCCTCGCCCACTCCCATCCCGCACGGTACGCACATTCCCAACTACTAACCGCGCACCCTCCCTTTCCAATCTGTGTGTCTCTGTGTCTGTGTCCTGTCCGCGCGTGACGCCTCTCAACATCCGCCGTCCCCCGTCCCGTTTTCGCCCCCATGCCGTCGTCGCGCCGCCTCCTCCCCGTCCACCGCCGCCCCTGTCCGCCCCGCACCACACCATACACCGCTGCTTGTCCCGGCCGTTGCCACCAAAGGCGCCGACCGCAAACGCGCCACGCCGCAGCCCCCGTGCGTCTCGCGCTCGCTTGCATCTCCGTGCCGACGCTGCCTCTCTTCCCACTCGCACTCGACCTCGACAACACAGTCTTTGGCTCCGCCACTGCGTGTTCCGGTGGTACGCACGCTGCAACACGTATGTATTCATTACCAGAGCGATGGCGAGGCATGACAGCATCTCTGTCTGACCAGAGAGTTCTTTCTCGCTGCTAGTCGGCGCTTGGACCGCGCCAGACGACAGTAGTGGCACGCACCGGGTCGCCAGGAACAGTTGTTATATATATTGTAGCGCGAGTCGGGAGAGGTAGTAGTCGGTCGACAGTAGTAGCGGGTGGACGGTTGTACTGAGCGGGCGTCGGCGGCGTGCTCTGCTCGTCTCGCGACTCTGGTCACGGTTCGGGACGATGTATAGTATATTGTGTTACAATCAAAAGGTGGTGTGACGCTGCATTGCGCAAATCTGATAACGTATGTTCATTGTACTTATTTTGTTCAACAACAAAAGCCCCACTATTACTTTTTTTCTAAAGTAACTTTTGTCTCTTAACGAAAAACATTCACGTTTTAAAGACTACTTCCTATGGCATTTCCCTCCAAGGAGTGCAATTAATTACCAGCCAGCACTCATTCATTGCACACAGCTGTGTAAGGGGTATCTACAATTGAGGAGCGGATATAAATGCAATTTTTTGTTTTTTTTGTTTTTTTTTTGTGTGTGTGTTGTAACCTCCCAGCAAAATTTAAAACAATGGACAATGTTATTTACGGATGCTAATGGACATTGCGCTAATTGTAACCTCGCCCACAATGAGAGGTATTGAAAATGGCAACAAAAATGTGAAATTCGCAATCTGACTCAAATATAAAGTCTTCACACAACATTTAAAAAAGTCCGTTCAGTGACAAGAAACTTCAATTAAACCGAAATATCGGTCTTTGGCCCTGTGCAAAACAATCAGAATTAAAGTCTTACCTCCGAATAAATGGATGTCACATTTCTGCTCTGGTTGTTGCGCAGCGCTTGAAGGAACTGCATTGCAAATAATAATATTCTCTTTTTTTGTGATTTTAGTGGCATTTTTCTTCAAAGAAGTGGAATGAAATGTGAAGTGCAACGAACTCTTTAGTTCAATACAAAATTAAATGTTTGAAAAATGCTTTTGAAATAAAACCTATTATTGGGGAACTTGTTGGAGAATAATTACAATAAATACAATTTTTCATTATCTAATGATTATATTAATTAACAGTATACCTTATTCACCATCTTGACCAGTGTTGCCGACCGCCTACATCACACAACCGCACTCGGCTGCTACTACTGACCGACCGCTCTGCATGACGACTATTAGCGTACTGCACGCGACGACTACTGACAGAGTACAGCCCTCAACTACACAGAGCTACGGACTCGCAACGACTACTGACAGACTGACTGACTGACTGACTGACTGACTGAGAACCGCTCGCAACACTCGCGCAGTCCAGCGCAAACTCTCTGGTCACAGATGCTACAATGTCTCGCCATCGCTACTATGTTACATACGTGTTTCAGTGTCTTTTTCATTGGGGTAACGATCTTTGGCTCTTTTTATTCTGAATACAGGGCCAAAGGTCAACGCTGCTGCCCTTATACAATTTATCAGGTTTCATTATGTCTGTTGCAATGTTACATACGGTTCACTCTTTCATTAATATTATCGTTGGGTTTGTTTTGTAGGGACGTTAACATTCTGGCACATTTTTATTATCATCGGACTCTCTGCTATTTGTGCAGGGAGGTTATACCTGGGTCCATTTCCATTTCCATTTACATTTTAATATTGATAGACTTTTTGTTTTCTTTTTTGTTTCTTGTTGTTTTTCCTTCTTTTTTTTTGTTGTTTTTTTTTTTTTTTTTTTTTTTTGTTGTTTTGTTTTTCCCGCTCTCACCACCACCGCCGCATCACGCCTTCCGTTTTCTTGGTTTCTTTTCTGTTCTCCAACTGCTTCAACATCACCGCGCCCCATTTCCACACCACAGCCATCAGCCTCCGAGACGGGCGGGCGCAGTGTGCCATTTCCGGCGCACAAGCACACCCGTATGGTACTCTCCTCGCCCCCACGCCACCAACAACACAGCGACCACGCGGCTTTCAGGCATGGCATGGCACGGCACGGCACCGGCGAAATGCGCCGCCCCCGCCCCTCCGCGCATCCGTCCGTCTCGCCACGTTCACTGACAGCCGCGTCTGCGGCTACACCACGACAACCACAACACCGCTCCCCTCCCTGGCAACTCACATTGTTTTTCTCCTCCTCTTTTGCACAAACCACAACGCCGAGCACAGGCGCAAGCCACCCACACCGCGCCCCTCCCCGTCCCGTCTTTGGCCGCCGCTCCTCGTTTCCTCGTTTGTCCCCTCCCATCTCCCGAAATGCCATGCCAGCAGCGTTACGCATGCCCCTCCCCTGTCCACACAACACTACCGCCTAACGAACAGCCTTTTCCGGGCCACATCCAGGGCACGCCCACCTCCAAACACTGCCAATTCACGGACGCACACACACACACACACACACACACACTCACTCACTTTCTCGACACCTTTCTGTACGGAGGGTGCGTCATCTCGACCGTGACAGAGTGACGGCAACTATCGACGATCCATTTCCCCCCACTGGTAAAACATGTCCACTAACACCTACATACATCATTCAAGTACACAGACAATAGCATACACACAATGGGAGGGCACACGAACATGGACGGCACGGCACTGTCATACACTCTTCCTCAGAACCATATCAACAAACGTTACGTACATCCGGGAAAGCGAAAGCGAACGCGAACGCGAAAGCGAAAGCGAAAGCAAAGGCAAAGGCAAAGCCCAATGCAGCCGTCAAAGGTAACGTTCACCACGGCAGACACTTGCAGCCGCGCCGCCGTTAAACGCATTTCAGTGCGGCTCCAATACGCCTCCGACACGGGAACGTTCCGTTGCTCTACGAATGCGTTTCTCCCCTTTTTCCCTTCCTCTCTCTTTTGCCCCCCCTCCTTGCACTCTTGCCTCATTCCTCACGTTCTGCCCAGACATTCGACCGATCAAAGTCAACCTTTCGTTACCGTTCTCAGCGCGACGGTGTACAACAGTATGACGGGTGTGCCCAAGACTTCGGTTCAGTTGCGTGACGCCGGTCTATCGCGCCGATCGACAGTTACTCAGGGGGCGACGGATCGGACCACGTCACCGACACACAAAACACTTTCAAACAAACAAATACATACCGGATGGACACAGACAAACACGTGTACAGACATTCGCCAAACAAACGACCGCCGCCGTCGTCGTCTAGCGTGCATCTTGAATGACGACATCGGTGTGCGTGCGTCGTACGCAATCAGTCAGACACGGCTATCAAACATCAGAGTCGAATGGTACATCATCGTGCGTGTCGCCGTACACGTACAGTACAATACAACAACAATGCGTCTTAATGGCACGTTCATTTCAACGTCACTCACACACCTCCACGCTGCAGTTACGTCGCACCATTGTCAAACTCGGCGTACAGCAAAGGGAATAGTGGGCGGCAAAAAAAAAACCAAACAAAAACATTTCACATTTCACCCTCGCCATGTATGATGTGCAAAAAAAACAAACCCGCAAACGGCCGTCGTTACGGTGACACAAAAGTCGCCGATCGCACTGTCCCCCCTCGCAGACGGGTAACACACACACACACACACACCAACAACACCAATGGGTCAAAAACCACGCCAACGAGGCGTGCCACCATTCCACGCCACGGCGACCAACCTCGTGGCCGTACCCCGCGCAACACGCTTTGACGCGCCCCCCCACCCACAATCAAAATGCACACATACATCACAGCCGTCCACACAAACAACAACAACAACAATTCCGCCCTTCCCGCAAAAGGCAAGTTGGTGGCCCTGAAAAGGGCCGTTTTGCCGCTCTCGCAACGGAGGAGCCTTCTCCATCCTTCCTTCCATTCCAGAGCCACCTCCTTACTTGGAGCTCGTGTACTTGGTCACCGCCTTCGTGCCCTCGCTCACGGCGTGCTTGGCCAGCTCGCCAGGCAGCAACAGCCGCACAGCGGTCTGGATCTCGCGGGACGTGATGGTCGAGCGCTTGTTGTAGTGCGCCAGGCGAGAAGCCTCGGCCGCAATGCGCTCGAAAATGTCGTTCACGAAGCTGTTCATGATGCTCATCGCCTTCGACGAGATGCCCGTGTCAGGGTGCACCTGCTTCAGCACCTTGTAGATGTAGATGGCATAGCTCTCCTTCCTCTTGCGCTTCTTCTTCTTGTCGCCCTTCGAAATGTTCTTCTGCGCCTTGCCAGCCTTCTTGGCGGCCTTCCCGCTAGTCTTGGGCGGCATCTCGAACCAACGTACGGCAGCAGCAACACCAGTAGCAAGCGCTCCGCTCTAGTCAGCGTCTCCCCACACAGTGGCACCCGCCGCCAGCCGCCGCCGCACCTTTACCAGCTCGCCCTGTTGCGGCCGCCGACCAATGGGGCGCGCGCGCAACCGGCCGCCGCACCCGAGCCCATAAAGCACCCCCACCCCGGCTGCGCCGGCATTTCCGCTCACGCCGCGGAGAGTACACGTTAGTTCGTTGTCGCTGTTGGTTATCGTGATGTCGGGACGCGGAAGTGGACGCAAAGCTGCTGCCTTGGCTGAGTTGCTGCTCACGTTAGCAGGACCTGCCGGGAAGAAGAAGAAGAAGTCTACACCGCAGTGCTTTCGCTGCCAAAAGCTTGGCCACGTCGCCAAGCACTGCAGCGGAGCAGTCGCGTGTTTGAAGTGTGCGCAAGCACACGACACACGCGACTGCAAGAAGCCGAAGGACGCCCCCCTGCACATGCGCCAACTGCGGTGGCGCACACGCGGCTAACGCCCGTTCCTGCGCGTACAGGAGAAATTGGCGTGGACCAGAGAAGACGCAGAAGCAAGTGACCACCACACGCGAAGAGGTGGTCACTCGCTCAGAAGACGCCATCACCAGGCGCCTCAGCGACGCCGTAGAAGAAGCCATGTCCGCCTTCAAATCCGCCATGGCGGAAGAGAGGGCGGCCATGCTGGCGGAACTGGGCGAGGCTCGGCGTCAGATTGCTGAGCTGACGCAGGAGCTTCGCTCAGCCAAGGCAGCTTCCGCCACAGCGGTCGACACCGCCAGCCAGACGACTCCTCCTCGAGAGAAGAAGTTTGCGACGGTGGCCACGCAGACCGACGTGCCTGCCGAAGGGGAGGCAACACTGCCCAAGACGGACGCAGAAGCAGAAGCGCAAGAAGAAGGGTGGGAAGAAGTCCCATTCCTCCCGCTTCCCGACATGTACAGCGCAAGCGCTGTGACGCAGAAGATAGCTGCATCGCTTCGCGATGGTACATATCCCCACCACGACAACCCTTATCCCTTCGTTCCTCCTAACCTTTCTAAACCTTCACCTCCACACCAACCAATCGAATATCCAGAAGGCCTTGTTGGTCTTTCCAAGGAGGATTACGATCTGATCAATTCCTTCCCAATTTTCACAGAGTGGCAAATGCGCTACGTCATCTTCGCTCTCGTCCACGGAGAGTATGAGAAAGCTGGATACACTGTATCCACTATCCCAACCGAGGGAGAGCCCTCAAGTAAGAAGAAGAAGAAGAAAAGTCGTCACACCGACAAATACAGAAAATAGGTTATCGGCACTCCTTGCCAGTACAGAACAACCTACAAGTCAAGAAAGAAGACTCATCAATCATCCCAGGGGAGTAAAGGCCAACAGGCCACAAACTTCCACCTGAACCTCCTCACAGTGAGGAAGTCAGAAAAGGAGCAGCAGGCAGGCTGCGCCGGCACGCACTCCGCTGCTCGACTCGCTGCCGCTCGCACCGGTCGTTTTCGTTTCCGTTTCGTGTGCACCGTCGCTAGCCCATCGCCATGTCCGGACGCGGAAAGGGAGGCAAAGTCAAGGGCAAGTCAAAGTCCCGCTCAAGCAGGGCTGGGCTCCAGTTCCCGGTCGGCAGAATCCACCGCCTCCTGCGCAAGGGAAACTACGCAGAGCGCGTCGGCGCCGGGGCGCCCGTCTACCTCGCCGCCGTCATGGAGTACCTCGCGGCTGAGGTGCTCGAGCTGGCCGGAAACGCGGCCCGCGACAACAAGAAGACGCGCATCATCCCGCGCCACCTGCAGCTTGCCATCCGCAACGACGAGGAGCTCAACAAGCTCCTGTCGGGCGTCACCATCGCACAGGGTGGTGTCCTGCCCAACATCCAGGCCGTCCTGCTGCCAAAGAAGACCGAGAAGAAGGCCTAAAGGAGGCCAGGCAATCGCAGCGCCGCGTGCTCCCCTGCACGCAACGCGCTTTGCCGGCTCGGCCCACAACAATCGGCCCTTTTCAGGGCCACCACACAAACCTACGTCCAAAGCAAAATTTCAGTCGTCCTCGCCGCACCTTGTTTTGTTTTAACTTTGCACTGTCACAGCACAGCCGCCGCCGGCGCACGTCCGCCATCTTGTCGTCCACACAGCCCGTGTGGCCCAACACACACACACACACACACATTTTGCACGGTCGCAGTCGCCTTCCAAACCGACAACGGCAGCAATAATGACCATTGTTAAAGGGAGGCGTGTCGACACACCGCCCTCCACTCCCGCGCGCAACGGCCGTCGACACGAACGAAACAGCTGATCCGGCCGCCTATGCCCACACGCCTTGCCTCGGAAACCCCAACGCCGCCGCAAACAAACACACAGAGCCAAACCACGCAAGCAAATAATCACCGCCTCTCGCACAACAACACACAGCCCGCCATCTCCGTCGCGATCGATACAAAGACACACAATAACAAACACACAAACGAAGCAGCTCCACACACAGCCAGCCACATGACACGTTTCCTTTCCTTCTCCCCTCCCAGTCACATCACGTCGCTCAAAACGGAAAGAAAGAAAGAAACAAACAAACAAACAAACAACACAGCGCACACACGCAGCAACAACACAGACTCTTTCGCACTTTTCAACTTCCGAACAGTGTGGTGGCCCTGAAAAGGGCCGTTTTCTAGTCTCTCCCACCCACAAGCACGGCCGCGGGAAGGCCAGCGCCCGCTGCGACGCAGCCTAACCGCCGAAACCGTACAGGGTGCGCCCCTGCCTCTTCAGGGCGTACACCACGTCCATGGCCGTCACAGTCTTGCGCTTGGCGTGCTCAGTGTACGTCACCGCGTCGCGGATCACGTTCTCCAGGAACACCTTCAGCACCCCGCGGGTCTCCTCGTAGATCAGACCAGAGATGCGCTTCACGCCGCCCCTGCGAGCCAGGCGGCGGATGGCGGGCTTCGTGATGCCCTGGATGTTGTCGCGCAACACCTTGCGGTGCCGCTTGGCGCCACCCTTGCCGAGCCCCTTTCCTCCCTTGCCGCGGCCTGTCATCCTTCCTTCCTCGGGCAAAGCAAAACGTGCACAAACAGCAGCTGCAGCGGCTGGCGAGTCGGCTACGGTCTGCGCCCAGCGCGCCCGCCGCCCCCCTATATAGACTCTGGCCCGCCCTCCCCCCACCACGCGCAACCGAGGGCATATAAGCGCAGCACGGAGGCGCGCGGGCCCGTGGTTAGTTCGAGTTGTGAGTCCGCACAGTGAAGACGTGCAGTCGACCAGTCTCCGGATTGGACGACATCTCCAACTCAACCGAAGCCAGGACGCTCCCTAGGACGTCCGCGCCCGAGCACCTCGCGCTCCGAAGACGACGCCGCAGTTCCGCCGCCCGCCGCTAGGAGCGCCACCAGCGCGCCGCAGCGGAAGGTATAAAGGTCCGCAGCATCCCTGCCAGCGTCAGAAGCCGGCGGGACACCGCCCTTCTCACCTCTATCCCAGGGGTCGCTCCCCCGAGGACGCTTGCGTCGCCAATAGAGCTAGCTATGGGAAAAAGGTAGAGAAGCAAGCGGAGCAGCAGCCAGCCTTCTCGATACCAGCCAGGGGAAGAAGAAGCAGCTCCGAGATTCCGGAAGAAGAGGGAAGAGCCTTCCCATCCGCAGACCTCGTCACAGAAGAAAAGAAGAAACAATTCTCACTCTGGGACCTCGGTCCACAGAAGCGAGAAAAGCAAACTTGTCGTGTCGCCAACTAAGTTGGCATCCATTCTAGCGTGCACCTGCATGCAAACTCTCTTCGGTTGGTATTTGCGTTCTTCAGGAAGAAGGCAAAACCACCTAGGGCAGATAGAGTAGGGAAAGAAGTGGTCCAGGGCCCCCTTCACGTGGGACCAGCCCGCGGCCACCAGGCAAAGGCTAGCACTATCATCTTTGTCCACACTTCTACACGCCCCGAAAAATGGTCAGGTACACAGAAAGTAGGGAAGACCTCGAACTCCCGCCCCCGTCGCCATCCCCAAGCGACCACTTGGAAGACCAGCAGGAACTGCTGATTGCCCTCCACGACGCTGCAGATGCAGCCACCACCCCCAACAGTTCCAGGTACGAGCAGGGGCTATACCCCAATCTCGACGCCGGAGGGGAAGAAGAAGACGCCCTGGACGCAGCACCCGCAGCAGCAGAACCAGAGCCCATGGACCAAGAGGCGATCTCCCGCAAAAGGAAGACGCAGGATGTCGCCAGCACAGAAGAAGAAGAAGAATCCGCAGACAAGAGGGTCTGCGACGCACGCAGCCCCACCGACGACGGGTTCATCTTCCCCAAGAAGACAGCTGGGAGAAGCACAACCAGACCCTGTAGAAGCTGCTGCGAAAAGCGCACAGGCAACAAGCAACTCGAAGATCGCCCCCATCATAGCGACGTACAGTGGCTCTTACATGGAGCTGTACGAAAGCTTGAAGGAAGCGACAACGCACGTCTTCCGTGTAAAATCAGCAGGAGGGGACACCCTCAAAATCACGACAAAAAACGCGGAAGACTACGTGAAAATCCTGCGGGAATTAAAACGCAGGAGCATCCCGTTCCACACCCACTCGTCAGGGAATGACAAACCACTGAGAGTGGTAATAAGAGGTATGCCACACTCTTTCACTGCAGAAAATATGAAAAAGGCACTGACAGACCTGGGGTTCACAACAAGATCGGTGACCAAGATGAAGTCCCCAAGGACGCGAAGACCAATGCCATTGTTCGAAGTAGTTGCCACGAACAATGCCCAAAATAGGGCGATATGGAACGTCAAAACCATAGCCGCCTGCGACACCACAGTAGAAGACCCAAGGGCCAAGAAGAAGCAGGCACAATGCTACAGGTGCCTCCAACCCGGGCATGTGGCACGCTACTGCGACAGACCGCAGAAGTGCGTCAGGTGCGCGGGAGACCACCGCAGCGACGAGTGTCCTGTCCCACGTGAAGAACCGGCCAAATGCTTCAACTGCGGGGAAGCGCACCCAGCGAGCTATGGCGGGTGCAAGACCCTGCTTGATGCACGGGCCAGACAAGAGGCATCACACAGAAAGCCGGGAACGAGCTACGCCGACACAGTGAAGAGCCGCCGCCGCCGCCAGCCGAGGGACACTCCCAGCACTGGCCCAGCAGCCCACCAGCGCAGCAGGAACCCGGAAACAGAAGCACCAAGAAACCAGGCGGAGCCCACACAAGCACCGCGACCGCTACCCCGCCGCCACCTACAGAAGAGGCCGAGGACGGAAGAAGAGCAGCAAGGCCCCGACCACCACGAGCAGCAGGGTACCACAGCAGGCGCAGAAGAACAACAAAAAGTCAACGCCAGAGAAGACGCGGCCCCAAACGCACCCACAGCCGCAGACATCGCCTCCCTCATGACAGTCATGATGGAAGCCATCGTCACGCTCAAGAGCGTGACAGAGAAGATAGCCACATACATGGCAAACACAATCCCAGCCCCAAGAAACCAAAATGGCAAATAGACCCGCGCAGGGATTGAGAGTCGCCGTGTGGAATGCCAATGGAATAACACACCAGGCAGGCGAATTTCGTCAGTTCTTATACGACGAAGCCGTGGACATATGTCTCATATGTGAAACTTTCCTGAAACCGGGAGTCAGGGTAGGAGTACCCAACTATGACTGCCATAGGAAGGACAGACCGACGCACAAGGGAGGGACGGCCATCTACGTAAGAAGATCGCTCCGGCACCACCCTATAGAACTCCCGCGCCTCAGCACACTGGAAGCAAACGGAGTAGCAGTGGACACGACATTCGGGAAAATCAACTTCATCGCCGTCTACAGGCAGCCCCGAAGAAACGGAGCTCTCGACCCAGCGGACATTGAAGCACTACTCTCCATCCCAGGGAACGTCTTCGCGGGAGGAGACTACAATGCAAAGAACCACGCATGGAACTCGAGAGTCAACAACAACAGCGGAAGAAGACTACTGAACGCCGCTGAAAGAAGACAAGCAACCATAATCGGACCCAACAGTCCGACGTACTACCCGAGGCAACACAACCCAGACATACTGGATGTAGCCCTAGTAAAAGGGCTCCCCCTGGCCATCCACGCCAGCACCCGAGATGTACTGGCCTCAGACCACATACCAGTAGTCTACGACATCGCCCTGGAAGGACTCGCCCCACAAAAGGAAGGGCTCGACCTGAAAGGCACCCGATGGCAGAACTACAGAGAACTGCTAGCTGAAGATCTAGCCACCCCACCCGACCCAGAAGAAGCCGGAGCAGAAGAAACCATAAGATACGTGACGGAGAAAGCCATAGACGCAGCAGTAGCCGCCACACCAGTAAGAAGAGAAGAAGAACAAGACTCCACACCACACCACCTCCCACCGCAAATAAGAGCATCAATAGCCGACAAGAACAGGCTCTTCCGGGAGTGGACCAGAACAAGGAACCCTGCAACCAAGAGGCAAGTTAACAGGTTGCAGAGGGAAATAAAAGCTGCAGTGGAGGCCCACAGGATACAAACATGGGCAGCCAGAATATCAGCACTCCGAATCGAAGATGGGACGGCCTGGAAAACCACAAAGAACCTCCTGAGCCACTACCAGAGAATACCACCACTCACAGTGGCGAACGACAAGGTGTGTGAACCCAACAGCAAAGCGGACGCACTCGCAGATGTGTTCGCACAAAATTTCACCCCGATAGAAGACCCCAGTGACCCGGAACACATCGAACTGGTGACCAGCCGTCTCCCCAGATTCCTGGAAGCCCAGGACGAAGATGACCAAATACAGGAAATCACCACAGAGGAAGTAAAAATACAGCTCAGATACCTAAACCCAAGAAAAGCGGGAGGTATAGACCTGTTCACAAACAAGATGCTAAAAGAGATGCCAGAAGAAGCAGCCGCAGTGTTAGCAAGATCCTTCAACACCATACTGCGGACAAAGAAGTTCCCCAGAACATGGAAACATGCAATAGTAGTACCAATACCCAAACCGGGAAAAGACGCCACCCAACCAGCAAGCTACAGGCCCATAAGCCTACTACCGGCGATCTCGAAAGTATTCGAGCGCCTATATCTGGCCAGGCTACTACGGCACGTAAATGAGGACCAGATACTACCCAACACGCAGTTCGGCTTCCGAGCAGGACACTCGACTACGCAGCAGCTCCTCAGAGTGACAGAAGAGGCCATGGAAGCGATGGAGCGGAGAGAATTCTTCGGTGCAGTATTCCTAGATGTCTCCAGAGCATTTGACTCGGTATGGCATGAAGGCCTGCTGTTCAAATTGCTAGACAGAGGAGTCCCAGTGTCCCACGTGACGCTACTAAAATCCTACCTAGAAGGAAGAACGTTCCATGTAAGAGTCCCGAATGGAGAATCGTCCAGAAGAAACATCCTAGCTGGAGTACCGCAAGGAAGTGTACTAGGCCCAGTGCTATACACTCTCTACACCAGCGACATCCCACAAGCACCCAACGTCCACACAGCTCTCTATGCGGACGACACCGCGCTCTATGCACGCAACAGAAGCGCCAGGGTTCTCAGGCACAGACTTCAACGAGCCACAGACAACCTCTGCGACTGGGCGAAGAAGTGGCGCCTGGCGTTCAATGGGACGAAGACCCAAGCAATACCCATCTGCAGAAGGAAGTTTCCAATGAATCTACCACCGATAGAAGTCCGAGGAACAGCCGTCCCCTGGAGCAGAACAGCTCTGTATCTAGGAGTCACGCTGGACAGACGTCTTACATGGAAGGACCACGTCAAGAATATCAAAGACAAAGCAATGGGACGACTAAGGATGCTGTACCCGATACTCAATCCCACCTCCGCACTACCGCAGGAGCTGGGCATCAAACTATACCTCGCACTAGTGCGGCCACTCCTAGAGTACGCCGCAGTAGTGTGGGGTAACGCAGCAGAACAACACATCGGAAGTCTGCAACGCGTACAGAACAGGGCGCTGAAGAGAGCCCTGCACCTACCATGGGACTTCCCAACAGAGGAGCTCCACGAACTGACCGGGGTCCCCCGCCTACGCGAGAGGTTCCGACAAGCAGCACACACCTTCTACGAGAGGACGGCAGCAGCAGAGAACCCCCTCATCTCTGCCCTTGGACACCGAGAGCATCGCAACATCCACACCAGATGGCCGGACCTGCTGCTGGGATAGACCAAGAGACGACAACACCCATCCTGTTAACCCCATCCCGATTATTGTAAATCACCCACCCCAAAAGAACGCAAATATTGTAAATATTCTCCCTAACTAGAATAGTATCGCCACCAACAGGGGGCGAGTAGTTAAAGTATGAATGATAGGATGAATGTGACCAGAGATCACCTTAAGTGGTGAGTATGAATGTGTGTGTGAACGAAAAAAAAAAAAAAAAAAAAAAAAAAAAAAAAAAAAAATCGCTACCTAGCATAGAAGAAAATAGCATAGCACCAAAAAAGTGTAAATCAAAGAAGCCACCCAAATTATGTATGTACCCCATATACCTGTATCTCAGATTTGTCCGCAGGAATAGCTCAACAGCTCACACTGCAAGAAGCCGGGGAAGAGAGAAGAACCTTCCTCACATGAAGAAAGGTGCGAGCGCGCGGGCCCGTTGTCAAGGCAGCACCGGACGCCGCGCCGCACCTAACCTCCACGCACGCCGCTCCGCTACCGCTACCGCCATGGCCCGCACAAAGCAAACGGCCCGCAAGTCCACCGGCGGAAAGGCGCCGCGCAAACAGCTCGCCACCAAGGCGGCGAGGAAGAGCGCGCCCGCCACCGGAGGCGTCAAGAAGCCCCACCGCTACAGGCCGGGCACCGTCGCCCTGCGAGAAATCAGGCGCTACCAGAAGAGCACAGAGCTGCTCATCCGCAAGCTGCCATTCCAGCGCCTAGTGCGCGAGATCGCCCAGGACTTCAAGACCGACCTGCGCTTCCAGAGCTCCGCAGTCATGGCCCTGCAGGAGGCCAGCGAGGCCTACCTCGTCGGCCTCTTCGAAGACACCAACCTGTGCGCAATCCACGCCAAGCGCGTCACCATCATGCCCAAGGACATCCAGCTCGCGCGCCGCATCCGCGGCGAGCGCGCCTAAACCGCGCCGCGGCACCGCACCGCACAAACAAAAACGGCCCTTTTCAGGGCCACTAACATCTCTCCGTCGCGAGCAAACTTTGTCGGTCGCCTGCCTCTCGCCCCGCAACCCAAAAACAAAAACCACCACTTCCCGTCCGTCCGCCACACCCGCTCACTCTGCCTGCCTGCTAGCAGCGCGCAACAATCACACATCATCCCTCCCCGGCGCTCAAAGCGCACAATACCCAACGGCCGACGTCACACCGCACGGGTGGCTGGCCGGCCGCCGCTTTCGTTTCGAAAACAAAAAAACCCGCACTCCACTCCGACGGCCAACGGCCAGGCAGGCGCGCTCGCTCGCTCTACACGCCACCGAAATCCCCGCCGACTCCTTCCACATCTCAACGTGCCCCCCGTTGCAAAACATAACACACACACACACAAAGGAACAAAACAAAACAAAGACCAGACACGACTCGACTCGACAAGACAGACATCCGAGAAGAACGAACGCAGGCAAGCCAACCAACGTATTCAAACAAAACAACGTGACAGAAAACCAACCGTCGGCCGCCGCCACAAACACGGCGACAATCAACCACGACAACAACAACAACAACAACAACACCGCTTACCGCTACCGCCGCCCACACCCGCCACCGACCCCCGCAATCCAACCACCACGGCACGCAAACAGCATCCCCACGGGCATACAGAAACGCCAGACAGACACCCACACCAAACGCAACACGACAATCAAAACCTTCCCCGACGTGCTTTGATGGCCCTGAGAAGGGCCGTTTTGGGCCGCGCGTCTCTTGCGCGCCACTAGACGACGACGGGGGGTGGGGACGACGGAGTCAAGCGCCAAACCCTTCCTTTCTCCCATCTCTTTCTCCTCTACTCTACTTCTTCTTCTTGGGCGAAGCCTTCGCCTTAGACGGCGTCGTCGCCTTCTTCGGGCGCGGCGCCTTCGGCTTCTTCGTCGGAACCTTGGCGGCCTTCTTCGCCTTCGACGGCGACTTGGCCTTGGCCGGCTTGGCCGCAGCCGCCTTCTTCGCACCCGCGGGAGCGGCCGACGCCGCAGACGCCTTCTTGGCGGCGCCCGCCTTCCGACCGGTCGCCGCCTTCACGCCACCAGCCTTCTTTGCGCCGGCCGCACGGGCGCCCTTCTTCTCCTTGCTGGCCGGAGCGGCGCGCTTCTTCTTGGCACCGCCAGCACGAGCCTTGCCGCCCTCGGCCGCCCCCCCGCCGCCGGCGCCGGCAAGCTTGAACGAGCCGGACGCGCCCTTCCCCTTCGTCTGCACCAGCTCGCCCGCCACGACGGCCGACTTGAGGTACTTCTTGATAAACGGCGCCAGCTTCTCCGCGTCCAGCTTGTAGTGCGCGGCTATGTACTTCTTGATCGCCTGCAGCGACGACCCGCCGCGCTCCTTCAGACTCTTGATGGCGGCCGTCACCATCTCAGAGGTGCGCGGGTGCGCAGGCTTGGCGCGCGGCTTCTTCGCAGACGACGCAGACTTGGCCTTCTTCGTAGTGCCGGTGGCGGCGAGTGCCGCAGCAGTCTCGTTCGTAGCCGCCTGATCTGCCATTTCGACGACGCGCGTAACACACAGCGAGAGCGAGCGGGACGGCAGGCACGCAAGCACAGCACAGCAGCAGAGCAGAGAATCACAAGGCCCAGCCAGTGTCGCGGGCGGGCGCGGACGGCCGAGAGAGCGGCCGCCACTCTGCGCGCCGCCGCGCCGCGCCTCCCGCGCTTGCTACCGCCCAACGTCCGACAGCCTGTGCGGAGCAGCCCCAAACCTGCGCCACAACCGCCCGCGCCTTTCAAACCACCGAGGATGGGGCTACACACAGCCACACCACAGTCGCCAACCAGTCGCCACGGCAGCGCCGCAAACCACGGCCAAACTGCAGCTACCGCGCGCTACAGCCTGCGTCGGCCCGCCGAGAATCGCCGCCCCCGCCCAAATGCCGCCCCCACAGCCCCAGCCGACGACCCGCCACAATGGCCAAACCTTCGGCAAAACTCCCACACCGTCGCCGCGGCAGCCCGGCCAGCGCGGCCGGCGCCACAGCCACACAAGCCGAGGCGTGCGGCGATGACGGCCGTGCAAACGCGCCTCCGCCGCCCCATCGCCTTTCGTCGCCCTCCCGCCGTTTCCCGATCGGCCCGCAGCCGTCGGGCCACATCGCGCGCCGTCCTCCTCCTGTCGCCCGCCAACATTCACAGCCGTTTCTCAACAATTGCCCGCCGCAAACGGACGCCGCCTGCGCAACAGGCGCCGCCGCCCCTCGCCGCTTCCGACCCAACCCCTCGACCGAGGCAAACCGCAATCCGAATCTACAGACCAACCCAATCTGCCGTCAAGCACACACGACAGCCGACCTTACACGTTACGCGTTACACATTACGTTTACACGTCTACGTTAGGTTAGGTTAGGTGGACGTGGGTTAGGTTAAGGGGACTTGGGTTAGGTTAAGCGTCAAACTTAGGTTAAGCATTCAAACACGTCAGGCGTCAGAGGTTAGGTTAGGTTAGGTTAGGTTAGGTTAGGTTAGGTTAGGTTAGTGCTAGGTTGAGAAGCGTCAAACGTAGGTTAAAAAGGCGTTCAAACGTGAGGCGTGAGCCGGACAGCTTACCTTACGTAGACGTTAGGGGCTCACAGGCTGAGCTCACCTCGCCACACCACAGGTTCGGTTCGGTTCGCTCGGCTCAGCGTAAAGCGCCGAGGTCAGGGTTACGTTCGTTCACCTTCGGGCGCCACACTTTCGGTTGAAAGGTCGCGACGGGACGACGTCGGCAGGCACGCCGCAAACGAACAAAAACGTACAGACGACGTCGGAAACCGCCGACAGACGGGGGAGCAGCACGACCACGACCAGACACCGAGCGCGAACGAGACACACGCGAACCACCCCCACCGGCCAAAGGGCACCACACAACAACCCAGAGCACCACGTGTCGACACCAGAGCAACCCGCCGCTCACGCGACATGGCTGGCACCGAAGGGCAACCGCCCGCAACTGCGCTTTCCGCGCCGGCCCGGATGCACGTCGTGCTACAACAACACCACTACCGTACACAGCCGCTGTTCACAACATCACTATCAATGGCGCGCCCGCGGCTCGCCGCCGTCGCAGTCGCAGCCCCAACGCCAGCACTTTTGCACCACCATTCACACGCACCGCAACACAGCTCGCCGACACAGCCGAACAAAACAAACACCACACAACAACAGCAACAACGCCGCCGCCTCTACTTGTGCCGGCGACCCACCCCGCCGATGGCGCACCTTTCGCCAGCCGGCAATCGACACACACGCACCCACCCACCGGGGCCCAGTGCAAAAAACAAAAAACACACAAAAACAAAAAAACCAAACAACACAAACGACACGGGAAGCGCACACCGCCACTTCGCGCGCACGCCACCAACCAGTCGTCGTCTCAAAATAACAAACACAAACAAAATAAACTAACAACTAGGGCAACACAAAACAAAAAAAAAAACGCCTCGCACGAACCGCCCACAAAAAGGACAAGCACACGCACAGCCTCTGCTGACGACCACGACGCAGCGGCACGCTGCTCCTGTCCCGCGCCCCGCGCCCCACTCGATTCACAACTCACGCGACACCGTCAACGACGGGCTCGCTTCCCGCAACCTACCACCTTTCCGCCACGACGCACAGCCCCAGCCCCACCCGACGACGCCCGTGGCAACGACTGCACTTTCACCACCGCCTCCCCCTTCCCCCCCAAAAACACACACACACACACAGCCAGCCAAAAACGCACTCGCGACCCACACATGCACGTGCATCGGCACACGCCAACCAGTCAACGTCGACAACCACACGCAAGGCTCGAAACGAAACCGGCGTCCTTCCACGTTGCCATCAAGCTACGCGACACAAGACACAAGGAACCAACACAACAGCCGGCCCCACTAATTCCCACTCTCACGCCGCAAAAAGCACACCGAAACCGCCAAACGCACGCACATTCCCCTTCGCACTGACACCACCGACCGGCTCGCTACCACACACCTCTCGGCAGCCGTTTCACGCCAATTCGCCACACCGCCCACACAGTCGACAAGCGCCCGCCCTGTACGGCACACGCAACGACGCAGCGCAGCAAAGGGCGCCCGCAACACATACCTCTCCGCCGCCCGACGCGCCAACCGCCACACCACACCGCCAGCCACTCGCAAATTGTGCACTGCCACCAGCCACACGTCCAACACGCCGCGCCGCCTCCGGCCACCCGCCAGGGGGCGCTCACGTCCGCGACAACAGCGCGGCCCGCCGGGCCGGGCCGGGCCGAACCGAACCGAGCCGCCGCTGCTCTGCACTCGGCACGGCCACACCCTGCTGCAGACTGGGCTCGTCCCTCTGTACGCGTCTGCCTGCGCATCAACACAACACGACCTTTTTTTTTTTTTTTTTTTTTTCTCTCTACCGCCATCCCTCCTTCTCGCGTTTTACTCGTTGTTGCAGCAGCGGCGCACACCTACACATCCACAGCCCCAGCCCCAGCCGAGCCGGCCTCACCTCAGGGCCCGCCGCCAGCGTCTCCTCCTCGGGCACAGGTGCGGTGCTGTGGCCGCCCATCCAACCGCATTGCTGGCCGTCCAGCCACCAGGCGTTCCCACTGCCGCGAGCCACGCCGCGCACCGACCCTGCTGCAGAAAACGAAGCATAGCCAGAGACCGACCGATACACAAAGCAAGCCGTCGCCTCGCCTCTTGTCCTTCCTGCCTTCCTTCCGCCCCCGCCCTTCTCACACCACCGCCTCTCCACTTTCGCCCCCCCCTCCTTTTTTTGTTTTTTTTTTTTTGTTTTCTTCTTTCTTTCTTTCTTTCTTTCTTTGGCCCTCTCTCCTTCCCGCCATGGCGGTTACGGCACCGCCTGCAGCGGCAGATTTTTTGCGCCCACACGCCTACTCCTACCACCATTAACCTTGCCCTGCCCTGCCCTGCCCTGCCCATCAACGTCGCAGTCGAACCGACGCTTGCCAACACACTGCCCACGTTCCTTTCTCTTTTCGGCCTACGCCCATTACGCGCCGCCGCCACAGCACCTTCCCTTCCCACAACACACCGACGTCATCACACGCACCCAAAACAGGGGCCACGACCGTGTTCCTCGCCCACTCCCATCCCGCACGGTACGCACATTCCCAACTACTAACCGCGCACCCTCCCTTTCCAATCTGTGTGTCTCTGTGTCTGTGTCCTGTCCGCGCGTGACGCCTCTCAACATCCGCCGTCCCCCGTCCCGTTTTCGCCCCCATGCCGTCGTCGCGCCGCCTCCTCCCCGTCCACCGCCGCCCCTGTCCGCCCCGCACCACACCATACACCGCTGCTTGTCCCGGCCGTTGCCACCAAAGGCGCCGACCGCAAACGCGCCACGCCGCAGCCCCCGTGCGTCTCGCGCTCGCTTGCATCTCCGTGCCGACGCTGCCTCTCTTCCCACTCGCACTCGACCTCGACAACACAGTCTTTGGCTCCGCCACTGCGTGTTCCGGTGGTACGCACGCTGCAACACGTATGTATTCATTACCAGAGCGATGGCGAGGCATGACAGCATCTCTGTCTGACCAGAGAGTTCTTTCTCGCTGCTAGTCGGCGCTTGGACCGCGCCAGACGACAGTAGTGGCACGCACCGGGTCGCCAGGAACAGTTGTTATATATATTGTAGCGCGAGTCGGGAGAGGTAGTAGTCGGTCGACAGTAGTAGCGGGTGGACGGTTGTACTGAGCGGGCGTCGGCGGCGTGCTCTGCTCGTCTCGCGACTCTGGTCACGGTTCGGGACGATGTATAGTATATTGTGTTACAATCAAAAGGTGGTGTGACGCTGCATTGCGCAAATCTGATAACGTATGTTCATTGTACTTATTTTGTTCAACAACAAAAGCCCCACTATTACTTTTTTTCTAAAGTAACTTTTGTCTCTTAACGAAAAACATTCACGTTTTAAAGACTACTTCCTATGGCATTTCCCTCCAAGGAGTGCAATTAATTACCAGCCAGCACTCATTCATTGCACACAGCTGTGTAAGGGGTATCTACAATTGAGGAGCGGATATAAATGCAATTTTTTGTTTTTTTTGTTTTTTTTTGTGTGTGTGTTGTAACCTCCCAGCAAAATTTAAAACAATGGACAATGTTATTTACGGATGCTAATGGACATTGCGCTAATTGTAACCTCGCCCACAATGAGAGGTATTGAAAATGGCAACAAAAATGTGAAATTCGCAATCTGACTCAAATATAAAGTCTTCACACAACATTTAAAAAAGTCCGTTCAGTGACAAGAAACTTCAATTAAACCGAAATATCGGTCTTTGGCCCTGTGCAAAACAATCAGAATTAAAGTCTTACCTCCGAATAAATGGATGTCACATTTCTGCTCTGGTTGTTGCGCAGCGCTTGAAGGAACTGCATTGCAAATAATAATATTCTCTTTTTTTGTGATTTTAGTGGCATTTTTCTTCAAAGAAGTGGAATGAAACGTGAAGTGCAACGAACTCTTTAGTTCAATACAAAATTAAATGTTTGAAAAATGCTTTTGAAATAAAACCTATTATTGGGGAACTTGTTGGAGAATAATTACAATAAATACAATTTTTCATTATCTAATGATTATATTAATTAACAGTATACCTTATTCACCATCTTGACCAGTGTTGCCGACCGCCTACATCACACAACCGCACTCGGCTGCTACTACTGACCGACCGCTCTGCATGACGACTATTAGCGTACTGCACGCGACGACTACTGACAGAGTACAGCCCTCAACTACACAGAGCTACGGACTCGCAACGACTACTGACAGACTGACTGACTGACTGACTGACTGACTGAGAACCGCTCGCAACACTCGCGCAGTCCAGCGCAAACTCTCTGGTCACAGATGCTACAATGTCTCGCCATCGCTACTATGTTACATACGTGTTTCAGTGTCTTTTTCATTGGGGTAACGATCTTTGGCTCTTTTTATTCTGAATACAGGGCCAAAGGTCAACGCTGCTGCCCTTATACAATTTATCAGGTTTCATTATGTCTGTTGCAATGTTACATACGGTTCACTCTTTCATTAATATTATCGTTGGGTTTGTTTTGTAGGGACGTTAACATTCTGGCACATTTTTATTATCATCGGACTCTCTGCTATTTGTGCAGGGAGGTTATACCTGGGTCCATTTCCATTTCCATTTACATTTTAATATTGATAGACTTTTTGTTTTCTTTTTTGTTTCTTGTTGTTTTTCCTTCTTTTTTTTTGTTGTTTTTTTTTTTTTTTTTTTTTTTGTTGTTTTGTTTTTCCCGCTCTCACCACCACCGCCGCATCACGCCTTCCGTTTTCTTGGTTTCTTTTCTGTTCTCCAACTGCTTCAACATCACCGCGCCCCATTTCCACACCACAGCCATCAGCCTCCGAGACGGGCGGGCGCAGTGTGCCATTTCCGGCGCACAAGCACACCCGTATGGTACTCTCCTCGCCCCCACGCCACCAACAACACAGCGACCACGCGGCTTTCAGGCATGGCATGGCACGGCACGGCACCGGCGAAATGCGCCGCCCCCGCCCCTCCGCGCATCCGTCCGTCTCGCCACGTTCACTGACAGCCGCGTCTGCGGCTACACCACGACAACCACAACACCGCTCCCCTCCCTGGCAACTCACATTGTTTTTCTCCTCCTCTTTTGCACAAACCACAACGCCGAGCACAGGCGCAAGCCACCCACACCGCGCCCCTCCCCGTCCCGTCTTTGGCCGCCGCTCCTCGTTTCCTCGTTTGTCCCCTCCCATCTCCCGAAATGCCATGCCAGCAGCGTTACGCATGCCCCTCCCCTGTCCACACAACACTACCGCCTAACGAACAGCCTTTTCCGGGCCACATCCAGGGCACGCCCACCTCCAAACACTGCCAATTCACGGACGCACACACACACACACACACACACACACTCACTCACTTTCTCGACACCTTTCTGTACGGAGGGTGCGTCATCTCGACCGTGACAGAGTGACGGCAACTATCGACGATCCATTTCCCCCCACTGGTAAAACATGTCCACTAACACCTACATACATCATTCAAGTACACAGACAATAGCATACACACAATGGGAGGGCACACGAACATGGACGGCACGGCACTGTCATACACTCTTCCTCAGAACCATATCAACAAACGTTACGTACATCCGGGAAAGCGAAAGCGAACGCGAACGCGAAAGCGAAAGCGAAAGCAAAGGCAAAGGCAAAGCCCAATGCAGCCGTCAAAGGTAACGTTCACCACGGCAGACACTTGCAGCCGCGCCGCCGTTAAACGCATTTCAGTGCGGCTCCAATACGCCTCCGACACGGGAACGTTCCGTTGCTCTACGAATGCGTTTCTCCCCTTTTTCCCTTCCTCTCTCTTTTGCCCCCCCTCCTTGCACTCTTGCCTCATTCCTCACGTTCTGCCCAGACATTCGACCGATCAAAGTCAACCTTTCGTTACCGTTCTCAGCGCGACGGTGTACAACAGTATGACGGGTGTGCCCAAGACTTCGGTTCAGTTGCGTGACGCCGGTCTATCGCGCCGATCGACAGTTACTCAGGGGGCGACGGATCGGACCACGTCACCGACACACAAAACACTTTCAAACAAACAAATACATACCGGATGGACACAGACAAACACGTGTACAGACATTCGCCAAACAAACGACCGCCGCCGTCGTCGTCTAGCGTGCATCTTGAATGACGACATCGGTGTGCGTGCGTCGTACGCAATCAGTCAGACACGGCTATCAAACATCAGAGTCGAATGGTACATCATCGTGCGTGTCGCCGTACACGTACAGTACAATACAACAACAATGCGTCTTAATGGCACGTTCATTTCAACGTCACTCACACACCTCCACGCTGCAGTTACGTCGCACCATTGTCAAACTCGGCGTACAGCAAAGGGAATAGTGGGCGGCAAAAAAAAAACCAAACAAAAACATTTCACATTTCACCCTCGCCATGTATGATGTGCAAAAAAAACAAACCCGCAAACGGCCGTCGTTACGGTGACACAAAAGTCGCCGATCGCACTGTCCCCCCTCGCAGACGGGTAACACACACACACACACACACCAACAACACCAATGGGTCAAAAACCACGCCAACGAGGCGTGCCACCATTCCACGCCACGGCGACCAACCTCGTGGCCGTACCCCGCGCAACACGCTTTGACGCGCCCCCCCACCCACAATCAAAATGCACACATACATCACAGCCGTCCACACAAACAACAACAACAACAATTCCGCCCTTCCCGCAAAAGGCAAGTTGGTGGCCCTGAAAAGGGCCGTTTTGCCGCTCTCGCAACGGAGGAGCCTTCTCCATCCTTCCTTCCATTCCAGAGCCACCTCCTTACTTGGAGCTCGTGTACTTGGTCACCGCCTTCGTGCCCTCGCTCACGGCGTGCTTGGCCAGCTCGCCAGGCAGCAACAGCCGCACAGCGGTCTGGATCTCGCGGGACGTGATGGTCGAGCGCTTGTTGTAGTGCGCCAGGCGAGAAGCCTCGGCCGCAATGCGCTCGAAAATGTCGTTCACGAAGCTGTTCATGATGCTCATCGCCTTCGACGAGATGCCCGTGTCAGGGTGCACCTGCTTCAGCACCTTGTAGATGTAGATGGCATAGCTCTCCTTCCTCTTGCGCTTCTTCTTCTTGTCGCCCTTCGAAATGTTCTTCTGCGCCTTGCCAGCCTTCTTGGCGGCCTTCCCGCTAGTCTTGGGCGGCATCTCGAACCAACGTACGGCAGCAGCAACACCAGTAGCAAGCGCTCCGCTCTAGTCAGCGTCTCCCCACACAGTGGCACCCGCCGCCAGCCGCCGCCGCACCTTTACCAGCTCGCCCTGTTGCGGCCGCCGACCAATGGGGCGCGCGCGCAACCGGCCGCCGCACCCGAGCCCATAAAGCACCCCCACCCCGGCTGCGCCGGCACGCGACGCACGCACGCGACGCGCACGCGACTCGTGTTCGAGATGGCGAGCGAGCAAGACGTTTGTGACGCGCGCGCGGTCGCGGCAGCTGCCGCCGCCGCGCCGGAGCTGTCTGATCGCCGTCCGGCGGCGCCTGCGCCGTCGGCGGCCCCATCGGACGCTCCACTTATGACGACCCGGCAACCCCAGGAGGACCAAGAGTATATGACGACTACGCGCGACCAGGACGATGAGATGGACTACTCTACCGACCCTCCCCGTGAGGACTGCGCTGCCGGCGCCCCGCAGAGGGTGCTTCAGCGCAAGCGATCGGCAGTCACGTCCGCCAGTGACGATCCACACACTTCTGGTACGAGTGACGCTGGATTCAAGAAACCGCCACCTAAGAAGAGGGCGGCTCCACGACGGCGCCCGGCCGTTGTCCCTGTGCCTACTGCCAATCAGTACGACGCCCTACAGGATGGCGCCGACTCTGAAGATCCTGACGAGCCTCCACCGGCGGCCGCCGACGATGCTACACATCGCTCCGGCCCTAAGCTGCCGCCGATTGTTATCGACTACCCTGACGATTATCTGACGCTTCGGGATTGGCTCCAGGCCAACCTCAAGCACGCTTTTACCGCCAAACACTGCGGCGAAGACCGTCTGAAGCTGACAGTCGCAACTACTGAAGATTACGTGGCTGTCATGGACATGGTTGGTGCACGTGGGATCCCAAACTACACCTTCCCCACTGTCCGACCCAAAGTTCTCAAGGTTGCCATGCGAGGCATACCGCTGAAGATGAAGGCGGACGCCTTTAAGGACGGCCTCATCACTATGGGTTTCGCGCCCACTGCAGTCACCCGGATGAAGATGCCTGGTACCCAGCGCCCCATCCCTTTGATGGAGATCGTGTTGCCTGATACGTCTGATAACAGGCAAATCTACCAAGTCACCAGGTTTTATGACCTCTCGGTGACCGTCGAGAAGTTACGCGCACGGAAGGGCCTCGTGCAATGCTACAATTGTCAGGAGCCGGGCCACACTTCCCGCCTCTGTCGCATGAGGCCCCGATGTGTCAAGTGTGGCGAGGGTCACCTCAGCCAGCAGTGTACCCGGTCCCGGGACGAACCAGCCACCTGTGCCCTGTGCAAGCGGGCTCATCCTGCGAGCTACCGCGGTTGCGCTGTCCACAAGGCAGCCAGCCGCCGCCAGCGCGGACTACCTCCCTTGCGGCAGACGTCCCGCTCCGATGGTCCACAGCAGCGGCGCCGAGCTGCGCCACCACCTGCTCCATCTGCTACTCCTCCGCGACAACCCGCCCAGCGGCGCCTGCTTGCTGCTCGGGCGGACCTTGGCTACGCCGACGTCCTCCAGGGCCGGACGACGCCTCCTTCTGCCCCTGCTGTCCAGCCTCTGCGACGCTCTGAAGACGGGCCTGCTCCACCTGCTGCAGCTGCTGATTTCATCGCGGTCTTGCAAGAAGTCCAGGCCACCCTCGTGGCTGTCTCTGCCGCTCTGGCCCAGCTGCCGACCGCCATCACTGCTGCAGTCCATGCAGCCCTCCGAAGTTTCCCCACTGCCACGGCGATCGCATCCGCTGGCCATGGCTCACAACCTTAGGCGCCACCAGACCTTCACGGCTGTAACGTGGAACGCGAATGGCCTCTTCCCTGCGCTTCTCGAATTCCGGCAGTTCCTCCAGGATTACAGCGTGGATGTGTGTCTCCTCACCGAGACACACCTCAAACCTGGACTTCGAGCGAACGCCCCGAATTACGTCTGCTATCGCGACGACAGGCTGACGGCTGGCGGTGGGACAGCCATCTATGTCAAGCGGACACTCCGGCACTATCGTGTCCCTCTGCCGAGGTTGGACTCCTGTGAAGCCACGGCCGTTGCGGTGGAGACGTCCCTTGGAACGGTCATCTTTCTCTCCGTGTACCGGCCGCCACGAGGCCACCTCACCGTCCATGATGCCGACACTCTCCTTCGTGCTGGGGTCAAGCTCTTCCTCGCTGGAGACCTGAATGCCAAGCACCAGCTCTGGAATTCTCGGACGCTGAACGTCAGTGGGAGGCGGCTCTATCATGCTGCTGAGAGGGCACGAGCTTCTGTGTATGGACCTGCTGAGCCGACGCACTACCCTTCGAACGGCTCTGCTCCCGACGTTTTGGACATTTGTCTCGTCAAGGGTGTCGACTGGTTCGTCACCCCCGACGTTCTCCACGCCTTGAGCTCCGACCACTTGCCGGTGCTCTTTCGACTACATGTCACTCCGCTTCCACCAGCGGCGAAGCTCGACACCCGGAAGACCGACTGGCCGCGCTTCCGGCAGCTTGCTCTGCAACGCCTCCCGGATGAGCCACCTCCACTGGACACGGATGTCAATGCTGCTCTTCACACGCTGACTGCGGCTCTCACCACGGCTGTTGCTGACTCCACTACGCCTCCACGGGTTTCTTCAGTGGCAGCTCCAGCACTCCCTGCAGACTTACGGGACCTTATCCGAGAACGAAACCGTCTGAACAGAGTTTGGCATGAAACACGCCAGCCCGTGCTGAAGCGGCGCATCAATCATCTCCGCCGCGTCATCAAGGCTGCCCTTGCTGCTCACCATATCCGCCGGTGGGAGGAGAAGCTTGCCTCAGTTGATCCTGGGGCCGACACGTGGGAGTTGGTCCGTTCCCTCACACGGCACCGCCCACACATGCCGCCGCTCACAACTACCGATGGACCTGCTTACACGCCCGCCGCTAAGGCCGAGGCCCTGGCGTCGACTTTTGAGGCCAACTTCCGGCCCCTTGCGGCGCCGGTCGACAACGAGAACGTCCGCACAGTGGAGACCAGACTTGCTGCCTTCCTCCACGGCGATCACGGTGACGCCACCATTGTCCCAACATCGGAAAGGGAGGTCACTGACCATCTTCGCCGACTTCCCCAGACGAAGGCCCCGGGGCACGACAACGTTGACGGGAGAGTCCTCCGCATGCTGCCCAGGATTGCCATCCTGTATGTGGTCGCTCTCTTCAACGCCATCTTTCACCAGCTGCAGTACCCAGACGCTTGGAAGAAGGCTGTCGTCGTGGCGGTCCCGAAGCCGGGCAAAAACAGGACAGTACCAGAGCATTATCGCCCCATCAGTCTCCTCCCGACGTTGAGTAAAGTTTTCGAGAGAATCCTCCTCTCTAGGTTCGGCCGGCTGCTCCACCAGGACAATATCATTCCTCGGGAACAGTTTGGCTTCCGCCAGCACCACTCCACCACTCAACAGTTGCTCCGCGTCGTCGAGGAGGCGACACTGGCGTTCAACAATCGGGAGTTTTGCGGCCTTGTCCTGCTCGATGTGTCCAAGGCCTTTGACACCGTCTGGCACCACGGCCTGCTCTTCAAGTTGTTCCATCTCGGCATCCCTTCGTGCTTCGTCCGCCTACTCGGCAACTACCTTGAGGGCCGTACTTTTGTCGTCCGAGTTGGCAGCACGTCTTCCTCTGTTCGCCCAGTCCTTGCTGGAGTGCCCCAAGGGAGCGTTCTGGGCCCGATATTGTATGCTGTCTACACCTCTGACCTGCCGATTTCCCCGAGGGTTGGTCGTGCCATCTATGCTGATGACACGGCCCTCTTCTCGCGCCATCGCAACATCGACGCCGTCCTCCGACGTCTGCAAGCTGCTCTGCAGGACCTCGAGCGCTGGGCCGCCGACTGGCGGATCGGCTTCAACGGCGCCAAATCTCAGGCGATGCTCCTCACTCGCCGTCTCCCACCTGAAGTGCCACCACTGGTGCTTTGTAATCAGGCCATCACCTGGACCACGACTGCCACTTACCTCGGGGTCATTCTCGATCGCACCCTGACATGGAAGGCTCACGTCACCGCTGTACACCGGAAGACATCTCAGAGGGCTGGGGCATTGTACCCCATGCTCAACGAAACTTCCTCGCTCCCTGTCGCCAACGGACTGCATATCTATCGTACGTGCATTCGTCCGGTCATGGACTATGCCTGTGAAGTCTGGGGCAATGCTGCCCCCTCCCACATTCAGAGGCTCCAGCAACTACAAAACAAGCTCTTGCGCCGAGTTTACCATGTGCCGCGTGATTTCCCTCATCGCCCCCTCCATCAGGCGGCTGAGGAACCCCTCGTCCGGGAGAGATTTCAAGACGCAGCGCGCCGGTTTTATAATGCCACCCGCACTTCAGACAATCCCCTCGTCCGGAGGTTAGGACGACATAATGACCATCACGACCACTACAGGCGGCCCGTTGCCCTGATCGAATAATCAGGTCAGCCCAGAAGACTCACCACCACTTCTTCCTCTCAGCGATTTCCAGTTATCATACGCGCTGACCACCGCCAACCACACCCTGCAGCCTTGGTAGGAAATGCCTCTCGGTAAACCCTACATTCACGATAGCCTGGGATGTTCCACACCCAGTCCAGATGCAAGGAGGCCGCGCGCGCCGGCACGCACTCCGCTGCTCGACTCGCTGCCGCTCGCACCGGTCGTTTTCGTTTCCGTTTCGTGTGCACCGTCGCTAGCCCATCGCCATGTCCGGACGCGGAAAGGGAGGCAAAGTCAAGGGCAAGTCAAAGTCCCGCTCAAGCAGGGCTGGGCTCCAGTTCCCGGTCGGCAGAATCCACCGCCTCCTGCGCAAGGGAAACTACGCAGAGCGCGTCGGCGCCGGGGCGCCCGTCTACCTCGCCGCCGTCATGGAGTACCTCGCGGCTGAGGTGCTCGAGCTGGCCGGAAACGCGGCCCGCGACAACAAGAAGACGCGCATCATCCCGCGCCACCTGCAGCTTGCCATCCGCAACGACGAGGAGCTCAACAAGCTCCTGTCGGGCGTCACCATCGCACAGGGTGGTGTCCTGCCCAACATCCAGGCCGTCCTGCTGCCAAAGAAGACCGAGAAGAAGGCCTAAAGGAGGCCAGGCAATCGCAGCGCCGCGTGCTCCCCTGCACGCAACGCGCTTTGCCGGCTCGGCCCACAACAATCGGCCCTTTTCAGGGCCACCACACAAACCTACGTCCAAAGCAAAATTTCAGTCGTCCTCGCCGCACCTTGTTTTGTTTTAACTTTGCACTGTCACAGCACAGCCGCCGCCGGCGCACGTCCGCCATCTTGTCGTCCACACAGCCCGTGTGGCCCAACACACACACACACACACACATTTTGCACGGTCGCAGTCGCCTTCCAAACCGACAACGGCAGCAATAATGACCATTGTTAAAGGGAGGCGTGTCGACACACCGCCCTCCACTCCCGCGCGCAACGGCCGTCGACACGAACGAAACAGCTGATCCGGCCGCCTATGCCCACACGCCTTGCCTCGGAAACCCCAACGCCGCCGCAAACAAACACACAGAGCCAAACCACGCAAGCAAATAATCACCGCCTCTCGCACAACAACACACAGCCCGCCATCTCCGTCGCGATCGATACAAAGACACACAATAACAAACACACAAACGAAGCAGCTCCACACACAGCCAGCCACATGACACGTTTCCTTTCCTTCTCCCCTCCCAGTCACATCACGTCGCTCAAAACGGAAAGAAAGAAAGAAACAAACAAACAAACAAACAACACAGCGCACACACGCAGCAACAACACAGACTCTTTCGCACTTTTCAACTTCCGAACAGTGTGGTGGCCCTGAAAAGGGCCGTTTTCTAGTCTCTCCCACCCACAAGCACGGCCGCGGGAAGGCCAGCGCCCGCTGCGACGCAGCCTAACCGCCGAAACCGTACAGGGTGCGCCCCTGCCTCTTCAGGGCGTACACCACGTCCATGGCCGTCACAGTCTTGCGCTTGGCGTGCTCAGTGTACGTCACCGCGTCGCGGATCACGTTCTCCAGGAACACCTTCAGCACCCCGCGGGTCTCCTCGTAGATCAGACCAGAGATGCGCTTCACGCCGCCCCTGCGAGCCAGGCGGCGGATGGCGGGCTTCGTGATGCCCTGGATGTTGTCGCGCAACACCTTGCGGTGCCGCTTGGCGCCACCCTTGCCGAGCCCCTTTCCTCCCTTGCCGCGGCCTGTCATCCTTCCTTCCTCGGGCAAAGCAAAACGTGCACAAACAGCAGCTGCAGCGGCTGGCGAGTCGGCTACGGTCTGCGCCCAGCGCGCCCGCCGCCCCCCTATATAGACTCTGGCCCGCCCTCCCCCCACCACGCGCAACCGAGGGCATATAAGCGCAGCACGGAGGCGCGCGGGCCCGTTGTCAAGGCAGCACCGGACGCCGCGCCGCACCTAACCTCCACGCACGCCGCTCCGCTACCGCTACCGCCATGGCCCGCACAAAGCAAACGGCCCGCAAGTCCACCGGCGGAAAGGCGCCGCGCAAACAGCTCGCCACCAAGGCGGCGAGGAAGAGCGCGCCCGCCACCGGAGGCGTCAAGAAGCCCCACCGCTACAGGCCGGGCACCGTCGCCCTGCGAGAAATCAGGCGCTACCAGAAGAGCACAGAGCTGCTCATCCGCAAGCTGCCATTCCAGCGCCTAGTGCGCGAGATCGCCCAGGACTTCAAGACCGACCTGCGCTTCCAGAGCTCCGCAGTCATGGCCCTGCAGGAGGCCAGCGAGGCCTACCTCGTCGGCCTCTTCGAAGACACCAACCTGTGCGCAATCCACGCCAAGCGCGTCACCATCATGCCCAAGGACATCCAGCTCGCGCGCCGCATCCGCGGCGAGCGCGCCTAAACCGCGCCGCGGCACCGCACCGCACAAACAAAAACGGCCCTTTTCAGGGCCACTAACATCTCTCCGTCGCGAGCAAACTTTGTCGGTCGCCTGCCTCTCGCCCCGCAACCCAAAAACAAAAACCACCACTTCCCGTCCGTCCGCCACACCCGCTCACTCTGCCTGCCTGCTAGCAGCGCGCAACAATCACACATCATCCCTCCCCGGCGCTCAAAGCGCACAATACCCAACGGCCGACGTCACACCGCACGGGTGGCTGGCCGGCCGCCGCTTTCGTTTCGAAAACAAAAAAACCCGCACTCCACTCCGACGGCCAACGGCCAGGCAGGCGCGCTCGCTCGCTCTACACGCCACCGAAATCCCCGCCGACTCCTTCCACATCTCAACGTGCCCCCCGTTGCAAAACATAACACACACACACACAAAGGAACAAAACAAAACAAAGACCAGACACGACTCGACTCGACAAGACAGACATCCGAGAAGAACGAACGCAGGCAAGCCAACCAACGTATTCAAACAAAACAACGTGACAGAAAACCAACCGTCGGCCGCCGCCACAAACACGGCGACAATCAACCACGACAACAACAACAACAACAACAACACCGCTTACCGCTACCGCCGCCCACACCCGCCACCGACCCCCGCAATCCAACCACCACGGCACGCAAACAGCATCCCCACGGGCATACAGAAACGCCAGACAGACACCCACACCAAACGCAACACGACAATCAAAACCTTCCCCGACGTGCTTTGATGGCCCTGAGAAGGGCCGTTTTGGGCCGCGCGTCTCTTGCGCGCCACTAGACGACGACGGGGGGTGGGGACGACGGAGTCAAGCGCCAAACCCTTCCTTTCTCCCATCTCTTTCTCCTCTACTCTACTTCTTCTTCTTGGGCGAAGCCTTCGCCTTAGACGGCGTCGTCGCCTTCTTCGGGCGCGGCGCCTTCGGCTTCTTCGTCGGAACCTTGGCGGCCTTCTTCGCCTTCGACGGCGACTTGGCCTTGGCCGGCTTGGCCGCAGCCGCCTTCTTCGCACCCGCGGGAGCGGCCGACGCCGCAGACGCCTTCTTGGCGGCGCCCGCCTTCCGACCGGTCGCCGCCTTCACGCCACCAGCCTTCTTTGCGCCGGCCGCACGGGCGCCCTTCTTCTCCTTGCTGGCCGGAGCGGCGCGCTTCTTCTTGGCACCGCCAGCACGAGCCTTGCCGCCCTCGGCCGCCCCCCCGCCGCCGGCGCCGGCAAGCTTGAACGAGCCGGACGCGCCCTTCCCCTTCGTCTGCACCAGCTCGCCCGCCACGACGGCCGACTTGAGGTACTTCTTGATAAACGGCGCCAGCTTCTCCGCGTCCAGCTTGTAGTGCACGGCTATGTACTTCTTGATCGCCTGCAGCGACGACCCGCCGCGCTCCTTCAGACTCTTGATGGCGGCCGTCACCATCTCAGAGGTGCGCGGGTGCGCAGGCTTGGCGCGCGGCTTCTTCGCAGACGACGCAGACTTGGCCTTCTTCGTAGTGCCGGTGGCGGCGGGTGCCGCAGCAGTCTCGTTCGTAGCCGCCTGATCTGCCATTTCGACGACGCGCGTAACACACAGCGAGAGCGAGCGGGACGGCAGGCACGCAAGCACAGCACAGCAGCAGAGCAGAGAATGAGATGCTCAGGTTGTTATAGTGTACCGAAGTTCCACTGGGCTGTGCCCGTCTGACTTCAAGTTATGCGCTTGGGGATTTATGAAAGTGAGGTATTGTGCTATGTGCGTGTTTTTATGTAAATGTTTGTTCTGTGTGTGGGTAAGTGTTCTCTAAATGTCTCTAAACTGACGGGTGAGTGTTAGTTTTGGGCGCTTATGTTGAAAATCGGGGTGTTCGCGACCTAAATTTTGTATGAGGTTGTGGGGCGATGTTTGTGCTTTCTCATATAGTTTGGTGGACTTCTCCTTTATGAGGGAGTATATGGTTGGGTGGCCTAAAAATTCTCTAATTTGTGTGTTTCGGACGTATCTGTCAGCGCCTGTGATGACTCGGAAGGTTTTGTTCTGGAGTCGCTGTAATCGTGCCAGCGTGGTGTCTGACGCCATCGACCATACTTCCGATCCATACAAGATGGCCGGTAGCATGAGCTGGCGCCAGAGAAGCATTTTGCAGCTTAGGGTGAGGCCGTCACCCTTTAGGAGGGGGTATAGCTGCGACAGGAGGGCGCAGCCTTTGTTGGCAGTTTTGTGGACGTGTTGTTGCCACGTAAGACGCCTGTCTATTTCGAGCCCTAAGTATGTAATACGGTTACGCCAGGCTAGGTCCCGACCACCAATGGTGAGTTGTTGGTCTGGGAGTTTCAGCCTGGTCGTAAAGTATATTGCTTGGGATTTCTCGGGGTTAACCTTGATTTTCCAAATGTTGCACCACTGAGTGATGACGTCGAGGTGTTCTTGTAGCTTGCGTCGTATGAATGCAAGGTTACGACAGCTCCTGAAGATTGCTGTATCGTCGGCGTAGAGAGCAATCCCTCCGCCGACCTGCTTGGGTATGTCGTTAGTGTAGACTGAGTATAGAACGGGACCCAAGACCGAACCCTGCGGTACTCCGGCCGCAATCGGTCGTGTCTGGCTCGATCTCGATCCACTTCTTACGAAGAATTGACGCTCCGCAAGAAATGAATCAATGATCTGTATTAGATGTCCTGGGCACCCTATTTGATCTAGTTTATATATTAGGCCATCGTGCCAGACGCGGTCAAATGCCTTCTCTATATCCAGGAACACTGCTCCTGTCGATTCTCTCTTTGCCCTGGCCAGGCAAATGTGCTCTACCAAGCGCAGGCATTGTTGGGTTGTGGAGTGTTCAGAGCGGAATCCAAACTGCTCGGGCATCAGGATGTTGTGTGCAGTAAGGAAGTGTTGAAGGGGTGAGAGGATGAGCAGCTCGAGTATTTTACTCATGCCATTTAGTAGGGAGATAGGTCTATAGCTTTCTGGAAGGAGCAGGTTTTTATTAGGTTTGGGGAGGGTGATTACTTTCGCAGTTTTCCACACTGAGGGGAAGTAGGTGAGCTTTAGGCAAGCGTTGAAGACGCTTGCCAGAAATGTTATGGCAGGAGGTGGAAGGTGCTTTAGGAGTGGGCTGCGGATGCGGTCAGGGCCAGGAGCTTTGTGGTTTCCCTGACGCTTGATAAGTGCGCATATTGTCGGCTCGTTTACGGGCACGAATTCTGTATTTGGGCGCGTATTTCTAATCTGAGTCACTCGTCCGACGACTAATCTTTCCTGCCTTTCACTCTCGTCATCGTCGATGACGTGAGTTCGGAATTGTGACTCTAGTGATTGTGCCATTATTTCCGCCTTATCGTGATCTTCGTACACTAGACCGTTCACGCCGTGGAGTGGCCTGTTCTCTCTGGTGGGGGTTTTCCGCTGCCGGGCTATTCGCCAGATCTTGCGTTTGCTGCTCTCTGTTTCGGCGGTTTGTAACATCTCCTCCCAGCAGCGGCTCCTGTGCTCCTGCAGTCGGAGTTTCACCTGATCCTCCAGTCGCCGCAGCCGGCGGCGGTCAGCTGGGTCGCGGTGACGCTGCCACAGCTTACGCAACCTGCGTTTGGCGACTATGAGGTCCCAGATGTCAGGGGGGCAGGTCCCTGGCGCCAGGCTCTGTGGTGAGCCTGACGCTTGTAGCGCGAGCACAGGCGTGGAGGGCGTCTGTGAAGTTGGTGATTGCTTCGTCTATCTCTTCTTTTGTTTCCATCTGTGGGATTTCCTCCACGTGCTCACCCACCAGGTATTTGTATCGGTCCCAATTTGTTATTACTTCTGTTTTTGCCATCCTCCCGGCTTCGTCTTCGACACTGGCTATGTCCAGAACGACCGGGTTGTGGTCAGAGTTCAGCTCGTAGTGCACAGTGACTGTCGCGTCGAGAGCAAAGTTTTTAACGACAAAAATATCCAGGATATCCGGGTTTTTTGTCGGGTCCGCAGGGATATGCGTAGGCTCTTCGGGTGCGATGACGCTGAGGGCGGCACGCCTCTCGACGAGTCCATGCAATCTCACACCACTTCTGTTCTCGGCGCGGCAGCCAAAGGCCGCATGTTTCGAGTTTAGGTCCCCTCCCATAATCACACGAGCGCCAGTACCCAGCAGAGCCTGAAGGTCCTGTGTCAGTATGGTGGTGCCCGGGGGGTGATAGGTGGAGATGATGGTGTATGGTATGTTTTGAATTTTTATTTCTATACCGGCTGCCTCGATGCTGGGTGTCTGCGGTAGGTCCACTGTGCGGAAACACCTTCTGCCTTTTACAAGGACCGCTACTCCGCCGCGCTCGCGGCCTACGCGGTCTACTCTATGGATGGAGTAATTTCTCACAGAAAAGCGGTCCTTGGGCTTAAGGTGGGTTTCCGTCAGGCACACAACGTCGATCGCATACCGGTCTAGAAACTCCTCTAGGATATGTTTTTGTGTTTTTACGCCATTGGCGTTAAAATTTAAAATGGTGAACTTCCTGGATCTAGGGGGATCCATTAAAAGCGTCGAATAATGAAATTGCTCCCTCTGCGAGGGCCATGAATTTACTTAGGCCATCAGGCGCCGCCCGCACGCGCGCCATGGTGTCCCTAATTGTAAACATGATGTTTGTCAGGCTGAAGCCCGCAAACAGTTGGCGCAGCTCGTCAAAGACGCCGAGCGGCGTCCCTGGCTGCTGGCCAGCAGCCGACTGAGGCGGCGCGGCAGCTGCGGGCGCCTCAGTGCGCTGGTGACGTGGAGGGGGAGGCCAGGCGGCAGCTGCCGTCGGGGCGCGTGGTGGGGGAAGCGAGGGAAAGGCATCTCGCCCCGGCACAGTCGCTCTGCGGCTGCTGGCGGAGGCAGAGCTGGCTGCCTGCGCGTTGGCCGCAGATGTTAGCGGCGGCGTCGTGGAGGCGGAAGCGCCTCGAGACAGGGCAGCACCGTTTACCGACCGAGGGGGGCGGGTGGACATCAACTGTATTCGTGTGGGGCATCGGCTGTAGTTCGCCGGGTGATCGCCCCCACATAGGGCGCATTTTGCCGGGGTTGCACGGCTCTTCTTACATGTGTTTGTCAAGTGTGGGCCGGCACACTTGACACACTTTGGAGGATGGTGACACTGCTCTGCAGAGTGGAACAACTGTTGGCATTGGTGGCACTGGACAGGACCTTCAGGTTGGCGATACCTCTCTACCGCAACCTTGCAGTTCATGAACAGCTCGATTTTTAGTAGTTCTCTGTTTCTCTCGTCCGGGTGTAATATTACTTTGAAGGAAGCTCTCTTCCTGCGCCCCTCTCCCGGGTTGCTCGGGTCAGATGCCTTGGTCTCCTGTTTGACCTCGATAACCCTGAAGTGACGCGCAAGGAGAAGCTCCTTTATCTCCGCGGGATCAGTGTCACTGGGGAGACCTTTGATCACCGCCTTGTACGCGTTTTTCTCAGTGACCGGGTAGGTGTGATAGGGTATTTTTTTCTGAGTAAAATAGGCTGTGAGAAATCTGTAGTCGGGTAGGGTAGACGGTTGAAATTTTACGGAGGACCCCCTGCATGAGGTATTTAGTCCTCCTTTTAGTTGAGGGGCGACCTCCTTTATGATTTTCATCGTACCGTTTACGATTGTGGCAAGAATTGGGGGGACTTTTTCCCGCTTCGGCCTCGATTGCGCTTGCGCGCCCGAGGTCGAGGAACGGGTAGGCATTGTTTCAGTCGTTTCCGCTCCGTCGGTGTCAATCGGAGCGAAACTATTTGATGTTGGTATGTTTGCGATGACTGCTTCACCCCCTACTTCCATGTCATCACTCACAGGTTGCTCTGTTTCCTCAGCGAGCCGGCTTGGGGCCAGACGCTTAGGCGCTGGCATTACGTCCGAGTCTTGTACGCGTGTTTTTGCTTTGCTAATGGCTGAAGTTGGTTGGCCGCGGGTACCCAGTGACTGGGTGCCGCAGCGGACTGGGGCTTTGGGCTTACCCAAGATGACTGTGTCAGCGGAACTTGAAGTCTGACATTTACTGCCCAGGGGCACTGGTTGTTCGTTCGTTGGCACCGTTAGGTATCCCCGAACAGCGCCAGCCCTACCATTGACTGCACGCGGGTTACCGGGTAGTACCACGGACCCTGGCGCAGGAATTTCCCTACTCTTGGAGGAGCAGGGAGGATGCCCTGCGGCAGTATCTGGATGATTCACGTCTGAGGCAGATCAGACGACCGGTGAACTAGAAAGCCACGGCCCTCGCCGCCACCGCGCTGCCAGTAGACCGGCAGCCGCTGCACGACAAAGGGACCACGTAAGCGTCCTACCACGACAAATTTGCGGCGCAATCGCTAAGCGTGCGCACCCACACACGACAATTTTTGCTTGCGTTGTGCACGCACAACGCACACGACAAATTTTGCTGTGCTACGGCTAGCGTAGCGCTCCCAAGGGATCTCCCAGCAGCGCGCGGCAGTATAGCGTCCGCTCACGGCCGATCCACCCCCTCGAATGAGCAGAGAATCACAAGGCCCAGCCAGTGTCGCGGGCGGGCGCGGACGGCCGAGAGAGCGGCCGCCACTCTGCGCGCCGCCGCGCCGCGCCTCCCGCGCTTGCTACCGCCCAACGTCCGACAGCCTGTGCGGAGCAGCCCCAAACCTGCGCCACAACCGCCCGCGCCTTTCAAACCACCGAGGATGGGGCTACACACAGCCACACCACAGTCGCCAACCAGTCGCCACGGCAGCGCCGCAAACCACGGCCAAACTGCAGCTACCGCGCGCTACAGCCTGCGTCGGCCCGCCGAGAATCGCCGCCCCCGCCCAAATGCCGCCCCCACAGCCCCAGCCGACGACCCGCCACAATGGCCAAACCTTCGGCAAAACTCCCACACCGTCGCCGCGGCAGCCCGGCCAGCGCGGCCGGCGCCACAGCCACACAAGCCGAGGCGTGCGGCGATGACGGCCGTGCAAACGCGCCTCCGCCGCCCCATCGCCTTCCGTCGCCCTCCCGCCGTTTCCCGATCGGCCCGCAGCCGTCGGGCCACATCGCGCGCCGTCCTCCTCCTCTCGCCCGCCAACATTCACAGCCGTTTCTCAACAATTGCCCGCCGCAAACGGACGCCGCCTGCGCAACAGGCGCCGCCGCCCCTCGCCGCTTCCGACCCAACCCCTCGACCGAGGCAAACCGCAATCCGAATCTACAGACCAACCCAATCTGCCGTCAAGCACACACGACAGCCGACCTTACACGTTACGCGTTACACATTACGTTTACACGTCTACGTTAGGTTAGGTTAGGTGGACGTGGGTTAGGTTAAGGGGACTTGGGTTAGGTTAAGCGTCAAACTTAGGTTAAGCATTCAAACACGTCAGGCGTCAGAGGTTAGGTTAGGTTAGGTTAGGTTAGGTTAGGTTAGGTTAGGTTAGTGCTAGGTTGAGAAGCGTCAAACGTAGGTTAAAAAGGCGTTCAAACGTGAGGCGTGAGCCGGACAGCTTACCTTACGTAGACGTTAGGGGCTCACAGGCTGAGCTCACCTCGCCACACCACAGGTTCGGTTCGGTTCGCTCGGCTCAGCGTAAAGCGCCGAGGTCAGGGTTACGTTCGTTCACCTTCGGGCGCCACACTTTCGGTTGAAAGGTCGCGACGGGACGACGTCGGCAGGCACGCCGCAAACGAACAAAAACGTACAGACGACGTCGGAAACCGCCGACAGACGGGGGAGCAGCACGACCACGACCAGACACCGAGCGCGAACGAGACACACGCGAACCACCCCCACCGGCCAAAGGGCACCACACAACAACCCAGAGCACCACGTGTCGACACCAGAGCAACCCGCCGCTCACGCGACATGGCTGGCACCGAAGGGCAACCGCCCGCAACTGCGCTTTCCGCGCCGGCCCGGATGCACGTCGTGCTACAACAACACCACTACCGTACACAGCCGCTGTTCACAACATCACTATCAATGGCGCGCCCGCGGCTCGCCGCCGTCGCAGTCGCAGCCCCAACGCCAGCACTTTTGCACCACCATTCACACGCACCGCAACACAGCTCGCCGACACAGCCGAACAAAACAAACACCACACAACAACAGCAACAACGCCGCCGCCTCTACTTGTGCCGGCGACCCACCCCGCCGATGGCGCACCTTTCGCCAGCCGGCAATCGACACACACGCACCCACCCACCGGGGCCCAGTGCAAAAAACAAAAAACACACAAAAACAAAAAAACCAAACAACACAAACGACACGGGAAGCGCACACCGCCACTTCGCGCGCACGCCACCAACCAGTCGTCGTCTCAAAATAACAAACACAAACAAAATAAACTAACAACTAGGGCAACACAAAACAAAAAAAAAAACGCCTCGCACGAACCGCCCACAAAAAGGACAAGCACACGCACAGCCTCTGCTGACGACCACGACGCAGCGGCACGCTGCTCCTGTCCCGCGCCCCGCGCCCCACTCGATTCACAACTCACGCGACACCGTCAACGACGGGCTCGCTTCCCGCAACCTACCACCTTTCCGCCACGACGCACAGCCCCAGCCCCACCCGACGACGCCCGTGGCAACGACTGCACTTTCACCACCGCCTCCCCCTTCCCCCCCAAAAACACACACACACACACAGCCAGCCAAAAACGCACTCGCGACCCACACATGCACGTGCATCGGCACACGCCAACCAGTCAACGTCGACAACCACACGCAAGGCTCGAAACGAAACCGGCGTCCTTCCACGTTGCCATCAAGCTACGCGACACAAGACACAAGGAACCAACACAACAGCCGGCCCCACTAATTCCCACTCTCACGCCGCAAAAAGCACACCGAAACCGCCAAACGCACGCACATTCCCCTTCGCACTGACACCACCGACCGGCTCGCTACCACACACCTCTCGGCAGCCGTTTCACGCCAATTCGCCACACCGCCCACACAGTCGACAAGCGCCCGCCCTGTACGGCACACGCAACGACGCAGCGCAGCAAAGGGCGCCCGCAACACATACCTCTCCGCCGCCCGACGCGCCAACCGCCACACCACACCGCCAGCCACTCGCAAATTGTGCACTGCCACCAGCCACACGTCCAACACGCCGCGCCGCCTCCGGCCACCCGCCAGGGGGCGCTCACGTCCGCGACAACAGCGCGGCCCGCCGGGCCGGGCCGGGCCGAACCGAACCGAGCCGCCGCTGCTCTGCACTCGGCACGGCCACACCCTGCTGCAGACCGGGCTCGTCCCTCTGTACGCGTCTGCCTGCGCATCAACACAACACGACCTTTTTTTTTTTTTTTTTTTTTTTTTTCTCTCTACCGCCATCCCTCCTTCTCGCGTTTTACTCGTTGTTGCAGCAGCGGCGCACACCTACACATCCACAGCCCCAGCCCCAGCCGAGCCGGCCTCACCTCAGGGCCCGCCGCCAGCGTCTCCTCCTCGGGCACAGGTGCGGTGCTGTGGCCGCCCATCCAACCGCATTGCTGGCCGTCCAGCCACCAGGCGTTCCCACTGCCGCGAGCCACGCCGCGCACCGACCCTGCTGCAGAAAACGAAGCATAGCCAGAGACCGACCGATACACAAAGCAAGCCGTCGCCTCGCCTCTTGTCCTTCCTGCCTTCCTTCCGCCCCCGCCCTTCTCACACCACCGCCTCTCCACTTTCGCCCCCCCCCTCCTTTTTTTGTTTTTTTTTTTTTGTTTTCTTCTTTCTTTCTTTCTTTCTTTCTTTGGCCCTCTCTCCTTCCCGCCATGGCGGTTACGGCACCGCCTGCAGCGGCAGATTTTTTGCGCCCACACGCCTACTCCTACCACCATTAACCTTGCCCTGCCCTGCCCTGCCCTGCCCATCAACGTCGCAGTCGAACCGACGCTTGCCAACACACTGCCCACGTTCCTTTCTCTTTTCGGCCTACGCCCATTACGCGCCGCCGCCACAGCACCTTCCCTTCCCACAACACACCGACGTCATCACACGCACCCAAAACAGGGGCCACGACCGTGTTCCTCGCCCACTCCCATCCCGCACGGTACGCACATTCCCAACTACTAACCGCGCACCCTCCCTTTCCAATCTGTGTGTCTCTGTGTCTGTGTCCTGTCCGCGCGTGACGCCTCTCAACATCCGCCGTCCCCCGTCCCGTTTTCGCCCCCATGCCGTCGTCGCGCCGCCTCCTCCCCGTCCACCGCCGCCCCTGTCCGCCCCGCACCACACCATACACCGCTGCTTGTCCCGGCCGTTGCCACCAAAGGCGCCGACCGCAAACGCGCCACGCCGCAGCCCCCGTGCGTCTCGCGCTCGCTTGCATCTCCGTGCCGACGCTGCCTCTCTTCCCACTCGCACTCGACCTCGACAACACAGTCTTTGGCTCCGCCACTGCGTGTTCCGGTGGTACGCACGCTGCAACACGTATGTATTCATTACCAGAGCGATGGCGAGGCATGACAGCATCTCTGTCTGACCAGAGAGTTCTTTCTCGCTGCTAGTCGGCGCTTGGACCGCGCCAGACGACAGTAGTGGCACGCACCGGGTCGCCAGGAACAGTTGTTATATATATTGTAGCGCGAGTCGGGAGAGGTAGTAGTCGGTCGACAGTAGTAGCGGGTGGACGGTTGTACTGAGCGGGCGTCGGCGGCGTGCTCTGCTCGTCTCGCGACTCTGGTCACGGTTCGGGACGATGTATAGTATATTGTGTTACAATCAAAAGGTGGTGTGACGCTGCATTGCGCAAATCTGATAACGTATGTTCATTGTACTTATTTTGTTCAACAACAAAAGCCCCACTATTACTTTTTTTCTAAAGTAACTTTTGTCTCTTAACGAAAAACATTCACGTTTTAAAGACTACTTCCTATGGCATTTCCCTCCAAGGAGTGCAATTAATTACCAGCCAGCACTCATTCATTGCACACAGCTGTGTAAGGGGTATCTACAATTGAGGAGCGGATATAAATGCAATTTTTTGTTTTTTTTGTTTTTTTTTTGTGTGTGTGTTGTAACCTCCCAGCAAAATTTAAAACAATGGACAATGTTATTTACGGATGCTAATGGACATTGCGCTAATTGTAACCTCGCCCACAATGAGAGGTATTGAAAATGGCAACAAAAATGTGAAATTCGCAATCTGACTCAAATATAAAGTCTTCACACAACATTTAAAAAAGTCCGTTCAGTGACAAGAAACTTCAATTAAACCGAAATATCGGTCTTTGGCCCTGTGCAAAACAATCAGAATTAAAGTCTTACCTCCGAATAAATGGATGTCACATTTCTGCTCTGGTTGTTGCGCAGCGCTTGAAGGAACTGCATTGCAAATAATAATATTCTCTTTTTTTGTGATTTTAGTGGCATTTTTCTTCAAAGAAGTGGAATGAAATGTGAAGTGCAACGAACTCTTTAGTTCAATACAAAATTAAATGTTTGAAAAATGCTTTTGAAATAAAACCTATTATTGGGGAACTTGTTGGAGAATAATTACAATAAATACAATTTTTCATTATCTAATGATTATATTAATTAACAGTATACCTTATTCACCATCTTGACCAGTGTTGCCGACCGCCTACATCACACAACCGCACTCGGCTGCTACTACTGACCGACCGCTCTGCATGACGACTATTAGCGTACTGCACGCGACGACTACTGACAGAGTACAGCCCTCAACTACACAGAGCTACGGACTCGCAACGACTACTGACAGACTGACTGACTGACTGACTGACTGACTGAGAACCGCTCGCAACACTCGCGCAGTCCAGCGCAAACTCTCTGGTCACAGATGCTACAATGTCTCGCCATCGCTACTATGTTACATACGTGTTTCAGTGTCTTTTTCATTGGGGTAACGATCTTTGGCTCTTTTTATTCTGAATACAGGGCCAAAGGTCAACGCTGCTGCCCTTATACAATTTATCAGGTTTCATTATGTCTGTTGCAATGTTACATACGGTTCACTCTTTCATTAATATTATCGTTGGGTTTGTTTTGTAGGGACGTTAACATTCTGGCACATTTTTATTATCATCGGACTCTCTGCTATTTGTGCAGGGAGGTTATACCTGGGTCCATTTCCATTTCCATTTACATTTTAATATTGATAGACTTTTTGTTTTCTTTTTTGTTTCTTGTTGTTTTTCCTTCTTTTTTTTTGTTGTTTTTTTTTTTTTTTTTTGTTGTTTTGTTTTTCCCGCTCTCACCACCACCGCCGCATCACGCCTTCCGTTTTCTTGGTTTCTTTTCTGTTCTTCAACTGCTTCAACATCACCGCGCCCCATTTCCACACCACAGCCATCAGCCTCCGAGACGGGCGGGCGCAGTGTGCCATTTCCGGCGCACAAGCACACCCGTACGGTACTCTCCTCGCCCCCACGCCACCAACAACACAGCGACCACGCGGCTTTCAGGCATGGCATGGCACGGCACGGCACCGGCGAAATGCGCCGCCCCCGCCCCTCCGCGCATCCGTCCGTCTCGCCACGTTCACTGACAGCCGCGTCTGCGGCTACACCACGACAACCACAACACCGCTCCCCTCCCTGGCAACTCACATTGTTTTTCTCCTCCTCTTTTGCACAAACCACAACGCCGAGCACAGGCGCAAGCCACCCACACCGCGCCCCTCCCCGTCCCGTCTTTGGCCGCCGCTCCTCGTTTCCTCGTTTGCCCCCTCCCATCTCCCGAAATGCCATGCCAGCAGCGTTACGCATGCCCCTCCCCTGTCCACACAACACTACCGCCTAACGAACAGCCTTTTCCGGGCCACATCCAGGGCACGCCCACCTCCAAACACTGCCAATTCACGGACGCACACACACACACACACACACACACACTCACTCACTTTCTCGACACCTTTCTGTACGGAGGGTGCGTCATCTCGACCGTGACAGAGTGACGGCAACTATCGACGATCCATTTCCCCCCACTGGTAAAACATGTCCACTAACACCTACATACATCATTCAAGTACACAGACAATAGCATACACACAATGGGAGGGCACACGAACATGGACGGCACGGCACTGTCATACACTCTTCCTCAGAACCATATCAACAAACGTTACGTACATCCGGGAAAGCGAAAGCGAACGCGAACGCGAAAGCGAAAGCGAAAGCAAAGGCAAAGGCAAAGCCCAATGCAGCCGTCAAAGGTAACGTTCACCACGGCAGACACTTGCAGCCGCGCCGCCGTTAAACGCATTTCAGTGCGGCTCCAATACGCCTCCGACACGGGAACGTTCCGTTGCTCTACGAATGCGTTTCTCCCCTTTTTCCCTTCCTCTCTCTTTTGCCCCCCCTCCTTGCACTCTTGCCTCATTCCTCACGTTCTGCCCAGACATTCGACCGATCAAAGTCAACCTTTCGTTACCGTTCTCAGCGCGACGGTGTACAACAGTATGACGGGTGTGCCCAAGACTTCGGTTCAGTTGCGTGACGCCGGTCTATCGCGCCGATCGACAGTTACTCAGGGGGCGACGGATCGGACCACGTCACCGACACACAAAACACTTTCAAACAAACAAATACATACCGGATGGACACAGACAAACACGTGTACAGACATTCGCCAAACAAACGACCGCCGCCGTCGTCGTCTAGCGTGCATCTTGAATGACGACATCGGTGTGCGTGCGTCGTACGCAATCAGTCAGACACGGCTATCAAACATCAGAGTCGAATGGTACATCATCGTGCGTGTCGCCGTACACGTACAGTACAATACAACAACAATGCGTCTTAATGGCACGTTCATTTCAACGTCACTCACACACCTCCACGCTGCAGTTACGTCGCACCATTGTCAAACTCGGCGTACAGCAAAGGGAATAGTGGGCGGCAAAAAAAAAACCAAACAAAAACATTTCACATTTCACCCTCGCCATGTATGATGTGCAAAAAAAACAAACCCGCAAACGGCCGTCGTTACGGTGACACAAAAGTCGCCGATCGCACTGTCCCCCCTCGCAGACGGGTAACACACACACACACACACACCAACAACACCAATGGGTCAAAAACCACGCCAACGAGGCGTGCCACCATTCCACGCCACGGCGACCAACCTCGTGGCCGTACCCCGCGCAACACGCTTTGACGCGCCCCCCCACCCACAATCAAAATGCACACATACATCACAGCCGTCCACACAAACAACAACAACAACAATTCCGCCCTTCCCGCAAAAGGCAAGTTGGTGGCCCTGAAAAGGGCCGTTTTGCCGCTCTCGCAACGGAGGAGCCTTCTCCATCCTTCCTTCCATTCCAGAGCCACCTCCTTACTTGGAGCTCGTGTACTTGGTCACCGCCTTCGTGCCCTCGCTCACGGCGTGCTTGGCCAGCTCGCCAGGCAGCAACAGCCGCACAGCGGTCTGGATCTCGCGGGACGTGATGGTCGAGCGCTTGTTGTAGTGCGCCAGGCGAGAAGCCTCGGCCGCAATGCGCTCGAAAATGTCGTTCACGAAGCTGTTCATGATGCTCATCGCCTTCGACGAGATGCCCGTGTCAGGGTGCACCTGCTTCAGCACCTTGTAGATGTAGATGGCATAGCTCTCCTTCCTCTTGCGCTTCTTCTTCTTGTCGCCCTTCGAAATGTTCTTCTGCGCCTTGCCAGCCTTCTTGGCGGCCTTCCCGCTAGTCTTGGGCGGCATCTCGAACCAACGTACGGCAGCAGCAACACCAGTAGCAAGCGCTCCGCTCTAGTCAGCGTCTCCCCACACAGTGGCACCCGCCGCCAGCCGCCGCCGCACCTTTACCAGCTCGCCCTGTTGCGGCCGCCGACCAATGGGGCGCGCGCGCAACCGGCCGCCGCACCCGAGCCCATAAAGCACCCCCACCCCGGCTGCGCCGGCTTTCCCGCTCACGCCGCGGAGAGTACACGTTAGTTCGTTGTCGCTGTTGGTTATCGTGATGTCGGGACGCGGAAGTGGACGCAAAGCTGCTGCCTTGGCTGAGTTGCTGCTCACGTTAGCAGGACCTGCCGGGAAGAAGAAGAAGAAGTCTACACCGCAGTGCTTTCGCTGCCAAAAGCTTGGCCACGTCGCCAAGCAATGCAGCGGAGCAGTCGCGTGCTTGAAGTGTGCGCAAGCACACGACACACGCGACTGCAAGAAGCCGAAGGACGCCCCCTGCACATGCGCCAACTGCGGTGGCGCACACGCGGCTAACGCCCGTTCCTGCGCGTACAGGAGAAATTGGCGCGGACCAGAGAAGACGCAGAAGCAAGTGACCACCACACGCGAAGAGGTGGTCACTCGCTCAGAAGACGCCATCACCAGGCGCCTCAGCGACGCCGTAGAAGAAGCCATGTCCGCCTTCAAATCCGCCATGGCGGAAGAGAGGGCGGCCATGCTGGCGGAACTGGGCGAGGCTCGGCGTCAGATTGCTGAGCTGACGCAGGAGCTTCGCTCAGCCAAGGCAGCTTCCGCCACAGCGGTCGACACCGCCAGCCAGACGACTCCTCCTCGAGAGAAGAAGTTTGCGACGGTGGCCACGCAGACCGACGTGCCTGCCGGAGGGGAGGCAACACTGCCCAAGACGGACGCAGAAGCAGAAGCGCAAGAAGAAGGGTGGGAAGAAGTCCCATTCCTCCCGCTTCCCGACATGTACAGCGCAAGCGCTGTGACGCAGAAGATAGCTGCATCGCTTCGCGATGGTACATATCCCCACCACGACAACCCTTATCCCTTCGTTCCTCCTAACCTTTCTAAACCTTCACCTCCACACCAACCAATCGAATATCCTGAAGGCCTTGTTGGTCTTTCCAAGGAGGATTACGATCTGATCAATTCCTTCCCAATTTTCACAGAGTGGCAAATGCGCTACGTCATCTTCGCTCTCGTCCACGGAGAGTATGAGAAAGCTGGATACACTGTATCCACTATCCCAACCGAGGGAGAGCCCTCAAGTAAGAAGAAGAAGAAGAAAAGTCGTCACACCGACAAATACAGAAAATAGGTTATCGGCACTCCTTGCCAGTACAGAACAACCTACAAGTCAAGTAAGAAGACTCATCAATCATCCCAGGGGAGTAAAGGCCAACAGGCCACAAACTTCCACCTGAACCTCCTCACAGTGAGGAAGTCAGAAAAGGAGCAGCAGGCAGGCTGCGCCGGCACGCACTCCGCTGCTCGACTCGCTGCCGCTCGCACCGGTCGTTTTCGTTTCCGTTTCGTGTGCACCGTCGCTAGCCCATCGCCATGTCCGGACGCGGAAAGGGAGGCAAAGTCAAGGGCAAGTCAAAGTCCCGCTCAAGCAGGGCTGGGCTCCAGTTCCCGGTCGGCAGAATCCACCGCCTCCTGCGCAAGGGAAACTACGCAGAGCGCGTCGGCGCCGGGGCGCCCGTCTACCTCGCCGCCGTCATGGAGTACCTCGCGGCTGAGGTGCTCGAGCTGGCCGGAAACGCGGCCCGCGACAACAAGAAGACGCGCATCATCCCGCGCCACCTGCAGCTTGCCATCCGCAACGACGAGGAGCTCAACAAGCTCCTGTCGGGCGTCACCATCGCACAGGGTGGTGTCCTGCCCAACATCCAGGCCGTCCTGCTGCCAAAGAAGACCGAGAAGAAGGCCTAAAGGAGGCCAGGCAATCGCAGCGCCGCGTGCTCCCCTGCACGCAACGCGCTTTGCCGGCTCGGCCCACAACAATCGGCCCTTTTCAGGGCCACCACACAAACCTACGTCCAAAGCAAAATTTCAGTCGTCCTCGCCGCACCTTGTTTTGTTTTAACTTTGCACTGTCACAGCACAGCCGCCGCCGGCGCACGTCCGCCATCTTGTCGTCCACACAGCCCGTGTGGCCCAACACACACACACACACACACATTTTGCACGGTCGCAGTCGCCTTCCAAACCGACAACGGCAGCAATAATGACCATTGTTAAAGGGAGGCGTGTCGACACACCGCCCTCCACTCCCGCGCGCAACGGCCGTCGACACGAACGAAACAGCTGATCCGGCCGCCTATGCCCACACGCCTTGCCTCGGAGCAATGCAGCCCCAACGCATATCCAGCGTCTACAGGCGCAACAGAATAAGATTCTTCGGCGGGTCTACCATGTCCACCCGCAGTTCCCGCATGGCTACCTACACCAAGCAGCTGATGAATTGGACGTGATGCTCCGCATCCAGCAGACTGCCGACCGTTTTTACCGACGGTCGCATGCCTCTGCCAATCCCCTCATTCGAGACATTGGTGCTCCTCAAGATGTTCGCGGCCGCTATCAGCGGCCTGTCGCACTCCTCGACAGATGAGAAACCGGGAGTGCACTAAGCGGACGCTGCTTGCAGCTCCGTCCCTATGATTCACTTTTTATAATCCCGCATACCCTGCTGCCATACCACAAATAAAGAAGTTCAACCCAATCTCTCTCCTCTGACGAATGCAGGCAATGCCGTCAGGTAAATCCTGTGTTATTCTCCTCTTCTTGGGACATACGACTGGCGGATGGGCCTTGCCTCGGAAACCCCAACGCCGCCGCAAACAAACACACAGAGCCAAACCACGCAAGCAAATAATCACCGCCTCTCGCACAACAACACACAGCCCGCCATCTCCGTCGCGATCGATACAAAGACACACAATAACAAACACACAAACGAAGCAGCTCCACACACAGCCAGCCACATGACACGTTTCCTTTCCTTCTCCCCTCCCAGTCACATCACGTCGCTCAAAACGGAAAGAAAGAAAGAAACAAACAAACAAACAAACAACACAGCGCACACACGCAGCAACAACACAGACTCTTTCGCACTTTTCAACTTCCGAACAGTGTGGTGGCCCTGAAAAGGGCCGTTTTCTAGTCTCTCCCACCCACAAGCACGGCCGCGGGAAGGCCAGCGCCCGCTGCGACGCAGCCTAACCGCCGAAACCGTACAGGGTGCGCCCCTGCCTCTTCAGGGCGTACACCACGTCCATGGCCGTCACAGTCTTGCGCTTGGCGTGCTCAGTGTACGTCACCGCGTCGCGGATCACGTTCTCCAGGAACACCTTCAGCACCCCGCGGGTCTCCTCGTAGATCAGACCAGAGATGCGCTTCACGCCGCCCCTGCGAGCCAGGCGGCGGATGGCGGGCTTCGTGATGCCCTGGATGTTGTCGCGCAACACCTTGCGGTGCCGCTTGGCGCCACCCTTGCCGAGCCCCTTTCCTCCCTTGCCGCGGCCTGTCATCCTTCCTTCCTCGGGCAAAGCAAAACGTGCACAAACAGCAGCTGCAGCGGCTGGCGAGTCGGCTACGGTCTGCGCCCAGCGCGCCCGCCGCCCCCCTATATAGACTCTGGCCCGCCCTCCCCCCACCACGCGCAACCGAGGGCATATAAGCGCAGCACGGAGGCGCGCGGGCCCATTCCGAGCTGCGATGTCTCTTGCGAATGTTGTGTGTTCTGGAGCTGAGGGTGTGGCGGATCGCCGCCTGGCGGAGCTAGCTTCGTCGGCGGCCCCATCCGGCCCCCCACCTACGACAACCCGGCCAATTGACCCGGACCCTGAGATGGCTCATTCTTTGGATTCTCCGCCTGGACGTACTGTCTCCTCCGCGGGCGGCTTACCGCCGACGCCGTCCTTTTCTGCAGATTCTTCAGGGCGATGTGGTATCGATTCAGAAATCGATACCGCCGCCCTTAGGCGGTTAGATAGGGCACATGGCGCGTCAGGGCCCCCTTCACGTGGGACCAGCCCGCGCGCGCCGAGGCAAAGTCAGGATTTCCTTCGTCCCTCGTCCGCCCTCGACATGCCGGACATTTCTGATGCGGTCAATGTCCCTGAGGAGTCGGACTGCGATTCCCTTGGCTGCTTCATGGATGACAGTGACATCGCGGAGGGCCTGGAGGAACGCCTCACCGCTCTCCGTGACGCTGCAGAGGAAGAGGGCCAACAGGTCGACCCTGTCCGGCGTCAGACCGCCCTCTACCCCAACATGACTGCCGCGGCCGCCGACAGCGATACCGGGGGCGGGATGGAGTTCGACGACGACCATCGGCGCCCGGTCGCTGAGCGCCGGAAGCGGCAGTTAGCCTCCTCATCGGACTCTGAGGCCCCTCCGCCCGCTGACCGCGGGCACACCAAGAAGAAGAAGGCCGTTATTGACGCGGAGGGCTTCCAGGTGCCGCGCAAAACGGCACCTCGTCGCCAGATCACCACGTCCTTGTCGGACGTGCCCGTCAGCAACGCGTTCGCGGCTATTGATGGTGCCGCGGACGCCCCACCCCCTCCCCCGCCCCCACCACCGTCGGCCACCCCTCCTGCCCCCCCGCCCATATCCATCCAACACAAGGGGCCCTTCAAGGTGCTTTTAGATCTCCTCACTACTCACACTGACTTCCCCTTCCGTATAAAATGGATGGGTAATGATGACTATCGACTGTTTGTACAGTCCCCCGCTGACCTTGCTAAGTCCCTTATTATCCTAAGCAAGTTCAACATCGGTTTCTCCACCCCTCCTAAACGGGCCCGCCGCATCAGGGTTGTTGTCAGGGGGCTCCCTATGGAGTATTCTGATGATGACCTGCGGACGGCGCTTGCGTCTTTGAACATTACCCCTACAGTTATATCCCGGATCATCTCCCCTCGAACCCGACGCCCCACCCCTCTCTTTTTCGTCTCCGCTCCTGACACGCCGGAGAACCACCCCCTCCTCACCCTCTCGCTCCTCGATCACGTTAGCGTGACGATGGAGAAGCCGCGCTCCAGGAGGATGACCCTGGTCTGCTACCGCTGCCAGGGATTGGCGCACTTCGCGGGTGACTGCACCCGCGAGGTGCGTTGCGTAAAGTGTGCTGGAGGTCACGCCTCCTCGGAGTGCTCTAAACCCCGAGACGTCCCCCCCACCTGCGCCCGCTGTGGCGGGAATCACACTGGCAGTTATATGGGCTGCCCCAGAATTAAGTCTTTCAAGGCAAGCCAGAAACGGTTTGCAGGGACATCGGCGGCGGTCCGCCCGGGCACCAGTTACTCTGGTGCGCTGGTCGGCTCGGCGTCGCAGGCCCACCCCCACCTTGCGTCTCGTTCCCATTCCGCCCCTCTGGGCTCCTACCCACCCCCGCTCCTCTCCCTCCCCATCGTACCCCCTCCAACAGCCTTCCCTCCCTTCCCCACCCAGCAGGTGTCAAGCACTGCTTCCCCCTCCTCCCAGCGGGTGTCACGCTCCGCTGTTCCTTCCCCATCCCCCCGGCAGGCGTTAAGCACTGCCTCCCCCTCTCCCACCCTGGTACACTCTCAACAGCACCCTGTCCCCACCCCTTCCTCTGTTCCCACCCCCCTTGGTGACCTCATCGCCACTGTTGTTGAGGCACTGACCTCAGCCATTTCCGCCACCTTCACCTCCCTCCTCCAATCCCTCCCACACCAACTTGCCACCGCCCTCTCCCAATCCATGTCCCCCATCGCCCCTCCCGCTCCCATTCCAACCAGTCATGGCTGTTAGACATCACGGATTGACAACCATGATCTGGAATGCCAACGGTCTCCACAAACAACAGGGCGAGTTCCGACAGTTCCTCCTGGATGAGAGGGTTGATGTTTGCCTTGTTGCTGAGACGCACCTCAAACCCGGTGTTTTTGTCCGTGTAGCAAACTACTCCTGCTACCGGACAGACAGGCCCACCGCCTATGGTGGCACGGCGGTGTACGTGCGTAACTCCCTCCGCCACCACCCTATTCCCCTCCCCCCACTTCACACTGTGGAAGCCACTGGCATTGTCGTCCACACGGTGAGGGGTCCCATTACGTTCGTGGCTCTCTACAGGCCACCACGAGGCCTTCTCGAAACACCGGACTATGAAGCATTGCTGTCGCTCGGCAACGACGTCTTCGTTGGCGGTGACTTCAATGCCAAACATGCTGCCTGGAACAGTAGGTTAACCAACACATCCGGTCGTCGACTCCTCCGGGTCGCAGAGCGGCATCATGCCCGCACCATCGGCCCGCACGACCCCACCATTTACCCTTCTGGTGGACGTGCCCCAGATGTCCTAGACATCGCAGTGGTGAAAGGTCTACCCCACCCCATCACTGCAGCCACCCGCATCGCTCTAGCCTCCGATCACCGACCGGTCATCTGTTCCATCGATCTCGCTGGAACATCGACCGTGCCGAGGGAAGGCCTAGACATCCGCGGTATTGACTGGCAGTCCTACCAGAGACAGGTCGAAGCAGCCCTACCCACACTACCTGCTGCCGATCACACGGACGCAGATCGTACCCTCATCCACCTCACCACCGTTGTGCTAGATGCTGCAACAGCAGCGACCCCTCCCCGTCCGCACCGGCCCCCGGATCATCTGCGTCCGCTCCCCCCCCACATCCTTGCTCTCATCACAGAGAAAAACCGGACCACCCGTGAATGGCAGCTCACTCGGAATCCGGCAACCAAGCGCCTCATCAATAGATTACAGCGCCAAATCAAGGCTGCGGTGCAAGACCACCGCAATCAGGCTTGGGAGAACAAAATCTCTGCCATTGACCTGCGTGACCCGTCTGCTTGGCGGCTCACAAAAAGCCTTTTGAGACGAGGGCAACGGATCCCCCCCCTACAGGTCGGCAATGACTTTGCGTCCGAACCAGACGCCAAGGCTAACGCCTTGGCTGATGTCTTCGCGCGCAACTTCACCCCGGTCAATGACCCCATTGACCCCGACCATATTCGCCTGGTCACGGCACGCCTCCCTCAATTCCTTGCCGTCCAGGACCCTGAGGATGAAATCACCCCCATTAACGAAGAGGAGGTTGCACTGCAATTGCGGTACCTCAAATCCAAGAAAGCTGGCGGCCCCGATAAGCTGACGAATGCCCTCCTCAAGCAATTACCCCCAGCTTCTATTCCCATCCTGACGGCCACATTCAACAACATCCTCACAACCAGGCAATATCCCTCTGCCTGGAAACACGCTGAAGTGGTCGCCATACCCAAGGCTGGGAAGGATCTTCGTTCCCCTGCCAGCTTCCGCCCCATCAGCCTCTTGCCCGCCATCTCCAAGGTGTTCGAGAGGCTGTACCTTAAACGACTGCTCATCCACATTGCCCGAGAACGAGTCCTCCCTGATGAGCAGTTTGGCTTCAGGCAGGGCCACGCCACCACTCACCAACTCCTGCGCCTAGTAGAAGAGGCACTGGACGCCATTGAACGTAGGGAGTACTTCGGGGCCATACTCCTCGACGTGTCCAGGGCGTTTGACTCGGTCTGGCACGAAGGGCTGCTCTACAAATTATTCTCCCTTGGCTTCCCAGTGTCCCATGTACGGCTAATAGCCACATACCTGGAAGGTCGCACCTTCCATGTTAGGATCCCTGACGGGAAATCCACGCGACGACGCATCAGGGCAGGAGTACCACAGGGCAGCGTACTTGGGCCGCTACTCTACTCCCTCTTCACAGCTGATCTGCCCTCTGCGCCGAGGGTACATTTAGCTCTCTACGCAGATGACACTGCACTCTTCTCTCGTTCTCGGAGTGCGGCAGTTCTTCAACAGCGGCTCCAGGGGGCTACAGATTCCCTAACCGACTGGGCTAGGACCTGGCGTCTGGCATTTAATCCTTCCAAGACCCAAGCCCTTATCATCTGCCGACGCCGTATTCCCGTTCGGCTCCCTCAGGTGGCGGTCCTTGGTACCCCAGTCCCCTGGACTCGTACTGCAAAGTACTTGGGTGTTACCCTGGACCAACGCCTAACCTGGCGCCCCCACATCGACGAGGTGCGTCGTAAGGCAATGGGGCGGCTATGCCTGCTCTACCCTCTCATCAACCCAACCTCTTCCCTCCCCACGCACCTTGCTGTTAGACTGTACACCTCCCTTGTTCGCCCCATCCTTGAATACGCGGTGGTGGTGTGGGGCAATGCTGCCCCCACCCACCTCCGCCGACTCCAAACCGTCCAGAACCGGGCTCTCCGGCGTGCCCTCCGCCTCCCCTTCGACTTCCCAACCCGCGAGCTCCACCTCCTGGCTGAAGTGCCGCTCCTTCGTACCCGCATCCTCTCCGCCGCCCACTCCTTTTACCACAAAACTCGTCACTCTCCTAATCCCTTAATCCTTTCCCTGGGCACCCGTGTTCACCGACTAGCCACCACTCGATGGCCCGACCTTTTATTTCGCCCCCCGTGACCTCGCCTGCACCAGGCCCCTCATCTCATGCCGACTACCTCCCTCACGTCATAGATTATTCCCCCCCACATGCCATGTCATTCGCTCCCCCAACACACCTCCCCCTTCCCCCCACACTACCCCCAATGTTGGCCTAATCATGTTGGCCCTTCTTTTTTCCACTTCTTCAACTGTCACCCTCTGACTTCTTTCTCTTTCCCCCTCCCCCCAATTCGCCATGTCAAGAATGCCTGCCGCCGCCATCGCGTCGCCGCTACGAAGCAGAAGAGGCCAGGATAATGGCCGTTCGCTTTCACTCACTCTCACTATTCCTCCTTCTGTCCTTTCTTCTGTAACTAATCGTCATTCCCGGCCAGTCAATTGGGCCGTTCGTTTTCCTTTTCTCTCACTGTCTCTCTTACTATCCTTTCCTCTTTCTTTAAAAAAAAAAAAAAAAAAAAAAAAAAAAAAAAAAAAAAAAAAAAAAAAAAATATTGCACAAAGCATCAAGCAGAACAATAACGCCATGAAATTTGGATAGCCAAACCGTCATGCCAGAAGGTGAAGCGCCTTGTTGCGCTAGTACTTCGCCCTCAGTCGAGGATATCTTCCTCAGTCAATTGTGCAGGTTCGTTCGCGCGGGCCTGTTGTCAAGGCAGCACCGGACGCCGCGCCGCACCTAACCTCCACGCACGCCGCTCCGCTACCGCTACCGCCATGGCCCGCACAAAGCAAACGGCCCGCAAGTCCACCGGCGGAAAGGCGCCGCGCAAACAGCTCGCCACCAAGGCGGCGAGGAAGAGCGCGCCCGCCACCGGAGGCGTCAAGAAGCCCCACCGCTACAGGCCGGGCACCGTCGCCCTGCGAGAAATCAGGCGCTACCAGAAGAGCACAGAGCTGCTCATCCGCAAGCTGCCATTCCAGCGCCTAGTGCGCGAGATCGCCCAGGACTTCAAGACCGACCTGCGCTTCCAGAGCTCCGCAGTCATGGCCCTGCAGGAGGCCAGCGAGGCCTACCTCGTCGGCCTCTTCGAAGACACCAACCTGTGCGCAATCCACGCCAAGCGCGTCACCATCATGCCCAAGGACATCCAGCTCGCGCGCCGCATCCGCGGCGAGCGCGCCTAAACCGCGCCGCGGCACCGCACCGCACAAACAAAAACGGCCCTTTTCAGGGCCACTAACATCTCTCCGTCGCGAGCAAACTTTGTCGGTCGCCTGCCTCTCGCCCCGCAACCCAAAAACAAAAACCACCACTTCCCGTCCGTCCGCCACACCCGCTCACTCTGCCTGCCTGCTAGCAGCGCGCAACAATCACACATCATCCCTCCCCGGCGCTCAAAGCGCACAATACCCAACGGCCGACGTCACACCGCACGGGTGGCTGGCCGGCCGCCGCTTTCGTTTCGAAAACAAAAAAACCCGCACTCCACTCCGACGGCCAACGGCCAGGCAGGCGCGCTCGCTCGCTCTACACGCCACCGAAATCCCCGCCGACTCCTTCCACATCTCAACGTGCCCCCCGTTGCAAAACATAACACACACACACACAAAGGAACAAAACAAAACAAAGACCAGACACGACTCGACTCGACAAGACAGACATCCGAGAAGAACGAACGCAGGCAAGCCAACCAACGTATTCAAACAAAACAACGTGACAGAAAACCAACCGTCGGCCGCCGCCACAAACACGGCGACAATCAACCACGACAACAACAACAACAACAACAACACCGCTTACCGCTACCGCCGCCCACACCCGCCACCGACCCCCGCAATCCAACCACCACGGCACGCAAACAGCATCCCCACGGGCATACAGAAACGCCAGACAGACACCCACACCAAACGCAACACGACAATCAAAACCTTCCCCGACGTGCTTTGATGGCCCTGAGAAGGGCCGTTTTGGGCCGCGCGTCTCTTGCGCGCCACTAGACGACGACGGGGGGTGGGGACGACGGAGTCAAGCGCCAAACCCTTCCTTTCTCCCATCTCTTTCTCCTCTACTCTACTTCTTCTTCTTGGGCGAAGCCTTCGCCTTAGACGGCGTCGTCGCCTTCTTCGGGCGCGGCGCCTTCGGCTTCTTCGTCGGAACCTTGGCGGCCTTCTTCGCCTTCGACGGCGACTTGGCCTTGGCCGGCTTGGCCGCAGCCGCCTTCTTCGCACCCGCGGGAGCGGCCGACGCCGCAGACGCCTTCTTGGCGGCGCCCGCCTTCCGACCGGTCGCCGCCTTCACGCCACCAGCCTTCTTTGCGCCGGCCGCACGGGCGCCCTTCTTCTCCTTGCTGGCCGGAGCGGCGCGCTTCTTCTTGGCACCGCCAGCACGAGCCTTGCCGCCCTCGGCCGCCCCCCCGCCGCCGGCGCCGGCAAGCTTGAACGAGCCGGACGCGCCCTTCCCCTTCGTCTGCACCAGCTCGCCCGCCACGACGGCCGACTTGAGGTACTTCTTGATAAACGGCGCCAGCTTCTCCGCGTCCAGCTTGTAGTGCGCGGCTATGTACTTCTTGATCGCCTGCAGCGACGACCCGCCGCGCTCCTTCAGACTCTTGATGGCGGCCGTCACCATCTCAGAGGTGCGCGGGTGCGCAGGCTTGGCGCGCGGCTTCTTCGCAGACGACGCAGACTTGGCCTTCTTCGTAGTGCCGGTGGCGGCGGGTGCCGCAGCAGTCTCGTTCGTAGCCGCCTGATCTGCCATTTCGACGACGCGCGTAACACACAGCGAGAGCGAGCGGGACGGCAGGCACGCAAGCACAGCACAGCAGCAGAGCAGAGAATCACAAGGCCCAGCCAGTGTCGCGGGCGGGCGCGGACGGCCGAGAGAGCGGCCGCCACTCTGCGCGCCGCCGCGCCGCGCCTCCCGCGCTTGCTACCGCCCAACGTCCGACAGCCTGTGCGGAGCAGCCCCAAACCTGCGCCACAACCGCCCGCGCCTTTCAAACCACCGAGGATGGGGCTACACACAGCCACACCACAGTCGCCAACCAGTCGCCACGGCAGCGCCGCAAACCACGGCCAAACTGCAGCTACCGCGCGCTACAGCCTGCGTCGGCCCGCCGAGAATCGCCGCCCCCGCCCAAATGCCGCCCCCACAGCCCCAGCCGACGACCCGCCACAATGGCCAAACCTTCGGCAAAACTCCCACACCGTCGCCGCGGCAGCCCGGCCAGCGCGGCCGGCGCCACAGCCACACAAGCCGAGGCGTGCGGCGATGACGGCCGTGCAAACGCGCCTCCGCCGCCCCATCGCCTTCCGTCGCCCTCCCGCCGTTTCCCGATCGGCCCGCAGCCGTCGGGCCACATCGCGCGCCGTCCTCCTCCTCTCGCCCGCCAACATTCACAGCCGTTTCTCAACAATTGCCCGCCGCAAACGGACGCCGCCTGCGCAACAGGCGCCGCCGCCCCTCGCCGCTTCCGACCCAACCCCTCGACCGAGGCAAACCGCAATCCGAATCTACAGACCAACCCAATCTGCCGTCAAGCACACACGACAGCCGACCTTACACGTTACGCGTTACACATTACGTTTACACGTCTACGTTAGGTTAGGTTAGGTGGACGTGGGTTAGGTTAAGGGGACTTGGGTTAGGTTAAGCGTCAAACTTAGGTTAAGCATTCAAACACGTCAGGCGTCAGAGGTTAGGTTAGGTTAGGTTAGGTTAGGTTAGGTTAGGTTAGGTTAGGTTAGGTTAGTGCTAGGTTGAGAAGCGTCAAACGTAGGTTAAAAAGGCGTTCAAACGTGAGGCGTGAGCCGGACAGCTTACCTTACGTAGACGTTAGGGGCTCACAGGCTGAGCTCACCTCGCCACACCACAGGTTCGGTTCGGTTCGCTCGGCTCAGCGTAAAGCGCCGAGGTCAGGGTTACGTTCGTTCACCTTCGGGCGCCACACTTTCGGTTGAAAGGTCGCGACGGGACGACGTCGGCAGGCACGCCGCAAACGAACAAAAACGTACAGACGACGTCGGAAACCGCCGACAGACGGGGGAGCAGCACGACCACGACCAGACACCGAGCGCGAACGAGACACACGCGAACCACCCCCACCGGCCAAAGGGCACCACACAACAACCCAGAGCACCACGTGTCGACACCAGAGCAACCCGCCGCTCACGCGACATGGCTGGCACCGAAGGGCAACCGCCCGCAACTGCGCTTTCCGCGCCGGCCCGGATGCACGTCGTGCTACAACAACACCACTACCGTACACAGCCGCTGTTCACAACATCACTATCAATGGCGCGCCCGCGGCTCGCCGCCGTCGCAGTCGCAGCCCCAACGCCAGCACTTTTGCACCACCATTCACACGCACCGCAACACAGCTCGCCGACACAGCCGAACAAAACAAACACCACACAACAACAGCAACAACGCCGCCGCCTCTACTTGTGCCGGCGACCCACCCCGCCGATGGCGCACCTTTCGCCAGCCGGCAATCGACACACACGCACCCACCCACCGGGGCCCAGTGCAAAAAACAAAAAACACACAAAAACAAAAAAACCAAACAACACAAACGACACGGGAAGCGCACACCGCCACTTCGCGCGCACGCCACCAACCAGTCGTCGTCTCAAAATAACAAACACAAACAAAATAAACTAACAACTAGGGCAACACAAAACAAAAAAAAAAACGCCTCGCACGAACCGCCCACAAAAAGGACAAGCACACGCACAGCCTCTGCTGACGACCACGACGCAGCGGCACGCTGCTCCTGTCCCGCGCCCCGCGCCCCACTCGATTCACAACTCACGCGACACCGTCAACGACGGGCTCGCTTCCCGCAACCTACCACCTTTCCGCCACGACGCACAGCCCCAGCCCCACCCGACGACGCCCGTGGCAACGACTGCACTTTCACCACCGCCTCCCCCTTCCCCCCCAAAAACACACACACACACACAGCCAGCCAAAAACGCACTCGCGACCCACACATGCACGTGCATCGGCACACGCCAACCAGTCAACGTCGACAACCACACGCAAGGCTCGAAACGAAACCGGCGTCCTTCCACGTTGCCATCAAGCTACGCGACACAAGACACAAGGAACCAACACAACAGCCGGCCCCACTAATTCCCACTCTCACGCCGCAAAAAGCACACCGAAACCGCCAAACGCACGCACATTCCCCTTCGCACTGACACCACCGACCGGCTCGCTACCACACACCTCTCGGCAGCCGTTTCACGCCAATTCGCCACACCGCCCACACAGTCGACAAGCGCCCGCCCTGTACGGCACACGCAACGACGCAGCGCAGCAAAGGGCGCCCGCAACACATACCTCTCCGCCGCCCGACGCGCCAACCGCCACACCACACCGCCAGCCACTCGCAAATTGTGCACTGCCACCAGCCACACGTCCAACACGCCGCGCCGCCTCCGGCCACCCGCCAGGGGGCGCTCACGTCCGCGACAACAGCGCGGCCCGCCGGGCCGGGCCGGGCCGAACCGAACCGAGCCGCCGCTGCTCTGCACTCGGCACGGCCACACCCTGCTGCAGACCGGGCTCGTCCCTCTGTACGCGTCTGCCTGCGCATCAACACAACACGACCTTTTTTTTTTTTTTTTTTTTTTTTTCTCTCTACCGCCATCCCTCCTTCTCGCGTTTTACTCGTTGTTGCAGCAGCGGCGCACACCTACACATCCACAGCCCCAGCCCCAGCCGAGCCGGCCTCACCTCAGGGCCCGCCGCCAGCGTCTCCTCCTCGGGCACAGGTGCGGTGCTGTGGCCGCCCATCCAACCGCATTGCTGGCCGTCCAGCCACCAGGCGTTCCCACTGCCGCGAGCCACGCCGCGCACCGACCCTGCTGCAGAAAACGAAGCATAGCCAGAGACCGACCGATACACAAAGCAAGCCGTCGCCTCGCCTCTTGTCCTTCCTGCCTTCCTTCCGCCCCCGCCCTTCTCACACCACCGCCTCTCCACTTTCGCCCCCCCCTCCTTTTTTTGTTTTTTTTTTTTGTTTTCTTCTTTCTTTCTTTCTTTCTTTCTTTGGCCCTCTCTCCTTCCCGCCATGGCGGTTACGGCACCGCCTGCAGCGGCAGATTTTTTGCGCCCACACGCCTACTCCTACCACCATTAACCTTGCCCTGCCCTGCCCTGCCCTGCCCATCAACGTCGCAGTCGAACCGACGCTTGCCAACACACTGCCCACGTTCCTTTCTCTTTTCGGCCTACGCCCATTACGCGCCGCCGCCACAGCACCTTCCCTTCCCACAACACACCGACGTCATCACACGCACCCAAAACAGGGGCCACGACCGTGTTCCTCGCCCACTCCCATCCCGCACGGTACGCACATTCCCAACTACTAACCGCGCACCCTCCCTTTCCAATCTGTGTGTCTCTGTGTCTGTGTCCTGTCCGCGCGTGACGCCTCTCAACATCCGCCGTCCCCCGTCCCGTTTTCGCCCCCATGCCGTCGTCGCGCCGCCTCCTCCCCGTCCACCGCCGCCCCTGTCCGCCCCGCACCACACCATACACCGCTGCTTGTCCCGGCCGTTGCCACCAAAGGCGCCGACCGCAAACGCGCCACGCCGCAGCCCCCGTGCGTCTCGCGCTCGCTTGCATCTCCGTGCCGACGCTGCCTCTCTTCCCACTCGCACTCGACCTCGACAACACAGTCTTTGGCTCCGCCACTGCGTGTTCCGGTGGTACGCACGCTGCAACACGTATGTATTCATTACCAGAGCGATGGCGAGGCATGACAGCATCTCTGTCTGACCAGAGAGTTCTTTCTCGCTGCTAGTCGGCGCTTGGACCGCGCCAGACGACAGTAGTGGCACGCACCGGGTCGCCAGGAACAGTTGTTATATATATTGTAGCGCGAGTCGGGAGAGGTAGTAGTCGGTCGACAGTAGTAGCGGGTGGACGGTTGTACTGAGCGGGCGTCGGCGGCGTGCTCTGCTCGTCTCGCGACTCTGGTCACGGTTCGGGACGATGTATAGTATATTGTGTTACAATCAAAAGGTGGTGTGACGCTGCATTGCGCAAATCTGATAACGTATGTTCATTGTACTTATTTTGTTCAACAACAAAAGCCCCACTATTACTTTTTTTCTAAAGTAACTTTTGTCTCTTAACGAAAAACATTCACGTTTTAAAGACTACTTCCTATGGCATTTCCCTCCAAGGAGTGCAATTAATTACCAGCCAGCACTCATTCATTGCACACAGCTGTGTAAGGGGTATCTACAATTGAGGAGCGGATATAAATGCAATTTTTTGTTTTTTTTGTTTTTTTTTTGTGTGTGTGTTGTAACCTCCCAGCAAAATTTAAAACAATGGACAATGTTATTTACGGATGCTAATGGACATTGCGCTAATTGTAACCTCGCCCACAATGAGAGGTATTGACAATGGCAACAAAAATGTGAAATTCGCAATCTGACTCAAATATAAAGTCTTCACACAACATTTAAAAAAGTCCGTTCAGTGACAAGAAACTTCAATTAAACCGAAATATCGGTCTTTGGCCCTGTGCAAAACAATCAGAATTAAAGTCTTACCTCCGAATAAATGGATGTCACATTTCTGCTCTGGTTGTTGCGCAGCGCTTGAAGGAACTGCATTGCAAATAATAATATTCTCTTTTTTTGTGATTTTAGTGGCATTTTTCTTCAAAGAAGTGGAATGAAATGTGAAGTGCAACGAACTCTTTAGTTCAATACAAAATTAAATGTTTGAAAAATGCTTTTGAAATAAAACCTATTATTGGGGAACTTGTTGGAGAATAATTACAATAAATACAATTTTTCATTATCTAATGATTATATTAATTAACAGTATACCTTATTCACCATCTTGACCAGTGTTGCCGACCGCCTACATCACACAACCGCACTCGGCTGCTACTACTGACCGACCGCTCTGCATGACGACTATTAGCGTACTGCACGCGACGACTACTGACAGAGTACAGCCCTCAACTACACAGAGCTACGGACTCGCAACGACTACTGACAGACTGACTGACTGACTGACTGACTGACTGAGAACCGCTCGCAACACTCGCGCAGTCCAGCGCAAACTCTCTGGTCACAGATGCTACAATGTCTCGCCATCGCTACTATGTTACATACGTGTTTCAGTGTCTTTTTCATTGGGGTAACGATCTTTGGCTCTTTTTATTCTGAATACAGGGCCAAAGGTCAACGCTGCTGCCCTTATACAATTTATCAGGTTTCATTATGTCTGTTGCAATGTTACATACGGTTCACTCTTTCATTAATATTATCGTTGGGTTTGTTTTGTAGGGACGTTAACATTCTGGCACATTTTTATTATCATCGGACTCTCTGCTATTTGTGCAGGGAGGTTATACCTGGGTCCATTTCCATTTCCATTTACATTTTAATATTGATAGACTTTTTGTTTTCTTTTTTGTTTCTTGTTGTTTTTCCTTCTTTTTTTTTGTTGTTTTTTTTTTTTTTTTTTTTTGTTGTTTTGTTTTTCCCGCTCTCACCACCACCGCCGCATCACGCCTTCCGTTTTCTTGGTTTCTTTTCTGTTCTTCAACTGCTTCAACATCACCGCGCCCCATTTCCACACCACAGCCATCAGCCTCCGAGACGGGCGGGCGCAGTGTGCCATTTCCGGCGCACAAGCACACCCGTACGGTACTCTCCTCGCCCCCACGCCACCAACAACACAGCGACCACGCGGCTTTCAGGCATGGCATGGCACGGCACGGCACCGGCGAAATGCGCCGCCCCCGCCCCTCCGCGCATCCGTCCGTCTCGCCACGTTCACTGACAGCCGCGTCTGCGGCTACACCACGACAACCACAACACCGCTCCCCTCCCTGGCAACTCACATTGTTTTTCTCCTCCTCTTTTGCACAAACCACAACGCCGAGCACAGGCGCAAGCCACCCACACCGCGCCCCTCCCCGTCCCGTCTTTGGCCGCCGCTCCTCGTTTCCTCGTTTGCCCCCTCCCATCTCCCGAAATGCCATGCCAGCAGCGTTACGCATGCCCCTCCCCTGTCCACACAACACTACCGCCTAACGAACAGCCTTTTCCGGGCCACATCCAGGGCACGCCCACCTCCAAACACTGCCAATTCACGGACGCACACACACACACACACACACACACACTCACTCACTTTCTCGACACCTTTCTGTACGGAGGGTGCGTCATCTCGACCGTGACAGAGTGACGGCAACTATCGACGATCCATTTCCCCCCACTGGTAAAACATGTCCACTAACACCTACATACATCATTCAAGTACACAGACAATAGCATACACACAATGGGAGGGCACACGAACATGGACGGCACGGCACTGTCATACACTCTTCCTCAGAACCATATCAACAAACGTTACGTACATCCGGGAAAGCGAAAGCGAACGCGAACGCGAAAGCGAAAGCGAAAGCAAAGGCAAAGGCAAAGCCCAATGCAGCCGTCAAAGGTAACGTTCACCACGGCAGACACTTGCAGCCGCGCCGCCGTTAAACGCATTTCAGTGCGGCTCCAATACGCCTCCGACACGGGAACGTTCCGTTGCTCTACGAATGCGTTTCTCCCCTTTTTCCCTTCCTCTCTCTTTTGCCCCCCCTCCTTGCACTCTTGCCTCATTCCTCACGTTCTGCCCAGACATTCGACCGATCAAAGTCAACCTTTCGTTACCGTTCTCAGCGCGACGGTGTACAACAGTATGACGGGTGTGCCCAAGACTTCGGTTCAGTTGCGTGACGCCGGTCTATCGCGCCGATCGACAGTTACTCAGGGGGCGACGGATCGGACCACGTCACCGACACACAAAACACTTTCAAACAAACAAATACATACCGGATGGACACAGACAAACACGTGTACAGACATTCGCCAAACAAACGACCGCCGCCGTCGTCGTCTAGCGTGCATCTTGAATGACGACATCGGTGTGCGTGCGTCGTACGCAATCAGTCAGACACGGCTATCAAACATCAGAGTCGAATGGTACATCATCGTGCGTGTCGCCGTACACGTACAGTACAATACAACAACAATGCGTCTTAATGGCACGTTCATTTCAACGTCACTCACACACCTCCACGCTGCAGTTACGTCGCACCATTGTCAAACTCGGCGTACAGCAAAGGGAATAGTGGGCGGCAAAAAAAAAACCAAACAAAAACATTTCACATTTCACCCTCGCCATGTATGATGTGCAAAAAAAACAAACCCGCAAACGGCCGTCGTTACGGTGACACAAAAGTCGCCGATCGCACTGTCCCCCCTCGCAGACGGGTAACACACACACACACACACACCAACAACACCAATGGGTCAAAAACCACGCCAACGAGGCGTGCCACCATTCCACGCCACGGCGACCAACCTCGTGGCCGTACCCCGCGCAACACGCTTTGACGCGCCCCCCCACCCACAATCAAAATGCACACATACATCACAGCCGTCCACACAAACAACAACAACAACAATTCCGCCCTTCCCGCAAAAGGCAAGTTGGTGGCCCTGAAAAGGGCCGTTTTGCCGCTCTCGCAACGGAGGAGCCTTCTCCATCCTTCCTTCCATTCCAGAGCCACCTCCTTACTTGGAGCTCGTGTACTTGGTCACCGCCTTCGTGCCCTCGCTCACGGCGTGCTTGGCCAGCTCGCCAGGCAGCAACAGCCGCACAGCGGTCTGGATCTCGCGGGACGTGATGGTCGAGCGCTTGTTGTAGTGCGCCAGGCGAGAAGCCTCGGCCGCAATGCGCTCGAAAATGTCGTTCACGAAGCTGTTCATGATGCTCATCGCCTTCGACGAGATGCCCGTGTCAGGGTGCACCTGCTTCAGCACCTTGTAGATGTAGATGGCATAGCTCTCCTTCCTCTTGCGCTTCTTCTTCTTGTCGCCCTTCGAAATGTTCTTCTGCGCCTTGCCAGCCTTCTTGGCGGCCTTCCCGCTAGTCTTGGGCGGCATCTCGAACCAACGTACGGCAGCAGCAACACCAGTAGCAAGCGCTCCGCTCTAGTCAGCGTCTCCCCACACAGTGGCACCCGCCGCCAGCCGCCGCCGCACCTTTACCAGCTCGCCCTGTTGCGGCCGCCGACCAATGGGGCGCGCGCGCAACCGGCCGCCGCACCCGAGCCCATAAAGCACCCCCACCCCGGCTGCGCCGGCACGCGACGGTGGCATCTCCACAGATAGACACATCCGCGCGGGAGTACCACAAGGGTCGGTACTCGGCCCCCTGCTGTACTCCCTCTACACAGCCGACGCTCCGCGGGTGGCACGCGTGGAGTTAGCACTTTATGCTGACGACACAGCGCTGTTCACCCGCAGCATGAACGCGGCCGAGATGCGCCGTCGCCTCCAGCTCGGATGTGACGTCCTGGGAGCCTGGTCCACCAAATGGCGACTCAAATTTAACGCCGCAAAGAGCCAGGCCATTGTCTTCAGCAGGAAAAGGCTACCTCCGAACCTGCAGCCAGTCACGATCATGGGAGGCCCCATTCCATGGTTGCGGACAGGAAAGTACCTCGGGGTGACGCTCGATCGGCGCCTGACGTGGCTCCCCCACGTCCGCGAGGTCAGGGGGCGAGCAGTGGGACGTCTTCGTGCGCTGTACCCGCTGCTCAACCCCTCCTCCACACTCCCGCCAAGACACGGCCTCTCTCTGTATCTGGCCCTGGTACGGCCGATACTAGAGTATGCGGCCGTGGTGTGGGGCAATGCTGCCGCCACACACATCGCGGTGCTTCAGCGAGTACAGAACAGGGCGCTGCGCCTTGCCCTTCATAAGCCGCCTCGCTATCCTACGAGGCTTCTGCACGAGGAAGCAGGCGTCCCGCTACTGCGGGACCGCTTCCGGCACATCGCCAGAGGGTTCTACAACGCTGCAGAACACTCTGGCAGCCGCCTGATTCGTGGGCTGGGCCACCAGGTCCACCACAGGCCGACTACACGTTGGCCCGACCTCCTGCGGGAGTAAACAAACTCCCACGGAGGCGATGACGCCACATAGAGCGCCTCCCTAGTCAGAGGCGCTCACCGAGGAAAATCCCTGAAGTTAGGAAACCAAATTCAAAAGAGAGGTATATGCAGGAACAGCAGCTACGCTGCTTACCCTGCCTCCACACCTGGCAGATGTTGCCAGTGTTTTGCAGTGAGTGAGTGCGCCGGCACGCACTCCGCTGCTCGACTCGCTGCCGCTCGCACCGGTCGTTTTCGTTTCCGTTTCGTGTGCACGGTCGCTAGCCCATCGCCATGTCCGGACGCGGAAAGGGAGGCAAAGTCAAGGGCAAGTCAAAGTCCCGCTCAAGCAGGGCTGGGCTCCAGTTCCCGGTCGGCAGAATCCACCGCCTCCTGCGCAAGGGAAACTACGCAGAGCGCGTCGGCGCCGGGGCGCCCGTCTACCTCGCCGCCGTCATGGAGTACCTCGCGGCTGAGGTGCTCGAGCTGGCCGGAAACGCGGCCCGCGACAACAAGAAGACGCGCATCATCCCGCGCCACCTGCAGCTTGCCATCCGCAACGACGAGGAGCTCAACAAGCTCCTGTCGGGCGTCACCATCGCACAGGGTGGTGTCCTGCCCAACATCCAGGCCGTCCTGCTGCCAAAGAAGACCGAGAAGAAGGCCTAAAGGAGGCCAGGCAATCGCAGCGCCGCGTGCTCCCCTGCACGCAACGCGCTTTGCCGGCTCGGCCCACAACAATCGGCCCTTTTCAGGGCCACCACACAAACCTACGTCCAAAGCAAAATTTCAGTCGTCCTCGCCGCACCTTGTTTTGTTTTAACTTTGCACTGTCACAGCACAGCCGCCGCCGGCGCACGTCCGCCATCTTGTCGTCCACACAGCCCGTGTGGCCCAACACACACACACACACACACATTTTGCACGGTCGCAGTCGCCTTCCAAACCGACAACGGCAGCAATAATGACCATTGTTAAAGGGAGGCGTGTCGACACACCGCCCTCCACTCCCGCGCGCAACGGCCGTCGACACGAACGAAACAGCTGATCCGGCCGCCTATGCCCACACGCCTTGCCTCGGAAACCCCAACGCCGCCGCAAACAAACACACAGAGCCAAACCACGCAAGCAAATAATCACCGCCTCTCGCACAACAACACACAGCCCGCCATCTCCGTCGCGATCGATACAAAGACACACAATAACAAACACACAAACGAAGCAGCTCCACACACAGCCAGCCACATGACACGTTTCCTTTCCTTCTCCCCTCCCAGTCACATCACGTCGCTCAAAACGGAAAGAAAGAAAGAAACAAACAAACAAACAAACAACACAGCGCACACACGCAGCAACAACACAGACTCTTTCGCACTTTTCAACTTCCGAACAGTGTGGTGGCCCTGAAAAGGGCCGTTTTCTAGTCTCTCCCACCCACAAGCACGGCCGCGGGAAGGCCAGCGCCCGCTGCGACGCAGCCTAACCGCCGAAACCGTACAGGGTGCGCCCCTGCCTCTTCAGGGCGTACACCACGTCCATGGCCGTCACAGTCTTGCGCTTGGCGTGCTCAGTGTACGTCACCGCGTCGCGGATCACGTTCTCCAGGAACACCTTCAGCACCCCGCGGGTCTCCTCGTAGATCAGACCAGAGATGCGCTTCACGCCGCCCCTGCGAGCCAGGCGGCGGATGGCGGGCTTCGTGATGCCCTGGATGTTGTCGCGCAACACCTTGCGGTGCCGCTTGGCGCCACCCTTGCCGAGCCCCTTTCCTCCCTTGCCGCGGCCTGTCATCCTTCCTTCCTCGGGCAAAGCAAAACGTGCACAAACAGCAGCTGCAGCGGCTGGCGAGTCGGCTACGGTCTGCGCCTAGCGCACACACACAAGGATGGGGCCCCTCCACGCCCGCACCAACGTGGTGACCAACACAAAAGTTCTACTGTCACCTCCGTATGCATGTTAGTTTTGAATCAGGGCGTCACAGGATGCAGGCTGTGATGTTATCCATGCGTCTGGGTAAGACTACTCATTAACATGGTCCATCGGGAGATAGAAGTGGTCGAAAGCGATCGAAGGGTAGCGGTTGTAAGAGCAGAGGAAAAAAAGTGCCAAGGCCAGCGCCAAGGGAAAAAAACCTCTGCGACAGTAGGACGGGTAGTAAGGGCAGTAGTGGCTTGCTATCTGCGACAGTGCATGCAAGGTGTGGTTGTGTTAGTTCGAGGTATCGTGCATCGTTACCTTTGTCGTTGTTGGAGCTTGTTGCGGCGCTTGCTGCAGTTGCTGCGTCCCTGCAACAGTTCAAGGTCGTTGTGGATTAGTGGGCGATCGGTCATAGATCGGCTCACGGACTGTGTAGGGGGGTGTGTGTGGCTGGTTTGCGTGCTGTGTACAGTACGGTTTCCCTGCGGTTGCCTGTTTTTCGGCTAGTCGCACATCTGGGTTTCCAGTAATAACTGTGTTGCAGGGGCTCGCCAGTACTGTCGTGTTAGCGTTCTATAGACCATAGATGTTCAGTTCCTAGCCAGTAATGTCTTTGGTCTGTTATGCTTCCATCTATGGTTGTGGTCGTAGTTACCCAGAGAAAGGATAAACGGGTTGCGCGAGTGTCTCGTGTTATTGTACAGTCGTGTGGAGAGTTTTTGGAATACCTGCAAGGTAGTATCTAGCCGGTATTCCCGGTGAAGATCCGCGATGCGTGTGTAGCGCGGAGCGTTGCTTATGATTTTGAGTACTTTGTTCTGTATGAGCTGCAGACGGCGCAGGCGAGTTGGCGCAGCGTATCCCCAGACAGGGGCTGCGTACGTCATCAGGGGTCTAATAAGTGTCATGTACATGGACCTAGACACCCTCCTGTTTAGTGTGCTACGCCTGTTAAGCATAGGGTAGAGTTGTTTGAGCCTCGCGTTAGCTTTGTTGGTCACGTGTTGAATGTGGTCCCCCCAGAGTAGTTTCCTGTCCAGCCAGACACCGAGGTATTTGACCTTCTCGCGGAAACGTATTGGGCGTGTGTGTAGTGTTATTGGGTTGCAGTGCTGATGTTTGCGCAGTTGCTTCGGTCTTCTAGTGAACAGAACGGCCTCGCACTTGTCGACGTTTACTCTAACACGCCATTTCACCAGCCAAGGCTCCGCCGTTCTGAGTGCGGTCTGTAGTCGTGAGTTAATGTTAGACGGCTTCCAATCTTGCGCAAGGATGGCGGTGTCATCCGCGTAGATTGCTACCGTCGTGTTATGTGTAGCTGGGAGGTCGTTGATGTAGAGGTTAAACAGTAAGGGCCCTAGGATACTTCCTTGGGGTACTCCTGCCTGTATACCATGTCGTGTCGATTGTTTGCCCTGCACGTCAGTGTTGAAACTCCTGTCCGTGAGATATGAGTGTATGAGACGTACGAGCCCGTCGGGGAACCCTGCGTCACTGAGTTTGCGTATTAGGCCGTTGTGCCATAGACGATCGAAAGCCTTTTCGATGTCCAGGAACACCGCCCCAGTTGCCTTGCTTGTGTTGTATCCGTGTGTTATGTATTCAACGACGCGGAGGAGTTGTTGTGTTGTTGAGTGGTGATTCCTGAAACCGAATTGCTCCGGTCTCAGGGTGTCGTTTGTGATGCAGTGCCTGGTGAGTCGTTTTAGTATTACCTTCTCAACGATCTTGCTGAGCGCGCTCAGCAGACTGATGGGTCGGTAATTTTGTGGGAGGGAGTGGTCTTTCCCCGGCTTCCTGAACATCAGGACCTTGGCCGTCTTCCAAAAGGCGGGGAAGTGTTGGTGTTTGAGTATGGCATTCGTAATGTGTGCTAGGTAGTCTACAGCTTTGTCCGTGAACTCCTGGAGGACACGGTTTTGAATGCCATCGTGACCAGGGGCCTTCCTAGCTGTGGTGTGCATGATGGCCCATTTGATTTCTGCTGTACTAGCTTGTCGGATGTTGTTGCGCGCTGGTTGGGCCAAGATGCGTGTGACCTCCTGGTCCGTATCAAGTGTGAATGCTGGGTCTGAGGGATCCAGGTTCGGTGTGAATGACGCTGCGAGTGTGAGGGCCATCAGTTCCGCTTTTTCTTCCGCCGAATATGCTGGTCCGTCTGGCCCTTGTAACGTGGGGGTGTACAGTTTCTCCCTGGTGAAGTGTCGGGCTAGCTGCCACACGCCAGGCCGCGTGGTGTCTAGCCCTTCGAGTTTCTGGTCCCACTGTTGTGTCTTGAATGTTTGTATTTTTTCCCGGATTATACCCTGGAGCCTGTTAATGTGCCGTTTGAAGTGCTGGCGCCTGGTACGCTGCCAGTGTCTCCTGAGGCGGTTCCTCATTGAGATTAGGCCCAGGATTTCCTGGGGCAGGGCAGCACTGTGTTGTTGTGGCGTGCGGATTGGTATGGTGTTGGCTATTGCGTCCTGGACGGCGCCGGTGAGGGTTTCGACTGCCTCGTCAATTTGGGCTGTCTCGTTAATCGCGTGGGTTGGTGGGATGCGACTGTCAAGCGCTTCCTTGAACTGGGTCCAATTCGCGCGCCTGTAGTCTAACATCCTGCGTTGTTCCATGTTCTGCAGTGTTTCTTCAATGTATAGTATAACGGGTTGGTGATTTGAGGGCAGATCGTTTTCAACGACAACGTTGAGTGTCGTTGTTATGCCCTTGATGAGGGCCATGTCTAGCACGTCTGGCCTGTGTCCCCTCCGGCGCGCCCGCCGCCCCCCTATATAGACTCTGGCCCGCCCTCCCCCCACCACGCGCAACCGAGGGCATATAAGCGCAGCACGGAGGCGCGCGGGCCCGTTGTCAAGGCAGCACCGGACGCCGCGCCGCACCTAACCTCCACGCACGCCGCTCCGCTACCGCTACCGCCATGGCCCGCACAAAGCAAACGGCCCGCAAGTCCACCGGCGGAAAGGCGCCGCGCAAACAGCTCGCCACCAAGGCGGCGAGGAAGAGCGCGCCCGCCACCGGAGGCGTCAAGAAGCCCCACCGCTACAGGCCGGGCACCGTCGCCCTGCGAGAAATCAGGCGCTACCAGAAGAGCACAGAGCTGCTCATCCGCAAGCTGCCATTCCAGCGCCTAGTGCGCGAGATCGCCCAGGACTTCAAGACCGACCTGCGCTTCCAGAGCTCCGCAGTCATGGCCCTGCAGGAGGCCAGCGAGGCCTACCTCGTCGGCCTCTTCGAAGACACCAACCTGTGCGCAATCCACGCCAAGCGCGTCACCATCATGCCCAAGGACATCCAGCTCGCGCGCCGCATCCGCGGCGAGCGCGCCTAAACCGCGCCGCGGCACCGCACCGCACAAACAAAAACGGCCCTTTTCAGGGCCACTAACATCTCTCCGTCGCGAGCAAACTTTGTCGGTCGCCTGCCTCTCGCCCCGCAACCCAAAAACAAAAACCACCACTTCCCGTCCGTCCGCCACACCCGCTCACTCTGCCTGCCTGCTAGCAGCGCGCAACAATCACACATCATCCCTCCCCGGCGCTCAAAGCGCACAATACCCAACGGCCGACGTCACACCGCACGGGTGGCTGGCCGGCCGCCGCTTTCGTTTCGAAAACAAAAAAACCCGCACTCCACTCCGACGGCCAACGGCCAGGCAGGCGCGCTCGCTCGCTCTACACGCCACCGAAATCCCCGCCGACTCCTTCCACATCTCAACGTGCCCCCCGTTGCAAAACATAACACACACACACACAAAGGAACAAAACAAAACAAAGACCAGACACGACTCGACTCGACAAGACAGACATCCGAGAAGAACGAACGCAGGCAAGCCAACCAACGTATTCAAACAAAACAACGTGACAGAAAACCAACCGTCGGCCGCCGCCACAAACACGGCGACAATCAACCACGACAACAACAACAACAACAACAACACCGCTTACCGCTACCGCCGCCCACACCCGCCACCGACCCCCGCAATCCAACCACCACGGCACGCAAACAGCATCCCCACGGGCATACAGAAACGCCAGACAGACACCCACACCAAACGCAACACGACAATCAAAACCTTCCCCGACGTGCTTTGATGGCCCTGAGAAGGGCCGTTTTGGGCCGCGCGTCTCTTGCGCGCCACTAGACGACGACGGGGGGTGGGGACGACGGAGTCAAGCGCCAAACCCTTCCTTTCTCCCATCTCTTTCTCCTCTACTCTACTTCTTCTTCTTGGGCGAAGCCTTCGCCTTAGACGGCGTCGTCGCCTTCTTCGGGCGCGGCGCCTTCGGCTTCTTCGTCGGAACCTTGGCGGCCTTCTTCGCCTTCGACGGCGACTTGGCCTTGGCCGGCTTGGCCGCAGCCGCCTTCTTCGCACCCGCGGGAGCGGCCGACGCCGCAGACGCCTTCTTGGCGGCGCCCGCCTTCCGACCGGTCGCCGCCTTCACGCCACCAGCCTTCTTTGCGCCGGCCGCACGGGCGCCCTTCTTCTCCTTGCTGGCCGGAGCGGCGCGCTTCTTCTTGGCACCGCCAGCACGAGCCTTGCCGCCCTCGGCCGCCCCCCCGCCGCCGGCGCCGGCAAGCTTGAACGAGCCGGACGCGCCCTTCCCCTTCGTCTGCACCAGCTCGCCCGCCACGACGGCCGACTTGAGGTACTTCTTGATAAACGGCGCCAGCTTCTCCGCGTCCAGCTTGTAGTGCGCGGCTATGTACTTCTTGATCGCCTGCAGCGACGACCCGCCGCGCTCCTTCAGACTCTTGATGGCGGCCGTCACCATCTCAGAGGTGCGCGGGTGCGCAGGCTTGGCGCGCGGCTTCTTCGCAGACGACGCAGACTTGGCCTTCTTCGTAGTGCCGGTGGCGGCGGGTGCCGCAGCAGTCTCGTTCGTAGCCGCCTGATCTGCCATTTCGACGACGCGCGTAACACACAGCGAGAGCGAGCGGGACGGCAGGCACGCAAGCACAGCACAGCAGCAGAGCAGAGAATCACAAGGCCCAGCCAGTGTCGCGGGCGGGCGCGGACGGCCGAGAGAGCGGCCGCCACTCTGCGCGCCGCCGCGCCGCGCCTCCCGCGCTTGCTACCGCCCAACGTCCGACAGCCTGTGCGGAGCAGCCCCAAACCTGCGCCACAACCGCCCGCGCCTTTCAAACCACCGAGGATGGGGCTACACACAGCCACACCACAGTCGCCAACCAGTCGCCACGGCAGCGCCGCAAACCACGGCCAAACTGCAGCTACCGCGCGCTACAGCCTGCGTCGGCCCGCCGAGAATCGCCGCCCCCGCCCAAATGCCGCCCCCACAGCCCCAGCCGACGACCCGCCACAATGGCCAAACCTTCGGCAAAACTCCCACACCGTCGCCGCGGCAGCCCGGCCAGCGCGGCCGGCGCCACAGCCACACAAGCCGAGGCGTGCGGCGATGACGGCCGTGCAAACGCGCCTCCGCCGCCCCATCGCCTTCCGTCGCCCTCCCGCCGTTTCCCGATCGGCCCGCAGCCGTCGGGCCACATCGCGCGCCGTCCTCCTCCTCTCGCCCGCCAACATTCACAGCCGTTTCTCAACAATTGCCCGCCGCAAACGGACGCCGCCTGCGCAACAGGCGCCGCCGCCCCTCGCCGCTTCCGACCCAACCCCTCGACCGAGGCAAACCGCAATCCGAATCTACAGACCAACCCAATCTGCCGTCAAGCACACACGACAGCCGACCTTACACGTTACGCGTTACACATTACGTTTACACGTCTACGTTAGGTTAGGTTAGGTGGACGTGGGTTAGGTTAAGGGGACTTGGGTTAGGTTAAGCGTCAAACTTAGGTTAAGCATTCAAACACGTCAGGCGTCAGAGGTTAGGTTAGGTTAGGTTAGGTTAGGTTAGGTTAGGTTAGGTTAGTGCTAGGTTGAGAAGCGTCAAACGTAGGTTAAAAAGGCGTTCAAACGTGAGGCGTGAGCCGGACAGCTTACCTTACGTAGACGTTAGGGGCTCACAGGCTGAGCTCACCTCGCCACACCACAGGTTCGGTTCGGTTCGCTCGGCTCAGCGTAAAGCGCCGAGGTCAGGGTTACGTTCGTTCACCTTCGGGCGCCACACTTTCGGTTGAAAGGTCGCGACGGGACGACGTCGGCAGGCACGCCGCAAACGAACAAAAACGTACAGACGACGTCGGAAACCGCCGACAGACGGGGGAGCAGCACGACCACGACCAGACACCGAGCGCGAACGAGACACACGCGAACCACCCCCACCGGCCAAAGGGCACCACACAACAACCCAGAGCACCACGTGTCGACACCAGAGCAACCCGCCGCTCGCGCGACATGGCTGGCACCGAAGGGCAACCGCCCGCAACTGCGCTTTCCGCGCCGGCCCGGATGCACGTCGTGCTACAACAACACCACTACCGTACACAGCCGCTGTTCACAACATCACTATCAATGGCGCGCCCGCGGCTCGCCGCCGTCGCAGTCGCAGCCCCAACGCCAGCACTTTTGCACCACCATTCACACGCACCGCAACACAGCTCGCCGACACAGCCGAACAAAACAAACACCACACAACAACAGCAACAACGCCGCCGCCTCTACTTGTGCCGGCGACCCACCCCGCCGATGGCGCACCTTTCGCCAGCCGGCAATCGACACACACGCACCCACCCACCGGGGCCCAGTGCAAAAAACAAAAAACACACAAAAACAAAAAAACCAAACAACACAAACGACACGGGAAGCGCACACCGCCACTTCGCGCGCACGCCACCAACCAGTCGTCGTCTCAAAATAACAAACACAAACAAAATAAACTAACAACTAGGGCAACACAAAACAAAAAAAAAAACGCCTCGCACGAACCGCCCACAAAAAGGACAAGCACACGCACAGCCTCTGCTGACGACCACGACGCAGCGGCACGCTGCTCCTGTCCCGCGCCCCGCGCCCCACTCGATTCACAACTCACGCGACACCGTCAACGACGGGCTCGCTTCCCGCAACCTACCACCTTTCCGCCACGACGCACAGCCCCAGCCCCACCCGACGACGCCCGTGGCAACGACTGCACTTTCACCACCGCCTCCCCCTTCCCCCCCAAAAACACACACACACACACACACACAGCCAGCCAAAAACGCACTCGCGACCCACACATGCACGTGCATCGGCACACGCCAACCAGTCAACGTCGACAACCACACGCAAGGCTCGAAACGAAACCGGCGTCCTTCCACGTTGCCATCAAGCTACGCGACACAAGACACAAGGAACCAACACAACAGCCGGCCCCACTAATTCCCACTCTCACGCCGCAAAAAGCACACCGAAACCGCCAAACGCACGCACATTCCCCTTCGCACTGACACCACCGACCGGCTCGCTACCACACACCTCTCGGCAGCCGTTTCACGCCAATTCGCCACACCGCCCACACAGTCGACAAGCGCCCGCCCTGTACGGCACACGCAACGACGCAGCGCAGCAAAGGGCGCCCGCAACACATACCTCTCCGCCGCCCGACGCGCCAACCGCCACACCACACCGCCAGCCACTCGCAAATTGTGCACTGCCACCAGCCACACGTCCAACACGCCGCGCCGCCTCCGGCCACCCGCCAGGGGGCGCTCACGTCCGCGACAACAGCGCGGCCCGCCGGGCCGGGCCGGGCCGAACCGAACCGAGCCGCCGCTGCTCTGCACTCGGCACGGCCACACCCTGCTGCAGACCGGGCTCGTCCCTCTGTACGCGTCTGCCTGCGCATCAACACAACACGACCTTTTTTTTTTTTTTTTTTTTTTTTTCTCTCTACCGCCATCCCTCCTTCTCGCGTTTTACTCGTTGTTGCAGCAGCGGCGCACACCTACACATCCACAGCCCCAGCCCCAGCCGAGCCGGCCTCACCTCAGGGCCCGCCGCCAGCGTCTCCTCCTCGGGCACAGGTGCGGTGCTGTGGCCGCCCATCCAACCGCATTGCTGGCCGTCCAGCCACCAGGCGTTCCCACTGCCGCGAGCCACGCCGCGCACCGACCCTGCTGCAGAAAACGAAGCATAGCCAGAGACCGACCGATACACAAAGCAAGCCGTCGCCTCGCCTCTTGTCCTTCCTGCCTTCCTTCCGCCCCCGCCCTTCTCACACCACCGCCTCTCCACTTTCGCCCCCCCCTCCTTTTTTTGTTTTTTTTTTTTTGTTTTCTTCTTTCTTTCTTTCTTTCTTTCTTTGGCCCTCTCTCCTTCCCGCCATGGCGGTTACGGCACCGCCTGCAGCGGCAGATTTTTTGCGCCCACACGCCTACTCCTACCACCATTAACCTTGCCCTGCCCTGCCCTGCCCTGCCCATCAACGTCGCAGTCGAACCGACGCTTGCCAACACACTGCCCACGTTCCTTTCTCTTTTCGGCCTACGCCCATTACGCGCCGCCGCCACAGCACCTTCCCTTCCCACAACACACCGACGTCATCACACGCACCCAAAACAGGGGCCACGACCGTGTTCCTCGCCCACTCCCATCCCGCACGGTACGCACATTCCCAACTACTAACCGCGCACCCTCCCTTTCCAATCTGTGTGTCTCTGTGTCTGTGTCCTGTCCGCGCGTGACGCCTCTCAACATCCGCCGTCCCCCGTCCCGTTTTCGCCCCCATGCCGTCGTCGCGCCGCCTCCTCCCCGTCCACCGCCGCCCCTGTCCGCCCCGCACCACACCATACACCGCTGCTTGTCCCGGCCGTTGCCACCAAAGGCGCCGACCGCAAACGCGCCACGCCGCAGCCCCCGTGCGTCTCGCGCTCGCTTGCATCTCCGTGCCGACGCTGCCTCTCTTCCCACTCGCACTCGACCTCGACAACACAGTCTTTGGCTCCGCCACTGCGTGTTCCGGTGGTACGCACGCTGCAACACGTATGTATTCATTACCAGAGCGATGGCGAGGCATGACAGCATCTCTGTCTGACCAGAGAGTTCTTTCTCGCTGCTAGTCGGCGCTTGGACCGCGCCAGACGACAGTAGTGGCACGCACCGGGTCGCCAGGAACAGTTGTTATATATATTGTAGCGCGAGTCGGGAGAGGTAGTAGTCGGTCGACAGTAGTAGCGGGTGGACGGTTGTACTGAGCGGGCGTCGGCGGCGTGCTCTGCTCGTCTCGCGACTCTGGTCACGGTTCGGGACGATGTATAGTATATTGTGTTACAATCAAAAGGTGGTGTGACGCTGCATTGCGCAAATCTGATAACGTATGTTCATTGTACTTATTTTGTTCAACAACAAAAGCCCCACTATTACTTTTTTTCTAAAGTAACTTTTGTCTCTTAACGAAAAACATTCACGTTTTAAAGACTACTTCCTATGGCATTTCCCTCCAAGGAGTGCAATTAATTACCAGCCAGCACTCATTCATTGCACACAGCTGTGTAAGGGGTATCTACAATTGAGGAGCGGATATAAATGCAATTTTTTGTTTTTTTTGTTTTTTTTTTGTGTGTGTGTTGTAACCTCCCAGCAAAATTTAAAACAATGGACAATGTTATTTACGGATGCTAATGGACATTGCGCTAATTGTAACCTCGCCCACAATGAGAGGTATTGAAAATGGCAACAAAAATGTGAAATTCGCAATCTGACTCAAATATAAAGTCTTCACACAACATTTAAAAAAGTCCGTTCAGTGACAAGAAACTTCAATTAAACCGAAATATCGGTCTTTGGCCCTGTGCAAAACAATCAGAATTAAAGTCTTACCTCCGAATAAATGGATGTCACATTTCTGCTCTGGTTGTTGCGCAGCGCTTGAAGGAACTGCATTGCAAATAATAATATTCTCTTTTTTTGTGATTTTAGTGGCATTTTTCTTCAAAGAAGTGGAATGAAATGTGAAGTGCAACGAACTCTTTAGTTCAATACAAAATTAAATGTTTGAAAAATGCTTTTGAAATAAAACCTATTATTGGGGAACTTGTTGGAGAATAATTACAATAAATACAATTTTTCATTATCTAATGATTATATTAATTAACAGTATACCTTATTCACCATCTTGACCAGTGTTGCCGACCGCCTACATCACACAACCGCACTCGGCTGCTACTACTGACCGACCGCTCTGCATGACGACTATTAGCGTACTGCACGCGACGACTACTGACAGAGTACAGCCCTCAACTACACAGAGCTACGGACTCGCAACGACTACTGACAGACTGACTGACTGACTGACTGACTGACTGAGAACCGCTCGCAACACTCGCGCAGTCCAGCGCAAACTCTCTGGTCACAGATGCTACAATGTCTCGCCATCGCTACTATGTTACATACGTGTTTCAGTGTCTTTTTCATTGGGGTAACGATCTTTGGCTCTTTTTATTCTGAATACAGGGCCAAAGGTCAACGCTGCTGCCCTTATACAATTTATCAGGTTTCATTATGTCTGTTGCAATGTTACATACGGTTCACTCTTTCATTAATATTATCGTTGGGTTTGTTTTGTAGGGACGTTAACATTCTGGCACATTTTTATTATCATCGGACTCTCTGCTATTTGTGCAGGGAGGTTATACCTGGGTCCATTTCCATTTCCATTTACATTTTAATATTGATAGACTTTTTGTTTTCTTTTTTGTTTCTTGTTGTTTTTCCTTCTTTTTTTTTGTCGTTTTTTTTTTTTTTTTTTTGTTGTTTTGTTTTTCCCGCTCTCACCACCACCGCCGCATCACGCCTTCCGTTTTCTTGGTTTCTTTTCTGTTCTTCAACTGCTTCAACATCACCGCGCCCCATTTCCACACCACAGCCATCAGCCTCCGAGACGGGCGGGCGCAGTGTGCCATTTCCGGCGCACAAGCACACCCGTACGGTACTCTCCTCGCCCCCACGCCACCAACAACACAGCGACCACGCGGCTTTCAGGCATGGCATGGCACGGCACGGCACCGGCGAAATACGCCGCCCCCGCCCCTCCGCGCATCCGTCCGTCTCGCCACGTTCACTGACAGCCGCGTCTGCGGCTACACCACGACAACCACAACACCGCTCCCCTCCCTGGCAACTCACATTGTTTTTCTCCTCCTCTTTTGCACAAACCACAACGCCGAGCACAGGCGCAAGCCACCCACACCGCGCCCCTCCCCGTCCCGTCTTTGGCCGCCGCTCCTCGTTTCCTCGTTTGCCCCCTCCCATCTCCCGAAATGCCATGCCAGCAGCGTTACGCATGCCCCTCCCCTGTCCACACAACACTACCGCCTAACGAACAGCCTTTTCCGGGCCACATCCAGGGCACGCCCACCTCCAAACACTGCCAATTCACGGACGCACACACACACACACACACACACACACTCACTCACTTTCTCGACACCTTTCTGTACGGAGGGTGCGTCATCTCGACCGTGACAGAGTGACGGCAACTATCGACGATCCATTTCCCCCCACTGGTAAAACATGTCCACTAACACCTACATACATCATTCAAGTACACAGACAATAGCATACACACAATGGGAGGGCACACGAACATGGACGGCACGGCACTGTCATACACTCTTCCTCAGAACCATATCAACAAACGTTACGTACATCCGGGAAAGCGAAAGCGAACGCGAACGCGAAAGCGAAAGCGAAAGCAAAGGCAAAGGCAAAGCCCAATGCAGCCGTCAAAGGTAACGTTCACCACGGCAGACACTTGCAGCCGCGCCGCCGTTAAACGCATTTCAGTGCGGCTCCAATACGCCTCCGACACGGGAACGTTCCGTTGCTCTACGAATGCGTTTCTCCCCTTTTTCCCTTCCTCTCTCTTTTGCCCCCCCTCCTTGCACTCTTGCCTCATTCCTCACGTTCTGCCCAGACATTCGACCGATCAAAGTCAACCTTTCGTTACCGTTCTCAGCGCGACGGTGTACAACAGTATGACGGGTGTGCCCAAGACTTCGGTTCAGTTGCGTGACGCCGGTCTATCGCGCCGATCGACAGTTACTCAGGGGGCGACGGATCGGACCACGTCACCGACACACAAAACACTTTCAAACAAACAAATACATACCGGATGGACACAGACAAACACGTGTACAGACATTCGCCAAACAAACGACCGCCGCCGTCGTCGTCTAGCGTGCATCTTGAATGACGACATCGGTGTGCGTGCGTCGTACGCAATCAGTCAGACACGGCTATCAAACATCAGAGTCGAATGGTACATCATCGTGCGTGTCGCCGTACACGTACAGTACAATACAACAACAATGCGTCTTAATGGCACGTTCATTTCAACGTCACTCACACACCTCCACGCTGCAGTTACGTCGCACCATTGTCAAACTCGGCGTACAGCAAAGGGAATAGTGGGCGGCAAAAAAAAAACCAAACAAAAACATTTCACATTTCACCCTCGCCATGTATGATGTGCAAAAAAAACAAACCCGCAAACGGCCGTCGTTACGGTGACACAAAAGTCGCCGATCGCACTGTCCCCCCTCGCAGACGGGTAACACACACACACACACACACCAACAACACCAATGGGTCAAAAACCACGCCAACGAGGCGTGCCACCATTCCACGCCACGGCGACCAACCTCGTGGCCGTACCCCGCGCAACACGCTTTGACGCGCCCCCCCACCCACAATCAAAATGCACACATACATCACAGCCGTCCACACAAACAACAACAACAACAATTCCGCCCTTCCCGCAAAAGGCAAGTTGGTGGCCCTGAAAAGGGCCGTTTTGCCGCTCTCGCAACGGAGGAGCCTTCTCCATCCTTCCTTCCATTCCAGAGCCACCTCCTTACTTGGAGCTCGTGTACTTGGTCACCGCCTTCGTGCCCTCGCTCACGGCGTGCTTGGCCAGCTCGCCAGGCAGCAACAGCCGCACAGCGGTCTGGATCTCGCGGGACGTGATGGTCGAGCGCTTGTTGTAGTGCGCCAGGCGAGAAGCCTCGGCCGCAATGCGCTCGAAAATGTCGTTCACGAAGCTGTTCATGATGCTCATCGCCTTCGACGAGATGCCCGTGTCAGGGTGCACCTGCTTCAGCACCTTGTAGATGTAGATGGCATAGCTCTCCTTCCTCTTGCGCTTCTTCTTCTTGTCGCCCTTCGAAATGTTCTTCTGCGCCTTGCCAGCCTTCTTGGCGGCCTTCCCGCTAGTCTTGGGCGGCATCTCGAACCAACGTACGGCAGCAGCAACACCAGTAGCAAGCGCTCCGCTCTAGTCAGCGTCTCCCCACACAGTGGCACCCGCCGCCAGCCGCCGCCGCACCTTTACCAGCTCGCCCTGTTGCGGCCGCCGACCAATGGGGCGCGCGCGCAACCGGCCGCCGCACCCGAGCCCATAAAGCACCCCCACCCCGGCTGCGCCGGCACGCACTCCGCTGCTCGACTCGCTGCCGCTCGCACCGGTCGTTTTCGTTTCCGTTTCGTGTGCACCGTCGCTAGCCCATCGCCATGTCCGGACGCGGAAAGGGAGGCAAAGTCAAGGGCAAGTCAAAGTCCCGCTCAAGCAGGGCTGGGCTCCAGTTCCCGGTCGGCAGAATCCACCGCCTCCTGCGCAAGGGAAACTACGCAGAGCGCGTCGGCGCCGGGGCGCCCGTCTACCTCGCCGCCGTCATGGAGTACCTCGCGGCTGAGGTGCTCGAGCTGGCCGGAAACGCGGCCCGCGACAACAAGAAGACGCGCATCATCCCGCGCCACCTGCAGCTTGCCATCCGCAACGACGAGGAGCTCAACAAGCTCCTGTCGGGCGTCACCATCGCACAGGGTGGTGTCCTGCCCAACATCCAGGCCGTCCTGCTGCCAAAGAAGACCGAGAAGAAGGCCTAAAGGAGGCCAGGCAATCGCAGCGCCGCGTGCTCCCCTGCACGCAACGCGCTTTGCCGGCTCGGCCCACAACAATCGGCCCTTTTCAGGGCCACCACACAAACCTACGTCCAAAGCAAAATTTCAGTCGTCCTCGCCGCACCTTGTTTTGTTTTAACTTTGCACTGTCACAGCACAGCCGCCGCCGGCGCACGTCCGCCATCTTGTCGTCCACACAGCCCGTGTGGCCCAACACACACACACACACACACATTTTGCACGGTCGCAGTCGCCTTCCAAACCGACAACGGCAGCAATAATGACCATTGTTAAAGGGAGGCGTGTCGACACACCGCCCTCCACTCCCGCGCGCAACGGCCGTCGACACGAACGAAACAGCTGATCCGGCCGCCTATGCCCACACGCCTTGCCTCGGAAACCCCAACGCCGCCGCAAACAAACACACAGAGCCAAACCACGCAAGCAAATAATCACCGCCTCTCGCACAACAACACACAGCCCGCCATCTCCGTCGCGATCGATACAAAGACACACAATAACAAACACACAAACGAAGCAGCTCCACACACAGCCAGCCACATGACACGTTTCCTTTCCTTCTCCCCTCCCAGTCACATCACGTCGCTCAAAACGGAAAGAAAGAAAGAAACAAACAAACAAACAAACAACACAGCGCACACACGCAGCAACAACACAGACTCTTTCGCACTTTTCAACTTCCGAACAGTGTGGTGGCCCTGAAAAGGGCCGTTTTCTAGTCTCTCCCACCCACAAGCACGGCCGCGGGAAGGCCAGCGCCCGCTGCGACGCAGCCTAACCGCCGAAACCGTACAGGGTGCGCCCCTGCCTCTTCAGGGCGTACACCACGTCCATGGCCGTCACAGTCTTGCGCTTGGCGTGCTCAGTGTACGTCACCGCGTCGCGGATCACGTTCTCCAGGAACACCTTCAGCACCCCGCGGGTCTCCTCGTAGATCAGACCAGAGATGCGCTTCACGCCGCCCCTGCGAGCCAGGCGGCGGATGGCGGGCTTCGTGATGCCCTGGATGTTGTCGCGCAACACCTTGCGGTGCCGCTTGGCGCCACCCTTGCCGAGCCCCTTTCCTCCCTTGCCGCGGCCTGTCATCCTTCCTTCCTCGGGCAAAGCAAAACGTGCACAAACAGCAGCTGCAGCGGCTGGCGAGTCGGCTACGGTCTGCGCCCAGCGCGCCCGCCGCCCCCCTATATAGACTCTGGCCCGCCCTCCCCCCACCACGCGCAACCGAGGGCATATAAGCGCAGCACGGAGGCGCGCGGGCCCGTTGTCAAGGCAGCACCGGACGCCGCGCCGCACCTAACCTCCACGCACGCCGCTCCGCTACCGCTACCGCCATGGCCCGCACAAAGCAAACGGCCCGCAAGTCCACCGGCGGAAAGGCGCCGCGCAAACAGCTCGCCACCAAGGCGGCGAGGAAGAGCGCGCCCGCCACCGGAGGCGTCAAGAAGCCCCACCGCTACAGGCCGGGCACCGTCGCCCTGCGAGAAATCAGGCGCTACCAGAAGAGCACAGAGCTGCTCATCCGCAAGCTGCCATTCCAGCGCCTAGTGCGCGAGATCGCCCAGGACTTCAAGACCGACCTGCGCTTCCAGAGCTCCACAGTCATGGCCCTGCAGGAGGCCAGCGAGGCCTACCTCGTCGGCCTCTTCGAAGACACCAACCTGTGCGCAATCCACGCCAAGCGCGTCACCATCATGCCCAAGGACATCCAGCTCGCGCGCCGCATCCGCGGCGAGCGCGCCTAAACCGCGCCGCGGCACCGCACCGCACAAACAAAAACGGCCCTTTTCAGGGCCACTAACATCTCTCCGTCGCGAGCAAACTTTGTCGGTCGCCTGCCTCTCGCCCCGCAACCCAAAAACAAAAACCACCACTTCCCGTCCGTCCGCCACACCCGCTCACTCTGCCTGCCTGCTAGCAGCGCGCAACAATCACACATCATCCCTCCCCGGCGCTCAAAGCGCACAATACCCAACGGCCGACGTCACACCGCACGGGTGGCTGGCCGGCCGCCGCTTTCGTTTCGAAAACAAAAAAACCCGCACTCCACTCCGACGGCCAACGGCCAGGCAGGCGCGCTCGCTCGCTCTACACGCCACCGAAATCCCCGCCGACTCCTTCCACATCTCAACGTGCCCCCCGTTGCAAAACATAACACACACACACACAAAGGAACAAAACAAAACAAAGACCAGACACGACTCGACTCGACAAGACAGACATCCGAGAAGAACGAACGCAGGCAAGCCAACCAACGTATTCAAACAAAACAACGTGACAGAAAACCAACCGTCGGCCGCCGCCACAAACACGGCGACAATCAACCACGACAACAACAACAACAACAACAACACCGCTTACCGCTACCGCCGCCCACACCCGCCACCGACCCCCGCAATCCAACCACCACGGCACGCAAACAGCATCCCCACGGGCATACAGAAACGCCAGACAGACACCCACACCAAACGCAACACGACAATCAAAACCTTCCCCGATGTGCTTTGATGGCCCTGAGAAGGGCCGTTTTGGGCCGCGCGTCTCTTGCGCGCCACTAGACGACGACGGGGGGTGGGGACGACGGAGTCAAGCGCCAAACCCTTCCTTTCTCCCATCTCTTTCTCCTCTACTCTACTTCTTCTTCTTGGGCGAAGCCTTCGCCTTAGACGGCGTCGTCGCCTTCTTCGGGCGCGGCGCCTTCGGCTTCTTCGTCGGAACCTTGGCGGCCTTCTTCGCCTTCGACGGCGACTTGGCCTTGGCCGGCTTGGCCGCAGCCGCCTTCTTCGCACCCGCGGGAGCGGCCGACGCCGCAGACGCCTTCTTGGCGGCGCCCGCCTTCCGACCGGTCGCCGCCTTCACGCCACCAGCCTTCTTTGCGCCGGCCGCACGGGCGCCCTTCTTCTCCTTGCTGGCCGGAGCGGCGCGCTTCTTCTTGGCACCGCCAGCACGAGCCTTGCCGCCCTCGGCCGCCCCCCCGCCGCCGGCGCCGGCAAGCTTGAACGAGCCGGACGCGCCCTTCCCCTTCGTCTGCACCAGCTCGCCCGCCACGACGGCCGACTTGAGGTACTTCTTGATAAACGGCGCCAGCTTCTCCGCGTCCAGCTTGTAGTGCGCGGCTATGTACTTCTTGATCGCCTGCAGCGACGACCCGCCGCGCTCCTTCAGACTCTTGATGGCGGCCGTCACCATCTCAGAGGTGCGCGGGTGCGCAGGCTTGGCGCGCGGCTTCTTCGCAGACGACGCAGACTTGGCCTTCTTCGTAGTGCCGGTGGCGGCGGGTGCCGCAGCAGTCTCGTTCGTAGCCGCCTGATCTGCCATTTCGACGACGCGCGTAACACACAGCGAGAGCGAGCGGGACGGCAGGCACGCAAGCACAGCACAGCAGCAGAGCAGAGAATCACAAGGCCCAGCCAGTGTCGCGGGCGGGCGCGGACGGCCGAGAGAGCGGCCGCCACTCTGCGCGCCGCCGCGCCGCGCCTCCCGCGCTTGCTACCGCCCAACGTCCGACAGCCTGTGCGGAGCAGCCCCAAACCTGCGCCACAACCGCCCGCGCCTTTCAAACCACCGAGGATGGGGCTACACACAGCCACACCACAGTCGCCAACCAGTCGCCACGGCAGCGCCGCAAACCACGGCCAAACTGCAGCTACCGCGCGCTACAGCCTGCGTCGGCCCGCCGAGAATCGCCGCCCCCGCCCAAATGCCGCCCCCACAGCCCCAGCCGACGACCCGCCACAATGGCCAAACCTTCGGCAAAACTCCCACACCGTCGCCGCGGCAGCCCGGCCAGCGCGGCCGGCGCCACAGCCACACAAGCCGAGGCGTGCGGCGATGACGGCCGTGCAAACGCGCCTCCGCCGCCCCATCGCCTTCCGTCGCCCTCCCGCCGTTTCCCGATCGGCCCGCAGCCGTCGGGCCACATCGCGCGCCGTCCTCCTCCTCTCGCCCGCCAACATTCACAGCCGTTTCTCAACAATTGCCCGCCGCAAACGGACGCCGCCTGCGCAACAGGCGCCGCCGCCCCTCGCCGCTTCCGACCCAACCCCTCGACCGAGGCAAACCGCAATCCGAATCTACAGACCAACCCAATCTGCCGTCAAGCACACACGACAGCCGACCTTACACGTTACGCGTTACACATTACGTTTACACGTCTACGTTAGGTTAGGTTAGGTGGACGTGGGTTAGGTTAAGGGGACTTGGGTTAGGTTAAGCGTCAAACTTAGGTTAAGCATTCAAACACGTCAGGCGTCAGAGGTTAGGTTAGGTTAGGTTAGGTTAGGTTAGGTTAGGTTAGGTTAGTGCTAGGTTGAGAAGCGTCAAACGTAGGTTAAAAAGGCGTTCAAACGTGAGGCGTGAGCCGGACAGCTTACCTTACGTAGACGTTAGGGGCTCACAGGCTGAGCTCACCTCGCCACACCACAGGTTCGGTTCGGTTCGCTCGGCTCAGCGTAAAGCGCCGAGGTCAGGGTTACGTTCGTTCACCTTCGGGCGCCACACTTTCGGTTGAAAGGTCGCGACGGGACGACGTCGGCAGGCACGCCGCAAACGAACAAAAACGTACAGACGACGTCGGAAACCGCCGACAGACGGGGGAGCAGCACGACCACGACCAGACACCGAGCGCGAACGAGACACACGCGAACCACCCCCACCGGCCAAAGGGCACCACACAACAACCCAGAGCACCACGTGTCGACACCAGAGCAACCCGCCGCTCACGCGACATGGCTGGCACCGAAGGGCAACCGCCCGCAACTGCGCTTTCCGCGCCGGCCCGGATGCACGTCGTGCTACAACAACACCACTACCGTACACAGCCGCTGTTCACAACATCACTATCAATGGCGCGCCCGCGGCTCGCCGCCGTCGCAGTCGCAGCCCCAACGCCAGCACTTTTGCACCACCATTCACACGCACCGCAACACAGCTCGCCGACACAGCCGAACAAAACAAACACCACACAACAACAGCAACAACGCCGCCGCCTCTACTTGTGCCGGCGACCCACCCCGCCGATGGCGCACCTTTCGCCAGCCGGCAATCGACACACACGCACCCACCCACCGGGGCCCAGTGCAAAAAACAAAAAACACACAAAAACAAATAAACCAAACAACACAAACGACACGGGAAGCGCACACCGCCACTTCGCGCGCACGCCACCAACCAGTCGTCGTCTCAAAATAACAAACACAAACAAAATAAACTAACAACTAGGGCAACACAAAACAAAAAAAAAAACGCCTCGCACGAACCGCCCACAAAAAGGACAAGCACACGCACAGCCTCTGCTGACGACCACGACGCAGCGGCACGCTGCTCCTGTCCCGCGCCCCGCGCCCCACTCGATTCACAACTCACGCGACACCGTCAACGACGGGCTCGCTTCCCGCAACCTACCACCTTTCCGCCACGACGCACAGCCCCAGCCCCACCCGACGACGCCCGTGGCAACGACTGCACTTTCACCACCGCCTCCCCCTTCCCCCCCAAAAACACACACACACACACAGCCAGCCAAAAACGCACTCGCGACCCACACATGCACGTGCATCGGCACACGCCAACCAGTCAACGTCGACAACCACACGCAAGGCTCGAAACGAAACCGGCGTCCTTCCACGTTGCCATCAAGCTACGCGACACAAGACACAAGGAACCAACACAACAGCCGGCCCCACTAATTCCCACTCTCACGCCGCAAAAAGCACACCGAAACCGCCAAACGCACGCACATTCCCCTTCGCACTGACACCACCGACCGGCTCGCTACCACACACCTCTCGGCAGCCGTTTCACGCCAATTCGCCACACCGCCCACACAGTCGACAAGCGCCCGCCCTGTACGGCACACGCAACGACGCAGCGCAGCAAAGGGCGCCCGCAACACATACCTCTCCGCCGCCCGACGCGCCAACCGCCACACCACACCGCCAGCCACTCGCAAATTGTGCACTGCCACCAGCCACACGTCCAACACGCCGCGCCGCCTCCGGCCACCCGCCAGGGGGCGCTCACGTCCGCGACAACAGCGCGGCCCGCCGGGCCGGGCCGGGCCGAACCGAACCGAGCCGCCGCTGCTCTGCACTCGGCACGGCCACACCCTGCTGCAGACCGGGCTCGTCCCTCTGTACGCGTCTGCCTGCGCATCAACACAACACGACCTTTTTTTTTTTTTTTTTTTTTTTTTTCTCTCTACCGCCATCCCTCCTTCTCGCGTTTTACTCGTTGTTGCAGCAGCGGCGCACACCTACACATCCACAGCCCCAGCCCCAGCCGAGCCGGCCTCACCTCAGGGCCCGCCGCCAGCGTCTCCTCCTCGGGCACAGGTGCGGTGCTGTGGCCGCCCATCCAACCGCATTGCTGGCCGTCCAGCCACCAGGCGTTCCCACTGCCGCGAGCCACGCCGCGCACCGACCCTGCTGCAGAAAACGAAGCATAGCCAGAGACCGACCGATACACAAAGCAAGCCGTCGCCTCGCCTCTTGTCCTTCCTGCCTTCCTTCCGCCCCCGCCCTTCTCACACCACCGCCTCTCCACTTTCGCCCCCCCCTCCTTTTTTTGTTTTTTTTTTTTTGTTTTCTTCTTTCTTTCTTTCTTTCTTTCTTTGGCCCTCTCTCCTTCCCGCCATGGCGGTTACGGCACCGCCTGCAGCGGCAGATTTTTTGCGCCCACACGCCTACTCCTACCACCATTAACCTTGCCCTGCCCTGCCCTGCCCTGCCCATCAACGTCGCAGTCGAACCGACGCTTGCCAACACACTGCCCACGTTCCTTTCTCTTTTCGGCCTACGCCCATTACGCGCCGCCGCCACAGCACCTTCCCTTCCCACAACACACCGACGTCATCACACGCACCCAAAACAGGGGCCACGACCGTGTTCCTCGCCCACTCCCATCCCGCACGGTACGCACATTCCCAACTACTAACCGCGCACCCTCCCTTTCCAATCTGTGTGTCTCTGTGTCTGTGTCCTGTCCGCGCGTGACGCCTCTCAACATCCGCCGTCCCCCGTCCCGTTTTCGCCCCCATGCCGTCGTCGCGCCGCCTCCTCCCCGTCCACCGCCGCCCCTGTCCGCCCCGCACCACACCATACACCGCTGCTTGTCCCGGCCGTTGCCACCAAAGGCGCCGACCGCAAACGCGCCACGCCGCAGCCCCCGTGCGTCTCGCGCTCGCTTGCATCTCCGTGCCGACGCTGCCTCTCTTCCCACTCGCACTCGACCTCGACAACACAGTCTTTGGCTCCGCCACTGCGTGTTCCGGTGGTACGCACGCTGCAACACGTATGTATTCATTACCAGAGCGATGGCGAGGCATGACAGCATCTCTGTCTGACCAGAGAGTTCTTTCTCGCTGCTAGTCGGCGCTTGGACCGCGCCAGACGACAGTAGTGGCACGCACCGGGTCGCCAGGAACAGTTGTTATATATATTGTAGCGCGAGTCGGGAGAGGTAGTAGTCGGTCGACAGTAGTAGCGGGTGGACGGTTGTACTGAGCGGGCGTCGGCGGCGTGCTCTGCTCGTCTCGCGACTCTGGTCACGGTTCGGGACGATGTATAGTATATTGTGTTACAATCAAAAGGTGGTGTGACGCTGCATTGCGCAAATCTGATAACGTATGTTCATTGTACTTATTTTGTTCAACAACAAAAGCCCCACTATTACTTTTTTTCTAAAGTAACTTTTGTCTCTTAACGAAAAACATTCACGTTTTAAAGACTACTTCCTATGGCATTTCCCTCCAAGGAGTGCAATTAATTACCAGCCAGCACTCATTCATTGCACACAGCTGTGTAAGGGGTATCTACAATTGAGGAGCGGATATAAATGCAATTTTTTGTTTTTTTTGTTTTTTTTTTGTGTGTGTGTTGTAACCTCCCAGCAAAATTTAAAACAATGGACAATGTTATTTACGGATGCTAATGGACATTGCGCTAATTGTAACCTCGCCCACAATGAGAGGTATTGAAAATGGCAACAAAAATGTGAAATTCGCAATCTGACTCAAATATAAAGTCTTCACACAACATTTAAAAAAGTCCGTTCAGTGACAAGAAACTTCAATTAAACCGAAATATCGGTCTTTGGCCCTGTGCAAAACAATCAGAATTAAAGTCTTACCTCCGAATAAATGGATGTCACATTTCTGCTCTGGTTGTTGCGCAGCGCTTGAAGGAACTGCATTGCAAATAATAATATTCTCTTTTTTTGTGATTTTAGTGGCATTTTTCTTCAAAGAAGTGGAATGAAATGTGAAGTGCAACGAACTCTTTAGTTCAATACAAAATTAAATGTTTGAAAAATGCTTTTGAAATAAAACCTATTATTGGGGAACTTGTTGGAGAATAATTACAATAAATACAATTTTTCATTATCTAATGATTATATTAATTAACAGTATACCTTATTCACCATCTTGACCAGTGTTGCCGACCGCCTACATCACACAACCGCACTCGGCTGCTACTACTGACCGACCGCTCTGCATGACGACTATTAGCGTACTGCACGCGACGACTACTGACAGAGTACAGCCCTCAACTACACAGAGCTACGGACTCGCAACGACTACTGACAGACTGACTGACTGACTGACTGACTGACTGAGAACCGCTCGCAACACTCGCGCAGTCCAGCGCAAACTCTCTGGTCACAGATGCTACAATGTCTCGCCATCGCTACTATGTTACATACGTGTTTCAGTGTCTTTTTCATTGGGGTAACGATCTTTGGCTCTTTTTATTCTGAATACAGGGCCAAAGGTCAACGCTGCTGCCCTTATACAATTTATCAGGTTTCATTATGTCTGTTGCAATGTTACATACGGTTCACTCTTTCATTAATATTATCGTTGGGTTTGTTTTGTAGGGACGTTAACATTCTGGCACATTTTTATTATCATCGGACTCTCTGCTATTTGTGCAGGGAGGTTATACCTGGGTCCATTTCCATTTCCATTTACATTTTAATATTGATAGACTTTTTGTTTTCTTTTTTGTTTCTTGTTGTTTTTCCTTCTTTTTTTTTGTTGTTTTTTTTTTTTTTTTTTTTGTTGTTTTGTTTTTCCCGCTCTCACCACCACCGCCGCATCACGCCTTCCGTTTTCTTGGTTTCTTTTCTGTTCTTCAACTGCTTCAACATCACCGCGCCCCATTTCCACACCACAGCCATCAGCCTCCGAGACGGGCGGGCGCAGTGTGCCATTTCCGGCGCACAAGCACACCCGTACGGTACTCTCCTCGCCCCCACGCCACCAACAACACAGCGACCACGCGGCTTTCAGGCATGGCATGGCACGGCACGGCACCGGCGAAATGCGCCGCCCCCGCCCCTCCGCGCATCCGTCCGTCTCGCCACGTTCACTGACAGCCGCGTCTGCGGCTACACCACGACAACCACAACACCGCTCCCCTCCCTGGCAACTCACATTGTTTTTCTCCTCCTCTTTTGCACAAACCACAACGCCGAGCACAGGCGCAAGCCACCCACACCGCGCCCCTCCCCGTCCCGTCTTTGGCCGCCGCTCCTCGTTTCCTCGTTTGCCCCCTCCCATCTCCCGAAATGCCATGCCAGCAGCGTTACGCATGCCCCTCCCCTGTCCACACAACACTACCGCCTAACGAACAGCCTTTTCCGGGCCACATCCAGGGCACGCCCACCTCCAAACACTGCCAATTCACGGACGCACACACACACACACACACACACACACTCACTCACTTTCTCGACACCTTTCTGTACGGAGGGTGCGTCATCTCGACCGTGACAGAGTGACGGCAACTATCGACGATCCATTTCCCCCCACTGGTAAAACATGTCCACTAACACCTACATACATCATTCAAGTACACAGACAATAGCATACACACAATGGGAGGGCACACGAACATGGACGGCACGGCACTGTCATACACTCTTCCTCAGAACCATATCAACAAACGTTACGTACATCCGGGAAAGCGAAAGCGAACGCGAACGCGAAAGCGAAAGCGAAAGCAAAGGCAAAGGCAAAGCCCAATGCAGCCGTCAAAGGTAACGTTCACCACGGCAGACACTTGCAGCCGCGCCGCCGTTAAACGCATTTCAGTGCGGCTCCAATACGCCTCCGACACGGGAACGTTCCGTTGCTCTACGAATGCGTTTCTCCCCTTTTTCCCTTCCTCTCTCTTTTGCCCCCCCTCCTTGCACTCTTGCCTCATTCCTCACGTTCTGCCCAGACATTCGACCGATCAAAGTCAACCTTTCGTTACCGTTCTCAGCGCGACGGTGTACAACAGTATGACGGGTGTGCCCAAGACTTCGGTTCAGTTGCGTGACGCCGGTCTATCGCGCCGATCGACAGTTACTCAGGGGGCGACGGATCGGACCACGTCACCGACACACAAAACACTTTCAAACAAACAAATACATACCGGATGGACACAGACAAACACGTGTACAGACATTCGCCAAACAAACGACCGCCGCCGTCGTCGTCTAGCGTGCATCTTGAATGACGACATCGGTGTGCGTGCGTCGTACGCAATCAGTCAGACACGGCTATCAAACATCAGAGTCGAATGGTACATCATCGTGCGTGTCGCCGTACACGTACAGTACAATACAACAACAATGCGTCTTAATGGCACGTTCATTTCAACGTCACTCACACACCTCCACGCTGCAGTTACGTCGCACCATTGTCAAACTCGGCGTACAGCAAAGGAAATAGTGGGCGGCAAAAAAAAAACCAAACAAAAACATTTCACATTTCACCCTCGCCATGTATGATGTGCAAAAAAAACAAACCCGCAAACGGCCGTCGTTACGGTGACACAAAAGTCGCCGATCGCACTGTCCCCCCTCGCAGACGGGTAACACACACACACACACACACCAACAACACCAATGGGTCAAAAACCACGCCAACGAGGCGTGCCACCATTCCACGCCACGGCGACCAACCTCGTGGCCGTACCCCGCGCAACACGCTTTGACGCGCCCCCCCACCCACAATCAAAATGCACACATACATCACAGCCGTCCACACAAACAACAACAACAACAATTCCGCCCTTCCCGCAAAATGCAAGTTGGTGGCCCTGAAAAGGGCCGTTTTGCCGCTCTCGCAACGGAGGAGCCTTCTCCATCCTTCCTTCCATTCCAGAGCCACCTCCTTACTTGGAGCTCGTGTACTTGGTCACCGCCTTCGTGCCCTCGCTCACGGCGTGCTTGGCCAGCTCGCCAGGCAGCAACAGCCGCACAGCGGTCTGGATCTCGCGGGACGTGATGGTCGAGCGCTTGTTGTAGTGCGCCAGGCGAGAAGCCTCGGCCGCAATGCGCTCGAAAATGTCGTTCACGAAGCTGTTCATGATGCTCATCGCCTTCGACGAGATGCCCGTGTCAGGGTGCACCTGCTTCAGCACCTTGTAGATGTAGATGGCATAGCTCTCCTTCCTCTTGCGCTTCTTCTTCTTGTCGCCCTTCGAAATGTTCTTCTGCGCCTTGCCAGCCTTCTTGGCGGCCTTCCCGCTAGTCTTGGGCGGCATCTCGAACCAACGTACGGCAGCAGCAACACCAGTAGCAAGCGCTCCGCTCTAGTCAGCGTCTCCCCACACAGTGGCACCCGCCGCCAGCCGCCGCCGCACCTTTACCAGCTCGCCCTGTTGCGGCCGCCGACCAATGGGGCGCGCGCGCAACCGGCCGCCGCACCCGAGCCCATAAAGCACCCCCACCCCGGCTGCGCCGGCACGCACTCCGCTGCTCGACTCGCTGCCGCTCGCACCGGTCGTTTTCGTTTCCGTTTCGTGTGCACCGTCGCTAGCCCATCGCCATGTCCGGACGCGGAAAGGGAGGCAAAGTCAAGGGCAAGTCAAAGTCCCGCTCAAGCAGGGCTGGGCTCCAGTTCCCGGTCGGCAGAATCCACCGCCTCCTGCGCAAGGGAAACTACGCAGAGCGCGTCGGCGCCGGGGCGCCCGTCTACCTCGCCGCCGTCATGGAGTACCTCGCGGCTGAGGTGCTCGAGCTGGCCGGAAACGCGGCCCGCGACAACAAGAAGACGCGCATCATCCCGCGCCACCTGCAGCTTGCCATCCGCAACGACGAGGAGCTCAACAAGCTCCTGTCGGGCGTCACCATCGCACAGGGTGGTGTCCTGCCCAACATCCAGGCCGTCCTGCTGCCAAAGAAGACCGAGAAGAAGGCCTAAAGGAGGCCAGGCAATCGCAGCGCCGCGTGCTCCCCTGCACGCAACGCGCTTTGCCGGCTCGGCCCACAACAATCGGCCCTTTTCAGGGCCACCACACAAACCTACGTCCAAAGCAAAATTTCAGTCGTCCTCGCCGCACCTTGTTTTGTTTTAACTTTGCACTGTCACAGCACAGCCGCCGCCGGCGCACGTCCGCCATCTTGTCGTCCACACAGCCCGTGTGGCCCAACACACACACACACACACACATTTTGCACGGTCGCAGTCGCCTTCCAAACCGACAACGGCAGCAATAATGACCATTGTTAAAGGGAGGCGTGTCGACACACCGCCCTCCACTCCCGCGCGCAACGGCCGTCGACACGAACGAAACAGCTGATCCGGCCGCCTATGCCCACACGCCTTGCCTCGGAAACCCCAACGCCGCCGCAAACAAACACACAGAGCCAAACCACGCAAGCAAATAATCACCGCCTCTCGCACAACAACACACAGCCCGCCATCTCCGTCGCGATCGATACAAAGACACACAATAACAAACACACAAACGAAGCAGCTCCACACACAGCCAGCCACATGACACGTTTCCTTTCCTTCTCCCCTCCCAGTCACATCACGTCGCTCAAAACGGAAAGAAAGAAAGAAACAAACAAACAACACAGCGCACACACGCAGCAACAACACAGACTCTTTCGCACTTTTCAACTTCCGAACAGTGTGGTGGCCCTGAAAAGGGCCGTTTTCTAGTCTCTCCCACCCACAAGCACGGCCGCGGGAAGGCCAGCGCCCGCTGCGACGCAGCCTAACCGCCGAAACCGTACAGGGTGCGCCCCTGCCTCTTCAGGGCGTACACCACGTCCATGGCCGTCACAGTCTTGCGCTTGGCGTGCTCAGTGTACGTCACCGCGTCGCGGATCACGTTCTCCAGGAACACCTTCAGCACCCCGCGGGTCTCCTCGTAGATCAGACCAGAGATGCGCTTCACGCCGCCCCTGCGAGCCAGGCGGCGGATGGCGGGCTTCGTGATGCCCTGGATGTTGTCGCGCAACACCTTGCGGTGCCGCTTGGCGCCACCCTTGCCGAGCCCCTTTCCTCCCTTGCCGCGGCCTGTCATCCTTCCTTCCTCGGGCAAAGCAAAACGTGCACAAACAGCAGCTGCAGCGGCTGGCGAGTCGGCTACGGTCTGCGCCCAGCGCGCCCGCCGCCCCCCTATATAGACTCTGGCCCGCCCTCCCCCCACCACGCGCAACCGAGGGCATATAAGCGCAGCACGGAGGCGCGCGGGCCCGTTGTCAAGGCAGCACCGGACGCCGCGCCGCACCTAACCTCCACGCACGCCGCTCCGCTACCGCTACCGCCATGGCCCGCACAAAGCAAACGGCCCGCAAGTCCACCGGCGGAAAGGCGCCGCGCAAACAGCTCGCCACCAAGGCGGCGAGGAAGAGCGCGCCCGCCACCGGAGGCGTCAAGAAGCCCCACCGCTACAGGCCGGGCACCGTCGCCCTGCGAGAAATCAGGCGCTACCAGAAGAGCACAGAGCTGCTCATCCGCAAGCTGCCATTCCAGCGCCTAGTGCTCGAGATCGCCCAGGACTTCAAGACCGACCTGCGCTTCCAGAGCTCCGCAGTCATGGCCCTGCAGGAGGCCAGCGAGGCCTACCTCGTCGGCCTCTTCGAAGACACCAACCTGTGCGCAATCCACGCCAAGCGCGTCACCATCATGCCCAAGGACATCCAGCTCGCGCGCCGCATCCGCGGCGAGCGCGCCTAAACCGCGCCGCGGCACCGCACCGCACAAACAAAAACGGCCCTTTTCAGGGCCACTAACATCTCTCCGTCGCGAGCAAACTTTGTCGGTCGCCTGCCTCTCGCCCCGCAACCCAAAAACAAAAACCACCACTTCCCGTCCGTCCGCCACACCCGCTCACTCTGCCTGCCTGCTAGCAGCGCGCAACAATCACACATCATCCCTCCCCGGCGCTCAAAGCGCACAATACCCAACGGCCGACGTCACACCGCACGGGTGGCTGGCCGGCCGCCGCTTTCGTTTCGAAAACAAAAAAACCCGCACTCCACTCCGACGGCCAACGGCCAGGCAGGCGCGCTCGCTCGCTCTACACGCCACCGAAATCCCCGCCGACTCCTTCCACATCTCAACGTGCCCCCCGTTGCAAAACATAACACACACACACACAAAGGAACAAAACAAAACAAAGACCAGACACGACTCGACTCGACAAGACAGACATCCGAGAAGAACGAACGCAGGCAAGCCAACCAACGTATTCAAACAAAACAACGTGACAGAAAACCAACCGTCGGCCGCCGCCACAAACACGGCGACAATCAACCACGACAACAACAACAACAACAACAACACCGCTTACCGCTACCGCCGCCCACACCCGCCACCGACCCCCGCAATCCAACCACCACGGCACGCAAACAGCATCCCCACGGGCATACAGAAACGCCAGACAGACACCCACACCAAACGCAACACGACAATCAAAACCTTCCCCGACGTGCTTTGATGGCCCTGAGAAGGGCCGTTTTGGGCCGCGCGTCTCTTGCGCGCCACTAGACGACGACGGGGGGTGGGGACGACGGAGTCAAGCGCCAAACCCTTCCTTTCTCCCATCTCTTTCTCCTCTACTCTACTTCTTCTTCTTGGGCGAAGCCTTCGCCTTAGACGGCGTCGTCGCCTTCTTCGGGCGCGGCGCCTTCGGCTTCTTCGTCGGAACCTTGGCGGCCTTCTTCGCCTTCGACGGCGACTTGGCCTTGGCCGGCTTGGCCGCAGCCGCCTTCTTCGCACCCGCGGGAGCGGCCGACGCCGCAGACGCCTTCTTGGCGGCGCCCGCCTTCCGACCGGTCGCCGCCTTCACGCCACCAGCCTTCTTTGCGCCGGCCGCACGGGCGCCCTTCTTCTCCTTGCTGGCCGGAGCGGCGCGCTTCTTCTTGGCACCGCCAGCACGAGCCTTGCCGCCCTCGGCCGCCCCCCCGCCGCCGGCGCCGGCAAGCTTGAACGAGCCGGACGCGCCCTTCCCCTTCGTCTGCACCAGCTCGCCCGCCACGACGGCCGACTTGAGGTACTTCTTGATAAACGGCGCCAGCTTCTCCGCGTCCAGCTTGTAGTGCGCGGCTATGTACTTCTTGATCGCCTGCAGCGACGACCCGCCGCGCTCCTTCAGACTCTTGATGGCGGCCGTCACCATCTCAGAGGTGCGCGGGTGCGCAGGCTTGGCGCGCGGCTTCTTCGCAGACGACGCAGACTTGGCCTTCTTCGTAGTGCCGGTGGCGGCGGGTGCCGCAGCAGTCTCGTTCGTAGCCGCCTGATCTGCCATTTCGACGACGCGCGTAACACACAGCGAGAGCGAGCGGGACGGCAGGCACGCAAGCACAGCACAGCAGCAGAGCAGAGAATCACAAGGCCCAGCCAGTGTCGCGGGCGGGCGCGGACGGCCGAGAGAGCGGCCGCCACTCTGCGCGCCGCCGCGCCGCGCCTCCCGCGCTTGCTACCGCCCAACGTCCGACAGCCTGTGCGGAGCAGCCCCAAACCTGCGCCACAACCGCCCGCGCCTTTCAAACCACCGAGGATGGGGCTACACACAGCCACACCACAGTCGCCAACCAGTCGCCACGGCAGCGCCGCAAACCACGGCCAAACTGCAGCTACCGCGCGCTACAGCCTGCGTCGGCCCGCCGAGAATCGCCGCCCCCGCCCAAATGCCGCCCCCACAGCCCCAGCCGACGACCCGCCACAATGGCCAAACCTTCGGCAAAACTCCCACACCGTCGCCGCGGCAGCCCGGCCAGCGCGGCCGGCGCCACAGCCACACAAGCCGAGGCGTGCGGCGATGACGGCCGTGCAAACGCGCCTCCGCCGCCCCATCGCCTTCCGTCGCCCTCCCGCCGTTTCCCGATCGGCCCGCAGCCGTCGGGCCACATCGCGCGCCGTCCTCCTCCTCTCGCCCGCCAACATTCACAGCCGTTTCTCAACAATTGCCCGCCGCAAACGGACGCCGCCTGCGCAACAGGCGCCGCCGCCCCTCGCCGCTTCCGACCCAACCCCTCGACCGAGGCAAACCGCAATCCGAATCTACAGACCAACCCAATCTGCCGTCAAGCACACACGACAGCCGACCTTACACGTTACGCGTTACACATTACGTTTACACGTCTACGTTAGGTTAGGTTAGGTGGACGTGGGTTAGGTTAAGGGGACTTGGGTTAGGTTAAGCGTCAAACTTAGGTTAAGCATTCAAACACGTCAGGCGTCAGAGGTTAGGTTAGGTTAGGTTAGGTTAGGTTAGGTTAGGTTAGGTTAGTGCTAGGTTGAGAAGCGTCAAACGTAGGTTAAAAAGGCGTTCAAACGTGAGGCGTGAGCCGGACAGCTTACCTTACGTAGACGTTAGGGGCTCACAGGCTGAGCTCACCTCGCCACACCACAGGTTCGGTTCGGTTCGCTCGGCTCAGCGTAAAGCGCCGAGGTCAGGGTTACGTTCGTTCACCTTCGGGCGCCACACTTTCGGTTGAAAGGTCGCGACGGGACGACGTCGGCAGGCACGCCGCAAACGAACAAAAACGTACAGACGACGTCGGAAACCGCCGACAGACGGGGGAGCAGCACGACCACGACCAGACACCGAGCGCGAACGAGACACACGCGAACCACCCCCACCGGCCAAAGGGCACCACACAACAACCCAGAGCACCACGTGTCGACACCAGAGCAACCCGCCGCTCACGCGACATGGCTGGCACCGAAGGGCAACCGCCCGCAACTGCGCTTTCCGCGCCGGCCCGGATGCACGTCGTGCTACAACAACACCACTACCGTACACAGCCGCTGTTCACAACATCACTATCAATGGCGCGCCCGCGGCTCGCCGCCGTCGCAGTCGCAGCCCCAACGCCAGCACTTTTGCACCACCATTCACACGCACCGCAACACAGCTCGCCGACACAGCCGAACAAAACAAACACCACACAACAACAGCAACAACGCCGCCGCCTCTACTTGTGCCGGCGACCCACCCCGCCGATGGCGCACCTTTCGCCAGCCGGCAATCGACACACACGCACCCACCCACCGGGGCCCAGTGCAAAAAACAAAAAACACACAAAAACAAAAAAACCAAACAACACAAACGACACGGGAAGCGCACACCGCCACTTCGCGCGCACGCCACCAACCAGTCGTCGTCTCAAAATAACAAACACAAACAAAATAAACTAACAACTAGGGCAACACAAAACAAAAAAAAAACGCCTCGCACGAACCGCCCACAAAAAGGACAAGCACACGCACAGCCTCTGCTGACGACCACGACGCAGCGGCACGCTGCTCCTGTCCCGCGCCCCGCGCCCCACTCGATTCACAACTCACGCGACACCGTCAACGACGGGCTCGCTTCCCGCAACCTACCACCTTTCCGCCACGACGCACAGCCCCAGCCCCACCCGACGACGCCCGTGGCAACGACTGCACTTTCACCACCGCCTCCCCCTTCCCCCCCAAAAACACACACACACACACAGCCAGCCAAAAACGCACTCGCGACCCACACATGCACGTGCATCGGCACACGCCAACCAGTCAACGTCGACAACCACACGCAAGGCTCGAAACGAAACCGGCGTCCTTCCACGTTGCCATCAAGCTACGCGACACAAGACACAAGGAACCAACACAACAGCCGGCCCCACTAATTCCCACTCTCACGCCGCAAAAAGCACACCGAAACCGCCAAACGCACGCACATTCCCCTTCGCACTGACACCACCGACCGGCTCGCTACCACACACCTCTCGGCAGCCGTTTCACGCCAATTCGCCACACCGCCCACACAGTCGACAAGCGCCCGCCCTGTACGGCACACGCAACGACGCAGCGCAGCAAAGGGCGCCCGCAACACATACCTCTCCGCCGCCCGACGCGCCAACCGCCACACCACACCGCCAGCCACTCGCAAATTGTGCACTGCCACCAGCCACACGTCCAACACGCCGCGCCGCCTCCGGCCACCCGCCAGGGGGCGCTCACGTCCGCGACAACAGCGCGGCCCGCCGGGCCGGGCCGGGCCGAACCGAACCGAGCCGCCGCTGCTCTGCACTCGGCACGGCCACACCCTGCTGCAGACCGGGCTCGTCCCTCTGTACGCGTCTGCCTGCGCATCAACACAACACGACCTTTTTTTTTTTTTTTTTTTTTTTTTCTCTCTACCGCCATCCCTCCTTCTCGCGTTTTACTCGTTGTTGCAGCAGCGGCGCACACCTACACATCCACAGCCCCAGCCCCAGCCGAGCCGGCCTCACCTCAGGGCCCGCCGCCAGCGTCTCCTCCTCGGGCACAGGTGCGGTGCTGTGGCCGCCCATCCAACCGCATTGCTGGCCGTCCAGCCACCAGGCGTTCCCACTGCCGCGAGCCACGCCGCGCACCGACCCTGCTGCAGAAAACGAAGCATAGCCAGAGACCGACCGATACACAAAGCAAGCCGTCGCCTCGCCTCTTGTCCTTCCTGCCTTCCTTCCGCCCCCGCCCTTCTCACACCACCGCCTCTCCACTTTCGCCCCCCCCTCCTTTTTTTGTTTTTTTTTTTTTGTTTTCTTCTTTCTTTCTTTCTTTCTTTCTTTGGCCCTCTCTCCTTCCCGCCATGGCGGTTACGGCACCGCCTGCAGCGGCAGATTTTTTGCGCCCACACGCCTACTCCTACCACCATTAACCTTGCCCTGCCCTGCCCTGCCCTGCCCATCAACGTCGCAGTCGAACCGACGCTTGCCAACACACTGCCCACGTTCCTTTCTCTTTTCGGCCTACGCCCATTACGCGCCGCCGCCACAGCACCTTCCCTTCCCACAACACACCGACGTCATCACACGCACCCAAAACAGGGGCCACGACCGTGTTCCTCGCCCACTCCCATCCCGCACGGTACGCACATTCCCAACTACTAACCGCGCACCCTCCCTTTCCAATCTGTGTGTCTCTGTGTCTGTGTCCTGTCCGCGCGTGACGCCTCTCAACATCCGCCGTCCCCCGTCCCGTTTTCGCCCCCATGCCGTCGTCGCGCCGCCTCCTCCCCGTCCACCGCCGCCCCTGTCCGCCCCGCACCACACCATACACCGCTGCTTGTCCCGGCCGTTGCCACCAAAGGCGCCGACCGCAAACGCGCCACGCCGCAGCCCCCGTGCGTCTCGCGCTCGCTTGCATCTCCGTGCCGACGCTGCCTCTCTTCCCACTCGCACTCGACCTCGACAACACAGTCTTTGGCTCCGCCACTGCGTGTTCCGGTGGTACGCACGCTGCAACACGTATGTATTCATTACCAGAGCGATGGCGAGGCATGACAGCATCTCTGTCTGACCAGAGAGTTCTTTCTCGCTGCTAGTCGGCGCTTGGACCGCGCCAGACGACAGTAGTGGCACGCACCGGGTCGCCAGGAACAGTTGTTATATATATTGTAGCGCGAGTCGGGAGAGGTAGTAGTCGGTCGACAGTAGTAGCGGGTGGACGGTTGTACTGAGCGGGCGTCGGCGGCGTGCTCTGCTCGTCTCGCGACTCTGGTCACGGTTCGGGACGATGTATAGTATATTGTGTTACAATCAAAAGGTGGTGTGACGCTGCATTGCGCAAATCTGATAACGTATGTTCATTGTACTTATTTTGTTCAACAACAAAAGCCCCACTATTACTTTTTTTCTAAAGTAACTTTTGTCTCTTAACGAAAAACATTCACGTTTTAAAGACTACTTCCTATGGCATTTCCCTCCAAGGAGTGCAATTAATTACCAGCCAGCACTCATTCATTGCACACAGCTGTGTAAGGGGTATCTACAATTGAGGAGCGGATATAAATGCAATTTTTTGTTTTTTTTGTTTTTTTTTTGTGTGTGTGTTGTAACCTCCCAGCAAAATTTAAAACAATGGACAATGTTATTTACGGATGCTAATGGACATTGCGCTAATTGTAACCTCGCCCACAATGAGAGGTATTGAAAATGGCAACAAAAATGTGAAATTCGCAATCTGACTCAAATATAAAGTCTTCACACAACATTTAAAAAAGTCCGTTCAGTGACAAGAAACTTCAATTAAACCGAAATATCGGTCTTTGGCCCTGTGCAAAACAATCAGAATTAAAGTCTTACCTCCGAATAAATGGATGTCACATTTCTGCTCTGGTTGTTGCGCAGCGCTTGAAGGAACTGCATTGCAAATAATAATATTCTCTTTTTTTGTGATTTTAGTGGCATTTTTCTTCAAAGAAGTGGAATGAAATGTGAAGTGCAACGAACTCTTTAGTTCAATACAAAATTAAATGTTTGAAAAATGCTTTTGAAATAAAACCTATTATTGGGGAACTTGTTGGAGAATAATTACAATAAATACAATTTTTCATTATCTAATGATTATATTAATTAACAGTATACCTTATTCACCATCTTGACCAGTGTTGCCGACCGCCTACATCACACAACCGCACTCGGCTGCTACTACTGACCGACCGCTCTGCATGACGACTATTAGCGTACTGCACGCGACGACTACTGACAGAGTACAGCCCTCAACTACACAGAGCTACGGACTCGCAACGACTACTGACAGACTGACTGACTGACTGACTGACTGACTGAGAACCGCTCGCAACACTCGCGCAGTCCAGCGCAAACTCTCTGGTCACAGATGCTACAATGTCTCGCCATCGCTACTATGTTACATACGTGTTTCAGTGTCTTTTTCATTGGGGTAACGATCTTTGGCTCTTTTTATTCTGAATACAGGGCCAAAGGTCAACGCTGCTGCCCTTATACAATTTATCAGGTTTCATTATGTCTGTTGGAATGTTACATACGGTTCACTCTTTCATTAATATTATCGTTGGGTTTGTTTTGTAGGGACGTTAACATTCTGGCACATTTTTATTATCATCGGACTCTCTGCTATTTGTGCAGGGAGGTTATACCTGGGTCCATTTCCATTTCCATTTACATTTTAATATTGATAGACTTTTTGTTTTCTTTTTTGTTTCTTGTTGTTTTTCCTTCTTTTTTTTTGTTGTTTTTTTTTTTTTTTTTTTTTGTTGTTTTGTTTTTCCCGCTCTCACCACCACCGCCGCATCACGCCTTCCGTTTTCTTGGTTTCTTTTCTGTTCTTCAACTGCTTCAACATCACCGCGCCCCATTTCCACACCACAGCCATCAGCCTCCGAGACGGGCGGGCGCAGTGTGCCATTTCCGGCGCACAAGCACACCCGTACGGTACTCTCCTCGCCCCCACGCCACCAACAACACAGCGACCACGCGGCTTTCAGGCATGGCATGGCACGGCACGGCACCGGCGAAATGCGCCGCCCCCGCCCCTCCACGCATCCGTCCGTCTCGCCACGTTCACTGACAGCCGCGTCTGCGGCTACACCACGACAACCACAACACCGCTCCCCTCCCTGGCAACTCACATTGTTTTTCTCCTCCTCTTTTGCACAAACCACAACGCCGAGCACAGGCGCAAGCCACCCACACCGCGCCCCTCCCCGTCCCGTCTTTGGCCGCCGCTCCTCGTTTCCTCGTTTGCCCCCTCCCATCTCCCGAAATGCCATGCCAGCAGCGTTACGCATGCCCCTCCCCTGTCCACACAACACTACCGCCTAACGAACAGCCTTTTCCGGGCCACATCCAGGGCACGCCCACCTCCAAACACTGCCAATTCACGGACGCACACACACACACACACACACACACACTCACTCACTTTCTCGACACCTTTCTGTACGGAGGGTGCGTCATCTCGACCGTGACAGAGTGACGGCAACTATCGACGATCCATTTCCCCCCACTGGTAAAACATGTCCACTAACACCTACATACATCATTCAAGTACACAGACAATAGCATACACACAATGGGAGGGCACACGAACATGGACGGCACGGCACTGTCATACACTCTTCCTCAGAACCATATCAACAAACGTTACGTACATCCGGGAAAGCGAAAGCGAACGCGAACGCGAAAGCGAAAGCGAAAGCAAAGGCAAAGGCAAAGCCCAATGCAGCCGTCAAAGGTAACGTTCACCACGGCAGACACTTGCAGCCGCGCCGCCGTTAAACGCATTTCAGTGCGGCTCCAATACGCCTCCGACACGGGAACGTTCCGTTGCTCTACGAATGCGTTTCTCCCCTTTTTCCCTTCCTCTCTCTTTTGCCCCCCCTCCTTGCACTCTTGCCTCATTCCTCACGTTCTGCCCAGACATTCGACCGATCAAAGTCAACCTTTCGTTACCGTTCTCAGCGCGACGGTGTACAACAGTATGACGGGTGTGCCCAAGACTTCGGTTCAGTTGCGTGACGCCGGTCTATCGCGCCGATCGACAGTTACTCAGGGGGCGACGGATCGGACCACGTCACCGACACACAAAACACTTTCAAACAAACAAATACATACCGGATGGACACAGACAAACACGTGTACAGACATTCGCCAAACAAACGACCGCCGCCGTCGTCGTCTAGCGTGCATCTTGAATGACGACATCGGTGTGCGTGCGTCGTACGCAATCAGTCAGACACGGCTATCAAACATCAGAGTCGAATGGTACATCATCGTGCGTGTCGCCGTACACGTACAGTACAATACAACAACAATGCGTCTTAATGGCACGTTCATTTCAACGTCACTCACACACCTCCACGCTGCAGTTACGTCGCACCATTGTCAAACTCGGCGTACAGCAAAGGGAATAGTGGGCGGCAAAAAAAAAACCAAACAAAAACATTTCACATTTCACCCTCGCCATGTATGATGTGCAAAAAAAACAAACCCGCAAACGGCCGTCGTTACGGTGACACAAAAGTCGCCGATCGCACTGTCCCCCCTCGCAGACGGGTAACACACACACACACACACACCAACAACACCAATGGGTCAAAAACCACGCCAACGAGGCGTGCCACCATTCCACGCCACGGCGACCAACCTCGTGGCCGTACCCCGCGCAACACGCTTTGACGCGCCCCCCCACCCACAATCAAAATGCACACATACATCACAGCCGTCCACACAAACAACAACAACAACAATTCCGCCCTTCCCGCAAAAGGCAAGTTGGTGGCCCTGAAAAGGGCCGTTTTGCCGCTCTCGCAACGGAGGAGCCTTCTCCATCCTTCCTTCCATTCCAGAGCCACCTCCTTACTTGGAGCTCGTGTACTTGGTCACCGCCTTCGTGCCCTCGCTCACGGCGTGCTTGGCCAGCTCGCCAGGCAGCAACAGCCGCACAGCGGTCTGGATCTCGCGGGACGTGATGGTCGAGCGCTTGTTGTAGTGCGCCAGGCGAGAAGCCTCGGCCGCAATGCGCTCGAAAATGTCGTTCACGAAGCTGTTCATGATGCTCATCGCCTTCGACGAGATGCCCGTGTCAGGGTGCACCTGCTTCAGCACCTTGTAGATGTAGATGGCATAGCTCTCCTTCCTCTTGCGCTTCTTCTTCTTGTCGCCCTTCGAAATGTTCTTCTGCGCCTTGCCAGCCTTCTTGGCGGCCTTCCCGCTAGTCTTGGGCGGCATCTCGAACCAACGTACGGCAGCAGCAACACCAGTAGCAAGCGCTCCGCTCTAGTCAGCGTCTCCCCACACAGTGGCACCCGCCGACATGAAATGGCTGGGTCTATACCCATGGTGTACTTGAAGAACCAGCGTCCTTGAAACGCTCTGTCTTACGAGGTGTTCCTTTATGGTGCGGATTCAGGGTTATATATGGTATTGGCTAGGGGTCGGTTTTCCCCTGGATAGATGATGGTTGTGGAGGCGGCAGCGATGATGGTTAAATGTATGTTTGCACATGAATTTATATGACTAACGCCTGAATTGGCGATGGATGGTGGCGATTGGTGCTCTCTGGCCAGGGTTTTCATCCCTTCCCAGAGAGTTGATGAGTTGGTGTGGTGATGCATTGGATGATTCGTAGAATTTTAATGATTTTTGTTTTATGAGGTGATAAAATGATGGCTGTCCTAACATTGCTCTGATCTCCTCATTGCTCGAGAACCATGGAGCGTCTGCAACTATACGGAAGGCTTTGTTCTGGATGATTTCCAACTGTTTAAGGTTGGTGTCTGCTGCCATACTCCACGCTTCTGAACCGTAGAGCATGGCTGGCAGGATGATCGTTTTCCAAATTTTGAGCTTGGCAGGTATTGTGAGTCCCCTGCCTTTAAGGAGAGGATATAACTGAAAGAGCCGGGCGGAGCCCTTGTTTCTGGCCTCTTTAATGTGATGCACAAATGTCAGATTCTTATCCAGTTTTAGCCCGAGGTAGGTAACTACTTCTCTCCAGGGTAGTACCTGGTTGTTGTGCGTGATGTTCACTATGGGGCGTTTGATTTTGTGGCTGAATAAGATAGTCTGGCATTTGTCTGCGTTTATCTTTATCTTCCATAGATTGCACCACTTTGTCACTTTGTCTAGGTGTCGTTGTAGGCGGTAGGCTAAATAGTTGATGTTTCTGCCACTGTGGTATAATGCAGTATCATCTGCATATAGGGCAATGTTGCCGCCCGGCTCCTTCGGCAGATCGTTTGTGTATAGTAGATATAGGAGGGGGCCAAGCACAGATCCCTGTGGGACACCCGCTTCTATTTGTTTTAGCTCGCTGTTTGCTCGGTCAACTGTAGAGTAGAATTTTCTTTCCACCAGGAAAGAGTGAACTATTTTAAGCAGGTGAAGTGGGCAGTTCATCTTCGACAGTTTGTATAGCAGACCGCCATGCCAAACCCGGTCGAACGCTTTTTCAATGTCCAGGAAAATGGCAGCTGTGCTATTGCCCTGGCTCTTCTCTGTGCAGATGTGCTCCACCAGACGAATGGCTTGTTGTGTTGTGCTATGCCCAGCACGAAATCCAAATTGCTCGGCGATAAGGATGTTGTTGGCGGATAGGAATTGTAGTAGGGAGTTTTGGATGAGGATTTCAAGTAATTTTGATAGATGGTTGAGCAGGGAGATTGGTCGATGGTTTTGAGGGAATAGGTGATCTTTATTTGGTTTTGGGATTGAAATTACTTTAGCAACCTTCCAGGTTGAAGGGAAATACTGAGTTGTAAGACAATTATTTAGGATGGCAGTGAGATGGGAGATTGCAGGTTGGGGGAGGGCCTTAAGGAAGGGTGGTTTGATGTTGTCAGGACCAGGGGCTTTTGCAGTGCCGATTCGCCTGATGATAGCTGCAACTACACGCTCGCTGGTCAGTTCGAAGGTCGTGTCGGACCTGGCGCGAAGTCTGCGATGGAGGTGTCGTTCCACCCGCTGTTCCAGGGCATCTGCTTCGTCCTCGTCGTCCTCTATGACATTCTCCTGGAATTGGAGCTCGAGGGTGTTTGACATGGCAGTCGCTTTGTCCTCTGGTGTGTAAACCAACCCGTTCTGCCCGTGTAGTGGTCTGTTGGCTTTGTGGGGTTGCCGCCTAGCTTTTATTATCCCCCAGAACTTTTCCGGATTTCTCTCAGCTGCCTGAAGACTTTGTTCCCACCTGGAACATCTCAGGAGTTTCAGTCTTGTCTGTATTTCATGGCCCATCTGGGTCATGCGTCTCCTATCCTGAGGGTCTCGGAAGGTCTGCCATCTTTTACGCGTGCGGTTTTTGTCCGATATTAGCTGTGCTAGATCTGGGGGCAGGTTGGATCGCCCATTGTTATGTGTGATTTTGGTGGTGGCAGCCTTTTCACACGCCTTGATAATGTTGGTAAACTCCTCTATGGCTAGATCTATTTCCGCGTGGGTTGGCATGTCTGGTGCATGGTCTGGGATGTGTGAGGCAACCAGTTGCTTGTATCTCTCCCAGTCAGTGTACAGTGTTGTGTGTACTCTGTTGTTGGGAACGTCCTGATCTCCCTCAAATCTGAGTACCACAGGGCTGTGATCTGAGTTAAGACTGTTGACAACTTCTGTAGTGGTTGCTAGATTGATATTTTTTAGTAAAAATATGTCAAGTATGTCTGGTCGACACCTTGAATCATACGGGAAGTGAGTAGGCTCGTCTGGAGAGACAACCTGCACTGCTGGATGGTTATCAAGATACCTTAGTAACCGATTTCCACTGGTGTTCGTGGTGCGGCAACCCCATGCCCTGTGCTTGGCGTTCAGGTCCCCTCCTACTATTGTATTGTGACTGCCATTCAGGAGACCGTCCAGGTCGTGGGGAAATAGTGTTGTGCTCGGTGGATGGTATACTGCCACCAGGTGTGTGGGGCGGTTGTTGAGAACAACCTCTACCGCTGTTGCCTCTGTGTTAATCAGTCTTGGTACAGGTACCTGGCGATGGCATATGCGCCGTTTTATTAGGATACCTGTACCGCCACCTTGCCTGTTAGGACGGTCCGTCCTAATTAGTTGATAGTTGCGGACCTGAAAGGTGTCGTCAGGGGTGAGATGGGTCTCACTGAGGAGAGCCACATCGATTCCATGATCGTCCAAGAACATCTCGAGCTCGAACCTGTCGTGATAGATGCCATCTGCATTCCAGATGGCGATGGTGATATGTTGCTTCTCATCTTCATTTGCCATTGGAAAGCAGTGGTAGGATGTTGGTGGCGAGTATTGTGATTGTTGAAATTAAGTCTGGGGCTGCTGCTACTTTGGTGCATAGCTGGGTTATGCCTTCAAGGACGGCTGGTGAAATGAGGGACTTAATGAGCGCCCAAATCTTTGATAGGAACTGGAGTGGCTGTTCTTGTTCGATCTGAACAGAACTTTCCTGTGCAGTGGTCTGGCCACTGACGATGTTAGTAGTGTTGTTGGAATCTGCTGGTGCAGCTGTGGCTTGGGCGGATTCGGTGGGTATGGCTTGGGCTGGTATGGCCCTTGGTGGTTGTACATTTGTGGCCTTTGATGTTGAGGGCAGTGGCGTTGTCTCTGCCTTCTTTGTTTCAGGTTGGGTTGGGATGGGGAGGGGTGTGGTTTGTGGGGGAGAGACGACCTGTGGGGGTGGGGTTCTTTTTACAGGCAGAGTTGCCTTGAGGGGGGATCTTTGCGGCTTTGGTTTAGGGGTATTTGAGGGGGGAGGAGTGCGCCCAGTTTTCACAACCTCGGCTAAGGTTCTAATGCCGGTAGGCCTATCGTCTTGGTGTGACTGATGTTGTGGAGTGGATGGTTCTGTACTCCTCTGGGTTTGAGTAGGGTTGGGAGGACTTGTTTCTGCTCTAGTAGGAGTCGGGGATGGTGGGGGGTTTACTTCTTCCATGGATAGTGCTGGAGGGGGGTTGGAGTTTTTCTGTGGCGCCCTAGGAAGTGGTTCCTGCCTTCTAGGAGCTGATGCTCGCTGTCGCTCCCACGCCTGGACGATCTTCAGTCGTTCTGGGCAGCCCCTGAAGGAGGCTGGATGGTTGCCCCTACAGTTGGCACATATGGCCGGTTCTTCTCTTTTCTTTGTGCAGGCGCCAGAAAGATGCGGTCCTGCACATTTAACGCACCTGGGGGCGAGTTCGCATTGGTTTGCCCCATGTCGAAATCTCTGGCATAGATAGCACTGTGTCGGCCCACTTGGTTTTTGGTATAATTCTATGGTAACCTTCATATGAAGTAGTCTCTCCACTTTGAATATTTTCCTAGCCTCCGCCGTGTTCAATAGATTGACCTGGAAATTGGCCGTTTTTCGTCTTGGCGCTGATACTATGTTTCCAGAGTCATCGATTTCTGTCTGCGGCTTAGACTTTTGGAATACGTCTTGCACCGGAAAGCCCTTCTCGGCGAGTGCGTTCTTGACGTCCTCTGGGGTCCAGTAGGGCGTCAGTCTTTAAACGACGACCTTCAGTGTACTCTTCGGGTCGTCGTTGTACGTGAAGAATTCTAGATTACGCTTCCTGAATTCTTGCTTGAGGTATTGGAAATCCTCTGGGTTAGTAGCCTGATAGACAATGCTATCACCCTTGTACGTGGTACTGAGGGCACCCATTAGCTTTCCTTGAATTTGTCCTATCAAGGTCGTGTACCCTTTGGTCTCGAACACAGTGATAGGGGGAACCCTTCGACCTCTGTTAGTTCTTTGGTTTCTATTTTGTGTGGGGCCCCCTTGCGCCTGGGGAGCTACTGTACTTATTTTCTCCTGTCCCCTGTTGCCGCCCTCTGACGTCGTCTGGGTGGCCTTTGGCGTTGGTGCTGCGCTTTCTGCGTTCGCACTGATATCTGTTGGTTTTTGGGGGCGGTCAGATTTCGTGATTTCGATTTCTGTGCCCTGGCATTGCTGTGGCAGAACAGGATTTACCTGTTCTGCCGTTTCGACGTGTTTTGGGTTTTCTTTTGCTGAGGCAGGTGGCGTGTGCAGTTGTATTTCTTCTGCAATAGCGGGTTGCAGGGGCTGCCCAGATTTTTCCTGTTTTTGAAGCAGCCTCCCGCTTCGCCGCAGACGTCCCTCGCCCAGTGACGAGATAGAGCTGCTGTCACTGTCGGTGGCAATGACAAGATTGTCAGAGTCCGAGCTAGTGACTGAAGATGGTGATGGGGGTGGGTGGTCCATAGATGAAGAAAGAGATGATGATGTAGTCGCGATAGATGTCGGGTCCACACTGTGTGAGTCGCCGCTTGGATGTCGATCCTGTGGGTGCCCCATAGTGGGGCAACCGTGAAACGAAACGGTTTACTGAATTTGTCCTATATTTCGACAATTTCCGTGCCAGTGACCTTTCCCTACACCTAGCAGGCGCGGGATACCACCAAGGGCCTCACAGTCAGTCTGTTTGACTGTGTGGCTCGGCGGGTCCCTGGACTGCAGCTTCCCTAACACCTATGGCACAGAAATTCTCGAACAATATCGCTGATTTATAGTCGCCTACTTGCGGCGCGATGTTCTTCTTTCTTCTCGATCTATCCCATGTCAGAACGAGCGCTCAGTGGTCCAGAATTCCGTCCCCGGTCTTGAGTGTGCAACACGACTTTTGCTTTTCTAGAATCGACAGTTTTGCTTTTCCTGAAAACACACACTCGACCACGTCCGGAAACCCAGAACAAAGCGCGACCCGCTAGCCCCGACGGTACGGCAAAACACGCCGCTATAGCGCGAGCACGCAAGGCGGCGACCAAGCACACGAGAAGCAAGCAACGAGGCGAGCTCTGGACAAAGGCGGCGAGAGCGCGCGGTGGGAATTTCCAGGGCTGGGAGCACAATAGCGGCGCGGAGCACAGGTAGACGCACGTCCGTCCGCTTCGCAGTCCCACCTCGGACTGGCACCCGCCGCCAGCCGCCGCCGCACCTTTACCAGCTCGCCCTGTTGCGGCCGCCGACCAATGGGGCGCGCGCGCAACCGGCCGCCGCACCCGAGCCCATAAAGCACCCCCACCCCGGCTGCGCCGGCACGCGGCGGTTAACATGGCGCCCCCACATACAGGAGGCAAAGGGTAGGGCTGCAGGGCGTCTTCGTGTCCTGTACCCTCTACTCAACCCGACTTCGACGCTTCCCCCTCGCCACGGCATCACCCTATACCTGGCACTGGTTCGCCCGGTGCTGGAGTACGCTGCCGTGGTGTGGGGAAATGCGGCCGAAACCCACATTGTTGAGCTCCAGAGGGTGCAGAACCGAGCACTTCGGCTCGCCCTCCGTCTACCCTGGCGCTACCCAACTGCCCAGCTACACCAACAAACTGGTATACCTCTGCTGAGAGATCGCTTCCGACAATCAGCGCGACAGTTTTATCAAGAGGCCCACAGGTCTCACAATAGGCTCATCCAGGCACTGGGCCACCAAATCCACCACAGGCCGACCACACGTTGGCCCGACCTGTTGCAAGCATAAAAACCTTGCAACAACCAATGGATGCAACGCATCCGATAGGCCAGCCCGAAATAAGCCAGTTCCCTCCCACATCTTATAAGTAAATATTAGCAGGAATAGCACCCGATGCTCACCCTGCCCCTTCACGAGCAAAGGAACGCTCGCAAGTAAAAGTGAGTGAGTGAGTGCGCCGGCACGCACTCCGCTGCTCGACTCGCTGCCGCTCGCACCGGTCGTTTTCGTTTCCGTTTCGTGTGCACCGTCGCTAGCCCATCGCCATGTCCGGACGCGGAAAGGGAGGCAAAGTCAAGGGCAAGTCAAAGTCCCGCTCAAGCAGGGCTGGGCTCCAGTTCCCGGTCGGCAGAATCCACCGCCTCCTGCGCAAGGGAAACTACGCAGAGCGCGTCGGCGCCGGGGCGCCCGTCTACCTCGCCGCCGTCATGGAGTACCTCGCGGCTGAGGTGCTCGAGCTGGCCGGAAACGCGGCCCGCGACAACAAGAAGACGCGCATCATCCCGCGCCACCTGCAGCTTGCCATCCGCAACGACGAGGAGCTCAACAAGCTCCTGTCGGGCGTCACCATCGCACAGGGTGGTGTCCTGCCCAACATCCAGGCCGTCCTGCTGCCAAAGAAGACCGAGAAGAAGGCCTAAAGGAGGCCAGGCAATCGCAGCGCCGCGTGCTCCCCTGCACGCAACGCGCTTTGCCGGCTCGGCCCACAACAATCGGCCCTTTTCAGGGCCACCACACAAACCTACGTCCAAAGCAAAATTTCAGTCGTCCTCGCCGCACCTTGTTTTGTTTTAACTTTGCACTGTCACAGCACAGCCGCCGCCGGCGCACGTCCGCCATCTTGTCGTCCACACAGCCCGTGTGGCCCAACACACACACACACACACACACATTTTGCACGGTCGCAGTCGCCTTCCAAACCGACAACGGCAGCAATAATGACCATTGTTAAAGGGAGGCGTGTCGACACACCGCCCTCCACTCCCGCGCGCAACGGCCGTCGACACGAACGAAACAGCTGATCCGGCCGCCTATGCCCACACGCCTTGCCTCGGAAACCCCAACGCCGCCGCAAACAAACACACAGAGCCAAACCACGCAAGCAAATAATCACCGCCTCTCGCACAACAACACACAGCCCGCCATCTCCGTCGCGATCGATACAAAGACACACAATAACAAACACACAAACGAAGCAGCTCCACACACAGCCAGCCACATGACACGTTTCCTTTCCTTCTCCCCTCCCAGTCACATCACGTCGCTCAAAACGGAAAGAAAGAAAGAAACAAACAAACAAACAAACAACACAGCGCACACACGCAGCAACAACACAGACTCTTTCGCACTTTTCAACTTCCGAACAGTGTGGTGGCCCTGAAAAGGGCCGTTTTCTAGTCTCTCCCACCCACAAGCACGGCCGCGGGAAGGCCAGCGCCCGCTGCGACGCAGCCTAACCGCCGAAACCGTACAGGGTGCGCCCCTGCCTCTTCAGGGCGTACACCACGTCCATGGCCGTCACAGTCTTGCGCTTGGCGTGCTCAGTGTACGTCACCGCGTCGCGGATCACGTTCTCCAGGAACACCTTCAGCACCCCGCGGGTCTCCTCGTAGATCAGACCAGAGATGCGCTTCACGCCGCCCCTGCGAGCCAGGCGGCGGATGGCGGGCTTCGTGATGCCCTGGATGTTGTCGCGCAACACCTTGCGGTGCCGCTTGGCGCCACCCTTGCCGAGCCCCTTTCCTCCCTTGCCGCGGCCTGTCATCCTTCCTTCCTCGGGCAAAGCAAAACGTGCACAAACAGCAGCTGCAGCGGCTGGCGAGTCGGCTACGGTCTGCGCCCAGCGCGCCCGCCGCCCCCCTATATAGACTCTGGCCCGCCCTCCCCCCACCACGCGCAACCGAGGGCATATAAGCGCAGCACGGAGGCGCGCGGGCCCGTTGTCAAGGCAGCACCGGACGCCGCGCCGCACCTAACCTCCACGCACGCCGCTCCGCTACCGCTACCGCCATGGCCCGCACAAAGCAAACGGCCCGCAAGTCCACCGGCGGAAAGGCGCCGCGCAAACAGCTCGCCACCAAGGCGGCGAGGAAGAGCGCGCCCGCCACCGGAGGCGTCAAGAAGCCCCACCGCTACAGGCCGGGCACCGTCGCCCTGCGAGAAATCAGGCGCTACCAGAAGAGCACAGAGCTGCTCATCCGCAAGCTGCCATTCCAGCGCCTAGTGCGCGAGATCGCCCAGGACTTCAAGACCGACCTGCGCTTCCAGAGCTCCGCAGTCATGGCCCTGCAGGAGGCCAGCGAGGCCTACCTCGTCGGCCTCTTCGAAGACACCAACCTGTGCGCAATCCACGCCAAGCGCGTCACCATCATGCCCAAGGACATCCAGCTCGCGCGCCGCATCCGCGGCGAGCGCGCCTAAACCGCGCCGCGGCACCGCACCGCACAAACAAAAACGGCCCTTTTCAGGGCCACTAACATCTCTCCGTCGCGAGCAAACTTTGTCGGTCGCCTGCCTCTCGCCCCGCAACCCAAAAACAAAAACCACCACTTCCCGTCCGTCCGCCACACCCGCTCACTCTGCCTGCCTGCTAGCAGCGCGCAACAATCACACATCATCCCTCCCCGGCGCTCAAAGCGCACAATACCCAACGGCCGACGTCACACCGCACGGGTGGCTGGCCGGCCGCCGCTTTCGTTTCGAAAACAAAAAAACCCGCACTCCACTCCGACGGCCAACGGCCAGGCAGGCGCGCTCGCTCGCTCTACACGCCACCGAAATCCCCGCCGACTCCTTCCACATCTCAACGTGCCCCCCGTTGCAAAACATAACACACACACACACAAAGGAACAAAACAAAACAAAGACCAGACACGACTCGACTCGACAAGACAGACATCCGAGAAGAACGAACGCAGGCAAGCCAACCAACGTATTCAAACAAAACAACGTGACAGAAAACCAACCGTCGGCCGCCGCCACAAACACGGCGACAATCAACCACGACAACAACAACAACAACAACAACACCGCTTACCGCTACCGCCGCCCACACCCGCCACCGACCCCCGCAATCCAACCACCACGGCACGCAAACAGCATCCCCACGGGCATACAGAAACGCCAGACAGACACCCACACCAAACGCAACACGACAATCAAAACCTTCCCCGACGTGCTTTGATGGCCCTGAGAAGGGCCGTTTTGGGCCGCGCGTCTCTTGCGCGCCACTAGACGACGACGGGGGGTGGGGACGACGGAGTCAAGCGCCAAACCCTTCCTTTCTCCCATCTCTTTCTCCTCTACTCTACTTCTTCTTCTTGGGCGAAGCCTTCGCCTTAGACGGCGTCGTCGCCTTCTTCGGGCGCGGCGCCTTCGGCTTCTTCGTCGGAACCTTGGCGGCCTTCTTCGCCTTCGACGGCGACTTGGCCTTGGCCGGCTTGGCCGCAGCCGCCTTCTTCGCACCCGCGGGAGCGGCCGACGCCGCAGACGCCTTCTTGGCGGCGCCCGCCTTCCGACCGGTCGCCGCCTTCACGCCACCAGCCTTCTTTGCGCCGGCCGCACGGGCGCCCTTCTTCTCCTTGCTGGCCGGAGCGGCGCGCTTCTTCTTGGCACCGCCAGCACGAGCCTTGCCGCCCTCGGCCGCCCCCCCGCCGCCGGCGCCGGCAAGCTTGAACGAGCCGGACGCGCCCTTCCCCTTCGTCTGCACCAGCTCGCCCGCCACGACGGCCGACTTGAGGTACTTCTTGATAAACGGCGCCAGCTTCTCCGCGTCCAGCTTGTAGTGCGCGGCTATGTACTTCTTGATCGCCTGCAGCGACGACCCGCCGCGCTCCTTCAGACTCTTGATGGCGGCCGTCACCATCTCAGAGGTGCGCGGGTGCGCAGGCTTGGCGCGCGGCTTCTTCGCAGACGACGCAGACTTGGCCTTCTTCGTAGTGCCGGTGGCGGCGGGTGCCGCAGCAGTCTCGTTCGTAGCCGCCTGATCTGCCATTTCGACGACGCGCGTAACACACAGCGAGAGCGAGCGGGACGGCAGGCACGCAAGCACAGCACAGCAGCAGAGCAGAGAATCACAAGGCCCAGCCAGTGTCGCGGGCGGGCGCGGACGGCCGAGAGAGCGGCCGCCACTCTGCGCGCCGCCGCGCCGCGCCTCCCGCGCTTGCTACCGCCCAACGTCCGACAGCCTGTGCGGAGCAGCCCCAAACCTGCGCCACAACCGCCCGCGCCTTTCAAACCACCGAGGATGGGGCTACACACAGCCACACCACAGTCGCCAACCAGTCGCCACGGCAGCGCCGCAAACCACGGCCAAACTGCAGCTACCGCGCGCTACAGCCTGCGTCGGCCCGCCGAGAATCGCCGCCCCCGCCCAAATGCCGCCCCCACAGCCCCAGCCGACGACCCGCCACAATGGCCAAACCTTCGGCAAAACTCCCACACCGTCGCCGCGGCAGCCCGGCCAGCGCGGCCGGCGCCACAGCCACACAAGCCGAGGCGTGCGGCGATGACGGCCGTGCAAACGCGCCTCCGCCGCCCCATCGCCTTCCGTCGCCCTCCCGCCGTTTCCCGATCGGCCCGCAGCCGTCGGGCCACATCGCGCGCCGTCCTCCTCCTCTCGCCCGCCAACATTCACAGCCGTTTCTCAACAATTGCCCGCCGCAAACGGACGCCGCCTGCGCAACAGGCGCCGCCGCCCCTCGCCGCTTCCGACCCAACCCCTCGACCGAGGCAAACCGCAATCCGAATCTACAGACCAACCCAATCTGCCGTCAAGCACACACGACAGCCGACCTTACACGTTACGCGTTACACATTACGTTTACACGTCTACGTTAGGTTAGGTTAGGTGGACGTGGGTTAGGTTAAGGGGACTTGGGTTAGGTTAAGCGTCAAACTTAGGTTAAGCATTCAAACACGTCAGGCGTCAGAGGTTAGGTTAGGTTAGGTTAGGTTAGGTTAGGTTAGGTTAGGTTAGTGCTAGGTTGAGAAGCGTCAAACGTAGGTTAAAAAGGCGTTCAAACGTGAGGCGTGAGCCGGACAGCTTACCTTACGTAGACGTTAGGGGCTCACAGGCTGAGCTCACCTCGCCACACCACAGGTTCGGTTCGGTTCGCTCGGCTCAGCGTAAAGCGCCGAGGTCAGGGTTACGTTCGTTCACCTTCGGGCGCCACACTTTCGGTTGAAAGGTCGCGACGGGACGACGTCGGCAGGCACGCCGCAAACGAACAAAAACGTACAGACGACGTCGGAAACCGCCGACAGACGGGGGAGCAGCACGACCACGACCAGACACCGAGCGCGAACGAGACACACGCGAACCACCCCCACCGGCCAAAGGGCACCACACAACAACCCAGAGCACCACGTGTCGACACCAGAGCAACCCGCCGCTCACGCGACATGGCTGGCACCGAAGGGCAACCGCCCGCAACTGCGCTTTCCGCGCCGGCCCGGATGCACGTCGTGCTACAACAACACCACTACCGTACACAGCCGCTGTTCACAACATCACTATCAATGGCGCGCCCGCGGCTCGCCGCCGTCGCAGTCGCAGCCCCAACGCCAGCACTTTTGCACCACCATTCACACGCACCGCAACACAGCTCGCCGACACAGCCGAACAAAACAAACACCACACAACAACAGCAACAACGCCGCCGCCTCTACTTGTGCCGGCGACCCACCCCGCCGATGGCGCACCTTTCGCCAGCCGGCAATCGACACACACGCACCCACCCACCGGGGCCCAGTGCAAAAAACAAAAAACACACAAAAACAAAAAAACCAAACAACACAAACGACACGGGAAGCGCACACCGCCACTTCGCGCGCACGCCACCAACCAGTCGTCGTCTCAAAATAACAAACACAAACAAAATAAACTAACAACTAGGGCAACACAAAACAAAAAAAAAAACGCCTCGCACGAACCGCCCACAAAAAGGACAAGCACACGCACAGCCTCTGCTGACGACCACGACGCAGCGGCACGCTGCTCCTGTCCCGCGCCCCGCGCCCCACTCGATTCACAACTCACGCGACACCGTCAACGACGGGCTCGCTTCCCGCAACCTACCACCTTTCCGCCACGACGCACAGCCCCAGCCCCACCCGACGACGCCCGTGGCAACGACTGCACTTTCACCACCGCCTCCCCCTTCCCCCCCAAAAACACACACACACACACACACACAGCCAGCCAAAAACGCACTCGCGACCCACACATGCACGTGCATCGGCACACGCCAACCAGTCAACGTCGACAACCACACGCAAGGCTCGAAACGAAACCGGCGTCCTTCCACGTTGCCATCAAGCTACGCGACACAAGACACAAGGAACCAACACAACAGCCGGCCCCACTAATTCCCACTCTCACGCCGCAAAAAGCACACCGAAACCGCCAAACGCACGCACATTCCCCTTCGCACTGACACCACCGACCGGCTCGCTACCACACACCTCTCGGCAGCCGTTTCACGCCAATTCGCCACACCGCCCACACAGTCGACAAGCGCCCGCCCTGTACGGCACACGCAACGACGCAGCGCAGCAAAGGGCGCCCGCAACACATACCTCTCCGCCGCCCGACGCGCCAACCGCCACACCACACCGCCAGCCACTCGCAAATTGTGCACTGCCACCAGCCACACGTCCAACACGCCGCGCCGCCTCCGGCCACCCGCCAGGGGGCGCTCACGTCCGCGACAACAGCGCGGCCCGCCGGGCCGGGCCGGGCCGAACCGAACCGAGCCGCCGCTGCTCTGCACTCGGCACGGCCACACCCTGCTGCAGACCGGGCTCGTCCCTCTGTACGCGTCTGCCTGCGCATCAACACAACACGACCTTTTTTTTTTTTTTTTTTTTTTTTCTCTCTACCGCCATCCCTCCTTCTCGCGTTTTACTCGTTGTTGCAGCAGCGGCGCACACCTACACATCCACAGCCCCAGCCCCAGCCGAGCCGGCCTCACCTCAGGGCCCGCCGCCAGCGTCTCCTCCTCGGGCACAGGTGCGGTGCTGTGGCCGCCCATCCAACCGCATTGCTGGCCGTCCAGCCACCAGGCGTTCCCACTGCCGCGAGCCACGCCGCGCACCGACCCTGCTGCAGAAAACGAAGCATAGCCAGAGACCGACCGATACACAAAGCAAGCCGTCGCCTCGCCTCTTGTCCTTCCTGCCTTCCTTCCGCCCCCGCCCTTCTCACACCACCGCCTCTCCACTTTCGCCCCCCCCTCCTTTTTTTGTTTTTTTTTTTTGTTTTCTTCTTTCTTTCTTTCTTTCTTTCTTTGGCCCTCTCTCCTTCCCGCCATGGCGGTTACGGCACCGCCTGCAGCGGCAGATTTTTTGCGCCCACACGCCTACTCCTACCACCATTAACCTTGCCCTGCCCTGCCCTGCCCTGCCCATCAACGTCGCAGTCGAACCGACGCTTGCCAACACACTGCCCACGTTCCTTTCTCTTTTCGGCCTACGCCCATTACGCGCCGCCGCCACAGCACCTTCCCTTCCCACAACACACCGACGTCATCACACGCACCCAAAACAGGGGCCACGACCGTGTTCCTCGCCCACTCCCATCCCGCACGGTACGCACATTCCCAACTACTAACCGCGCACCCTCCCTTTCCAATCTGTGTGTCTCTGTGTCTGTGTCCTGTCCGCGCGTGACGCCTCTCAACATCCGCCGTCCCCCGTCCCGTTTTCGCCCCCATGCCGTCGTCGCGCCGCCTCCTCCCCGTCCACCGCCGCCCCTGTCCGCCCCGCACCACACCATACACCGCTGCTTGTCCCGGCCGTTGCCACCAAAGGCGCCGACCGCAAACGCGCCACGCCGCAGCCCCCGTGCGTCTCGCGCTCGCTTGCATCTCCGTGCCGACGCTGCCTCTCTTCCCACTCGCACTCGACCTCGACAACACAGTCTTTGGCTCCGCCACTGCGTGTTCCGGTGGTACGCACGCTGCAACACGTATGTATTCATTACCAGAGCGATGGCGAGGCATGACAGCATCTCTGTCTGACCAGAGAGTTCTTTCTCGCTGCTAGTCGGCGCTTGGACCGCGCCAGACGACAGTAGTGGCACGCACCGGGTCGCCAGGAACAGTTGTTATATATATTGTAGCGCGAGTCGGGAGAGGTAGTAGTCGGTCGACAGTAGTAGCGGGTGGACGGTTGTACTGAGCGGGCGTCGGCGGCGTGCTCTGCTCGTCTCGCGACTCTGGTCACGGTTCGGGACGATGTATAGTATATTGTGTTACAATCAAAAGGTGGTGTGACGCTGCATTGCGCAAATCTGATAACGTATGTTCATTGTACTTATTTTGTTCAACAACAAAAGCCCCACTATTACTTTTTTTCTAAAGTAACTTTTGTCTCTTAACGAAAAACATTCACGTTTTAAAGACTACTTCCTATGGCATTTCCCTCCAAGGAGTGCAATTAATTACCAGCCAGCACTCATTCATTGCACACAGCTGTGTAAGGGGTATCTACAATTGAGGAGCGGATATAAATGCAATTTTTTGTTTTTTTTGTTTTTTTTTTGTGTGTGTGTTGTAACCTCCCAGCAAAATTTAAAACAATGGACAATGTTATTTACGGATGCTAATGGACATTGCGCTAATTGTAACCTCGCCCACAATGAGAGGTATTGAAAATGGCAACAAAAATGTGAAATTCGCAATCTGACTCAAATATAAAGTCTTCACACAACATTTAAAAAAGTCCGTTCAGTGACAAGAAACTTCAATTAAACCGAAATATCGGTCTTTGGCCCTGTGCAAAACAATCAGAATTAAAGTCTTACCTCCGAATAAATGGATGTCACATTTCTGCTCTGGTTGTTGCGCAGCGCTTGAAGGAACTGCATTGCAAATAATAATATTCTCTTTTTTTGTGATTTTAGTGGCATTTTTCTTCAAAGAAGTGGAATGAAATGTGAAGTGCAACGAACTCTTTAGTTCAATACAAAATTAAATGTTTGAAAAATGCTTTTGAAATAAAACCTATTATTGGGGAACTTGTTGGAGAATAATTACAATAAATACAATTTTTCATTATCTAATGATTATATTAATTAACAGTATACCTTATTCACCATCTTGACCAGTGTTGCCGACCGCCTACATCACACAACCGCACTCGGCTGCTACTACTGACCGACCGCTCTGCATGACGACTATTAGCGTACTGCACGCGACGACTACTGACAGAGTACAGCCCTCAACTACACAGAGCTACGGACTCGCAACGACTACTGACAGACTGACTGACTGACTGACTGAGAACCGCTCGCAACACTCGCGCAGTCCAGCGCAAACTCTCTGGTCACAGATGCTACAATGTCTCGCCATCGCTACTATGTTACATACGTGTTTCAGTGTCTTTTTCATTGGGGTAACGATCTTTGGCTCTTTTTATTCTGAATACAGGGCCAAAGGTCAACGCTGCTGCCCTTATACAATTTATCAGGTTTCATTATGTCTGTTGCAATGTTACATACGGTTCACTCTTTCATTAATATTATCGTTGGGTTTGTTTTGTAGGGACGTTAACATTCTGGCACATTTTTATTATCATCGGACTCTCTGCTATTTGTGCAGGGAGGTTATACCTGGGTCCATTTCCATTTCCATTTACATTTTAATATTGATAGACTTTTTGTTTTCTTTTTTGTTTCTTGTTGTTTTTCCTTCTTTTTTTTTGTTGTTTTTTTTTTTTTTTTTTTTTTTTGTTTTGTTTTTCCCGCTCTCACCACCACCGCCGCATCACGCCTTCCGTTTTCTTGGTTTCTTTTCTGTTCTTCAACTGCTTCAACATCACCGCGCCCCATTTCCACACCACAGCCATCAGCCTCCGAGACGGGCGGGCGCAGTGTGCCATTTCCGGCGCACAAGCACACCCGTACGGTACTCTCCTCGCCCCCACGCCACCAACAACACAGCGACCACGCGGCTTTCAGGCATGGCATGGCACGGCACGGCACCGGCGAAATGCGCCGCCCCCGCCCCTCCGCGCATCCGTCCGTCTCGCCACGTTCACTGACAGCCGCGTCTGCGGCTACACCACGACAACCACAACACCGCTCCCCTCCCTGGCAACTCACATTGTTTTTCTCCTCCTCTTTTGCACAAACCACAACGCCGAGCACAGGCGCAAGCCACCCACACCGCGCCCCTCCCCGTCCCGTCTTTGGCCGCCGCTCCTCGTTTCCTCGTTTGCCCCCTCCCATCTCCCGAAATGCCATGCCAGCAGCGTTACGCATGCCCCTCCCCTGTCCACACAACACTACCGCCTAACGAACAGCCTTTTCCGGGCCACATCCAGGGCACGCCCACCTCCAAACACTGCCAATTCACGGACGCACACACACACACACACACACACACACTCACTCACTTTCTCGACACCTTTCTGTACGGAGGGTGCGTCATCTCGACCGTGACAGAGTGACGGCAACTATCGACGATCCATTTCCCCCCACTGGTAAAACATGTCCACTAACACCTACATACATCATTCAAGTACACAGACAATAGCATACACACAATGGGAGGGCACACGAACATGGACGGCACGGCACTGTCATACACTCTTCCTCAGAACCATATCAACAAACGTTACGTACATCCGGGAAAGCGAAAGCGAACGCGAACGCGAAAGCGAAAGCGAAAGCAAAGGCAAAGGCAAAGCCCAATGCAGCCGTCAAAGGTAACGTTCACCACGGCAGACACTTGCAGCCGCGCCGCCGTTAAACGCATTTCAGTGCGGCTCCAATACGCCTCCGACACGGGAACGTTCCGTTGCTCTACGAATGCGTTTCTCCCCTTTTTCCCTTCCTCTCTCTTTTGCCCCCCCTCCTTGCACTCTTGCCTCATTCCTCACGTTCTGCCCAGACATTCGACCGATCAAAGTCAACCTTTCGTTACCGTTCTCAGCGCGACGGTGTACAACAGTATGACGGGTGTGCCCAAGACTTCGGTTCAGTTGCGTGACGCCGGTCTATCGCGCCGATCGACAGTTACTCAGGGGGCGACGGATCGGACCACGTCACCGACACACAAAACACTTTCAAACAAACAAATACATACCGGATGGACACAGACAAACACGTGTACAGACATTCGCCAAACAAACGACCGCCGCCGTCGTCGTCTAGCGTGCATCTTGAATGACGACATCGGTGTGCGTGCGTCGTACGCAATCAGTCAGACACGGCTATCAAACATCAGAGTCGAATGGTACATCATCGTGCGTGTCGCCGTACACGTACAGTACAATACAACAACAATGCGTCTTAATGGCACGTTCATTTCAACGTCACTCACACACCTCCACGCTGCAGTTACGTCGCACCATTGTCAAACTCGGCGTACAGCAAAGGGAATAGTGGGCGGCAAAAAAAAAACCAAACAAAAACATTTCACATTTCACCCTCGCCATGTATGATGTGCAAAAAAAACAAACCCGCAAACGGCCGTCGTTACGGTGACACAAAAGTCGCCGATCGCACTGTCCCCCCTCGCAGACGGGTAACACACACACACACACACACCAACAACACCAATGGGTCAAAAACCACGCCAACGAGGCGTGCCACCATTCCACGCCACGGCGACCAACCTCGTGGCCGTACCCCGCGCAACACGCTTTGACGCGCCCCCCCACCCACAATCAAAATGCACACATACATCACAGCCGTCCACACAAACAACAACAACAACAATTCCGCCCTTCCCGCAAAAGGCAAGTTGGTGGCCCTGAAAAGGGCCGTTTTGCCGCTCTCGCAACGGAGGAGCCTTCTCCATCCTTCCTTCCATTCCAGAGCCACCTCCTTACTTGGAGCTCGTGTACTTGGTCACCGCCTTCGTGCCCTCGCTCACGGCGTGCTTGGCCAGCTCGCCAGGCAGCAACAGCCGCACAGCGGTCTGGATCTCGCGGGACGTGATGGTCGAGCGCTTGTTGTAGTGCGCCAGGCGAGAAGCCTCGGCCGCAATGCGCTCGAAAATGTCGTTCACGAAGCTGTTCATGATGCTCATCGCCTTCGACGAGATGCCCGTGTCAGGGTGCACCTGCTTCAGCACCTTGTAGATGTAGATGGCATAGCTCTCCTTCCTCTTGCGCTTCTTCTTCTTGTCGCCCTTCGAAATGTTCTTCTGCGCCTTGCCAGCCTTCTTGGCGGCCTTCCCGCTAGTCTTGGGCGGCATCTCGAACCAACGTACGGCAGCAGCAACACCAGTAGCAAGCGCTCCGCTCTAGTCAGCGTCTCCCCACACAGTGGCACCCGCCGCCACCACCACCGCAAACTTGACGGGACTTTCGTCCACTTATGTGCCGAAGGATCGCCTTAGGCCTGCCTTCAGATTGAGTATTAGGTTCGAAATGGCTTTGTTATGTGTCTAGGTCGGTAGAAATGATAAAGTTTGACAGATTAAAGAGATCAGTAGATACGCAACTGCAGTGAAACCGTCAATTGGGACGGTACCGGCGCTGGAGTATCAGCGTCGGATGAGCGTAAGGTGTGTCTCCAACAGCACGACTAAGAACTGTGAGGTGATCATGAGGTGAATTTTGTAGGAAGGTAAGGGTATTTGAGGCGCGAAGGCGGATTTGATGGACAAGGGGTGGAATGTGGAGAAGACGGCGGATGTCGTAGTTGGAGACATAACGTGGAGCGTTTAATATGATCCTGAGTGATTTGCTTTGCACTATTTGGACCTGGAGTACGTGAGTGTCAGCAGCTAGTCCCCATAGTTCACATCCATATAGCAGGAGTGACAGGACACAGGACGTCCAGATAAGCAACTTGGATTGTATCGAAAGGCCGGGGCTCTTCAACAGAGGGTAGAGTTTGTATATCATTCCGTAAGCCTTGTGGCAGGCGCCATCAACATGGGGTTTCCACGTGAGGCGGCTGTCGAAGGTGAGACCTAGGTATGTTACTGTCTTTGACCAAGGAATGAGTCGGCCTTCGAGTTCCACCAGGCGGGCTGGCGGAGTTCGTTTGTTTGTAAAGAGGATGGCCTGTGTCTTGTCTGCGTTAATTTTTATTTTCCATATGTTGCTCCATTGAGTGATCTGTTCTAGGTGGCGTGTAAGGTTCAGAGCGATAAACTGGAGGTTTCGGTGTGAAGTGAAGACGGCAGTATCATCAGCATAGAGGGCCAGATGGTTGGGGACACGGGATGGGATATCATTAGTGTAAATAGCATACAAAATGGGGGAGAGGAGAGACCCCTGGGGCACACCAGCTTCCACGGCCCGGATTGAGCTTCGGCTTCGGCCTTGCATGACATAAAATGTACGCCCAGTTAAGAAGCGTCGGAGGATGTGAATGATGTGGAGAGGGCAGCCATATTCGTCAAGCTTATATAGTAAGCCCTCGTGCCACACTCGGTCAAATGCTTTTTCAATGTCTAGTAGGACCATGCCTGTGCTTTGTCGCTCCAGTTGCGCTCTGCGGATGGTGTCGTGGAGGCGGATGAGTTGGTGGACCGTGCCATGGCCCGCCCGAAACCCAAACTGTTGGGGAATGAGGGTAGAATGAGAATCGAGGAAGGATTGAAGGTGGGAGAGGATGATGCGTTCTAGAATCTTGCCGAGGAAGTTGAGGAGGGAGATGGGACGGTAGTTCTGTGGGAAGAGTGGATCTTTGCGAGGTTTCGGGAGGGCAATGACACGGGCCAGTTTCCATACGGGAGGGAAGTAGTTGTAGGAAAGGCAGCTATTGTAAAGATTAACCAGGTAAGAAAGCGCAACTGGAGAGAGGTGATGAAGAAGGGTCGGCCGGATACCGTCGGGACCAGGGGCCTTTCGGGCTGGAATACTACTAATGTAAGTCGCCACCACCGGGAGAGTGACCGGTGGAAAGATGGTGTCTGTACGACGGCGAAGAAGCTGACGGACCCGACGATGAACGCGGGTCTCGTGGGCGTCAGCCTCGTCGTCGTCGACTTCGTTGAGGCGAAATTGCCGCTCAAGGCTGTGTGCGAGGGCCTCCGCCTTGTCCTGCGGCGAGTAAACCAGGCCTTGGGGACCATGGAGGGGTTGAGATGGAGGGGGAGTGGTTGTAGTCTCCTTGACTATGCGCCACAGTCGGTCAGGACGGTCTGCGGCCTCTCGAAGGCGTTGGTTCCATGCCTGATCATGGACCTCTTGTAAGCGTACCCGAAGCTCTTGAGCCAGTGACTTCCAAATTCGCTTGTCGATTGGGTCGCGGAGGCGTTGCCACCGGCGACGAAATCGACGTTTGGTACGAATTAGTTCCTGGACGTCTGGCGGAAGGTCCAGGCGACGAGGAGGCTGGAGGACTCGTCGGGAAGAGGTGCGGTAGCATTCGGTGAGGATTTTTGCGAAACGGTCCGCCGACGGATCGATGTGGCTGCGGCGGGTAATGGGTGGAAGCTCAAGGACATGAAGGTCAACAAGTTGTTGATAGCGCTCCCAGTCTGTGTTGATAACGTAAGCCGGACGGAGCTGGTCTTGTGGGCGAGCGTCTAGGAATTCGAGGGTCACCGGATTGTGGTCGGAATCAAGTTCCGAAATCACAGAGATCCGGTGGACCCACGGAATGTCCCGCGCCAGGAAAATGTCGAGGATGTCAGGACGGTAAAGACCGGTTTTGTGATAGTGTGTGGGAGAGTCTGGTGCAATAACACGGATAGCGGCGTTCAGTTCTAGGTACTGGAATAGCCGACGTCCATTTGCATTTGTGGAACGGCATCCCCACGTTCCGTGCTTGGAATTGAAGTCCCCTCCCACGAGGACCTTGGGGCCCAGGTGGAAGAGGATATCCAAGTCGGCCGGGAGTATAGCTCGAGCGGGGGAGTTGTAGGCTGCGGCAAGAGTCAACGACTGTCCATATAGCTGTATATCTATAGCTGTGGCCTCCAGGTGTTGTAGTTGCGGTATCTGTCGAAGTCTGTGCGTATGGCACTGTTTGACTAGGACAAGAGTACCTCCATGTGGCCGATCCGCGCGGTCGGATCGGTATGCGTAATAATTAGGAACGGAAAACTGTTGATGTGGTTTTAAGTGCGTTTCGCAAATAAGGGCAATGTCGATCCCCCTGTCATCGAGAAAGCCCTCAAGAGAATGGCGTTGGCGGAGAACACCATCGGCGTTCCAACTGAATATACGAAATGGGCGGTGTAGATTACGGTCCATCGGAGAAGTAAGAGATGAAGGCAGACAGAATTATCATTAATTTACTGAACGGATCAGAAGCTGAATTGAGTTGTTGGATAGTTGAACGGAATGTAGAAATGATTTTGCGGATGTTGAACTGCTGCAGTAAGGCAGCAAGATCTGCAAGATGGTTTGAAAATGGGAAGGAGAAGGTAGGGGGCGGGGGTGTAGAAGGCTCTGGGGATGGGTTTGTTTTTCCCCAAGCAGAGTGGGAAGCTGTCTCTGGGCGTGAAGCTGGACGACGCGGAGGCAAGGGCCCCGGGCCGGCAGCAGAGGAAGAAGGTGAGGGAGGGGCACGACGTGCTCGCAGGTTTGGAAAGTTGGTAGTATCAGCTGGTGGAGCAGCTGGCGTCGAAGGCGCCGAGGCTGCCGGAGTGGAAGAACTGCGAGAGTTCGCTAGTGCCTTTTGATATGCAGAGCATTTACGATAGTTAGCTGGGTGAGCCTGACCGCAATTACAGCATTTGGGCGGTTCATTAGACTTCTTTTGGCAGAGTCGGGTGAGATGGTCTCCGGCACACTTGACGCAACGCGGCAGACGGCCGCAGTTGCGGGAGCCGTGACCAAAACGCTGGCAATTAAAGCATTGTGTCAAGCCAGATTCATTTCGGTAGGATTCTACATCCACTTTCATGTGCAGGAGGAATTTAATTTTGTAGACGTCGTAGACATTCGGTGTACAATGCAGTACAGCGACGAATAGAGGCCACTTGACGTCGGTCAGTTTTCCCTGTGCGTCTGGCACTTGCTGGTGCATAACAGCGACAGATTGCACAGTGAAGCCCAGCTCCTCCAGCGCTTCCTTAACGTCAGCGGGAGGGGTGGTGGGCTCAAGGTGCCTGACGACGACCTTCAAAACTTTGAAAGGGTCGAGATCATATGTGTGGTACTGAATGGCACGAGTCTTGAGATAATCGATCATGTATCGATAATCTGATGGGTGTTCAAACTCGTAACGGATATTACCTCTTTTATATTGGCAGGAAAAGGAACCCTTCAGGTGCCCCTTCAGTTCCCTGACGCGATCGAGGTAGTTGACCGTGTCGTGAACTATAATAGGTGGCACCTTGGGGGCTTTGACAGGAGTAGGAGCCGGCATATTGTCTGGAATGTCTTGGTCAGCTGGTGTGACATCATCTAAACTTTCAAATCTGTTCGACGTTGGAACTGTGACCTCGTAGTCAGTCGCCATGTCGACCAGACTGGAGTCGGTCGCCGCATGGGAAGCGGAGGCGTCCTGAGGCGAAACAGGGTCCTGACGGTCGGTTGATTGCTTCTTCCTGTCAGGCGCCCTGGATTCAGCTGATTCAGAGTCGGTATGCGAAGGGGGATGCGCATGCTTACGTGAAGCATGCGAGTATGGAGCATCCCGCGCCTTCGTGGATTTCGTCGATTTTCGACGCGTTACAGGCGGTGCAGCGTCAGCGGAGCCGGGTGTAGGGGCGGCCAGGACGGCATCGTTGTCACCGTTAGGTATCCCGCCGGAGCCTGGCCCCACGCTACTCGGCCCTGGGCCGGATGAACCCAGCTCAACGCTGTCCTGCTGCATCTGATCTGTCGCCTGATTGACTTCTTCTGACGTAAACTGAATTGTAGGATCCGACAGCCGACGGTGGACTGATCGAGAGATAGGCAGACAAGACTCTGATGAATACGACAGCAATTCAGCGCATGACATGATATTCTTGCCAGACGAGGGAAACAAGCCTCGAGAACCGGCTGAAGAACTGGCCATCGTGGCCTTTGACTCCGCCGCGAACGACGAAATCAACGCGCGCGACGACCAACACCAACGCAGAAAATAACCGCTCCGACTGAAAGACGACGCGGCAAAACGTAGAAAAAGAACGTTCGACTAACGCCGAATACACAGAATCGCGCGGAAAACACACTAAACTATCGCGACGGCAGCAACACCAGTAGCAAGCGCTCCGCTCTAGTCAGCGTCTCCCCACACAGTGGCACCCGCCGCGTGTGTGGGATGTCGGATGGGTTCTGGACCCCTTGTTTGTTTCGAAGGACCGGGACTGATTGAAGCCCATACCTTCTGTCTGAGATTTGGGGATTGGAATGATGGGTTTGGAGTGCGTCGTGAGTGATGTTGCATGATAAAGTGGTAGGATGATAAGGGATGCGTTTGATAATGAATTGAGTAGTGTTTCATGACTGAATGTTAGTCGGATTGTTTGATTTTTAGACGTGAAATTGGCGCGTGAGCGTCATTTTCGGGTATTTTGCTGTTGGGTTGTCGGGAATGATTCCTAAGTTTCTGATGGTTGGATGATTAGAAGTGGAGGCTGAGGCAAAGAATTTTTCGGATTTTGTTTTGATGAGTTGCGAGATTGGCTCGATGTTTGCCAAGAGGTACAGGTGTCTGTTTGGCAAATAGCGGGACGCATTTAGTGCCAAGCGCAAGAATCTATTCTGCACTGCTTGAACTTTTTTGATGTTCTTGTTTGAAGCCAGTGACCAGAGTTCTGAACCGTATAGTATGGATGGTAGCACTACTGATTTGTATAGTTTTAACTTGGTATTTACTGATAGTCCTTCTCCTTTGAGGAGGGGGTATAATGTACATATGTGCTGTGACCCTCTGTTACAGATTTGGGTGACATGTTCGCTGAATGTCAGTCTTTTGTCAAATGTTATGCCTAAGTATTTTACATGATCATTCCATTCTAAGTTTACGTTGTTAAATCTAATGGCTATGTTTGGGCTCATTCTCCTGTGGGTGAACATAATAGCCTGTGTTTTGGCACTATTTATGGTTATCTTCCACAGGTTAGCCCAGTTCTGGATTAATTGTAAGTGATCCTGGAGTTTCCTGGCGATGAACAGTAAGTTTTTACTGCTCCTGTACACCGCAGTGTCGTCAGCAAACAGTGACAGGTGGCCCCCTGGTTGCTTTGGTACGTCATTTGTATAGTGAGAGTAGAGAGCTGGGCCCAATACTGAACCTTGGGGCACTCCAGCTTCTATTTGTCTGATGTTACTTTGGGCACCTGATAGTCTTACATAAAAAGTTCTGTTCCTAAGGAAGGATGCCAGGATTTGAATGATGTGTTTGGGACAGCCTTGTAGGTTGAGCTTGTAGATAAGGCCCTGGTGCCAGACCTTATCAAAGGCCTTCTCTATGTCAAGGAAGACTGCCCCTGTGCTGTGCCTGATACTTCGAGCTCTGCATAGTTCGTCAGTCAGTCTCATCGATTGGTGAATGGTGCTGTGTTCACCCCTGAAGCCGAACTGTTCCTGTATGATGATGTTGTTTTCTGTGCTGAATTTCTGGAGCTCCTTGTAGATGAACCTTTCTAGGACTTTCCCCAAGAAACTCAGTAAGGAAATTGGTCTGTGGTTCTGGGGGAAAAGGTGGTCCTTATTTGGCTTTGGTATGGTTATCACCTTAGCTTGTTTCCAAGCCATGGGAAAATACTGCAAGGTTAGGCAAGCGTTGTAGATTGCTGTTAGAAACTCTAGTGCGTTTTGAGGTAGATGTTTCAATTGAAGAGGTAGGATGTTGTCTGGTCCAGGCGCCTTTTTGTTTCCTATGTTTCTGAAGCATGTTCTGACTGTTTCAGAGTCCACTGGTGGAAAAGTGGTGTCGCTTGGGGTTCTGAGTATTCTGTTGACATGTCTTATGACGTGTTCCTCGTGATCATCGCTCTCGTCATCCACAGCTGCTGGCGTGGTGAATTGTAGTTCGAGAGTGTCAGCCATTGTTTCAGCCTTATCCTCCGGTTCGTAAACGATTCCGTTCCTACCGTGGAGTGGCTTATTGTCAACTGGTTTCCCCTTTCTGGTTTTGACAAGTTTCCAGAACTTTTCGGTGTTGTTCTCTGCATCGCGTAGAACATCTCCCCAGGTGGATTCTCTAAAGGCCTGAAGTTCTCGTCTGACTCGTCTGGCGAGTCTGTCGGTTCTGGCTCGGTCTGCTGGGTCCCTAAGGGTTTGCCATCTCTGGCGGTGGTATTTCTTTTCTTGCAGTAAGTCTTGGATGTGCTGAGGGAGAGCATTTCTGGAGGTGGTGTGGATTATAGCAGTAGTGGCTTTCTTCCCGCTTTCTACTATGATTTTGCTGATGTTTTCTACTGCTGTGTTGATTGCTCTCCTTGTGTGGAGCTGAGGAATCTCCGGTGTTTTTCCCTGAACAAAGTTGTTGAACGTTTCCCAGTTTGTGTGAAACGATTTAATAGTTCTGGTGTCGAACTGCCTTGCCGGGTTGTCATCTAATGTCATTAAAACTGGATTATGATCTGAGTCCAGATCATTTACCACGGTAATGGTGGCCTGGTGTCTCAGGTTTTTGCATATAAATATGTCCAGTATGTCTGGTCTGTGTGTCGAGTAGTACGGGAAGTGAGTAGGGGTGTTTGGCGCTAGGACTGTTAGGCTCCTGTGGTTGTCCAGGTATTTCCGTAGTATTCTTCCATTGGTGTTGGTGGCCCTGCAGTTCCATGTGCCATGTTTGGAATTTAAGTCCCCACCTATAATGATATATTCGGCCATGTTTGTCAGGTCAGTTAGGTCTTCAGGTTGTATATTTGGTTTACATGGAGGGTTGTACACAGCGATTAGGGTGGCTGTTTTCCCCTCTATAGTCGTTTCTACTGCTGTGGCTTCTGCTCGTCTGAGTCTTGGCGTGTTTAGTCTTCTGTGCGGCAATCTGTTTTTGACTAACACGGCTGTACCGCCCCCTTGCCGGTTTGGCCTGTCAGTTCTGTACATTGTGTAGTTCCGTACTTTAAATTTATCATCTGGTGTTAGGTGCGTTTCTGTAATTAGTGCCACACCAACGTTGTATGAGTCAAGGAATTCTTGGAGGGTATTCCTTTGAAATAGAATGCCATTGGCATTCCAAGTCATGATTGTGTTTCTTTGATTAAGGCCCGAGAAGACTAACAACTGCATGGCATATAATCGTGAATTTTGAGATCGGATCAGCAGCTTGCCTTAGCTGGGCTGCTGTGTTCTGAATTGTTCCCAGTATTTTTGGGACGTTGAACTGATTGATGAGGCCGAGAATTTCTTTTACATCTGTTCCCAGGCTTGCGATTCCAGGGAAGGGGGTGTTGGCTCCTCCGTCTTGCGCGGTTGGTGCCTCGTTCTGGGCCGCTGAAGTCGGTGCGTTTGCCGGATTTTGATTTGTCATGGTTTGTCGGCGCCATAGATCTGGCCAGCTTTTCCCGGTCATCGCAGGTACTGGTGGTTGTTTAGTTTGATTCGTGGCTGTGGTGGAGGCGTTTTTTCTCTCCTCCCTTTTCTTGAGAATTTCTAGGTAAACTGGGCATTTTTTGAAATTTGCAGTATGCTCTCCCTGGCAGTTGTAGCATTTTGGTTTTTCTACCCGTTTCTTGGTGCAGGTAGCGGTCGCATGCTGTTTGCCGCATTTTACGCAGTTTGGTTTTAGATGGCAGTTCCTGGCGCCATGATTGAAACCTTGGCAGTTGTGACATTGAGTTGGACCTTTGGGGGCCCTGTATGACTCTACAGTCACTCCGAGGTGAAGGAGTGACTTAAGTTTGTATACTTTTCTGCCTTCATCTGAGTTTTCCAGTTCTACAATGAAGTTTGGTCGTAACCTCCTCTCTGTGGCGCCTGCGTCCAGGATGGACATTTGTGTGACCTTTTGTACTGGGAATCCAAGAAGGGAGAGCTCTTCATGTACTAGTTGTGGTTCCATGGTGACTAATAGTTTCTTTATCACCACCTTTAGGGGTCGTTTCTGGTTTATTTCGTGAGTGTAGAACGGTATGTTTTCGTTCTTTAGTAGCGTGCATAGGGCATTGAAGTCCTTTGCTTCGCTGAATTGATATGTTATTCTTCCTCCCCTGGAGTGAGACTTCAGCGTTCCACTGAGGGTCGGTTTGATCACCTGAAGGATTTTGGTGTAGCTTTTCGTGTCAAAGACTACTATTGGTGGCACATTGAACTTTGTCCTTTCCTTGTTTGGAGGGACTGCATTGTGGCCTGGGTCATTGTCAGGAAGTTCGCTAAAGCGGTTTTGAGTTGGTACTTGTGGTTGTACCGATTCCGCTTCCATGGTTTCGTCTACATTGGGGGCCTGTTCAGAGTCAGAAGCCTCGATCTTCCGCTTTGAGTCAGATGAACCCTCTGCCTGGCTTGTGTCGCTCTTGCGCTTAATTTTTTTCTTGGGTTTTTGATCGTTCCCCGCCATATTGCCTAGTGGTTTGTGTGTGTAGTCGGATGATTTTCGGCCGCGGGAGCCCCAGGGGGGACCACGGCGGGCTGGGGTGGGTGATAGGATGATTCTAGAATCTCAGACAGTCGGATATGATGCTTTGTAATCTGCCTTTGCCTCTGTGAGCGCGGGCTGGTCCCACGTGAAGGGGGCCCTGACTCACAATTTCCCTCACTAACCAGCCTAGAGTCCAGCTAGCCTGGAATCACGACGAGCATCATGAACAGAAAATAAAACAACGACAAGATTGCTACTGCACGCTCGTAAACGAGCCTGCAGTCGACGGAGCTACCAAGGACGGCGACAGGCGCACGAGTCCCAAGCAGCGAGGAGGCCACTCCGTGGCGGGAGCGGCAGTCGGAAATCCCCAGCCGTGACAACACAAAGGCGGCGGAGCGCAGTAAGAACGGCGTCCGCACGCTTCGGAAGCACAGCTCGGACTCGGGCCGGCACCCGCCGCCAGCCGCCGCCGCACCTTTACCAGCTCGCCCTGTTGCGGCCGCCGACCAATGGGGCGCGCGCGCAACCGGCCGCCGCACCCGAGCCCATAAAGCACCCCCACCCCGGCTGCGCCGGCACGCACTCCGCTGCTCGACTCGCTGCCGCTCGCACCGGTCGTTTTCGTTTCCGTTTCGTGTGCACCGTCGCTAGCCCATCGCCATGTCCGGACGCGGAAAGGGAGGCAAAGTCAAGGGCAAGTCAAAGTCCCGCTCAAGCAGGGCTGGGCTCCAGTTCCCGGTCGGCAGAATCCACCGCCTCCTGCGCAAGGGAAACTACGCAGAGCGCGTCGGCGCCGGGGCGCCCGTCTACCTCGCCGCCGTCATGGAGTACCTCGCGGCTGAGGTGCTCGAGCTGGCCGGAAACGCGGCCCGCGACAACAAGAAGACGCGCATCATCCCGCGCCACCTGCAGCTTGCCATCCGCAACGACGAGGAGCTCAACAAGCTCCTGTCGGGCGTCACCATCGCACAGGGTGGTGTCCTGCCCAACATCCAGGCCGTCCTGCTGCCAAAGAAGACCGAGAAGAAGGCCTAAAGGAGGCCAGGCAATCGCAGCGCCGCGTGCTCCCCTGCACGCAACGCGCTTTGCCGGCTCGGCCCACAACAATCGGCCCTTTTCAGGGCCACCACACAAACCTACGTCCAAAGCAAAATTTCAGTCGTCCTCGCCGCACCTTGTTTTGTTTTAACTTTGCACTGTCACAGCACAGCCGCCGCCGGCGCACGTCCGCCATCTTGTCGTCCACACAGCCCGTGTGGCCCAACACACACACACACACACACACATTTTGCACGGTCGCAGTCGCCTTCCAAACCGACAACGGCAGCAATAATGACCATTGTTAAAGGGAGGCGTGTCGACACACCGCCCTCCACTCCCGCGCGCAACGGCCGTCGACACGAACGAAACAGCTGATCCGGCCGCCTATGCCCACACGCCTTGCCTCGGAAACCCCAACGCCGCCGCAAACAAACACACAGAGCCAAACCACGCAAGCAAATAATCACCGCCTCTCGCACAACAACACACAGCCCGCCATCTCCGTCGCGATCGATACAAAGACACACAATAACAAACACACAAACGAAGCAGCTCCACACACAGCCAGCCACATGACACGTTTCCTTTCCTTCTCCCCTCCCAGTCACATCACGTCGCTCAAAACGGAAAGAAAGAAAGAAACAAACAAACAAACAAACAACACAGCGCACACACGCAGCAACAACACAGACTCTTTCGCACTTTTCAACTTCCGAACAGTGTGGTGGCCCTGAAAAGGGCCGTTTTCTAGTCTCTCCCACCCACAAGCACGGCCGCGGGAAGGCCAGCGCCCGCTGCGACGCAGCCTAACCGCCGAAACCGTACAGGGTGCGCCCCTGCCTCTTCAGGGCGTACACCACGTCCATGGCCGTCACAGTCTTGCGCTTGGCGTGCTCAGTGTACGTCACCGCGTCGCGGATCACGTTCTCCAGGAACACCTTCAGCACCCCGCGGGTCTCCTCGTAGATCAGACCAGAGATGCGCTTCACGCCGCCCCTGCGAGCCAGGCGGCGGATGGCGGGCTTCGTGATGCCCTGGATGTTGTCGCGCAACACCTTGCGGTGCCGCTTGGCGCCACCCTTGCCGAGCCCCTTTCCTCCCTTGCCGCGGCCTGTCATCCTTCCTTCCTCGGGCAAAGCAAAACGTGCACAAACAGCAGCTGCAGCGGCTGGCGAGTCGGCTACGGTCTGCGCCCAGCGCGCCCGCCGCCCCCCTATATAGACTCTGGCCCGCCCTCCCCCCACCACGCGCAACCGAGGGCATATAAGCGCAGCACGGAGGCGCGCGGGCCCGTTGTCAAGGCAGCACCGGACGCCGCGCCGCACCTAACCTCCACGCACGCCGCTCCGCTACCGCTACCGCCATGGCCCGCACAAAGCAAACGGCCCGCAAGTCCACCGGCGGAAAGGCGCCGCGCAAACAGCTCGCCACCAAGGCGGCGAGGAAGAGCGCGCCCGCCACCGGAGGCGTCAAGAAGCCCCACCGCTACAGGCCGGGCACCGTCGCCCTGCGAGAAATCAGGCGCTACCAGAAGAGCACAGAGCTGCTCATCCGCAAGCTGCCATTCCAGCGCCTAGTGCGCGAGATCGCCCAGGACTTCAAGACCGACCTGCGCTTCCAGAGCTCCGCAGTCATGGCCCTGCAGGAGGCCAGCGAGGCCTACCTCGTCGGCCTCTTCGAAGACACCAACCTGTGCGCAATCCACGCCAAGCGCGTCACCATCATGCCCAAGGACATCCAGCTCGCGCGCCGCATCCGCGGCGAGCGCGCCTAAACCGCGCCGCGGCACCGCACCGCACAAACAAAAACGGCCCTTTTCAGGGCCACTAACATCTCTCCGTCGCGAGCAAACTTTGTCGGTCGCCTGCCTCTCGCCCCGCAACCCAAAAACAAAAACCACCACTTCCCGTCCGTCCGCCACACCCGCTCACTCTGCCTGCCTGCTAGCAGCGCGCAACAATCACACATCATCCCTCCCCGGCGCTCAAAGCGCACAATACCCAACGGCCGACGTCACACCGCACGGGTGGCTGGCCGGCCGCCGCTTTCGTTTCGAAAACAAAAAAACCCGCACTCCACTCCGACGGCCAACGGCCAGGCAGGCGCGCTCGCTCGCTCTACACGCCACCGAAATCCCCGCCGACTCCTTCCACATCTCAACGTGCCCCCCGTTGCAAAACATAACACACACACACACAAAGGAACAAAACAAAACAAAGACCAGACACGACTCGACTCGACAAGACAGACATCCGAGAAGAACGAACGCAGGCAAGCCAACCAACGTATTCAAACAAAACAACGTGACAGAAAACCAACCGTCGGCCGCCGCCACAAACACGGCGACAATCAACCACGACAACAACAACAACAACAACAACACCGCTTACCGCTACCGCCGCCCACACCCGCCACCGACCCCCGCAATCCAACCACCACGGCACGCAAACAGCATCCCCACGGGCATACAGAAACGCCAGACAGACACCCACACCAAACGCAACACGACAATCAAAACCTTCCCCGACGTGCTTTGATGGCCCTGAGAAGGGCCGTTTTGGGCCGCGCGTCTCTTGCGCGCCACTAGACGACGACGGGGGGTGGGGACGACGGAGTCAAGCGCCAAACCCTTCCTTTCTCCCATCTCTTTCTCCTCTACTCTACTTCTTCTTCTTGGGCGAAGCCTTCGCCTTAGACGGCGTCGTCGCCTTCTTCGGGCGCGGCGCCTTCGGCTTCTTCGTCGGAACCTTGGCGGCCTTCTTCGCCTTCGACGGCGACTTGGCCTTGGCCGGCTTGGCCGCAGCCGCCTTCTTCGCACCCGCGGGAGCGGCCGACGCCGCAGACGCCTTCTTGGCGGCGCCCGCCTTCCGACCGGTCGCCGCCTTCACGCCACCAGCCTTCTTTGCGCCGGCCGCACGGGCGCCCTTCTTCTCCTTGCTGGCCGGAGCGGCGCGCTTCTTCTTGGCACCGCCAGCACGAGCCTTGCCGCCCTCGGCCGCCCCCCCGCCGCCGGCGCCGGCAAGCTTGAACGAGCCGGACGCGCCCTTCCCCTTCGTCTGCACCAGCTCGCCCGCCACGACGGCCGACTTGAGGTACTTCTTGATAAACGGCGCCAGCTTCTCCGCGTCCAGCTTGTAGTGCGCGGCTATGTACTTCTTGATCGCCTGCAGCGACGACCCGCCGCGCTCCTTCAGACTCTTGATGGCGGCCGTCACCATCTCAGAGGTGCGCGGGTGCGCAGGCTTGGCGCGCGGCTTCTTCGCAGACGACGCAGACTTGGCCTTCTTCGTAGTGCCGGTGGCGGCGGGTGCCGCAGCAGTCTCGTTCGTAGCCGCCTGATCTGCCATTTCGACGACGCGCGTAACACACAGCGAGAGCGAGCGGGACGGCAGGCACGCAAGCACAGCACAGCAGCAGAGCAGAGAATCACAAGGCCCAGCCAGTGTCGCGGGCGGGCGCGGACGGCCGAGAGAGCGGCCGCCACTCTGCGCGCCGCCGCGCCGCGCCTCCCGCGCTTGCTACCGCCCAACGTCCGACAGCCTGTGCGGAGCAGCCCCAAACCTGCGCCACAACCGCCCGCGCCTTTCAAACCACCGAGGATGGGGCTACACACAGCCACACCACAGTCGCCAACCAGTCGCCACGGCAGCGCCGCAAACCACGGCCAAACTGCAGCTACCGCGCGCTACAGCCTGCGTCGGCCCGCCGAGAATCGCCGCCCCCGCCCAAATGCCGCCCCCACAGCCCCAGCCGACGACCCGCCACAATGGCCAAACCTTCGGCAAAACTCCCACACCGTCGCCGCGGCAGCCCGGCCAGCGCGGCCGGCGCCACAGCCACACAAGCCGAGGCGTGCGGCGATGACGGCCGTGCAAACGCGCCTCCGCCGCCCCATCGCCTTCCGTCGCCCTCCCGCCGTTTCCCGATCGGCCCGCAGCCGTCGGGCCACATCGCGCGCCGTCCTCCTCCTCTCGCCCGCCAACATTCACAGCCGTTTCTCAACAATTGCCCGCCGCAAACGGACGCCGCCTGCGCAACAGGCGCCGCCGCCCCTCGCCGCTTCCGACCCAACCCCTCGACCGAGGCAAACCGCAATCCGAATCTACAGACCAACCCAATCTGCCGTCAAGCACACACGACAGCCGACCTTACACGTTACGCGTTACACATTACGTTTACACGTCTACGTTAGGTTAGGTTAGGTGGACGTGGGTTAGGTTAAGGGGACTTGGGTTAGGTTAAGCGTCAAACTTAGGTTAAGCATTCAAACACGTCAGGCGTCAGAGGTTAGGTTAGGTTAGGTTAGGTTAGGTTAGGTTAGGTTAGGTTAGTGCTAGGTTGAGAAGCGTCAAACGTAGGTTAAAAAGGCGTTCAAACGTGAGGCGTGAGCCGGACAGCTTACCTTACGTAGACGTTAGGGGCTCACAGGCTGAGCTCACCTCGCCACACCACAGGTTCGGTTCGGTTCGCTCGGCTCAGCGTAAAGCGCCGAGGTCAGGGTTACGTTCGTTCACCTTCGGGCGCCACACTTTCGGTTGAAAGGTCGCGACGGGACGACGTCGGCAGGCACGCCGCAAACGAACAAAAACGTACAGACGACGTCGGAAACCGCCGACAGACGGGGGAGCAGCACGACCACGACCAGACACCGAGCGCGAACGAGACACACGCGAACCACCCCCACCGGCCAAAGGGCACCACACAACAACCCAGAGCACCACGTGTCGACACCAGAGCAACCCGCCGCTCACGCGACATGGCTGGCACCGAAGGGCAACCGCCCGCAACTGCGCTTTCCGCGCCGGCCCGGATGCACGTCGTGCTACAACAACACCACTACCGTACACAGCCGCTGTTCACAACATCACTATCAATGGCGCGCCCGCGGCTCGCCGCCGTCGCAGTCGCAGCCCCAACGCCAGCACTTTTGCACCACCATTCACACGCACCGCAACACAGCTCGCCGACACAGCCGAACAAAACAAACACCACACAACAACAGCAACAACGCCGCCGCCTCTACTTGTGCCGGCGACCCACCCCGCCGATGGCGCACCTTTCGCCAGCCGGCAATCGACACACACGCACCCACCCACCGGGGCCCAGTGCAAAAAACAAAAAACACACAAAAACAAAAAAACCAAACAACACAAACGACACGGGAAGCGCACACCGCCACTTCGCGCGCACGCCACCAACCAGTCGTCGTCTCAAAATAACAAACACAAACAAAATAAACTAACAACTAGGGCAACACAAAACAAAAAAAAAAACGCCTCGCACGAACCGCCCACAAAAAGGACAAGCACACGCACAGCCTCTGCTGACGACCACGACGCAGCGGCACGCTGCTCCTGTCCCGCGCCCCGCGCCCCACTCGATTCACAACTCACGCGACACCGTCAACGACGGGCTCGCTTCCCGCAACCTACCACCTTTCCGCCACGACGCACAGCCCCAGCCCCACCCGACGACGCCCGTGGCAACGACTGCACTTTCACCACCGCCTCCCCCTTCCCCCCCAAAAACACACACACACACACACACACAGCCAGCCAAAAACGCACTCGCGACCCACACATGCACGTGCATCGGCACACGCCAACCAGTCAACGTCGACAACCACACGCAAGGCTCGAAACGAAACCGGCGTCCTTCCACGTTGCCATCAAGCTACGCGACACAAGACACAAGGAACCAACACAACAGCCGGCCCCACTAATTCCCACTCTCACGCCGCAAAAAGCACACCGAAACCGCCAAACGCACGCACATTCCCCTTCGCACTGACACCACCGACCGGCTCGCTACCACACACCTCTCGGCAGCCGTTTCACGCCAATTCGCCACACCGCCCACACAGTCGACAAGCGCCCGCCCTGTACGGCACACGCAACGACGCAGCGCAGCAAAGGGCGCCCGCAACACATACCTCTCCGCCGCCCGACGCGCCAACCGCCACACCACACCGCCAGCCACTCGCAAATTGTGCACTGCCACCAGCCACACGTCCAACACGCCGCGCCGCCTCCGGCCACCCGCCAGGGGGCGCTCACGTCCGCGACAACAGCGCGGCCCGCCGGGCCGGGCCGGGCCGAACCGAACCGAGCCGCCGCTGCTCTGCACTCGGCACGGCCACACCCTGCTGCAGACCGGGCTCGTCCCTCTGTACGCGTCTGCCTGCGCATCAACACAACACGACCTTTTTTTTTTTTTTTTTTTTTTTCTCTCTACCGCCATCCCTCCTTCTCGCGTTTTACTCGTTGTTGCAGCAGCGGCGCACACCTACACATCCACAGCCCCAGCCCCAGCCGAGCCGGCCTCACCTCAGGGCCCGCCGCCAGCGTCTCCTCCTCGGGCACAGGTGCGGTGCTGTGGCCGCCCATCCAACCGCATTGCTGGCCGTCCAGCCACCAGGCGTTCCCACTGCCGCGAGCCACGCCGCGCACCGACCCTGCTGCAGAAAACGAAGCATAGCCAGAGACCGACCGATACACAAAGCAAGCCGTCGCCTCGCCTCTTGTCCTTCCTGCCTTCCTTCCGCCCCCGCCCTTCTCACACCACCGCCTCTCCACTTTCGCCCCCCCCTCCTTTTTTTGTTTTTTTTTTTTTGTTTTCTTCTTTCTTTCTTTCTTTCTTTCTTTGGCCCTCTCTCCTTCCCGCCATGGCGGTTACGGCACCGCCTGCAGCGGCAGATTTTTTGCGCCCACACGCCTACTCCTACCACCATTAACCTTGCCCTGCCCTGCCCTGCCCTGCCCATCAACGTCGCAGTCGAACCGACGCTTGCCAACACACTGCCCACGTTCCTTTCTCTTTTCGGCCTACGCCCATTACGCGCCGCCGCCACAGCACCTTCCCTTCCCACAACACACCGACGTCATCACACGCACCCAAAACAGGGGCCACGACCGTGTTCCTCGCCCACTCCCATCCCGCACGGTACGCACATTCCCAACTACTAACCGCGCACCCTCCCTTTCCAATCTGTGTGTCTCTGTGTCTGTGTCCTGTCCGCGCGTGACGCCTCTCAACATCCGCCGTCCCCCGTCCCGTTTTCGCCCCCATGCCGTCGTCGCGCCGCCTCCTCCCCGTCCACCGCCGCCCCTGTCCGCCCCGCACCACACCATACACCGCTGCTTGTCCCGGCCGTTGCCACCAAAGGCGCCGACCGCAAACGCGCCACGCCGCAGCCCCCGTGCGTCTCGCGCTCGCTTGCATCTCCGTGCCGACGCTGCCTCTCTTCCCACTCGCACTCGACCTCGACAACACAGTCTTTGGCTCCGCCACTGCGTGTTCCGGTGGTACGCACGCTGCAACACGTATGTATTCATTACCAGAGCGATGGCGAGGCATGACAGCATCTCTGTCTGACCAGAGAGTTCTTTCTCGCTGCTAGTCGGCGCTTGGACCGCGCCAGACGACAGTAGTGGCACGCACCGGGTCGCCAGGAACAGTTGTTATATATATTGTAGCGCGAGTCGGGAGAGGTAGTAGTCGGTCGACAGTAGTAGCGGGTGGACGGTTGTACTGAGCGGGCGTCGGCGGCGTGCTCTGCTCGTCTCGCGACTCTGGTCACGGTTCGGGACGATGTATAGTATATTGTGTTACAATCAAAAGGTGGTGTGACGCTGCATTGCGCAAATCTGATAACGTATGTTCATTGTACTTATTTTGTTCAACAACAAAAGCCCCACTATTACTTTTTTTCTAAAGTAACTTTTGTCTCTTAACGAAAAACATTCACGTTTTAAAGACTACTTCCTATGGCATTTCCCTCCAAGGAGTGCAATTAATTACCAGCCAGCACTCATTCATTGCACACAGCTGTGTAAGGGGTATCTACAATTGAGGAGCGGATATAAATGCAATTTTTTGTTTTTTTTGTTTTTTTTTGTGTGTGTGTTGTAACCTCCCAGCAAAATTTAAAACAATGGACAATGTTATTTACGGATGCTAATGGACATTGCGCTAATTGTAACCTCGCCCACAATGAGAGGTATTGAAAATGGCAACAAAAATGTGAAATTCGCAATCTGACTCAAATATAAAGTCTTCACACAACATTTAAAAAAGTCCGTTCAGTGACAAGAAACTTCAATTAAACCGAAATATCGGTCTTTGGCCCTGTGCAAAACAATCAGAATTAAAGTCTTACCTCCGAATAAATGGATGTCACATTTCTGCTCTGGTTGTTGCGCAGCGCTTGAAGGAACTGCATTGCAAATAATAATATTCTCTTTTTTTGTGATTTTAGTGGCATTTTTCTTCAAAGAAGTGGAATGAAATGTGAAGTGCAACGAACTCTTTAGTTCAATACAAAATTAAATGTTTGAAAAATGCTTTTGAAATAAAACCTATTATTGGGGAACTTGTTGGAGAATAATTACAATAAATACAATTTTTCATTATCTAATGATTATATTAATTAACAGTATACCTTATTCACCATCTTGACCAGTGTTGCCGACCGCCTACATCACACAACCGCACTCGGCTGCTACTACTGACCGACCGCTCTGCATGACGACTATTAGCGTACTGCACGCGACGACTACTGACAGAGTACAGCCCTCAACTACACAGAGCTACGGACTCGCAACGACTACTGACAGACTGACTGACTGACTGACTGACTGACTGAGAACCGCTCGCAACACTCGCGCAGTCCAGCGCAAACTCTCTGGTCACAGATGCTACAATGTCTCGCCATCGCTACTATGTTACATACGTGTTTCAGTGTCTTTTTCATTGGGGTAACGATCTTTGGCTCTTTTTATTCTGAATACAGGGCCAAAGGTCAACGCTGCTGCCCTTATACAATTTATCAGGTTTCATTATGTCTGTTGCAATGTTACATACGGTTCACTCTTTCATTAATATTATCGTTGGGTTTGTTTTGTAGGGACGTTAACATTCTGGCACATTTTTATTATCATCGGACTCTCTGCTATTTGTGCAGGGAGGTTATACCTGGGTCCATTTCCATTTCCATTTACATTTTAATATTGATAGACTTTTTGTTTTCTTTTTTGTTTCTTGTTGTTTTTCCTTCTTTTTTTTTGTTGTTTTTTTTTTTTTTTTTTTTTTGTTGTTTTGTTTTTCCCGCTCTCACCACCACCGCCGCATCACGCCTTCCGTTTTCTTGGTTTCTTTTCTGTTCTTCAACTGCTTCAACATCACCGCGCCCCATTTCCACACCACAGCCATCAGCCTCCGAGACGGGCGGGCGCAGTGTGCCATTTCCGGCGCACAAGCACACCCGTACGGTACTCTCCTCGCCCCCACGCCACCAACAACACAGCGACCACGCGGCTTTCAGGCATGGCATGGCACGGCACGGCACCGGCGAAATGCGCCGCCCCCGCCCCTCCGCGCATCCGTCCGTCTCGCCACGTTCACTGACAGCCGCGTCTGCGGCTACACCACGACAACCACAACACCGCTCCCCTCCCTGGCAACTCACATTGTTTTTCTCCTCCTCTTTTGCACAAACCACAACGCCGAGCACAGGCGCAAGCCACCCACACCGCGCCCCTCCCCGTCCCGTCTTTGGCCGCCGCTCCTCGTTTCCTCGTTTGCCCCCTCCCATCTCCCGAAATGCCATGCCAGCAGCGTTACGCATGCCCCTCCCCTGTCCACACAACACTACCGCCTAACGAACAGCCTTTTCCGGGCCACATCCAGGGCACGCCCACCTCCAAACACTGCCAATTCACGGACGCACACACACACACACACACACACACTCACTCACTTTCTCGACACCTTTCTGTACGGAGGGTGCGTCATCTCGACCGTGACAGAGTGACGGCAACTATCGACGATCCATTTCCCCCCACTGGTAAAACATGTCCACTAACACCTACATACATCATTCAAGTACACAGACAATAGCATACACACAATGGGAGGGCACACGAACATGGACGGCACGGCACTGTCATACACTCTTCCTCAGAACCATATCAACAAACGTTACGTACATCCGGGAAAGCGAAAGCGAACGCGAACGCGAAAGCGAAAGCGAAAGCAAAGGCAAAGGCAAAGCCCAATGCAGCCGTCAAAGGTAACGTTCACCACGGCAGACACTTGCAGCCGCGCCGCCGTTAAACGCATTTCAGTGCGGCTCCAATACGCCTCCGACACGGGAACGTTCCGTTGCTCTACGAATGCGTTTCTCCCCTTTTTCCCTTCCTCTCTCTTTTGCCCCCCCTCCTTGCACTCTTGCCTCATTCCTCACGTTCTGCCCAGACATTCGACCGATCAAAGTCAACCTTTCGTTACCGTTCTCAGCGCGACGGTGTACAACAGTATGACGGGTGTGCCCAAGACTTCGGTTCAGTTGCGTGACGCCGGTCTATCGCGCCGATCGACAGTTACTCAGGGGGCGACGGATCGGACCACGTCACAAACACACAAAACACTTTCAAACAAACAAATACATACCGGATGGACACAGACAAACACGTGTACAGACATTCGCCAAACAAACGACCGCCGCCGTCGTCGTCTAGCGTGCATCTTGAATGACGACATCGGTGTGCGTGCGTCGTACGCAATCAGTCAGACACGGCTATCAAACATCAGAGTCGAATGGTACATCATCGTGCGTGTCGCCGTACACGTACAGTACAATACAACAACAATGCGTCTTAATGGCACGTTCATTTCAACGTCACTCACACACCTCCACGCTGCAGTTACGTCGCACCATTGTCAAACTCGGCGTACAGCAAAGGGAATAGTGGGCGGCAAAAAAAAAACCAAACAAAAACATTTCACATTTCACCCTCGCCATGTATGATGTGCAAAAAAAACAAACCCGCAAACGGCCGTCGTTACGGTGACACAAAAGTCGCCGATCGCACTGTCCCCCCTCGCAGACGGGTAACACACACACACACACACACACACCAACACCAATGGGTCAAAAACCACGCCAACGAGGCGTGCCACCATTCCACGCCACGGCGACCAACCTCGTGGCCGTACCCCGCGCAACACGCTTTGACGCGCCCCCCCACCCACAATCAAAATGCACACATACATCACAGCCGTCCACACAAACAACAACAACAACAATTCCGCCCTTCCCGCAAAAGGCAAGTTGGTGGCCCTGAAAAGGGCCGTTTTGCCGCTCTCGCAACGGAGGAGCCTTCTCCATCCTTCCTTCCATTCCAGAGCCACCTCCTTACTTGGAGCTCGTGTACTTGGTCACCGCCTTCGTGCCCTCGCTCACGGCGTGCTTGGCCAGCTCGCCAGGCAGCAACAGCCGCACAGCGGTCTGGATCTCGCGGGACGTGATGGTCGAGCGCTTGTTGTAGTGCGCCAGGCGAGAAGCCTCGGCCGCAATGCGCTCGAAAATGTCGTTCACGAAGCTGTTCATGATGCTCATCGCCTTCGACGAGATGCCCGTGTCAGGGTGCACCTGCTTCAGCACCTTGTAGATGTAGATGGCATAGCTCTCCTTCCTCTTGCGCTTCTTCTTCTTGTCGCCCTTCGAAATGTTCTTCTGCGCCTTGCCAGCCTTCTTGGCGGCCTTCCCGCTAGTCTTGGGCGGCATCTCGAACCAACGTACGGCAGCAGCAACACCAGTAGCAAGCGCTCCGCTCTAGTCAGCGTCTCCCCACACAGTGGCACCCGCCGCCAGCCGCCGCCGCACCTTTACCAGCTCGCCCTGTTGCGGCCGCCGACCAATGGGGCGCGCGCGCAACCGGCCGCCGCACCCGAGCCCATAAAGCACCCCCACCCCGGCTGCGCCGGCACGCACTCCACAGCCAAGATCGTCTGCACAGATGAACCGATGGGTGAAAAAACAGACGACAAGCAAAAAATACAGATGGTAGTGTGTGAGGACTTCCTCCGAGCGACAACGATGGCACTTATAAACATACTCCCTGACCGAAAGCAACTCGTTGTAACAGCCATGAAAGACATCTCCAAGTCCTTTTTCAGACGAGAAATGAATGTATCCCAAGCGTGGAACCGCATTCATTTCAGTATTTCCCACACAGAGAGCAACCGAGACACTGTAGGGGAAGATAACAAACAAACAGAAAAACAGCAAGTTCGCTAGCAACAATAGGATGGGTACTAGAATAGGGTTTGTAAATGCGAATGGCTGCAATACCAAAAAACCACTAATCGAACAATTAATCAAGCAAGAAAAGATCCAGCTACTGGGGATGACAGAAACTAGGGTGGGGCAAGCCCCAATAAACATACTAGACTATGTATGCTATCGCAAAGATGACGTGACCGAAGCGAGACGCAGAGGATGGGCACATGGCGGAATAGCCATTGTACATCACAAAAAGTTAGCGACCGCCGAGGTTGAACTGCCAAGATGCTTCGACAAACACAAAGCAATAGTAATAAAAGTAGCAGCCAAGCCATTTAGAGCGATCCACATAGCAGTTATATATGTCCCCCCTACAGAAGAAATCCCAAAGGATCTACTAAAACACATCTGTAACTTAGGGCCCAGCATAATTCTAGGAGACTTCAACGCAAGATCAATTAACTTTGGAGACAAACGGACAAATAGAAACGGAAGACAACTGGAAGAACTGCTAGAAGAAAATCCACACATTCTGAAAATGCATAACACCAAGCCCACGTTCATAAACCACACAGGAGACTCGACACCAGACCACATACTACACACAACAGACTTAGCTAGGCACATAGGAGACGTAGACATTGGAGACAGCATAGGAAGCGACCACCTCCCACTCCTAACGACCACCACAGCTATTAACCCAGAAAGAATGAAACCGACAACAAAAACATACAAAGACAGAAAAAACATAGACAATAATAAATACATTACCTACATCAAAGAAAACATAAGGACAACACACGAACAGATCAGAAACCAGGAGGAAATGGAGAAACTGAACGACCACATCAAGACAGTAATCAGTAATGCCATCGAAACCAGCGCCCCAACACGAAGAGTTATAGAAGGAGGCGAAAGGATTCCTGCGAATATACTCGAACTTATAAAACAAAAACGAAAAGTATATAAGCAATTCAAAGAAAACCGTGACCCAACAATAAAAAACCAGTGGAACCGACTAAACGATCAAGTTAAATTCTTACTGAGACAACACAGAGCCAGAACCCTCAACAACAAGATTCAGAAACTAGATCCAAAAAACCCAGCAGACTTTTGGAAAAAATTTAAACGCATTACACACGAAAAGCAAAACCAAGACCCACCACTAATTATAAACGGAGATATTATACCATGCGAAGAGAAGAAAGCCAATGAATTTATGAAAGTGCTTAAGGAAATATACACACATCCTCAAGACGAGAGGTTTAACGAAGAAACAGAAAAAACAATAGAAACCGAAACAACAAGAACACTAGAGGAGCCGCAAAACATGGTATATGACGAAGATCAAACAACACTCATACAAGACATCACATCAAAGGAAATTGAAACAGCAATAGCATGCGGGAAAGTAACAGCACCCGGCGCGGATGGCATCACACGACACCACCTAAGGCTGATACCACAGGAAATAATCATACCACCACTCAAAAACCTATTCAACGCTGTACTCAGACTGCAGAAAACGCCACAACAGTGGAAAGATGCACAAGTTAAGATGCTGCCGAAGCCCCTAAAACCAAAACATGACCCAAAGTCATACCGACCTATAACATTACTGCCAGTAATAGGCAAAACCTTCGAATCAATACTCACTAATAGAATACAAAAATTTGCAGAAAAACGACAAATTCTACCAAAAGAGCAAAGCGGATTTAGGAAGAATAAAAGTACAATAGACCCAATTTTCCGCCTTATCAGCAATAGCACAGAAGCCATAAATACAGGAAATGTAGTAGCAGCGCTACTGCTCGACATAGAGAGAGCCTTCGATAAAGTATGGCACTTAGGGCTCATACACAAACTAATTAAAAACGACATCCCTTTAGAAATAGTAAAACTAATAAAAAACATCATTACAGAAAGGGACATAAAAGTAAAAGTAGGGGACAAACTATCAGAGACGCTCAGCCCACTGGCAGGAGTGCCACAAGGGGCAATCATATCGCCACTCTTATATAATATATATACATCAGATATACCAAAGCCAGTTGGACTAAATGAAGAACTTGCCCTATATGCTGATGACACAGCGTTCTGGTGCCACGCCCCAACAACCGAAATGTTATCAAAGAAAACCAGCAGATACATTAAATCATTAGAAAAATGGATGTCTGCATGGAGAATTAGGCCAAACCCGACCAAATCGCAGCTACTAATAATCCACCACAGAAACTTCACACAGCTTAAACAACAAAACCCAGAAGACATTGAAATAACACTCTGGGGACAAAAAGTAGAACCAAAGAAGACAGCCAAATACCTAGGACTAGAGATCGATAACCTACTCAATTGGAAGACCAACACAACACAAAAAATAGGAATAGCCAGCACAAAACTAGCCAAAATCAAACTACTACAACATAGAAACGGAGGTGCAGCAACACCAATAGTGCTACATATATATAAAATGTACATAAGACCAATACTAGAATATGCAGGAATAGCATGGTGCGGAAATGTAACACAATGTAACCGAATTAAATCCACAGACAGAAGAATGCTAAGGACACTAGCAAGAAAACCAAGAGAAAGAACGGCAACACTACACACAACCCTTGATACAGACTCAATGGAAGAACGATTAATAAAACAGATAGCTACATACGGTGACAATAGACTAATCACGAACGAGACAATAAAAGACATAATCATCAAACCGCCATTCCACCTCAATCTACCACGCTACAAGTACCCTTACCCACCACAAATCGCCGCAATAGCAACAGAACAAATTCACCCCGGAAAACACAAGGATTTAGAAACAGCTACAACAGGAAAACAACTCCCAGAGCACCTGCAGTTCCACATCATGCTAGACTAATTAAGAGACAGAATGAAACAGGAATGACACCCAACCCTGGCTGAGGTTTTATGGGGTTTCCCTCAGCTGTAAGACAAATGTCAGGGCTGTGTATAGTCCCCAAATCCAACAAACCAACTAACAAAATAATAATATAGCAAAACGCTAATAAATATATATATATATATACGTATAGGAACAGAAAATAGAAAATCTGAACAAAACTACCCAAACTATGAAATAAAAAGTGCCACAACAGAATAACATAAGAATAAGATAAGGCTCCAAAGCGGCATTAAGCCCTCCATGAGCCCGCCCCACCCTTCCGGTGGAGGAATGAAAGTTTAAAAAAAAAAAAAAAAAAAAAAAAAAAAAAAAAAAAAAAAAAAAAAAAAAACTCCGCTGCTCGACTCGCTGCCGCTCGCACCGGTCGTTTTCGTTTCCGTTTCGTGTGCACCGTCGCTAGCCCATCGCCATGTCCGGACGCGGAAAGGGAGGCAAAGTCAAGGGCAAGTCAAAGTCCCGCTCAAGCAGGGCTGGGCTCCAGTTCCCGGTCGGCAGAATCCACCGCCTCCTGCGCAAGGGAAACTACGCAGAGCGCGTCGGCGCCGGGGCGCCCGTCTACCTCGCCGCCGTCATGGAGTACCTCGCGGCTGAGGTGCTCGAGCTGGCCGGAAACGCGGCCCGCGACAACAAGAAGACGCGCATCATCCCGCGCCACCTGCAGCTTGCCATCCGCAACGACGAGGAGCTCAACAAGCTCCTGTCGGGCGTCACCATCGCACAGGGTGGTGTCCTGCCCAACATCCAGGCCGTCCTGCTGCCAAAGAAGACCGAGAAGAAGGCCTAAAGGAGGCCAGGCAATCGCAGCGCCGCGTGCTCCCCTGCACGCAACGCGCTTTGCCGGCTCGGCCCACAACAATCGGCCCTTTTCAGGGCCACCACACAAACCTACGTCCAAAGCAAAATTTCAGTCGTCCTCGCCGCACCTTGTTTTGTTTTAACTTTGCACTGTCACAGCACAGCCGCCGCCGGCGCACGTCCGCCATCTTGTCGTCCACACAGCCCGTGTGGCCCAACACACACACACACACACACACATTTTGCACGGTCGCAGTCGCCTTCCAAACCGACAACGGCAGCAATAATGACCATTGTTAAAGGGAGGCGTGTCGACACACCGCCCTCCACTCCCGCGCGCAACGGCCGTCGACACGAACGAAACAGCTGATCCGGCCGCCTATGCCCACACGCCTTGCCTCGGAAACCCCAACGCCGCCGCAAACAAACACACAGAGCCAAACCACGCAAGCAAATAATCACCGCCTCTCGCACAACAACACACAGCCCGCCATCTCCGTCGCGATCGATACAAAGACACACAATAACAAACACACAAACGAAGCAGCTCCACACACAGCCAGCCACATGACACGTTTCCTTTCCTTCTCCCCTCCCAGTCACATCACGTCGCTCAAAACGGAAAGAAAGAAAGAAACAAACAAACAAACAAACAACACAGCGCACACACGCAGCAACAACACAGACTCTTTCGCACTTTTCAACTTCCGAACAGTGTGGTGGCCCTGAAAAGGGCCGTTTTCTAGTCTCTCCCACCCACAAGCACGGCCGCGGGAAGGCCAGCGCCCGCTGCGACGCAGCCTAACCGCCGAAACCGTACAGGGTGCGCCCCTGCCTCTTCAGGGCGTACACCACGTCCATGGCCGTCACAGTCTTGCGCTTGGCGTGCTCAGTGTACGTCACCGCGTCGCGGATCACGTTCTCCAGGAACACCTTCAGCACCCCGCGGGTCTCCTCGTAGATCAGACCAGAGATGCGCTTCACGCCGCCCCTGCGAGCCAGGCGGCGGATGGCGGGCTTCGTGATGCCCTGGATGTTGTCGCGCAACACCTTGCGGTGCGGCTTGGCGCCACCCTTGCCGAGCCCCTTTCCTCCCTTGCCGCGGCCTGTCATCCTTCCTTCCTCGGGCAAAGCAAAACGTGCACAAACAGCAGCTGCAGCGGCTGGCGAGTCGGCTACGGTCTGCGCCCAGCGCGCCCGCCGCCCCCCTATATAGACTCTGGCCCGCCCTCCCCCCACCACGCGCAACCGAGGGCATATAAGCGCAGCACGGAGGCGCGCGGGCCCGTTGTCAAGGCAGCACCGGACGCCGCGCCGCACCTAACCTCCACGCACGCCGCTCCGCTACCGCTACCGCCATGGCCCGCACAAAGCAAACGGCCCGCAAGTCCACCGGCGGAAAGGCGCCGCGCAAACAGCTCGCCACCAAGGCGGCGAGGAAGAGCGCGCCCGCCACCGGAGGCGTCAAGAAGCCCCACCGCTACAGGCCGGGCACCGTCGCCCTGCGAGAAATCAGGCGCTACCAGAAGAGCACAGAGCTGCTCATCCGCAAGCTGCCATTCCAGCGCCTAGTGCGCGAGATCGCCCAGGACTTCAAGACCGACCTGCGCTTCCAGAGCTCCGCAGTCATGGCCCTGCAGGAGGCCAGCGAGGCCTACCTCGTCGGCCTCTTCGAAGACACCAACCTGTGCGCAATCCACGCCAAGCGCGTCACCATCATGCCCAAGGACATCCAGCTCGCGCGCCGCATCCGCGGCGAGCGCGCCTAAACCGCGCCGCGGCACCGCACCGCACAAACAAAAACGGCCCTTTTCAGGGCCACTAACATCTCTCCGTCGCGAGCAAACTTTGTCGGTCGCCTGCCTCTCGCCCCGCAACCCAAAAACAAAAACCACCACTTCCCGTCCGTCCGCCACACCCGCTCACTCTGCCTGCCTGCTAGCAGCGCGCAACAATCACACATCATCCCTCCCCGGCGCTCAAAGCGCACAATACCCAACGGCCGACGTCACACCGCACGGGTGGCTGGCCGGCCGCCGCTTTCGTTTCGAAAACAAAAAAACCCGCACTCCACTCCGACGGCCAACGGCCAGGCAGGCGCGCTCGCTCGCTCTACACGCCACCGAAATCCCCGCCGACTCCTTCCACATCTCAACGTGCCCCCCGTTGCAAAACATAACACACACACACACAAAGGAACAAAACAAAACAAAGACCAGACACGACTCGACTCGACAAGACAGACATCCGAGAAGAACGAACGCAGGCAAGCCAACCAACGTATTCAAACAAAACAACGTGACAGAAAACCAACCGTCGGCCGCCGCCACAAACACGGCGACAATCAACCACGACAACAACAACAACAACAACAACACCGCTTACCGCTACCGCCGCCCACACCCGCCACCGACCCCCGCAATCCAACCACCACGGCACGCAAACAGCATCCCCACGGGCATACAGAAACGCCAGACAGACACCCACACCAAACGCAACACGACAATCAAAACCTTCCCCGACGTGCTTTGATGGCCCTGAGAAGGGCCGTTTTGGGCCGCGCGTCTCTTGCGCGCCACTAGACGACGACGGGGGGTGGGGACGACGGAGTCAAGCGCCAAACCCTTCCTTTCTCCCATCTCTTTCTCCTCTACTCTACTTCTTCTTCTTGGGCGAAGCCTTCGCCTTAGACGGCGTCGTCGCCTTCTTCGGGCGCGGCGCCTTCGGCTTCTTCGTCGGAACCTTGGCGGCCTTCTTCGCCTTCGACGGCGACTTGGCCTTGGCCGGCTTGGCCGCAGCCGCCTTCTTCGCACCCGCGGGAGCGGCCGACGCCGCAGACGCCTTCTTGGCGGCGCCCGCCTTCCGACCGGTCGCCGCCTTCACGCCACCAGCCTTCTTTGCGCCGGCCGCACGGGCGCCCTTCTTCTCCTTGCTGGCCGGAGCGGCGCGCTTCTTCTTGGCACCGCCAGCACGAGCCTTGCCGCCCTCGGCCGCCCCCCCGCCGCCGGCGCCGGCAAGCTTGAACGAGCCGGACGCGCCCTTCCCCTTCGTCTGCACCAGCTCGCCCGCCACGACGGCCGACTTGAGGTACTTCTTGATAAACGGCGCCAGCTTCTCCGCGTCCAGCTTGTAGTGCGCGGCTATGTACTTCTTGATCGCCTGCAGCGACGACCCGCCGCGCTCCTTCAGACTCTTGATGGCGGCCGTCACCATCTCAGAGGTGCGCGGGTGCGCAGGCTTGGCGCGCGGCTTCTTCGCAGACGACGCAGACTTGGCCTTCTTCGTAGTGCCGGTGGCGGCGGGTGCCGCAGCAGTCTCGTTCGTAGCCGCCTGATCTGCCATTTCGACGACGCGCGTAACACACAGCGAGAGCGAGCGGGACGGCAGGCACGCAAGCACAGCACAGCAGCAGAGCAGAGAATCACAAGGCCCAGCCAGTGTCGCGGGCGGGCGCGGACGGCCGAGAGAGCGGCCGCCACTCTGCGCGCCGCCGCGCCGCGCCTCCCGCGCTTGCTACCGCCCAACGTCCGACAGCCTGTGCGGAGCAGCCCCAAACCTGCGCCACAACCGCCCGCGCCTTTCAAACCACCGAGGATGGGGCTACACACAGCCACACCACAGTCGCCAACCAGTCGCCACGGCAGCGCCGCAAACCACGGCCAAACTGCAGCTACCGCGCGCTACAGCCTGCGTCGGCCCGCCGAGAATCGCCGCCCCCGCCCAAATGCCGCCCCCACAGCCCCAGCCGACGACCCGCCACAATGGCCAAACCTTCGGCAAAACTCCCACACCGTCGCCGCGGCAGCCCGGCCAGCGCGGCCGGCGCCACAGCCACACAAGCCGAGGCGTGCGGCGATGACGGCCGTGCAAACGCGCCTCCGCCGCCCCATCGCCTTCCGTCGCCCTCCCGCCGTTTCCCGATCGGCCCGCAGCCGTCGGGCCACATCGCGCGCCGTCCTCCTCCTCTCGCCCGCCAACATTCACAGCCGTTTCTCAACAATTGCCCGCCGCAAACGGACGCCGCCTGCGCAACAGGCGCCGCCGCCCCTCGCCGCTTCCGACCCAACCCCTCGACCGAGGCAAACCGCAATCCGAATCTACAGACCAACCCAATCTGCCGTCAAGCACACACGACAGCCGACCTTACACGTTACGCGTTACACATTACGTTTACACGTCTACGTTAGGTTAGGTTAGGTGGACGTGGGTTAGGTTAAGGGGACTTGGGTTAGGTTAAGCGTCAAACTTAGGTTAAGCATTCAAACACGTCAGGCGTCAGAGGTTAGGTTAGGTTAGGTTAGGTTAGGTTAGGTTAGGTTAGGTTAGTGCTAGGTTGAGAAGCGTCAAACGTAGGTTAAAAAGGCGTTCAAACGTGAGGCGTGAGCCGGACAGCTTACCTTACGTAGACGTTAGGGGCTCACAGGCTGAGCTCACCTCGCCACACCACAGGTTCGGTTCGGTTCGCTCGGCTCAGCGTAAAGCGCCGAGGTCAGGGTTACGTTCGTTCACCTTCGGGCGCCACACTTTCGGTTGAAAGGTCGCGACGGGACGACGTCGGCAGGCACGCCGCAAACGAACAAAAACGTACAGACGACGTCGGAAACCGCCGACAGACGGGGGAGCAGCACGACCACGACCAGACACCGAGCGCGAACGAGACACACGCGAACCACCCCCACCGGCCAAAGGGCACCACACAACAACCCAGAGCACCACGTGTCGACACCAGAGCAACCCGCCGCTCACGCGACATGGCTGGCACCGAAGGGCAACCGCCCGCAACTGCGCTTTCCGCGCCGGCCCGGATGCACGTCGTGCTACAACAACACCACTACCGTACACAGCCGCTGTTCACAACATCACTATCAATGGCGCGCCCGCGGCTCGCCGCCGTCGCAGTCGCAGCCCCAACGCCAGCACTTTTGCACCACCATTCACACGCACCGCAACACAGCTCGCCGACACAGCCGAACAAAACAAACACCACACAACAACAGCAACAACGTCGCCGCCTCTACTTGTGCCGGCGACCCACCCCGCCGATGGCGCACCTTTCGCCAGCCGGCAATCGACACACACGCACCCACCCACCGGGGCCCAGTGCAAAAAACAAAAAACACACAAAAACAAAAAAACCAAACAACACAAACGACACGGGAAGCGCACACCGCCACTTCGCGCGCACGCCACCAACCAGTCGTCGTCTCAAAATAACAAACACAAACAAAATAAACTAACAACTAGGGCAACACAAAACAAAAAAAAAAACGCCTCGCACGAACCGCCCACAAAAAGGACAAGCACACGCACAGCCTCTGCTGACGACCACGACGCAGCGGCACGCTGCTCCTGTCCCGCGCCCCGCGCCCCACTCGATTCACAACTCACGCGACACCGTCAACGACGGGCTCGCTTCCCGCAACCTACCACCTTTCCGCCACGACGCACAGCCCCAGCCCCACCCGACGACGCCCGTGGCAACGACTGCACTTTCACCACCGCCTCCCCCTTCCCCCCCAAAAACACACACACACACACACACACAGCCAGCCAAAAACGCACTCGCGACCCACACATGCACGTGCATCGGCACACGCCAACCAGTCAACGTCGACAACCACACGCAAGGCTCGAAACGAAACCGGCGTCCTTCCACGTTGCCATCAAGCTACGCGACACAAGACACAAGGAACCAACACAACAGCCGGCCCCACTAATTCCCACTCTCACGCCGCAAAAAGCACACCGAAACCGCCAAACGCACGCACATTCCCCTTCGCACTGACACCACCGACCGGCTCGCTACCACACACCTCTCGGCAGCCGTTTCACGCCAATTCGCCACACCGCCCACACAGTCGACAAGCGCCCGCCCTGTACGGCACACGCAACGACGCAGCGCAGCAAAGGGCGCCCGCAACACATACCTCTCCGCCGCCCGACGCGCCAACCGCCACACCACACCGCCAGCCACTCGCAAATTGTGCACTGCCACCAGCCACACGTCCAACACGCCGCGCCGCCTCCGGCCACCCGCCAGGGGGCGCTCACGTCCGCGACAACAGCGCGGCCCGCCGGGCCGGGCCGGGCCGAACCGAACCGAGCCGCCGCTGCTCTGCACTCGGCACGGCCACACCCTGCTGCAGACCGGGCTCGTCCCTCTGTACGCGTCTGCCTGCGCATCAACACAACACGACCTTTTTTTTTTTTTTTTTTTTTTTTTTCTCTCTACCGCCATCCCTCCTTCTCGCGTTTTACTCGTTGTTGCAGCAGCGGCGCACACCTACACATCCACAGCCCCAGCCCCAGCCGAGCCGGCCTCACCTCAGGGCCCGCCGCCAGCGTCTCCTCCTCGGGCACAGGTGCGGTGCTGTGGCCGCCCATCCAACCGCATTGCTGGCCGTCCAGCCACCAGGCGTTCCCACTGCCGCGAGCCACGCCGCGCACCGACCCTGCTGCAGAAAACGAAGCATAGCCAGAGACCGACCGATACACAAAGCAAGCCGTCGCCTCGCCTCTTGTCCTTCCTGCCTTCCTTCCGCCCCCGCCCTTCTCACACCACCGCCTCTCCACTTTCGCCCCCCCCTCCTTTTTTTGTTTTTTTTTTTTTGTTTTCTTCTTTCTTTCTTTCTTTCTTTCTTTGGCCCTCTCTCCTTCCCGCCATGGCGGTTACGGCACCGCCTGCAGCGGCAGATTTTTTGCGCCCACACGCCTACTCCTACCACCATTAACCTTGCCCTGCCCTGCCCTGCCCTGCCCATCAACGTCGCAGTCGAACCGACGCTTGCCAACACACTGCCCACGTTCCTTTCTCTTTTCGGCCTACGCCCATTACGCGCCGCCGCCACAGCACCTTCCCTTCCCACAACACACCGACGTCATCACACGCACCCAAAACAGGGGCCACGACCGTGTTCCTCGCCCACTCCCATCCCGCACGGTACGCACATTCCCAACTACTAACCGCGCACCCTCCCTTTCCAATCTGTGTGTCTCTGTGTCTGTGTCCTGTCCGCGCGTGACGCCTCTCAACATCCGCCGTCCCCCGTCCCGTTTTCGCCCCCATGCCGTCGTCGCGCCGCCTCCTCCCCGTCCACCGCCGCCCCTGTCCGCCCCGCACCACACCATACACCGCTGCTTGTCCCGGCCGTTGCCACCAAAGGCGCCGACCGCAAACGCGCCACGCCGCAGCCCCCGTGCGTCTCGCGCTCGCTTGCATCTCCGTGCCGACGCTGCCTCTCTTCCCACTCGCACTCGACCTCGACAACACAGTCTTTGGCTCCGCCACTGCGTGTTCCGGTGGTACGCACGCTGCAACACGTATGTATTCATTACCAGAGCGATGGCGAGGCATGACAGCATCTCTGTCTGACCAGAGAGTTCTTTCTCGCTGCTAGTCGGCGCTTGGACCGCGCCAGACGACAGTAGTGGCACGCACCGGGTCGCCAGGAACAGTTGTTATATATATTGTAGCGCGAGTCGGGAGAGGTAGTAGTCGGTCGACAGTAGTAGCGGGTGGACGGTTGTACTGAGCGGGCGTCGGCGGCGTGCTCTGCTCGTCTCGCGACTCTGGTCACGGTTCGGGACGATGTATAGTATATTGTGTTACAATCAAAAGGTGGTGTGACGCTGCATTGCGCAAATCTGATAACGTATGTTCATTGTACTTATTTTGTTCAACAACAAAAGCCCCACTATTACTTTTTTTCTAAAGTAACTTTTGTCTCTTAACGAAAAACATTCACGTTTTAAAGACTACTTCCTATGGCATTTCCCTCCAAGGAGTGCAATTAATTACCAGCCAGCACTCATTCATTGCACACAGCTGTGTAAGGGGTATCTACAATTGAGGAGCGGATATAAATGCAATTTTTTGTTTTTTTTGTTTTTTTTTTGTGTGTGTGTTGTAACCTCCCAGCAAAATTTAAAACAATGGACAATGTTATTTACGGATGCTAATGGACATTGCGCTAATTGTAACCTCGCCCACAATGAGAGGTATTGAAAATGGCAACAAAAATGTGAAATTCGCAATCTGACTCAAATATAAAGTCTTCACACAACATTTAAAAAAGTCCGTTCAGTGACAAGAAACTTCAATTAAACCGAAATATCGGTCTTTGGCCCTGTGCAAAACAATCAGAATTAAAGTCTTACCTCCGAATAAATGGATGTCACATTTCTGCTCTGGTTGTTGCGCAGCGCTTGAAGGAACTGCATTGCAAATAATAATATTCTCTTTTTTTGTGATTTTAGTGGCATTTTTCTTCAAAGAAGTGGAATGAAATGTGAAGTGCAACGAACTCTTTAGTTCAATACAAAATTAAATGTTTGAAAAATGCTTTTGAAATAAAACCTATTATTGGGGAACTTGTTGGAGAATAATTACAATAAATACAATTTTTCATTATCTAATGATTATATTAATTAACAGTATACCTTATTCACCATCTTGACCAGTGTTGCCGACCGCCTACATCACACAACCGCACTCGGCTGCTACTACTGACCGACCGCTCTGCATGACGACTATTAGCGTACTGCACGCGACGACTACTGACAGAGTACAGCCCTCAACTACACAGAGCTACGGACTCGCAACGACTACTGACAGACTGACTGACTGACTGACTGACTGACTGAGAACCGCTCGCAACACTCGCGCAGTCCAGCGCAAACTCTCTGGTCACAGATGCTACAATGTCTCGCCATCGCTACTATGTTACATACGTGTTTCAGTGTCTTTTTCATTGGGGTAACGATCTTTGGCTCTTTTTATTCTGAATACAGGGCCAAAGGTCAACGCTGCTGCCCTTATACAATTTATCAGGTTTCATTATGTCTGTTGCAATGTTACATACGGTTCACTCTTTCATTAATATTATCGTTGGGTTTGTTTTGTAGGGACGTTAACATTCTGGCACATTTTTATTATCATCGGACTCTCTGCTATTTGTGCAGGGAGGTTATACCTGGGTCCATTTCCATTTCCATTTACATTTTAATATTGATAGACTTTTTGTTTTCTTTTTTGTTTCTTGTTGTTTTTCCTTCTTTTTTTTTGTTGTTTTTTTTTTTTTTTTTTTTTGTTGTTTTGTTTTTCCCGCTCTCACCACCACCGCCGCATCACGCCTTCCGTTTTCTTGGTTTCCTTTCTGTTCTTCAACTGCTTCAACATCACCGCGCCCCATTTCCACACCACAGCCATCAGCCTCCGAGACGGGCGGGCGCAGTGTGCCATTTCCGGCGCACAAGCACACCCGTACGGTACTCTCCTCGCCCCCACGCCACCAACAACACAGCGACCACGCGGCTTTCAGGCATGGCATGGCACGGCACGGCACCGGCGAAATGCGCCGCCCCCGCCCCTCCGCGCATCCGTCCGTCTCGCCACGTTCACTGACAGCCGCGTCTGCGGCTACAACACAACACCGCTCCCCTCCCTGGCAACTCACATTGTTTTTCTCCTCCTCTTTTGCACAAACCACAACGCCGAGCACAGGCGCAAGCCACCCACACCGCGCCCCTCCCCGTCCCGTCTTTGGCCGCCGCTCCTCGTTTCCTCGTTTGCCCCCTCCCATCTCCCGAAATGCCATGCCAGCAGCGTTACGCATGCCCCTCCCCTGTCCACACAACACTACCGCCTAACGAACAGCCTTTTCCGGGCCACATCCAGGGCACGCCCACCTCCAAACACTGCCAATTCACGGACGCACACACACACACACACACACACACACTCACTCACTTTCTCGACACCTTTCTGTACGGAGGGTGCGTCATCTCGACCGTGACAGAGTGACGGCAACTATCGACGATCCATTTCCCCCCACTGGTAAAACATGTCCACTAACACCTACATACATCATTCAAGTACACAGACAATAGCATACACACAATGGGAGGGCACACGAACATGGACGGCACGGCACTGTCATACACTCTTCCTCAGAACCATATCAACAAACGTTACGTACATCCGGGAAAGCGAAAGCGAACGCGAAAGCGAAAGCGAAAGCAAAGGCAAAGGCAAAGCCCAATGCAGCCGTCAAAGGTAACGTTCACCACGGCAGACACTTGCAGCCGCGCCGCCGTTAAACGCATTTCAGTGCGGCTCCAATACGCCTCCGACACGGGAACGTTCCGTTGCTCTACGAATGCGTTTCTCCCCTTTTTCCCTTCCTCTCTCTTTTGCCCCCCCTCCTTGCACTCTTGCCTCATTCCTCACGTTCTGCCCAGACATTCGACCGATCAAAGTCAACCTTTCGTTACCGTTCTCAGCGCGACGGTGTACAACAGTATGACGGGTGTGCCCAAGACTTCGGTTCAGTTGCGTGACGCCGGTCTATCGCGCCGATCGACAGTTACTCAGGGGGCGACGGATCGGACCACGTCACCGACACACAAAACACTTTCAAACAAACAAATACATACCGGATGGACACAGACAAACACGTGTACAGACATTCGCCAAACAAACGACCGCCGCCGTCGTCGTCTAGCGTGCATCTTGAATGACGACATCGGTGTGCGTGCGTCGTACGCAATCAGTCAGACACGGCTATCAAACATCAGAGTCGAATGGTACATCATCGTGCGTGTCGCCGTACACGTACAGTACAATACAACAACAATGCGTCTTAATGGCACGTTCATTTCAACGTCACTCACACACCTCCACGCTGCAGTTACGTCGCACCATTGTCAAACTCGGCGTACAGCAAAGGGAATAGTGGGCGGCAAAAAAAAAACCAAACAAAAACATTTCACATTTCACCCTCGCCATGTATGATGTGCAAAAAAAACAAACCCGCAAACGGCCGTCGTTACGGTGACACAAAAGTCGCCGATCGCACTGTCCCCCCTCGCAGACGGGTAACACACACACACACACACACACACCAACAACACCAATGGGTCAAAAACCACGCCAACGAGGCGTGCCACCATTCCACGCCACGGCGACCAACCTCGTGGCCGTACCCCGCGCAACACGCTTTGACGCGCCCCCCCACCCACAATCAAAATGCACACATACATCACAGCCGTCCACACAAACAACAACAACAACAATTCCGCCCTTCCCGCAAAAGGCAAGTTGGTGGCCCTGAAAAGGGCCGTTTTGCCGCTCTCGCAACGGAGGAGCCTTCTCCATCCTTCCTTCCATTCCAGAGCCACCTCCTTACTTGGAGCTCGTGTACTTGGTCACCGCCTTCGTGCCCTCGCTCACGGCGTGCTTGGCCAGCTCGCCAGGCAGCAACAGCCGCACAGCGGTCTGGATCTCGCGGGACGTGATGGTCGAGCGCTTGTTGTAGTGCGCCAGGCGAGAAGCCTCGGCCGCATTGCGCTCGAAAATGTCGTTCACGAAGCTGTTCATGATGCTCATCGCCTTCGACGAGATGCCCGTGTCAGGGTGCACCTGCTTCAGCACCTTGTAGATGTAGATGGCATAGCTCTCCTTCCTCTTGCGCTTCTTCTTCTTGTCGCCCTTCGAAATGTTCTTCTGCGCCTTGCCAGCCTTCTTGGCGGCCTTCCCGCTAGTCTTGGGCGGCATCTCGAACCAACGTACGGCAGCAGCAACACCAGTAGCAAGCGCTCCGCTCTAGTCAGCGTCTCCCCACACAGTGGCACCCGCCGCCAGCCGCCGCCGCACCTTTACCAGCTCGCCCTGTTGCGGCCGCCGACCAATGGGGCGCGCGCGCAACCGGCCGCCGCACCCGAGCCCATAAAGCACCCCCACCCCGGCTGCGCCGGCATTCGCTGCGTGGCAGTCTGGCGTCGAGCATCGTCTCCGTCAGTCTGTGAATAAAAGCGACAGTCCCCAACTATGTTACCTATCGCAAAGACAGGCCAACCCAAGGCGGAGGAGTGGCCATATACATAAAAAGAGGGATCCCCCACCACCAGGTATTCTTACCAGCTACCAATAAAATCGAAGCAGTGGCGGTGGAAGTAGCCACTGCCACTGGACCCCTAACTATCGTTGCAATCTACCGACCCCCACAAGACCAGATAGATGAGGGAGACATAGCTACTCTAGGGCAAATTGAAGGCAAACTCATAATAGGGGGCGACTTCAATGCCAAACATCCTGATTGGAATTCTAGAGTAACCTCCAGAGCAGGCGTCAGATTGCAACAACTAGCGCGCAACCACCACTTCGAAACCTGGGGTCCAGTCGAGCCCACACATTTTCCAAAAAATGGAAGCAGGCCCGACGTGTTGGACATAGCTCTCACTAGGAGGATTACGGGGTTTGTGACCGCGAGGACGATCAACAGAATGTCCTCCGACCACAACCCAGTGATCCTAGAGGTCGACGTGGGAGAATGGGTAGCACTCCCACGGTACCAGACGTCTTACAAACGTACAAACTGGGAGCGATATCGAGAAACTGTCGCCTCTGATATCGCTCGCGCCCCGCCACCTACTGCCGAAACAGTAGAACAAGCGCTACAAGACCTAACAGGCACCATCTTGCAGGCAGCGGAAGAAGCCACCCCTCCACAAAGGGATGGCCCGCCGCCGCAAATACAGCTCCCGGAACACTTGCTAGCTCAAATTCGACATAAGAACAGAGTGGCAAAAGAGTGGAAGATAACCAGAAACCAGGCCACAAGGAGGCTGCTCAATCGTCTACAGAGAGAACTGAAGGTAGCGCTCAATGAGCACAGAAACCAGCAATGGCAAAACCGCCTCTCAGCCCTCAAAGTAGACGATCACACACTTTGGCAAGCAACCAAACAATTCACAAGAAGACGCGCTAGGATGCCGCCACTGCATGGCGAGCGGGGTATGGCCTACAGCCATGCTGAAAAGGCCAACGCCCTCGCCGACACTTTCGAGAAGCAGTTCCAAGCGGCTGAACCCCAGGATGATGATCATGAAAGAGTGGTCCGTCGTCAACTGGCTGTCTTCCTCAATGCTGAGGAGGACCCAGAAGACGAACCCACAGTTTTTGCCCCCGAAGACGTGGCAAAAGTAATTAGGTACCTCCCCTCCAAAAAGGCGCCAGGACATGACAATGTCACCAACCAGTTGGTCAAAAACCTCCCACCCACGGCGATCGAACACCTCGCGAACGTCTTCAACGAGATTACTCGTACCCGCGAGTTCCCAGCTTGCTGGAAACACGCGGAAGTGGTCGCAATACACAAACCAGGGAAAGACCCTCTGTTCCCGCAGCACTACAGGCCGATTAGCCTCTTGCCAACTCTCAGCAAGATCTACGAGCGCCTCCTGCTAAGACCTATACAAGAACACATCACCAGAGAGCAAATTCTGCCGGATTTCCAATTCGGATTCCGGCAGAACCACTCTGCCCCACAACAGATCATGAGAGTGGTTGAAGCAGCCACTGAGGGCTTCAACCACAGAGGCTACTGCGGGATAGTGCTACTTGACGTAGCCAAGGCCTTTGACTCAGTATGGCATAGAGGGCTACTCTACAAGTTGTACACCCAAGGGTTCCCCGGGAGTATAGTTAAACAGATTAAAAGCTATCTCTCGAACAGAACTTTCTCTGTCAAAGTAGAAACGTCCACCTCCACCAGAAGGCGTATTCGTGCTGGGGTGCCACAGGGATCGGTCCTGGGGCCCGTTTTGTACAGTCTGTACACTGCGGACACACCAACGGCCCCCCTGGTGCACACTGCACAGTACGCTGACGATACAGCCTTCTACACAAGAAACGCGAACAAGGATCTGGTCATCCGTAGGCTACAAAGGGTTTTAGATGACACAGAAACTTGGGCCCGTCGCTGGCGAATCACCATCAATTCTGAAAAGACGCAGGCGATGCTGATCACCCGTAGGCTCGGAAGGCGCGAACCTCCTCAACGGCCCCCCCTCCACCTTCACCTAAACGGAACCCAACTCCCCTGGCGCAGAACCGCCAAGTACCTTGGCGTAACCTTGGACTCTCGTCTTACGTGGAAACCCCACATAGACGAGGTCCATAGGAAGGTCTGCGCCAGAATGTCCATCCTGTACCCAATCCTCAACTCATCCAGCTCCCTTTCCTGCTCAGTAGGAGTGAACGTGTACCAGGCCCTGATCCGGCCAGTCATGGAATACGCGTGTCCTGTCTGGGGATACGCGGCGAAGCAGCACCTGGACAAACTCCAGAGGCTGCAGAACCGCGCCCTCAGGAGGGCACTGCGTTTACCCCTTGGATTCCCTATCGACGATTTGCATGCCGCTGCGGAAATCCCACTACTGAGAGAGCGTTTTCAAGACTTGGCAAGGGCCTTCTATGAAGGTACTTCCAGGTCGGGAAACGCTCTCATCCACTCCCTAGGTCGGTATGACATGTCCCGCGATAAACACAATCGCCCCATGACGATCTTCGACGACTAAGTCGAAGAGAAAAAATCCCAATACCCATTCCCAAATCCTACTCCTACCCAAAATGCTACAACTATCTCGCCAAACCTCAGGCAAGTACCAGACTCACACAGAACAAACATCACATCTCACAGACATCAAAAAAGTACAGAAATAATCACACACACAAGTACACAGGGGAGTAAAAGCCGAAAGGCTACAAACTCCCCCTCACACTTCCCCAAAGAGGGGAAAGTATTAGATGTAAGCAGCAGCAGGCTGCGCCGGCACGCCCCCACATACAGGAGGCAAAGGGTAGGGCTGCAGGGCGTCTTCGTGTCCTGTACCCTCTACTCAACCCGACTTCGACGCTTCCCCCTCGCCACGGCATCACCCTATACCTGGCACTGGTTCGCCCGGTGCTGGAGTACGCTGCCGTGGTGTGGGGAAATGCGGCCGAAACCCACATTGTTGAGCTCCAGAGGGTGCAGAACCGAGCACTTCGGCTCGCCCTCCGTCTACCCTGGCGCTACCCAACTGCCCAGCTACACCAACAAACTGGTATACCTCTGCTGAGAGATCGCTTCCGACAATCAGCGCGACAGTTTTATCAAGAGGCCCACAGGTCTCACAATAGGCTCATCCAGGCACTGGGCCACCAAATCCACCACAGGCCGACCACACGTTGGCCCGACCTGTTGCAAGCATAAAAACCTTGCAACAACCAATGGATGCAACGCATCCGATAGGCCAGCCCGAAATAAGTCAGTTCCCTCCCACATCTTATAAGTAAATATTTGCAGGAATAGCACCCGATGCTCACCCTGCCCCTTCACGAGCAAAGGATCGCTCGCAAGTAAAAGTGAGTGAGTGAGTGCGCCGGCACGCACTCCGCTGCTCGACTCGCTGCCGCTCGCACCGGTCGTTTTCGTTTCCGTTTCGTGTGCACCGTCGCTAGCCCATCGCCATGTCCGGACGCGGAAAGGGAGGCAAAGTCAAGGGCAAGTCAAAGTCCCGCTCAAGCAGGGCTGGGCTCCAGTTCCCGGTCGGCAGAATCCACCGCCTCCTGCGCAAGGGAAACTACGCAGAGCGCGTCGGCGCCGGGGCGCCCGTCTACCTCGCCGCCGTCATGGAGTACCTCGCGGCTGAGGTGCTCGAGCTGGCCGGAAACGCGGCCCGCGACAACAAGAAGACGCGCATCATCCCGCGCCACCTGCAGCTTGCCATCCGCAACGACGAGGAGCTCAACAAGCTCCTGTCGGGCGTCACCATCGCACAGGGTGGTGTCCTGCCCAACATCCAGGCCGTCCTGCTGCCAAAGAAGACCGAGAAGAAGGCCTAAAGGAGGCCAGGCAATCGCAGCGCCGCGTGCTCCCCTGCACGCAACGCGCTTTGCCGGCTCGGCCCACAACAATCGGCCCTTTTCAGGGCCACCACACAAACCTACGTCCAAAGCAAAATTTCAGTCGTCCTCGCCGCACCTTGTTTTGTTTTAACTTTGCACTGTCACAGCACAGCCGCCGCCGGCGCACGTCCGCCATCTTGTCGTCCACACAGCCCGTGTGGCCCAACACACACACACACACACACATTTTGCACGGTCGCAGTCGCCTTCCAAACCGACAACGGCAGCAATAATGACCATTGTTAAAGGGAGGCGTGTCGACACACCGCCCTCCACTCCCGCGCGCAACGGCCGTCGACACGAACGAAACAGCTGATCCGGCCGCCTATGCCCACACGCCTTGCCTCGGAAACCCCAACGCCGCCGCAAACAAACACACAGAGCCAAACCACGCAAGCAAATAATCACCGCCTCTCGCACAACAACACACAGCCCGCCATCTCCGTCGCGATCGATACAAAGACACACAATAACAAACACACAAACGAAGCAGCTCCACACACAGCCAGCCACATGACACGTTTCCTTTCCTTCTCCCCTCCCAGTCACATCACGTCGCTCAAAACGGAAAGAAAGAAAGAAACAAACAAACAAACAAACAACACAGCGCACACACGCAGCAACAACACAGACTCTTTCGCACTTTTCAACTTCCGAACAGTGTGGTGGCCCTGAAAAGGGCCGTTTTCTAGTCTCTCCCACCCACAAGCACGGCCGCGGGAAGGCCAGCGCCCGCTGCGACGCAGCCTAACCGCCGAAACCGTACAGGGTGCGCCCCTGCCTCTTCAGGGCGTACACCACGTCCATGGCCGTCACAGTCTTGCGCTTGGCGTGCTCAGTGTACGTCACCGCGTCGCGGATCACGTTCTCCAGGAACACCTTCAGCACCCCGCGGGTCTCCTCGTAGATCAGACCAGAGATGCGCTTCACGCCGCCCCTGCGAGCCAGGCGGCGGATGGCGGGCTTCGTGATGCCCTGGATGTTGTCGCGCAACACCTTGCGGTGCCGCTTGGCGCCACCCTTGCCGGGCCCCTTTCCTCCCTTGCCGCGGCCTGTCATCCTTCCTTCCTCGGGCAAAGCAAAACGTGCACAAACAGCAGCTGCAGCGGCTGGCGAGTCGGCTACGGTCTGCGCCCAGCGCGCCCGCCGCCCCCCTATATAGACTCTGGCCCGCCCTCCCCCCACCACGCGCAACCGAGGGCATATAAGCGCAGCACGGAGGCGCGCGGGCCCGTTGTCAAGGCAGCACCGGACGCCGCGCCGCACCTAACCTCCACGCACGCCGCTCCGCTACCGCTACCGCCATGGCCCGCACAAAGCAAACGGCCCGCAAGTCCACCGGCGGAAAGGCGCCGCGCAAACAGCTCGCCACCAAGGCGGCGAGGAAGAGCGCGCCCGCCACCGGAGGCGTCAAGAAGCCCCACCGCTACAGGCCGGGCACCGTCGCCCTGCGAGAAATCAGGCGCTACCAGAAGAGCACAGAGCTGCTCATCCGCAAGCTGCCATTCCAGCGCCTAGTGCGCGAGATCGCCCAGGACTTCAAGACCGACCTGCGCTTCCAGAGCTCCGCAGTCATGGCCCTGCAGGAGGCCAGCGAGGCCTACCTCGTCGGCCTCTTCGAAGACACCAACCTGTGCGCAATCCACGCCAAGCGCGTCACCATCATGCCCAAGGACATCCAGCTCGCGCGCCGCATCCGCGGCGAGCGCGCCTAAACCGCGCCGCGGCACCGCACCGCACAAACAAAAACGGCCCTTTTCAGGGCCACTAACATCTCTCCGTCGCGAGCAAACTTTGTCGGTCGCCTGCCTCTCGCCCCGCAACCCAAAAACAAAAACCACCACTTCCCGTCCGTCCGCCACACCCGCTCACTCTGCCTGCCTGCTAGCAGCGCGCAACAATCACACATCATCCCTCCCCGGCGCTCAAAGCGCACAATACCCAACGGCCGACGTCACACCGCACGGGTGGCTGGCCGGCCGCCGCTTTCGTTTCGAAAACAAAAAAACCCGCACTCCACTCCGACGGCCAACGGCCAGGCAGGCGCGCTCGCTCGCTCTACACGCCACCGAAATCCCCGCCGACTCCTTCCACATCTCAACGTGCCCCCCGTTGCAAAACATAACACACACACACACAAAGGAACAAAACAAAACAAAGACCAGACACGACTCGACTCGACAAGACAGACATCCGAGAAGAACGAACGCAGGCAAGCCAACCAACGTATTCAAACAAAACAACGTGACAGAAAACCAACCGTCGGCCGCCGCCACAAACACGGCGACAATCAACCACGACAACAACAACAACAACAACAACAACACCGCTTACCGCTACCGCCGCCCACACCCGCCACCGACCCCCGCAATCCAACCACCACGGCACGCAAACAGCATCCCCACGGGCATACAGAAACGCCAGACAGACACCCACACCAAACGCAACACGACAATCAAAACCTTCCCCGACGTGCTTTGATGGCCCTGAGAAGGGCCGTTTTGGGCCGCGCGTCTCTTGCGCGCCACTAGACGACGACGGGGGGTGGGGACGACGGAGTCAAGCGCCAAACCCTTCCTTTCTCCCATCTCTTTCTCCTCTACTCTACTTCTTCTTCTTGGGCGAAGCCTTCGCCTTAGACGGCGTCGTCGCCTTCTTCGGGCGCGGCGCCTTCGGCTTCTTCGTCGGAACCTTGGCGGCCTTCTTCGCCTTCGACGGCGACTTGGCCTTGGCCGGCTTGGCCGCAGCCGCCTTCTTCGCACCCGCGGGAGCGGCCGACGCCGCAGACGCCTTCTTGGCGGCGCCCGCCTTCCGACCGGTCGCCGCCTTCACGCCACCAGCCTTCTTTGCGCCGGCCGCACGGGCGCCCTTCTTCTCCTTGCTGGCCGGAGCGGCGCGCTTCTTCTTGGCACCGCCAGCACGAGCCTTGCCGCCCTCGGCCGCCCCCCCGCCGCCGGCGCCGGCAAGCTTGAACGAGCCGGACGCGCCCTTCCCCTTCGTCTGCACCAGCTCGCCCGCCACGACGGCCGACTTGAGGTACTTCTTGATAAACGGCGCCAGCTTCTCCGCGTCCAGCTTGTAGTGCGCGGCTATGTACTTCTTGATCGCCTGCAGCGACGACCCGCCGCGCTCCTTCAGACTCTTGATGGCGGCCGTCACCATCTCAGAGGTGCGCGGGTGCGCAGGCTTGGCGCGCGGCTTCTTCGCAGACGACGCAGACTTGGCCTTCTTCGTAGTGCCGGTGGCGGCGGGTGCCGCAGCAGTCTCGTTCGTAGCCGCCTGATCTGCCATTTCGACGACGCGCGTAACACACAGCGAGAGCGAGCGGGACGGCAGGCACGCAAGCACAGCACAGCAGCAGAGCAGAGAATCACAAGGCCCAGCCAGTGTCGCGGGCGGGCGCGGACGGCCGAGAGAGCGGCCGCCACTCTGCGCGCCGCCGCGCCGCGCCTCCCGCGCTTGCTACCGCCCAACGTCCGACAGCCTGTGCGGAGCAGCCCCAAACCTGCGCCACAACCGCCCGCGCCTTTCAAACCACCGAGGATGGGGCTACACACAGCCACACCACAGTCGCCAACCAGTCGCCACGGCAGCGCCGCAAACCACGGCCAAACTGCAGCTACCGCGCGCTACAGCCTGCGTCGGCCCGCCGAGAATCGCCGCCCCCGCCCAAATGCCGCCCCCACAGCCCCAGCCGACGACCCGCCACAATGGCCAAACCTTCGGCAAAACTCCCACACCGTCGCCGCGGCAGCCCGGCCAGCGCGGCCGGCGCCACAGCCACACAAGCCGAGGCGTGCGGCGATGACGGCCGTGCAAACGCGCCTCCGCCGCCCCATCGCCTTCCGTCGCCCTCCCGCCGTTTCCCGATCGGCCCGCAGCCGTCGGGCCACATCGCGCGCCGTCCTCCTCCTCTCGCCCGCCAACATTCACAGCCGTTTCTCAACAATTGCCCGCCGCAAACGGACGCCGCCTGCGCAACAGGCGCCGCCGCCCCTCGCCGCTTCCGACCCAACCCCTCGACCGAGGCAAACCGCAATCCGAATCTACAGACCAACCCAATCTGCCGTCAAGCACACACGACAGCCGACCTTACACGTTACGCGTTACACATTACGTTTACACGTCTACGTTAGGTTAGGTTAGGTGGACGTGGGTTAGGTTAAGGGGACTTGGGTTAGGTTAAGCGTCAAACTTAGGTTAAGCATTCAAACACGTCAGGCGTCAGAGGTTAGGTTAGGTTAGGTTAGGTTAGGTTAGGTTAGGTTAGGTTAGTGCTAGGTTGAGAAGCGTCAAACGTAGGTTAAAAAGGCGTTCAAACGTGAGGCGTGAGCCGGACAGCTTACCTTACGTAGACGTTAGGGGCTCACAGGCTGAGCTCACCTCGCCACACCACAGGTTCGGTTCGGTTCGCTCGGCTCAGCGTAAAGCGCCGAGGTCAGGGTTACGTTCGTTCACCTTCGGGCGCCACACTTTCGGTTGAAAGGTCGCGACGGGACGACGTCGGCAGGCACGCCGCAAACGAACAAAAACGTACAGACGACGTCGGAAACCGCCGACAGACGGGGGAGCAGCACGACCACGACCAGACACCGAGCGCGAACGAGACACACGCGAACCACCCCCACCGGCCAAAGGGCACCACACAACAACCCAGAGCACCACGTGTCGACACCAGAGCAACCCGCCGCTCACGCGACATGGCTGGCACCGAAGGGCAACCGCCCGCAACTGCGCTTTCCGCGCCGGCCCGGATGCACGTCGTGCTACAACAACACCACTACCGTACACAGCCGCTGTTCACAACATCACTATCAATGGCGCGCCCGCGGCTCGCCGCCGTCGCAGTCGCAGCCCCAACGCCAGCACTTTTGCACCACCATTCACACGCACCGCAACACAGCTCGCCGACACAGCCGAACAAAACAAACACCACACAACAACAGCAACAACGCCGCCGCCTCTACTTGTGCCGGCGACCCACCCCGCCGATGGCGCACCTTTCGCCAGCCGGCAATCGACACACACGCACCCACCCACCGGGGCCCAGTGCAAAAAACAAAAAACACACAAAAACAAAAAAACCAAACAACACAAACGACACGGGAAGCGCACACCGCCACTTCGCGCGCACGCCACCAACCAGTCGTCGTCTCAAAATAACAAACACAAACAAAATAAACTAACAACTAGGGCAACACAAAACAAAAAAAAAAACGCCTCGCACGAACCGCCCACAAAAAGGACAAGCACACGCACAGCCTCTGCTGACGACCACGACGCAGCGGCACGCTGCTCCTGTCCCGCGCCCCGCGCCCCACTCGATTCACAACTCACGCGACACCGTCAACGACGGGCTCGCTTCCCGCAACCTACCACCTTTCCGCCACGACGCACAGCCCCAGCCCCACCCGACGACGCCCGTGGCAACGACTGCACTTTCACCACCGCCTCCCCCTTCCCCCCCAAAAACACACACACACACACACACACAGCCAGCCAAAAACGCACTCGCGACCCACACATGCACGTGCATCGGCACACGCCAACCAGTCAACGTCGACAACCACACGCAAGGCTCGAAACGAAACCGGCGTCCTTCCACGTTGCCATCAAGCTACGCGACACAAGACACAAGGAACCAACACAACAGCCGGCCCCACTAATTCCCACTCTCACGCCGCAAAAAGCACACCGAAACCGCCAAACGCACGCACATTCCCCTTCGCACTGACACCACCGACCGGCTCGCTACCACACACCTCTCGGCAGCCGTTTCACGCCAATTCGCCACACCGCCCACACAGTCGACAAGCGCCCGCCCTGTACGGCACACGCAACGACGCAGCGCAGCAAAGGGCGCCCGCAACACATACCTCTCCGCCGCCCGACGCGCCAACCGCCACACCACACCGCCAGCCACTCGCAAATTGTGCACTGCCACCAGCCACACGTCCAACACGCCGCGCCGCCTCCGGCCACCCGCCAGGGGGCGCTCACGTCCGCGACAACAGCGCGGCCCGCCGGGCCGGGCCGGGCCGAACCGAACCGAGCCGCCGCTGCTCTGCACTCGGCACGGCCACACCCTGCTGCAGACCGGGCTCGTCCCTCTGTACGCGTCTGCCTGCGCATCAACACAACACGACCTTTTTTTTTTTTTTTTTTTTTTTCTCTCTACCGCCATCCCTCCTTCTCGCGTTTTACTCGTTGTTGCAGCAGCGGCGCACACCTACACATCCACAGCCCCAGCCCCAGCCGAGCCGGCCTCACCTCAGGGCCCGCCGCCAGCGTCTCCTCCTCGGGCACAGGTGCGGTGCTGTGGCCGCCCATCCAACCGCATTGCTGGCCGTCCAGCCACCAGGCGTTCCCACTGCCGCGAGCCACGCCGCGCACCGACCCTGCTGCAGAAAACGAAGCATAGCCAGAGACCGACCGATACACAAAGCAAGCCGTCGCCTCGCCTCTTGTCCTTCCTGCCTTCCTTCCGCCCCCGCCCTTCTCACACCACCGCCTCTCCACTTTCGCCCCCCCCTCCTTTTTTTGTTTTTTTTTTTTTGTTTTCTTCTTTCTTTCTTTCTTTCTTTCTTTGGCCCTCTCTCCTTCCCGCCATGGCGGTTACGGCACCGCCTGCAGCGGCAGATTTTTTGCGCCCACACGCCTACTCCTACCACCATTAACCTTGCCCTGCCCTGCCCTGCCCTGCCCATCAACGTCGCAGTCGAACCGACGCTTGCCAACACACTGCCCACGTTCCTTTCTCTTTTCGGCCTACGCCCATTACGCGCCGAGGCCACAGCACCTTCCCTTCCCACAACACACCGACGTCATCACACGCACCCAAAACAGGGGCCACGACCGTGTTCCTCGCCCACTCCCATCCCGCACGGTACGCACATTCCCAACTACTAACCGCGCACCCTCCCTTTCCAATCTGTGTGTCTCTGTGTCTGTGTCCTGTCCGCGCGTGACGCCTCTCAACATCCGCCGTCCCCCGTCCCGTTTTCGCCCCCATGCCGTCGTCGCGCCGCCTCCTCCCCGTCCACCGCCGCCCCTGTCCGCCCCGCACCACACCATACACCGCTGCTTGTCCCGGCCGTTGCCACCAAAGGCGCCGACCGCAAACGCGCCACGCCGCAGCCCCCGTGCGTCTCGCGCTCGCTTGCATCTCCGTGCCGACGCTGCCTCTCTTCCCACTCGCACTCGACCTCGACAACACAGTCTTTGGCTCCGCCACTGCGTGTTCCGGTGGTACGCACGCTGCAACACGTATGTATTCATTACCAGAGCGATGGCGAGGCATGACAGCATCTCTGTCTGACCAGAGAGTTCTTTCTCGCTGCTAGTCGGCGCTTGGACCGCGCCAGACGACAGTAGTGGCACGCACCGGGTCGCCAGGAACAGTTGTTATATATATTGTAGCGCGAGTCGGGAGAGGTAGTAGTCGGTCGACAGTAGTAGCGGGTGGACGGTTGTACTGAGCGGGCGTCGGCGGCGTGCTCTGCTCGTCTCGCGACTCTGGTCACGGTTCGGGACGATGTATAGTATATTGTGTTACAATCAAAAGGTGGTGTGACGCTGCATTGCGCAAATCTGATAACGTATGTTCATTGTACTTATTTTGTTCAACAACAAAAGCCCCACTATTACTTTTTTTCTAAAGTAACTTTTGTCTCTTAACGAAAAACATTCACGTTTTAAAGACTACTTCCTATGGCATTTCCCTCCAAGGAGTGCAATTAATTACCAGCCAGCACTCATTCATTGCACACAGCTGTGTAAGGGGTATCTACAATTGAGGAGCGGATATAAATGCAATTTTTTGTTTTTTTTGTTTTTTTTTTTGTGTGTGTGTTGTAACCTCCCAGCAAAATTTAAAACAATGGACAATGTTATTTACGGATGCTAATGGACATTGCGCTAATTGTAACCTCGCCCACAATGAGAGGTATTGAAAATGGCAACAAAAATGTGAAATTCGCAATCTGACTCAAATATAAAGTCTTCACACAACATTTAAAAAAGTCCGTTCAGTGACAAGAAACTTCAATTAAACCGAAATATCGGTCTTTGGCCCTGTGCAAAACAATCAGAATTAAAGTCTTACCTCCGAATAAATGGATGTCACATTTCTGCTCTGGTTGTTGCGCAGCGCTTGAAGGAACTGCATTGCAAATAATAATATTCTCTTTTTTTGTGATTTTAGTGGCATTTTTCTTCAAAGAAGTGGAATGAAATGTGAAGTGCAACGAACTCTTTAGTTCAATACAAAATTAAATGTTTGAAAAATGCTTTTGAAATAAAACCTATTATTGGGGAACTTGTTGGAGAATAATTACAATAAATACAATTTTTCATTATCTAATGATTATATTAATTAACAGTATACCTTATTCACCATCTTGACCAGTGTTGCCGACCGCCTACATCACACAACCGCACTCGGCTGCTACTACTGACCGACCGCTCTGCATGACGACTATTAGCGTACTGCACGCGACGACTACTGACAGAGTACAGCCCTCAACTACACAGAGCTACGGACTCGCAACGACTACTGACAGACTGACTGACTGACTGACTGACTGACTGAGAACCGCTCGCAACACTCGCGCAGTCCAGCGCAAACTCTCTGGTCACAGATGCTACAATGTCTCGCCATCGCTACTATGTTACATACGTGTTTCAGTGTCTTTTTCATTGGGGTAACGATCTTTGGCTCTTTTTATTCTGAATACAGGGCCAAAGGTCAACGCTGCTGCCCTTATACAATTTATCAGGTTTCATTATGTCTGTTGCAATGTTACATACGGTTCACTCTTTCATTAATATTATCGTTGGGTTTGTTTTGTAGGGACGTTAACATTCTGGCACATTTTTATTATCATCGGACTCTCTGCTATTTGTGCAGGGAGGTTATACCTGGGTCCATTTCCATTTCCATTTACATTTTAATATTGATAGACTTTTTGTTTTCTTTTTTGTTTCTTGTTGTTTTTCCTTCTTTTTTTTTGTTGTTTTTTTTTTTTTTTTTTTTGTTGTTTTGTTTTTCCCGCTCTCACCACCACCGCCGCATCACGCCTTCCGTTTTCTTGGTTTCTTTTCTGTTCTTCAACTGCTTCAACATCACCGCGCCCCATTTCCACACCACAGCCATCAGCCTCCGAGACGGGCGGGCGCAGTGTGCCATTTCCGGCGCACAAGCACACCCGTACGGTACTCTCCTCGCCCCCACGCCACCAACAACACAGCGACCACGCGGCTTTCAGGCATGGCATGGCACGGCACGGCACCGGCGAAATGCGCCGCCCCCGCCCCTCCGCGCATCCGTCCGTCTCGCCACGTTCACTGACAGCCGCGTCTGCGGCTACACCACGACAACCACAACACCGCTCCCCTCCCTGGCAACTCACATTGTTTTTCTCCTCCTCTTTTGCACAAACCACAACGCCGAGCACAGGCGCAAGCCACCCACACCGCGCCCCTCCCCGTCCCGTCTTTGGCCGCCGCTCCTCGTTTCCTCGTTTGCCCCCTCCCATCTCCCGAAATGCCATGCCAGCAGCGTTACGCATGCCCCTCCCCTGTCCACACAACACTACCGCCTAACGAACAGCCTTTTCCGGGCCACATCCAGGGCACGCCCACCTCCAAACACTGCCGATTCACGGACGCACACACACACACACACACACACACACTCACTCACTTTCTCGACACCTTTCTGTACGGAGGGTGCGTCATCTCGACCGTGACAGAGTGACGGCAACTATCGACGATCCATTTCCCCCCACTGGTAAAACATGTCCACTAACACCTACATACATCATTCAAGTACACAGACAATAGCATACACACAATGGGAGGGCACACGAACATGGACGGCACGGCACTGTCATACACTCTTCCTCAGAACCATATCAACAAACGTTACGTACATCCGGGAAAGCGAAAGCGAACGCGAACGCGAAAGCGAAAGCGAAAGCAAAGGCAAAGGCAAAGCCCAATGCAGCCGTCAAAGGTAACGTTCACCACGGCAGACACTTGCAGCCGCGCCGCCGTTAAACGCATTTCAGTGCGGCTCCAATACGCCTCCGACACGGGAACGTTCCGTTGCTCTACGAATGCGTTTCTCCCCTTTTTCCCTTCCTCTCTCTTTTGCCCCCCCTCCTTGCACTCTTGCCTCATTCCTCACGTTCTGCCCAGACATTCGACCGATCAAAGTCAACCTTTCGTTACCGTTCTCAGCGCGACGGTGTACAACAGTATGACGGGTGTGCCCAAGACTTCGGTTCAGTTGCGTGACGCCGGTCTATCGCGCCGATCGACAGTTACTCAGGGGGCGACGGATCGGACCACGTCACCGACACACAAAACACTTTCAAACAAACAAATACATACCGGATGGACACAGACAAACACGTGTACAGACATTCGCCAAACAAACGACCGCCGCCGTCGTCGTCTAGCGTGCATCTTGAATGACGACATCGGTGTGCGTGCGTCGTACGCAATCAGTCAGACACGGCTATCAAACATCAGAGTCGAATGGTACATCATCGTGCGTGTCGCCGTACACGTACAGTACAATACAACAACAATGCGTCTTAATGGCACGTTCATTTCAACGTCACTCACACACCTCCACGCTGCAGTTACGTCGCACCATTGTCAAACTCGGCGTACAGCAAAGGGAATAGTGGGCGGCAAAAAAAAAACCAAACAAAAACATTTCACATTTCACCCTCGCCATGTATGATGTGCAAAAAAAACAAACCCGCAAACGGCCGTCGTTACGGTGACACAAAAGTCGCCGATCGCACTGTCCCCCCTCGCAGACGGGTAACACACACACACACACACACCAACAACACCAATGGGTCAAAAACCACGCCAACGAGGCGTGCCACCATTCCACGCCACGGCGACCAACCTCGTGGCCGTACCCCGCGCAACACGCTTTGACGCGCCCCCCCACCCACAATCAAAATGCACACATACATCACAGCCGTCCACACAAACAACAACAACAACAATTCCGCCCTTCCCGCAAAAGGCAAGTTGGTGGCCCTGAAAAGGGCCGTTTTGCCGCTCTCGCAACGGAGGAGCCTTCTCCATCCTTCCTTCCATTCCAGAGCCACCTCCTTACTTGGAGCTCGTGTACTTGGTCACCGCCTTCGTGCCCTCGCTCACGGCGTGCTTGGCCAGCTCGCCAGGCAGCAACAGCCGCACAGCGGTCTGGATCTCGCGGGACGTGATGGTCGAGCGCTTGTTGTAGTGCGCCAGGCGAGAAGCCTCGGCCGCAATGCGCTCGAAAATGTCGTTCACGAAGCTGTTCATGATGCTCATCGCCTTCGACGAGATGCCCGTGTCAGGGTGCACCTGCTTCAGCACCTTGTAGATGTAGATGGCATAGCTCTCCTTCCTCTTGCGCTTCTTCTTCTTGTCGCCCTTCGAAATGTTCTTCTGCGCCTTGCCAGCCTTCTTGGCGGCCTTCCCGCTAGTCTTGGGCGGCATCTCGAACCAACGTACGGCAGCAGCAACACCAGTAGCAAGCGCTCCGCTCTAGTCAGCGTCTCCCCACACAGTGGCACCCGCCGCCAGCCGCCGCCGCACCTTTACCAGCTCGCCCTGTTGCGGCCGCCGACCAATGGGGCGCGCGCGCAACCGGCCGCCGCACCCGAGCCCATAAAGCACCCCCACCCCGGCTGCGCCGGCATTCGCTGCGTGGCAGTCTGGCGTCGAGCATCGTCTCCGTCAGTCTGTGACACAAAGCCACAGGCCCCCGCTTGTACGGGAGACAAACAAGGGGTGATCTCGGATGCGTTTTTATTAAAACGTAGACGGGCACTCATTACGATCTGGCACCAGCACCTAAGACGGCGTCTGGTGGGCAATACTCGTCGTTGTGTTTAGCGGGCTGTTGTTGGCGCGGTTTGGTGCGCGCCTTTCTGTTGTCGCGCGCCGTTTTTCCGGCCACGTCGAGCGCCTCAGCCGCACAGGTACTCCTGCTGCCGCAGAGAATAGCTCTGCTCCTCCTAAGTTAGGGCAAACTGCACGCCAGGGCCTGGTCGATGGCCAGTTACCCGCGCGTGATAGGCTTGTTAGGGTCAGAACAACCTGCTGGAAACCTAACGGTGCCAACCAAGGCGGTGACTGACATTCCCTTGGCAGCCTCCCGTTTACGTCCGGACATGGAGCAAATGACACAGTCCCCAGTGGTCTTAACGGTCACAAGAAACACAGAGACGCCTGGCAGCTACGCGGTCCAAAGGACTGACCACACGGACTGCCAGGTCGAGATCAGCCCGAAGTCCAAGCTTTTGCTTGCTAACGCTATCGCGGGACTTACGGGAAAAGATAGGAAGAAATACGAACGGCGCCTCGAAAGAGCGCTGAAACCAAAAACAGCTAAAGAACAAACACCAACACCCACACGACCTCCGAAATCGAACAGTGGACCGCGGCAAATAAAGACCTCCACAAAAAAACCGCGCGGCTCGCCAAAAAGCAGAAAACAGAAGCAGACAGATACACGGACTCGCAAACGTAAAATCTCACACCTGCCAGCAGACCCGAGCGCGGAGCAGCAGGTAGCACAAGCGAGCGCTGGACTACACCAAACAAAGGCGGCCGCCCACCCCGGCGGCGGGGAGGGCGACCGCCCGCGCGAACAAAGCCCTCAGGTATGCGGCCGGCAGCCCGAGCCAGCTGAGTCACCCGACCACGTGCAGGAGCGGAGCTGCACAGAACGCGAGCCGCGTGGCGACGCGCCGACCGTGGCGGCGCGGGCGACCAGTGGGCCGCGGCACGATGAAGTGGCCGCGGCCGGCGGGCCGCAACGAGCCGTCACGACGGGCGTCGAAGAACTCGACCACGCCGACGTGAACACAACAACAGACGCAGACGAGGATGGCTTCATACTCGCCAGAAAAACAGCCAGTCGACTCACCACCCCCGTCACACACACACCAGTCACAACACACAATAGGTACGACACAATAGATGAACAAAACACAGAGACAACGGCACCGGACGACACACAAACTAACAACACAAAAACAACAGAGGAAGAGGTGACAAAATATCGAATCCCCCCACTAGTAGTTCAGTACGACCAATCGTATAAAACCATCCATGACCTGATTAAACAAACCGTAGGAGACGGAAAATTTACGGTAAAAACTACAGGGGAAGATAAAATAAAAGTAACACTACACACAGTAGACGAATACAAGAACGTCAAAACAATGTTACAAAACCACAAAGTCCACTACTATACGTTTCCAATAGCGGCTAAGAAACCCATTAAGGTAGTGTTCCGCGGCATGCCGCATAAAACTAACACAGCTGACATCAAAACATTCCTCGAGGAACAAGGCTTCGAGGTAAGCACGGTGGTAAAAACCCACCCAAAGAGGCCATGGCCCCTACACACTGTCACCCTCCCAGACTCCTCACAGAACAGAAAGATTTGGGAGGTGGAGAGAATCCTGGCAGTGGAAGTAACTCCCGAAAAACTGAAGAAGAAATCAGGGCCGGGTAGATGCTTCAACTGCCAGGAAATAGGACACCTAGCAAGGGACTGTGGCATGCCAATGAGATGCGTCAGATGCGGAGATGCCCACACATATGACGAATGCAGGGTGCCTAGGGGGGAAGGCAAGGAATCGTGCTGCAACTGCAGAGGAGCACACCCTGCCAGCTACCTAGGGTGCCCTGCATATCGGCACGCCAGGGATCGCCACAGGGGAAAACAAACCTACGGTGGCCGCTCTCAAAGACCGGCAAATAAAACGGCACCCCAACAACCGCCCCCTTACCGACAATTTAGGCAGACAACAACGAGAGTGTACGCATCGCGTACATACGCAGCAACCGTAGGCGATCCCAACAAACCACCCGACCCAAACCAGGTTCCTGGAAACGGAGAACTGCCTAGGGAAGCCCCTCAGCGCCCCCCCAAGCCCAGTCTGCATCAATCAACCGAGGACGCCACTGTACAGGGACTCGCCTCGTCGATCAAAATGCTGCAAGAACAGATGACCCACTTGGTCAACGTTCTTGCCAGCATCACGCGCCTTCCAGCCGAACTCGCTACGGCAGCTAAGCAGTCGCAACCTACAGCGACTACCACAGGAAACCCCACACCCCACCATGGATAGACGACCAAATATACAAGGTCTCAAAATCTGCGTCTTCAACGCAGACGGTCTATTCAATCAAGCCCTCGAATTTAGAGAATTCATAAAAGAGGAAAACATTGACGTATGCCTAGTAGCCGAAACACACCTTAAACCAGGGGTAAGGGCATCTGTACCAAATTACAATTGCTACAGACGCGATCGGCCCACTGCAGGAGGCGGGGTCGCAGTATACGTCAAACGAGGCATAGAGCACCACCAGGTGTACCCACCAGCAACCCAACAGGTAGAAACGGTCGCAATACAAATAGCCACCGTAACAGGACCCCTCACAGTCGTTGCAGCCTACCGCCCCCCTTCCCCAACGCTTGAAGAGGACGACATAGCTGCATTAAGCCAAATAAGAGGCAAGCTCCTAATAGGAGGAGACCTCAATGCCAAACACGCAGACTGGCACTCAAGAGTAAGTAATAGAGCTGGTCGACAACTGCAACGACTCGCGCGCACGCATCAGTTCCAAGTGTGGGGCCCAGAGGAACCCACCCACTTCCCGAAAAACGGGAACAGGGCAGACGTCCTCGACATTGCGCTCACAAAACACATCATGGGTTTTGTGTCCGCAAGTTCAATGAATAGAATGTCGTCGGACCACAACCCTGTCATTCTCGAGGTCGATATGGGAGAATGGCTCTCTATCCCACAGCTAAGAACCTCACACAAACACACAAATTGGGAACAGTTCCGCGCCAATATAGCTACAGAACTGACCCAAGCCCCGCCTCCAACAGCAGACACTGTCGAGCAAACGCTGGAAGACCTCACGAAAGCGATCCTGCAAGCAGCTGAGGAAGCCACGCCTGTGCCAGCGGGTCCCCCCCGCCCCAGGCAGCTTCCCCAGCACCTGCTTGCACAAATAAGACACAAAAACAGGATCGCCAAAGAGTGGAAACTCACAGGCAACAGAAACACAAGGAGGCTGCTCAACAGACTACAAAGAGAGTTGAAAGTTGCGCTCACTGAGCACCGCAACCAGCAATGGTCCGAAAGACTATCAACTCTCAACTTAGAAGACCACAGTCTATGGCAAGCCACAAAACAGTTCACGAAAAGACGCGCTAGAATGCCGCCTCTGCACGGCGAACGTGGACTGCAGTTCAGCGCCGTAGACAAAGCAAACGCGCTAGCCGACGTGTTCGAGAAGCAATTCACGCCAGCAGAGGCACAGGACAGGGAACACGTCGAAACAGTTCGCAGACAACTGGCCACCTTTTTAGCAGCAGAAGACGAAGATGAATACACGCCACTCTTCAGCCCTGAAGACGTGGCAGGAGCCATCAAGTCACTGCCAATAAAAAAGGCACCAGGCCACGACCAGCTCACCAACGAACTCCTAAAACATATCCCGCCACTGGCAATAACCCACTTAGCTGATATCTTCAATGAAATTACGCGATCACAAAAATTCCCGACCCAGTGGAAACATGCAGAAGTAGTCGCGATCGCAAAACCAGGGAAAGACCCGGTGTTCCCGCAGCACTACAGACCAATTAGTCTCCTGCCCACCCTCAGCAAACTGTACGAGCGCCTCCTCTTAACTCCGATTCAAGATCACATCAGAAGAGAGCAAATTATGCCAAAATTTCAATTCGGTTTCCAGCAACAACACTCCGCCCCCCAACAAATAATGAGGGTAGTTGAAGCAGCTACAGAAAGCTTCAACCGAAAGGGCTACTGCGGGATCGTCTTATTAGACGTCGCCAAGGCTTTTGATTCAGTCTGGCACACCGGAATCTTGCACAAAATGTACACCCAAGGCTTCCCAGGGACGATAGTAAAACTTATACAGAGCTATCTAACCAGTAGGACATTCTCCGTTAAGATCAATCGATCACAGTCGAGCAGGAGAAGAATACGCGCTGGAGTGCCCCAAGGGTCCGTACTGGGTCCTACCCTGTACAACCTTTACACAGCCGACATCCCTGTAACGCAGCACGTCCAAACAGCACAATATGCAGACGACACCGCCTTCTTCTCCTGCTCCACGAACAGGAACCTGGTAACGAGAAGACTACAAACGGCACTAAACAGGACTGACTCATGGGCCAAGAAATGGCGCATCTCATTGAATACTGAAAAGACCCAGGCACTTATGATAACAAGACGCATCGGGAAACGCCGCCCCCTAAGAAGACCCATCCAACTGCTGCAGCTACAAGGGCAAAATCTCCCCTGGAGAAACACGGCGAGATACCTCGGTGTGACACTGGACAAGCGACTAACTTGGAAGTGCCACATCGAGGAACTCCGCAAGAAAGCCCTTGGAAGGATGCAAGTCCTCTACCCTATATTGAATGAACGCAGTTCACTAGACCCCAGCACCGGAGTAGCGGTCTATAGAAGCCTTATTAGGCCGATACTGGAATACGCATGCCCCGTATGGGGCTATGCAGCCAGATCGACAATAGGCCGCCTACAAAAAATTCAAAACAGAGCTCTCCGGAGAGCCTTACACTTACCTCCACGATTCCCCACAGCAGATCTACATGCTGCGGCGGATATCGATACACTACAAACACGGTTCCGAAACCTGGCAGAACAGTTCTATGCCACAGCCGGTACCGCACATAATGAACTCATCAACACACTTGGCCAATACGACCAAACAAATGATAAATACAAGCGACCCAAATCAATACTCTCCTGAGTAAAACAACAGAACCACACACCTCTTACGAGTAAAACAACAGAACCACACACCTCTCACCACAACAGATAAAAACAAGAGAACAGTACATCCACAACACACAGCCACAGTGAAGGAAATGTCCCCAAGGGACAATAACCTTCCCAGCAACACCTTCCAATAAGAGGAAGAAATTAGAGAGGAGCGCGCGCGCTGCACCGGCACGCACTCCGCTGCTCGACTCGCTGCCGCTCGCACCGGTCGTTTTCGTTTCCGTTTCGTGTGCACCGTCGCTAGCCCATCGCCATGTCCGGACGCGGAAAGGGAGGCAAAGTCAAGGGCAAGTCAAAGTCCCGCTCAAGCAGGGCTGGGCTCCAGTTCCCGGTCGGCAGAATCCACCGCCTCCTGCGCAAGGGAAACTACGCAGAGCGCGTCGGCGCCGGGGCGCCCGTCTACCTCGCCGCCGTCATGGAGTACCTCGCGGCTGAGGTGCTCGAGCTGGCCGGAAACGCGGCCCGCGACAACAAGAAGACGCGCATCATCCCGCGCCACCTGCAGCTTGCCATCCGCAACGACGAGGAGCTCAACAAGCTCCTGTCGGGCGTCACCATCGCACAGGGTGGTGTCCTGCCCAACATCCAGGCCGTCCTGCTGCCAAAGAAGACCGAGAAGAAGGCCTAAAGGAGGCCAGGCAATCGCAGCGCCGCGTGCTCCCCTGCACGCAACGCGCTTTGCCGGCTCGGCCCACAACAATCGGCCCTTTTCAGGGCCACCACACAAACCTACGTCCAAAGCAAAATTTCAGTCGTCCTCGCCGCACCTTGTTTTGTTTTAACTTTGCACTGTCACAGCACAGCCGCCGCCGGCGCACGTCCGCCATCTTGTCGTCCACACAGCCCGTGTGGCCCAACACACACACACACACACACACATTTTGCACGGTCGCAGTCGCCTTCCAAACCGACAACGGCAGCAATAATGACCATTGTTAAAGGGAGGCGTGTCGACACACCGCCCTCCACTCCCGCGCGCAACGGCCGTCGACACGAACGAAACAGCTGATCCGGCCGCCTATGCCCACACGCCTTGCCTCGGAAACCCCAACGCCGCCGCAAACAAACACACAGAGCCAAACCACGCAAGCAAATAATCACCGCCTCTCGCACAACAACACACAGCCCGCCATCTCCGTCGCGATCGATACAAAGACACACAATAACAAACACACAAACGAAGCAGCTCCACACACAGCCAGCCACATGACACGTTTCCTTTCCTTCTCCCCTCCCAGTCACATCACGTCGCTCAAAACGGAAAGAAAGAAAGAAAGAAACAAACAAACAAACAACACAGCGCACACACGCAGCAACAACACAGACTCTTTCGCACTTTTCAACTTCCGAACAGTGTGGTGGCCCTGAAAAGGGCCGTTTTCTAGTCTCTCCCACCCACAAGCACGGCCGCGGGAAGGCCAGCGCCCGCTGCGACGCAGCCTAACCGCCGAAACCGTACAGGGTGCGCCCCTGCCTCTTCAGGGCGTACACCACGTCCATGGCCGTCACAGTCTTGCGCTTGGCGTGCTCAGTGTACGTCACCGCGTCGCGGATCACGTTCTCCAGGAACACCTTCAGCACCCCGCGGGTCTCCTCGTAGATCAGACCAGAGATGCGCTTCACGCCGCCCCTGCGAGCCAGGCGGCGGATGGCGGGCTTCGTGATGCCCTGGATGTTGTCGCGCAACACCTTGCGGTGCCGCTTGGCGCCACCCTTGCCGAGCCCCTTTCCTCCCTTGCCGCGGCCTGTCATCCTTCCTTCCTCGGGCAAAGCAAAACGTGCACAAACAGCAGCTGCAGCGGCTGGCGAGTCGGCTACGGTCTGCGCCCAGCGCGCCCGCCGCCCCCCTATATAGACTCTGGCCCGCCCTCCCCCCACCACGCGCAACCGAGGGCATATAAGCGCAGCACGGAGGCGCGCGGGCCCGTTGTCAAGGCAGCACCGGACGCCGCGCCGCACCTAACCTCCACGCACGCCGCTCCGCTACCGCTACCGCCATGGCCCGCACAAAGCAAACGGCCCGCAAGTCCACCGGCGGAAAGGCGCCGCGCAAACAGCTCGCCACCAAGGCGGCGAGGAAGAGCGCGCCCGCCACCGGAGGCGTCAAGAAGCCCCACCGCTACAGGCCGGGCACCGTCGCCCTGCGAGAAATCAGGCGCTACCAGAAGAGCACAGAGCTGCTCATCCGCAAGCTGCCATTCCAGCGCCTAGTGCGCGAGATCGCCCAGGACTTCAAGACCGACCTGCGCTTCCAGAGCTCCGCAGTCATGGCCCTGCAGGAGGCCAGCGAGGCCTACCTCGTCGGCCTCTTCGAAGACACCAACCTGTGCGCAATCCACGCCAAGCGCGTCACCATCATGCCCAAGGACATCCAGCTCGCGCGCCGCATCCGCGGCGAGCGCGCCTAAACCGCGCCGCGGCACCGCACCGCACAAACAAAAACGGCCCTTTTCAGGGCCACTAACATCTCTCCGTCGCGAGCAAACTTTGTCGGTCGCCTGCCTCTCGCCCCGCAACCCAAAAACAAAAACCACCACTTCCCGTCCGTCCGCCACACCCGCTCACTCTGCCTGCCTGCTAGCAGCGCGCAACAATCACACATCATCCCTCCCCGGCGCTCAAAGCGCACAATACCCAACGGCCGACGTCACACCGCACGGGTGGCTGGCCGGCCGCCGCTTTCGTTTCGAAAACAAAAAAACCCGCACTCCACTCCGACGGCCAACGGCCAGGCAGGCGCGCTCGCTCGCTCTACACGCCACCGAAATCCCCGCCGACTCCTTCCACATCTCAACGTGCCCCCCGTTGCAAAACATAACACACACACACACAAAGGAACAAAACAAAACAAAGACCAGACACGACTCGACTCGACAAGACAGACATCCGAGAAGAACGAACGCAGGCAAGCCAACCAACGTATTCAAACAAAACAACGTGACAGAAAACCAACCGTCGGCCGCCGCCACAAACACGGCGACAATCAACCACGACAACAACAACAACAACAACAACACCGCTTACCGCTACCGCCGCCCACACCCGCCACCGACCCCCGCAATCCAACCACCACGGCACGCAAACAGCATCCCCACGGGCATACAGAAACGCCAGACAGACACCCACACCAAACGCAACACGACAATCAAAACCTTCCCCGACGTGCTTTGATGGCCCTGAGAAGGGCCGTTTTGGGCCGCGCGTCTCTTGCGCGCCACTAGACGACGACGGGGGGTGGGGACGACGGAGTCAAGCGCCAAACCCTTCCTTTCTCCCATCTCTTTCTCCTCTACTCTACTTCTTCTTCTTGGGCGAAGCCTTCGCCTTAGACGGCGTCGTCGCCTTCTTCGGGCGCGGCGCCTTCGGCTTCTTCGTCGGAACCTTGGCGGCCTTCTTCGCCTTCGACGGCGACTTGGCCTTGGCCGGCTTGGCCGCAGCCGCCTTCTTCGCACCCGCGGGAGCGGCCGACGCCGCAGACGCCTTCTTGGCGGCGCCCGCCTTCCGACCGGTCGCCGCCTTCACGCCACCAGCCTTCTTTGCGCCGGCCGCACGGGCGCCCTTCTTCTCCTTGCTGGCCGGAGCGGCGCGCTTCTTCTTGGCACCGCCAGCACGAGCCTTGCCGCCCTCGGCCGCCCCCCCGCCGCCGGCGCCGGCAAGCTTGAACGAGCCGGACGCGCCCTTCCCCTTCGTCTGCACCAGCTCGCCCGCCACGACGGCCGACTTGAGGTACTTCTTGATAAACGGCGCCAGCTTCTCCGCGTCCAGCTTGTAGTGCGCGGCTATGTACTTCTTGATCGCCTGCAGCGACGACCCGCCGCGCTCCTTCAGACTCTTGATGGCGGCCGTCACCATCTCAGAGGTGCGCGGGTGCGCAGGCTTGGCGCGCGGCTTCTTCGCAGACGACGCAGACTTGGCCTTCTTCGTAGTGCCGGTGGCGGCGGGTGCCGCAGCAGTCTCGTTCGTAGCCGCCTGATCTGCCATTTCGACGACGCGCGTAACACACAGCGAGAGCGAGCGGGACGGCAGGCACGCAAGCACAGCACAGCAGCAGAGCAGAGAATCACAAGGCCCAGCCAGTGTCGCGGGCGGGCGCGGACGGCCGAGAGAGCGGCCGCCACTCTGCGCGCCGCCGCGCCGCGCCTCCCGCGCTTGCTACCGCCCAACGTCCGACAGCCTGTGCGGAGCAGCCCCAAACCTGCGCCACAACCGCCCGCGCCTTTCAAACCACCGAGGATGGGGCTACACACAGCCACACCACAGTCGCCAACCAGTCGCCACGGCAGCGCCGCAAACCACGGCCAAACTGCAGCTACCGCGCGCTACAGCCTGCGTCGGCCCGCCGAGAATCGCCGCCCCCGCCCAAATGCCGCCCCCACAGCCCCAGCCGACGACCCGCCACAATGGCCAAACCTTCGGCAAAACTCCCACACCGTCGCCGCGGCAGCCCGGCCAGCGCGGCCGGCGCCACAGCCACACAAGCCGAGGCGTGCGGCGATGACGGCCGTGCAAACGCGCCTCCGCCGCCCCATCGCCTTCCGTCGCCCTCCCGCCGTTTCCCGATCGGCCCGCAGCCGTCGGGCCACATCGCGCGCCGTCCTCCTCCTCTCGCCCGCCAACATTCACAGCCGTTTCTCAACAATTGCCCGCCGCAAACGGACGCCGCCTGCGCAACAGGCGCCGCCGCCCCTCGCCGCTTCCGACCCAACCCCTCGACCGAGGCAAACCGCAATCCGAATCTACAGACCAACCCAATCTGCCGTCAAGCACACACGACAGCCGACCTTACACGTTACGCGTTACACATTACGTTTACACGTCTACGTTAGGTTAGGTTAGGTGGACGTGGGTTAGGTTAAGGGGACTTGGGTTAGGTTAAGCGTCAAACTTAGGTTAAGCATTCAAACACGTCAGGCGTCAGAGGTTAGGTTAGGTTAGGTTAGGTTAGGTTAGGTTAGGTTAGGTTAGTGCTAGGTTGAGAAGCGTCAAACGTAGGTTAAAAAGGCGTTCAAACGTGAGGCGTGAGCCGGACAGCTTACCTTACGTAGACGTTAGGGGCTCACAGGCTGAGCTCACCTCGCCACACCACAGGTTCGGTTCGGTTCGCTCGGCTCAGCGTAAAGCGCCGAGGTCAGGGTTACGTTCGTTCACCTTCGGGCGCCACACTTTCGGTTGAAAGGTCGCGACGGGACGACGTCGGCAGGCACGCCGCAAACGAACAAAAACGTACAGACGACGTCGGAAACCGCCGACAGACGGGGGAGCAGCACGACCACGACCAGACACCGAGCGCGAACGAGACACACGCGAACCACCCCCACCGGCCAAAGGGCACCACACAACAACCCAGAGCACCACGTGTCGACACCAGAGCAACCCGCCGCTCACGCGACATGGCTGGCACCGAAGGGCAACCGCCCGCAACTGCGCTTTCCGCGCCGGCCCGGATGCACGTCGTGCTACAACAACACCACTACCGTACACAGCCGCTGTTCACAACATCACTATCAATGGCGCGCCCGCGGCTCGCCGCCGTCGCAGTCGCAGCCCCAACGCCAGCACTTTTGCACCACCATTCACACGCACCGCAACACAGCTCGCCGACACAGCCGAACAAAACAAACACCACACAACAACAGCAACAACGCCGCCGCCTCTACTTGTGCCGGCGACCCACCCCGCCGATGGCGCACCTTTCGCCAGCCGGCAATCGACACACACGCACCCACCCACCGGGGCCCAGTGCAAAAAACAAAAAACACACAAAAACAAAAAAACCAAACAACACAAACGACACGGGAAGCGCACACCGCCACTTCGCGCGCACGCCACCAACCAGTCGTCGTCTCAAAATAACAAACACAAACAAAATAAACTAACAACTAGGGCAACACAAAACAAAAAAAAAAACGCCTCGCACGAACCGCCCACAAAAAGGACAAGCACACGCACAGCCTCTGCTGACGACCACGACGCAGCGGCACGCTGCTCCTGTCCCGCGCCCCGCGCCCCACTCGATTCACAACTCACGCGACACCGTCAACGACGGGCTCGCTTCCCGCAACCTACCACCTTTCCGCCACGACGCACAGCCCCAGCCCCACCCGACGACGCCCGTGGCAACGACTGCACTTTCACCACCGCCTCCCCCTTCCCCCCCAAAAACACACACACACACACACACACAGCCAGCCAAAAACGCACTCGCGACCCACACATGCACGTGCATCGGCACACGCCAACCAGTCAACGTCGACAACCACACGCAAGGCTCGAAACGAAACCGGCGTCCTTCCACGTTGCCATCAAGCTACGCGACACAAGACACAAGGAACCAACACAACAGCCGGCCCCACTAATTCCCACTCTCACGCCGCAAAAAGCACACCGAAACCGCCAAACGCACGCACATTCCCCTTCGCACTGACACCACCGACCGGCTCGCTACCACACACCTCTCGGCAGCCGTTTCACGCCAATTCGCCACACCGCCCACACAGTCGACAAGCGCCCGCCCTGTACGGCACACGCAACGACGCAGCGCAGCAAAGGGCGCCCGCAACACATACCTCTCCGCCGCCCGACGCGCCAACCGCCACACCACACCGCCAGCCACTCGCAAATTGTGCACTGCCACCAGCCACACGTCCAACACGCCGCGCCGCCTCCGGCCACCCGCCAGGGGGCGCTCACGTCCGCGACAACAGCGCGGCCCGCCGGGCCGGGCCGGGCCGAACCGAACCGAGCCGCCGCTGCTCTGCACTCGGCACGGCCACACCCTGCTGCAGACCGGGCTCGTCCCTCTGTACGCGTCTGCCTGCGCATCAACACAACACGACCTTTTTTTTTTTTTTTTTTTTTTTCCTCTCTACCGCCATCCCTCCTTCTCGCGTTTTACTCGTTGTTGCAGCAGCGGCGCACACCTACACATCCACAGCCCCAGCCCCAGCCGAGCCGGCCTCACCTCAGGGCCCGCCGCCAGCGTCTCCTCCTCGGGCACAGGTGCGGTGCTGTGGCCGCCCATCCAACCGCATTGCTGGCCGTCCAGCCACCAGGCGTTCCCACTGCCGCGAGCCACGCCGCGCACCGACCCTGCTGCAGAAAACGAAGCATAGCCAGAGACCGACCGATACACAAAGCAAGCCGTCGCCTCGCCTCTTGTCCTTCCTGCCTTCCTTCCGCCCCCGCCCTTCTCACACCACCGCCTCTCCACTTTCGCCCCCCCCTCCTTTTTTTGTTTTTTTTTTTTTTGTTTTCTTCTTTCTTTCTTTCTTTCTTTCTTTGGCCCTCTCTCCTTCCCGCCATGGCGGTTACGGCACCGCCTGCAGCGGCAGATTTTTTGCGCCCACACGCCTACTCCTACCACCATTAACCTTGCCCTGCCCTGCCCTGCCCTGCCCATCAACGTCGCAGTCGAACCGACGCTTGCCAACACACTGCCCACGTTCCTTTCTCTTTTCGGCCTACGCCCATTACGCGCCGCCGCCACAGCACCTTCCCTTCCCACAACACACCGACGTCATCACACGCACCCAAAACAGGGGCCACGACCGTGTTCCTCGCCCACTCCCATCCCGCACGGTACGCACATTCCCAACTACTAACCGCGCACCCTCCCTTTCCAATCTGTGTGTCTCTGTGTCTGTGTCCTGTCCGCGCGTGACGCCTCTCAACATCCGCCGTCCCCCGTCCCGTTTTCGCCCCCATGCCGTCGTCGCGCCGCCTCCTCCCCGTCCACCGCCGCCCCTGTCCGCCCCGCACCACACCATACACCGCTGCTTGTCCCGGCCGTTGCCACCAAAGGCGCCGACCGCAAACGCGCCACGCCGCAGCCCCCGTGCGTCTCGCGCTCGCTTGCATCTCCGTGCCGACGCTGCCTCTCTTCCCACTCGCACTCGACCTCGACAACACAGTCTTTGGCTCCGCCACTGCGTGTTCCGGTGGTACGCACGCTGCAACACGTATGTATTCATTACCAGAGCGATGGCGAGGCATGACAGCATCTCTGTCTGACCAGAGAGTTCTTTCTCGCTGCTAGTCGGCGCTTGGACCGCGCCAGACGACAGTAGTGGCACGCACCGGGTCGCCAGGAACAGTTGTTATATATATTGTAGCGCGAGTCGGGAGAGGTAGTAGTCGGTCGACAGTAGTAGCGGGTGGACGGTTGTACTGAGCGGGCGTCGGCGGCGTGCTCTGCTCGTCTCGCGACTCTGGTCACGGTTCGGGACGATGTATAGTATATTGTGTTACAATCAAAAGGTGGTGTGACGCTGCATTGCGCAAATCTGATAACGTATGTTCATTGTACTTATTTTGTTCAACAACAAAAGCCCCACTATTACTTTTTTTCTAAAGTAACTTTTGTCTCTTAACGAAAAACATTCACGTTTTAAAGACTACTTCCTATGGCATTTCCCTCCAAGGAGTGCAATTAATTACCAGCCAGCACTCATTCATTGCACACAGCTGTGTAAGGGGTATCTACAATTGAGGAGCGGATATAAATGCAATTTTTTGTTTTTTTTGTTTTTTTTTGTGTGTGTGTTGTAACCTCCCAGCAAAATTTAAAACAATGGACAATGTTATTTACGGATGCGAATGGACATTGCGCTAATTGTAACCTCGCCCACAATGAGAGGTATTGAAAATGGCAACAAAAATGTGAAATTCGCAATCTGACTCAAATATAAAGTCTTCACACAACATTTAAAAAAGTCCGTTCAGTGACAAGAAACTTCAATTAAACCGAAATATCGGTCTTTGGCCCTGTGCAAAACAATCAGAATTAAAGTCTTACCTCCGAATAAATGGATGTCACATTTCTGCTCTGGTTGTTGCGCAGCGCTTGAAGGAACTGCATTGCAAATAATAATATTCTCTTTTTTTGTGATTTTAGTGGCATTTTTCTTCAAAGAAGTGGAATGAAATGTGAAGTGCAACGAACTCTTTAGTTCAATACAAAATTAAATGTTTGAAAAATGCTTTTGAAATAAAACCTATTATTGGGGAACTTGTTGGAGAATAATTACAATAAATACAATTTTTCATTATCTAATGATTATATTAATTAACAGTATACCTTATTCACCATCTTGACCAGTGTTGCCGACCGCCTACATCACACAACCGCACTCGGCTGCTACTACTGACCGACCGCTCTGCATGACGACTATTAGCGTACTGCACGCGACGACTACTGACAGAGTACAGCCCTCAACTACACAGAGCTCGGACTCGCAACGACTACTGACAGACTGACTGACTGACTGACTGACTGACTGAGAACCGCTCGCAACACTCGCGCAGTCCAGCGCAAACTCTCTGGTCACAGATGCTACAATGTCTCGCCATCGCTACTATGTTACATACGTGTTTCAGTGTCTTTTTCATTGGGGTAACGATCTTTGGCTCTTTTTATTCTGAATACAGGGCCAAAGGTCAACGCTGCTGCCCTTATACAATTTATCAGGTTTCATTATGTCTGTTGCAATGTTACATACGGTTCACTCTTTCATTAATATTATCGTTGGGTTTGTTTTGTAGGGACGTTAACATTCTGGCACATTTTTATTATCATCGGACTCTCTGCTATTTGTGCAGGGAGGTTATACCTGGGTCCATTTCCATTTCCATTTACATTTTAATATTGATAGACTTTTTGTTTTCTTTTTTGTTTCTTGTTGTTTTTCCTTCTTTTTTTTTGTTGTTTTTTTTTTTTTTTTTTTTTTTGTTGTTTTGTTTTTCCCGCTCTCACCACCACCGCCGCATCACGCCTTCCGTTTTCTTGGTTTCTTTTCTGTTCTTCAACTGCTTCAACATCACCGCGCCCCATTTCCACACCACAGCCATCAGCCTCCGAGACGGGCGGGCGCAGTGTGCCATTTCCGGCGCACAAGCACACCCGTACGGTACTCTCCTCGCCCCCACGCCACCAACAACACAGCGACCACGCGGCTTTCAGGCATGGCATGGCACGGCACGGCACCGGCGAAATGCGCCGCCCCCGCCCCTCCGCGCATCCGTCCGTCTCGCCACGTTCACTGACAGCCGCGTCTGCGGCTACACCACGACAACCACAACACCGCTCCCCTCCCTGGCAACTCACATTGTTTTTCTCCTCCTCTTTTGCACAAACCACAACGCCGAGCACAGGCGCAAGCCACCCACACCGCGCCCCTCCCCGTCCCGTCTTTGGCCGCCGCTCCTCGTTTCCTCGTTTGCCCCCTCCCATCTCCCGAAATGCCATGCCAGCAGCGTTACGCATGCCCCTCCCCTGTCCACACAACACTACCGCCTAACGAACAGCCTTTTCCGGGCCACATCCAGGGCACGCCCACCTCCAAACACTGCCAATTCACGGACGCACACACACACACACACACACACACTCACTCACTTTCTCGACACCTTTCTGTACGGAGGGTGCGTCATCTCGACCGTGACAGAGTGACGGCAACTATCGACGATCCATTTCCCCCCACTGGTAAAACATGTCCACTAACACCTACATACATCATTCAAGTACACAGACAATAGCATACACACAATGGGAGGGCACACGAACATGGACGGCACGGCACTGTCATACACTCTTCCTCAGAACCATATCAACAAACGTTACGTACATCCGGGAAAGCGAAAGCGAACGCGAACGCGAAAGCGAAAGCGAAAGCAAAGGCAAAGGCAAAGCCCAATGCAGCCGTCAAAGGTAACGTTCACCACGGCAGACACTTGCAGCCGCGCCGCCGTTAAACGCATTTCAGTGCGGCTCCAATACGCCTCCGACACGGGAACGTTCCGTTGCTCTACGAATGCGTTTCTCCCCTTTTTCCCTTCCTCTCTCTTTTGCCCCCCCTCCTTGCACTCTTGCCTCATTCCTCACGTTCTGCCCAGACATTCGACCGATCAAAGTCAACCTTTCGTTACCGTTCTCAGCGCGACGGTGTACAACAGTATGACGGGTGTGCCCAAGACTTCGGTTCAGTTGCGTGACGCCGGTCTATCGCGCCGATCGACAGTTACTCAGGGGGCGACGGATCGGACCACGTCACCGACACACAAAACACTTTCAAACAAACAAATACATACCGGATGGACACAGACAAACACGTGTACAGACATTCGCCAAACAAACGACCGCCGCCGTCGTCGTCTAGCGTGCATCTTGAATGACGACATCGGTGTGCGTGCGTCGTACGCAATCAGTCAGACACGGCTATCAAACATCAGAGTCGAATGGTACATCATCGTGCGTGTCGCCGTACACGTACAGTACAATACAACAACAATGCGTCTTAATGGCACGTTCATTTCAACGTCACTCACACACCTCCACGCTGCAGTTACGTCGCACCATTGTCAAACTCGGCGTACAGCAAAGGGAATAGTGGGCGGCAAAAAAAAAACCAAACAAAAACATTTCACATTTCACCCTCGCCATGTATGATGTGCAAAAAAAACAAACCCGCAAACGGCCGTCGTTACGGTGACACAAAAGTCGCCGATCGCACTGTCCCCCCTCGCAGACGGGTAACACACACACACACACACACCAACAACACCAATGGGTCAAAAACCACGCCAACGAGGCGTGCCACCATTCCACGCCACGGCGACCAACCTCGTGGCCGTACCCCGCGCAACACGCTTTGACGCGCCCCCCCACCCACAATCAAAATGCACACATACATCACAGCCGTCCACACAAACAACAACAACAACAATTCCGCCCTTCCCGCAAAAGGCAAGTTGGTGGCCCTGAAAAGGGCCGTTTTGCCGCTCTCGCAACGGAGGAGCCTTCTCCATCCTTCCTTCCATTCCAGAGCCACCTCCTTACTTGGAGCTCGTGTACTTGGTCACCGCCTTCGTGCCCTCGCTCACGGCGTGCTTGGCCAGCTCGCCAGGCAGCAACAGCCGCACAGCGGTCTGGATCTCGCGGGACGTGATGGTCGAGCGCTTGTTGTAGTGCGCCAGGCGAGAAGCCTCGGCCGCAATGCGCTCGAAAATGTCGTTCACGAAGCTGTTCATGATGCTCATCGCCTTCGACGAGATGCCCGTGTCAGGGTGCACCTGCTTCAGCACCTTGTAGATGTAGATGGCATAGCTCTCCTTCCTCTTGCGCTTCTTCTTCTTGTCGCCCTTCGAAATGTTCTTCTGCGCCTTGCCAGCCTTCTTGGCGGCCTTCCCGCTAGTCTTGGGCGGCATCTCGAACCAACGTACGGCAGCAGCAACACCAGTAGCAAGCGCTCCGCTCTAGTCAGCGTCTCCCCACACAGTGGCACCCGCCGCACCACCACCACCACCACCACCGCAAACTTGACGGGACTTTCGTCCACTTATGTGCCGAAGGATCGCCTTAGGCCTGCCTTCAGATTGAGTATTAGGTTCGAAATGGCTTTGTTATGTGTCTAGGTCGATAGAAATGATAAAGTTTGACAGATTAAAAAGATCGGTAGATACGCAACTGCAGTGAAACCGTCAGTTGGGACGGTACCGGCGCTGGAGTATCAGCGTCGGATGAGCGTAAGGTGTGTCTCCAACAGCACGACTAAGAACTGTGAGGTGATCATGAGGTGAGTTTTGTAGGAAGGTAAGGGTATTTGAGGCGCGAAGGCGGATTTGATGGACAAGGGGTGGAATGTGGAGAAGACGGCGGATGTCGTAGTTGGAGACATAACGTGGAGCGTTTAATATGATCCTGAGTGATTTGCTTTGCACTATTTGGACCTGGAGTACGTGAGTGTCAGCAGCTAGTCCCCATAGTTCACATCCATATAGCAGGAGTGACAGGACACAGGACGTCCAGATAAGCAACTTGGATTGTATCGAAAGGCCGGGGCTCTTCAGCAGAGGGTAGAGTTTGTGTATCATTCCGTAAGCCTTGTGGCAGGCGCCATCAACGTGGGGTTTCCACGTGAGGCGGCTGTCGAAGGTGAGACCTAGGTAGGTTACTGTCTGTGACCAAGGAATGTGTCGGCCTTCGAGTTCCACCAGGCGAGCTGGCGGAGTTCGTTTGTTTGTAAAGAGGATGGCCTGTGTCTTGTCTGCGTTAATTTTTATTTTCCATATGTTGCTCCATTGAGTGATCTGTTCTAGGTGGCGTGTAAGGTTCAGAGCGATAAACTGGAGGTTTCGGTGTGAAGTGAAGACGGCAGTATCGTCAGCATAGAGGGCCAGATGGTTGGGGACACGGGAGGGGATATCATTTGTGTAGATAGCGTACAAAATCGGGGAGAGGAGAGACCCCTGGGGCACACCAGCTTCCACGGCCCGGATTGAGCTTCGGCTTCGGCCTTGCATGACATAAAATGTGCGCCCAGTTAAGAAGCGTCGGAGAATGTGAATGATGTGGAGAGGGCAACCATATTCGTCGAGCTTATATAGTAAGCCCTCGTGCCACACTCGGTCAAATGCTTTTTCAATGTCTAGTAAGACCATGCCTGTGCTTTGTCGCTCCAGTTGCGCTCTGCGGATGGTGTCGTGGAGGCGGATGAGTTGGTGGACCGTGCCATGGCCCGCCCGAAACCCAAACTGTTGGGGAATGAGGGTAGAATGAGAATCGAGGAAGGATTGAAGGTGGGAGAGGATGATGCGTTCTAGAATCTTGCCGAGGAAGTTGAGGAGGGAGATGGGACGGTAGTTCTGTGGGAAGAGTGGATCTTTGCGAGGTTTCGGGAGGGCAATGACACGGGCCAGTTTCCATACGGGAGGGAAGTAGTTGTAGGAAAGGCAGCTATTGTAAAGATTAACCAGGTACGAAAGCGCAGCTGGAGAGAGGTGATGAAGAAGGGTCGGCCGGATACCGTCGGGACCAGGGGCCTTTCGGGCTGGAATACTACTAATGTAAGTCGCCACCACCGGGAGAGTGACCGGTGGAAAGGTGGTGTCTGTACGACGGCGAAGAAGCTGACGGACCCGACGATGAACGCGGGTCTCGTGGGCGTCAGCCTCGTCGTCGTCGACTTCGTTGAGGCGAAATTGCCGCTCAAGGCTGTGTGCGAGGGCCTCCGCCTTGTCTTGAGGCGAGTAAACCAGGCCTTGGGGACCATGGAGGGGCTGAGAAGGAGGGGGAGTGGTTGTAGTCTCCTTGACTATGCGCCACAGTCGGTCAGGACGGTCTGCGGCCTCTCGAAGGCGTTGGTTCCATGCCTGATCATGGACCTCTTGTAAGCGTACCCGAAGCTCTTGAGCCAGTGACTTCCAAATTCGCTTGTCGATTGGGTCGCGGAGGCGTTGCCACCGGCGACGAAATCGACGTTTGGTACGAATTAGTTCCTGGACGTCTGGCGGAAGGTCCAGGCGACGAGGAGGCTGGAGGACTCGTCGGGAAGAGGTGCGGTAGCATTCGGTGAGGATTTTTGCAAAACGGTCCGCCGACGGATCGATGTGGCTGCGGCGGGTAATGGGCGGAAGCTCGAGGACATGAAGGTCAACAAGTTGTTGGTAGCGCTCCCAGTCTGTGTTGATAACGTAAGCCGGACGGAGCTGGTCTTGTGGGCGAGCGTCTAGGAACTCGAGGGTCACCGGATTGTGGTCGGAATCAAGTTCCGAAATCACAGAGATCCGGTGGACCCACGGAATGTCCCGCGCCAGGAAAATGTCGAGGATGTCAGGACGGTAAAGACCGGTTTTGTGATAGTGTGTGGGAGAGTCTGGTGCAATAACACGGATAGCGGCGTTCAGTTCTAGGTACTGGAATAGCCGACGTCCATTTGCATTTGTGGTACGGCATCCCCACGTCCCGTGCTTGGAATTGAAGTCCCCTCCCACGAGGACCTTGGGGCCCAGGTGGAAGAGGATATCCAAGTCGGCCGGGAGTATAGCTCGAGCGGGGGAGTTGTAAGCTGCGGCGAGAGTCAACGACTGTCCATATATCTGTATATCTATAGCTGTGGCCTCCAAGTGTTGTAGTTGCGGTATCTGTCGAAGTCTGTGCGTATGGCACTGTTTGACTAGGACAAGAGTACCTCCATGTGGCCGATCCGCGCGGTCGGATCGGTATGCGTAATAATTAGGAACGGAAAACTGTTGATGTGGTTTTAAGTGCGTTTCGCAAATAAGGGCAATGTCGATCCCCCTGTCATCGAGAAAGCCCTCAAGAGAATGGCGTTGGCGGAGAACACCATCGGCGTTCCAACTGAATATACGAAATGGGCGGTGTAGATTACGGTCCATCGGAGAAGTAAGAGATGAAGGCAGACAGAATTATCATTAATTTACTGAACGGATCAGAAGCTGAATTGAGTTGTTGGATAGTTGAACGGAGTGTAGAAATGATTTTGCGGATGTTGAACTGCTGCAGTAAGGCAGCAAGATCTGCAAGATGGTTTGAAAATGGGAAGGAGAAGGTAGGGGGCGGGGGTGTAGAAGGCTCTGGGGATGGGTTTGTTTTTCCCCAAGCAGAGTGGGAAGCTGTCTCTGGGCGTGAAGCTGGACGACGCGGAGGCAAGGGCCCCGGGCCGGCAGCAGAGGAAGAAGGTGAGGGAGGGGCACGACGTGCTCGCAGGTTTGGAAAGTTGGTAGTATCAGCTGGTGGAGCAGCTGGCGTCGAAGGCGCCGAGGCTGCCGGAGTGGAAGAACTGCGAGAGTTCGCTAGTGCTTTTTGATATGCAGAGCATTTACGATAATTAGCTGGGTGAGCCTGACCGCAATTACAGCATTTGGGCGGTTCATTAGTCTTCTTTTGGCAGAGTCGTGTGAGATGGTCTCCGGCACACTTGACGCAACGCGGCAGACGGCCGCAGTTGCGGGAGCCGTGACCAAAACGCTGGCAATTAAAGCATTGTGTCAAGCCAGATTCATTTCGGTAGGATTCTACATCCACTTTCATGTGCAGAAGGAATTTAATTTTGTAGACGTCGTAGACATTCGGTGTACAATGCAGTACAGCGACGAATAGAGGCCACTTGACGTCGGTCAGTTTTCCCTGTGCGTCTGGCACTTGCTGGTGCATAACAGCGACAGATTGCACAGTGAAGCCCAGCTCCTCCAGCGCTTCCTTAACGTCAGCGGGAGGGGTGGTGGGCTCAAGGTGCCTGACGACGACCTTCAAAACTTTGAAAGGGTCGAGATCATATGTGTGGTACTGAATGGCACGAGTCTTGAGATAATCGATCATGTATCGATAATCTGATGGGTGTTCAAACTCGTAACGGATATTACCTCTTTTATATTGGCAGGAAAAGGAACCCTTCAGGTGCCCCTTCAGTTCCCTGACGCGATCGAGGTAGTTGACCGTGTCGTGAACTATAATAGGTGGCACCTTGGGGGCCTTGACTGGAGTAGGAGCCGGCATATTGTCTGGATTGTCTTGGTCAGCTGATGTGACATCATCTAAACTTTCAAATCTGTTCGACGTTGGAACTGTGACCTCGTAGTCAGTCGCCATGTCGACCAGACTGGAGTCGGTCGCCGCATTGGAAGCGGAGGCGTTCTGAGGCGAAACAGGGTCCTGACGGTCGGTTGATTGCTTCTTCCTGTCAGGCGCCCTGGATTCAGCTGATTCAGAGTCGGTGTGCGAAGGGGGATGCGCATGCTTACGTGAAGCATGCGAGTATGGAGCATCCCGCGCCTTCGTGGATTTCGTCGATTTTCGACGCGTTACAGGCGGTGCAGCGTCAGCGGAGCCGGGTGTAGGGGCGGCCAGGACGGCATCGTTGTCACCGTTAGGTATCCCGCCGGAGCCTGGCCCCACGCTACTCGGCCCTGGGCCGGATGAACCCAGCTCAACGCTGTCCTGCTGCATCTGATCGGTCGCCTGATTGACTTGTTCTGACGTAAACTGAATTGTAGGATCCGACAGCCGACGGTGGACTGATCGAGAGATAGGCAGACAAGACTCTGATGAATACGACAGCAATTCAGCGCATGACATGATATTCTTGCCAGACGAGGGAAACAAACCTCGAGAACCGGCTGAAGAACTGGCCATCGTGGCCTTTGACTCCGCCGCGAACGACGAAATCAACGCGCGCGACGACCAACACCAACGCAGAAATTAACCGCTCCGACTGAAAGACGACGCGGCAAAACGTAGAAAAAGAACGTTCGACTAACGCCGAATACACAGAATCGCGCGGAAAACACACTAAACTATCGCGACGGCAGCAACACCAGTAGCAAGCGCTCCGCTCTAGTCAGCGTCTCCCCACACAGTGGCACCCGCCGCCAGCCGCCGCCGCACCTTTATCAGCTCGCCCTGTTGCGGCCGCCGACCAATGGGGCGCGCGCGCAACCGGCCGCCGCACCCGAGCCCATAAAGCACCCCCACCCCGGCTGCGCCGGCACGCACTCCGCTGCTCGACTCGCTGCCGCTCGCACCGGTCGTTTTCGTTTCCGTTTCGTGTGCACCGTCGCTAGCCCATCGCCATGTCCGGACGCGGAAAGGGAGGCAAAGTCAAGGGCAAGTCAAAGTCCCGCTCAAGCAGGGCTGGGCTCCAGTTCCCGGTCGGCAGAATCCACCGCCTCCTGCGCAAGGGAAACTACGCAGAGCGCGTCGGCGCCGGGGCGCCCGTCTACCTCGCCGCCGTCATGGAGTACCTCGCGGCTGAGGTGCTCGAGCTGGCCGGAAACGCGGCCCGCGACAACAAGAAGACGCGCATCATCCCGCGCCACCTGCAGCTTGCCATCCGCAACGACGAGGAGCTCAACAAGCTCCTGTCGGGCGTCACCATCGCACAGGGTGGTGTCCTGCCCAACATCCAGGCCGTCCTGCTGCCAAAGAAGACCGAGAAGAAGGCCTAAAGGAGGCCAGGCAATCGCAGCGCCGCGTGCTCCCCTGCACGCAACGCGCTTTGCCGGCTCGGCCCACAACAATCGGCCCTTTTCAGGGCCACCACACAAACCTACGTCCAAAGCAAAATTTCAGTCGTCCTCGCCGCACCTTGTTTTGTTTTAACTTTGCACTGTCACAGCACAGCCGCCGCCGGCGCACGTCCGCCATCTTGTCGTCCACACAGCCCGTGTGGCCCAACACACACACACACACACACACACACACACATTTTGCACGGTCGCAGTCGCCTTCCAAACCGACAACGGCAGCAATAATGACCATTGTTAAAGGGAGGCGTGTCGACACACCGCCCTCCACTCCCGCGCGCAACGGCCGTCGACACGAACGAAACAGCTGATCCGGCCGCCTATGCCCACACGCCTTGCCTCGGAAACCCCAACGCCGCCGCAAACAAACACACAGAGCCAAACCACGCAAGCAAATAATCACCGCCTCTCGCACAACAACACACAGCCCGCCATCTCCGTCGCGATCGATACAAAGACACACAATAACAAACACACAAACGAAGCAGCTCCACACACAGCCAGCCACATGACACGTTTCCTTTCCTTCTCCCCTCCCAGTCACATCACGTCGCTCAAAACGGAAAGAAAGAAAGAAACAAACAAACAAACAAACAACACAGCGCACACACGCAGCAACAACACAGACTCTTTCGCACTTTTCAACTTCCGAACAGTGTGGTGGCCCTGAAAAGGGCCGTTTTCTAGTCTCTCCCACCCACAAGCACGGCCGCGGGAAGGCCAGCGCCCGCTGCGACGCAGCCTAACCGCCGAAACCGTACAGGGTGCGCCCCTGCCTCTTCAGGGCGTACACCACGTCCATGGCCGTCACAGTCTTGCGCTTGGCGTGCTCAGTGTACGTCACCGCGTCGCGGATCACGTTCTCCAGGAACACCTTCAGCACCCCGCGGGTCTCCTCGTAGATCAGACCAGAGATGCGCTTCACGCCGCCCCTGCGAGCCAGGCGGCGGATGGCGGGCTTCGTGATGCCCTGGATGTTGTCGCGCAACACCTTGCGGTGCCGCTTGGCGCCACCCTTGCCGAGCCCCTTTCCTCCCTTGCCGCGGCCTGTCATCCTTCCTTCCTCGGGCAAAGCAAAACGTGCACAAACAGCAGCTGCAGCGGCTGGCGAGTCGGCTACGGTCTGCGCCCAGCCAGCTAGAGCATCTTCTACAGGGTTCGCCCTCTAACCCTGGTTGCCGGAGTATTTGCAGGCTTCCCCTGCATTGCCTCCATATCATCTCTCGACTAGTAGTTTCTTGCTTCTTCACTTTTTGTTAGTGTCTTCTTGTTGCCCTTTTCAGGTTTTGTTGTCTTCTGTGCTGACCGCGTTTGCGGGCAGCGGTGTTGGCCCATGTCGAGCCGACTGCACTTCTCCCGGCGCGGACGGCGCAGGAAGCGCCTCACTTCGGCTGCTGTTTAGCGGCCGCTTGTGTGGCCGTCAGCATGGCCTCCGCAACTCGCTGTAGCGTGTCGGCAAGGCTTGCCACCTTGTCGATTGCCACAGACAGTGCGGAGACGGCTGCTGCCAGGATGTCTTCATTTGCTGCAGGTGCAGCGTCCCGCCTTGGCGCAGCAGACTGACGGGCGGTGGCAGTCGTGTTGCCACTCTTGCCACCGTCCGTTGTAGTGGCGTCCTCTTTGCGCAGTTTCCCCTTGTGGGGGGAAACGCGCTCAGCTTCTGGCGTGCCCTCTCGGGCACGTTTGTTGGCGCGGATGCGCCTTCTTCTGTTCCCCACCGTGGTGGGGGCGTTTGTAGCGCCTGCGGCTGTCCTCTGCGTAGTGGCTGTTGCCGGCCGCCTCGACGGTTTTGCGCCTGGGCGCGGACGGCCGAGGGAGCGGCCGGCAGACTTCTGTGCTGGCTGCCCACGCTGGCGAGCAATCGCGGCTTTGAAGACTTCACAGCCGCGATAACTCGCCACATGTGGGCCGCCGCAGTTTGCACACTTGGGAGTGTGCGTCCTCGGAAGTGGGCAGAGCCCACTTGCGTGGGGGCCTGCGCACTTCACGCATGCCTCGGGAAAGGAACAGTGGCGAGCCACGTGTCCCATCCCCTGGCAGCGGAAGCACTGGACGAGCCCCCTCTTCTGCTTGAGGCCCTCCGCGGTGACCGATGTGTTGGCCACCTTCTTCAGCTCGAAGAGCCGCCTGTTCTCCGGTGTATCGGTGGCAATCACCAGCAGGGAAGGCGACTCCTTGTGGCTGACGTGGGACTTGACCCGCGTCACGTTCCTGACGTGGAAGTCAAGGTCCGCCAGCTCCTCCTTCAACAGGTCAGGTTCTGCCGCCATGGGGAAACCCTTGACGACTACCTTCAGTAGCCTCTCGGGGACGGCGGCGTGCGTGTACCAGTGCAGGCCCTGGTTCGACGCCTCCGACGTCACCTTTACGTAATCCTGCGTGTTGCTGACTTGCAGCCGCACAAGGTTTCCAGAAGCAGCTCGCAGGGTGAAATCGGCAGTCGTCCACTGCCTGACGAGCTGCAGGAAGCCCTTGTAGTCCTTGGCCACCTCAAAGACTATCGGCGGCGGCCGTCGATGAGACAGCCCGGTGGTGGGGGCCATCTCTACTTCGTCGTCTGAGCAGCCAGCCCGTGCAGCGGTCGTGGGCACCGTCTGCGAGGTCGTTGGCCGCTCTGGCCTCTCGTCGTCTGCAAGCGCGCCGAAGCGGTTTGCAGTCGATGTAGGAGGCGGGGAAGGCGTCGCCCTGGGCCTGGCCGCCCGTCGGGACGAAACGGTCGTCCAGGTGGCGCCTGCCACGCTGTCGTCACGGATGGCGCGTCTTCTGCCTCACGTGGTAGAGACAGTCGGCTGCCTCTTCTTCTTAGCTGCCTTTCTGGCGCCTACTTGAGCAGCGGACATCGGCCGTTTGCGCCGCCCGCCATCTGCGAGGTGCGGTGCGCTGGCTGCCGTCCTTTGCCCGTTCTTCGTGGGCAGGAAATCTGCCAAGTTGACGATGACATCGTCATCTTCTCCTGACTCGAGGTCCGGGTCCCGTGGCCGAGTCGTCGTAGACGGTGGGTCAGACGGGGCCGCCGAGGGAGCACGCTCCTCCGGACGGCGGTCTGCCACACCAACTTCTCCAGTCGTCGTATTTGGGGGGCCGGATGGGGCCGTCGACCGAGCGGGCTCGGCCGAACGGCGATCCGCCACACCCATAGCTCTGCTCAGCGATCCTCGAAACTCCGGGCGCGCCCACGACATCTCTGCGTGCTGCCGGAGCGACGACTGAACGGGGAGGTCTGCGCCCAGCGCGCCTGCCGCCCCCCTATATAGACTCTGGCCCGCCCTCCCCCCACCACGCGCAACCGAGGGCATATAAGCGCAGCACGGAGGCGCGCGGGCCCGTTGTCAAGGCAGCACCGGACGCCGCGCCGCACCTAACCTCCACGCACGCCGCTCCGCTACCGCTACCGCCATGGCCCGCACAAAGCAAACGGCCCGCAAGTCCACCGGCGGAAAGGCGCCGCGCAAACAGCTCGCCACCAAGGCGGCGAGGAAGAGCGCGCCCGCCACCGGAGGCGTCAAGAAGCCCCACCGCTACAGGCCGGGCACCGTCGCCCTGCGAGAAATCAGGCGCTACCAGAAGAGCACAGAGCTGCTCATCCGCAAGCTGCCATTCCAGCGCCTAGTGCGCGAGATCGCCCAGGACTTCAAGACCGACCTGCGCTTCCAGAGCTCCGCAGTCATGGCCCTGCAGGAGGCCAGCGAGGCCTACCTCGTCGGCCTCTTCGAAGACACCAACCTGTGCGCAATCCACGCCAAGCGCGTCACCATCATGCCCAAGGACATCCAGCTCGCGCGCCGCATCCGCGGCGAGCGCGCCTAAACCGCGCCGCGGCACCGCACCGCACAAACAAAAACGGCCCTTTTCAGGGCCACTAACATCTCTCCGTCGCGAGCAAACTTTGTCGGTCGCCTGCCTCTCGCCCCGCAACCCAAAAACAAAAACCACCACTTCCCGTCCGTCCGCCACACCCGCTCACTCTGCCTGCCTGCTAGCAGCGCGCAACAATCACACATCATCCCTCCCCGGCGCTCAAAGCGCACAATACCCAACGGCCGACGTCACACCGCACGGGTGGCTGGCCGGCCGCCGCTTTCGTTTCGAAAACAAAAAAACCCGCACTCCACTCCGACGGCCAACGGCCAGGCAGGCGCGCTCGCTCGCTCTACACGCCACCGAAATCCCCGCCGACTCCTTCCACATCTCAACGTGCCCCCCGTTGCAAAACATAACACACACACACACAAAGGAACAAAACAAAACAAAGACCAGACACGACTCGACTCGACAAGACAGACATCCGAGAAGAACGAACGCAGGCAAGCCAACCAACGTATTCAAACAAAACAACGTGACAGAAAACCAACCGTCGGCCGCCGCCACAAACACGGCGACAATCAACCACGACAACAACAACAACAACAACAACACCGCTTACCGCTACCGCCGCCCACACCCGCCACCGACCCCCGCAATCCAACCACCACGGCACGCAAACAGCATCCCCACGGGCATACAGAAACGCCAGACAGACACCCACACCAAACGCAACACGACAATCAAAACCTTCCCCGACGTGCTTTGATGGCCCTGAGAAGGGCCGTTTTGGGCCGCGCGTCTCTTGCGCGCCACTAGACGACGACGGGGGGTGGGGACGACGGAGTCAAGCGCCAAACCCTTCCTTTCTCCCATCTCTTTCTCCTCTACTCTACTTCTTCTTCTTGGGCGAAGCCTTCGCCTTAGACGGCGTCGTCGCCTTCTTCGGGCGCGGCGCCTTCGGCTTCTTCGTCGGAACCTTGGCGGCCTTCTTCGCCTTCGACGGCGACTTGGCCTTGGCCGGCTTGGCCGCAGCCGCCTTCTTCGCACCCGCGGGAGCGGCCGACGCCGCAGACGCCTTCTTGGCGGCGCCCGCCTTCCGACCGGTCGCCGCCTTCACGCCACCAGCCTTCTTTGCGCCGGCCGCACGGGCGCCCTTCTTCTCCTTGCTGGCCGGAGCGGCGCGCTTCTTCTTGGCACCGCCAGCACGAGCCTTGCCGCCCTCGGCCGCCCCCCCGCCGCCGGCGCCGGCAAGCTTGAACGAGCCGGACGCGCCCTTCCCCTTCGTCTGCACCAGCTCGCCCGCCACGACGGCCGACTTGAGGTACTTCTTGATAAACGGCGCCAGCTTCTCCGCGTCCAGCTTGTAGTGCGCGGCTATGTACTTCTTGATCGCCTGCAGCGACGACCCGCCGCGCTCCTTCAGACTCTTGATGGCGGCCGTCACCATCTCAGAGGTGCGCGGGTGCGCAGGCTTGGCGCGCGGCTTCTTCGCAGACGACGCAGACTTGGCCTTCTTCGTAGTGCCGGTGGCGGCGGGTGCCGCAGCAGTCTCGTTCGTAGCCGCCTGATCTGCCATTTCGACGACGCGCGTAACACACAGCGAGAGCGAGCGGGACGGCAGGCACGCAAGCACAGCACAGCAGCAGAGCAGAGAATGAATGCCTTCTGTTTGCACTTTTGTAATGAAGTACCACTGGGCTGTGCCCGTCTGACTTCTAGGAATGCGCTAGAGGGTTCATGAAGTTGGTGGTTTGGTTTGTGTGCGTGTTTTTTTGAGTAAATGTTTGTTCTGGGTGTGTGTTTGTGTGTTTTAAATGTCCCTAAAGTGGCGCGTGAGGGTTAATTTAGGTCTCTTATGTTGAAGGTTTGGGTGTTCGCAGCCTAAATTTTGAATGAGGTGATGGGGCGATGCTTGTGTTCTCTCATAAAGTTTGGCAGATTTTTCCTTTATGAGGGAATAGATGGTGGGCTGTTCTAGGAATTCTCTGATATGTGTGTTCCGGACGTATCTGTCAGCACCTGAGATTACCCGGAAGGTTTTATTTTGTAGCCGTTGTAGCCTTAAGAGTGAGGTGTCTGACGCCATTGACCACACTTCCGAACCATACAAGATGACCGGAAGCATGAGTTGGCGCCAGAGAAGCATTTTGCATTTCAAGGTGAGTCCTTCACCCTTCAGAAGAGGGTATAGTTGGGACAGGAGCGCGCACCCTTTGTTTGCCGCTTTCTTAATGTGTTGCCTCCATGTGAGGCGGCTGTCGATCTCCATCCCGAGATATGTGATGCAATTTCGCCAGGCTAGGTCCCGACCCCCAATTGTTAGTTGCTGGTCAGGGAGTTTTAGCCTGGTTGTGAAGTATATGGCCTGGGTTTTGTTTGGATTGATTTTAATTTTCCATAAATTGCACCACTGCGTTATGGAGTCGAGGTGGGCTTGCAGCTTTCGTCGTATGAATTCAAGGTTGCGGCTACTCCTGTAGATGGCTGTGTCGTCGGCGTAGAGAGCGATCTCCCCGCCGACCTGCTTCGGTATGTCGGTCGTGTAAATGGAGTATAGGACTGGACCTAAAACCGAACCCTGGGGAACTCCGGCCGCAATCGGTCGCATCTGACTCAATCCCGTCCCATTTCTTACGAAGAAGTGACGCTCCGCAAGAAATGAGTCAATGATCTTTATTATATGTTCTGGGCACCCTATGTGATCTAGTTTAAATATTAGGCCATCGTGCCAGACGCGGTCGAATGCTTTCTCTATGTCCAGGAATACTGCTCCTGTGGATTCTCTCTTTGCCCTGGCCAGACAAGCGTGTTCAACCAAGCGCAGGCATTGTTGGACTGTGGAGTGCTCAGCGCGGAATCCAAACTGCTCAGGCAACAGGATGTTGTTGTCAGTAAGGAATTTCTGGAGGGTTGTGAGTATAAGCAGCTCAAGGATTTTACTCATGCCAGTGAGTAAGGAAATTGGTCTGTAACTTTCAGGTAGGAGAAGGTTTTTGTTAGGTTTGGGGAGGGTGATTACCTTAGCAGTTTTCCACGCTGAGGGGAAGTAGGTGAGTTTTAGGCAAGCGTTGAAGACGCTTACCAGAAATGTTATGGCGGGAGGCGGAAGGTGCTTTAGGAGTGGGGTGCGGATGCGGTCAGGGCCAGGAGCCTTGTGGTTTCCCTGTCGCTTGATGAGTGCACTTATTGTCGGTTCGTTAACGGGCACGAATTCTGTGTTTGGGCGCGAATTTCTTATCTGAGTCACTCGTCCGATGACTATTCTTTCCTGCCTCTTACTCTCGTCATCATCGATGACGTGAGTTCGGAATTGTGACTCTAGTGATTTTGCCATTATTTCCGCCTTTTCTTGGTCTTCATAAGCTAGTCCGTTCTCGCCGTGGAGTGGCCTGTTCTCTCTGGTGGGGGCTTTCCGCTGCCGGGCTATTTGCCAGATCTTGCGTTTACTGTTCTCTGTTTCGGCGGTTTGTAACATCTCCTCCCAGCAGCGGCTCCTGTGCTCCTGCAGTCGGAGTTTCACCTGGTCCTCAAGCCTCCGCAGCAGGCGGCGGTCAGTGGGGTCGCGGTGACGCTGCCACTGCTTACGCAGCCTGCGTTTGGCGACTATGAGGTCCCAGATGTCAGGGGGCAGGTCCCTGGCGCCCGGCTCTGTAGTGAGTCTGACGCTAGTAGCACGAGCACAGGCGTGGAGGACGTCTGTGAAGTTCGCTATTGCGTCGTCAATTTCTCCTGTTGTCTCCATCTGCGGGATTTCCTCCACGTGCTCACCCACCAGGTATTTATATCGGTCCCAGTTTGTTATAACTTCTGTTCTTGCCATCCTCCCGGCATCGTCTTCGACACTGGCTATGTCCAGAACGACCGGATTATGATCGGAGTTCAGCTCGTGGTGCACAGTGACCGTCGCATCGAGAGCAAAGTTTTTAACGACAAAAATATCCAGGATATCCGGGTTTTTTGTCGGGTCCGCAGGGATATGCGTAGGCTCGTCGGGTGCGATGACGCTGAGGGCGGCACGCCTCTCGACGAGTCTATGCAACCTCACGCCACTACTGTTCTCGGCGCGGCAGCCAAAGGCCCTATGCTTCGAGTTGAGGTCCCCCCCCACAATTACACGATCGCCAGTACCGAGCAGTGCCTGAAGGTCCTGTTGCAGTATAGTGGTGGCTGGGGGGTGGTACGCGGAAATTACAATGTATGTTGAGTTTCTGATTTTTATTTCTATACCGGCCGCCTCGATGCTGGGTGTCTGAGGTAAGTCCACGGTGCGAAAGCACCGCCTGCCTTTCACGAGGATCGCCACTCCGCCACGTGCGCGGCCTACGCGGTCGGCTCTATGTATGACATAGTTACGGACGGAGAAGCGGTCCTCGGGCTTAAGGTGGGTCTCTGTCAGGCACACAACATCGATGTCATGCCGGTCGAGAAATTCTTCTAGCAGCTGTTTTTGAGGTTTTACGCCATTGGCGTTAAAGTTTAATATTGTGACTTTTCTGGATCTAGGGGGATCCATTAAAAGATTCAAATAATGTCATAGCACCCTCAGCGAGGGCCATGAATTTGCTGAGGCCATCAGGCGCCGCCCGCACGCGCGCCATGGTGTCCCTAATTGTGTACATTAAGTTTGCTAGGCTGAAACCCGCAAACAGTTGGCGCAGCTCGTCAAAGACGCCGAGCGGCGTCCCTGGTTGCTGGCCAGCAGCCCACTGAGGCGGCGCGGCAGCCGCGGGCGCCTGAGTGCGCTGGTGGCGTGGAGGGGGTGGCCAGGCGGCGGCAGCCGTCGGGGCGCGTGGTGGGGGTAGCGAGGGAAAGGCCTCTCGCCCCGGCGCAGTCGCTCCGCGACTGCTGGTGGCGGCAGAGCTAGCTGTCGGCGCCTTGGCCGCAGAGGCAGGCTGCGCCGACCCCGCAGAAGCGCCCCGCGTCAGCGCCACGCCGTTTGCCGACCGGGGTGGACGGGTAGCCATTAGCTGTATGCGTGCGGGGCAGCGGCTGTAGTTCGCCGGGTGATCGCCCTCGCACAGCGCGCATTTTGCTGGGGTCTTTCGGCTCTTTTTGCACGCGTTTGTCAAGTGCGGCCCGGCGCACTTGACGCATTTTGGGGGGTGGTGGCATTGTTCCGCAGTGTGGAACAGCTGTTGGCATTGGTGGCACTGTACAGGGCCTTCAGGCTGTTGGTATTTTTCAATGGTGACTTTACAATTCATGAAGAGCTCGGTCCTTAAGAGCTCTCTATTCTTCTCGTCTGGGTGAAGGATCACCTTGAATTGCGCACGCTTTCTACGTCCCTCACCGGGGTTGTTGGGGTCAGAGGCGCGCGTTTCCTGCTTTACCTCAATAACTTTGAACTTGCGCTCAATGAGCAGTTCTTTTATTTCGGCGGGATCGGTGTCTCGCGGGAGACCCTTAATCACCGCCTTATATGCGTTTTTTTCCGTTACCGGAAATGTGTGGAAGGGGATTTTCTTTTGTGTGAAATACTCCACAAGAAATCTGAAGTCAGGAGGTGTCGACGGCTGAAATTTCACCGACGACCCTTTGCATGACGTATTGAGTCCCCCTTTTAATTGTGGGGCGACCTCTTTTATCAGTTTCATGGTCCCATTTTGGATAGTGGCAATAATGGGAGGCACTTTCTCCCGTCTCTGTTTTTGTTGCGCTTGCGCGCCAGAGGTCGAGGGACGGGCTGGCGTCGCTTCGACCGCTTCCACGCCGTCGGAAGCGATCGGCGCGAAGCTGTTTGAGGTGGGGATGTTGGCTACAACGGTTTCCCCCCCTACTTCCATGTCATCGCTGTTTGGGGTCTCGTTTTCCTCAGCGAGCCGGCTTGGGGCCGGACGCTTAGGTGCTGGCATTACGTCCGTATCTTGTAATCGTGTTTTTGCCTTGGTTATGCTTGTGGAGGATTGGCCGCGGGTACCCAGGGCCTGGGTGCCGCAGCGGACTGGGACTTTGGGCTTACCCAATATGTCTGATCTAGCGGTCCTAGAAGCCTGACATGCACTGCCAAGGGGCACTGGTTGCTCGCTCGTTGGCACCGTTAGGTTTCCCTGAGCAGTGCCAGCCCTAACATTGACTACGCGCGGGTTACCGGGTAGCACCACGGGCCCTGACGTAGGAATTTCCCTACTCTCGGGGGAGCAGGGAGGATGCCCTGCGGCAGTGTCTGAACGAATCACTACGGAGGCAGATCAGACGACGATTGAACAAGAAATCCACGGCCCTCGCCGCCACCGCGCCGCCAGTAGACCGGCGGCAGCTGCACGACAAAGGGACCAGGCCCGTGTCACCACACGACAATAATGCGACGCAATCGCTAAGCGTGCGCACCCACACACACGACAATTTTGCTTGCGTTACGCATGCGCAACGCACACAACAATTTTGCCCCGCTACGGCAAGCGTAGCGCGCTCGAAGTATCGTCCGGCAGCGTGCGGCAGCAACGCGTCCGCACTCGACCGGTCGTCCCCCTCGAATGGCAGAGAATCACAAGGCCCAGCCAGTGTCGCGGGCGGGCGCGGACGGCCGAGAGAGCGGCCGCCACTCTGCGCGCCGCCGCGCCGCGCCTCCCGCGCTTGCTACCGCCCAACGTCCGACAGCCTGTGCGGAGCAGCCCCAAACCTGCGCCACAACCGCCCGCGCCTTTCAAACCACCGAGGATGGGGCTACACACAGCCACACCACAGTCGCCAACCAGTCGCCACGGCAGCGCCGCAAACCACGGCCAAACTGCAGCTACCGCGCGCTACAGCCTGCGTCGGCCCGCCGAGAATCGCCGCCCCCGCCCAAATGCCGCCCCCACAGCCCCAGCCGACGACCCGCCACAATGGCCAAACCTTCGGCAAAACTCCCACACCGTCGCCGCGGCAGCCCGGCCAGCGCGGCCGGCGCCACAGCCACACAAGCCGAGGCGTGCGGCGATGACGGCCGTGCAAACGCGCCTCCGCCGCCCCATCGCCTTCCGTCGCCCTCCCGCCGTTTCCCGATCGGCCCGCAGCCGTCGGGCCACATCGCGCGCCGTCCTCCTCCTCTCGCCCGCCAACATTCACAGCCGTTTCTCAACAATTGCCCGCCGCAAACGGACGCCGCCTGCGCAACAGGCGCCGCCGCCCCTCGCCGCTTCCGACCCAACCCCTCGACCGAGGCAAACCGCAATCCGAATCTACAGACCAACCCAATCTGCCGTCAAGCACACACGACAGCCGACCTTACACGTTACGCGTTACACATTACGTTTACACGTCTACGTTAGGTTAGGTTAGGTGGACGTGGGTTAGGTTAAGGGGACTTGGGTTAGGTTAAGCGTCAAACTTAGGTTAAGCATTCAAACACGTCAGGCGTCAGAGGTTAGGTTAGGTTAGGTTAGGTTAGGTTAGGTTAGGTTAGGTTAGTGCTAGGTTGAGAAGCGTCAAACGTAGGTTAAAAAGGCGTTCAAACGTGAGGCGTGAGCCGGACAGCTTACCTTACGTAGACGTTAGGGGCTCACAGGCTGAGCTCACCTCGCCACACCACAGGTTCGGTTCGGTTCGCTCGGCTCAGCGTAAAGCGCCGAGGTCAGGGTTACGTTCGTTCACCTTCGGGCGCCACACTTTCGGTTGAAAGGTCGCGACGGGACGACGTCGGCAGGCACGCCGCAAACGAACAAAAACGTACAGACGACGTCGGAAACCGCCGACAGACGGGGGAGCAGCACGACCACGACCAGACACCGAGCGCGAACGAGACACACGCGAACCACCCCCACCGGCCAAAGGGCACCACACAACAACCCAGAGCACCACGTGTCGACACCAGAGCAACCCGCCGCTCACGCGACATGGCTGGCACCGAAGGGCAACCGCCCGCAACTGCGCTTTCCGCGCCGGCCCGGATGCACGTCGTGCTACAACAACACCACTACCGTACACAGCCGCTGTTCACAACATCACTATCAATGGCGCGCCCGCGGCTCGCCGCCGTCGCAGTCGCAGCCCCAACGCCAGCACTTTTGCACCACCATTCACACGCACCGCAACACAGCTCGCCGACACAGCCGAACAAAACAAACACCACACAACAACAGCAACAACGCCGCCGCCTCTACTTGTGCCGGCGACCCACCCCGCCGATGGCGCACCTTTCGCCAGCCGGCAATCGACACACACGCACCCACCCACCGGGGCCCAGTGCAAAAAACAAAAAACACACAAAAACAAAAAAACCAAACAACACAAACGACACGGGAAGCGCACACCGCCACTTCGCGCGCACGCCACCAACCAGTCGTCGTCTCAAAATAACAAACACAAACAAAATAAACTAACAACTAGGGCAACACAAAACAAAAAAAAAAACGCCTCGCACGAACCGCCCACAAAAAGGACAAGCACACGCACAGCCTCTGCTGACGACCACGACGCAGCGGCACGCTGCTCCTGTCCCGCGCCCCGCGCCCCACTCGATTCACAACTCACGCGACACCGTCAACGACGGGCTCGCTTCCCGCAACCTACCACCTTTCCGCCACGACGCACAGCCCCAGCCCCACCCGACGACGCCCGTGGCAACGACTGCACTTTCACCACCGCCTCCCCCTTCCCCCCCAAAAACACACACACACACACACACAGCCAGCCAAAAACGCACTCGCGACCCACACATGCACGTGCATCGGCACACGCCAACCAGTCAACGTCGACAACCACACGCAAGGCTCGAAACGAAACCGGCGTCCTTCCACGTTGCCATCAAGCTACGCGACACAAGACACAAGGAACCAACACAACAGCCGGCCCCACTAATTCCCACTCTCACGCCGCAAAAAGCACACCGAAACCGCCAAACGCACGCACATTCCCCTTCGCACTGACACCACCGACCGGCTCGCTTCCACACACCTCTCGGCAGCCGTTTCACGCCAATTCGCCACACCGCCCACACAGTCGACAAGCGCCCGCCCTGTACGGCACACGCAACGACGCAGCGCAGCAAAGGGCGCCCGCAACACATACCTCTCCGCCGCCCGACGCGCCAACCGCCACACCACACCGCCAGCCACTCGCAAATTGTGCACTGCCACCAGCCACACGTCCAACACGCCGCGCCGCCTCCGGCCACCCGCCAGGGGGCGCTCACGTCCGCGACAACAGCGCGGCCCGCCGGGCCGGGCCGGGCCGAACCGAACCGAGCCGCCGCTGCTCTGCACTCGGCACGGCCACACCCTGCTGCAGACCGGGCTCGTCCCTCTGTACGCGTCTGCCTGCGCATCAACACAACACGACCTTTTTTTTTTTTTTTTTTTTTTTCTCTCTACCGCCATCCCTCCTTCTCGCGTTTTACTCGTTGTTGCAGCAGCGGCGCACACCTACACATCCACAGCCCCAGCCCCAGCCGAGCCGGCCTCACCTCAGGGCCCGCCGCCAGCGTCTCCTCCTCGGGCACAGGTGCAGTGCTGTGGCCGCCCATCCAACCACATTGCTGGCCGTCCAGCCACCAGGCGTTCCCACTGCCGCGAGCCACGCCGCGCACCGACCCTGCTGCAGAAAACGAAGCATAGCCAGAGACCGACCGATACACAAAGCAAGCCGTCGCCTCGCCTCTTGTCCTTCCTGCCTTCCTTCCGCCCCCGCCCTTCTCACACCACCGCCTCTCCACTTTCGCCCCCCCCTCCTTTTTTTGTTTTTTTTTTTTTGTTTTCTTCTTTCTTTCTTTCTTTCTTTCTTTGGCCCTCTCTCCTTCCCGCCATGGCGGTTACGGCACCGCCTGCAGCGGCAGATTTTTTGCGCCCACACGCCTACTCCTACCACCATTAACCTTGCCCTGCCCTGCCCTGCCCTGCCCATCAACGTCGCAGTCGAACCGACGCTTGCCAACACACTGCCCACGTTCCTTTCTCTTTTCGGCCTACGCCCATTACGCGCCGCCGCCACAGCACCTTCCCTTCCCACAACACACCGACGTCATCACACGCACCCAAAACAGGGGCCACGACCGTGTTCCTCGCCCACTCCCATCCCGCACGGTACGCACATTCCCAACTACTACCGCGCACCCTCCCTTTCCAATCTGTGTGTCTCTGTGTCTGTGTCCTGTCCGCGCGTGACGCCTCTCAACATCCGCCGTCCCCCGTCCCGTTTTCGCCCCCATGCCGTCGTCGCGCCGCCTCCTCCCCGTCCACCGCCGCCCCTGTCCGCCCCGCACCACACCATACACCGCTGCTTGTCCCGGCCGTTGCCACCAAAGGCGCCGACCGCAAACGCGCCACGCCGCAGCCCCCGTGCGTCTCGCGCTCGCTTGCATCTCCGTGCCGACGCTGCCTCTCTTCCCACTCGCACTCGACCTCGACAACACAGTCTTTGGCTCCGCCACTGCGTGTTCCGGTGGTACGCACGCTGCAACACGTATGTATTCATTACCAGAGCGATGGCGAGGCATGACAGCATCTCTGTCTGACCAGAGAGTTCTTTCTCGCTGCTAGTCGGCGCTTGGACCGCGCCAGACGACAGTAGTGGCACGCACCGGGTCGCCAGGAACAGTTGTTATATATATTGTAGCGCGAGTCGGGAGAGGTAGTAGTCGGTCGACAGTAGTAGCGGGTGGACGGTTGTACTGAGCGGGCGTCGGCGGCGTGCTCTGCTCGTCTCGCGACTCTGGTCACGGTTCGGGACGATGTATAGTATATTGTGTTACAATCAAAAGGTGGTGTGACGCTGCATTGCGCAAATCTGATAACGTATGTTCATTGTACTTATTTTGTTCAACAACAAAAGCCCCACTATTACTTTTTTTCTAAAGTAACTTTTGTCTCTTAACGAAAAACATTCACGTTTTAAAGACTACTTCCTATGGCATTTCCCTCCAAGGAGTGCAATTAATTACCAGCCAGCACTCATTCATTGCACACAGCTGTGTAAGGGGTATCTACAATTGAGGAGCGGATATAAATGCAATTTTTTGTTTTTTTTGTTTTTTTTTGTGTGTGTGTTGTAACCTCCCAGCAAAATTTAAAACAATGGACAATGTTATTTACGGATGCTAATGGACATTGCGCTAATTGTAACCTCGCCCACAATGAGAGGTATTGAAAATGGCAACAAAAATGTGAAATTCGCAATCTGACTCAAATATAAAGTCTTCACACAACATTTAAAAAAGTCCGTTCAGTGACAAGAAACTTCAATTAAACCGAAATATCGGTCTTTGGCCCTGTGCAAAACAATCAGAATTAAAGTCTTACCTCCGAATAAATGGATGTCACATTTCTGCTCTGGTTGTTGCGCAGCGCTTGAAGGAACTGCATTGCAAATAATAATATTCTCTTTTTTTGTGATTTTAGTGGCATTTTTCTTCAAAGAAGTGGAATGAAATGTGAAGTGCAACGAACTCTTTAGTTCAATACAAAATTAAATGTTTGAAAAATGCTTTTGAAATAAAACCTATTATTGGGGAACTTGTTGGAGAATAATTACAATAAATACAATTTTTCATTATCTAATGATTATATTAATTAACAGTATACCTTATTCACCATCTTGACCAGTGTTGCCGACCGCCTACATCACACAACCGCACTCGGCTGCTACTACTGACCGACCGCTCTGCATGACGACTATTAGCGTACTGCACGCGACGACTACTGACAGAGTACAGCCCTCAACTACACAGAGCTACGGACTCGCAACGACTACTGACAGACTGACTGACTGACTGACTGACTGACTGAGAACCGCTCGCAACACTCGCGCAGTCCAGCGCAAACTCTCTGGTCACAGATGCTACAATGTCTCGCCATCGCTACTATGTTACATACGTGTTTCAGTGTCTTTTTCATTGGGGTAACGATCTTTGGCTCTTTTTATTCTGAATACAGGGCCAAAGGTCAACGCTGCTGCCCTTATACAATTTATCAGGTTTCATTATGTCTGTTGCAATGTTACATACGGTTCACTCTTTCATTAATATTATCGTTGGGTTTGTTTTGTAGGGACGTTAACATTCTGGCACATTTTTATTATCATCGGACTCTCTGCTATTTGTGCAGGGAGGTTATACCTGGGTCCATTTCCATTTCCATTTACATTTTAATATTGATAGACTTTTTGTTTTCTTTTTTGTTTCTTGTTGTTTTTCCTTCTTTTTTTTTGTTGTTTTTTTTTTTTTTTTTTTGTTGTTTTGTTTTTCCCGCTCTCACCACCACCGCCGCATCACGCCTTCCGTTTTCTTGGTTTCTTTTCTGTTCTTCAACTGCTTCAACATCACCGCGCCCCATTTCCACACCACAGCCATCAGCCTCCGAGACGGGCGGGCGCAGTGTGCCATTTCCGGCGCACAAGCACACCCGTACGGTACTCTCCTCGCCCCCACGCCACCAACAACACAGCGACCACGCGGCTTTCAGGCATGGCATGGCACGGCACGGCACCGGCGAAATGCGCCGCCCCCGCCCCTCCGCGCATCCGTCCGTCTCGCCACGTTCACTGACAGCCGCGTCTGCGGCTACACCACGACAACCACAACACCGCTCCCCTCCCTGGCAACTCACATTGTTTTTCTCCTCCTCTTTTGCACAAACCACAACGCCGAGCACAGGCGCAAGCCACCCACACCGCGCCCCTCCCCGTCCCGTCTTTGGCCGCCGCTCCTCGTTTCCTCGTTTGCCCCCTCCCATCTCCCGAAATGCCATGCCAGCAGCGTTACGCATGCCCCTCCCCTGTCCACACAACACTACCGCCTAACGAACAGCCTTTTCCGGGCCACATCCAGGGCACGCCCACCTCCAAACACTGCCAATTCACGGACGCACACACACACACACACACACTCACTCACTTTCTCGACACCTTTCTGTACGGAGGGTGCGTCATCTCGACCGTGACAGAGTGACGGCAACTATCGACGATCCATTTCCCCCCACTGGTAAAACATGTCCACTAACACCTACATACATCATTCAAGTACACAGACAATAGCATACACACAATGGGAGGGCACACGAACATGGACGGCACGGCACTGTCATACACTCTTCCTCAGAACCATATCAACAAACGTTACGTACATCCGGGAAAGCGAAAGCGAACGCGAACGCGAAAGCGAAAGCGAAAGCAAAGGCAAAGGCAAAGCCCAATGCAGCCGTCAAAGGTAACGTTCACCACGGCAGACACTTGCAGCCGCGCCGCCGTTAAACGCATTTCAGTGCGGCTCCAATACGCCTCCGACACGGGAACGTTCCGTTGCTCTACGAATGCGTTTCTCCCCTTTTTCCCTTCCTCTCTCTTTTGCCCCCCCTCCTTGCACTCTTGCCTCATTCCTCACGTTCTGCCCAGACATTCGACCGATCAAAGTCAACCTTTCGTTACCGTTCTCAGCGCGACGGTGTACAACAGTATGACGGGTGTGCCCAAGACTTCGGTTCAGTTGCGTGACGCCGGTCTATCGCGCCGATCGACAGTTACTCAGGGGGCGACGGATCGGACCACGTCACCGACACACAAAACACTTTCAAACAAACAAATACATACCGGATGGACACAGACAAACACGTGTACAGACATTCGCCAAACAAACGACCGCCGCCGTCGTCGTCTAGCGTGCATCTTGAATGACGACATCGGTGTGCGTGCGTCGTACGCAATCAGTCAGACACGGCTATCAAACATCAGAGTCGAATGGTACATCATCGTGCGTGTCGCCGTACACGTACAGTACAATACAACAACAATGCGTCTTAATGGCACGTTCATTTCAACGTCACTCACACACCTCCACGCTGCAGTTACGTCGCACCATTGTCAAACTCGGCGTACAGCAAAGGGAATAGTGGGCGGCAAAAAAAAAACCAAACAAAAACATTTCACATTTCACCCTCGCCATGTATGATGTGCAAAAAAAACAAACCCGCAAACGGCCGTCGTTACGGTGACACAAAAGTCGCCGATCGCACTGTCCCCCCTCGCAGACGGGTAACACACACACACACACACACACACACCAACAACACCAATGGGTCAAAAACCACGCCAACGAGGCGTGCCACCATTCCACGCCACGGCGACCAACCTCGTGGCCGTACCCCGCGCAACACGCTTTGACGCGCCCCCCCACCCACAATCAAAATGCACACATACATCACAGCCGTCCACACAAACAACAACAACAACAATTCCGCCCTTCCCGCAAAAGGCAAGTTGGTGGCCCTGAAAAGGGCCGTTTTGCCGCTCTCGCAACGGAGGAGCCTTCTCCATCCTTCCTTCCATTCCAGAGCCACCTCCTTACTTGGAGCTCGTGTACTTGGTCACCGCCTTCGTGCCCTCGCTCACGGCGTGCTTGGCCAGCTCGCCAGGCAGCAACAGCCGCACAGCGGTCTGGATCTCGCGGGACGTGATGGTCGAGCGCTTGTTGTAGTGCGCCAGGCGAGAAGCCTCGGCCGGAATGCGCTCGAAAATGTCGTTCACGAAGCTGTTCATGATGCTCATCGCCTTCGACGAGATGCCCGTGTCAGGGTGCACCTGCTTCAGCACCTTGTAGATGTAGATGGCATAGCTCTCCTTCCTCTTGCGCTTCTTCTTCTTGTCGCCCTTCGAAATGTTCTTCTGCGCCTTGCCAGCCTTCTTGGCGGCCTTCCCGCTAGTCTTGGGCGGCATCTCGAACCAACGTACGGCAGCAGCAACACCAGTAGCAAGCGCTCCGCTCTAGTCAGCGTCTCCCCACACAGTGGCACCCGCCGCCAGCCGCCGCCGCACCTTTACCAGCTCGCCCTGTTGCGGCCGCCGACCAATGGGGCGCGCGCGCAACCGGCCGCCGCACCCGAGCCCATAAAGCACCCCCACCCCGGCTGCACCCTCCCTGACTCAGCCCAGAACAGGAAGATATGGGAGGTAGAGAGAATCCTGGCAGTGGAAGTAACTCCCGAAAAACTGAAGAAGAAATCAGGGCCAGGTAGATGCTTCAACTGCCAGGAAATAGGACACCTAGCAAGGGATTGTGGCATGCCAATGAGATGCGTCAGATGCGGAGATCCCCACACATACGACGAATGCAGGGTGCCTAGGGGGGAGGGCAAGGAATCGTGCTGCAACTGCAGAGGAGCACACCCTGCCAGCTACCTAGGGTGCCCTGCATATCGGCACGCCAGGGATCGCCACAGGGGTAAACAAACCTACGGTGACCGCTCTCAAAGACCGGTAAATAAAACGGCACCCCAACAACCGCCCCCTTACCGACAATTTAGACAGCCATCAACGAGAGTGTACGCATCGCGTACATACTCAGCAACCGTAGGCGACCCCAACAAACCACCCGACCCAAACCAGGTTCCTGGAAACGGAGAACTGCCTAGGGAAGCCCCCCAGGGCCCCCCCAAGCCCAGTCTGCATCAATCAACCGAGGACGCCACTATTCAGGGACTCGCCTCGTCGATCAAAATGCTGCAAGAACAGATGACCCACTTGGTCAACGTTCTTGCCAGCATCACGCGCCTTCCAGCCGAACTCGCTTCGGCAGTCGAGCAGTCGCAGCTTACAGCGACTACCACCGGAAACCCCAATCCCCACCATGGATAGACGACCTAATATACAAGGTCTTAAAATCTGCGTCTTCAACGCTGACGGTCTATTCAATCAAGTCCTCGAATTTAGAGAATTCATAAAAGAGGAAAACATTGACGTATGCCTAGTAGCCGAAACACACCTTAAACCAGGGGTAAGGGCATCTGTACCAAATTACAATTGTTACAGACGCGATCGGCCCACTGCAGGAGGCGGGGTCGCAGTATACGTCAAACGAGGCATAGAACACCACCGGGTGTACCCACCAGCAACCCAACAGATAGAAACAGTTGCAATACAAATAGCCACCGTAACAGGACCCCTCACAGTCGTTGCAGCCTACCGCCCCCCTTCCCCAACGCTTGAAGAGGACGATATAGCTGCGCTAAGCCAAATAAGAGGCAAGCTCCTAATAGGAGGAGACCTCAACGCCAAACACGCAGACTGGCACTCAAGAGCAAGTAATAGAGCTGGTCGACAACTGCAACGACTCGCGCGCACGCATCAGTTCCAAGTGTGGGGCCCAGAGGAACCCACCCACTTCCCGAAAAACGGGAACAGGGCGGACGTCCTCGACATTGCCCTCACAAAACACATTATGGGTTTTGTGTCCGCAAGTTCAATGAACAGAATGTCGTCGGACCACAACCCTGTCATTCTTGAGGTCGATATGGGAGAATGGCTCTCTATCCCACAGCTAAGAACCTCACACAAACACACAAATTGGGAACAGTTCCGCGCCAATATAGCTACAGAACTGGCCCAAGCCCCGCCTCCAACAGCAGACACTGTCGAGCAAACGCTGGAAGACCTCACGAAAGCGATCCTGCAAGCAGCTGAGGAAGCAACGCCTGCGCCAGCGGGTCTCCCCCGCCCCAGGCAACTTCCCCAGCACCTGCTTGCACAAATAAGGCACAAAAACAGGATCGCCAAAGAGTGGAAACTCACAGGCAACAGAAACACAAGGAGGCTGCTCAACAGACTACAAAGAGAGTTGAAAGTTGCGCTCACTGAGCACCGCAACCAGCAATGGTCCGAAAGACTATCAACTCTCAACTTAGAAGACCACAGTCTATGGCAAGCCACAAAACAGTTCACGAAAAGACGCGCAAAAATGCCGCCTCTGCACGGCGAACGTGGACTGCAGTTCAGCGCCGTAGACAAAGCAAACGCGCTAGCCGACGTGTTCGAGAAACAATTCACGCCAGCAGAGGCACAGGACAGGGAACACGTCGAAACAGTTCGCAGACAACTGGCCACCTTTTTAGCAGCAGAAGACGAAGATGAATACACGCCACTCTTCAGCCCTGAAGACGTGGCAGGAGCCATCAAGTCACTGCCAATAAAAAAGGCACCAGGCCACGACCAGCTCACCAACGAACTCCTCAAACATATCCCGCCACTGGCAATAACCCACTTAGCTGATATCTTCAATGAAATTACGCGATCACAAAAATTCCCGACCCAGTGGAAACACGCAGAAGTAGTCGCGATCGCAAAACCAGGGAAAGACCCGGTGTTCCCGCAGCACTACAGACCAATTAGTCTCCTGCCCACCCTCAGCAAACTGTACGAGCGCCTCCTCCTAACGCCGATTCAAGATCACATCAGAAGAGAGCAAATTATGCCAAAATTTCAATTCGGTTTCCAGCAACAACACTCAGCCCCCCAACAAATAATGAGGGTAGTTGAAGCAGCTACAGAAAGCTTCAACCGAAAGGGCTACTGCGGGATTGTCTTATTAGACGTCGCCAAGGCTTTTGATTCAGTCTGGCACACCGGAATCTTGCACAAAATGTACACCCAAGGCTTCCCAGGGACGATAGTAAAACTTGTACAGAGCTATCTAACCAGTAGGACATTCTCCGTTAAGATCGATAGATCACAGTCGAGCAGGAGAAGAATACGCGCTGGAGTGCCCCAAGGGTCCGTACTGGGTCCTACCCTGTACAACCTTTACACAGCCGACATCCCTGTAACGCAGCACGTTCAAACAGCGCAATATGCAGACGACACCGCTTTCTTCTCCTGCTCCACGAACAGGAACCTGGCAACGAGAAGACTGCAAACAGCACTAAATAGGACTGACTCATGGGCCAAGAAATGGCGCATCTCATTGAACACTGAAAAGACCCAGGCACTAATGATAACAAAGCGCATCGGGAAACGCCGCCCCCTAAGAAGACCCATCCAACTGCTGCAGCTACAAGGGCAAAATCTCCCCTGGAGAAACACGGCGAGATACCTCGGTGTGACACTGGACAAGCGACTAACTTGGAAGTGCCACATCGAGGAACTCCGCAAGAAAGCCCTTGCCAGGATGCAAGTCCTCTATCCCATATTGAATGAACGCAGTTCACTAGACCCCAGCACCGGAGTAGCGGTCTATAGAAGCCTTATTAGGCCGATACTGGAATACGCATGCCCCGTATGGGGCTATGCAGCCAGATCGACGATAGACCGACTACAAAAAATTCAAAATAGAGCTCTCCGGAGAGCCCTACACGTACCTCCACGATTCCCCACAGCAGATCTACATGCTGCTGCGGATATCGAAACACTCCACACACGGTTCCGACACCTGGCAGAACAGTTTTACGCCACAGCCGGCACCGCACAAAACCAGCTCATCAATACACTAGGTCAATATGACCAAAGAAATGACAAATACAAGAGACCAAGATCAATACTCTCCTGAGTAAAGAAAGAGAATTACACACCTCTCACCAAAACAGCAACACAAAAGTACAGTATATACCAACACACCAAGTCAAAGTGAAGGAAATGTCCCCAAGGGACAACAACCTTCCCCGCAACACTTCCAATAGGAGGAAGAAATTAGAGAGGAATGCGCGCTGCGCCGGCACGCACTCCGCTGCTCGACTCGCTGCCGCTCGCACCGGTCGTTTCGTTTCCGTTTCGTGTGCACCGTCGCTAGCCCATCGCCATGTCCGGACGCGGAAAGGGAGGCAAAGTCAAGGGCAAGTCAAAGTCCCGCTCAAGCAGGGCTGGGCTCCAGTTCCCGGTCGGCAGAATCCACCGCCTCCTGCGCAAGGGAAACTACGCAGAGCGCGTCGGCGCCGGGGCGCCCGTCTACCTCGCCGCCGTCATGGAGTACCTCGCGGCTGAGGTGCTCGAGCTGGCCGGAAACGCGGCCCGCGACAACAAGAAGACGCGCATCATCCCGCGCCACCTGCAGCTTGCCATCCGCAACGACGAGGAGCTCAACAAGCTCCTGTCGGGCGTCACCATCGCACAGGGTGGTGTCCTGCCCAACATCCAGGCCGTCCTGCTGCCAAAGAAGACCGAGAAGAAGGCCTAAAGGAGGCCAGGCAATCGCAGCGCCGCGTGCTCCCCTGCACGCAACGCGCTTTGCCGGCTCGGCCCACAACAATCGGCCCTTTTCAGGGCCACCACACAAACCTACGTCCAAAGCAAAATTTCAGTCGTCCTCGCCGCACCTTGTTTTGTTTTAACTTTGCACTGTCACAGCACAGCCGCCGCCGGCGCACGTCCGCCATCTTGTCGTCCACACAGCCCGTGTGGCCCAACACACACACACACACACACACACACACATTTTGCACGGTCGCAGTCGCCTTCCAAACCGACAACGGCAGCAATAATGACCATTGTTAAAGGGAGGCGTGTCGACACACCACCCTCCACTCCCGCGCGCAACGGCCGTCGACACGAACGAAACAGCTGATCCGGCCGCCTATGCCCACACGCCTTGCCTCGGAAACCCCAACGCCGCCGCAAACAAACACACAGAGCCAAACCACGCAAGCAAATAATCACCGCCTCTCGCACAACAACACACAGCCCGCCATCTCCGTCGCGATCGATACAAAGACACACAATAACAAACACACAAACGAAGCAGCTCCACACACAGCCAGCCACATGACACGTTTCCTTTCCTTCTCCCCTCCCAGTCACATCACGTCGCTCAAAACGGAAAGAAAGAAAGAAACAAACAAACAAACAAACAACACAGCGCACACACGCAGCAACAACACAGACTCTTTCGCACTTTTCAACTTCCGAACAGTGTGGTGGCCCTGAAAAGGGCCGTTTTCTAGTCTCTCCCACCCACAAGCACGGCCGCGGGAAGGCCAGCGCCCGCTGCGACGCAGCCTAACCGCCGAAACCGTACAGGGTGCGCCCCTGCCTCTTCAGGGCGTACACCACGTCCATGGCCGTCACAGTCTTGCGCTTGGCGTGCTCAGTGTACGTCACCGCGTCGCGGATCACGTTCTCCAGGAACACCTTCAGCACCCCGCGGGTCTCCTCGTAGATCAGACCAGAGATGCGCTTCACGCCGCCCCTGCGAGCCAGGCGGCGGATGGCGGGCTTCGTGATGCCCTGGATGTTGTCGCGCAACACCTTGCGGTGCCGCTTGGCGCCACCCTTGCCGAGCCCCTTTCCTCCCTTGCCGCGGCCTGTCATCCTTCCTTCCTCGGGCAAAGCAAAACGTGCACAAACAGCAGCTGCAGCGGCTGGCGAGTCGGCTACGGTCTGCGCCCAGCGCGCCCGCCGCCCCCCTATATAGACTCTGGCCCGCCCTCCCCCCACCACGCGCAACCGAGGGCATATAAGCGCAGCACGGAGGCGCGCGGGCCCGTTGTCAAGGCAGCACCGGACGCCGCGCCGCACCTAACCTCCACGCACGCCGCTCCGCTACCGCTACCGCCATGGCCCGCACAAAGCAAACGGCCCGCAAGTCCACCGGCGGAAAGGCGCCGCGCAAACAGCTCGCCACCAAGGCGGCGAGGAAGAGCGCGCCCGCCACCGGAGGCGTCAAGAAGCCCCACCGCTACAGGCCGGGCACCGTCGCCCTGCGAGAAATCAGGCGCTACCAGAAGAGCACAGAGCTGCTCATCCGCAAGCTGCCATTCCAGCGCCTAGTGCGCGAGATCGCCCAGGACTTCAAGACCGACCTGCGCTTCCAGAGCTCCGCAGTCATGGCCCTGCAGGAGGCCAGCGAGGCCTACCTCGTCGGCCTCTTCGAAGACACCAACCTGTGCGCAATCCACGCCAAGCGCGTCACCATCATGCCCAAGGACATCCAGCTCGCGCGCCGCATCCGCGGCGAGCGCGCCTAAACCGCGCCGCGGCACCGCACCGCACAAACAAAAACGGCCCTTTTCAGGGCCACTAACATCTCTCCGTCGCGAGCAAACTTTGTCGGTCGCCTGCCTCTCGCCCCGCAACCCAAAAACAAAAACCACCACTTCCCGTCCGTCCGCCACACCCGCTCACTCTGCCTGCCTGCTAGCAGCGCGCAACAATCACACATCATCCCTCCCCGGCGCTCAAAGCGCACAATACCCAACGGCCGACGTCACACCGCACGGGTGGCTGGCCGGCCGCCGCTTTCGTTTCGAAAACAAAAAAACCCGCACTCCACTCCGACGGCCAACGGCCAGGCAGGCGCGCTCGCTCGCTCTACACGCCACCGAAATCCCCGCCGACTCCTTCCACATCTCAACGTGCCCCCCGTTGCAAAACATAACACACACACACACAAAGGAACAAAACAAAACAAAGACCAGACACGACTCGACTCGACAAGACAGACATCCGAGAAGAACGAACGCAGGCAAGCCAACCAACGTATTCAAACAAAACAACGTGACAGAAAACCAACCGTCGGCCGCCGCCACAAACACGGCGACAATCAACCACGACAACAACAACAACAACAACAACACCGCTTACCGCTACCGCCGCCCACACCCGCCACCGACCCCCGCAATCCAACCACCACGGCACGCAAACAGCATCCCCACGGGCATACAGAAACGCCAGACAGACACCCACACCAAACGCAACACGACAATCAAAACCTTCCCCGACGTGCTTTGATGGCCCTGAGAAGGGCCGTTTTGGGCCGCGCGTCTCTTGCGCGCCACTAGACGACGACGGGGGGTGGGGACGACGGAGTCAAGCGCCAAACCCTTCCTTTCTCCCATCTCTTTCTCCTCTACTCTACTTCTTCTTCTTGGGCGAAGCCTTCGCCTTAGACGGCGTCGTCGCCTTCTTCGGGCGCGGCGCCTTCGGCTTCTTCGTCGGAACCTTGGCGGCCTTCTTCGCCTTCGACGGCGACTTGGCCTTGGCCGGCTTGGCCGCAGCCGCCTTCTTCGCACCCGCGGGAGCGGCCGACGCCGCAGACGCCTTCTTGGCGGCGCCCGCCTTCCGACCGGTCGCCGCCTTCACGCCACCAGCCTTCTTTGCGCCGGCCGCACGGGCGCCCTTCTTCTCCTTGCTGGCCGGAGCGGCGCGCTTCTTCTTGGCACCGCCAGCACGAGCCTTGCCGCCCTCGGCCGCCCCCCCGCCGCCGGCGCCGGCAAGCTTGAACGAGCCGGACGCGCCCTTCCCCTTCGTCTGCACCAGCTCGCCCGCCACGACGGCCGACTTGAGGTACTTCTTGATAAACGGCGCCAGCTTCTCCGCGTCCAGCTTGTAGTGCGCGGCTATGTACTTCTTGATCGCCTGCAGCGACGACCCGCCGCGCTCCTTCAGACTCTTGATGGCGGCCGTCACCATCTCAGAGGTGCGCGGGTGCGCAGGCTTGGCGCGCGGCTTCTTCGCAGACGACGCAGACTTGGCCTTCTTCGTAGTGCCGGTGGCGGCGGGTGCCGCAGCAGTCTCGTTCGTAGCCGCCTGATCTGCCATTTCGACGACGCGCGTAACACACAGCGAGAGCGAGCGGGACGGCAGGCACGCAAGCACAGCACAGCAGCAGAGCAGAGAATCACAAGGCCCAGCCAGTGTCGCGGGCGGGCGCGGACGGCCGAGAGAGCGGCCGCCACTCTGCGCGCCGCCGCGCCGCGCCTCCCGCGCTTGCTACCGCCCAACGTCCGACAGCCTGTGCGGAGCAGCCCCAAACCTGCGCCACAACCGCCCGCGCCTTTCAAACCACCGAGGATGGGGCTACACACAGCCACACCACAGTCGCCAACCAGTCGCCACGGCAGCGCCGCAAACCACGGCCAAACTGCAGCTACCGCGCGCTACAGCCTGCGTCGGCCCGCCGAGAATCGCCGCCCCCGCCCAAATGCCGCCCCCACAGCCCCAGCCGACGACCCGCCACAATGGCCAAACCTTCGGCAAAACTCCCACACCGTCGCCGCGGCAGCCCGGCCAGCGCGGCCGGCGCCACAGCCACACAAGCCGAGGCGTGCGGCGATGACGGCCGTGCAAACGCGCCTCCGCCGCCCCATCGCCTTCCGTCGCCCTCCCGCCGTTTCCCGATCGGCCCGCAGCCGTCGGGCCACATCGCGCGCCGTCCTCCTCCTCTCGCCCGCCAACATTCACAGCCGTTTCTCAACAATTGCCCGCCGCAAACGGACGCCGCCTGCGCAACAGGCGCCGCCGCCCCTCGCCGCTTCCGACCCAACCCCTCGACCGAGGCAAACCGCAATCCGAATCTACAGACCAACCCAATCTGCCGTCAAGCACACACGACAGCCGACCTTACACGTTACGCGTTACACATTACGTTTACACGTCTACGTTAGGTTAGGTTAGGTGGACGTGGGTTAGGTTAAGGGGACTTGGGTTAGGTTAAGCGTCAAACTTAGGTTAAGCATTCAAACACGTCAGGCGTCAGAGGTTAGGTTAGGTTAGGTTAGGTTAGGTTAGGTTAGGTTAGGTTAGTGCTAGGTTGAGAAGCGTCAAACGTAGGTTAAAAAGGCGTTCAAACGTGAGGCGTGAGCCGGACAGCTTACCTTACGTAGACGTTAGGGGCTCACAGGCTGAGCTCACCTCGCCACACCACAGGTTCGGTTCGGTTCTCTCGGCTCAGCGTAAAGCGCCGAGGTCAGGGTTACGTTCGTTCACCTTCGGGCGCCACACTTTCGGTTGAAAGGTCGCGACGGGACGACGTCGGCAGGCACGCCGCAAACGAACAAAAACGTACAGACGACGTCGGAAACCGCCGACAGACGGGGGAGCAGCACGACCACGACCAGACACCGAGCGCGAACGAGACACACGCGAACCACCCCCACCGGCCAAAGGGCACCACACAACAACCCAGAGCACCACGTGTCGACACCAGAGCAACCCGCCGCTCACGCGACATGGCTGGCACCGAAGGGCAACCGCCCGCAACTGCGCTTTCCGCGCCGGCCCGGATGCACGTCGTGCTACAACAACACCACTACCGTACACAGCCGCTGTTCACAACATCACTATCAATGGCGCGCCCGCGGCTCGCCGCCGTCGCAGTCGCAGCCCCAACGCCAGCACTTTTGCACCACCATTCACACGCACCGCAACACAGCTCGCCGACACAGCCGAACAAAACAAACACCACACAACAACAGCAACAACGCCGCCGCCTCTACTTGTGCCGGCGACCCACCCCGCCGATGGCGCACCTTTCGCCAGCCGGCAATCGACACACACGCACCCACCCACCGGGGCCCAGTGCAAAAAACAAAAAACACACAAAAACAAAAAAACCAAACAACACAAACGACACGGGAAGCGCACACCGCCACTTCGCGCGCACGCCACCAACCAGTCGTCGTCTCAAAATAACAAACACAAACAAAATAAACTAACAACTAGGGCAACACAAAACAAAAAAAAAAACGCCTCGCACGAACCGCCCACAAAAAGGACAAGCACACGCACAGCCTCTGCTGACGACCACGACGCAGCGGCACGCTGCTCCTGTCCCGCGCCCCGCGCCCCACTCGATTCACAACTCACGCGACACCGTCAACGACGGGCTCGCTTCCCGCAACCTACCACCTTTCCGCCACGACGCACAGCCCCAGCCCCACCCGACGACGCCCGTGGCAACGACTGCACTTTCACCACCGCCTCCCCCTTCCCCCCCAAAAACACACACACACACACACACAGCCAGCCAAAAACGCACTCGCGACCCACACATGCACGTGCATCGGCACACGCCAACCAGTCAACGTCGACAACCACACGCAAGGCTCGAAACGAAACCGGCGTCCTTCCACGTTGCCATCAAGCTACGCGACACAAGACACAAGGAACCAACACAACAGCCGGCCCCACTAATTCCCACTCTCACGCCGCAAAAAGCACACCGAAACCGCCAAACGCACGCACATTCCCCTTCGCACTGACACCACCGACCGGCTCGCTACCACACACCTCTCGGCAGCCGTTTCACGCCAATTCGCCACACCGCCCACACAGTCGACAAGCGCCCGCCCTGTACGGCACACGCAACGACGCAGCGCAGCAAAGGGCGCCCGCAACACATACCTCTCCGCCGCCCGACGCGCCAACCGCCACACCACACCGCCAGCCACTCGCAAATTGTGCACTGCCACCAGCCACACGTCCAACACGCCGCGCCGCCTCCGGCCACCCGCCAGGGGGCGCTCACGTCCGCGACAACAGCGCGGCCCGCCGGGCCGGGCCGGGCCGAACCGAACCGAGCCGCCGCTGCTCTGCACTCGGCACGGCCACACCCTGCTGCAGACCGGGCTCGTCCCTCTGTACGCGTCTGCCTGCGCATCAACACAACACGACCTTTTTTTTTTTTTTTTTTTTTTTTTTTCTCTCTACCGCCATCCCTCCTTCTCGCGTTTTACTCGTTGTTGCAGCAGCGGCGCACACCTACACATCCACAGCCCCAGCCCCAGCCGAGCCGGCCTCACCTCAGGGCCCGCCGCCAGCGTCTCCTCCTCGGGCACAGGTGCGGTGCTGTGGCCGCCCATCCAACCGCATTGCTGGCCGTCCAGCCACCAGGCGTTCCCACTGCCGCGAGCCACGCCGCGCACCGACCCTGCTGCAGAAAACGAAGCATAGCCAGAGACCGACCGATACACAAAGCAAGCCGTCGCCTCGCCTCTTGTCCTTCCTGCCTTCCTTCCGCCCCCGCCCTTCTCACACCACCGCCTCTCCACTTTCGCCCCCCCCTCCTTTTTTTGTTTTTTTTTTTTTTGTTTTCTTCTTTCTTTCTTTCTTTCTTTCTTTGGCCCTCTCTCCTTCCCGCCATGGCGGTTACGGCACCGCCTGCAGCGGCAGATTTTTTGCGCCCACACGCCTACTCCTACCACCATTAACCTTGCCCTGCCCTGCCCTGCCCTGCCCATCAACGTCGCAGTCGAACCGACGCTTGCCAACACACTGCCCACGTTCCTTTCTCTTTTCGGCCTACGCCCATTACGCGCCGCCGCCACAGCACCTTCCCTTCCCACAACACACCGACGTCATCACACGCACCCAAAACAGGGGCCACGACCGTGTTCCTCGCCCACTCCCATCCCGCACGGTACGCACATTCCCAACTACTAACCGCGCACCCTCCCTTTCCAATCTGTGTGTCTCTGTGTCTGTGTCCTGTCCGCGCGTGACGCCTCTCAACATCCGCCGTCCCCCGTCCCGTTTTCGCCCCCATGCCGTCGTCGCGCCGCCTCCTCCCCGTCCACCGCCGCCCCTGTCCGCCCCGCACCACACCATACACCGCTGCTTGTCCCGGCCGTTGCCACCAAAGGCGCCGACCGCAAACGCGCCACGCCGCAGCCCCCGTGCGTCTCGCGCTCGCTTGCATCTCCGTGCCGACGCTGCCTCTCTTCCCACTCGCACTCGACCTCGACAACACAGTCTTTGGCTCCGCCACTGCGTGTTCCGGTGGTACGCACGCTGCAACACGTATGTATTCATTACCAGAGCGATGGCGAGGCATGACAGCATCTCTGTCTGACCAGAGAGTTCTTTCTCGCTGCTAGTCGGCGCTTGGACCGCGCCAGACGACAGTAGTGGCACGCACCGGGTCGCCAGGAACAGTTGTTATATATATTGTAGCGCGAGTCGGGAGAGGTAGTAGTCGGTCGACAGTAGTAGCGGGTGGACGGTTGTACTGAGCGGGCGTCGGCGGCGTGCTCTGCTCGTCTCGCGACTCTGGTCACGGTTCGGGACGATGTATAGTATATTGTGTTACAATCAAAAGGTGGTGTGACGCTGCATTGCGCAAATCTGATAACGTATGTTCATTGTACTTATTTTGTTCAACAACAAAAGCCCCACTATTACTTTTTTTCTAAAGTAACTTTTGTCTCTTAACGAAAAACATTCACGTTTTAAAGACTACTTCCTATGGCATTTCCCTCCAAGGAGTGCAATTAATTACCAGCCAGCACTCATTCATTGCACACAGCTGTGTAAGGGGTATCTACAATTGAGGAGCGGATATAAATGCAATTTTTTGTTTTTTTTGTTTTTTTTTTGTGTGTGTGTTGTAACCTCCCAGCAAAATTTAAAACAATGGACAATGTTATTTACGGATGCTAATGGACATTGCGCTAATTGTAACCTCGCCCACAATGAGAGGTATTGAAAATGGCAACAAAAATGTGAAATTCGCAATCTGACTCAAATACAAAGTCTTCACACAACATTTAAAAAAGTCCGTTCAGTGACAAGAAACTTCAATTAAACCGAAATATCGGTCTTTGGCCCTGTGCAAAACAATCAGAATTAAAGTCTTACCTCCGAATAAATGGATGTCACATTTCTGCTCTGGTTGTTGCGCAGCGCTTGAAGGAACTGCATTGCAAATAATAATATTCTCTTTTTTTGTGATTTTAGTGGCATTTTTCTTCAAAGAAGTGGAATGAAATGTGAAGTGCAACGAACTCTTTAGTTCAATACAAAATTAAATGTTTGAAAAATGCTTTTGAAATAAAACCTATTATTGGGGAACTTGTTGGAGAATAATTACAATAAATACAATTTTTCATTATCTAATGATTATATTAATTAACAGTATACCTTATTCACCATCTTGACCAGTGTTGCCGACCGCCTACATCACACAACCGCACTCGGCTGCTACTACTGACCGACCGCTCTGCATGACGACTATTAGCGTACTGCACGCGACGACTACTGACAGAGTACAGCCCTCAACTACACAGAGCTACGGACTCGCAACGACTACTGACAGACTGACTGACTGACTGACTGACTGACTGAGAACCGCTCGCAACACTCGCGCAGTCCAGCGCAAACTCTCTGGTCACAGATGCTACAATGTCTCGCCATCGCTACTATGTTACATACGTGTTTCAGTGTCTTTTTCATTGGGGTAACGATCTTTGGCTCTTTTTATTCTGAATACAGGGCCAAAGGTCAACGCTGCTGCCCTTATACAATTTATCAGGTTTCATTATGTCTGTTGCAATGTTACATACGGTTCACTCTTTCATTAATATTATCGTTGGGTTTGTTTTGTAGGGACGTTAACATTCTGGCACATTTTTATTATCATCGGACTCTCTGCTATTTGTGCAGGGAGGTTATACCTGGGTCCATTTCCATTTCCATTTACATTTTAATATTGATAGACTTTTTGTTTTCTTTTTTGTTTCTTGTTGTTTTTCCTTCTTTTTTTTGTTGTTTTTTTTTTTTTTTTTTTTTTGTTGTTTTGTTTTTCCCGCTCTCACCACCACCGCCGCATCACGCCTTCCGTTTTCTTGGTTTCTTTTCTGTTCTTCAACTGCTTCAACATCACCGCGCCCCATTTCCACACCACAGCCATCAGCCTCCGAGACGGGCGGGCGCAGTGTGCCATTTCCGGCGCACAAGCACACCCGTACGGTACTCTCCTCGCCCCCACGCCACCAACAACACAGCGACCACGCGGCTTTCAGGCATGGCATGGTACGGCACGGCACCGGCGAAATGCGCCGCCCCCGCCCCTCCGCGCATCCGTCCGTCTCGCCACATTCACTGACAGCCGCGTCTGCGGCTACACCACGACAACCACAACACCGCTCCCCTCCCTGGCAACTCACATTGTTTTTCTCCTCCTCTTTTGCACAAACCACAACGCCGAGCACAGGCGCAAGCCACCCACACCGCGCCCCTCCCCGTCCCGTCTTTGGCCGCCGCTCCTCGTTTCCTCGTTTGCCCCCTCCCATCTCCCGAAATGCCATGCCAGCAGCGTTACGCATGCCCCTCCCCTGTCCACACAACACTACCGCCTAACGAACAGCCTTTTCCGGGCCACATCCAGGGCACGCCCACCTCCAAACACTGCCAATTCACGGACGCACACACACACACACACACACACACTCACTCACTTTCTCGACACCTTTCTGTACGGAGGGTGCGTCATCTCGACCGTGACAGAGTGACGGCAACTATCGACGATCCATTTCCCCCCACTGGTAAAACATGTCCACTAACACCTACATACATCATTCAAGTACACAGACAATAGCATACACACAATGGGAGGGCACACGAACATGGACGGCACGGCACTGTCATACACTCTTCCTCAGAACCATATCAACAAACGTTACGTACATCCGGGAAAGCGAAAGCGAACGCGAAAGCGAAAGCGAAAGCAAAGGCAAAGGCAAAGCCCAATGCAGCCGTCAAAGGTAACGTTCACCACGGCAGACACTTGCAGCCGCGCCGCCGTTAAACGCATTTCAGTGCGGCTCCAATACGCCTCCGACACGGGAACGTTCCGTTGCTCTACGAATGCGTTTCTCCCCTTTTTCCCTTCCTCTCTCTTTTGCCCCCCCTCCTTGCACTCTTGCCTCATTCCTCACGTTCTGCCCAGACATTCGACCGATCAAAGTCAACCTTTCGTTACCGTTCTCAGCGCGACGGTGTACAACAGTATGACGGGTGTGCCCAAGACTTCGGTTCAGTTGCGTGACGCCGGTCTATCGCGCCGATCGACAGTTACTCAGGGGGCGACGGATCGGACCACGTCACCGACACACAAAACACTTTCAAACAAACAAATACATACCGGATGGACACAGACAAACACGTGTACAGACATTCGCCAAACAAACGACCGCCGCCGTCGTCGTCTAGCGTGCATCTTGAATGACGACATCGGTGTGCGTGCGTCGTACGCAATCAGTCAGACACGGCTATCAAACATCAGAGTCGAATGGTACATCATCGTGCGTGTCGCCGTACACGTACAGTACAATACAACAACAATGCGTCTTAATGGCACGTTCATTTCAACGTCACTCACACACCTCCACGCTGCAGTTACGTCGCACCATTGTCAAACTCGGCGTACAGCAAAGGGAATAGTGGGCGGCAAAAAAAAAACCAAACAAAAACATTTCACATTTCACCCTCGCCATGTATGATGTGCAAAAAAAACAAACCCGCAAACGGCCGTCGTTACGGTGACACAAAAGTCGCCGATCGCACTGTCCCCCCTCGCAGACGGGTAACACACACACACACACACACACCAACAACACCAATGGGTCAAAAACCACGCCAACGAGGCGTGCCACCATTCCACGCCACGGCGACCAACCTCGTGGCCGTACCCCGCGCAACACGCTTTGACGCGCCCCCCCACCCACAATCAAAATGCACACATACATCACAGCCGTCCACACAAACAACAACAACAACAATTCCGCCCTTCCCGCAAAAGGCAAGTTGGTGGCCCTGAAAAGGGCCGTTTTGCCGCTCTCGCAACGGAGGAGCCTTCTCCATCCTTCCTTCCATTCCAGAGCCACCTCCTTACTTGGAGCTCGTGTACTTGGTCACCGCCTTCGTGCCCTCGCTCACGGCGTGCTTGGCCAGCTCGCCAGGCAGCAACAGCCGCACAGCGGTCTGGATCTCGCGGGACGTGATGGTCGAGCGCTTGTTGTAGTGCGCCAGGCGAGAAGCCTCGGCCGCAATGCGCTCGAAAATGTCGTTCACGAAGCTGTTCATGATGCTCATCGCCTTCGACGAGATGCCCGTGTCAGGGTGCACCTGCTTCAGCACCTTGTAGATGTAGATGGCATAGCTCTCCTTCCTCTTGCGCTTCTTCTTCTTGTCGCCCTTCGAAATGTTCTTCTGCGCCTTGCCAGCCTTCTTGGCGGCCTTCCCGCTAGTCTTGGGCGGCATCTCGAACCAACGTACGGCAGCAGCAACACCAGTAGCAAGCGCTCCGCTCTAGTCAGCGTCTCCCCACACAGTGGCACCCGCCGCCAGCCGCCGCCGCACCTTTACCAGCTCGCCCTGTTGCGGCCGCCGACCAATGGGGCGCGCGCGCAACCGGCCGCCGCACCCGAGCCCATAAAGCACCCCCACCCCGGCTGCGCCGGCTCCTCAGGGGGTGTTGAAGTGGTTGGGGTGGTGGAGTGCTTTTTCCCCTTGGAGTGCTTCCCCTTTTTGTCCTTCCTGACACGCCGCTGCTTGGATGTGGTGGACTTGAGTGGGGGGGATTTAAGGAACTGGGATCGGGTAGGGGGTTGGGTGGCAGTTGCGGGTTTGGGAAGGATTTTTGTCGGTTGACTGGGCTTCTGCTTGCCATTTAGGTTGCGGATATGGTCAGCAAGGAGGCCACAGCTGCTGGCAAGCAGGAGAGGGCTGAGGAGAGGGGAGGGAGGGGCGGGATCGCAAATACTGACTACGTATTTGTTTGTTTGTGTTTTGTGTGGTTTTGCCATGTCGGTTGCGGAAAGGGGGCTTGCTGCCAGGTTGTTGTCAGTTGCAACTTTCGTTGGCACCGTTGGGTTTTCCGGTTGCAGTGCTGACCCTAGTAACACGATGGTAGACGCGGAATTCTGGACGGGGGCGGCGGAAAACCTCTCTGTGGTTCTGCGGCCCGCTTCCAGGTCCTGGCCTACTTTTTCCCTATTCTTGGGGGGGGCAGAGACTGACTCTGCGGCAGCTGAGGTGCTCGAGACGGCCGGCAGCGCGGCCCGCGGCAACAAGAAAGCGCGCCTCGTGTCGTCGGCGGAAAGAGACCGCCGCGACCCCAAGGCGCCACCCAAGCTCGACATTCCACAACGGCGAGGAGACACGACAACTCTGCCAGGCGACGCCATGCAAAATTTTCTCCAAGTGCCGTCCGTGCTAAGACCTAGGCGCAAGTGCCCGTCAATGTTTTAATAAAAACAGAGCCGGTGAACACTTCTGTTGGTACTCCCGTACAAGCGGGGGCCTATGGCTGACAGTACGCGAGTGAGAGGAGCGATGCTCAACCCTCGACTGCTACTCAGCGTCCCCGACAGCACCTGTCGTCGTCCTAGGAGGGGACCAGGAAACGCTGGCACTGGAAGGGAACCGCGTAACCGGGCAGGATTCGGATGGATTCGTGCTGGCGAGGAAAACCTTCCGCCAGCCGAAGCTCCCGCCGGCCCGGGGAGTGGAACCCACCCCGAACAGGTTCCAGGCGGTGGCCGATGAGCCTGAGACACCACAAGACACAACAACACAGACACAAAACCAGGTCACCCACCACCTCCCTCCGATCGTCGCGGAGTTCACTCGGAATTACGAGGAACTCTTCGAGATGCTAAAAACAGCAATCGGGGGAGGCAATTTCAAAGCAAAACCTGCTGGTGGTGACAACATAAAAATAACATTATTAACACTTGAGCACTACACCACAATAAAAACACTTCTGAACAGCAAAAACATACCCCACTACACTTTCCCCACAACGAAAACACGCAATAGAAACATTGTCATCAGGGACCTGCCGAGACGAGTGGCCCCCCAGGCGATCAAAACAGACCTGACTGCCCAGGGGTACATCGTCAAGGCGGTCCAACAGATGGGACACATAGGCAGCAAATGGCCGCTGTATCAGGTCACACTGCCAGACGTCCCACAGAACAAAAGGGACATTAAGACGATTCTGGCGGTCCCTGTGACCACTGAACCACTGCGCCGCAAAAACAGGACGGTGCAGTGCTTCAGATGTCAGGGCCTCAACCATATTGCGGCACACTGCCAAATGGCAGTGAGGTGCAGAAAATGCGCCGAGGCCCATGACACACGAACGTGCAACATTAAACACACGGACCCGCAAATAAGGTGCGCGCTGTGTGGCAAAAACCACACAGCGGGTTACCAAGGCTGCGAGGTCCATAAAAGACACACACAGCAGGCAAAGGGCGCAAAGGCCGCCCCCCACACACGAAAAGAAAACTCCATGAACCCACCCAGACACACAAGAAACCAAAACATGACAGCACACACAGACAAGGCCTGGGTAAAACCAAGGCCAGACACACCAAGGGCAACATATGCGGAAGTGGTTTCTCCCCCGAGGAACCACGAAAGCACTGCCCAACCACCACAACATCAGACACCAACACAAGAACAACACCGGGTAATACACAGCAACAACGACCAGGTCCAACTAGACGGAGAAGGCCCTAGGAAACCCCAGACACACTTCCCCCCCATGGATCAGTTGTTAGGCGTAATGGTGCAGACCATGAACCTCGTCATGGAAATGATGAAGGAATTCAGGGAGGCCCAAAAGCAGAACACACAGGTCCTCGCTGCCCTTCAGGCAACAGTCCAGCGGTCGCTCCCCTCTGCGACTTCCTCAGTAATATCAAAACCCCATCATGGATAGACGACCAAACATCCAAGGCCTGACAATGTGCGTCTTTAACGCAGACGGCATTGTTAATCAAGAGGTCGAGTTCCGAGAACTCATGAAGGAGTTCTCCATCGACATATGCATGATGGGGGAAACCCACCTAAAACCGGGAGTAAGAGCGACAGTTCCTAATTACGTTAGCTACTGTAAAGACAGGCCAACCCAAGGCGGAGGAGTGGCCATATATGTAAAAAGAGGGATCCCCCACCACCAGGTATTCTTACCAGCTACCAACAAAATCGAAGCAGTGGCGGTGGAAGTAACCACAGCCACTGGACCCCTAACAATTGTTGCAGTCTACCGACCCCCACATGACCAGATAGATGAGGGAGACATAGCTGCTCTAGGGCAAATTGAAGGCAAACTCGTAATAGGGGGAGACTTCAATGCCAAACACCCTGACTGGAATTCTAGAGTAACCTCCAGAGCAGGCGCCAAACTGCAACAACTAGCGCGCACCCACCACTTCGAAACATGGGGTCCAGTCGAGCCCACACATTTTCCGAAAAACGGAAGCAGGCCCGATGTGTTAGACATAGCTCTCACCAGGAGGATCGCAGGATTTGTGACCGCAAGGACAATCAACAGAATGTCCTCCGACCACAACCCAGTGATTCTAGAAGTCGATGTGGGAGAATGGGTAGCACTCCCACGGTACCAGTCGTCGTACAAACGTACAGACTGGGAGCGATACCAAGAAACTGTCGCCTCTGATATCGCTCGCGCTCCGCCACCTACTGCCGAAACAGTAGAACAAGCGCTACAAGACCTAACAGGCACCATCCTGCAGGCAGCGGAAGAAGCCACCCCTCCACAAAGGGATGGCCCACCGCCACAAATACAGCTCCCGGAACACTTGTTAGCTCAAATTCGACACAAGAACAGGGTGGCAAAAGAGTGGAAGATCACCAGAAATCAGGCCACCAGGAGGCTGCTCAATCGTCTACAGAGAGAACTGAAGGTAGCGCTCAATGAGCACAGAAACCAGCAATGGCAAAACCGCCTCACAGCTCTCAAAGTAGACGATCATACACTTTGGCAAGCAACCAAACAATTCACAAAAAGACGCGCTAGGATGCCGCCACTGCACGGCGAGCGGGGACTGGTCTACAGCAATGCTGAGAAGGCCAACGCCCTCGCCGACTCCTTCGAGAAGCAGTTTCAAACGGCAGAACCCGAGGATGAAGAGCATGAAGAGGTAGTCAGTCGTCAACTGGCCGTCTTCCTCAATGCAGAGGAGGACCCAGAGGACGAACCCATACTTTTTGCCCCCGAGGACGTGGCAAGAGTAATCAGGTCCCTCCCTACAAAAAAGGCGCCAGGGCACGACAGTGTCACAAACCAGTTAGTCAAAAAACTCCCACCCACAGCGATCACACACCTCGCGAACGTCCTCAACGAGATTACTCGTTCCCGCGAGTTCCCAGCTTGCTGGAAACATGCGGAAGTGGTCGCGATACACAAACCAGGAAAAGACCCTCTATTCCCGCAGCACTACAGGCCGATTAGCCTCTTGCCAACACTCAGCAAGATCTATGAGCGCCTCCTGCTAAAACCCATACAAGAACATATTACCAGAGAGCAAATTCTGCCGGATTTCCAATTTGGACTCCGGCAGAACCACTCTGCCCCACAACAGGTCATGAGAATGGTTGAAGCAGCCACAGAGGGCTTCAACCACAGAGGCTACTGCGGGATAGTGCTACTAGACGTAGCCAAAGCCTTTGATTCAGTATGGCATAGAGGGCTACTCTACAAGTTGTACTCACAAGGGTTTCCAGGGAGCATAGTTCAGCTAATGAAGAGCTACCTCGCGAATAGGACTTTCTCCGTCAAAGTAGAAACTGCCACCTCCACCAGAAGGCGTATTCGTGCGGGGGTGCCACAGGGATCGGTCCTGGGGCCCGTATTGTACAGCTTGTACACTGCGGACACTCCGACGGCCCCCCTGGTGCACACCGCGCAGTACGCAGACGACACAGCCTTCTACACGAGAAATGCGAACAAGGACCTGGTCATTCGTAGGCTACAAAGGGTTTTAGATGACACAGAAACCTGGGCCCGTCGCTGGCGCATCACCATCAATTCGGAGAAGACGCAGGCAATGCTGATTACCCGCAGGCTCGGAAGGCGCGAACCTCCTCAACGTCCCCCCCTCCACCTCCACCTAAATGGAACCCAACTCCCCTGGCGCAGAACCGCCAAGTACCTTGGCGTAACCTTGGACTCTCGTCTTACGTGGAAACCCCACATAGACGAGGTCCACAGGAAGGCCTGCGCCAGAATGTCCATCCTATATCCTATCCTGAACACAACCAGCTCCCTTCCCTACCCAGTAGCAGTAAATGTCTACCAGGCCCTGATCCGGCCAGTAATGGAGTATGCGTGCCCTGTCTGGGGATACGCGGCAAAGCAGCACCTGGACAAACTCCAGAGGCTGCAGAACCGCGCCCTCAGAAGGGCACTACACTTACCTCTTGGGTTCCCTACAGACGACCTGCACGCCGCAGCCGAAATCCCACTCCTGAGAGAGCGTTTCCAGGATCTGGCAAGGGCCTTCTATGAGGGTTCTTCCAGATCCGGAAACGCACTCATCCACTCCCTAGGTCGGTATGACATGTCCCGCGATAAACACAAGCGCCCTATGACGATCTTCGACGACTAAGTCGAAGAGAATAATCCCAACACCCAATCCATCATCCTGTTCCATCCCATATAACACCAAACTCTCGCCTACCCCAGGCAAGTACCAGACACACTCACAACAATCATCACAAATCACAGACACCAAAAACTATAGAAAAATCACACACACACGTTCACAGGGGAGTAAAAGCCGAAAGGCTACAGACTCCCCCTCACACTTCCCCAAAGAGGGGAAAGCAAAAGATGAGTGCAGGCAGGCTGCGCCGGCACGCACGCACCCGAGCCCATAAAGCACCCCCACCCCGGCTGCGCCGGCACGCACGCACACGCACGCACCGACGGACGGACGCGACGCACGCACGCGGCACGCGAACTCCGCTGCTGGACTCGCTACGGCTCGCATCGTTACGTCGCCCGCGCACGCCTTTGTTCGTTCCAACCAAAAGATATGGCAGGACGCAAGGGGAACAAGCTAGCAGCCGCGCTGGAACATCTCATCAGTGCTTTGGGGAGTTCCCGCGGCCGCAGGCGACCACAGAAGCCGAAGCACAAGCGGCGTTCACTGCAACACGTGCAGTGCTACAGGTGCCAGCAGTTGGGGCACGTGGCGGGTGTCTGCCGAAACGCAGCCGCGTGTTTGAAATGCGCGGCGGCACACGACACCCGTAACTGCCCCAAACCACGTGGAGCCGCCAACACATGCGCGAATTGCGGCGGACCTCACGCCGCCAACTCGCGCAGCTGCAGCTACCGCCGGCAGCACACCACAGCAAGCCCTGCGGTGCCTGCCGCCAAGTCGGCCGCACTGCCTCCCCGCTCCGGCGAGGGGCGCCCGTCGTGCCGCGTTGAAGCGGCAACCGACCAAGCGCTGGCCGACCTGCAAGCAGCCATCGCGGCCGAAAGGGCCGCAACGAAGGACGAGCTCGTGGCCGTCCACCGGCAGCTTCAACAGCTGCGGGAGGAGCTGCGGCTTCTCAAGAAGTCGCCGCCTGTGCCAGCTCCCCCCGCCCCTGTGAGGCACCCATTGCGGGTGGATGCCGCCACTCAGACGTCCACCGACCCGCCTCCTGCAGCAATGCAGGCGGCGTGTCGCATGGAAGTGGACGTCGGGACGCCTGCACCGTCTCCCCGCCTGGAGACAGAGGCAGAAGAAGAGCCATCCGACAACGACTTGCCGACCGCTTCTTCGCAAGATGAAGAAGAGGCGGAAACCGAAGGACTGCCCCTCCCGCTCCCCGACGAGCGGAGTGTGCAGCCCTTCCTGAAGAAGATCGTGGCGTCGCTGAAGGACGGGACGTACCCTCACGGGGACAATCCATACCCCTTCACGCCGGCGCCCGCGAAGCCACCTCGCGTGGCATGTTGCACGAAGCGATAACACGGAAGGAACTCAAACTGCTGAACAGCCACCCCATCTTCACCCCTTCGGACTGGGACCACATTACTGAGGCCACAGCGAAGTGGGTGCGGGAAGAGTTTCGCTCCGGCAGGCGTCAGCCTGCCCCAGAAGATCAAGCAGCAGTCGACTACTTCGCTAGACTAAACTCAGCGAGGTAGCCAGAGGCCAATTCCACCGAGAGGCCACACAGATGACAACAGCGCTGATAAAGGAGGAACAGCAGCCACGCTGCTTAGCCTCCCCCATCTCCAGACAGATGATGTCTGTGATTTTGAGTGAGTGAGTGAGTGCGCCGGCACGCACTCCGCTGCTCGACTCGCTGCCGCTCGCACCGGTCGTTTTCGTTTCCGTTTCGTGTGCACCGTCGCTAGCCCATCGCCATGTCCGGACGCGGAAAGGGAGGCAAAGTCAAGGGCAAGTCAAAGTCCCGCTCAAGCAGGGCTGGGCTCCAGTTCCCGGTCGGCAGAATCCACCGCCTCCTGCGCAAGGGAAACTACGCAGAGCGCGTCGGCGCCGGGGCGCCCGTCTACCTCGCCGCCGTCATGGAGTACCTCGCGGCTGAGGTGCTCGAGCTGGCCGGAAACGCGGCCCGCGACAACAAGAAGACGCGCATCATCCCGCGCCACCTGCAGCTTGCCATCCGCAACGACGAGGAGCTCAACAAGCTCCTGTCGGGCGTCACCATCGCACAGGGTGGTGTCCTGCCCAACATCCAGGCCGTCCTGCTGCCAAAGAAGACCGAGAAGAAGGCCTAAAGGAGGCCAGGCAATCGCAGCGCCGCGTGCTCCCCTGCACGCAACGCGCTTTGCCGGCTCGGCCCACAACAATCGGCCCTTTTCAGGGCCACCACACAAACCTACGTCCAAAGCAAAATTTCAGTCGTCCTCGCCGCACCTTGTTTTGTTTTAACTTTGCACTGTCACAGCACAGCCGCCGCCGGCGCACGTCCGCCATCTTGTCGTCCACACAGCCCGTGTGGCCCAACACACACACACACACACACACACACACATTTTGCACGGTCGCAGTCGCCTTCCAAACCGACAACGGCAGCAATAATGACCATTGTTAAAGGGAGGCGTGTCGACACACCGCCCTCCACTCCCGCGCGCAACGGCCGTCGACACGAACGAAACAGCTGATCCGGCCGCCTATGCCCACACGCCTTGCCTCGGAAACCCCAACGCCGCCGCAAACAAACACACAGAGCCAAACCACGCAAGCAAATAATCACCGCCTCTCGCACAACAACACACAGCCCGCCATCTCCGTCGCGATCGATACAAAGACACACAATAACAAACACACAAACGAAGCAGCTCCACACACAGCCAGCCACATGACACGTTTCCTTTCCTTCTCCCCTCCCAGTCACATCACGTCGCTCAAAACGGAAAGAAAGAAAGAAACAAACAAACAAACAAACAACACAGCGCACACACGCAGCAACAACACAGACTCTTTCGCACTTTTCAACTTCCGAACAGTGTGGTGGCCCTGAAAAGGGCCGTTTTCTAGTCTCTCCCACCCACAAGCACGGCCGCGGGAAGGCCAGCGCCCGCTGCGACGCAGCCTAACCGCCGAAACCGTACAGGGTGCGCCCCTGCCTCTTCAGGGCGTACACCACGTCCATGGCCGTCACAGTCTTGCGCTTGGCGTGCTCAGTGTACGTCACCGCGTCGCGGATCACGTTCTCCAGGAACACCTTCAGCACCCCGCGGGTCTCCTCGTAGATCAGACCAGAGATGCGCTTCACGCCGCCCCTGCGAGCCAGGCGGCGGATGGCGGGCTTCGTGATGCCCTGGATGTTGTCGCGCAACACCTTGCGGTGCCGCTTGGCGCCACCCTTGCCGAGCCCCTTTCCTCCCTTGCCGCGGCCTGTCATCCTTCCTTCCTCGGGCAAAGCAAAACGTGCACAAACAGCAGCTGCAGCGGCTGGCGAGTCGGCTACGGTCTGCGCCCAGCGCGCCCGCCGCCCCCCTATATAGACTCTGGCCCGCCCTCCCCCCACCACGCGCAACCGAGGGCATATAAGCGCAGCACGGAGGCGCGCGGGCCCGTTGTCAAGGCAGCACCGGACGCCGCGCCGCACCTAACCTCCACGCACGCCGCTCCGCTACCGCTACCGCCATGGCCCGCACAAAGCAAACGGCCCGCAAGTCCACCGGCGGAAAGGCGCCGCGCAAACAGCTCGCCACCAAGGCGGCGAGGAAGAGCGCGCCCGCCACCGGAGGCGTCAAGAAGCCCCACCGCTACAGGCCGGGCACCGTCGCCCTGCGAGAAATCAGGCGCTACCAGAAGAGCACAGAGCTGCTCATCCGCAAGCTGCCATTCCAGCGCCTAGTGCGCGAGATCGCCCAGGACTTCAAGACCGACCTGCGCTTCCAGAGCTCCGCAGTCATGGCCCTGCAGGAGGCCAGCGAGGCCTACCTCGTCGGCCTCTTCGAAGACACCAACCTGTGCGCAATCCACGCCAAGCGCGTCACCATCATGCCCAAGGACATCCAGCTCGCGCGCCGCATCCGCGGCGAGCGCGCCTAAACCGCGCCGCGGCACCGCACCGCACAAACAAAAACGGCCCTTTTCAGGGCCACTAACATCTCTCCGTCGCGAGCAAACTTTGTCGGTCGCCTGCCTCTCGCCCCGCAACCCAAAAACAAAAACCACCACTTCCCGTCCGTCCGCCACACCCGCTCACTCTGCCTGCCTGCTAGCAGCGCGCAACAATCACACATCATCCCTCCCCGGCGCTCAAAGCGCACAATACCCAACGGCCGACGTCACACCGCACGGGTGGCTGGCCGGCCGCCGCTTTCGTTTCGAAAACAAAAAAACCCGCACTCCACTCCGACGGCCAACGGCCAGGCAGGCGCGCTCGCTCGCTCTACACGCCACCGAAATCCCCGCCGACTCCTTCCACATCTCAACGTGCCCCCCGTTGCAAAACATAACACACACACACACAAAGGAACAAAACAAAACAAAGACCAGACACGACTCGACTCGACAAGACAGACATCCGAGAAGAACGAACGCAGGCAAGCCAACCAACGTATTCAAACAAAACAACGTGACAGAAAACCAACCGTCGGCCGCCGCCACAAACACGGCGACAATCAACCACGACAACAACAACAACAACAACAACACCGCTTACCGCTACCGCCGCCCACACCCGCCACCGACCCCCGCAATCCAACCACCACGGCACGCAAACAGCATCCCCACGGGCATACAGAAACGCCAGACAGACACCCACACCAAACGCAACACGACAATCAAAACCTTCCCCGACGTGCTTTGATGGCCCTGAGAAGGGCCGTTTTGGGCCGCGCGTCTCTTGCGCGCCACTAGACGACGACGGGGGGTGGGGACGACGGAGTCAAGCGCCAAACCCTTCCTTTCTCCCATCTCTTTCTCCTCTACTCTACTTCTTCTTCTTGGGCGAAGCCTTCGCCTTAGACGGCGTCGTCGCCTTCTTCGGGCGCGGCGCCTTCGGCTTCTTCGTCGGAACCTTGGCGGCCTTCTTCGCCTTCGACGGCGACTTGGCCTTGGCCGGCTTGGCCGCAGCCGCCTTCTTCGCACCCGCGGGAGCGGCCGACGCCGCAGACGCCTTCTTGGCGGCGCCCGCCTTCCGACCGGTCGCCGCCTTCACGCCACCAGCCTTCTTTGCGCCGGCCGCACGGGCGCCCTTCTTCTCCTTGCTGGCCGGAGCGGCGCGCTTCTTCTTGGCACCGCCAGCACGAGCCTTGCCGCCCTCGGCCGCCCCCCCGCCGCCGGCGCCGGCAAGCTTGAACGAGCCGGACGCGCCCTTCCCCTTCGTCTGCACCAGCTCGCCCGCCACGACGGCCGACTTGAGGTACTTCTTGATAAACGGCGCCAGCTTCTCCGCGTCCAGCTTGTAGTGCGCGGCTATGTACTTCTTGATCGCCTGCAGCGACGACCCGCCGCGCTCCTTCAGACTCTTGATGGCGGCCGTCACCATCTCAGAGGTGCGCGGGTGCGCAGGCTTGGCGCGCGGCTTCTTCGCAGACGACGCAGACTTGGCCTTCTTCGTAGTGCCGGTGGCGGCGGGTGCCGCAGCAGTCTCGTTCGTAGCCGCCTGATCTGCCATTTCGACGACGCGCGTAACACACAGCGAGAGCGAGCGGGACGGCAGGCACGCAAGCACAGCACAGCAGCAGAGCAGAGAATCACAAGGCCCAGCCAGTGTCGCGGGCGGGCGCGGACGGCCGAGAGAGCGGCCGCCACTCTGCGCGCCGCCGCGCCGCGCCTCCCGCGCTTGCTACCGCCCAACGTCCGACAGCCTGTGCGGAGCAGCCCCAAACCTGCGCCACAACCGCCCGCGCCTTTCAAACCACCGAGGATGGGGCTACACACAGCCACACCACAGTCGCCAACCAGTCGCCACGGCAGCGCCGCAAACCACGGCCAAACTGCAGCTACCGCGCGCTACAGCCTGCGTCGGCCCGCCGAGAATCGCCGCCCCCGCCCAAATGCCGCCCCCACAGCCCCAGCCGACGACCCGCCACAATGGCCAAACCTTCGGCAAAACTCCCACACCGTCGCCGCGGCAGCCCGGCCAGCGCGGCCGGCGCCACAGCCACACAAGCCGAGGCGTGCGGCGATGACGGCCGTGCAAACGCGCCTCCGCCGCCCCATCGCCTTCCGTCGCCCTCCCGCCGTTTCCCGATCGGCCCGCAGCCGTCGGGCCACATCGCGCGCCGTCCTCCTCCTCTCGCCCGCCAACATTCACAGCCGTTTCTCAACAATTGCCCGCCGCAAACGGACGCCGCCTGCGCAACAGGCGCCGCCGCCCCTCGCCGCTTCCGACCCAACCCCTCGACCGAGGCAAACCGCAATCCGAATCTACAGACCAACCCAATCTGCCGTCAAGCACACACGACAGCCGACCTTACACGTTACGCGTTACACATTACGTTTACACGTCTACGTTAGGTTAGGTTAGGTGGACGTGGGTTAGGTTAAGGGGACTTGGGTTAGGTTAAGCGTCAAACTTAGGTTAAGCATTCAAACACGTCAGGCGTCAGAGGTTAGGTTAGGTTAGGTTAGGTTAGGTTAGGTTAGTGCTAGGTTGAGAAGCGTCAAACGTAGGTTAAAAAGGCGTTCAAACGTGAGGCGTGAGCCGGACAGCTTACCTTACGTAGACGTTAGGGGCTCACAGGCTGAGCTCACCTCGCCACACCACAGGTTCGGTTCGGTTCGCTCGGCTCAGCGTAAAGCGCCGAGGTCAGGGTTACGTTCGTTCACCTTCGGGCGCCACACTTTCGGTTGAAAGGTCGCGACGGGACGACGTCGGCAGGCACGCCGCAAACGAACAAAAACGTACAGACGACGTCGGAAACCGCCGACAGACGGGGGAGCAGCACGACCACGACCAGACACCGAGCGCGAACGAGACACACGCGAACCACCCCCACCGGCCAAAGGGCACCACACAACAACCCAGAGCACCACGTGTCGACACCAGAGCAACCCGCCGCTCACGCGACATGGCTGGCACCGAAGGGCAACCGCCCGCAACTGCGCTTTCCGCGCCGGCCCGGATGCACGTCGTGCTACAACAACACCACTACCGTACACAGCCGCTGTTCACAACATCACTATCAATGGCGCGCCCGCGGCTCGCCGCCGTCGCAGTCGCAGCCCCAACGCCAGCACTTTTGCACCACCATTCACACGCACCGCAACACAGCTCGCCGACACAGCCGAACAAAACAAACACCACACAACAACAGCAACAACGCCGCCGCCTCTACTTGTGCCGGCGACCCACCCCGCCGATGGCGCACCTTTCGCCAGCCGGCAATCGACACACACGCACCCACCCACCGGGGCCCAGTGCAAAAAACAAAAAACACACAAAAACAAAAAAACCAAACAACACAAACGACACGGGAAGCGCACACCGCCACTTCGCGCGCACGCCACCAACCAGTCGTCGTCTCAAAATAACAAACACAAACAAAATAAACTAACAACTAGGGCAACACAAAACAAAAAAAAAAACGCCTCGCACGAACCGCCCACAAAAAGGACAAGCACACGCACAGCCTCTGCTGACGACCACGACGCAGCGGCACGCTGCTCCTGTCCCGCGCCCCGCGCCCCACTCGATTCACAACTCACGCGACACCGTCAACGACGGGCTCGCTTCCCGCAACCTACCACCTTTCCGAAACGACGCACAGCCCCAGCCCCACCCGACGACGCCCGTGGCAACGACTGCACTTTCACCACCGCCTCCCCCTTCCCCCCCAAAAACACACACACACACACACACACAGCCAGCCAAAAACGCACTCGCGACCCACACATGCACGTGCATCGGCACACGCCAACCAGTCAACGTCGACAACCACACGCAAGGCTCGAAACGAAACCGGCGTCCTTCCACGTTGCCATCAAGCTACGCGACACAAGACACAAGGAACCAACACAACAGCCGGCCCCACTAATTCCCACTCTCACGCCGCAAAAAGCACACCGAAACCGCCAAACGCACGCACATTCCCCTTCGCACTGACACCACCGACCGGCTCGCTACCACACACCTCTCGGCAGCCGTTTCACGCCAATTCGCCACACCGCCCACACAGTCGACAAGCGCCCGCCCTGTACGGCACACGCAACGACGCAGCGCAGCAAAGGGCGCCCGCAACACATACCTCTCCGCCGCCCGACGCGCCAACCGCCACACCACACCGCCAGCCACTCGCAAATTGTGCACTGCCACCAGCCACACGTCCAACACGCCGCGCCGCCTCCGGCCACCCGCCAGGGGGCGCTCACGTCCGCGACAACAGCGCGGCCCGCCGGGCCGGGCCGGGCCGAACCGAACCGAGCCGCCGCTGCTCTGCACTCGGCACGGCCACACCCTGCTGCAGACCGGGCTCGTCCCTCTGTACGCGTCTGCCTGCGCATCAACACAACACGACCTTTTTTTTTTTTTTTTTTTTTTTTCTCTCTACCGCCATCCCTCCTTCTCGCGTTTTACTCGTTGTTGCAGCAGCGGCGCACACCTACACATCCACAGCCCCAGCCCCAGCCGAGCCGGCCTCACCTCAGGGCCCGCCGCCAGCGTCTCCTCCTCGGGCACAGGTGCGGTGCTGTGGCCGCCCATCCAACCGCATTGCTGGCCGTCCAGCCACCAGGCGTTCCCACTGCCGCGAGCCACGCCGCGCACCGACCCTGCTGCAGAAAACGAAGCATAGCCAGAGACCGACCGATACACAAAGCAAGCCGTCGCCTCGCCTCTTGTCCTTCCTGCCTTCCTTCCGCCCCCGCCCTTCTCACACCACCGCCTCTCCACTTTCGCCCCCCCCTCCTTTTTTTGTTTTTTTTTTTTTGTTTTCTTCTTTCTTTCTTTCTTTCTTTCTTTGGCCCTCTCTCCTTCCCGCCATGGCGGTTACGGCACCGCCTGCAGCGGCAGATTTTTTGCGCCCACACGCCTACTCCTACCACCATTAACCTTGCCCTGCCCTGCCCTGCCCTGCCCATCAACGTCGCAGTCGAACCGACGCTTGCCAACACACTGCCCACGTTCCTTTCTCTTTTCGGCCTACGCCCATTACGCGCCGCCGCCACAGCACCTTCCCTTCCCACAACACACCGACGTCATCACACGCACCCAAAACAGGGGCCACGACCGTGTTCCTCGCCCACTCCCATCCCGCACGGTACGCACATTCCCAACTACTAACCGCGCACCCTCCCTTTCCAATCTGTGTGTCTCTGTGTCTGTGTCCTGTCCGCGCGTGACGCCTCTCAACATCCGCCGTCCCCCGTCCCGTTTTCGCCCCCATGCCGTCGTCGCGCCGCCTCCTCCCCGTCCACCGCCGCCCCTGTCCGCCCCGCACCACACCATACACCGCTGCTTGTCCCGGCCGTTGCCACCAAAGGCGCCGACCGCAAACGCGCCACGCCGCAGCCCCCGTGCGTCTCGCGCTCGCTTGCATCTCCGTGCCGACGCTGCCTCTCTTCCCACTCGCACTCGACCTCGACAACACAGTCTTTGGCTCCGCCACTGCGTGTTCCGGTGGTACGCACGCTGCAACACGTATGTATTCATTACCAGAGCGATGGCGAGGCATGACAGCATCTCTGTCTGACCAGAGAGTTCTTTCTCGCTGCTAGTCGGCGCTTGGACCGCGCCAGACGACAGTAGTGGCACGCACCGGGTCGCCAGGAACAGTTGTTATATATATTGTAGCGCGAGTCGGGAGAGGTAGTAGTCGGTCGACAGTAGTAGCGGGTGGACGGTTGTACTGAGCGGGCGTCGGCGGCGTGCTCTGCTCGTCTCGCGACTCTGGTCACGGTTCGGGACGATGTATAGTATATTGTGTTACAATCAAAAGGTGGTGTGACGCTGCATTGCGCAAATCTGATAACGTATGTTCATTGTACTTATTTTGTTCAACAACAAAAGCCCCACTATTACTTTTTTTCTAAAGTAACTTTTGTCTCTTAACGAAAAACATTCACGTTTTAAAGACTACTTCCTATGGCATTTCCCTCCAAGGAGTGCAATTAATTACCAGCCAGCACTCATTCATTGCACACAGCTGTGTAAGGGGTATCTACAATTGAGGAGCGGATATAAATGCAATTTTTTGTTTTTTTTGTTTTTTTTTTGTGTGTGTGTTGTAACCTCCCAGCAAAATTTAAAACAATGGACAATGTTATTTACGGATGCTAATGGACATTGCGCTAATTGTAACCTCGCCCACAATGAGAGGTATTGAAAATGGCAACAAAAATGTGAAATTCGCAATCTGACTCAAATATAAAGTCTTCACACAACATTTAAAAAAGTCCGTTCAGTGACAAGAAACTTCAATTAAACCGAAATATCGGTCTTTGGCCCTGTGCAAAACAATCAGAATTAAAGTCTTACCTCCGAATAAATGGATGTCACATTTCTGCTCTGGTTGTTGCGCAGCGCTTGAAGGAACTGCATTGCAAATAATAATATTCTCTTTTTTTGTGATTTTAGTGGCATTTTTCTTCAAAGAAGTGGAATGAAATGTGAAGTGCAACGAACTCTTTAGTTCAATACAAAATTAAATGTTTGAAAAATGCTTTTGAAATAAAACCTATTATTGGGGAACTTGTTGGAGAATAATTACAATAAATACAATTTTTCATTATCTAATGATTATATTAATTAACAGTATACCTTATTCACCATCTTGACCAGTGTTGCCGACCGCCTACATCACACAACCGCACTCGGCTGCTACTACTGACCGACCGCTCTGCATGACGACTATTAGCGTACTGCACGCGACGACTACTGACAGAGTACAGCCCTCAACTACACAGAGCTACGGACTCGCAACGACTACTGACAGACTGACTGACTGACTGACTGACTGACTGAGAACCGCTCGCAACACTCGCGCAGTCCAGCGCAAACTCTCTGGTCACAGATGCTACAATGTCTCGCCATCGCTACTATGTTACATACGTGTTTCAGTGTCTTTTTCATTGGGGTAACGATCTTTGGCTCTTTTTATTCTGAATACAGGGCCAAAGGTCAACGCTGCTGCCCTTATACAATTTATCAGGTTTCATTATGTCTGTTGCAATGTTACATACGGTTCACTCTTTCATTAATATTATCGTTGGGTTTGTTTTGTAGGGACGTTAACATTCTGGCACATTTTTATTATCATCGGACTCTCTGCTATTTGTGCAGGGAGGTTATACCTGGGTTCATTTCCATTTCCATTTACATTTTAATATTGATAGACTTTTTGTTTTCTTTTTTGTTTCTTGTTGTTTTTCCTTCTTTTTTTTTGTTGTTTTTTTTTTTTTTTTGTTGTTGTTTTGTTTTTCCCGCTCTCACCACCACCGCCGCATCACGCCTTCCGTTTTCTTGGTTTCTTTTCTGTTCTTCAACTGCTTCAACATCACCGCGCCCCATTTCCACACCACAGCCATCAGCCTCCGAGACGGGCGGGCGCAGTGTGCCATTTCCGGCGCACAAGCACACCCGTACGGTACTCTCCTCGCCCCCACGCCACCAACAACACAGCGACCACGCGGCTTTCAGGCATGGCATGGCACGGCACGGCACCGGCGAAATGCGCCGCCCCCGCCCCTCCGCGCATCCGTCCGTCTCGCCACGTTCACTGACAGCCGCGTCTGCGGCTACACCACGACAACCACAACACCGCTCCCCTCCCTGGCAACTCACATTGTTTTTCTCCTCCTCTTTTGCACAAACCACAACGCCGAGCACAGGCGCAAGCCACCCACACCGCGCCCCTCCCCGTCCCGTCTTTGGCCGCCGCTCCTCGTTTCCTCGTTTGCCCCCTCCCATCTCCCGAAATGCCATGCCAGCAGCGTTACGCATGCCCCTCCCCTGTCCACACAACACTACCGCCTAACGAACAGCCTTTTCCGGGCCACATCCAGGGCACGCCCACCTCCAAACACTGCCAATTCACGGACGCACACACACACACACACACACACACTCACTCACTTTCTCGACACCTTTCTGTACGGAGGGTGCGTCATCTCGACCGTGACAGAGTGACGGCAACTATCGACGATCCATTTCCCCCCACTGGTAAAACATGTCCACTAACACCTACATACATCATTCAAGTACACAGACAATAGCATACACACAATGGGAGGGCACACGAACATGGACGGCACGGCACTGTCATACACTCTTCCTCAGAACCATATCAACAAACGTTACGTACATCCGGGAAAGCGAAAGCGAACGCGAAAGCGAAAGCGAAAGCAAAGGCAAAGGCAAAGCCCAATGCAGCCGTCAAAGGTAACGTTCACCACGGCAGACACTTGCAGCCGCGCCGCCGTTAAACGCATTTCAGTGCGGCTCCAATACGCCTCCGACACGGGAACGTTCCGTTGCTCTACGAATGCGTTTCTCCCCTTTTTCCCTTCCTCTCTCTTTTGCCCCCCCTCCTTGCACTCTTGCCTCATTCCTCACGTTCTGCCCAGACATTCGACCGATCAAAGTCAACCTTTCGTTACCGTTCTCAGCGCGACGGTGTACAACAGTATGACGGGTGTGCCCAAGACTTCGGTTCAGTTGCGTGACGCCGGTCTATCGCGCCGATCGACAGTTACTCAGGGGGCGACGGATCGGACCACGTCACCGACACACAAAACACTTTCAAACAAACAAATACATACCGGATGGACACAGACAAACACGTGTACAGACATTCGCCAAACAAACGACCGCCGCCGTCGTCGTCTAGCGTGCATCTTGAATGACGACATCGGTGTGCGTGCGTCGTACGCAATCAGTCAGACACGGCTATCAAACATCAGAGTCGAATGGTACATCATCGTGCGTGTCGCCGTACACGTACAGTACAATACAACAACAATGCGTCTTAATGGCACGTTCATTTCAACGTCACTCACACACCTCCACGCTGCAGTTACGTCGCACCATTGTCAAACTCGGCGTACAGCAAAGGGAATAGTGGGCGGCAAAAAAAAAACCAAACAAAAACGTTTCACATTTCACCCTCGCCATGTATGATGTGCAAAAAAAACAAACCCGCAAACGGCCGTCGTTACGGTGACACAAAAGTCGCCGATCGCACTGTCCCCCCTCGCAGACGGGTAACACACACACACACACACACCAACAACACCAATGGGTCAAAAACCACGCCAACGAGGCGTGCCACCATTCCACGCCACGGCGACCAACCTCGTGGCCGTACCCCGCGCAACACGCTTTGACGCGCCCCCCCACCCACAATCAAAATGCACACATACATCACAGCCGTCCACACAAACAACAACAACAACAATTCCGCCCTTCCCGCAAAAGGCAAGTTGGTGGCCCTGAAAAGGGCCGTTTTGCCGCTCTCGCAACGGAGGAGCCTTCTCCATCCTTCCTTCCATTCCAGAGCCACCTCCTTACTTGGAGCTCGTGTACTTGGTCACCGCCTTCGTGCCCTCGCTCACGGCGTGCTTGGCCAGCTCGCCAGGCAGCAACAGCCGCACAGCGGTCTGGATCTCGCGGGACGTGATGGTCGAGCGCTTGTTGTAGTGCGCCAGGCGAGAAGCCTCGGCCGCAATGCGCTCGAAAATGTCGTTCACGAAGCTGTTCATGATGCTCATCGCCTTCGACGAGATGCCCGTGTCAGGGTGCACCTGCTTCAGCACCTTGTAGATGTAGATGGCATAGCTCTCCTTCCTCTTGCGCTTCTTCTTCTTGTCGCCCTTCGAAATGTTCTTCTGCGCCTTGCCAGCCTTCTTGGCGGCCTTCCCGCTAGTCTTGGGCGGCATCTCGAACCAACGTACGGCAGCAGCAACACCAGTAGCAAGCGCTCCGCTCTAGTCAGCGTCTCCCCACACAGTGGCACCCGCCGCCAGCCGCCGCCGCACCTTTACCAGCTCGCCCTGTTGCGGCCGCCGACCAATGGGGCGCGCGCGCAACCGGCCGCCGCACCCGAGCCCATAAAGCACCCCCACCCCGGCTGCGCCGGCATTTCCCGCTCACGCCGCGGAGAGTACACGTTAGTTCGTTGTCGCTGTTGGTTATCGTGATGTCGGGACGCGGAAGTGGACGCAAAGCTGCTGCCTTGGCTGAGTTGCTGCTCACGTTAGCAGGACCTGCCGGGAAGAAGAAGAAGAAGTCTACACCGCAGTGCTTTCGCTGCCAAAAGCTTGGCCACGTCGCCAAGCACTGCAGCGGAGCAGTCGCGTGTTTGAAGTGTGCGCAAGCACACGACACACGCGACTGCAAGAAGCCGAAGGACGCCCCCTGCACATGCGCCAACTGCGGTGGCGCACACGCGGCTAACGCCCGTTCCTGCGCTTACAGGAGAAATTGGCGCGGACCAGAGAAGACGCAGAAGCAAGTGACCACCACACGCGAAGAGGTGGTCACTCGATCAGAAGACGTCATCACCAGGCGCCTCAACGACGCCGTAGAAGAAGCCATGTCCGCCTTCAAATCCGCCATGGCGGAAGAGAGGGCGGCCATGCTGGCGGAACTGGGCGAGGCTCGGCGTCAGATTGCCGAGCTGACACAGGAGCTTCGCTCAGCAAAGGCAGCTTCCGCCACAGCGGTCGACACCGCCAGCCAGACGACTCCTCCACGAGAGAAGAAGTTTGCGACGGTGGCCACGCAGACCGACGTGCCTGCCGAAGGGGAGCCCAAGACGGACACCGAGGCAGCAGCGCACGAAGACGAGTGGGAAGAAGTCCCATTCCTCCCGCTTCCGGACATGTACAGCGCAAGCGCTGTGACGCAGAAGATCGCTGCATCGCTTCGCGACGGTACTTACCCCCACCACGACAACCCTTATCCCTTCGTTCCTCCTAACCATCCTAAACCACAACTCCCGCATCGCCCACTCGGGTATCCTGAAGGCCTTCTGGGTCTTTCTAGGGAGGAGTTCAATCTGATTGACTCCTACCCTATCTTCACAGATGCGCAGATGCGCTGTATCATCATCGCTCTCGTCAACGGGGAGTATGATAAAGCGGGATGCATTTTGCACAACATCCCAACCGAGGAAGGGCCCTCAACAACAGCCAAGAAGAAAAAGAAAAGTCGTCACACCGACAAATACAGAAAATAGGTTATCGGCACTCCTTGCCAGTACAGAACAACCTACAAGTCAAGAAAGAAGACTCATCAATCATCCCAGGGGAGTAAAGGCCAACAGGCCACAGACTTCCACCTGAACCTCCTCACAGTGAGGAAGTCAGAAAAGGAGCAGCAGGCAGGCTGCGCCGGCACGCACTCCGCTGCTCGACTCGCTGCCGCTCGCACCGGTCGTTTTCGTTTCCGTTTCGTGTGCACCGTCGCTAGCCCATCGCCATGTCCGGACGCGGAAAGGGAGGCAAAGTCAAGGGCAAGTCAAAGTCCCGCTCAAGCAGGGCTGGGCTCCAGTTCCCGGTCGGCAGAATCCACCGCCTCCTGCGCAAGGGAAACTACGCAGAGCGCGTCGGCGCCGGGGCGCCCGTCTACCTCGCCGCCGTCATGGAGTACCTCGCGGCTGAGGTGCTCGAGCTGGCCGGAAACGCGGCCCGCGACAACAAGAAGACGCGCATCATCCCGCGCCACCTGCAGCTTGCCATCCGCAACGACGAGGAGCTCAACAAGCTCCTGTCGGGCGTCACCATCGCACAGGGTGGTGTCCTGCCCAACATCCAGGCCGTCCTGCTGCCAAAGAAGACCGAGAAGAAGGCCTAAAGGAGGCCAGGCAATCGCAGCGCCGCGTGCTCCCCTGCACGCAACGCGCTTTGCCGGCTCGGCCCACAACAATCGGCCCTTTTCAGGGCCACCACACAAACCTACGTCCAAAGCAAAATTTCAGTCGTCCTCGCCGCACCTTGTTTTGTTTTAACTTTGCACTGTCACAGCACAGCCGCCGCCGGCGCACGTCCGCCATCTTGTCGTCCACACAGCCCGTGTGGCCCAACACACACACACACACACACACACACACATTTTGCACGGTCGCAGTCGCCTTCCAAACCGACAACGGCAGCAATAATGACCATTGTTAAAGGGAGGCGTGTCGACACACCGCCCTCCACTCCCGCGCGCAACGGCCGTCGACACGAACGAAACAGCTGATCCGGCCGCCTATGCCCACACGCCTTGCCTCGGAAACCCCAACGCCGCCGCAAACAAACACACAGAGCCAAACCACGCAAGCAAATAATCACCGCCTCTCGCACAACAACACACAGCCCGCCATCTCCGTCGCGATCGATACAAAGACACACAATAACAAACACACAAACGAAGCAGCTCCACACACAGCCAGCCACATGACACGTTTCCTTTCCTTCTCCCCTCCCAGTCACATCACGTCGCTCAAAACGGAAAGAAAGAAAGAAACAAACAAACAAACAAACAACACAGCGCACACACGCAGCAACAACACAGACTCTTTCGCACTTTTCAACTTCCGAACAGTGTGGTGGCCCTGAAAAGGGCCGTTTTCTAGTCTCTCCCACCCACAAGCACGGCCGCGGGAAGGCCAGCGCCCGCTGCGACGCAGCCTAACCGCCGAAACCGTACAGGGTGCGCCCCTGCCTCTTCAGGGCGTACACCACGTCCATGGCCGTCACAGTCTTGCGCTTGGCGTGCTCAGTGTACGTCACCGCGTCGCGGATCACGTTCTCCAGGAACACCTTCAGCACCCCGCGGGTCTCCTCGTAGATCAGACCAGAGATGCGCTTCACGCCGCCCCTGCGAGCCAGGCGGCGGATGGCGGGCTTCGTGATGCCCTGGATGTTGTCGCGCAACACCTTGCGGTGCCGCTTGGCGCCACCCTTGCCGAGCCCCTTTCCTCCCTTGCCGCGGCCTGTCATCCTTCCTTCCTCGGGCAAAGCAAAACGTGCACAAACAGCAGCTGCAGCGGCTGGCGAGTCGGCTACGGTCTGCGCCCAGCTTGTGCACCTCTTGTTGAAACTCCTTTGTGGGTTTCTGGTTTTCACGAAGTTTCAGCACGTAGTGTGCTCTTCCTTCCAATTTTTCTTCTTTTCTTGCGAGATCTTTAGTTTCCTAGTTTTCGGTTGTCCATGTTTTGGTGCTTTAGAATTTCGAGATTGATTGCTTCTTCGTCAGCGTGCCTGACGAAGATGGTGTGGCCAGCGCAGGTGCGCTCTCCACTCTTCTCGGCTGCCAAGTAGTCGTATTTTTACGTTCTGCGACGTTTCGGCGATGGTGTAAAATTTTACAGCCTGTTCTTCGATTCTTCTACGGAGTCTCTGGGTGTCCGCAATTTGATGGAGTTCCTCACTCGGGAAGTCCGTCGGCAGATGGAGTGCCCATTTCAGTGCTCTGTTCTGCACTGCCTGGATCCGTTGTAAGTTGGTTGGTGCCGTGTTTCCCCATACGACCGCGGCGTATTCCAGCACTGGTCGTATGAGGGATTTGTAGAGGACCACCCCTAGGTGGTCTGGTAATGAAGAGCGTGGGTTTAGGATGGGGTACAGCAAGTTCATGCGCCCCATTGCCTTTTTCCTCGTTTCTTCAATATGTGGGCGCCACGTTAGTCGTTTGTCTAGTGTGACGCCCAGATATTTGGCCGTTGCGCTCCAGGGGACCGGTCTTCCTCGTATTGTTATCTCCTGGAGGTCAGCCGGCACGTTTCGGTGAGCAATGACGATTGCCTGTGATTTGGCGGCGTTGTACGCCAGCCGCCACTTTGCCGCCCAGTCTTCCAAATTGTTGGCTGCGGATTGCAGTCGCCTTTGAAGGAGTTGCGGCTGCATGCTGCGGCAGTACACTGCAGTATCGTCCGCGTACAGGGCGAGTTGCACCCGATCTGTACGCGGAAGGTCGGCAGTGTACAGCGAGTATAGCACTGGACCCAGGACCGAACCTTGCGGGACTCCGGCGAGTATTCGGCGTTCTGTGGAGATTCCACAGTCTGCCCGTACGTGAAACGTGCGACCCGCGAGGTAACTCTGCAGGAGTTTCACGTGTGGCCCAGGAATCCCCAATGTAAATAGTTTATAAAGGAGACCTTTGTGCCACACTGAATCAAATGCACGAGACACGTCGAGCAGTAGCGCGCCGAAGTACTCGCGTCGGTCCAGGGCACAGAAGGCTTCCTCTGTCAGCCGCAGTAGTTGCTGGGTGGTGGAGTGTCCCTTCCGGAATCCAAACTGCTCGTCGGGCAGGATGCCTTCCGCGTCGATGTGGATTCCCAGCCGCCTCAGGTACAACCTCTCGAAGACCTTCGAGAGTGCTGGCAGCAGGCTGATCGGGCGGTAGTTGTTAGCCCGCCTGTGATCCTTCCCTGGCTTGGGAAGGGCCACGATCTCGGCGTGCTTCCAGCACTCTGGAAATACGCCAGTGCGGATGATGGAGTTGAAGATCTCCGTGAGGTGCCCGATTGCGATGGGCGGCAGTTGCTTGAGGAGCTGGTTCGTGACAAGATCGGGGCCTCCTGCCTTCTTGCCGTTGAGATATCGTAGCTGGATCTCGACTTCCGCTTCCTCGATCGGCTCGATGACGGTGTCGTTGTCCTCGGCCGCTAAGAAGACCGGAAGTCGCTCCTCAACCAGTGCCACGTGTGCCAGGTCGACAGGATCTTCCACCGGAGTGAAGTTTTCAGCGAACACGTCCGCGAGGGCGTTGGCCTTAGCGTCCGGTTCGCTGACGAAGACATTCCCGACTTGCAGTGGCGGTATTTTGGTGGTGCGGCGGATGAATCCCTTCACCGCGTGCCAGGCTGTTCCGTCCTCTGTTTTCAAGGAGGCGACTTTCTGCGCCCACTCTTCTATTCTGTGGGCGTCTGCGGCTGCTTTTATTTCCCGCTGCAACCTGTTTAGTTGCCGCTTCGTTGCGGGATTCCGTGTTAGCTGCCATTCGCGGCGAAGTCTATTCTTCTCCGTGATGGCAGCTTTGAGATGTTGCGGGAATTCACGGGCGTGTGGCTTCTCTGTTCTTCCGTTTGGAGTGGCTGCCGCCACAGCTTCTGCGACTCCTCGGGTGAGGTGCCGCAGCGCCGCTTCCGCACCATGTTCAGTCGGGTTCGGCGCGTCTCCGATTTTGGCCGCCATTTCTGTTTGGTACGTGTCCCATGTGATGCCCCTGATGTCGTGGCCACGTTTGGTCGTTTGGACGATGTCCGCATTCAGTTCAAAGACCACGGGGGCGTGGTCGGACGCCATCGTGGCCCTCGTTGTGGCGGAGATGAAGTGTCTCACCCCGCGGACGATGGCCACGTCTATGACGTCCGGTTGCGCACCTCTTCGTGTCGGGAAGATGGTCGGCTGGTGCGGTCCTATCACCGCCGCTCCGAGCTGCTCGGCCACCCGATGTAGACGGCGGCCGCTTGTGTTCGTGGTCCTGGAGTTCCAGATGATGTTCTTGGCGTTAACGTCGCCTCCGAGGAATGTGTTTCCAGGGAGGGAAATCAACGCCGCGAACTCATCCGGCTGCAGCAGTCCCCTTGGAGGTCGGTATATCGCCACAAAGTTTATCTGCCCCTGGTCCGTTTGTACGGCTACTCCCGTGGCTTCTATTGTGGCGAGTTGTGGCAGGTGAACCCTGTGGTGGCGCATCGTCCTCCTTACGTACACCGCCGTGCCGCCACCCGCGGTTGCCCGGTCGTCCCGGTAGCAGTGGTAGTTGGCCACTGCCACTTTCACGCCGGGCTTCAGGTGTGTTTCCGCGACGAGACAGATGTCTAGATTCTCGTCGCAGATGAAGCTTCTGAATTCCGCGTCCTGGCGACGCAAGCCGTTGGCGTTAAAGACGCCGATTTTTACACCACGGTCGTGTCTATCCATGATGTTTTGTGGAGATGGCCAAGGTGATCGTCTGTGTGATCTGCTCCACAGACGCCGCGTATTTGTTTGGAAGGTCCTCGATCACATGGAGGACCCTGTCTATGAGGCCTGCCAACAGTTGCAGCATTTGGGTGGCCTTGTCTTCCTCCTGTGGTTGTTTTGGAGGATGGGGCGCGTCGATGTGCCGCTGTTGGTAGCGGCTTCCACGCTGGCGCATTTCCGGGAAGTCAACGGGGCTGTCTAATCTCGGAGGGCGCCGCCCGGGGGCTGCGTCTTCGTTATTTGTGCGCGCTCGTTGCGCGCGCCCGGTAGCAGTAGCGGCTGCCGTCAGATCAGCTGATCGCTGCCGTGCCCATGCGTTAGCACGGGGTGCCGGCTGCGGCCGCGCGGTGCTGCCACCTGTGAGCGGCGCGCCTCTCTGGGCGCCACTTGCCGCTGGCTGTGTCCGTGAGGTGCTGCCACCACGCGGCGGGTTGCGGGACTCCGTCGTGGTAGCGGCCTCCGGGATTGTGTTGTAGGTAGCCGTGGCGGCTGCCTTACCGGCTGCTGGCTGCATCGTCTGCGTGCTGCTGCCCTCTGGTGGCGTCGAGCTGTACTCGGCGGCTGGCTTTCCCGGTTGCGTCCGGGAGGTGCTGCCCTCTCGCGGCGAGTTTTGAGACTCGCGCGTAGGGGAGGTGGCTGGGACTGCACTGCCGGTCGCGTCGCGAGCTGCCTTACCGACTGTTGGCGGCTGCCTCTGCGTACTCGGCCGGGAGGTGCTGGCCCCTGGCGGCGCTGGGTTGTATCCGGCGCGTCGACCTCCACGTGTCCGGCGGCGTCGTCGTCTTTGTGGCTGACCGGTTGCCGGCCAGTTCTGCGAGTCGCGGAATGCGGTTTTCCCGTTTCTGGCCGTCTTCCCTCCGCGCAGCTGTTGTCCTTGGGCGCGCTCGAGGAAGGCTATGTGCCGTTCACAGCCTCTATACGCGGCCAGCGCGCCCGCCGCCCCCCTATATAGACTCTGGCCCGCCCTCCCCCCACCACGCGCAACCGAGGGCATATAAGCGCAGCACGGAGGCGCGCGGGCCCGTTGTCAAGGCAGCACCGGACGCCGCGCCGCACCTAACCTCCACGCACGCCGCTCCGCTACCGCTACCGCCATGGCCCGCACAAAGCAAACGGCCCGCAAGTCCACCGGCGGAAAGGCGCCGCGCAAACAGCTCGCCACCAAGGCGGCGAGGAAGAGCGCGCCCGCCACCGGAGGCGTCAAGAAGCCCCACCGCTACAGGCCGGGCACCGTCGCCCTGCGAGAAATCAGGCGCTACCAGAAGAGCACAGAGCTGCTCATCCGCAAGCTGCCATTCCAGCGCCTAGTGCGCGAGATCGCCCAGGACTTCAAGACCGACCTGCGCTTCCAGAGCTCCGCAGTCATGGCCCTGCAGGAGGCCAGCGAGGCCTACCTCGTCGGCCTCTTCGAAGACACCAACCTGTGCGCAATCCACGCCAAGCGCGTCACCATCATGCCCAAGGACATCCAGCTCGCGCGCCGCATCCGCGGCGAGCGCGCCTAAACCGCGCCGCGGCACCGCACCGCACAAACAAAAACGGCCCTTTTCAGGGCCACTAACATCTCTCCGTCGCGAGCAAACTTTGTCGGTCGCCTGCCTCTCGCCCCGCAACCCAAAAACAAAAACCACCACTTCCCGTCCGTCCGCCACACCCGCTCACTCTGCCTGCCTGCTAGCAGCGCGCAACAATCACACATCATCCCTCCCCGGCGCTCAAAGCGCACAATACCCAACGGCCGACGTCACACCGCACGGGTGGCTGGCCGGCCGCCGCTTTCGTTTCGAAAACAAAAAAACCCGCACTCCACTCCGACGGCCAACGGCCAGGCAGGCGCGCTCGCTCGCTCTACACGCCACCGAAATCCCCGCCGACTCCTTCCACATCTCAACGTGCCCCCCGTTGCAAAACATAACACACACACACACAAAGGAACAAAACAAAACAAAGACCAGACACGACTCGACTCGACAAGACAGACATCCGAGAAGAACGAACGCAGGCAAGCCAACCAACGTATTCAAACAAAACAACGTGACAGAAAACCAACCGTCGGCCGCCGCCACAAACACGGCGACAATCAACCACGACAACAACAACAACAACAACAACACCGCTTACCGCTACCGCCGCCCACACCCGCCACCGACCCCCGCAATCCAACCACCACGGCACGCAAACAGCATCCCCACGGGCATACAGAAACGCCAGACAGACACCCACACCAAACGCAACACGACAATCAAAACCTTCCCCGACGTGCTTTGATGGCCCTGAGAAGGGCCGTTTTGGGCCGCGCGTCTCTTGCGCGCCACTAGACGACGACGGGGGGTGGGGACGACGGAGTCAAGCGCCAAACCCTTCCTTTCTCCCATCTCTTTCTCCTCTACTCTACTTCTTCTTCTTGGGCGAAGCCTTCGCCTTAGACGGCGTCGTCGCCTTCTTCGGGCGCGGCGCCTTCGGCTTCTTCGTCGGAACCTTGGCGGCCTTCTTCGCCTTCGACGGCGACTTGGCCTTGGCCGGCTTGGCCGCAGCCGCCTTCTTCGCACCCGCGGGAGCGGCCGACGCCGCAGACGCCTTCTTGGCGGCGCCCGCCTTCCGACCGGTCGCCGCCTTCACGCCACCAGCCTTCTTTGCGCCGGCCGCACGGGCGCCCTTCTTCTCCTTGCTGGCCGGAGCGGCGCGCTTCTTCTTGGCACCGCCAGCACGAGCCTTGCCGCCCTCGGCCGCCCCCCCGCCGCCGGCGCCGGCAAGCTTGAACGAGCCGGACGCGCCCTTCCCCTTCGTCTGCACCAGCTCGCCCGCCACGACGGCCGACTTGAGGTACTTCTTGATAAACGGCGCCAGCTTCTCCGCGTCCAGCTTGTAGTGCGCGGCTATGTACTTCTTGATCGCCTGCAGCGACGACCCGCCGCGCTCCTTCAGACTCTTGATGGCGGCCGTCACCATCTCAGAGGTGCGCGGGTGCGCAGGCTTGGCGCGCGGCTTCTTCGCAGACGACGCAGACTTGGCCTTCTTCGTAGTGCCGGTGGCGGCGGGTGCCGCAGCAGTCTCGTTCGTAGCCGCCTGATCTGCCATTTCGACGACGCGCGTAACACACAGCGAGAGCGAGCGGGACGGCAGGCACGCAAGCACAGCACAGCAGCAGAGCAGAGAATCACAAGGCCCAGCCAGTGTCGCGGGCGGGCGCGGACGGCCGAGAGAGCGGCCGCCACTCTGCGCGCCGCCGCGCCGCGCCTCCCGCGCTTGCTACCGCCCAACGTCCGACAGCCTGTGCGGAGCAGCCCCAAACCTGCGCCACAACCGCCCGCGCCTTTCAAACCACCGAGGATGGGGCTACACACAGCCACACCACAGTCGCCAACCAGTCGCCACGGCAGCGCCGCAAACCACGGCCAAACTGCAGCTACCGCGCGCTACAGCCTGCGTCGGCCCGCCGAGAATCGCCGCCCCCGCCCAAATGCCGCCCCCACAGCCCCAGCCGACGACCCGCCACAATGGCCAAACCTTCGGCAAAACTCCCACACCGTCGCCGCGGCAGCCCGGCCAGCGCGGCCGGCGCCACAGCCACACAAGCCGAGGCGTGCGGCGATGACGGCCGTGCAAACGCGCCTCCGCCGCCCCATCGCCTTCCGTCGCCCTCCCGCCGTTTCCCGATCGGCCCGCAGCCGTCGGGCCACATCGCGCGCCGTCCTCCTCCTCTCGCCCGCCAACATTCACAGCCGTTTCTCAACAATTGCCCGCCGCAAACGGACGCCGCCTGCGCAACAGGCGCCGCCGCCCCTCGCCGCTTCCGACCCAACCCCTCGACCGAGGCAAACCGCAATCCGAATCTACAGACCAACCCAATCTGCCGTCAAGCACACACGACAGCCGACCTTACACGTTACGCGTTACACATTACGTTTACACGTCTACGTTAGGTTAGGTTAGGTGGACGTGGGTTAGGTTAAGGGGACTTGGGTTAGGTTAAGCGTCAAACTTAGGTTAAGCATTCAAACACGTCAGGCGTCAGAGGTTAGGTTAGGTTAGGTTAGGTTAGGTTAGGTTAGGTTAGGTTAGTGCTAGGTTGAGAAGCGTCAAACGTAGGTTAAAAAGGCGTTCAAACGTGAGGCGTGAGCCGGACAGCTTACCTTACGTAGACGTTAGGGGCTCACAGGCTGAGCTCACCTCGCCACACCACAGGTTCGGTTCGGTTCGCTCGGCTCAGCGTAAAGCGCCGAGGTCAGGGTTACGTTCGTTCACCTTCGGGCGCCACACTTTCGGTTGAAAGGTCGCGACGGGACGACGTCGGCAGGCACGCCGCAAACGAACAAAAACGTACAGACGACGTCGGAAACCGCCGACAGACGGGGGAGCAGCACGACCACGACCAGACACCGAGCGCGAACGAGACACACGCGAACCACCCCCACCGGCCAAAGGGCACCACACAACAACCCAGAGCACCACGTGTCGACACCAGAGCAACCCGCCGCTCACGCGACATGGCTGGCACCGAAGGGCAACCGCCCGCAACTGCGCTTTCCGCGCCGGCCCGGATGCACGTCGTGCTACAACAACACCACTACCGTACACAGCCGCTGTTCACAACATCACTATCAATGGCGCGCCCGCGGCTCGCCGCCGTCGCAGTCGCAGCCCCAACGCCAGCACTTTTGCACCACCATTCACACGCACCGCAACACAGCTCGCCGACACAGCCGAACAAAACAAACACCACACAACAACAGCAACAACGCCGCCGCCTCTACTTGTGCCGGCGACCCACCCCGCCGATGGCGCACCTTTCGCCAGCCGGCAATCGACACACACGCACCCACCCACCGGGGCCCAGTGCAAAAAACAAAAAACACACAAAAACAAAAAAACCAAACAACACAAACGACACGGGAAGCGCACACCGCCACTTCGCGCGCACGCCACCAACCAGTCGTCGTCTCAAAATAACAAACACAAACAAAATAAACTAACAACTAGGGCAACACAAAACAAAAAAAAAAAACGCCTCGCACGAACCGCCCACAAAAAGGACAAGCACACGCACAGCCTCTGCTGACGACCACGACGCAGCGGCACGCTGCTCCTGTCCCGCGCCCCGCGCCCCACTCGATTCACAACTCACGCGACACCGTCAACGACGGGCTCGCTTCCCGCAACCTACCACCTTTCCGCCACGACGCACAGCCCCAGCCCCACCCGACGACGCCCGTGGCAACGACTGCACTTTCACCACCGCCTCCCCCTTCCCCCCCAAAAACACACACACACACACACACAGCCAGCCAAAAACGCACTCGCGACCCACACATGCACGTGCATCGGCACACGCCAACCAGTCAACGTCGACAACCACACGCAAGGCTCGAAACGAAACCGGCGTCCTTCCACGTTGCCATCAAGCTACGCGACACAAGACACAAGGAACCAACACAACAGCCGGCCCCACTAATTCCCACTCTCACGCCGCAAAAAGCACACCGAAACCGCCAAACGCACGCACATTCCCCTTCGCACTGACACCACCGACCGGCTCGCTACCACACACCTCTCGGCAGCCGTTTCACGCCAATTCGCCACACCGCCCACACAGTCGACAAGCGCCCGCCCTGTACGGCACACGCAACGACGCAGCGCAGCAAAGGGCGCCCGCAACACATACCTCTCCGCCGCCCGACGCGCCAACCGCCACACCACACCGCCAGCCACTCGCAAATTGTGCACTGCCACCAGCCACACGTCCAACACGCCGCGCCGCCTCCGGCCACCCGCCAGGGGGCGCTCACGTCCGCGACAACAGCGCGGCCCGCCGGGCCGGGCCGGGCCGAACCGAACCGAGCCGCCGCTGCTCTGCACTCGGCACGGCCACACCCTGCTGCAGACCGGGCTCGTCCCTCTGTACGCGTCTGCCTGCGCATCAACACAACACGACCTTTTTTTTTTTTTTTTTTTTTTTTTCTCTCTACCGCCATCCCTCCTTCTCGCGTTTTACTCGTTGTTGCAGCAGCGGCGCACACCTACACATCCACAGCCCCAGCCCCAGCCGAGCCGGCCTCACCTCAGGGCCCGCCGCCAGCGTCTCCTCCTCGGGCACAGGTGCGGTGCTGTGGCCGCCCATCCAACCGCATTGCTGGCCGTCCAGCCACCAGGCGTTCCCACTGCCGCGAGCCACGCCGCGCACCGACCCTGCTGCAGAAAACGAAGCATAGCCAGAGACCGACCGATACACAAAGCAAGCCGTCGCCTCGCCTCTTGTCCTTCCTGCCTTCCTTCCGCCCCCGCCCTTCTCACACCACCGCCTCTCCACTTTCGCCCCCCCCTCCTTTTTTTGTTTTTTTTTTTTTTGTTTTCTTCTTTCTTTCTTTCTTTCTTTCTTTGGCCCTCTCTCCTTCCCGCCATGGCGGTTACGGCACCGCCTGCAGCGGCAGATTTTTTGCGCCCACACGCCTACTCCTACCACCATTAACCTTGCCCTGCCCTGCCCTGCCCTGCCCATCAACGTCGCAGTCGAACCGACGCTTGCCAACACACTGCCCACGTTCCTTTCTCTTTTCGGCCTACGCCCATTACGCGCCGCCGCCACAGCACCTTCCCTTCCCACAACACACCGACGTCATCACACGCACCCAAAACAGGGGCCACGACCGTGTTCCTCGCCCACTCCCATCCCGCACGGTACGCACATTCCCAACTACTAACCGCGCACCCTCCCTTTCCAATCTGTGTGTCTCTGTGTCTGTGTCCTGTCCGCGCGTGACGCCTCTCAACATCCGCCGTCCCCCGTCCCGTTTTCGCCCCCATGCCGTCGTCGCGCCGCCTCCTCCCCGTCCACCGCCGCCCCTGTCCGCCCCGCACCACACCATACACCGCTGCTTGTCCCGGCCGTTGCCACCAAAGGCGCCGACCGCAAACGCGCCACGCCGCAGCCCCCGTGCGTCTCGCGCTCGCTTGCATCTCCGTGCCGACGCTGCCTCTCTTCCCACTCGCACTCGACCTCGACAACACAGTCTTTGGCTCCGCCACTGCGTGTTCCGGTGGTACGCACGCTGCAACACGTATGTATTCATTACCAGAGCGATGGCGAGGCATGACAGCATCTCTGTCTGACCAGAGAGTTCTTTCTCGCTGCTAGTCGGCGCTTGGACCGCGCCAGACGACAGTAGTGGCACGCACCGGGTCGCCAGGAACAGTTGTTATATATATTGTAGCGCGAGTCGGGAGAGGTAGTAGTCGGTCGACAGTAGTAGCGGGTGGACGGTTGTACTGAGCGGGCGTCGGCGGCGTGCTCTGCTCGTCTCGCGACTCTGGTCACGGTTCGGGACGATGTATAGTATATTGTGTTACAATCAAAAGGTGGTGTGACGCTGCATTGCGCAAATCTGATAACGTATGTTCATTGTACTTATTTTGTTCAACAACAAAAGCCCCACTATTACTTTTTTTCTAAAGTAACTTTTGTCTCTTAACGAAAAACATTCACGTTTTAAAGACTACTTCCTATGGCATTTCCCTCCAAGGAGTGCAATTAATTACCAGCCAGCACTCATTCATTGCACACAGCTGTGTAAGGGGTATCTACAATTGAGGAGCGGATATAAATGCAATTTTTTGTTTTTTTTGTTTTTTTTTTGTGTGTGTGTTGTAACCTCCCAGCAAAATTTAAAACAATGGACAATGTTATTTACGGATGCTAATGGACATTGCGCTAATTGTAACCTCGCCCACAATGAGAGGTATTGAAAATGGCAACAAAAATGTGAAATTCGCAATCTGACTCAAATATAAAGTCTTCACACAACATTTAAAAAAGTCCGTTCAGTGACAAGAAACTTCAATTAAACCGAAATATCGGTCTTTGGCCCTGTGCAAAACAATCAGAATTAAAGTCTTACCTCCGAATAAATGGATGTCACATTTCTGCTCTGGTTGTTGCGCAGCGCTTGAAGGAACTGCATTGCAAATAATAATATTCTCTTTTTTTGTGATTTTAGTGGCATTTTTCTTCAAAGAAGTGGAATGAAATGTGAAGTGCAACGAACTCTTTAGTTCAATACAAAATTAAATGTTTGAAAAATGCTTTTGAAATAAAACCTATTATTGGGGAACTTGTTGGAGAATAATTACAATAAATACAATTTTTCATTATCTAATGATTATATTAATTAACAGTATACCTTATTCACCATCTTGACCAGTGTTGCCGACCGCCTACATCACACAACCGCACTCGGCTGCTACTACTGACCGACCGCTCTGCATGACGACTATTAGCGTACTGCACGCGACGACTACTGACAGAGTACAGCCCTCAACTACACAGAGCTACGGACTCGCAACGACTACTGACAGACTGACTGACTGACTGACTGACTGACTGAGAACCGCTCGCAACACTCGCGCAGTCCAGCGCAAACTCTCTGGTCACAGATGCTACAATGTCTCGCCATCGCTACTATGTTACATACGTGTTTCAGTGTCTTTTTCATTGGGGTAACGATCTTTGGCTCTTTTTATTCTGAATACAGGGCCAAAGGTCAACGCTGCTGCCCTTATACAATTTATCAGGTTTCATTATGTCTGTTGCAATGTTACATACGGTTCACTCTTTCATTAATATTATCGTTGGGTTTGTTTTGTAGGGACGTTAACATTCTGGCACATTTTTATTATCATCGGACTCTCTGCTATTTGTGCAGGGAGGTTATACCTGGGTCCATTTCCATTTCCATTTACATTTTAATATTGATAGACTTTTTGTTTTCTTTTTTGTTTCTTGTTGTTTTTCCTTCTTTTTTTTTGTTGTTTTTTTTTTTTTTTTTTTTTGTTGTTTTGTTTTTCCCGCTCTCACCACCACCGCCGCATCACGCCTTCCGTTTTCTTGGTTTCTTTTCTGTTCTTCAACTGCTTCAACATCACCGCGCCCCATTTCCACACCACAGCCATCAGCCTCCGAGACGGGCGGGCGCAGTGTGCCATTTCCGGCGCACAAGCACACCCGTACGGTACTCTCCTCGCCCCCACGCCACCAACAACACAGCGACCACGCGGCTTTCAGGCATGGCATGGCACGGCACGGCACCGGCGAAATGCGCCGCCCCCGCCCCTCCGCGCATCCGTCCGTCTCGCCACGTTCACTGACAGCCGCGTCTGCGGCTACACCACGACAACCACAACACCGCTCCCCTCCCTGGCAACTCACATTGTTTTTCTCCTCCTCTTTTGCACAAACCACAACGCCGAGCACAGGCGCAAGCCACCCACACCGCGCCCCTCCCCGTCCCGTCTTTGGCCGCCGCTCCTCGTTTCCTCGTTTGCCCCCTCCCATCTCCCGAAATGCCATGCCAGCAGCGTTACGCATGCCCCTCCCCTGTCCACACAACACTACCGCCTAACGAACAGCCTTTTCCGGGCCACATCCAGGGCACGCCCACCTCCAAACACTGCCAATTCACGGACGCACACACACACACACACACACACACACTCACTCACTTTCTCGACACCTTTCTGTACGGAGGGTGCGTCATCTCGACCGTGACAGAGTGACGGCAACTATCGACGATCCATTTCCCCCCACTGGTAAAACATGTCCACTAACACCTACATACATCATTCAAGTACACAGACAATAGCATACACACAATGGGAGGGCACACGAACATGGACGGCACGGCACTGTCATACACTCTTCCTCAGAACCATATCAACAAACGTTACGTACATCCGGGAAAGCGAAAGCGAACGCGAAAGCGAAAGCGAAAGCAAAGGCAAAGGCAAAGCCCAATGCAGCCGTCAAAGGTAACGTTCACCACGGCAGACACTTGCAGCCGCGCCGCCGTTAAACGCATTTCAGTGCGGCTCCAATACGCCTCCGACACGGGAACGTTCCGTTGCTCTACGAATGCGTTTCTCCCCTTTTTCCCTTCCTCTCTCTTTTGCCCCCCCTCCTTGCACTCTTGCCTCATTCCTCACGTTCTGCCCAGACATTCGACCGATCAAAGTCAACCTTTCGTTACCGTTCTCAGCGCGACGGTGTACAACAGTATGACGGGTGTGCCCAAGACTTCGGTTCAGTTGCGTGACGCCGGTCTATCGCGCCGATCGACAGTTACTCAGGGGGCGACGGATCGGACCACGTCACCGACACACAAAACACTTTCAAACAAACAAATACATACCGGATGGACACAGACAAACACGTGTACAGACATTCGCCAAACAAACGACCGCCGCCGTCGTCGTCTAGCGTGCATCTTGAATGACGACATCGGTGTGCGTGCGTCGTACGCAATCAGTCAGACACGGCTATCAAACATCAGAGTCGAATGGTACATCATCGTGCGTGTCGCCGTACACGTACAGTACAATACAACAACAATGCGTCTTAATGGCACGTTCATTTCAACGTCACTCACACACCTCCACGCTGCAGTTACGTCGCACCATTGTCAAACTCGGCGTACAGCAAAGGGAATAGTGGGCGGCAAAAAAAAAACCAAACAAAAACATTTCACATTTCACCCTCGCCATGTATGATGTGCAAAAAAAACAAACCCGCAAACGGCCGTCGTTACGGTGACACAAAAGTCGCCGATCGCACTGTCCCCCCTCGCAGACGGGTAACACACACACACACACACACCAACAACACCAATGGGTCAAAAACCACGCCAACGAGGCGTGCCACCATTCCACGCCACGGCGACCAACCTCGTGGCCGTACCCCGCGCAACACGCTTTGACGCGCCCCCCCACCCACAATCAAAATGCACACATACATCACAGCCGTCCACACAAACAACAACAACAACAATTCCGCCCTTCCCGCAAAAGGCAAGTTGGTGGCCCTGAAAAGGGCCGTTTTGCCGCTCTCGCAACGGAGGAGCCTTCTCCATCCTTCCTTCCATTCCAGAGCCACCTCCTTACTTGGAGCTCGTGTACTTGGTCACCGCCTTCGTGCCCTCGCTCACGGCGTGCTTGGCCAGCTCGCCAGGCAGCAACAGCCGCACAGCGGTCTGGATCTCGCGGGACGTGATGGTCGAGCGCTTGTTGTAGTGCGCCAGGCGAGAAGCCTCGGCCGCAATGCGCTCGAAAATGTCGTTCACGAAGCTGTTCATGATGCTCATCGCCTTCGACGAGATGCCCGTGTCAGGGTGCACCTGCTTCAGCACCTTGTAGATGTAGATGGCATAGCTCTCCTTCCTCTTGCGCTTCTTCTTCTTGTCGCCCTTCGAAATGTTCTTCTGCGCCTTGCCAGCCTTCTTGGCGGCCTTCCCGCTAGTCTTGGGCGGCATCTCGAACCAACGTACGGCAGCAGCAACACCAGTAGCAAGCGCTCCGCTCTAGTCAGCGTCTCCCCACACAGTGGCACCCGCCGCCAGCCGCCGCCGCACCTTTACCAGCTCGCCCTGTTGCGGCCGCCGACCAATGGGGCGCGCGCGCAACCGGCCGCCGCACCCGAGCCCATAAAGCACCCCCACCCCGGCTGCGCCGGCATTCGCCGAGCGGCAGTCGGGCGTTGAGCAAGTCTCCGTCAGTCTGTTACGCGAAGCCATAGGCCCCCGCTTGTACGGGTGACAAACCAGGGGTGTCTTTCGGATGCGCCTTTATTAAGGCGTAAACGAGCACTCACAGCAGATTGCCGATGTCGAGCGATTCTTCGATTGCGATGCCAAGTTGCAGTGGCGCCTTGGGGCCCCAGCAGCCTGCTGCTGGTGGCAACGACGCCGTCTCTTCGTTTCCGCCGGTCGCTTTTCCGGTTGGCTCGAGCGCTTCAGCTGCCGCAGAGAATAGCTCTGCTCCCCCGAGCGTTAGGGCATTCACAGGTCAGGGCCTGGCCTCTGGCCAGTGTCCCGCGCCTGTTAGTGAGATAGGACCAAGTTCTGCCGCCGGAAACCTAACGGTGACGGCAACAAAGGCGGCGACTGGTAGTCCCACGGCAGCCATCGACTTTGCTTCCCTTACTTGCGTGCGACATGCAAACGGGGAATATACAACAAAAAGAAGTTCTTCTCTTCCACCCACCAGCGGTAGGATGTCTATGGCCACCCTGATGATCAGCACAGGGCAGGCACAAGCACTGGCGCAGCACCTCACCCCTGCGCAAAGGAAACACCTACCGGTCAGTATCCTCCCTAAACCAAACCCCATAGCCCTACCCAAAAAGACCGCTCCCGCTCCTAAACCCTCTCCTCCTGATCAAACCACGTCCCAACACCCATCTGCCCCACCCAAGCGCATCAAAGACGTGGTAAAAAGTGCCAGAAAGCACAAAACCAACGTCAGGCGCAAACAAACCAAAAAAGCGTCATCAATTCCACCGCCCACCACCAAGGCACGTACTCCCTCCCCCTCAGGGAGCGGAGACGAGTCAGACTGCCCCCTCGTCATCGACGAATCCCGCGCGACCACCTCCGCAGACACTACCGAGCCCCAAACATCAGGCACCGATGGCGATGGTTTTCAGAAAGCGCGGAAAACCGCCCGCTTACCCGTCACTCAGCAGGCGAGAGGCATTGCCTCCACAAGCAATAAGTTCCTGCCGCTGTCTGACGAGGACGAAGCGGTACCCGCGACCGCGAGTGGTGATGCGCCACAACCCACACACACACAAAGACACAGACTCCCCCCCATAATCGCCGAATTCAGCAACAACTACGAGGAGCTTCACTCCCTCGTCAGTAACTGCTTAGGCGAGAAGCAGTTTACTGCTAAGTCCGCCGGAGGGGACAAAATCAAACTCATGTTCAGAGAGCTGGACGATTACACTGCTGTGAAGGCCCTGCTCTCTGAACATAAAGTCCCCCACTACACCTTCCCCACAGCCAAGCAGCGACTGATGAAGCTGGTAATAAGGGACTTACCCCGCAAAGTTGGCACTGACGCTATTAAGAAGGACCTGCAGAGGCAGGGCTTCGAAGTTAATAGCGTCACCCACATGAGGGAAGTATACAGTGGTAACAAATGGCCACTGTATCAAACCAATTTACCTGACACCCCTCAAAACAGGCAGAAACACATTACACACGTCCTGTCAGTGCCTGTCACAGTCGAACCACTACGCAGGAAAAGTGGCAACGTGCAGTGCTACAACTGCCAAGGATTAGGGCACGTTGCCAAGCACTGCGACATGCCAACTCGGTGCATGAAATGCGCAGAAGGGCACCCCACATCCGAGTGCTCCTTAGAGAGAGGCGATCCGAAAAGCAAGTGCGCCCTATGCGGCGAATCTGGACACGGCGCCTTCTACCAAGGCTGCCGTGTACAAAAAGAGTACCGCCTACGCGCACAAAGCACCAAGCCCCCCGCCTCACAGAAAACCAACCGTGGCGGCGGTCCTACGAACTCGAGAGCGCCGGCCAATCCACCTACGCACTCGAGAGCGCCGGCCAATCCACATACGCGACCAACAACTACCCGTTCGAGACCGCGAGGTAGCGCAAGCTACGCGACAGTGGCAGGTACTGACAGGAGTCAACAAACGACTCCCACAATACACTTAGCCCAGCAGCCGATCCCCGCTAACGGAGAAACGTCCAGGGAAGCCTCCTCCCCTCAAACTCGTAAGTCCAGTCTGCAGCCAGTAGCGGCAGCTGAGTGCTCGTCACAAGGCCCTCAGCCCAGCACTTCTGAAGAGAGTGCAAATGCCCTACGGCCGTCAGGAGTTGTGGAGCAAACGTTAGGCCTCCTAACGCAACTGCTCCACGAAATCAGGCAACAGAACGCCCAAATTCTAACCGCCATCAATTTGGTGCTCCAAGGGTCGCATAACAATGCGACTACAGCAGAGAAATCCTCCCCCAAGTGATGGATAGACGACCCCACATCCAAGGACTCAGAATGTGCGTCTTCAACGCAAACGGTATCGTCGGACAAAACAACGAGTTCCGCGAGTTCCTACGCGATGAAAACATAGACGTATGTATGGTGGCCGAGACACACCTAAAACCGGGTGTAAGGGTGTCGGTACCCAACTACAACTGCTATAGGACCGACCGGCCCACCGCTGGAGGCGGGGTAGCAACATACGTCAAACGAGGAATCCCCCATCATCAGGTCCACCCACCAGCAACTAGGCAAATAGAAACAGCGGCAATAGAGATTGCCACTGTCACAGGGCCCCTCACTGTCGTTGCAGCATATCGCCCTCCCTCCTACACTCTGGAAGAGGACGACATAGCAGCCCTAGGACAAATCAGAGGAAAACTCTTCATTGGCGGCGACCTGAACGCCAAGCACGCAGACTGGCACTCGCGAAACTCAAACAGAGCTGGTCGTCAACTGCAACGACTCGCGCGCACCCACCACTTTCACATATGGGGTCCAGAGGAGCCCACCCACTTCCCCAGAAACGGGGGAAGGGCGGACGTCCTCGACATAGCGCTCACCAAAAGAATAACGGGATTTGTGACCGCGCAATCGGTTAACCGAATGTCTTCCGATCACAATCCCGTGATTCTCGAGGTCGACATAGGAGACTGGGTACCTCTCCAGCAACAACACACCTCATACAAGCGCACTAACTGGGAGCAATTCAAAGTTGACGTAACTTCAGTAATTGCCCAGGCCCCGCCTCCAACTGCAGATTCTGCAGAACAGGCGCTTAAAGATCTCACCAGCACGATCCTGCAAGCAGCAAAGGAGGCCACACCACGGCCTCCGGACGGCCCTCCCCCAGTTAAGCAACTCCCGCCGCACCTGCTTGCCCAAATTAGAAACAAAAATAGGATCGCCAAAGAGTGGAAGCTCACAAAGAACCCCGTAACTAGGAGGCTACTGAACCGCCTACAAAGAGAGCTCAAGGTCGCACTCACTGAGCACCGCAACCAGCAATGGTCGGCGCGACTTTCGGCCCTTCGCGTGGACGACAATAGCCTCTGGCAGGCGACCAAGCAGATCACCAAAAGACGCGCCAGACTGCCACCTCTGCACGGCGAGCGCGGACTTGTCTTTAGCACCGCAGATAAGGCAAATGCCCTGGCAGATGCCTTTGAAAAACAGTTCCGCCCCGCAGAGGCGCAGGACAGGGACCATGAAGCCGTTGTTCGACGTCAGCTCGCCACATTCCTCGCGGCGGACGACGCGGATGACGACGACGAAAACACACCGCTCTTCACACCCGACGACGTGAACAGAGTAATCAGGTCCCTACCCAACAAAAGAGCCCCTGGCCACGACCAGCTCAACAACGTAGTAGTGAAACACCTCCCACCCCCTGCCGTAGCCCACATCGCAAATATCTTTAATGAGATCACGCGTTCCCGCAAGTTTCCAAGGTGCTGGAAACACGCAGAAGTCGTCGCGATCGCGAAACCCGGTAAAGACCCGGTTATCCCGCAGAACCACCGACCTATCAGCCTTTTGCCAACCCTTAGCAAAATCTACGAACGCCTGCTACTTATTCCCATTCTCGACCACGTCAGAATACAACAAATCCTGCCTGACTTTCAGTTCGGTTTCAGGCAGGAACACTCCGCGCCCCAGCAACTAATGAGGGTCGTTGAAGCAGCTACTGAAAGCTTCAATCGCAAAAGTTACTGCGGGGTAGTGCTACTTGACGTAGCTGCTGCCTTTGACTCTGTCTGGCACACCGGGCTTCTCTACAAGCTATACTCCCAAGGCTTCCCAGGTCCGATAGTGAAGCTACTCGCGAGCTATCTCTCCCAAAGGACTTTCTCCGTTAGGATCGAGTCGTCGCTTTCAACAAAACGGCGCATCAGGGCAGGCGTGCCCCAGGGGTCGGTACTGGGCCCGGTACTGTACAACCTGTACACTGCCGACCTCCCGACCGTACCGCTGGTGCACACTGCCCAGTACGCCGACGACACAGCGTTCTTCACGCGTAACCCGAACAGAGACAGGGTTACGCGAAGATTGCAAACAGCGCTGGACGAGACCGGCCGCTGGGCTAAAAAGTGGCGCATCACCCTCAATGAAACAAAAACCCAAGCCATTATGATCACCCGGAAACTGGGCAAGCGGGCTCCCGCCCGTCAGCCGCTACTGCTCAAGCTGAACGGCCAAGAACTCCCATGGCGACGAACCGCCAGGTACCTTGGAGTCACCCTCGACACCAGGCTCACCTGGAGGGCTCACATCGAGGACTTGCGCCGCAAAGCTAGTGGTAGGATGCAAATGTTGTATCCTATCCTAAACACCCAAAGCACCCTAGCGGCTGACATAGGAGTCAGAACCTACTGCTCACTGATACGTCCACTAATGGAGTACGCTTGCCCTGTCTGGGGATACGCGGCGCACTGGCACCTCCGCAAACTTCAGTCAGTACAAAACCGCGCGCTCAAAAGGGCGCTACACCTTCCCTTCCGCTTCCCCACTGCTGACCTACATGAAGCGGCTGGAATACAAACGCTCCACGAGCGCTTCATAGAACTGGCCGAAAGTTTTTACGAAAACACGGCCAGATCTGACAACAGACTAATAAAATACTTGGGACAGTACGACACAACACTGGACAGACACAGACGACCAAAAAGCATGCTAACTAACACAGCCTAAAAGGCAGCACAGCAACACCAAAAACACTGCACCATAACATGACATACATGACAGCAAAGACAAACCACACACAAAGCATAGAGGAGGAAATGTCCCAGAGGACAACACCCTCCACCACACATGCTCTCCTCGAAAGAGAGGATAGCACAAATGCAGTAGTCGGCTGCGCCGGCACGCACTCCGCTGCTCGACTCGCTGCCGCTCGCACCGGTCGTTTTCGTTTCCGTTTCGTGTGCACCGTCGCTAGCCCATCGCCATGTCCGGACGCGGAAAGGGAGGCAAAGTCAAGGGCAAGTCAAAGTCCCGCTCAAGCAGGGCTGGGCTCCAGTTCCCGGTCGGCAGAATCCACCGCCTCCTGCGCAAGGGAAACTACGCAGAGCGCGTCGGCGCCGGGGCGCCCGTCTACCTCGCCGCCGTCATGGAGTACCTCGCGGCTGAGGTGCTCGAGCTGGCCGGAAACGCGGCCCGCGACAACAAGAAGACGCGCATCATCCCGCGCCACCTGCAGCTTGCCATCCGCAACGACGAGGAGCTCAACAAGCTCCTGTCGGGCGTCACCATCGCACAGGGTGGTGTCCTGCCCAACATCCAGGCCGTCCTGCTGCCAAAGAAGACCGAGAAGAAGGCCTAAAGGAGGCCAGGCAATCGCAGCGCCGCGTGCTCCCCTGCACGCAACGCGCTTTGCCGGCTCGGCCCACAACAATCGGCCCTTTTCAGGGCCACCACACAAACCTACGTCCAAAGCAAAATTTCAGTCGTCCTCGCCGCACCTTGTTTTGTTTTAACTTTGCACTGTCACAGCACAGCCGCCGCCGGCGCACGTCCGCCATCTTGTCGTCCACACAGCCCGTGTGGCCCAACACACACACACACACACACACACACACATTTTGCACGGTCGCAGTCGCCTTCCAAACCGACAACGGCAGCAATAATGACCATTGTTAAAGGGAGGCGTGTCGACACACCGCCCTCCACTCCCGCGCGCAACGGCCGTCGACACGAACGAAACAGCTGATCCGGCCGCCTATGCCCACACGCCTTGCCTCGGAAACCCCAACGCCGCCGCAAACAAACACACAGAGCCAAACCACGCAAGCAAATAATCACCGCCTCTCGCACAACAACACACAGCCCGCCATCTCCGTCGCGATCGATACAAAGACACACAATAACAAACACACAAACGAAGCAGCTCCACACACAGCCAGCCACATGACACGTTTCCTTTCCTTCTCCCCTCCCAGTCACATCACGTCGCTCAAAACGGAAAGAAAGAAAGAAACAAACAAACAAACAAACAACACAGCGCACACACGCAGCAACAACACAGACTCTTTCGCACTTTTCAACTTCCGAACAGTGTGGTGGCCCTGAAAAGGGCCGTTTTCTAGTCTCTCCCACCCACAAGCACGGCCGCGGGAAGGCCAGCGCCCGCTGCGACGCAGCCTAACCGCCGAAACCGTACAGGGTGCGCCCCTGCCTCTTCAGGGCGTACACCACGTCCATGGCCGTCACAGTCTTGCGCTTGGCGTGCTCAGTGTACGTCACCGCGTCGCGGATCACGTTCTCCAGGAACACCTTCAGCACCCCGCGGGTCTCCTCGTAGATCAGACCAGAGATGCGCTTCACGCCGCCCCTGCGAGCCAGGCGGCGGATGGCGGGCTTCGTGATGCCCTGGATGTTGTCGCGCAACACCTTGCGGTGCCGCTTGGCGCCACCCTTGCCGAGCCCCTTTCCTCCCTTGCCGCGGCCTGTCATCCTTCCTTCCTCGGGCAAAGCAAAACGTGCACAAACAGCAGCTGCAGCGGCTGGCGAGTCGGCTACGGTCTGCGCCCAGCGCGCCCGCCGCCCCCCTATATAGACTCTGGCCCGCCCTCCCCCCACCACGCGCAACCGAGGGCATATAAGCGCAGCACGGAGGCGCGCGGGCCCGTTGTCAAGGCAGCACCGGACGCCGCGCCGCACCTAACCTCCACGCACGCCGCTCCGCTACCGCTACCGCCATGGCCCGCACAAAGCAAACGGCCCGCAAGTCCACCGGCGGAAAGGCGCCGCGCAAACAGCTCGCCACCAAGGCGGCGAGGAAGAGCGCGCCCGCCACCGGAGGCGTCAAGAAGCCCCACCGCTACAGGCCGGGCACCGTCGCCCTGCGAGAAATCAGGCGCTACCAGAAGAGCACAGAGCTGCTCATCCGCAAGCTGCCATTCCAGCGCCTAGTGCGCGAGATCGCCCAGGACTTCAAGACCGACCTGCGCTTCCAGAGCTCCGCAGTCATGGCCCTGCAGGAGGCCAGCGAGGCCTACCTCGTCGGCCTCTTCGAAGACACCAACCTGTGCGCAATCCACGCCAAGCGCGTCACCATCATGCCCAAGGACATCCAGCTCGCGCGCCGCATCCGCGGCGAGCGCGCCTAAACCGCGCCGCGGCACCGCACCGCACAAACAAAAACGGCCCTTTTCAGGGCCACTAACATCTCTCCGTCGCGAGCAAACTTTGTCGGTCGCCTGCCTCTCGCCCCGCAACCCAAAAACAAAAACCACCACTTCCCGTCCGTCCGCCACACCCGCTCACTCTGCCTGCCTGCTAGCAGCGCGCAACAATCACACATCATCCCTCCCCGGCGCTCAAAGCGCACAATACCCAACGGCCGACGTCACACCGCACGGGTGGCTGGCCGGCCGCCGCTTTCGTTTCGAAAACAAAAAAACCCGCACTCCACTCCGACGGCCAACGGCCAGGCAGGCGCGCTCGCTCGCTCTACACGCCACCGAAATCCCCGCCGACTCCTTCCACATCTCAACGTGCCCCCCGTTGCAAAACATAACACACACACACACAAAGGAACAAAACAAAACAAAGACCAGACACGACTCGACTCGACAAGACAGACATCCGAGAAGAACGAACGCAGGCAAGCCAACCAACGTATTCAAACAAAACAACGTGACAGAAAACCAACCGTCGGCCGCCGCCACAAACACGGCGACAATCAACCACGACAACAACAACAACAACAACAACACCGCTTACCGCTACCGCCGCCCACACCCGCCACCGACCCCCGCAATCCAACCACCACGGCACGCAAACAGCATCCCCACGGGCATACAGAAACGCCAGACAGACACCCACACCAAACGCAACACGACAATCAAAACCTTCCCCGACGTGCTTTGATGGCCCTGAGAAGGGCCGTTTTGGGCCGCGCGTCTCTTGCGCGCCACTAGACGACGACGGGGGGTGGGGACGACGGAGTCAAGCGCCAAACCCTTCCTTTCTCCCATCTCTTTCTCCTCTACTCTACTTCTTCTTCTTGGGCGAAGCCTTCGCCTTAGACGGCGTCGTCGCCTTCTTCGGGCGCGGCGCCTTCGGCTTCTTCGTCGGAACCTTGGCGGCCTTCTTCGCCTTCGACGGCGACTTGGCCTTGGCCGGCTTGGCCGCAGCCGCCTTCTTCGCACCCGCGGGAGCGGCCGACGCCGCAGACGCCTTCTTGGCGGCGCCCGCCTTCCGACCGGTCGCCGCCTTCACGCCACCAGCCTTCTTTGCGCCGGCCGCACGGGCGCCCTTCTTCTCCTTGCTGGCCGGAGCGGCGCGCTTCTTCTTGGCACCGCCAGCACGAGCCTTGCCGCCCTCGGCCGCCCCCCCGCCGCCGGCGCCGGCAAGCTTGAACGAGCCGGACGCGCCCTTCCCCTTCGTCTGCACCAGCTCGCCCGCCACGACGGCCGACTTGAGGTACTTCTTGATAAACGGCGCCAGCTTCTCCGCGTCCAGCTTGTAGTGCGCGGCTATGTACTTCTTGATCGCCTGCAGCGACGACCCGCCGCGCTCCTTCAGACTCTTGATGGCGGCCGTCACCATCTCAGAGGTGCGCGGGTGCGCAGGCTTGGCGCGCGGCTTCTTCGCAGACGACGCAGACTTGGCCTTCTTCGTAGTGCCGGTGGCGGCGGGTGCCGCAGCAGTCTCGTTCGTAGCCGCCTGATCTGCCATTTCGACGACGCGCGTAACACACAGCGAGAGCGAGCGGGACGGCAGGCACGCAAGCACAGCACAGCAGCAGAGCAGAGAATCACAAGGCCCAGCCAGTGTCGCGGGCGGGCGCGGACGGCCGAGAGAGCGGCCGCCACTCTGCGCGCCGCCGCGCCGCGCCTCCCGCGCTTGCTACCGCCCAACGTCCGACAGCCTGTGCGGAGCAGCCCCAAACCTGCGCCACAACCGCCCGCGCCTTTCAAACCACCGAGGATGGGGCTACACACAGCCACACCACAGTCGCCAACCAGTCGCCACGGCAGCGCCGCAAACCACGGCCAAACTGCAGCTACCGCGCGCTACAGCCTGCGTCGGCCCGCCGAGAATCGCCGCCCCCGCCCAAATGCCGCCCCCACAGCCCCAGCCGACGACCCGCCACAATGGCCAAACCTTCGGCAAAACTCCCACACCGTCGCCGCGGCAGCCCGGCCAGCGCGGCCGGCGCCACAGCCACACAAGCCGAGGCGTGCGGCGATGACGGCCGTGCAAACGCGCCTCCGCCGCCCCATCGCCTTCCGTCGCCCTCCCGCCGTTTCCCGATCGGCCCGCAGCCGTCGGGCCACATCGCGCGCCGTCCTCCTCCTCTCGCCCGCCAACATTCACAGCCGTTTCTCAACAATTGCCCGCCGCAAACGGACGCCGCCTGCGCAACAGGCGCCGCCGCCCCTCGCCGCTTCCGACCCAACCCCTCGACCGAGGCAAACCGCAATCCGAATCTACAGACCAACCCAATCTGCCGTCAAGCACACACGACAGCCGACCTTACACGTTACGCGTTACACATTACGTTTACACGTCTACGTTAGGTTAGGTTAGGTGGACGTGGGTTAGGTTAAGGGGACTTGGGTTAGGTTAAGCGTCAAACTTAGGTTAAGCATTCAAACACGTCAGGCGTCAGAGGTTAGGTTAGGTTAGGTTAGGTTAGGTTAGGTTAGGTTAGGTTAGTGCTAGGTTGAGAAGCGTCAAACGTAGGTTAAAAAGGCGTTCAAACGTGAGGCGTGAGCCGGACAGCTTACCTTACGTAGACGTTAGGGGCTCACAGGCTGAGCTCACCTCGCCACACCACAGGTTCGGTTCGGTTCGCTCGGCTCAGCGTAAAGCGCCGAGGTCAGGGTTACGTTCGTTCACCTTCGGGCGCCACACTTTCGGTTGAAAGGTCGCGACGGGACGACGTCGGCAGGCACGCCGCAAACGAACAAAAACGTACAGACGACGTCGGAAACCGCCGACAGACGGGGGAGCAGCACGACCACGACCAGACACCGAGCGCGAACGAGACACACGCGAACCACCCCCACCGGCCAAAGGGCACCACACAACAACCCAGAGCACCACGTGTCGACACCAGAGCAACCCGCCGCTCACGCGACATGGCTGGCACCGAAGGGCAACCGCCCGCAACTGCGCTTTCCGCGCCGGCCCGGATGCACGTCGTGCTACAACAACACCACTACCGTACACAGCCGCTGTTCACAACATCACTATCAATGGCGCGCCCGCGGCTCGCCGCCGTCGCAGTCGCAGCCCCAACGCCAGCACTTTTGCACCACCATTCACACGCACCGCAACACAGCTCGCCGACACAGCCGAACAAAACAAACACCACACAACAACAGCAACAACGCCGCCGCCTCTACTTGTGCCGGCGACCCACCCCGCCGATGGCGCACCTTTCGCCAGCCGGCAATCGACACACACGCACCCACCCACCGGGGCCCAGTGCAAAAAACAAAAAACACACAAAAACAAAAAAACCAAACAACACAAACGACACGGGAAGCGCACACCGCCACTTCGCGCGCACGCCACCAACCAGTCGTCGTCTCAAAATAACAAACACAAACAAAATAAACTAACAACTAGGGCAACACAAAACAAAAAAAAAAAAACGCCTCGCACGAACCGCCCACAAAAAGGACAAGCACACGCACAGCCTCTGCTGACGACCACGACGCAGCGGCACGCTGCTCCTGTCCCGCGCCCCGCGCCCCACTCGATTCACAACTCACGCGACACCGTCAACGACGGGCTCGCTTCCCGCAACCTACCACCTTTCCGCCACGACGCACAGCCCCAGCCCCACCCGACGACGCCCGTGGCAACGACTGCACTTTCACCACCGCCTCCCCCTTCCCCCCCAAAAACACACACACACACACACACACAGCCAGCCAAAAACGCACTCGCGACCCACACATGCACGTGCATCGGCACACGCCAACCAGTCAACGTCGACAACCACACGCAAGGCTCGAAACGAAACCGGCGTCCTTCCACGTTGCCATCAAGCTACGCGACACAAGACACAAGGAACCAACACAACAGCCGGCCCCACTAATTCCCACTCTCACGCCGCAAAAAGCACACCGAAACCGCCAAACGCACGCACATTCCCCTTCGCACTGACACCACCGACCGGCTCGCTACCACACACCTCTCGGCAGCCGTTTCACGCCAATTCGCCACACCGCCCACACAGTCGACAAGCGCCCGCCCTGTACGGCACACGCAACGACGCAGCGCAGCAAAGGGCGCCCGCAACACATACCTCTCCGCCGCCCGACGCGCCAACCGCCACACCACACCGCCAGCCACTCGCAAATTGTGCACTGCCACCAGCCACACGTCCAACACGCCGCGCCGCCTCCGGCCACCCGCCAGGGGGCGCTCACGTCCGCGACAACAGCGCGGCCCGCCGGGCCGGGCCGGGCCGAACCGAACCGAGCCGCCGCTGCTCTGCACTCGGCACGGCCACACCCTGCTGCAGACCGGGCTCGTCCCTCTGTACGCGTCTGCCTGCGCATCAACACAACACGACCTTTTTTTTTTTTTTTTTTTTTTTTCTCTCTACCGCCATCCCTCCTTCTCGCGTTTTACTCGTTGTTGCAGCAGCGGCGCACACCTACACATCCACAGCCCCAGCCCCAGCCGAGCCGGCCTCACCTCAGGGCCCGCCGCCAGCGTCTCCTCCTCGGGCACAGGTGCGGTGCTGTGGCCGCCCATCCAACCGCATTGCTGGCCGTCCAGCCACCAGGCGTTCCCACTGCCGCGAGCCACGCCGCGCACCGACCCTGCTGCAGAAAACGAAGCATAGCCAGAGACCGACCGATACACAAAGCAAGCCGTCGCCTCGCCTCTTGTCCTTCCTGCCTTCCTTCCGCCCCCGCCCTTCTCACACCACCGCCTCTCCACTTTCGCCCCCCCCTCCTTTTTTTGTTTTTTTTTTTTGTTTTCTTCTTTCTTTCTTTCTTTCTTTCTTTGGCCCTCTCTCCTTCCCGCCATGGCGGTTACGGCACCGCCTGCAGCGGCAGATTTTTTGCGCCCACACGCCTACTCCTACCACCATTAACCTTGCCCTGCCCTGCCCTGCCCTGCCCATCAACGTCGCAGTCGAACCGACGCTTGCCAACACACTGCCCACGTTCCTTTCTCTTTTCGGCCTACGCCCATTACGCGCCGCCGCCACAGCACCTTCCCTTCCCACAACACACCGACGTCATCACACGCACCCAAAACAGGGGCCACGACCGTGTTCCTCGCCCACTCCCATCCCGCACGGTACGCACATTCCCAACTACTAACCGCGCACCCTCCCTTTCCAATCTGTGTGTCTCTGTGTCTGTGTCCTGTCCGCGCGTGACGCCTCTCAACATCCGCCGTCCCCCGTCCCGTTTTCGCCCCCATGCCGTCGTCGCGCCGCCTCCTCCCCGTCCACCGCCGCCCCTGTCCGCCCCGCACCACACCATACACCGCTGCTTGTCCCGGCCGTTGCCACCAAAGGCGCCGACCGCAAACGCGCCACGCCGCAGCCCCCGTGCGTCTCGCGCTCGCTTGCATCTCCGTGCCGACGCTGCCTCTCTTCCCACTCGCACTCGACCTCGACAACACAGTCTTTGGCTCCGCCACTGCGTGTTCCGGTGGTACGCACGCTGCAACACGTATGTATTCATTACCAGAGCGATGGCGAGGCATGACAGCATCTCTGTCTGACCAGAGAGTTCTTTCTCGCTGCTAGTCGGCGCTTGGACCGCGCCAGACGACAGTAGTGGCACGCACCGGGTCGCCAGGAACAGTTGTTATATATATTGTAGCGCGAGTCGGGAGAGGTAGTAGTCGGTCGACAGTAGTAGCGGGTGGACGGTTGTACTGAGCGGGCGTCGGCGGCGTGCTCTGCTCGTCTCGCGACTCTGGTCACGGTTCGGGACGATGTATAGTATATTGTGTTACAATCAAAAGGTGGTGTGACGCTGCATTGCGCAAATCTGATAACGTATGTTCATTGTACTTATTTTGTTCAACAACAAAAGCCCCACTATTACTTTTTTTCTAAAGTAACTTTTGTCTCTTAACGAAAAACATTCACGTTTTAAAGACTACTTCCTATGGCATTTCCCTCCAAGGAGTGCAATTAATTACCAGCCAGCACTCATTCATTGCACACAGCTGTGTAACGGGTATCTACAATTGAGGAGCGGATATAAATGCAATTTTTTGTTTTTTTTGTTTTTTTTTTGTGTGTGTGTTGTAACCTCCCAGCAAAATTTAAAACAATGGACAATGTTATTTACGGATGCTAATGGACATTGCGCTAATTGTAACCTCGCCCACAATGAGAGGTATTGAAAATGGCAACAAAAATGTGAAATTCGCAATCTGACTCAAATATAAAGTCTTCACACAACATTTAAAAAAGTCCGTTCAGTGACAAGAAACTTCAATTAAACCGAAATATCGGTCTTTGGCCCTGTGCAAAACAATCAGAATTAAAGTCTTACCTCCGAATAAATGGATGTCACATTTCTGCTCTGGTTGTTGCGCAGCGCTTGAAGGAACTGCATTGCAAATAATAATATTCTCTTTTTTTGTGATTTTAGTGGCATTTTTCTTCAAAGAAGTGGAATGAAATGTGAAGTGCAACGAACTCTTTAGTTCAATACAAAATTAAATGTTTGAAAAATGCTTTTGAAATAAAACCTATTATTGGGGAACTTGTTGGAGAATAATTACAATAAATACAATTTTTCATTATCTAATGATTATATTAATTAACAGTATACCTTATTCACCATCTTGACCAGTGTTGCCGACCGCCTACATCACACAACCGCACTCGGCTGCTACTACTGACCGACCGCTCTGCATGACGACTATTAGCGTACTGCACGCGACGACTACTGACAGAGTACAGCCCTCAACTACACAGAGCTACGGACTCGCAACGACTACTGACAGACTGACTGACTGACTGACTGACTGACTGAGAACCGCTCGCAACACTCGCGCAGTCCAGCGCAAACTCTCTGGTCACAGATGCTACAATGTCTCGCCATCGCTACTATGTTACATACGTGTTTCAGTGTCTTTTTCATTGGGGTAACGATCTTTGGCTCTTTTTATTCTGAATACAGGGCCAAAGGTCAACGCTGCTGCCCTTATACAATTTATCAGGTTTCATTATGTCTGTTGCAATGTTACATACGGTTCACTCTTTCATTAATATTATCGTTGGGTTTGTTTTGTAGGGACGTTAACATTCTGGCACATTTTTATTGTCATCGGACTCTCTGCTATTTGTGCAGGGAGGTTATACCTGGGTCCATTTCCATTTCCATTTACATTTTAATATTGATAGACTTTTTGTTTTCTTTTTTGTTTCTTGTTGTTTTTCCTTCTTTTTTTTTGTTGTTTTTTTTTTTTTTTTTTGTTGTTTTGTTTTTCCCGCTCTCACCACCACCGCCGCATCACGCCTTCCGTTTTCTTGGTTTCTTTTCTGTTCTTCAACTGCTTCAACATCACCGCGCCCCATTTCCACACCACAGCCATCAGCCTCCGAGACGGGCGGGCGCAGTGTGCCATTTCCGGCGCACAAGCACACCCGTACGGTACTCTCCTCGCCCCCACGCCACCAACAACACAGCGACCACGCGGCTTTCAGGCATGGCATGGCACGGCACGGCACCGGCGAAATGCGCCGCCCCCGCCCCTCCGCGCATCCGTCCGTCTCGCCACGTTCACTGACAGCCGCGTCTGCGGCTACACCACGACAACCACAACACCGCTCCCCTCCCTGGCAACTCACATTGTTTTTCTCCTCCTCTTTTGCACAAACCACAACGCCGAGCACAGGCGCAAGCCACCCACACCGCGCCCCTCCCCGTCCCGTCTTTGGCCGCCGCTCCTCGTTTCCTCGTTTGCCCCCTCCCATCTCCCGAAATGCCATGCCAGCAGCGTTACGCATGCCCCTCCCCTGTCCACACAACACTACCGCCTAACGAACAGCCTTTTCCGGGCCACATCCAGGGCACGCCCACCTCCAAACACTGCCAATTCACGGACGCACACACACACACACACACACACACTCACTCACTTTCTCGACACCTTTCTGTACGGAGGGTGCGTCATCTCGACCGTGACAGAGTGACGGCAACTATCGACGATCCATTTCCCCCCACTGGTAAAACATGTCCACTAACACCTACATACATCATTCAAGTACACAGACAATAGCATACACACAATGGGAGGGCACACGAACATGGACGGCACGGCACTGTCATACACTCTTCCTCAGAACCATATCAACAAACGTTACGTACATCCGGGAAAGCGAAAGCGAACGCGAACGCGAAAGCGAAAGCGAAAGCAAAGGCAAAGGCAAAGCCCAATGCAGCCGTCAAAGGTAACGTTCACCACGGCAGACACTTGCAGCCGCGCCGCCGTTAAACGCATTTCAGTGCGGCTCCAATACGCCTCCGACACGGGAACGTTCCGTTGCTCTACGAATGCGTTTCTCCCCTTTTTCCCTTCCTCTCTCTTTTGCCCCCCCTCCTTGCACTCTTGCCTCATTCCTCACGTTCTGCCCAGACATTCGACCGATCAAAGTCAACCTTTCGTTACCGTTCTCAGCGCGACGGTGTACAACAGTATGACGGGTGTGCCCAAGACTTCGGTTCAGTTGCGTGACGCCGGTCTATCGCGCCGATCGACAGTTACTCAGGGGGCGACGGATCGGACCACGTCACCGACACACAAAACACTTTCAAACAAACAAATACATACCGGATGGACACAGACAAACACGTGTACAGACATTCGCCAAACAAACGACCGCCGCCGTCGTCGTCTAGCGTGCATCTTGAATGACGACATCGGTGTGCGTGCGTCGTACGCAATCAGTCAGACACGGCTATCAAACATCAGAGTCGAATGGTACATCATCGTGCGTGTCGCCGTACACGTACAGTACAATACAACAACAATGCGTCTTAATGGCACGTTCATTTCAACGTCACTCACACACCTCCACGCTGCAGTTACGTCGCACCATTGTCAAACTCGGCGTACAGCAAAGGGAATAGTGGGCGGCAAAAAAAAAACCAAACAAAAACATTTCACATTTCACCCTCGCCATGTATGATGTGCAAAAAAAACAAACCCGCAAACGGCCGTCGTTACGGTGACACAAAAGTCGCCGATCGCACTGTCCCCCCTCGCAGACGGGTAACACACACACACACACACACCAACAACACCAATGGGTCAAAAACCACGCCAACGAGGCGTGCCACCATTCCACGCCACGGCGACCAACCTCGTGGCCGTACCCCGCGCAACACGCTTTGACGCGCCCCCCCACCCACAATCAAAATGCACACATACATCACAGCCGTCCACACAAACAACAACAACAACAATTCCGCCCTTCCCGCAAAAGGCAAGTTGGTGGCCCTGAAAAGGGCCGTTTTGCCGCTCTCGCAACGGAGGAGCCTTCTCCATCCTTCCTTCCATTCCAGAGCCACCTCCTTACTTGGAGCTCGTGTACTTGGTCACCGCCTTCGTGCCCTCGCTCACGGCGTGCTTGGCCAGCTCGCCAGGCAGCAACAGCCGCACAGCGGTCTGGATCTCGCGGGACGTGATGGTCGAGCGCTTGTTGTAGTGCGCCAGGCGAGAAGCCTCGGCCGCAATGCGCTCGAAAATGTCGTTCACGAAGCTGTTCATGATGCTCATCGCCTTCGACGAGATGCCCGTGTCAGGGTGCACCTGCTTCAGCACCTTGTAGATGTAGATGGCATAGCTCTCCTTCCTCTTGCGCTTCTTCTTCTTGTCGCCCTTCGAAATGTTCTTCTGCGCCTTGCCAGCCTTCTTGGCGGCCTTCCCGCTAGTCTTGGGCGGCATCTCGAACCAACGTACGGCAGCAGCAACACCAGTAGCAAGCGCTCCGCTCTAGTCAGCGTCTCCCCACACAGTGGCACCCGCCGCCAGCCGCCGCCGCACCTTTACCAGCTCGCCCTGTTGCGGCCGCCGACCAATGGGGCGCGCGCGCAACCGGCCGCCGCACCCGAGCCCATAAAGCACCCCCACCCCGGCTGCGCCGGCACGCACTCCGCTGCTCGACTCGCTGCCGCTCGCACCGGTCGTTTTCGTTTCCGTTTCGTGTGCACCGTCGCTAGCCCATCGCCATGTCCGGACGCGGAAAGGGAGGCAAAGTCAAGGGCAAGTCAAAGTCCCGCTCAAGCAGGGCTGGGCTCCAGTTCCCGGTCGGCAGAATCCACCGCCTCCTGCGCAAGGGAAACTACGCAGAGCGCGTCGGCGCCGGGGCGCCCGTCTACCTCGCCGCCGTCATGGAGTACCTCGCGGCTGAGGTGCTCGAGCTGGCCGGAAACGCGGCCCGCGACAACAAGAAGACGCGCATCATCCCGCGCCACCTGCAGCTTGCCATCCGCAACGACGAGGAGCTCAACAAGCTCCTGTCGGGCGTCACCATCGCACAGGGTGGTGTCCTGCCCAACATCCAGGCCGTCCTGCTGCCAAAGAAGACCGAGAAGAAGGCCTAAAGGAGGCCAGGCAATCGCAGCGCCGCGTGCTCCCCTGCACGCAACGCGCTTTGCCGGCTCGGCCCACAACAATCGGCCCTTTTCAGGGCCACCACACAAACCTACGTCCAAAGCAAAATTTCAGTCGTCCTCGCCGCACCTTGTTTTGTTTTAACTTTGCACTGTCACAGCACAGCCGCCGCCGGCGCACGTCCGCCATCTTGTCGTCCACACAGCCCGTGTGGCCCAACACACACACACACACACATTTTGCACGGTCGCAGTCGCCTTCCAAACCGACAACGGCAGCAATAATGACCATTGTTAAAGGGAGGCGTGTCGACACACCGCCCTCCACTCCCGCGCGCAACGGCCGTCGACACGAACGAAACAGCTGATCCGGCCGCCTATGCCCACACGCCTTGCCTCGGAAACCCCAACGCCGCCGCAAACAAACACACAGAGCCAAACCACGCAAGCAAATAATCACCGCCTCTCGCACAACAACACACAGCCCGCCATCTCCGTCGCGATCGATACAAAGACACACAATAACAAACACACAAACGAAGCAGCTCCACACACAGCCAGCCACATGACACGTTTCCTTTCCTTCTCCCCTCCCAGTCACATCACGTCGCTCAAAACGGAAAGAAAGAAAGAAACAAACAAACAAACAAACAACACAGCGCACACACGCAGCAACAACACAGACTCTTTCGCACTTTTCAACTTCCGAACAGTGTGGTGGCCCTGAAAAGGGCCGTTTTCTAGTCTCTCCCACCCACAAGCACGGCCGCGGGAAGGCCAGCGCCCGCTGCGACGCAGCCTAACCGCCGAAACCGTACAGGGTGCGCCCCTGCCTCTTCAGGGCGTACACCACGTCCATGGCCGTCACAGTCTTGCGCTTGGCGTGCTCAGTGTACGTCACCGCGTCGCGGATCACGTTCTCCAGGAACACCTTCAGCACCCCGCGGGTCTCCTCGTAGATCAGACCAGAGATGCGCTTCACGCCGCCCCTGCGAGCCAGGCGGCGGATGGCGGGCTTCGTGATGCCCTGGATGTTGTCGCGCAACACCTTGCGGTGCCGCTTGGCGCCACCCTTGCCGAGCCCCTTTCCTCCCTTGCCGCGGCCTGTCATCCTTCCTTCCTCGGGCAAAGCAAAACGTGCACAAACAGCAGCTGCAGCGGCTGGCGAGTCGGCTACGGTCTGCGCCCAGCGCTTTTTTTTATAAAGGATGGGGCCCCTCCACGCCCGCACCAACGTGGTGACCAACACAAAAGTTCTACTGTCACCTCCGTATGCATGTTAGTTTTGAATCAAGGCGTCACAGGATGCAGGCTGTGATGTTATCCATGCGTCTGGGTAAGGCTACTCATTAACATGGTCCATCAGGAGATAGTAGTGGTCGAAAGCGATCGAAGGGTAGCGGTTGTAAGAGCAGAGGAAAAAAAGTGCCAAGGCCAGCGCCAAGGGAAAAAAACCTCTGCGACAGTAGGACGGGAAGTAAGAGCAGTAGCGGTTTGCTAGCTGCGACAGAGCATGCAAGGTGAGGGGGGTTAGCGTGAGGTATCGTGCAACGTTACCTATGTACTGCGTGGTCGTTCGCTGGGTCAGTCCGGTGCCGCGGCTGGGCTCCCTCGTTGTCTCCTGGGCCGGCCGCAGTGGCTTACTCCCTGTAACACAAAAGTTCGGCGCGGCAGCGCGGCGACGCTTGCGCGATGAAGACTGCCCTGGCGGTTTTCTTCTTTGCACCTTTCACCTGCGGTGCTGCTGGGGCAACCGCTGGGACAGGCGCGCGAACGTCCTTCTGCGAGGTCGCAGGAGTGTTCGCAGGTACGACTGCACTGAGGCCTTGGGCGAAGACTGCACGCAGTTGCCTCAAGGCCTCTTCCTTCTCTGCAGCCACGGCGGCTGCGAAGGCAGCCCTCTCCACCGCCATTACGGCTTTGAGCGCTGCTGTGGCCTCCTTCACGGCGATGCCGAGCTCGAGGTCACATCTCTTCGCGGGAGGGCGAGCTGCGTCCTGGCGGCCCGTTTCCGAGCGGCCGTCCCCGCCCCTGGCAGGTGGATCTGCTGCTGCGCCATCCCTCAGCTGCACCGGGCTGTTCTCCGCCCTACGCCGTTTCCGACGTCGTCTTCTCTTCTGCTGCTGCGTCGGTGCGGCCGCGGCCGCTTCGCCGCCCCCGGCACGGCTGCGGCTAGAGAAAGCCGCGCAACCGCGCCAGCTGGCGACGTGCGGGCCGCCACACCGGACACAAGTCGGCAGAGCGTTGCTGCCGCGGTCGCAGGCGCGGCTGTCGTGCTCACCTGAGCACTTGACGCACCGCGCCGCGTTGCGGCAATACTTCGCAACATGGCCCTCGCCCTGGCACCTGAAGCACTGGGGCTGAGGATCCATGGCGGTCGGGAGAGCTTCCGTCGTAACCGGGAAGCCCAGCAACTTCCGCAAGTCGAAGATGTCGCTCCCGCCGTCGACCGTTTGCACGGTCACGGCATAGAGCGGCGCCCTCTTCCTGTTGGTCCGGTTGTGCAACCTTGCGGCTGCATTACCAAACCCGGCTCGCAGCAGCCCTTCCCGGACCGCTGCCTCGTCACAGCACCAAGGCAACCCCCTGAGGAGTGCCTTAGTCGTCTTCATCCTTCCTACGGAAGGTGCCTTCTCACGCGCCGGCGGCGCGTCGACGATGTGGTCGGCCACTGCGACCTTGATCGCCCTGTGGTCGGCCACGTTTGCGGCTCGAACGCAGATCAGCGAGTCTGTATCAACAGACTCGTAGACCACCTCGTTCCGAGCGCATTTCGTCATGGTGTCGAACAGCGCTGTCCACCCGCCTTTGCACTTGACGTACAAAGGGGGGACTGGCCGCGACTCGTCTTCACAGGAGTTCCTTGCACGGTCGGCAGACTCAGAGAGTCGCACAACCGAAGGACCCTTCGTAGCGGCAGGTTTCCTCTGCGCACCCTTCTTTCCCATGCTGCGAGGCGCGGAACACGACAATTTGCACGCGTTGTCAAAACAACGCACGACAATTTGCTCTCCGCAGCGCCCACAGCACAGAAAACCTCTTCACGAGCTCTCAACGGCCGAGTAAGCGAAGCGCGCGCCCGCCGCCCCCCTATATAGACTCTGGCCCGCCCTCCCCCCACCACGCGCAACCGAGGGCATATAAGCGCAGCACGGAGGCGCGCGGGCCCGTTGTCAAGGCAGCACCGGACGCCGCGCCGCACCTAACCTCCACGCACGCCGCTCCGCTACCGCTACCGCCATGGCCCGCACAAAGCAAACGGCCCGCAAGTCCACCGGCGGAAAGGCGCCGCGCAAACAGCTCGCCACCAAGGCGGCGAGGAAGAGCGCGCCCGCCACCGGAGGCGTCAAGAAGCCCCACCGCTACAGGCCGGGCACCGTCGCCCTGCGAGAAATCAGGCGCTACCAGAAGAGCACAGAGCTGCTCATCCGCAAGCTGCCATTCCAGCGCCTAGTGCGCGAGATCGCCCAGGACTTCAAGACCGACCTGCGCTTCCAGAGCTCCGCAGTCATGGCCCTGCAGGAGGCCAGCGAGGCCTACCTCGTCGGCCTCTTCGAAGACACCAACCTGTGCGCAATCCACGCCAAGCGCGTCACCATCATGCCCAAGGACATCCAGCTCGCGCGCCGCATCCGCGGCGAGCGCGCCTAAACCGCGCCGCGGCACCGCACCGCACAAACAAAAACGGCCCTTTTCAGGGCCACTAACATCTCTCCGTCGCGAGCAAACTTTGTCGGTCGCCTGCCTCTCGCCCCGCAACCCAAAAACAAAAACCACCACTTCCCGTCCGTCCGCCACACCCGCTCACTCTGCCTGCCTGCTAGCAGCGCGCAACAATCACACATCATCCCTCCCCGGCGCTCAAAGCGCACAATACCCAACGGCCGACGTCACACCGCACGGGTGGCTGGCCGGCCGCCGCTTTCGTTTCGAAAACAAAAAAACCCGCACTCCACTCCGACGGCCAACGGCCAGGCAGGCGCGCTCGCTCGCTCTACACGCCACCGAAATCCCCGCCGACTCCTTCCACATCTCAACGTGCCCCCCGTTGCAAAACATAACACACACACACACAAAGGAACAAAACAAAACAAAGACCAGACACGACTCGACTCGACAAGACAGACATCCGAGAAGAACGAACGCAGGCAAGCCAACCAACGTATTCAAACAAAACAACGTGACAGAAAACCAACCGTCGGCCGCCGCCACAAACACGGCGACAATCAACCACGACAACAACAACAACAACAACAACACCGCTTACCGCTACCGCCGCCCACACCCGCCACCGACCCCCGCAATCCAACCACCACGGCACGCAAACAGCATCCCCACGGGCATACAGAAACGCCAGACAGACACCCACACCAAACGCAACACGACAATCAAAACCTTCCCCGACGTGCTTTGATGGCCCTGAGAAGGGCCGTTTTGGGCCGCGCGTCTCTTGCGCGCCACTAGACGACGACGGGGGGTGGGGACGACGGAGTCAAGCGCCAAACCCTTCCTTTCTCCCATCTCTTTCTCCTCTACTCTACTTCTTCTTCTTGGGCGAAGCCTTCGCCTTAGACGGCGTCGTCGCCTTCTTCGGGCGCGGCGCCTTCGGCTTCTTCGTCGGAACCTTGGCGGCCTTCTTCGCCTTCGACGGCGACTTGGCCTTGGCCGGCTTGGCCGCAGCCGCCTTCTTCGCACCCGCGGGAGCGGCCGACGCCGCAGACGCCTTCTTGGCGGCGCCCGCCTTCCGACCGGTCGCCGCCTTCACGCCACCAGCCTTCTTTGCGCCGGCCGCACGGGCGCCCTTCTTCTCCTTGCTGGCCGGAGCGGCGCGCTTCTTCTTGGCACCGCCAGCACGAGCCTTGCCGCCCTCGGCCGCCCCCCCGCCGCCGGCGCCGGCAAGCTTGAACGAGCCGGACGCGCCCTTCCCCTTCGTCTGCACCAGCTCGCCCGCCACGACGGCCGACTTGAGGTACTTCTTGATAAACGGCGCCAGCTTCTCCGCGTCCAGCTTGTAGTGCGCGGCTATGTACTTCTTGATCGCCTGCAGCGACGACCCGCCGCGCTCCTTCAGACTCTTGATGGCGGCCGTCACCATCTCAGAGGTGCGCGGGTGCGCAGGCTTGGCGCGCGGCTTCTTCGCAGACGACGCAGACTTGGCCTTCTTCGTAGTGCCGGTGGCGGCGGGTGCCGCAGCAGTCTCGTTCGTAGCCGCCTGATCTGCCATTTCGACGACGCGCGTAACACACAGCGAGAGCGAGCGGGACGGCAGGCACGCAAGCACAGCACAGCAGCAGAGCAGAGAATCACAAGGCCCAGCCAGTGTCGCGGGCGGGCGCGGACGGCCGAGAGAGCGGCCGCCACTCTGCGCGCCGCCGCGCCGCGCCTCCCGCGCTTGCTACCGCCCAACGTCCGACAGCCTGTGCGGAGCAGCCCCAAACCTGCGCCACAACCGCCCGCGCCTTTCAAACCACCGAGGATGGGGCTACACACAGCCACACCACAGTCGCCAACCAGTCGCCACGGCAGCGCCGCAAACCACGGCCAAACTGCAGCTACCGCGCGCTACAGCCTGCGTCGGCCCGCCGAGAATCGCCGCCCCCGCCCAAATGCCGCCCCCACAGCCCCAGCCGACGACCCGCCACAATGGCCAAACCTTCGGCAAAACTCCCACACCGTCGCCGCGGCAGCCCGGCCAGCGCGGCCGGCGCCACAGCCACACAAGCCGAGGCGTGCGGCGATGACGGCCGTGCAAACGCGCCTCCGCCGCCCCATCGCCTTCCGTCGCCCTCCCGCCGTTTCCCGATCGGCCCGCAGCCGTCGGGCCACATCGCGCGCCGTCCTCCTCCTCTCGCCCGCCAACATTCACAGCCGTTTCTCAACAATTGCCCGCCGCAAACGGACGCCGCCTGCGCAACAGGCGCCGCCGCCCCTCGCCGCTTCCGACCCAACCCCTCGACCGAGGCAAACCGCAATCCGAATCTACAGACCAACCCAATCTGCCGTCAAGCACACACGACAGCCGACCTTACACGTTACGCGTTACACATTACGTTTACACGTCTACGTTAGGTTAGGTTAGGTGGACGTGGGTTAGGTTAAGGGGACTTGGGTTAGGTTAAGCGTCAAACTTAGGTTAAGCATTCAAACACGTCAGGCGTCAGAGGTTAGGTTAGGTTAGGTTAGGTTAGGTTAGGTTAGGTTAGGTTAGTGCTAGGTTGAGAAGCGTCAAACGTAGGTTAAAAAGGCGTTCAAACGTGAGGCGTGAGCCGGACAGCTTACCTTACGTAGACGTTAGGGGCTCACAGGCTGAGCTCACCTCGCCACACCACAGGTTCGGTTCGGTTCGCTCGGCTCAGCGTAAAGCGCCGAGGTCAGGGTTACGTTCGTTCACCTTCGGGCGCCACACTTTCGGTTGAAAGGTCGCGACGGGACGACGTCGGCAGGCACGCCGCAAACGAACAAAAACGTACAGACGACGTCGGAAACCGCCGACAGACGGGGGAGCAGCACGACCACGACCAGACACCGAGCGCGAACGAGACACACGCGAACCACCCCCACCGGCCAAAGGGCACCACACAACAACCCAGAGCACCACGTGTCGACACCAGAGCAACCCGCCGCTCACGCGACATGGCTGGCACCGAAGGGCAACCGCCCGCAACTGCGCTTTCCGCGCCGGCCCGGATGCACGTCGTGCTACAACAACACCACTACCGTACACAGCCGCTGTTCACAACATCACTATCAATGGCGCGCCCGCGGCTCGCCGCCGTCGCAGTCGCAGCCCCAACGCCAGCACTTTTGCACCACCATTCACACGCACCGCAACACAGCTCGCCGACACAGCCGAACAAAACAAACACCACACAACAACAGCAACAACGCCGCCGCCTCTACTTGTGCCGGCGACCCACCCCGCCGATGGCGCACCTTTCGCCAGCCGGCAATCGACACACACGCACCCACCCACCGGGGCCCAGTGCAAAAAACAAAAAACACACAAAAACAAAAAAACCAAACAACACAAACGACACGGGAAGCGCACACCGCCACTTCGCGCGCACGCCACCAACCAGTCGTCGTCTCAAAATAACAAACACAAACAAAATAAACTAACAACTAGGGCAACACAAAACAAAAAAAAAAACGCCTCGCACGAACCGCCCACAAAAAGGACAAGCACACGCACAGCCTCTGCTGACGACCACGACGCAGCGGCACGCTGCTCCTGTCCCGCGCCCCGCGCCCCACTCGATTCACAACTCACGCGACACCGTCAACGACGGGCTCGCTTCCCGCAACCTACCACCTTTCCGCCACGACGCACAGCCCCAGCCCCACCCGACGACGCCCGTGGCAACGACTGCACTTTCACCACCGCCTCCCCCTTCCCCCCCAAAAACACACACACACACACACACAGCCAGCCAAAAACGCACTCGCGACCCACACATGCACGTGCATCGGCACACGCCAACCAGTCAACGTCGACAACCACACGCAAGGCTCGAAACGAAACCGGCGTCCTTCCACGTTGCCATCAAGCTACGCGACACAAGACACAAGGAACCAACACAACAGCCGGCCCCACTAATTCCCACTCTCACGCCGCAAAAAGCACACCGAAACCGCCAAACGCACGCACATTCCCCTTCGCACTGACACCACCGACCGGCTCGCTACCACACACCTCTCGGCAGCCGTTTCACGCCAATTCGCCACACCGCCCACACAGTCGACAAGCGCCCGCCCTGTACGGCACACGCAACGACGCAGCGCAGCAAAGGGCGCCCGCAACACATACCTCTCCGCCGCCCGACGCGCCAACCGCCACACCACACCGCCAGCCACTCGCAAATTGTGCACTGCCACCAGCCACACGTCCAACACGCCGCGCCGCCTCCGGCCACCCGCCAGGGGGCGCTCACGTCCGCGACAACAGCGCGGCCCGCCGGGCCGGGCCGGGCCGAACCGAACCGAGCCGCCGCTGCTCTGCACTCGGCACGGCCACACCCTGCTGCAGACCGGGCTCGTCCCTCTGTACGCGTCTGCCTGCGCATCAACACAACACGACCTTTTTTTTTTTTTTTTTTTTTTTTCTCTCTACCGCCATCCCTCCTTCTCGCGTTTTACTCGTTGTTGCAGCAGCGGCGCACACCTACACATCCACAGCCCCAGCCCCAGCCGAGCCGGCCTCACCTCAGGGCCCGCCGCCAGCGTCTCCTCCTCGGGCACAGGTGCGGTGCTGTGGCCGCCCATCCAACCGCATTGCTGGCCGTCCAGCCACCAGGCGTTCCCACTGCCGCGAGCCACGCCGCGCACCGACCCTGCTGCAGAAAACGAAGCATAGCCAGAGACCGACCGATACACAAAGCAAGCCGTCGCCTCGCCTCTTGTCCTTCCTGCCTTCCTTCCGCCCCCGCCCTTCTCACACCACCGCCTCTCCACTTTCGCCCCCCCCTCCTTTTTTTGTTTTTTTTTTTGTTTTCTTCTTTCTTTCTTTCTTTCTTTCTTTGGCCCTCTCTCCTTCCCGCCATGGCGGTTACGGCACCGCCTGCAGCGGCAGATTTTTTGCGCCCACACGCCTACTCCTACCACCATTAACCTTGCCCTGCCCTGCCCTGCCCTGCCCATCAACGTCGCAGTCGAACCGACGCTTGCCAACACACTGCCCACGTTCCTTTCTCTTTTCGGCCTACGCCCATTACGCGCCGCCGCCACAGCACCTTCCCTTCCCACAACACACCGACGTCATCACACGCACCCAAAACAGGGGCCACGACCGTGTTCCTCGCCCACTCCCATCCCGCACGGTACGCACATTCCCAACTACTAACCGCGCACCCTCCCTTTCCAATCTGTGTGTCTCTGTGTCTGTGTCCTGTCCGCGCGTGACGCCTCTCAACATCCGCCGTCCCCCGTCCCGTTTTCGCCCCCATGCCGTCGTCGCGCCGCCTCCTCCCCGTCCACCGCCGCCCCTGTCCGCCCCGCACCACACCATACACCGCTGCTTGTCCCGGCCGTTGCCACCAAAGGCGCCGACCGCAAACGCGCCACGCCGCAGCCCCCGTGCGTCTCGCGCTCGCTTGCATCTCCGTGCCGACGCTGCCTCTCTTCCCACTCGCACTCGACCTCGACAACACAGTCTTTGGCTCCGCCACTGCGTGTTCCGGTGGTACGCACGCTGCAACACGTATGTATTCATTACCAGAGCGATGGCGAGGCATGACAGCATCTCTGTCTGACCAGAGAGTTCTTTCTCGCTGCTAGTCGGCGCTTGGACCGCGCCAGACGACAGTAGTGGCACGCACCGGGTCGCCAGGAACAGTTGTTATATATATTGTAGCGCGAGTCGGGAGAGGTAGTAGTCGGTCGACAGTAGTAGCGGGTGGACGGTTGTACTGAGCGGGCGTCGGCGGCGTGCTCTGCTCGTCTCGCGACTCTGGTCACGGTTCGGGACGATGTATAGTATATTGTGTTACAATCAAAAGGTGGTGTGACGCTGCATTGCGCAAATCTGATAACGTATGTTCATTGTACTTATTTTGTTCAACAACAAAAGCCCCACTATTACTTTTTTTCTAAAGTAACTTTTGTCTCTTAACGAAAAACATTCACGTTTTAAAGACTACTTCCTATGGCATTTCCCTCCAAGGAGTGCAATTAATTACCAGCCAGCACTCATTCATTGCACACAGCTGTGTAAGGGGTATCTACAATTGAGGAGCGGATATAAATGCAATTTTTTGTTTTTTTTGTTTTTTTTTTTGTGTGTGTGTTGTAACCTCCCAGCAAAATTTAAAACAATGGACAATGTTATTTACGGATGCTAATGGACATTGCGCTAATTGTAACCTCGCCCACAATGAGAGGTATTGAAAATGGCAACAAAAATGTGAAATTCGCAATCTGACTCAAATATAAAGTCTTCACACAACATTTAAAAAAGTCCGTTCAGTGACAAGAAACTTCAATTAAACCGAAATATCGGTCTTTGGCCCTGTGCAAAACAATCAGAATTAAAGTCTTACCTCCGAATAAATGGATGTCACATTTCTGCTCTGGTTGTTGCGCAGCGCTTGAAGGAACTGCATTGCAAATAATAATATTCTCTTTTTTTGTGATTTTAGTGGCATTTTTCTTCAAAGAAGTGGAATGAAATGTGAAGTGCAACGAACTCTTTAGTTCAATACAAAATTAAATGTTTGAAAAATGCTTTTGAAATAAAACCTATTATTGGGGAACTTGTTGGAGAATAATTACAATAAATACAATTTTTCATTATCTAATGATTATATTAATTAACAGTATACCTTATTCACCATCTTGACCAGTGTTGCCGACCGCCTACATCACACAACCGCACTCGGCTGCTACTACTGACCGACCGCTCTGCATGACGACTATTAGCGTACTGCACGCGACGACTACTGACAGAGTACAGCCCTCAACTACACAGAGCTACGGACTCGCAACGACTACTGACAGACTGACTGACTGACTGACTGACTGACTGAGAACCGCTCGCAACACTCGCGCAGTCCAGCGCAAACTCTCTGGTCACAGATGCTACAATGTCTCGCCATCGCTACTATGTTACATACGTGTTTCAGTGTCTTTTTCATTGGGGTAACGATCTTTGGCTCTTTTTATTCTGAATACAGGGCCAAAGGTCAACGCTGCTGCCCTTATACAATTTATCAGGTTTCATTATGTCTGTTGCAATGTTACATACGGTTCACTCTTTCATTAATATTATCGTTGGGTTTGTTTTGTAGGGACGTTAACATTCTGGCACATTTTTATTATCATCGGACTCTCTGCTATTTGTGCAGGGAGGTTATACCTGGGTCCATTTCCATTTCCATTTACATTTTAATATTGATAGACTTTTTGTTTTCTTTTTTGTTTCTTGTTGTTTTTCCTTCTTTTTTTTTTTTTTTTTTTTTTTTTTTTTTTGTTGTTTTGTTTTTCCCGCTCTCACCACCACCGCCGCATCACGCCTTCCGTTTTCTTGGTTTCTTTTCTGTTCTTCAACTGCTTCAACATCACCGCGCCCCATTTCCACACCACAGCCATCAGCCTCCGAGACGGGCGGGCGCAGTGTGCCATTTCCGGCGCACAAGCACACCCGTACGGTACTCTCCTCGCCCCCACGCCACCAACAACACAGCGACCACGCGGCTTTCAGGCATGGCATGGCACGGCACGGCACCGGCGAAATGCGCCGCCCCCGCCCCTCCGCGCATCCGTCCGTCTCGCCACGTTCACTGACAGCCGCGTCTGCGGCTACACCACGACAACCACAACACCGCTCCCCTCCCTGGCAACTCACATTGTTTTTCTCCTCCTCTTTTGCACAAACCACAACGCCGAGCACAGGCGCAAGCCACCCACACCGCGCCCCTCCCCGTCCCGTCTTTGGCCGCCGCTCCTCGTTTCCTCGTTTGCCCCCTCCCATCTCCCGAAATGCCATGCCAGCAGCGTTACGCATGCCCCTCCCCTGTCCACACAACACTACCGCCTAACGAACAGCCTTTTCCGGGCCACATCCAGGGCACGCCCACCTCCAAACACTGCCAATTCACGGACGCACACACACACACACACACACACACTCACTCACTTTCTCGACACCTTTCTGTACGGAGGGTGCGTCATCTCGACCGTGACAGAGTGACGGCAACTATCGACGATCCATTTCCCCCCACTGGTAAAACATGTCCACTAACACCTACATACATCATTCAAGTACACAGACAATAGCATACACACAATGGGAGGGCACACGAACATGGACGGCACGGCACTGTCATACACTCTTCCTCAGAACCATATCAACAAACGTTACGTACATCCGGGAAAGCGAAAGCGAACGCGAACGCGAACGCGAAAGCGAAAGCAAAGGCAAAGGCAAAGCCCAATGCAGCCGTCAAAGGTAACGTTCACCACGGCAGACACTTGCAGCCGCGCCGCCGTTAAACGCATTTCAGTGCGGCTCCAATACGCCTCCGACACGGGAACGTTCCGTTGCTCTACGAATGCGTTTCTCCCCTTTTTCCCTTCCTCTCTCTTTTGCCCCCCCTCCTTGCACTCTTGCCTCATTCCTCACGTTCTGCCCAGACATTCGACCGATCAAAGTCAACCTTTCGTTACCGTTCTCAGCGCGACGGTGTACAACAGTATGACGGGTGTGCCCAAGACTTCGGTTCAGTTGCGTGACGCCGGTCTATCGCGCCGATCGACAGTTACTCAGGGGGCGACGGATCGGACCACGTCACCGACACACAAAACACTTTCAAACAAACAAATACATACCGGATGGACACAGACAAACACGTGTACAGACATTCGCCAAACAAACGACCGCCGCCGTCGTCGTCTAGCGTGCATCTTGAATGACGACATCGGTGTGCGTGCGTCGTACGCAATCAGTCAGACACGGCTATCAAACATCAGAGTCGAATGGTACATCATCGTGCGTGTCGCCGTACACGTACAGTACAATACAACAACAATGCGTCTTAATGGCACGTTCATTTCAACGTCACTCACACACCTCCACGCTGCAGTTACGTCGCACCATTGTCAAACTCGGCGTACAGCAAAGGGAATAGTGGGCGGCAAAAAAAAAACCAAACAAAAACATTTCACATTTCACCCTCGCCATGTATGATGTGCAAAAAAAACAAACCCGCAAACGGCCGTCGTTACGGTGACACAAAAGTCGCCGATCGCACTGTCCCCCCTCGCAGACGGGTAACACACACACACACACACACCAACAACACCAATGGGTCAAAAACCACGCCAACGAGGCGTGCCACCATTCCACGCCACGGCGACCAACCTCGTGGCCGTACCCCGCGCAACACGCTTTGACGCGCCCCCCCACCCACAATCAAAATGCACACATACATCACAGCCGTCCACACAAACAACAACAACAACAATTCCGCCCTTCCCGCAAAAGGCAAGTTGGTGGCCCTGAAAAGGGCCGTTTTGCCGCTCTCGCAACGGAGGAGCCTTCTCCATCCTTCCTTCCATTCCAGAGCCACCTCCTTACTTGGAGCTCGTGTACTTGGTCACCGCCTTCGTGCCCTCGCTCACGGCGTGCTTGGCCAGCTCGCCAGGCAGCAACAGCCGCACAGCGGTCTGGATCTCGCGGGACGTGATGGTCGAGCGCTTGTTGTAGTGCGCCAGGCGAGAAGCCTCGGCCGCAATGCGCTCGAAAATGTCGTTCACGAAGCTGTTCATGATGCTCATCGCCTTCGACGAGATGCCCGTGTCAGGGTGCACCTGCTTCAGCACCTTGTAGATGTAGATGGCATAGCTCTCCTTCCTCTTGCGCTTCTTCTTCTTGTCGCCCTTCGAAATGTTCTTCTGCGCCTTGCCAGCCTTCTTGGCGGCCTTCCCGCTAGTCTTGGGCGGCATCTCGAACCAACGTACGGCAGCAGCAACACCAGTAGCAAGCGCTCCGCTCTAGTCAGCGTCTCCCCACACAGTGGCACCCGCCGCCAGCCGCCGCCGCACCTTTACCAGCTCGCCCTGTTGCGGCCGCCGACCAATGGGGCGCGCGCGCAACCGGCCGCCGCACCCGAGCCCATAAAGCACCCCCACCCCGGCTGCGAGCAATTCAAAGTTGACGTAACTTCAGCAATTGCCCAGGCCCCGCCTCCAACTGCAGATTCTGCAGAACAGGCGCTTAAAGATCTCACCAGCACGATCCTGCAAGCAGCAAAGGAGGCCACACCACGGCCACCGGACGGCCCTCCCCCAGTTAAGCAACTCCCGCCGCACCTGCTTGCCCAAATTAGAAACAAAAATAGGATCGCCAAAGAGTGGAAGCTCACAAAGAACCCCGTAACTAGGAGGCTACTGAACCGCCTACAAAGAGAGCTCAAGGTCGCACTCACTGAGCACCGCAACCAGCAATGGTCGGCGCGACTTTCGGCCCTCCGCGTGGACGACAATAGCCTCTGGCAGGCGACCAAGCAGATTACCAAAAGACGCGCCAGACTGCCACCTCTGCACGGCGAGCGCGGACTTGTCTTTAGCACCGCAGATAAGGCAAATGCCCTGGCAGATGCCTTTGAAAAACAGTTCCGCCCCGCAGAGGCGCAGGACAGGGACCATGAAGCCGTTGTTCGACGTCAGCTCGCCACATTCCTCGCGGCGGACGACGCCGATGACGACGAAGAAAACACACCGCTCTTCACACCCGACGACGTGAACAGAGTAATCAGGTCCCTACCCAACAAAAGAGCCCCTGGCCACGACCAGCTCAACAACGTAGTAGTGAAACACCTCCCACCCCCTGCCGTAGCCCACATCGCAAATATCTTTAATGAGATCACGCGTTCCCGCAAGTTTCCAAGGTGCTGGAAACACGCAGAAGTCGTCGCGATCGCGAAACCCGGTAAAGACCCGGTTATCCCGCAGAACCACCGACCTATCAGCCTTTTGCCAACCCTTAGCAAAATCTACGAACGCCTGCTACTTATTCCCATTCTCGACCACGTCAGAATACAACAAATCCTGCCTGACTTTCAGTTCGGTTTCAGGCAGGAACACTCCGCGCCCCAGCAACTAATGAGGGTCGTTGAAGCAGCTACTGAAAGCTTCAATCGCAAAAGTTACTGCGGGGTAGTGCTACTTGACGTAGCCGCTGCCTTTGACTCTGTCTGGCACACCGGGCTTCTCTACAAGCTATTCTCCCAAGGCTTCCCAGGTCCGATAGTGAAGCTACTCGCGAGCTATCTCTCCCAAAGGACTTTCTCCGTTAGGATCGAGTCGTCGCTTTCAACAAAACGGCGCATCAGGGCAGGCGTGCCCCAGGGGTCGGTACTGGGCCCGGTACTGTACAACCTGTACACTGCCGACCTCCCGACCGTACCGCTGGTGCACACTGCCCAATACGCCGACGACACAGCGTTCTTCACGCGTAACCCGAACAGAGACAGGGTTACGCGAAGATTGCAAACAGCGCTGGACGAGACCGGCCGCTGGGCTAAAAAGTGGCGCATCACTCTCAATGAAACAAAAACCCAAGCCATTATGATCACCCGGAAACTGGGCAAGCGGGCTCCCGCCCGTCAGCCGCTACTGCTTAAGCTGAACGGCCAAGAACTCCCATGGCGACGAACCGCCAGGTACCTTGGAGTCACCCTCGACACCAGGCTCACCTGGAGGGCTCACATCGAGGACTTGCGCCGCAAAGCTAGTGGTAGGATGCAAATGTTGTATCCTATCCTAAACACCCAAAGCACCCTAGCGGCTGACATAGGAGTCAGAACCTACTGCTCACTGATACGTCCACTAATGGAGTACGCTTGCCCTGTCTGGGGATACGCGGCGCACTGGCACCTCCGCAAACTTCAGTCAGTACAAAACCGCGCGCTCAAAAGGGCGCTACACCTTCCCTTCCGCTTCCCCACTGCTGACCTACATGAAGCGGCTGGAATACAAACGCTCCACGAGCGCTTCATAGAACTGGCCGAAAGTTTTTACGAAAACACGGCCAGATCTGACAACAGACTAATAAAATACTTGGGACAGTACGACACAACACTGGACAGACACAGACGACCAAAAAGCATGCTAACTAACACAGCCTAAAAGGCAGCACAGCAACACCAAAAACACTGCACCATAACATGACATACATGACAGCAAAGACAAACCACACACAAAGCATAGAGGAGGAAATGTCCCAGAGGACAACACCCTCCACCACACATGCTCTCCTCGAAAGAGAGGATAGCACAAATGCAGTAGTCGGCGGCTGCGCCGGCACGCACTCCGCTGCTCGACTCGCTGCCGCTCGCACCGGTCGTTTTCGTTTCCGTTTCGTGTGCACCGTCGCTAGCCCATCGCCATGTCCGGACGCGGAAAGGGAGGCAAAGTCAAGGGCAAGTCAAAGTCCCGCTCAAGCAGGGCTGGGCTCCAGTTCCCGGTCGGCAGAATCCACCGCCTCCTGCGCAAGGGAAACTACGCAGAGCGCGTCGGCGCCGGGGCGCCCGTCTACCTCGCCGCCGTCATGGAGTACCTCGCGGCTGAGGTGCTCGAGCTGGCCGGAAACGCGGCCCGCGACAACAAGAAGACGCGCATCATCCCGCGCCACCTGCAGCTTGCCATCCGCAACGACGAGGAGCTCAACAAGCTCCTGTCGGGCGTCACCATCGCACAGGGTGGTGTCCTGCCCAACATCCAGGCCGTCCTGCTGCCAAAGAAGACCGAGAAGAAGGCCTAAAGGAGGCCAGGCAATCGCAGCGCCGCGTGCTCCCCTGCACGCAACGCGCTTTGCCGGCTCGGCCCACAACAATCGGCCCTTTTCAGGGCCACCACACAAACCTACGTCCAAAGCAAAATTTCAGTCGTCCTCGCCGCACCTTGTTTTGTTTTAACTTTGCACTGTCACAGCACAGCCGCCGCCGGCGCACGTCCGCCATCTTGTCGTCCACACAGCCCGTGTGGCCCAACACACACACACACACACACACACACACATTTTGCACGGTCGCAGTCGCCTTCCAAACCGACAACGGCAGCAATAATGACCATTGTTAAAGGGAGGCGTGTCGACACACCGCCCTCCACTCCCGCGCGCAACGGCCGTCGACACGAACGAAACAGCTGATCCGGCCGCCTATGCCCACACGCCTTGCCTCGGAAACCCCAACGCCGCCGCAAACAAACACACAGAGCCAAACCACGCAAGCAAATAATCACCGCCTCTCGCACAACAACACACAGCCCGCCATCTCCGTCGCGATCGATACAAAGACACACAATAACAAACACACAAACGAAGCAGCTCCACACACAGCCAGCCACATGACACGTTTCCTTTCCTTCTCCCCTCCCAGTCACATCACGTCGCTCAAAACGGAAAGAAAGAAAGAAACAAACAAACAAACAAACAACACAGCGCACACACGCAGCAACAACACAGACTCTTTCGCACTTTTCAACTTCCGAACAGTGTGGTGGCCCTGAAAAGGGCCGTTTTCTAGTCTCTCCCACCCACAAGCACGGCCGCGGGAAGGCCAGCGCCCGCTGCGACGCAGCCTAACCGCCGAAACCGTACAGGGTGCGCCCCTGCCTCTTCAGGGCGTACACCACGTCCATGGCCGTCACAGTCTTGCGCTTGGCGTGCTCAGTGTACGTCACCGCGTCGCGGATCACGTTCTCCAGGAACACCTTCAGCACCCCGCGGGTCTCCTCGTAGATCAGACCAGAGATGCGCTTCACGCCGCCCCTGCGAGCCAGGCGGCGGATGGCGGGCTTCGTGATGCCCTGGATGTTGTCGCGCAACACCTTGCGGTGCCGCTTGGCGCCACCCTTGCCGAGCCCCTTTCCTCCCTTGCCGCGGCCTGTCATCCTTCCTTCCTCGGGCAAAGCAAAACGTGCACAAACAGCAGCTGCAGCGGCTGGCGAGTCGGCTACGGTCTGCGCCCAGCGCGCCCGCCGCCCCCCTATATAGACTCTGGCCCGCCCTCCCCCCACCACGCGCAACCGAGGGCATATAAGCGCAGCACGGAGGCGCGCGGGCCCGTTGTCAAGGCAGCACCGGACGCCGCGCCGCACCTAACCTCCACGCACGCCGCTCCGCTACCGCTACCGCCATGGCCCGCACAAAGCAAACGGCCCGCAAGTCCACCGGCGGAAAGGCGCCGCGCAAACAGCTCGCCACCAAGGCGGCGAGGAAGAGCGCGCCCGCCACCGGAGGCGTCAAGAAGCCCCACCGCTACAGGCCGGGCACCGTCGCCCTGCGAGAAATCAGGCGCTACCAGAAGAGCACAGAGCTGCTCATCCGCAAGCTGCCATTCCAGCGCCTAGTGCGCGAGATCGCCCAGGACTTCAAGACCGACCTGCGCTTCCAGAGCTCCGCAGTCATGGCCCTGCAGGAGGCCAGCGAGGCCTACCTCGTCGGCCTCTTCGAAGACACCAACCTGTGCGCAATCCACGCCAAGCGCGTCACCATCATGCCCAAGGACATCCAGCTCGCGCGCCGCATCCGCGGCGAGCGCGCCTAAACCGCGCCGCGGCACCGCACCGCACAAACAAAAACGGCCCTTTTCAGGGCCACTAACATCTCTCCGTCGCGAGCAAACTTTGTCGGTCGCCTGCCTCTCGCCCCGCAACCCAAAAACAAAAACCACCACTTCCCGTCCGTCCGCCACACCCGCTCACTCTGCCTGCCTGCTAGCAGCGCGCAACAATCACACATCATCCCTCCCCGGCGCTCAAAGCGCACAATACCCAACGGCCGACGTCACACCGCACGGGTGGCTGGCCGGCCGCCGCTTTCGTTTCGAAAACAAAAAAACCCGCACTCCACTCCGACGGCCAACGGCCAGGCAGGCGCGCTCGCTCGCTCTACACGCCACCGAAATCCCCGCCGACTCCTTCCACATCTCAACGTGCCCCCCGTTGCAAAACATAACACACACACACACACAAAGGAACAAAACAAAACAAAGACCAGACACGACTCGACTCGACAAGACAGACATCCGAGAAGAACGAACGCAGGCAAGCCAACCAACGTATTCAAACAAAACAACGTGACAGAAAACCAACCGTCGGCCGCCGCCACAAACACGGCGACAATCAACCACGACAACAACAACAACAACAACAACACCGCTTACCGCTACCGCCGCCCACACCCGCCACCGACCCCCGCAATCCAACCACCACGGCACGCAAACAGCATCCCCACGGGCATACAGAAACGCCAGACAGACACCCACACCAAACGCAACACGACAATCAAAACCTTCCCCGACGTGCTTTGATGGCCCTGAGAAGGGCCGTTTTGGGCCGCGCGTCTCTTGCGCGCCACTAGACGACGACGGGGGGTGGGGACGACGGAGTCAAGCGCCAAACCCTTCCTTTCTCCCATCTCTTTCTCCTCTACTCTACTTCTTCTTCTTGGGCGAAGCCTTCGCCTTAGACGGCGTCGTCGCCTTCTTCGGGCGCGGCGCCTTCGGCTTCTTCGTCGGAACCTTGGCGGCCTTCTTCGCCTTCGACGGCGACTTGGCCTTGGCCGGCTTGGCCGCAGCCGCCTTCTTCGCACCCGCGGGAGCGGCCGACGCCGCAGACGCCTTCTTGGCGGCGCCCGCCTTCCGACCGGTCGCCGCCTTCACGCCACCAGCCTTCTTTGCGCCGGCCGCACGGGCGCCCTTCTTCTCCTTGCTGGCCGGAGCGGCGCGCTTCTTCTTGGCACCGCCAGCACGAGCCTTGCCGCCCTCGGCCGCCCCCCCGCCGCCGGCGCCGGCAAGCTTGAACGAGCCGGACGCGCCCTTCCCCTTCCTCTGCACCAGCTCGCCCGCCACGACGGCCGACTTGAGGTACTTCTTGATAAACGGCGCCAGCTTCTCCGCGTCCAGCTTGTAGTGCGCGGCTATGTACTTCTTGATCGCCTGCAGCGACGACCCGCCGCGCTCCTTCAGACTCTTGATGGCGGCCGTCACCATCTCAGAGGTGCGCGGGTGCGCAGGCTTGGCGCGCGGCTTCTTCGCAGACGACGCAGACTTGGCCTTCTTCGTAGTGCCGGTGGCGGCGGGTGCCGCAGCAGTCTCGTTCGTAGCCGCCTGATCTGCCATTTCGACGACGCGCGTAACACACAGCGAGAGCGAGCGGGACGGCAGGCACGCAAGCACAGCACAGCAGCAGAGCAGAGAATCACAAGGCCCAGCCAGTGTCGCGGGCGGGCGCGGACGGCCGAGAGAGCGGCCGCCACTCTGCGCGCCGCCGCGCCGCGCCTCCCGCGCTTGCTACCGCCCAACGTCCGACAGCCTGTGCGGAGCAGCCCCAAACCTGCGCCACAACCGCCCGCGCCTTTCAAACCACCGAGGATGGGGCTACACACAGCCACACCACAGTCGCCAACCAGTCGCCACGGCAGCGCCGCAAACCACGGCCAAACTGCAGCTACCGCGCGCTACAGCCTGCGTCGGCCCGCCGAGAATCGCCGCCCCCGCCCAAATGCCGCCCCCACAGCCCCAGCCGACGACCCGCCACAATGGCCAAACCTTCGGCAAAACTCCCACACCGTCGCCGCGGCAGCCCGGCCAGCGCGGCCGGCGCCACAGCCACACAAGCCGAGGCGTGCGGCGATGACGGCCGTGCAAACGCGCCTCCGCCGCCCCATCGCCTTCCGTCGCCCTCCCGCCGTTTCCCGATCGGCCCGCAGCCGTCGGGCCACATCGCGCGCCGTCCTCCTCCTCTCGCCCGCCAACATTCACAGCCGTTTCTCAACAATTGCCCGCCGCAAACGGACGCCGCCTGCGCAACAGGCGCCGCCGCCCCTCGCCGCTTCCGACCCAACCCCTCGACCGAGGCAAACCGCAATCCGAATCTACAGACCAACCCAATCTGCCGTCAAGCACACACGACAGCCGACCTTACACGTTACGCGCTACACATTACGTTTACACGTCTACGTTAGGTTAGGTTAGGTGGACGTGGGTTAGGTTAAGGGGACTTGGGTTAGGTTAAGCGTCAAACTTAGGTTAAGCATTCAAACACGTCAGGCGTCAGAGGTTAGGTTAGGTTAGGTTAGGTTAGGTTAGGTTAGGTTAGGTTAGTGCTAGGTTGAGAAGCGTCAAACGTAGGTTAAAAAGGCGTTCAAACGTGAGGCGTGAGCCGGACAGCTTACCTTACGTAGACGTTAGGGGCTCACAGGCTGAGCTCACCTCGCCACACCACAGGTTCGGTTCGGTTCGCTCGGCTCAGCGTAAAGCGCCGAGGTCAGGGTTACGTTCGTTCACCTTCGGGCGCCACACTTTCGGTTGAAAGGTCGCGACGGGACGACGTCGGCAGGCACGCCGCAAACGAACAAAAACGTACAGACGACGTCGGAAACCGCCGACAGACGGGGGAGCAGCACGACCACGACCAGACACCGAGCGCGAACGAGACACACGCGAACCACCCCCACCGGCCAAAGGGCACCACACAACAACCCAGAGCACCACGTGTCGACACCAGAGCAACCCGCCGCTCACGCGACATGGCTGGCACCGAAGGGCAACCGCCCGCAACTGCGCTTTCCGCGCCGGCCCGGATGCACGTCGTGCTACAACAACACCACTACCGTACACAGCCGCTGTTCACAACATCACTATCAATGGCGCGCCCGCGGCTCGCCGCCGTCGCAGTCGCAGCCCCAACGCCAGCACTTTTGCACCACCATTCACACGCACCGCAACACAGCTCGCCGACACAGCCGAACAAAACAAACACCACACAACAACAGCAACAACGCCGCCGCCTCTACTTGTGCCGGCGACCCACCCCGCCGATGGCGCACCTTTCGCCAGCCGGCAATCGACACACACGCACCCACCCACCGGGGCCCAGTGCAAAAAACAAAAAACACACAAAAACAAAAAAACCAAACAACACAAACGACACGGGAAGCGCACACCGCCACTTCGCGCGCACGCCACCAACCAGTCGTCGTCTCAAAATAACAAACACAAACAAAATAAACTAACAACTAGGGCAACACAAAACAAAAAAAAAAACGCCTCGCACGAACCGCCCACAAAAAGGACAAGCACACGCACAGCCTCTGCTGACGACCACGACGCAGCGGCACGCTGCTCCTGTCCCGCGCCCCGCGCCCCACTCGATTCACAACTCACGCGACACCGTCAACGACGGGCTCGCTTCCCGCAACCTACCACCTTTCCGCCACGACGCACAGCCCCAGCCCCACCCGACGACGCCCGTGGCAACGACTGCACTTTCACCACCGCCTCCCCCTTCCCCCCCAAAAACACACACACACACACACACAGCCAGCCAAAAACGCACTCGCGACCCACACATGCACGTGCATCGGCACACGCCAACCAGTCAACGTCGACAACCACACGCAAGGCTCGAAACGAAACCGGCGTCCTTCCACGTTGCCATCAAGCTACGCGACACAAGACACAAGGAACCAACACAACAGCCGGCCCCACTAATTCCCACTCTCACGCCGCAAAAAGCACACCGAAACCGCCAAACGCACGCACATTCCCCTTCGCACTGACACCACCGACCGGCTCGCTACCACACACCTCTCGGCAGCCGTTTCACGCCAATTCGCCACACCGCCCACACAGTCGACAAGCGCCCGCCCTGTACGGCACACGCAACGACGCAGCGCAGCAAAGGGCGCCCGCAACACATACCTCTCCGCCGCCCGACGCGCCAACCGCCACACCACACCGCCAGCCACTCGCAAATTGTGCACTGCCACCAGCCACACGTCCAACACGCCGCGCCGCCTCCGGCCACCCGCCAGGGGGCGCTCACGTCCGCGACAACAGCGCGGCCCGCCGGGCCGGGCCGGGCCGAACCGAACCGAGCCGCCGCTGCTCTGCACTCGGCACGGCCACACCCTGCTGCAGACCGGGCTCGTCCCTCTGTACGCGTCTGCCTGCGCATCAACACAACACGACCTTTTTTTTTTTTTTTTTTTTTTTTCTCTCTACCGCCATCCCTCCTTCTCGCGTTTTACTCGTTGTTGCAGCAGCGGCGCACACCTACACATCCACAGCCCCAGCCCCAGCCGAGCCGGCCTCACCTCAGGGCCCGCCGCCAGCGTCTCCTCCTCGGGCACAGGTGCGGTGCTGTGGCCGCCCATCCAACCGCATTGCTGGCCGTCCAGCCACCAGGCGTTCCCACTGCCGCGAGCCACGCCGCGCACCGACCCTGCTGCAGAAAACGAAGCATAGCCAGAGACCGACCGATACACAAAGCAAGCCGTCGCCTCGCCTCTTGTCCTTCCTGCCTTCCTTCCGCCCCCGCCCTTCTCACACCACCGCCTCTCCACTTTCGCCCCCCCCTCCTTTTTTTGTTTTTTTTTTTTTTGTTTTCTTCTTTCTTTCTTTCTTTCTTTCTTTGGCCCTCTCTCCTTCCCGCCATGGCGGTTACGGCACCGCCTGCAGCGGCAGATTTTTTGCGCCCACACGCCTACTCCTACCACCATTAACCTTGCCCTGCCCTGCCCTGCCCTGCCCATCAACGTCGCAGTCGAACCGACGCTTGCCAACACACTGCCCACGTTCCTTTCTCTTTTCGGCCTACGCCCATTACGCGCCGCCGCCACAGCACCTTCCCTTCCCACAACACACCGACGTCATCACACGCACCCAAAACAGGGGCCACGACCGTGTTCCTCGCCCACTCCCATCCCGCACGGTACGCACATTCCCAACTACTAACCGCGCACCCTCCCTTTCCAATCTGTGTGTCTCTGTGTCTGTGTCCTGTCCGCGCGTGACGCCTCTCAACATCCGCCGTCCCCCGTCCCGTTTTCGCCCCCATGCCGTCGTCGCGCCGCCTCCTCCCCGTCCACCGCCGCCCCTGTCCGCCCCGCACCACACCATACACCGCTGCTTGTCCCGGCCGTTGCCACCAAAGGCGCCGACCGCAAACGCGCCACGCCGCAGCCCCCGTGCGTCTCGCGCTCGCTTGCATCTCCGTGCCGACGCTGCCTCTCTTCCCACTCGCACTCGACCTCGACAACACAGTCTTTGGCTCCGCCACTGCGTGTTCCGGTGGTACGCACGCTGCAACACGTATGTATTCATTACCAGAGCGATGGCGAGGCATGACAGCATCTCTGTCTGACCAGAGAGTTCTTTCTCGCTGCTAGTCGGCGCTTGGACCGCGCCAGACGACAGTAGTGGCACGCACCGGGTCGCCAGGAACAGTTGTTATATATATTGTAGCGCGAGTCGGGAGAGGTAGTAGTCGGTCGACAGTAGTAGCGGGTGGACGGTTGTACTGAGCGGGCGTCGGCGGCGTGCTCTGCTCGTCTCGCGACTCTGGTCACGGTTCGGGACGATGTATAGTATATTGTGTTACAATCAAAAGGTGGTGTGACGCTGCATTGCGCAAATCTGATAACGTATGTTCATTGTACTTATTTTGTTCAACAACAAAAGCCCCACTATTACTTTTTTTCTAAAGTAACTTTTGTCTCTTAACGAAAAACATTCACGTTTTAAAGACTACTTCCTATGGCATTTCCCTCCAAGGAGTGCAATTAATTACCAGCCAGCACTCATTCATTGCACACAGCTGTGTAAGGGGTATCTACAATTGAGGAGCGGATATAAATGCAATTTTTTGTTTTTTTTGTTTTTTTTTTGTGTGTGTGTTGTAACCTCCCAGCAAAATTTAAAACAATGGACAATGTTATTTACGGATGCTAATGGACATTGCGCTAATTGTAACCTCGCCCACAATGAGAGGTATTGAAAATGGCAACAAAAATGTGAAATTCGCAATCTGACTCAAATATAAAGTCTTCACACAACATTTAAAAAAGTCCGTTCAGTGACAAGAAACTTCAATTAAACCGAAATATCGGTCTTTGGCCCTGTGCAAAACAATCAGAATTAAAGTCTTACCTCCGAATAAATGGATGTCACATTTCTGCTCTGGTTGTTGCGCAGCGCTTGAAGGAACTGCATTGCAAATAATAATATTCTCTTTTTTTGTGATTTTAGTGGCATTTTTCTTCAAAGAAGTGGAATGAAATGTGAAGTGCAACGAACTCTTTAGTTCAATACAAAATTAAATGTTTGAAAAATGCTTTTGAAATAAAACCTATTATTGGGGAACTTGTTGGAGAATAATTACAATAAATACAATTTTTCATTATCTAATGATTATATTAATTAACAGTATACCTTATTCACCATCTTGACCAGTGTTGCCGACCGCCTACATCACACAACCGCACTCGGCTGCTACTACTGACCGACCGCTCTGCATGACGACTATTAGCGTACTGCACGCGACGACTACTGACAGAGTACAGCCCTCAACTACACAGAGCTACGGACTCGCAACGACTACTGACAGACTGACTGACTGACTGACTGACTGACTGAGAACCGCTCGCAACACTCGCGCAGTCCAGCGCAAACTCTCTGGTCACAGATGCTACAATGTCTCGCCATCGCTACTATGTTACATACGTGTTTCAGTGTCTTTTTCATTGGGGTAACGATCTTTGGCTCTTTTTATTCTGAATACAGGGCCAAAGGTCAACGCTGCTGCCCTTATACAATTTATCAGGTTTCATTATGTCTGTTGCAATGTTACATACGGTTCACTCTTTCATTAATATTATCGTTGGGTTTGTTTTGTAGGGACGTTAACATTCTGGCACATTTTTATTATCATCGGACTCTCTGCTATTTGTGCAGGGAGGTTATACCTGGGTCCATTTCCATTTCCATTTACATTTTAATATTGATAGACTTTTTGTTTTCTTTTTTGTTTCTTGTTGTTTTTCCTTCTTTTTTTTTGTTGTTTTTTTTTTTTTTTTTTTTGTTGTTTTGTTTTTCCCGCTCTCACCACCACCGCCGCATCACGCCTTCCGTTTTCTTGGTTTCTTTTCTGTTCTTCAACTGCTTCAACATCACCGCGCCCCATTTCCACACCACAGCCATCAGCCTCCGAGACGGGCGGGCGCAGTGTGCCATTTCCGGCGCACAAGCACACCCGTACGGTACTCTCCTCGCCCCCACGCCACCAACAACACAGCGACCACGCGGCTTTCAGGCATGGCATGGCACGGCACGGCACCGGCGAAATGCGCCGCCCCCGCCCCTCCGCGCATCCGTCCGTCTCGCCACGTTCACTGACAGCCGCGTCTGCGGCTACACCACGACAACCACAACACCGCTCCCCTCCCTGGCAACTCACATTGTTTTTCTCCTCCTCTTTTGCACAAACCACAACGCCGAGCACAGGCGCAAGCCACCCACACCGCGCCCCTCCCCGTCCCGTCTTTGGCCGCCGCTCCTCGTTTCCTCGTTTGCCCCCTCCCATCTCCCGAAATGCCATGCCAGCAGCGTTACGCATGCCCCTCCCCTGTCCACACAACACTACCGCCTAACGAACAGCCTTTTCCGGGCCACATCCAGGGCACGCCCACCTCCAAACACTGCCAATTCACGGACGCACACACACACACACACACACACACTCACTCACTTTCTCGACACCTTTCTGTACGGAGGGTGCGTCATCTCGACCGTGACAGAGTGACGGCAACTATCGACGATCCATTTCCCCCCACTGGTAAAACATGTCCACTAACACCTACATACATCATTCAAGTACACAGACAATAGCATACACACAATGGGAGGGCACACGAACATGGACGGCACGGCACTGTCATACACTCTTCCTCAGAACCATATCAACAAACGTTACGTACATCCGGGAAAGCGAAAGCGAACGCGAACGCGAAAGCGAAAGCAAAGGCAAAGGCAAAGCCCAATGCAGCCGTCAAAGGTAACGTTCACCACGGCAGACACTTGCAGCCGCGCCGCCGTTAAACGCATTTCAGTGCGGCTCCAATACGCCTCCGACACGGGAACGTTCCGTTGCTCTACGAATGCGTTTCTCCCCTTTTTCCCTTCCTCTCTCTTTTGCCCCCCCTCCTTGCACTCTTGCCTCATTCCTCACGTTCTGCCCAGACATTCGACCGATCAAAGTCAACCTTTCGTTACCGTTCTCAGCGCGACGGTGTACAACAGTATGACGGGTGTGCCCAAGACTTCGGTTCAGTTGCGTGACGCCGGTCTATCGCGCCGATCGACAGTTACTCAGGGGGCGACGGATCGGACCACGTCACCGACACACAAAACACTTTCAAACAAACAAATACATACCGGATGGACACAGACAAACACGTGTACAGACATTCGCCAAACAAACGACCGCCGCCGTCGTCGTCTAGCGTGCATCTTGAATGACGACATCGGTGTGCGTGCGTCGTACGCAATCAGTCAGACACGGCTATCAAACATCAGAGTCGAATGGTACATCATCGTGCGTGTCGCCGTACACGTACAGTACAATACAACAACAATGCGTCTTAATGGCACGTTCATTTCAACGTCACTCACACACCTCCACGCTGCAGTTACGTCGCACCATTGTCAAACTCGGCGTACAGCAAAGGGAATAGTGGGCGGCAAAAAAAAAACCAAACAAAAACATTTCACATTTCACCCTCGCCATGTATGATGTGCAAAAAAAACAAACCCGCAAACGGCCGTCGTTACGGTGACACAAAAGTCGCCGATCGCACTGTCCCCCCTCGCAGACAGGTAACACACACACACACACACACCAACAACACCAATGGGTCAAAAACCACGCCAACGAGGCGTGCCACCATTCCACGCCACGGCGACCAACCTCGTGGCCGTACCCCGCGCAACACGCTTTGACGCGCCCCCCCACCCACAATCAAAATGCACACATACATCACAGCCGTCCACACAAACAACAACAACAACAATTCCGCCCTTCCCGCAAAAGGCAAGTTGGTGGCCCTGAAAAGGGCCGTTTTGCCGCTCTCGCAACGGAGGAGCCTTCTCCATCCTTCCTTCCATTCCAGAGCCACCTCCTTACTTGGAGCTCGTGTACTTGGTCACCGCCTTCGTGCCCTCGCTCACGGCGTGCTTGGCCAGCTCGCCAGGCAGCAACAGCCGCACAGCGGTCTGGATCTCGCGGGACGTGATGGTCGAGCGCTTGTTGTAGTGCGCCAGGCGAGAAGCCTCGGCCGCAATGCGCTCGAAAATGTCGTTCACGAAGCTGTTCATGATGCTCATCGCCTTCGACGAGATGCCCGTGTCAGGGTGCACCTGCTTCAGCACCTTGTAGATGTAGATGGCATAGCTCTCCTTCCTCTTGCGCTTCTTCTTCTTGTCGCCCTTCGAAATGTTCTTCTGCGCCTTGCCAGCCTTCTTGGCGGCCTTCCCGCTAGTCTTGGGCGGCATCTCGAACCAACGTACGGCAGCAGCAACACCAGTAGCAAGCGCTCCGCTCTAGTCAGCGTCTCCCCACACAGTGGCACCCGCCGCCAGCCGCCGCCGCACCTTTACCAGCTCGCCCTGTTGCGGCCGCCGACCAATGGGGCGCGCGCGCAACCGGCCGCCGCACCCGAGCCCATAAAGCACCCCCACCCCGGCTGCGCCGGCACGCACTCCGCTGCTCGACTCGCTGCCGCTCGCACCGGTCGTTTTCGTTTCCGTTTCGTGTGCACCGTCGCTAGCCCATCGCCATGTCCGGACGCGGAAAGGGAGGCAAAGTCAAGGGCAAGTCAAAGTCCCGCTCAAGCAGGGCTGGGCTCCAGTTCCCGGTCGGCAGAATCCACCGCCTCCTGCGCAAGGGAAACTACGCAGAGCGCGTCGGCGCCGGGGCGCCCGTCTACCTCGCCGCCGTCATGGAGTACCTCGCGGCTGAGGTGCTCGAGCTGGCCGGAAACGCGGCCCGCGACAACAAGAAGACGCGCATCATCCCGCGCCACCTGCAGCTTGCCATCCGCAACGACGAGGAGCTCAACAAGCTCCTGTCGGGCGTCACCATCGCACAGGGTGGTGTCCTGCCCAACATCCAGGCCGTCCTGCTGCCAAAGAAGACCGAGAAGAAGGCCTAAAGGAGGCCAGGCAATCGCAGCGCCGCGTGCTCCCCTGCACGCAACGCGCTTTGCCGGCTCGGCCCACAACAATCGGCCCTTTTCAGGGCCACCACACAAACCTACGTCCAAAGCAAAATTTCAGTCGTCCTCGCCGCACCTTGTTTTGTTTTAACTTTGCACTGTCACAGCACAGCCGCCGCCGGCGCACGTCCGCCATCTTGTCGTCCACACAGCCCGTGTGGCCCAACACACACACACACACACACACACACACATTTTGCACGGTCGCAGTCGCCTTCCAAACCGACAACGGCAGCAATAATGACCATTGTTAAAGGGAGGCGTGTCGACACACCGCCCTCCACTCCCGCGCGCAACGGCCGTCGACACGAACGAAACAGCTGATCCGGCCGCCTATGCCCACACGCCTTGCCTCGGAAACCCCAACGCCGCCGCAAACAAACACACAGAGCCAAACCACGCAAGCAAATAATCACCGCCTCTCGCACAACAACACACAGCCCGCCATCTCCGTCGCGATCGATACAAAGACACACAATAACAAACACACAAACGAAGCAGCTCCACACACAGCCAGCCACATGACACGTTTCCTTTCCTTCTCCCCTCCCAGTCACATCACGTCGCTCAAAACGGAAAGAAAGAAAGAAACAAACAAACAAACAAACAACACAGCGCACACACGCAGCAACAACACAGACTCTTTCGCACTTTTCAACTTCCGAACAGTGTGGTGGCCCTGAAAAGGGCCGTTTTCTAGTCTCTCCCACCCACAAGCACGGCCGCGGGAAGGCCAGCGCCCGCTGCGACGCAGCCTAACCGCCGAAACCGTACAGGGTGCGCCCCTGCCTCTTCAGGGCGTACACCACGTCCATGGCCGTCACAGTCTTGCGCTTGGCGTGCTCAGTGTACGTCACCGCGTCGCGGATCACGTTCTCCAGGAACACCTTCAGCACCCCGCGGGTCTCCTCGTAGATCAGACCAGAGATGCGCTTCACGCCGCCCCTGCGAGCCAGGCGGCGGATGGCGGGCTTCGTGATGCCCTGGATGTTGTCGCGCAACACCTTGCGGTGCCGCTTGGCGCCACCCTTGCCGAGCCCCTTTCCTCCCTTGCCGCGGCCTGTCATCCTTCCTTCCTCGGGCAAAGCAAAACGTGCACAAACAGCAGCTGCAGCGGCTGGCGAGTCGGCTACGGTCTGCGCCCAGCGCGCCCGCCGCCCCCCTATATAGACTCTGGCCCGCCCTCCCCCCACCACGCGCAACCGAGGGCATATAAGCGCAGCACGGAGGCGCGCGGGCCCGTTGTCAAGGCAGCACCGGACGCCGCGCCGCACCTAACCTCCACGCACGCCGCTCCGCTACCGCTACCGCCATGGCCCGCACAAAGCAAACGGCCCGCAAGTCCACCGGCGGAAAGGCGCCGCGCAAACAGCTCGCCACCAAGGCGGCGAGGAAGAGCGCGCCCGCCACCGGAGGCGTCAAGAAGCCCCACCGCTACAGGCCGGGCACCGTCGCCCTGCGAGAAATCAGGCGCTACCAGAAGAGCACAGAGCTGCTCATCCGCAAGCTGCCATTCCAGCGCCTAGTGCGCGAGATCGCCCAGGACTTCAAGACCGACCTGCGCTTCCAGAGCTCCGCAGTCATGGCCCTGCAGGAGGCCAGCGAGGCCTACCTCGTCGGCCTCTTCGAAGACACCAACCTGTGCGCAATCCACGCCAAGCGCGTCACCATCATGCCCAAGGACATCCAGCTCGCGCGCCGCATCCGCGGCGAGCGCGCCTAAACCGCGCCGCGGCACCGCACCGCACAAACAAAAACGGCCCTTTTCAGGGCCACTAACATCTCTCCGTCGCGAGCAAACTTTGTCGGTCGCCTGCCTCTCGCCCCGCAACCCAAAAACAAAAACCACCACTTCCCGTCCGTCCGCCACACCCGCTCACTCTGCCTGCCTGCTAGCAGCGCGCAACAATCACACATCATCCCTCCCCGGCGCTCAAAGCGCACAATACCCAACGGCCGACGTCACACCGCACGGGTGGCTGGCCGGCCGCCGCTTTCGTTTCGAAAACAAAAAAACCCGCACTCCACTCCGACGGCCAACGGCCAGGCAGGCGCGCTCGCTCGCTCTACACGCCACCGAAATCCCCGCCGACTCCTTCCACATCTCAACGTGCCCCCCGTTGCAAAACATAACACACACACACACAAAGGAACAAAACAAAACAAAGACCAGACACGACTCGACTCGACAAGACAGACATCCGAGAAGAACGAACGCAGGCAAGCCAACCAACGTATTCAAACAAAACAACGTGACAGAAAACCAACCGTCGGCCGCCGCCACAAACACGGCGACAATCAACCACGACAACAACAACAACAACAACAACAACACCGCTTACCGCTACCGCCGCCCACACCCGCCACCGACCCCCGCAATCCAACCACCACGGCACGCAAACAGCATCCCCACGGGCATACAGAAACGCCAGACAGACACCCACACCAAACGCAACACGACAATCAAAACCTTCCCCGACGTGCTTTGATGGCCCTGAGAAGGGCCGTTTTGGGCCGCGCGTCTCTTGCGCGCCACTAGACGACGACGGGGGGTGGGGACGACGGAGTCAAGCGCCAAACCCTTCCTTTCTCCCATCTCTTTCTCCTCTACTCTACTTCTTCTTCTTGGGCGAAGCCTTCGCCTTAGACGGCGTCGTCGCCTTCTTCGGGCGCGGCGCCTTCGGCTTCTTCGTCGGAACCTTGGCGGCCTTCTTCGCCTTCGACGGCGACTTGGCCTTGGCCGGCTTGGCCGCAGCCGCCTTCTTCGCACCCGCGGGAGCGGCCGACGCCGCAGACGCCTTCTTGGCGGCGCCCGCCTTCCGACCGGTCGCCGCCTTCACGCCACCAGCCTTCTTTGCGCCGGCCGCACGGGCGCCCTTCTTCTCCTTGCTGGCCGGAGCGGCGCGCTTCTTCTTGGCACCGCCAGCACGAGCCTTGCCGCCCTCGGCCGCCCCCCCGCCGCCGGCGCCGGCAAGCTTGAACGAGCCGGACGCGCCCTTCCCCTTCGTCTGCACCAGCTCGCCCGCCACGACGGCCGACTTGAGGTACTTCTTGATAAACGGCGCCAGCTTCTCCGCGTCCAGCTTGTAGTGCGCGGCTATGTACTTCTTGATCGCCTGCAGCGACGACCCGCCGCGCTCCTTCAGACTCTTGATGGCGGCCGTCACCATCTCAGAGGTGCGCGGGTGCGCAGGCTTGGCGCGCGGCTTCTTCGCAGACGACGCAGACTTGGCCTTCTTCGTAGTGCCGGTGGCGGCGGGTGCCGCAGCAGTCTCGTTCGTAGCCGCCTGATCTGCCATTTCGACGACGCGCGTAACACACAGCGAGAGCGAGCGGGACGGCAGGCACGCAAGCACAGCACAGCAGCAGAGCAGAGAATCGGCTGTCGCATCATGGTGTAGTGTCCTCCAGGTTGACACTACTGGTGTGTGGGTGAAGTTCTGGTAGAATCGCTCTACCCTTCCTTCAACAAGTGGGACATCAGTGTCCTTCCAGGTTTTTCTTAGAGAGAAGCTTTTGGGTGTCTATGCTGCCCTGCTTCGTGGGCAATTTGATAATTGATGCTTGCTGCGGTTTTTTTTTTTTTTTTTTTTTTTTTTTTTTTTTTTTTTTTTTTTTTTTTTTTTTTTTTTTCGCAGCAGATGTGGCTAGGCGCTACTTGTTACGTAGCAATGTCTTCTAATCTGGTAGGGCGGCAATGTCTGCTGGCCGTCTCAGCAGGTCCGGCCAGCGGAGTGTGCGTCGCCAGTGTGGACGTTGTCCCAGATTCCTTATCAGCGGGTTGGTGGATGTACCCGCTTTGTTGTAGAAGTTTGTGGCCGCTTCTTCGAACCGCCTGCGTAGCGGTTCGATGTCTGCGACCACGTGAGTGTCCTCCGTCGGGAAGTCCCTTGGGAGGTGAAGAGCTAACCTGAGAGCCCTGTTCTGCAGTTTTTGCAGCCGCTCCAGGTTAGTTTGCGCCGTGTTGCCCCACACTACCGCCGCGTATTCGAGGAGAGGTCGAATTACGGACTTATATAGCGTGAGGCCGACGCAGGTAGGCAGCGTCGTAGTGGGGTTTAGCAGTGGGTAGAGGAGTCTTAGTCTACCCAGTGCTTTGCCCCTGATGCTCTCCACGTGTGGCCTCCAGGTGAGGTGCCGGTCCAGTGTGACGCCCAGGTACTTCGCAGTACCGTTCCACGGGACCGGGACGCCTCGGACCGAGACTGTGGGCGCGTCGTCCTTGACGTGTCTCGTCGCAATGACGATGGCCTGGGATTTCTCCCCATTGTAGGCCAGGCGCCATTTTTTCGCCCAGTCAGTGAGGGCGTCGGTGGCCGTCTGAAGTTTCCGCTGCAACGCCTCGACGCATCTGCTGCGGCTGTACACGGCCGTGTCGTCCGCATACAGCGCCAGGTTGACGTGGGCTGTGCGCGGTGGGTCGGCCGTGTACAGAGAGTAGAGCGTCGGCCCAACGACCGAGCCTTGAGGTACACCCGCGAGTATACGACGCTCCGTGGAGATTCCACTGTCTGCTCTGACGTGGAACGTTCTGCCCTCGAGGTAGCTCTGTAAGAGCTTCACGTGCGACACCGGGACGCCCAGGTCAAATAGTTTGAACAGGAGGCCCCGATGCCACACGGAGTCGAAGGCACGCGACACGTCGAGCAGGAGAGCGCCGAAATACTCGCGTCGGTCGATGGCACCGAACGCCTCCTCTGTTAGGCGCAGCAGCTGGTGTGTCGTGGCGTGTTGGCTCCTGAAGCCAAACTGTTCGTTTGGTAGGAGTTGTTCTGCCTCGATGATCGCCCGCAGGCGGACCAGATACAGGCGTTCGAATATTTTCGAAAGTGCTGGAAGCAGGCTGATTGGCCTGTAGTTTTTCGCCCTTCGAATGTCCTTCCCTGGCTTGGGGAGGGCTACTATTTCAGCATGCTTCCAGCACGACGGGAACTGTTTGCTGAGCAGCACCTGGTTGAAGGTTGACGCGAGGACGTCGGCTGCCGTGTCTGGTAGCTGCTTCAGCATTATGTTCGTTACGTCATCTGGTCCACCTGCTTTTTTAGCATTTAGGTGGCGAAGTTGCAGCTTGACTTCGTCGGCTGAGATAGGCGGAATGGCTTCTTCTACCTCGTCATACTCCGCATCGAGGAAGACGGGGAGGCGTTCTTCTACCATCTGGATGTGGGCGGCGTCTATCGGGTCGTCGACCGGAGTGAAATTCGCGGCGAACGCGTCCGCTAGGGCTTCTGCCTTCGCGTTCGGCTCGCTCACGAATTCGGCTCCCACTTGCAGCGGCGGAATCCGTTGCATACGGCGCAGGTAGCCTTTTACGGCTTTCCACGCCGAGCCGTCATCGATGTTTAGTTGCTCCACCTTGCGCGCCCACTCCTGATTGCGGTGCGTGTCTACATCAGCCTTGATGTGCCGGCACAGTCTATTTAATTCTCGCTTAGTGGCTCGATTTCTTGTCCTCTGCCACTCGCGCTGTAGGCGGTTCTTTTGCGCTATAGCCTCCCGGATGTGTCGTGGCAGAGGGTGTGGCCGGCAGTCGATGTTGGCGTCGTCTCTGACAGGCGTGGCCGCTGCCGCGGCGTCAACTATCGACTGCCTGATGTGTTGAAGTGCTGCGTCTGCTCCGTGTTCCGCCGCGTCCGGTGTGGCCTCAAGGGAATCGGCGACGGCGTTGCGGAACTCGTCCCAGCTGATGTCTCGTATGTCGAGCCCTCTCCGCTGTCTTGGGAGAGCGTCGGCGTCGAGGTCAAATATGACCGGTACGTGGTCGGAGGACATCTTTGGCCGCGTACCGGCCGTGACGTGCAGGCGAGCGCCCTTGATGATCAAGATATCCAGGATATCCGGGTGGCCCCGGTTCCGTGGATATATTGTCGGTTCGTGAGGACCGATGACGACAGCTTCGTGGCGTTCCGCGACATGGAGTAAGCGCCGCCCGCTTGTGTTGGTCGTCCTGCTGTTCCAGACCGCATGCTTCGCGTTGAAGTCTCCCCCCAGTATGATTTTTCCGGGGAGAGCCAGCAACTTGTTGCAGTCTCCCGGTAGGAGCGCTCCTCTAGGCGGTCTGTAGACAGCGACGAACGTTATGGCGCCGTGTGCCGTCTCCACTGATACGGCAGTCGCTTCTGTCTTCGCCAGTTCCGGTATTTGGACGCGGTGGTGTCGTAGCGTCCTCCGTACATATACCGCTGTGCCGCCTCCGTGTGTTTGCCTGTCGTCCCTGTAGCATTCGTAGTTCGCTACGCCGACTCGGACGCCAGGCTTAAGCCACGTTTCGGTGACGAGACATACGTCGATGTTTTCGTCCCGTATAAGCTGCCGGAATTCGCCTGCCTGCTTAAGGAGTCCCTCGGCGTTGAAGACGCAGGCTGTTAAACTCCTTAGCGCTTCAGGCATGATGGCTGCATGGCTGGATGGCGGATGCAACTTTCTGCACCACGGCCAGGAGCTCAGTCATCTGCTGCATCATTGTTTCCATGCAGCTGAGCATCCGTTCCACGCGGGCTTCATTGGCAGCGTTGCCGCCGACAACATGGCGCGCGTTGGTCTCCATTTGTCCGCCATCTTGTCGGGCGCCGACAGTATGGCGGGGCGCCGTGGGACGCCGCCATCTTGGCTCCGGGAAGTCCTTCGGGCTCGCAAGGTCAGGCGCGGCTGTCGGTGGTTGGTCCGCTGCGTGTGCCGGCGGGGCCGGGAAGGCTCGCGCTGATTGGCCCGCGGCGCGTTGGGTCGCTGCAGGGAGGGGAGCCTGGCGCTGCAGGGGTGCAGCGGCCGGGACTACCTGCCTGCGCGGCAGCGCTGTGGGCGGGGCAGCGGCGCTTTGTCCTGCAGATGGGCCAGCTGCCGGCTGGGCTCCGGTAGGCGGAGTCTGTCCGCCATTTCTCGTCGATGCGTGCGGAGCGGGGGCTCCATTTTGTGGCGCCGCATTGTCTGCGACTTGGCGCGCTTTTTCGGTCGTTGCCCTGCCTCGGCGGCCGCCTCTCCTGTTGTTCCGCTTCTTCCGGGGCTGGGTACTGCGTTGGCGGGAACTCTGCCTTTGTGTTCCCTTGTCTTCGTTCCCGCGCGCGCGATCAGCGAAGTCGAGGAGCACTGGGCAGCCACGGTAGAGCAGAGAATCACAAGGCCCAGCCAGTGTCGCGGGCGGGCGCGGACGGCCGAGAGAGCGGCCGCCACTCTGCGCGCCGCCGCGCCGCGCCTCCCGCGCTTGCTACCATTCGAGTGCGATATGTCGCAGCAGACAGACGTGCGCGGAGCGAAGGGTGTGGCGGATCGCCGTCCGGTGGGGCTTGCCCCGTCGGCGGCCCCATCCGGCCCCCCACCTATGACGACCAGGGCTATGGAAGAGAGGAATAAGATTATGACGGACCCGGCTTCGAATATGGACCTCGATTTGGCTGATTTCTCAGATACTTCCATCGACGACGACGTCGTCCAGAGGCAGACACCGTCGACGGCGGCTTCTCGGAAGAAGAGGGGCACTGATGGTGGTTCGCGCGCTGCTGAAGTGACGGATGATGGCTTCCGAAAACCACCGAAGAAGCGTCAAGCGCGTGCTGCGCAAGTTCAGCCGCAGGCGGCGGATATTCCGGTGCACAACCGATTCGATGACATTCCTGAGGACGCTGCCGATGCGGCTCAGCCCAGTCTCCAGCTTCAGGCGCAGCAGCAGCAGCCGCCACCGCAGCAGCAGAAGCGCATTCCGCCGATCGTGCTGCAGCTACCCTCGTCCTACAAGGAATTTTACGAGTGGCTGAAGCAGCACTTGAAGCAGCCCTTCACCGCACGCCAGACTGGCGGCGACAAGCTGAAGCTTTCTGTCACCACCCTCGATGATTACTCCACCGTTATGGACTACCTTGGTGCACAAGGCATTCCGAATTATACGTTTCCGGTCGTTCGGCCGCCGACCTTGAAGGTGGTTCTTCGGGGGATTCTCGAGTCCCTCCCTAACGACTGGGTCAAAGAAGAACTTGAAGACCTCGGCTTCGCCGCCACGATTGTGGACTACCACACAATCCCGGGCACCAACCGTCGGTCAGGCCTCCGAATTGTGATCCTGCCTGATACGCCAGATCATCGGAAGATTTTCAACGTCACCCGCCTTTGCGGGCTTGTGATGTCTGCCGAAACACTCCGCAAGTCACGTGGGGTGACGCAATGCTTCCGGTGCCAAGGCTTCAATCATGTTGCCCGTGGTTGTACGATGCCTTTTGTTTGTGTCAAGTGTGGCGGCGCCCATGACAGCCGGCAATGCCAGGTACCTCGAGAAGAACCGGCGAAGTGTGGCCTGTGTGGCGGCCGACACCCCGCCAACTTCAGGTCGTGTCCTAAACATAAGGAGGCCAGTCGACGGCAACGGGGGCTTCCCCCGCTCACCGCCAGGGATCGCCGCCGAAGGACCGCTGTCGTCAGCAGCACTCCTGCCAGCTTCCGCCGCGCGGGGGCCCAGCAGCAGGGACGGGCCTCACTCTCGCAGTCTCGCCCTCCTAACGCCTGGCAACGTCCACTTGCTGCACCGTATGTCATCCGCAGAGACGCCCCTGCGTCCTCTGCCGTTCCGACGGACGTTCCAGAAGGCCCCGCCGCCTTTCCGCCGTTGCAGCGCCGACGTCCCGTCGACCACACTCCGCAGGACGGCCAGCAGCCGAGTGTCGACTCCCGCGACCTCTTCACCTTCCTCCAAACCATGATGACGGCAGTCGCCGAAATGAGCCGCGCCATCCAGGCGTTGCCCGCTACCTTGGCAGCCACCGTGGAATCCACGATACGAAGCGTTCTTAACACCAGCAGTGCTGCTACCCCACATCATGGATAGGGTGCGCCGCTTCGAGGAACTTCGTATTTCGACGTACAACGCCGATGGCCTCTTCCGTGATCTCCTGGAAGTTAAGCACTTCCTTGAAGCTCACAACATCGACATCTTTCTCGTGACGGAGACGCACCTGAAGGCAGGTCTCCGGGCCAACATCTCCAACTACAAGTGCTACCGCTACGACCGCCCCACCCGTGGAGGCGGCGCCGCGATCTACGTCAAGCGGACCATCCGCCACTATGTCGTACCTACGCCGCCGTTGCGGCAGATGGAGGCGACGGCCGTGGCTGTGGTGACCTCAGCGGGGGTGGTCACCTTCGTCTCCGTCTATCGTCCTCCTCGCTACCTGCTGGACATCGACGACGCCTATGCACTGCTCCGTCTCCCGGGGAAGCTCTTTTTGGCCGGCGACTTCAACGCCAAGCATGCGGCGTGGAATTCCCTGCACACCACCCACAGTGGCCGCCAGTTTCATCAAGTCATCGACAGGGTTGGTGCTTACGCTTGCGGGCCTGAGGAGCCGACCTGCTACCCCTCCCGCGGCACGCCGGATGTCCTTGACTTCGCCGTCACCAAAGGCCTGCATCAGTTCATGACAGCTGATGTCATTCATGAGCTAAACTCCAACCATCTGCCGGTCCTCTTCAATCTTGCTGTTGATCCCGCCTTCACCTCGCCGCGCCTTAATCTTCGGCGCACTGATTGGACTGCTTATCGTGCAGATGTCCTCGCCCGTGTGCGGCCCCGTCTTGAAGCCGACGTCCGCGACGTCGATGCTGAAGTCTCTGCCTTCGCTGATGACGTCCACTCAGCCCTGCTGCGATCCACACCGCCGTCCCGGCGCACGCTTCCCCGGCGCCCAGGACTCCCGGCTGACATTTTGGATCTGATCCGTGTGAGGAATCGTCTCAGCAAGGAATGGCGCCTTACCCGCGACCCCCTTCTGAAGCGGCGCGTCAACCTTCTCCGCCGGGATATTAAGGCCGCCATTAGCGCTCACAAGAACGAGCAATGGGCGCAGAAGCTGGCGTCGTTTACTCCGGAGCCCGACGCTTGGGACGCGGTGCGTTTCTTTACCAGGCGGAAGCACGCTCTGCCCCCTCTGGACTCGCCGACTGGTGTCGCCTACACTCCAGTGGATAAGGCGAATGCCCTTGCTGATGTCTTTCAGGCGAACTTCGTCCCTCTTGAAGACCCTGTGGACGCTCAGTTCGTTCAAGATGTGGACCGTGGCCTCGAGGCCTACCTCTCTGCCGACCGCCGCGACGACGATCAGCTTCCGGTTTTCACCACCGACGAGGTGACCACCTGCATCCGGGCGATGGCCTCTAACAAGGCTCCTGGTGCTGACGACGTTCCTGGGAAGGCGCTCAAGGAACTGCCTCCTGCAGCTTATACTTATCTGGCCCGCCTCTTCACTGCCATCCTGGTGACGCACACCTATCCGGCTGCCTGGAAGCACGCTGTTGTTGTCGCCATACCCAAGCCGGGTAAGGACCGGAAGAATCCCAACAACTACCGGCCCATCAGCTTGCTTCCGCAGCTCAGCAAGATTTTCGAACGGCTCCTCCTTCACCGACTGAAGATTATTATGGACCGTCGTCGTCTGTTGCCTCCGGAGCAGTTTGGATTCCGGGGAGGCCACTCCTCTACGCAGCAGCTCGTCCGCGTTGTTGAGGCGATTACCACGGCCTTCAACAACCAGGAGTATTGTGGCGCCATTTTCCTAGACGTCACAAAAGCCTTCGACAGTGTGTGGCACTCCGGGCTGCTGTGGAAGCTCCATATGCATGGCTTTCCGCGGTCCCTCATTCGCCTGATGGACAGCTATCTGCGGGGCCGCACCTTTGTGGTCCGCATTGATGACTCGACTTCGACGCTCCGACCTATTGCCGCCGGCGTGCCGCAGGGCTCGGTCCTCGGTCCGACCCTGTACTCCTTGTATACGGCCGATCTTCCTACCTCTCCACGGGTGGAGCGCGCGATGTACGCCGATGACACAGCGATCTTCACCCGCAGCCGGTGGCCTCAAGCCATGTATCGACGTCTCCAGGATGCGTGCGCCGCCCTCGAAGCTTGGGCGACTCTTTGGCGTGTCCGGTTCAACGCTCAGAAGAGCCAAGCCGTGGTCTTCACGCGCAAGCGGACCCCGCCACACGATCAGCCGCTCCAGTTATTCGGCGAGGTCATCCCCTGGACGCCGACAGCCACCTACCTCGGGGTTGTCCTGGACCGCCAACTCATCTGGCAGCAGCAGGTGCTGGAAGTTCGCCGGAAGGTTGAGCAGCGGCTGGGGGCGCTTTATCCGCTGCTGAACGAGCACTCAGCGCTCTCTGTCGATAATGGACTCCTCATCTACCGGATGTTTGTGCGTCCCGTTATGGACTATGCCTGTGCTGCATGGGGAAATGCGGCGCACCGACACCTTCATCGCCTGCAGGCGCAGCAGAATAAGGCTCTTCGCCGGATTTTCCACGTCCATCCACAGTTTCCGGCCCGATATCTACATGAAGCTGCGCAAGAACAAGAAGTACTCGCTCGCTTCCAAGCCATCGCCCAGAAGATGTATGATAAAGCTGCTGCTTCGGATAATCCCCTCATCAGGGCCCTTGGGGCGCCTCTGGATGACCGTGACCTCTATCACAGGCCCGTTGCGCTGCTAAGTCGCTAACGACAGCAGTTGCAACTTTTAGAACCTTCAGTTCCCCCCAGATAGTATGTTCCCAACACCACATCCTTAGATGACAATAAAGAAAATCCTGATGTTTCTATTTTCCGTTCCTCAGAAGGTGTAGTAAATGCCTTCGGGTAAATGCTACATTTCTCACACTTGATGAAGTTAGATGATAGTGGACTGGAGCGCTTGCTACCGCCCAACGTCCGACAGCCTGTGCGGAGCAGCCCCAAACCTGCGCCACAACCGCCCGCGCCTTTCAAACCACCGAGGATGGGGCTACACACAGCCACACCACAGTCGCCAACCAGTCGCCACGGCAGCGCCGCAAACCACGGCCAAACTGCAGCTACCGCGCGCTACAGCCTGCGTCGGCCCGCCGAGAATCGCCGCCCCCGCCCAAATGCCGCCCCCACAGCCCCAGCCGACGACCCGCCACAATGGCCAAACCTTCGGCAAAACTCCCACACCGTCGCCGCGGCAGCCCGGCCAGCGCGGCCGGCGCCACAGCCACACAAGCCGAGGCGTGCGGCGATGACGGCCGTGCAAACGCGCCTCCGCCGCCCCATCGCCTTCCGTCGCCCTCCCGCCGTTTCCCGATCGGCCCGCAGCCGTCGGGCCACATCGCGCGCCGTCCTCCTCCTCTCGCCCGCCAACATTCACAGCCGTTTCTCAACAATTGCCCGCCGCAAACGGACGCCGCCTGCGCAACAGGCGCCGCCGCCCCTCGCCGCTTCCGACCCAACCCCTCGACCGAGGCAAACCGCAATCCGAATCTACAGACCAACCCAATCTGCCGTCAAGCACACACGACAGCCGACCTTACACGTTACGCGTTACACATTACGTTTACACGTCTACGTTAGGTTAGGTTAGGTGGACGTGGGTTAGGTTAAGGGGACTTGGGTTAGGTTAAGCGTCAAACTTAGGTTAAGCATTCAAACACGTCAGGCGTCAGAGGTTAGGTTAGGTTAGGTTAGGTTAGGTTAGGTTAGGTTAGGTTAGTGCTAGGTTGAGAAGCGTCAAACGTAGGTTAAAAAGGCGTTCAAACGTGAGGCGTGAGCCGGACAGCTTACCTTACGTAGACGTTAGGGGCTCACAGGCTGAGCTCACCTCGCCACACCACAGGTTCGGTTCGGTTCGCTCGGCTCAGCGTAAAGCGCCGAGGTCAGGGTTACGTTCGTTCACCTTCGGGCGCCACACTTTCGGTTGAAAGGTCGCGACGGGACGACGTCGGCAGGCACGCCGCAAACGAACAAAAACGTACAGACGACGTCGGAAACCGCCGACAGACGGGGGAGCAGCACGACCACGACCAGACACCGAGCGCGAACGAGACACACGCGAACCACCCCCACCGGCCAAAGGGCACCACACAACAACCCAGAGCACCACGTGTCGACACCAGAGCAACCCGCCGCTCACGCGACATGGCTGGCACCGAAGGGCAACCGCCCGCAACTGCGCTTTCCGCGCCGGCCCGGATGCACGTCGTGCTACAACAACACCACTACCGTACACAGCCGCTGTTCACAACATCACTATCAATGGCGCGCCCGCGGCTCGCCGCCGTCGCAGTCGCAGCCCCAACGCCAGCACTTTTGCACCACCATTCACACGCACCGCAACACAGCTCGCCGACACAGCCGAACAAAACAAACACCACACAACAACAGCAACAACGCCGCCGCCTCTACTTGTGCCGGCGACCCACCCCGCCGATGGCGCACCTTTCGCCAGCCGGCAATCGACACACACGCACCCACCCACCGGGGCCCAGTGCAAAAAACAAAAAACACACAAAAACAAAAAAACCAAACAACACAAACGACACGGGAAGCGCACACCGCCACTTCGCGCGCACGCCACCAACCAGTCGTCGTCTCAAAATAACAAACACAAACAAAATAAACTAACAACTAGGGCAACACAAAACAAAAAAAAAAACGCCTCGCACGAACCGCCCACAAAAAGGACAAGCACACGCACAGCCTCTGCTGACGACCACGACGCAGCGGCACGCTGCTCCTGTCCCGCGCCCCGCGCCCCACTCGATTCACAACTCACGCGACACCGTCAACGACGGGCTCGCTTCCCGCAACCTACCACCTTTCCGCCACGACGCACAGCCCCAGCCCCACCCGACGACGCCCGTGGCAACGACTGCACTTTCACCACCGCCTCCCCCTTCCCCCCCAAAAACACACACACACACAGCCAGCCAAAAACGCACTCGCGACCCACACATGCACGTGCATCGGCACACGCCAACCAGTCAACGTCGACAACCACACGCAAGGCTCGAAACGAAACCGGCGTCCTTCCACGTTGCCATCAAGCTACGCGACACAAGACACAAGGAACCAACACAACAGCCGGCCCCACTAATTCCCACTCTCACGCCGCAAAAAGCACACCGAAACCGCCAAACGCACGCACATTCCCCTTCGCACTGACACCACCGACCGGCTCGCTACCACACACCTCTCGGCAGCCGTTTCACGCCAATTCGCCACACCGCCCACACAGTCGACAAGCGCCCGCCCTGTACGGCACACGCAACGACGCAGCGCAGCAAAGGGCGCCCGCAACACATACCTCTCCGCCGCCCGACGCGCCAACCGCCACACCACACCGCCAGCCACTCGCAAATTGTGCACTGCCACCAGCCACACGTCCAACACGCCGCGCCGCCTCCGGCCACCCGCCAGGGGGCGCTCACGTCCGCGACAACAGCGCGGCCCGCCGGGCCGGGCCGAACCGAACCGAGCCGCCGCTGCTCTGCACTCGGCACGGCCACACCCTGCTGCAGACCGGGCTCGTCCCTCTGTACGCGTCTGCCTGCGCATCAACACAACACGACCTTTTTTTTTTTTTTTTTTTTTTTTTCTCTCTACCGCCATCCCTCCTTCTCGCGTTTTACTCGTTGTTGCAGCAGCGGCGCACACCTACACATCCACAGCCCCAGCCCCAGCCGAGCCGGCCTCACCTCAGGGCCCGCCGCCAGCGTCTCCTCCTCGGGCACAGGTGCGGTGCTGTGGCCGCCCATCCAACCGCATTGCTGGCCGTCCAGCCACCAGGCGTTCCCACTGCCGCGAGCCACGCCGCGCACCGACCCTGCTGCAGAAAACGAAGCATAGCCAGAGACCGACCGATACACAAAGCAAGCCGTCGCCTCGCCTCTTGTCCTTCCTGCCTTCCTTCCGCCCCCGCCCTTCTCACACCACCGCCTCTCCACTTTCGCCCCCCCCTCCTTTTTTTGTTTTTTTTTTTTTGTTTTCTTCTTTCTTTCTTTCTTTCTTTCTTTGGCCCTCTCTCCTTCCCGCCATGGCGGTTACGGCACCGCCTGCAGCGGCAGATTTTTTGCGCCCACACGCCTACTCCTACCACCATTAACCTTGCCCTGCCCTGCCCTGCCCTGCCCATCAACGTCGCAGTCGAACCGACGCTTGCCAACACACTGCCCACGTTCCTTTCTCTTTTCGGCCTACGCCCATTACGCGCCGCCGCCACAGCACCTTCCCTTCCCACAACACACCGACGTCATCACACGCACCCAAAACAGGGGCCACGACCGTGTTCCTCGCCCACTCCCATCCCGCACGGTACGCACATTCCCAACTACTAACCGCGCACCCTCCCTTTCCAATCTGTGTGTCTCTGTGTCTGTGTCCTGTCCGCGCGTGACGCCTCTCAACATCCGCCGTCCCCCGTCCCGTTTTCGCCCCCATGCCGTCGTCGCGCCGCCTCCTCCCCGTCCACCGCCGCCCCTGTCCGCCCCGCACCACACCATACACCGCTGCTTGTCCCGGCCGTTGCCACCAAAGGCGCCGACCGCAAACGCGCCACGCCGCAGCCCCCGTGCGTCTCGCGCTCGCTTGCATCTCCGTGCCGACGCTGCCTCTCTTCCCACTCGCACTCGACCTCGACAACACAGTCTTTGGCTCCGCCACTGCGTGTTCCGGTGGTACGCACGCTGCAACACGTATGTATTCATTACCAGAGCGATGGCGAGGCATGACAGCATCTCTGTCTGACCAGAGAGTTCTTTCTCGCTGCTAGTCGGCGCTTGGACCGCGCCAGACGACAGTAGTGGCACGCACCGGGTCGCCAGGAACAGTTGTTATATATATTGTAGCGCGAGTCGGGAGAGGTAGTAGTCGGTCGACAGTAGTAGCGGGTGGACGGTTGTACTGAGCGGGCGTCGGCGGCGTGCTCTGCTCGTCTCGCGACTCTGGTCACGGTTCGGGACGATGTATAGTATATTGTGTTACAATCAAAAGGTGGTGTGACGCTGCATTGCGCAAATCTGATAACGTATGTTCATTGTACTTATTTTGTTCAACAACAAAAGCCCCACTATTACTTTTTTTCTAAAGTAACTTTTGTCTCTTAACGAAAAACATTCACGTTTTAAAGACTACTTCCTATGGCATTTCCCTCCAAGGAGTGCAATTAATTACCAGCCAGCACTCATTCATTGCACACAGCTGTGTAAGGGGTATCTACAATTGAGGAGCGGATATAAATGCAATTTTTTGTTTTTTTTGTTTTTTTTTTGTGTGTGTGTTGTAACCTCCCAGCAAAATTTAAAACAATGGACAATGTTATTTACGGATGCTAATGGACATTGCGCTAATTGTAACCTCGCCCACAATGAGAGGTATTGAAAATGGCAACAAAAATGTGAAATTCGCAATCTGACTCAAATATAAAGTCTTCACACAACATTTAAAAAAGTCCGTTCAGTGACAAGAAACTTCAATTAAACCGAAATATCGGTCTTTGGCCCTGTGCAAAACAATCAGAATTAAAGTCTTACCTCCGAATAAATGGATGTCACATTTCTGCTCTGGTTGTTGCGCAGCGCTTGAAGGAACTGCATTGCAAATAATAATATTCTCTTTTTTTGTGATTTTAGTGGCATTTTTCTTCAAAGAAGTGGAATGAAATGTGAAGTGCAACGAACTCTTTAGTTCAATACAAAATTAAATGTTTGAAAAATGCTTTTGAAATAAAACCTATTATTGGGGAACTTGTTGGAGAATAATTACAATAAATACAATTTTTCATTATCTAATGATTATATTAATTAACAGTATACCTTATTCACCATCTTGACCAGTGTTGCCGACCGCCTACATCACACAACCGCACTCGGCTGCTACTACTGACCGACCGCTCTGCATGACGACTATTAGCGTACTGCACGCGACGACTACTGACAGAGTACAGCCCTCAACTACACAGAGCTACGGACTCGCAACGACTACTGACAGACTGACTGACTGACTGACTGACTGACTGAGAACCGCTCGCAACACTCGCGCAGTCCAGCGCAAACTCTCTGGTCACAGATGCTACAATGTCTCGCCATCGCTACTATGTTACATACGTGTTTCAGTGTCTTTTTCATTGGGGTAACGATCTTTGGCTCTTTTTATTCTGAATACAGGGCCAAAGGTCAACGCTGCTGCCCTTATACAATTTATCAGGTTTCATTATGTCTGTTGCAATGTTACATACGGTTCACTCTTTCATTAATATTATCGTTGGGTTTGTTTTGTAGGGACGTTAACATTCTGGCACATTTTTATTATCATCGGACTCTCTGCTATTTGTGCAGGGAGGTTATACCTGGGTCCATTTCCATTTCCATTTACATTTTAATATTGATAGACTTTTTGTTTTCTTTTTTGTTTCTTGTTGTTTTTCCTTCTTTTTTTTTGTTGTTTTTTTTTTTTTTTTTTTTTTGTTGTTTTGTTTTTCCCGCTCTCACCACCACCGCCGCATCACGCCTTCCGTTTTCTTGGTTTCTTTTCTGTTCTTCAACTGCTTCAACATCACCGCGCCCCATTTCCACACCACAGCCATCAGCCTCCGAGACGGGCGGGCGCAGTGTGCCATTTCCGGCGCACAAGCACACCCGTACGGTACTCTCCTCGCCCCCACGCCACCAACAACACAGCGACCACGCGGCTTTCAGGCATGGCATGGCACGGCACGGCACCGGCGAAATGCGCCGCCCCCGCCCCTCCGCGCATCCGTCCGTCTCGCCACGTTCACTGACAGCCGCGTCTGCGGCTACACCACGACAACCACAACACCGCTCCCCTCCCTGGCAACTCACATTGTTTTTCTCCTCCTCTTTTGCACAAACCACAACGCCGAGCACAGGCGCAAGCCACCCACACCGCGCCCCTCCCTGTCCCGTCTTTGGCCGCCGCTCCTCGTTTCCTCGTTTGCCCCCTCCCATCTCCCGAAATGCCATGCCAGCAGCGTTACGCATGCCCCTCCCCTGTCCACACAACACTACCGCCTAACGAACAGCCTTTTCCGGGCCACATCCAGGGCACGCCCACCTCCAAACACTGCCAATTCACGGACGCACACACACACACACACACACACACACTCACTCACTTTCTCGACACCTTTCTGTACGGAGGGTGCGTCATCTCGACCGTGACAGAGTGACGGCAACTATCGACGATCCATTTCCCCCCACTGGTAAAACATGTCCACTAACACCTACATACAT